>NC_141381.1:20297360-21741679 GCF_017979445.1 Akebia trifoliata
AACACATTCAAACAACTTCAACAATTATTTACAATTAGGATTAGGCTTGTATAAAATCCTAAATCTAACAAACATAAATCTAAACAAAAAAGAGGGAGAGAGTTTCCATTAGCATTTCAACTTTTACTTAGTCTCATTCATTGACTTTTTTAATTGGGGTGTAATAAGTAAAAGTTGGTACGTCAATAGCAGCTCTCGACCTCAACGTTGTTTTGTAATGTCTCAAACCAACTGATGAATGGGTTTAAGCTCTTCATTCTTCACGTTCTGAAAAACCCTATCTTATTCTTGACATTTAAATGTTGAAGAAAATAAAAATTTTGAGGGTGAAGGATAAAAATATTATCATAGTCCATGATCAATCTAAAAATCATCGATTCACATATTTAATTGACTAGTCGCTTATTCGGATAATTTAAATTATGAATTTTGAAAATTTTCAAATCAATTGCGTATGCAAATGATTTAAGATGAAAGATTTACTATTGCTTGATAACAATTGGGAAATCTCTTGCAAATTTTTTTTGTGGTTTGTTGATATCTCGCAATACAAATTTTTGTTGTGAATTGTGATTTCTTAGTAAAATAAAACGTAGAAACAATTTTAACTTATTCAACCTCATCAAAGAAATTATTCAAATTGCAAATATGCCCTTCGAACTTGAATATTAACAACACATGAATTTATAAAAAAAAATATACCAATCAAAAGCTATAGCTACATGCATATTGGAACTATAAAAATACACATCATCAAATAAAAAGATACGCGTGAAAAAGCATCTATGATTCATTTACACCTTCATGTTAGGATGTGCGATGTGAGGTACAATCTTGAGTCACTTCAGCATTATTTATTTTTAAATACATCCATGATGGGAGATATTTTGTAATAAATTGAGGAGGCTTTTTTATTATAACCGGGTATCCTTTTAGACGGGGGGACTAGGCCCATATCCAGGTTTTGCCCAGTCCATAGACCATGGTCTTGTCCAAGGACTGGTCCTAGGGCACGTGCAATGCCTGCACATCACACTCACCAAATAAGGTGACCCCTGAGGAATTAATCCTCATACTGATTATCGAACTCACGACATACAGGCATTAACCGCTTATTAGTCCGAAATTGCCACTGACTCGGGGTTTGTAAGTAAATGTTATGATGAGATGAGATGTATTTCTGCTAAAAATTATTTTATTTCTAATTATATAAAAATTCAAGAATAAATCAATATATTTATGTTTTTCTGTCCAAAATAATAAATAAACAAATAATGTTTTACATAGTTGAATCGGTCGGTAAGTCGGTTAAGTTGTACTTGAAACAGTGCATTTTCGGCCTGACTCATCCGAATCGACTCAAAAATTTTGCAATCTGACTCAGAGAGTAGTTCCAACGAGGTTACGAGCCGAGTCTCTGTAAATTCCAACGAGGCGACTCAACGAGTTTTAGAACTAGTGCTTAACTTGAAGAAATGCTTTCTTAATTTGAGCGGGAATTTGTTCTTCTACGAATTCTGTTAAAAAATGAAGAATTTGCAGACAATCTCTCTCTCTCTCTCTCTGTGTTCTACCAAATAGGATTCAAGATCTAGGGTTTTTCTTGAACCAAATAGAATTCTTCTGAAACAGATTAACATGGAAGACGAATTTACTAAGCTGATTTCAGAGATGAATCCGACCAATAACAATGATGAAGCCACAATGCTCATGGAGGAGATGAAGATCACAATAAAAGAACTCCAAGATTCAGAATTTTACCATAATATTCTTGATCAGTTTCAAAATAATCAAACGATCAAAAGCCAAATCAAGCGTGTAATGGCCACCGATTCTCAAATTCAGATGGTGATTTATTCTCTAGGAAGTATCGAATCCAACTACAGATCACAATTTCAACTCTCCTTAGCAATCTTGTTCAAGCAAGATTTTCCTTATTTGATCCAAGGAATCGAAATTTACGATCCACTTACATCTGCAGTTGATGCTAAGATTATGGAGGAATTAGGTTGTGAAGTTCTTTCAATTAACGAATATTGTGGAAGAAAGATCGAGAATCCAACATTGTTCTTCATGCCTACTCCCAATTATGAGCACATTGGAAACTTGTTAGAGGCAAATTGGTGCCCTAATCAACTTAATCGAATCATTCTATTAACAAACAGCTTGAAAGGAGTTGTGAATCATTTGAACAATTCAGCTCAAATTAAAGAGAGTGTTAAAGAAAGATTGGATTACATTGAAGCTGTTTTGAATCATACAATCGAGTTTGAAATCCACAATGATAAATTCGATTATCGAAACCCATTTCGTATGATGGCTTGGCATTTCTTTGATTTGTGTCCTCAAATCGACATGGATTCGTTGTTACCTGGTATGTTTCTTTTCTTTTCTTTCTCCTTGATTATATTTTTTATCATTAATTTGTTTATTTCATTTCTTTCTCCTTAATTGAAGATAATCCTTCCAAAGAGGAAAGATTGGAAATGAGACTGAAAAACGAAGAACAGAATAATCTTTTCGCGGAAAGCCAGAGTCTTGAAAGTTGTATGAGGTAAACTTCTTAAACCAACTCAACTCAATCATCTACTGTTTGATACATTTCTATTGACTCAATTTGATCTTGTTTGAGTTTGTCCAAAGTTTAAGGTTCAACTAAATGAATCCTATTACATGGTTAAATTCTATCTCTGGTTAATGTGTTCATACCTGCTTTCATTACTTCAATTTACGTTCTTTTTTTATTATCTATTCTTAGCACTTGTAGAATTTTTAACTTCCAAATTCCTTTTAATTAGGACTGTAACCAGTTTTACGTCACTATCCAACGATTCTTGGAAGAAAAAAAATATTCGGTTCTCACATCGATTTGTTTAAGAGTGATTTCTTTAAGGAGTCATGCTGGAGTAACATTAAGATTGACATCGATTCTCACATTACTGATATGTAGGTGCACACATAGCCATAGATGTTTTTCACTCATATCTCAATGAAAAGCATCTATAGTTCCGTACATGCATCCACATCAGCAATGTGAGAATCGATGTCAATTTTAATGTTACTTCAGCATTTTCCTTCTTTAAAAAACTACAATTGCAGAGAAGGTCCAAGGCAAAAATGTTTGAAAGACACAGTGAAGTCTATATCTCTGTTACCATTTTCGGATTTTGCAGAGTTCAGTTGTGACCTGACTCACCCTTAGTTGAATCATAGTTAAAGCCCAACTGATTTAATCAAATAAATAGAAAAGTAAATCAGTATTTCTCACGTCCTTAATGGAGGTCTCAATATTTGTTGAGGGCTTTGGGTCAGTCTAAACTAATACAACCCTTCATGCGAAAGCTCTACCCAACTAGTCATTGGATCATGCCAATTCCCACACTGGATGCATCGAACAAACCAACACACATTTTCATGATTCGAACATATATAGGGCGATCAGATCTAAACTGGAATCACCTCTTCAGGTGCAAAGTGCGAATTGCGACGTGTGAGGTGCAAACTGCACATGTAAGTTGAATGTCTATAGGTAAGGTAGAGGAAATGTCACTACTTGTCCAATTTGGGATTAAACATTACAGAGAAAAACTTGTTTTGCGTTTAAGAGTTCCTACTTAAAAACTTTTGTTTCCAAGCATAAAACATAGGCTGTAGGTTAAAGCATTTACAAAATCAAAACCAACTCACCAAAGTTATAATTCTCACATATGTATTTATTCAAATAAACCCAACAATCATCTCATAAATCCAAGGATAAAAAATAATCTTCATTTTTTTTTACTTTCATTAAATGTAATCTCTTTGTCAAGCTTTTACCACATTGTGTAATTTTCTTAGATTACAAATTACTAAAGTTCCTTCTTTGATCGGCAGTCGTGGCAAGAAGATAGCCTCTCTTCCATTTAAAGGCAATACTGATGTTTACAGTGAATGTCATGAAGATTGGTCCAGTTTCTACCATATGTATCGGTGTCCAAGTAGGCTTCGAAGTTCATGGCTTCCCCCTTACACTGGTTGGGTCAAGCTAAATTTCAGTGGTAAAGGTCGTGAGGGTATCACCCGAGCTGGTTATGGTGGAATTTTCCACAATGAGCACAAGGAGTGTCTAGCTAGCTATGCAGGCCATCTCGATGATGCCGACCCAACTTTTGCAAATGCAGAGGCCTTGAGGCAAGGCTTGAAATATCTCAAGTACTTGCCATCTGTTACAAAATTGATTGTGGAGGGGGATAACCTTAGCATCATTCGATGGGCTAACCGTGGCACTGAGCCCCCTAAGAGATTGAGGGAAGCCTTTGATGAGATACATAAGTTAAGCATTGAGTGTGTAATCCTACACATTTACAAGGAAGCAAACAGAGTGGCAATCGATTTAGCAAAGAACGGGACTAAGTTTCCCGACCATCGATATTGGGTGAATCCACAGTAAGGATGCAAGGTGATGACCATTTTTTTCATTGTTTGATATAGTTGGATATGTTCAGCTCGATTTAGAACCTTCTAGACATTTTGAAACAATAAACCCCATTTGTGTAGTGTTTCTTTTTGAAAGATGTATACAAAATTACAAATTTGTTGGTTACTTAGCAAAGATGAAGTTGTTTTGCTATGTGAAAATCAAATTGGCACCTTAAAATAAGAAGTTTAAAGACTAAGAAAGGATTTTTGTTTTGTGTTCACTTTTTAACCAAGACATTATCAAATTTAAAAAAAAAAAAAAAAAAAAGATCAATAAATCAATCAGGTGATCCGAACCCATCATAGAGTTAGACCATTAACATCCAACTAAAATGATCTACTGGCTTGATCAATAATCACGAACAGGTCTGGTTTTTGTTGGATTGTACATATCTCTCAAACAATCATCAATATACGATTGAAGACCAAATTTTAGAAGATTCCTTAGATTGCTCAGAGAACAAAATTAATCAATTTTCTTCCTTAACCTCAATGAGAAGATATTAGTCTCTTTTATAGAAGAAAATTCAGTGTTTTACTTGAGTTAAACACCTATGGTCTGGTGTGTCTCTAACTCACTTACCATCCTAATTCATGGAATCGAATGGTTTTAAGAATTTTGACCTTGATGACTAGATGAAACTAATGTTTCGAAAACAGACCTTTACCAATAAAATAATTTTCTAACAAGAATAATAATTCATAAACTAAAAGCATCAGAAACCTTACAGATAAGGGAAAGCCACCCCTAACCTACATAGATGAGATTAGACGGCCTAGAATTCCTCCAATAGTAAGTTTTCTGCTCCATCAAGGTCTCTTTCTAATTCCTTAAGGAGATTCCCCATTGATTTCCAATTTGGATAGCTTTCCTTTAATCATCAACATTGTCTTTAATAATAGAGTCCAACAGTGAATAAAATCTCAAAAAATGTGGAGACCTATTGGGCCACACCAAATGTTGGTTTAACATCTCCATGTCCACTATACAAGAAAGATAATTTCAATGATAATTCTAAAAATAAATTTCAATAAGAGACTAAAGATCATGAATTACCATCATTCAAGATCAAAATAAAGAAACCATGGAGTCAAGTCAGGTCAAACACTTTCGAGCGGACTCTGGCAAATCAAATAATATATATATTAATTTTATAAATATTTAAAAACTAATGTTAATATTTTAAATTTTATAAAACGAAATTGTTGAACTGACTTCCTTGGACAATACGCTAACATCTATGAGTTGAGTCAACTAAGAAAACCTAAAATTCACAACTACAAAAAAGACTTTAGACATCACTTTTTTTTTAAATAGTCATCAATTTTTTTTTAAATGACATCTAAAAAGCAGTTTTCATAGGTGAAGGATCGCGCAAAAATGTGCAGAACTTTTGACATCAGTTCATTTTTGGACATTATACATCAATTTTCGATGTTTAAAATCCCTTTTTTACGCTCATTTTTTAATTAGAAGAATAGAGATCATTCCTATAGGCATCACTTAAAAAGTGATGTCTTATAAAAATCAATTGGCCCGTCTGGTTCTACAGGTTTAACCAGTGACCCAGTCGGATTTATGAAAGGGTCGGTCCAATTTTAGATAATTTATAACATGCCCTAACAATTTGATGAATATTTGAGATGCTTTGTCACTCCTCAAGTCTTAGGATTTGCGACTCGACCCATGACCATGGTCCGACCCACAATCTATGACCTGGGGGTGATTTAAGAGTAACCTACTTACACTCATCAAACATTAAAAGACATTTTAAGTCTAATTAAGTAAAATCGTTAACTTGACCTTTTTTCTTGAAAATGTTTGCATGAGATAGGCCAACATATCTTCAGTCAAAAATTCATAACTTGATCAATTTTTATCGAATTTCAATATAATACCCCCAATTCGGAAAGAGGATTTAAATCTACACGACCTAAAAATACTATATCAAGTAAAACTTTGACTTTCTGATTAAAAATTACGGAAGAAGGTTTTTCTCTACTACACTAATTAGGAATAAACAACCAATCACTTGAACTCTATAATTTCCATCTGATTCGACTTTTATCAAAAGCAGAACACCATATTTTGGTATTTAAATTGTTTTTTACAAAATGGTTTACTGTAAATTCATAAATAAATAATTAATTAATTAACAAAAATAATGAGGATATAGGTATTCGAGGTAGGAACTACTCCGAGTGGTCTCGCATCGTATCAACAAAAAATGAGTGTTTTACAATCATTCTTGTAACGACTGTTCTATGAAATCAGCAACATTGTGGATAAGGATTTCTAAATCAACTAACAATCAAAGTCTTTAAATAATGAAACCATCGCATTTATTCATTGAATCGGTGCAAAAATGATACAATAAGAATAAGATAACGTCAACTAATTCATCCCCAAACCCCATACTCCCCTAGACATAATGATAGATTAAACTTCAATAAGGAAATGGATTTGATCTCCGAAGACAATCTTAATGCCCATGGTATCTCTTCCTCGGATCTGAAATTGTTTACATAAAATGTCAACGAGTGATAAAACCAAAATAGACAAGGTAGTAACCCAAGTACCATGATCCACTAACCAAAACCATATAAAATCACATAAAAATAACATTATAAAACATGCTTCGGCACACACGACATATGGCGTTATGTTGTCATCGCAAATCACAAGATCATCATTGTATATATATTTTTATTTTCTATTTAACCACAATTATTTAATCATTATATCCCCAGTGTGGCTAAATCACACTATCCAATTCCAAGATCTTCCTCAAAGGCTTTCAAGTTTTTTTTACCCAAGATCCTATGCCCTACTTGCTCCACATATTCATCATTTATTTTTCACGTCATAATCATCAAACACACATGTTATAATTATAACCCAATATATATGTTATACATGTGCATATAGATCCTTCATAAAAATAAAGAAGGACCAGCTAAGTGGTAAGACCTTGTGGAGGTTGTTCCCAAGGTCTTAGGTTCAAACCCCTTGAATCCCTTCTTATACTAAATGTTAACTGTTAACCACTAACCCCACCAAGCAAAAGATCCTTCATAATAACAATGCTTCACACACAAACAAAATCATTATTTAACCATTTTTTCTTTTTATTTGTGATTAATAGAACAAGAGATGGTATTACATCTACCTGAAAATTTTCAGCAAGTCTTCTGAAGCTTTGTTCTTCTTTACACCACCTTATTCCCTTCTTTAGTATATTGTGGAAGAGATCCAATGACTCCCACTTTTCTCAGCTCTCGTCCCTTCTCCTTTATTCTACTTCTCTCCCTAAATATCCCATAATTGAAAAGATTGGACTGCAAATCAGTGTTTTAAAAATCAGACCCGATTGACGGTTCAACCGAGTCCGATTGGATTTCTTATAAAAATCAGTTTGGTTCTTAATGAACTGTTACTTAAGTGAGAACAATCAGTTTTTTGAAAACCGGTGGTTCAACCATCCAAACCGGTGGTTTCTAAGAACCAGTTCTCAAAAAATTGAAAATTTTCTAATGATTCTCTCTTGCAAAATTAGAAAAATCTAATTTACATGTTTAGATTTTTAATACCAAATACATATAGAAACTGTAGGAACCAAAAATATTCTCTCATTAGGATTAGCAAAATTACTTATACAGGTAGATTGAATGCAAACGAACACTACGTCATATTGCGTTTTTCGCGACTGCACAATAGCGCTAAAAACGACTGCTAAAGGCCGTCGTTAATTGAGACAGCTTTTAACAGTCGTTTTACCGTCGTTTCTACGCAGATACAAATTATTACTTATATTAACTGTACTGTATCTAATCTCTCTCTCTTTCACAGCTCGATCTGCGTCTATGGCTCTCGCTCTCTCGCACTCATCTCTATCTCTCAAATCTGTCGATCACACCCTCTTTCTCTCCCTCTGTCTCTCTCTCTCTCTCTCTCGCACTCATCTCTGTCTCTGTCTCTCTCTCTCTCTCAAATCTCTCGGTCACACTGTCTCTCACTCTCTTGCTCTCTCACACAGTCTCGCTCGCTCTCTCGCACTCTCTCTCAAAATTTCTCGATCTCTTTTGTCTTTATAGTTGTCTCTCGCATGCACTCTCTCTCTCTCTCTCTCCGCAACATCCAAGATCTAGGGTTTGTGAACTCGCTCCCAGAGGCATCTCAAATCTACGAATTTTAAGCTGAAATCATATCTAGGGTTTGCGCACTCGGATTGGTTTTAAGGTCTGGTTTGCTTATTTCTCTATTGATGGAGCTTTATATCTGGTTTGAGTGTTTTCAATTAGTGAAAAGGGATAGAATCGCACTTTAGTATTTGGGGCTTTGTTCTTGGATTACTGTTTAGATAGCTAAAGTATCGATATAAAATCACAATTTAGTATTTGGGGCTTTGTTTTGGTTTTCATGATTTTTTTTTTCCTTTCTTGGATTACTGTTTATATAGCTAAAGTATTGATATAATGACCTGATGCTTGTTGTTCTTTTTTTTTTCTTTCTAAATTTATTTTTTCTTTTTTTGTTTATCTATTTTATTCAGAAGTTCATATTTTGTATTGTTCTTTTTGAATTGAGAAACATCTATAACTTGCATCCATTGCAGAATAGTCACCATAGACTTAGTTTATTACTGCTCAAAATGTAAATATGTTTAGGATGTTTTAATATTTTATATAGAGGTGACATGTGGATGCACAAGCCATAGGTATGGAGATGCTATGGGAAAGCTTAGGGTTTTTCTCAATGGTGATCTTGAGATTAACTGGGAGTGTACTCCAGGTTGTCAGGAAGTTTAGTTTGATCTGTTTTGGGTGATGGGTTCTTCATCGTTTTTTGCATGTTAAGATGTTTTTATTATATGTTTCAATTTTCAAGGATGTAGGTCATGGTGATGATCCTTTGATGGGTTTCAACTTTCAAGAGCTGTTGAAGTCTTGAAGATGTTTTGTATTTATACATAGAAGTGTATGTAGATTTGTCTCAGTGATAGACTAAGCAGTTCTAGTGTTTGTATCTCTCATTGTTTTAAGTATTATAGATCGAAACATGTACCTTACGGCAATGTTTGTAATGACTTGTACCTTTGAACCATAAAATTAGTTTCTGTGCTGATGTGGCAGTGCTCGGAGAATCATAGATTTCTTTCCTTGTATCTTGAGGAAAGAAATCTATGATTCTGTGTACTGCCACGTCAGCACATTGTTGAACATGGTGGCGAACAGAGTCAGTGTTACGATGGATTGCCTATTTAAGGAATAGGTTTTTGATGGAACTACATGAGAAGTAAATATTTGTAAACCTATTGCAGATCCGGTAGGTCTGGGTTTAAACCCGAACATTGAGAAAGGCACATAGCTGCTTTTGTCGAAAAGATAAGTGACCAATCGTCTTGATATGTCCTAAAGTTCTATTCACCTTGTTGAGACCACCAAATAGTTTTTGATAAAGACTTCGGATAGATATGTGATTGATGTTACACTTTTAACATCAACTGGATAGAAGAATTAATAGTTATACCAGAAGAGGAAATGTGAAGAAGGGTGAATGCTAAATAGAGGCTCCAAAATTGATAAAATTGGGGGAAATCAGTTTGAAGCAAAAGTTTAGGTTTAGAGGTCTAAAAGAAACGAAAACACATCATTCTTTGTTAAAATGGCAGATGCTGGAAGAAGAGTAAATGATATATCCTCTCTTTAAGTGGATGAGGTCGTAAAAGATGATATAAGAAAAATGAGGTTATGGCGTAGTGTTGGGTTATGTCATAGTGTTGAAGCAAAACTAGAACTATGGATGATATATGCCGTAAAACTTTAGCAATGATACACGTATGTAGGAATGACCAATGACAATTGATGGTTAGAAGATACGCTTAAATGTCATTTTCAATATGAATAATGCTGAAGTGACCTCAAACATTGACATTTGATGGTTAGTTCCTACCCCCATTTTGATTAGTCCAGATTTGTTGTTGAAGGAAAGTGGATGCTAAAGATGTTAAATGAACAATATACAAACACGTGTACATTGAGATACGAATTCTATTATCTTAATATTTGTAGTTTAATCCATTACATTTACTAGGTATGATCCTAAATCCCCAACTAAAATAGAGCATAGTTCTCTAAATTTAAACCTCATGACACAATAGTAAAGAAATAATTTATCCTCTAATCAGAAAACATGTTCAATATGTTCGAGTCTGATTCCTCAATCTTCTTCAATTTCTACCATGGTTTTAAATATTGTCCGAGACCAATATTTCAGTAAATAGTTTGCAGATTTCATTGGGATACATAGTACCACACGATAGATAGTTAATGATGTTCTAATGTTCACTTTTTTGTCTCTAAAAACTTGGGATACATGGTACCACACTATTTTAATTAGCAACTTATACCATTTATTTTGTATTGTTTACTCTTTATGTGCTCTAATATGTCATACGATAATAATGGAAGTTGAAGGCTAATGATTTATCTCCGGGTCTTGTCTATTTTTTGTCGTTTAATATGGTGCCATTGAGGATTAGGAGGGATTTATTTATTTCGTTGTCGAACCAAAATACTTTACATATATTTCTTGTATCTTCATACTTAGAGGTACATATATTTCTTGTATCCGTTGTCGACCAACATACTGACTTTGCATTTTTATGATTTAATTCATCCCTTTGTTTAATTAGTTTATACATTGGTGGACTTAACTTACCATCTTGTAGAGCCACTCAGAACAGGCCCTTACCATGTAAAGTCACAAGTCACAACTAGGGTTGTCAATGGATCTCTAATCACTTCTGTTCTAATTTGTTATCTTCGGGTCTGGATCTAGGATTTGGGTTCTAGTAAGTAAGGCTGAGATCAGGGTTGATTTGGTACAACAACTGTTTCATTATGAGTTTCTCTATCTAATATAATTTTGTTCTTTTTGCTAAATCTGTCTCTGTTCCTCACAACTTATTATTTGATGAACCAGCACATTGTTATTGCTATTGTTATTATTATTGTTAGACTTCCTTGGTTGTTTTACACCAACTTCATTTTGTTTTCTATAAAACTTAGATTCATGTGAATAACTGCAAATTGGCTTTTACATTGATGATTCCAAACTGCATGAAGGTTTTGTTAGGTTAATAAGCATGATAAAAGAGTAAAATATGGTTGCTAATAAGTTTGGTAAACCCACCTCATTTCTTGTAAGTTTCTCATCTCCTCCCTTCTTATGTTCTTCCATGTTTTTGAAGAAGTTTAATTTTCTCTCAGGATGTTGTAGAAGAATCTGTGGGTGTGAGGAAACCAGCTACTACTCGAGGTGGCACTGGTGCCAGGAGAACCCGAGCTACGGAAGTGCATAATTTATCTGAAAGGGTGAGAAGGACAAACTCTATATAAAGGAAAAAAAGAACAAACACTTCCGAACAATAAATTTATTTGCAAGTTTAATCATTGAGTTATACTCTAGTACTTACTTTGAACATATATAAACAGAGGCGAAGGGATAGGATCAATGAGAAGATGTGAGCATTACAAGAGCTCATACCTAACTGCAATAAGGTTACCCTTCTGTATTTCCAATTCGTGCTACTTCTGCTTAATAACATTTGCTGCCACTAATAGTTGATTGACTTTTTCTTCCTTCTAACTCCTGAATTGTGCTATTATAAGGTGGACAAAGCATCAATGCTTGATGAGGCCATTGAGTATCTAAAGACTCTTCAATTTCAAGTACAGGTAAAGTTTATCTGTCCTTTAAAGGTGTGGATTACTATAGTAATTACATGTATTCTTTCTCATGGACATAAATTCCATAATACAGATTATGTCAATGGGAGCTGGGATGTATATGCCTCCGCTGATGTAACCAAACTGGAATGCATGCACTTGTTTGTGGTCCTCCCTGTTATATTTTATTTTGTGGCAATGCAAGTGAAACTCAATTATTATATGATATGACAACACATGAATTGCATAATAACATCATAATCTTTCATATAGGATTTGCAAAATTGACTTGCTGTGTTTTAGAGTGCTGGAAGTGACTCATTCCAATGCTATACATATTAACTGGCAATTTTAGTTTCTGTTTGTCAAGGTACTATAGTTTAACAAAGATTGGCAACTTTATATGGAATCAAAACAGAGCAATTCTTCTTGTAAACAGATCTTGGTGGCCATCCGTTTATAATTCAAAGACCGATGAGTAAATGTTCACTGAGGACAAAGAGGTGTCTCCTAAAATGTACTTGTGGCACACACATATCATTTGGTACTTCATTATTTCTAACCATCTAAAATGTTGTGATGAATCAGATGGTTAGAATATCCAATCTGTTGACTATTTTTGTGTTAGGAAGTTTCCTAGGTGGGATTCGCCCATCGGATGGTGCATGTTTTCTTTGTATGCTATTACACATTGCTTTGGGAAGGGTCTAATAAGAAGGCTGATAGTAGTTACTTAATTTGTTGTCTCCAGGTTCAGCCCAGCAAATGATGGAACTCAACCTTGGTGGATGGCAAGTGTGTGTATTTATTTTTATTATCTGCTTTCATTCATTGGATCATGTTTATTATGTTAAAGAGTCTGTTTTCTAGTATATGTGCAGAATATTCTGAGTTTTTTAATCCCGTTTCCCAAATTGGTATTAATGTTCATTGGGTGAAACGAAGCTTGTTAAAGCAGGGAAACATGCAGAGCTTTGGGGGGCTCAAAACACCTCCAACAACCAGATGAAGAACCTACAGATTGAGAATGGTAGTAAAGGTGGCAAAGATAACAAGTCTCAAAAAGGTGGAAAAGATCAGTCATAGGGTGG
This sequence comes from Akebia trifoliata, assembly GCF_017979445.1. NCBI lineage: Eukaryota > Viridiplantae > Streptophyta > Magnoliopsida > Ranunculales > Lardizabalaceae > Akebia > Akebia trifoliata. Next base: position 20,310,641 of record NC_141381.1, read on the forward strand.
TGGTCAACAACAACAACAACAACAACAGCAACAGCAACAACAACAACTACAACAAATGAAAGGTTTCAAGGATCTGAATCTGAATCTACCCCAATTCAAGGGCTTGAAGGGGATGACACCCTTCAAGGATCAGAAATCTGTTAAGTTCAACTTGCCTGAGGAAGGTGATTTAAGTGATGATGATTATGGGTGAGTTTGATGATCCACAACATCCTCTTAACAAGATGAAACCCATCATGGGTAATGGTATGATGAATGGCCTTCCCATGTCTGCTACAGATGGTGGTGTGAATGGAAAAAAAGGTGGTGGTGGTTTTGTTCATGTACAAATGAAGGGTATGAGTTCCTTAATATTATTGATTTTGTAGAGTTCCTTTTTTGGGATGGTAAATCTACATTCCACATCCAAGTACTTGTTTTGCTAGTCAATGAACCTTCGAAGCTTGTGTCAGTCTGTGCTTTAAACTGAATTTTTGGCATGATTTATTTACATTTTGTTTTCTTAGGTGCATTACGCATGAAGCCTAAGTAGATGACCTGTATGTTCCAATCTTTTTGCCTTGTTCGGATTCAGACAAGACCGGTGTGTTAAAGGTTGACTAATCAGATAACCCCTTTATGTCTGATTTCACCCCTTAATTTCCTTCATCTAAGCAGCCTGCATACGAGAAGATCGGTGTGGTTGACTCGCAATGGATTGTTCATCAAGTCATACCTTCTCTTCGGAACCAGGTGAGACATCATTCTCGACAAACTTGTAGCATAGTTTAATTGATGTTTCTGTACTTTGTGAGTTGTGTTGAAGATTCTTGATATAGAACATTGTATCTAATTAATTTCTCTGTTTGTGTCTGATGTATTTTTTTTCAAAAAAGTCAAAAACAATCCTGTTAAGAACATAATTAGTTTTAATTAGAAGTCGGCCTTATTTTGCTAGGTACTTCTACTATTGTTCGAATTTATAAAGTAAAACCATTAGTTTATTTTTTGTCAAATCACATCCGTATGGGCAAATCTCTTTTTTTCTTCAAAAGTTTAGATATCGGTTTGTAACCGATGTCCAAAGTCTCAGACTTAGGACATCAGTCTTATAGACATCGGATTTCAATCGATGTCTAATGTATAATTTTTTTGGTTGTGCTTTCAGATTTGAAACAGTTTTAAGCCGTTCCAAATTCTGTGTTACAGCCGTCGTTTATTCGACGGTCATTTTAACAAACTAAAGCCGTCGTTTGTTTCGACGGTCTTTTTGACTGTCAAAAGCCGTCGTTTTTTTCGACGGTCTGTTTGACTGTCAAAAGCCGTCGTTTTTTCCAACTTTCTTCAACAGTCGCATTTTAATCGCGACTCCTTTTAAAACGACTGCGCAAACGACTGTGAGGGCAGTCGTTTTTGTCGAAAACGACTATTCAAGACAGTCGTTTATCCCGCAATATGACGTAGTGGAACCAAGTTCCAATCCGAAAGATCCGATCCAAATAAAATATTAAAGTGAAATGAGCCCACTAAAAAAACCATCCCACTCAAAGAGAGGGTTCCTTAACTTCTTCTTCTTTGTCTTCTCTCTAACATTTTAGAGGGTTCGGCTCATTTTCCCTCTTCCTCTTCTTCTTTCTCTTCCTCTTCCTTTCCTTCTTCCTCTTCTTCTTCTTCTTCTCGTTCCTCCCCCCTCTTCCTCTTCATGTATGAAGGTTCGGCCCCAAAAAGGGTTGAGCCTCTTCTTCCTCTATGAAGGTTCGGCCCAAAATGGGTTCAAACTCCTCCCCTCTTCCTCTTCCTCTATATAGGTTTGGCCCCAAGAGGCTTTGACCTCCTCCCTTCTTCCTCTTCCTTTACAAAGGTTTCATTCCGAGGGGTTCGGCCTCTTCCTTTAACACCAAGAGGATTCTGTCCCATCCTTCTCTAACACTAAGAGGGTTCAGCCCCCCTACCCTTTCACTCACTAAGAGGATTCGGTCCCCTCTCCCACATACTTTAATTCCATCCCTCAAAAAGGGTTCTAACTCCTCCTAAATTACATCCCTCTCTCTAGCATGACCTCGAAAGATAAGATCATTTAATTTAAATCCCAATACAAAGAGAATTAGTCTCTTTTGGCCAAATTACTCCACCAACTGACAAGATAAGCAACAAGGGAATTATTGACGACCGAAAAAGTAGTAGTTGCATAACACGATTGAGTCAACTCGAAAATTGAAAAGTCACCAAGTTAGACCAGTTACACATTAAGCTCACTCCTCATGTAAGTTACAAGAATCAAAAGGAGTGGGCTTTCAATGTCATTAAGATCCTTTATTATCATAAATACTAGATAATATGGGTAGAAGGTTACAACTAAATTATTAATCACCATTTAAGAGACTATTTTATAAATAGATAAGCATCTCACATTCAAACCTAAGGAATAAGCCACACAAAAAACTTTGTGACACTTATTCTCTTCTTCTTGCTTTGTAATTTATCTAAGACCTGACTTGATCATAGAAATCTCCTTGGCTGATACCCCACTGGTGTCTTTTCAAGTTAAAGCGATATCAAGCTATGACCAGAAATTCTAATACATCATTGAAAGAGACAGCCAAAACTCAGAAGTTACATTGGAGAAGACGACTTGGGTTGATCATCTACTGTAACTTGCATCTCAAGGAGAAATCAATCATTGTAACATGTAGTTCAAGAAAATACTTATTATATTTGGAACTCATATCTCGAAGGGTGGTATATCCAAAAAAATCTCCCACACTTTTTGGCATTGTATGTGGGATCGAAGTACAAACCCAAAGATCCCACCAACCAAAAGTTTTCTTCTTATTTTGCTATTGTCCTTGAAAAGATATTCTTCTTCACCATCAAAGGCCTCCAACCAATTAGTCACTTAGATTTTCTTCATTAACTTTTCCTTTAGGGAAATTCATAATACTCAACTAGCACAAACTATGCATGATCAATCTAAAGGCCTGCTTAGCAAAGCAGCACTCTCAAACTAAGAAGAGTCTTAGTCCCTAACGAGGTAGCTATCTTTTTAGTTGAAATCAAACTAGCAAGACATCCTTCTTAGGAGATCTCACATGTGTAACACCCCGACCATTTATTTACTTCATCATTTTAATCAAATGGCTAGTACTTCCGACCAACCACAAACCCAAGCAAAAAAATTTCAAGCTCTGCAAATCTAACTCCAAAGGGTATAATACCAAATGCCAGAATAACAAGAAACAATGACAACCCTATGCCAAGAAAATGGAACTTTACAAACTCAACTCAATGGTTCGGGGGAAAATCACCATCGAGATGTAGTCAATACTCCAAACCATGATACACAACAAATGGGAGAAAATAATTAGCCTCAAGGGAATGACAACATTCCAATTCCACAAGTAGAGAAAGATGGAGAGGTAGAGTCAAAAATGACAACTCATCAATAGGGGTGCAAGTTAATTTGGGTCAAACCGAGAATTGAACCAAATCGTGAATTTGGGATTGGTTTGGTTCGGTTTAAACTGATAACGGTTCGATTTCAGGTTGAAAAAATGAAGAACCGATGGATTCGGTTCGGTTTTCAGTTCAGATTTTATAAATAACTAAACCAATATTAATATTTTTAATTTTTACAAAACCCTAAACACTTTCGTTTTTTCCCTCTACTCTCTCTCTCTCTCTCTTGCAATTGTGTGCGAGCATGCGGCTGTGGGCTGTGGATTGTGGCTATGCGAGCGTGTGGCTGCGGCTGTAGGCTGTGGCTGTGGGTTGTCGGCTGTGGCTGTGGGTTGTGACTGTGCAACTGTAATTTTGGTAGAAAATAAAATCTAAAATTGAAATATCAATGATTTATGGGTTTTTTCCCATTCTAAAAATATATAAAATTTTACTTCTAAAAGAAGTTATATTTAGAATATTAAGTTTATTATTCGACTCAGTTGATGGTTTTCGGGAAAACTTCCCTATTTTCTTTTAGCTTTTATCGATTTTTTTGTTTTACAACATGCTTTAAAGGACACCTCTAAGTTAGCATAATGTGTATTTCACATTTAAAAGAACAAAAAATAGTATAAGAAAAAGAGGCCGAGACATTTTTTAGCAAATTCAGAGTTTTCACGTTGGTTAGCTTTTATTGTCTGTTATCTCATATTTTAGTGTTTACTTTTGGAATAATTGTATCCAAAAGATCATAAAACTACGACTAAAGTGTTGTATTTGAGTTGTGTAGGTCAAATCGTTTGGAACCCCTAGCGAAGTAGATGCTTGGCTATACAGTGATCCTATGCACTGCCCTGGAGCATTGCACTTTTTAGAAAGAAATGCTATGGTAATAAGTTATGGTATTCAGACAAACTCTTCCTCTGTGTCCAAGAGAGAGAGGAATGAAGATCCTACATTTAAATATCAAATTCCACTTCAACTTGCTGCAAAGCATGAGATTGCTAGATCTCTAATTGGAGGTACCTAATTCCTTTTCCTCGTGTTGTTTCCGAATGAGTTTTTTAATATGGTTAATAGTTTGACCTTCATTTTTTATTGTTTGGCTTTAGGCTGCCTCTAAACTCCGACGATCGACGGTTCCTCTCTCTCTCTCTCTCTCTTTATCTCTCTCTTCTTTTGCAAGGCTGAGGTACTACTATAGGATGGTTTGTAGCATGACGTGTAGGATGGCCAATAGAATGAAAATCCATGAAATTTTTTTGACAACCCATGGAACCGAACAGAACCAAACTGAATTAAGGTCGGTTCGGTTCAGTTCGGTTCGATTATGGTTTTATTCAATTTTGATTTTGCTCAAAACCGAACCAACTCGAACCAAGTTGCACCCCTGCTTATCAAGGAGCAAAAATGCCAATATAAGAGAAGATTTAGATCTTTACTCTTCTCGATAAACCGCACAAAACAACTCGAAAGGAAAACCGAATCAGAAAGGCACTCCAAGTGCGAGAAGTCTATCATATTCAGCATCTACCATGATGGACTCGATCATTGTTAGAAAGAGAATAATCAGTTGCCATATTTTACCTACATCTGGAAGAAATGCATAGACCTCATGAAAATGCTCCTTTTTCTTATGCTTCCGATCAACAATTATGTTGTACACAAAATCTGGGTGAACTCAAGAAGAAGCAGTAGAACCTCGGTGTAGGAGAAGTACTACTAAAACAATAGTAAGAGACTCAAAAATTCCATCCTCTCAATACTCCCATGAATTGAATATTCAAACTCACTCAAAGTTAGAAACAACAACTACAATTAAGGTAACCCTAATAAAACCTTGAATCTCATCAAGATTCAAGGTCCTAAGAAGGGGCATTGTAGGAACCAAAAATATTCTCTCATTGAGATTAGCAAAATTACTAATACAGGTATATTGAATGCAAACAAACCAAGGTCCAACCCGAAAGATCCAATCCAAATAAAATATTAAAGTAAGGTGGGCCACTCAAAAAGAGGGCTCGGATCCTTTTCTTCTTCTTTTTCTCTCTAATGTTTTAAACGGCTCGACTCCTTTTCCTCTTCCTTTTCCTCTTCTTCTTCTTCATCTTCCTCATCTTCCCTTTCCTCTATGAAGGTTCAATCCCAAGAAGGGTTGGCCTCTTCTTCCTCTATGATGGTTCGGCCACAAAAGGGTTCAACCTCCTCTTCCTCTATAAAGGTTCAGCCACAAAAGGATTCAACCTCCTCTTCCTCTATAAAGGTTTGGCCCCATCCTCCCTTCTTCCTCTTCCTCTTCCTCTATGAAGGTTCGGCCCCATGAGGGTTCGACCTCCTCCTTTCTTCCTCTTCCTTTATGAAGGTTCAATTCCAAGGGGTTTGGCCTTTTCCTTTAATACCAAAACCCCCTCCTCCTCTAACACTAAGAGGGATCAATCCCCTCTCCTTTTTACTTTAATTTCATCCCTCAAAGAGGATTTGGCTCCTCCTAAATTCCATCCATCTCTATAGCATGACCCCGAAAGATTAGAATATTTAATTTAAATCCCAATACAAAGAGGATTAGTCTCTTTATAACAAATCACTCAAGCAACTAACAAGATAAGCAGCAAAGGAATTATTAACGATCGAGAGAGTAGTAGATGCAAAACACGACTGAATCAACTCAAAAATTGAAAAGTTACCAAGTTAGACCTGTAACACATTAAGCCTACTCCTCATGTAAGTTATAAGAATCAAGAGGAATGGGTCTTCAATGTCATTAAGATCTTTTATTATCACAAATACTAGACAACATGGGTAGAAGGTTACAACTAAGTTATTAATCACCCTTTAAGAAACTACTCTATAAATAGAGAAGCATCCCACATTCAAACTTAAGGCATAAGTCACACAAAAAGTTCTCTGACACTTATTATCTTTTTCTTGCTTTGCAATTTATCTAAGACTTGACTTGATCGTCAAAGGTTCCTTGGTCGGCACCCCACCGATGTCTTTTTAGGTTAAAGCGATGTCAAGCAGTGACCAGAGATTCTGATACATCATCAAAAGAGATGACCAAACCTCACAAGTTACATCAGAGAAGACGACTTGGGTTGATCATCAACTATAACTCACATATCAAGGAGAAGTAAATCAATCATTGTAACATATATTTCAAAAAAATACTTATTATCTTTGTAACTTGTATCTTAAAGGGTGGTCAATCCAAAAAATCTCCCACAGAAACCTACCATAACTTAAATTCTAACAAATGAAATCTTAAATTTTTATTACCAAATAATTATAGAAACCTACAATGACCAAAATTTCTAACAAATAAAATATATATCAATCTAAAATTTTGAGCACCAAATAAATATAGAAAGCTATTATAACTAAAATTCTAATAAATAAAATCTATCAATCTACTAAACCAAATATTAGGGATCTTTAAATAATTAAAAAAATATCTTTAATTAAATTAAAATTTTAACATTTTTTAGAGTTTTTTTTATTTTTCATAAAATAAAGATAGAACATTGAAATACTTTGAAGCGTTGAAGAAAATGAAAGATTTGGGGGAAAAGAAAATTTTCAAATATTTTGTTTCTTAATTATTTATTTTGTTGATTTCATCGTCGAGAATTTTAGAATTGTTATTTTTATTTTACTTTGATTTCATTGAGGTTGTTCATAAATGTTTGGTTACAAAATATGTTATTGTTTTAGTATTCTTGTAGATTTACAAAGTGAAATTTAGTTTTTAAATCTTATATTTTATTTATTCATCATGAATATTTTATGAAGATGTAATGAGAAAAGACATGATCCATGTATATATAAAAATCCAAGCCAAGAGCATTATTTGACCGAGTGCTTGGAATCACCACATGAAAACACTCAATCCTTGATTTATTTAGCATCATTTAAGATATATTTCATTTTATTGATTTAGAACGCAAAATAGAAGAGGAAATGAAGTATTAATCAAATAGTGCATGGAATAAGTGATCATCTTATCACTAAAACACTTAGCATAAATTATTTTTAACACATAAATCCTCCTTTGTTTTTTTCCTAGATAAGTGAGATTAGTGAACAATAATTAGTTGAGGAAAGTGGATTAAAAATCCTAGAAATTTTTTACTAAAAAATTCATCATCTTTTATTTATAATTCCCCTAAAATCCTTTTACTTTTTGGGGTTTGAGAGATGATGAATTTGAAATGAGAGCACTAGAAATAATTATTACTCATAAATGCAACTTCAACATATCTTGCTAAAAATTCAAACCCTATAAAATGTGTTTTGCTTGAATTCTTCTTCTCTGTTCTACCATCTCAACTATGTCTATGTAGCTTGGAATTATGTTGGACACCACCTCAAAAATAGAAGGATGTTGGACCTCATCATCGGGGTTGGATGCACATGTGTACCACTTGGAGAGCCTCGATAATTAATCAATTGAGTAACCAATATATACGAGCCGTGGGTCCACCAATTGAGTATATGGAGAGTGCCTGCAAAATTATGTAATTTGTAATGAAACATGGTCACCTATAAAATGTTATTTATTAATATTCTTATTTTTTAATGGGTAATTCTTTTGTATTTTTGTGGAAAAAAATTATATTATTTCAATCTTCCTAGCAAATCTACTATGAAGGGTGGATTACCCATTTTTCAAGCCTATAATTTTGTCCCTTCCTCGGGAACCCACTTATGCTATATCCTGTAATCAGTTGATGATCTCATTTTTTCTTCTCTCTTCTTTTATATGCGATTCGTATCCACCATGTCCAAGCATTGCACGTCCGAAATCTGAAATCTTCGGTACCTCTCATGGAGTAATATGTTGGATGATTTTAGGTACCCATGAAAAATTGGAGGATTCATTCATTCTTGTATTCAAGTCCAATAGTGTTTCCTCGCTTATCTAATCCAGAGAACATTAATTAATTTCATCACAAAGTGAGCAAGATGTGATCATTTTTCCACCAATGATATTACTACAAATATTATTTTTCATGGACCCAAGAAAGAAAAATAAATGCTCAAATCCAATGGCTAGAAGTTACCAATCAAACTAATTAATGTTTTTAGGGGATCAATACGAATTTTCTAGGCCATTTCAACATATAAGTAATTATATTATTTTATTTATATATTTGAGAAAGCTACAAGTCTGTAATTAAGTATTAAATACTCAACGAATAACAAAAATATATACAAATGTAAGAGTTATTAAGCATCCTTACGATGGAAATGAACGGAAAGGCGTATATACTCGTTAGACAAGAAGGCGTTCCTCTCTTTCAGCTCAATAACTAATCAAATTAATAACATTATTAGAATTTCCAACTTAAATAAATCTTTTTCCCTTTCTTCACAGCTACAACCTATTGAGAAGATTTTCAAATATCTATTTGAAGTCAATTTTATAAATTAGAATTTGTTGGACAATATAATGCATAAATCATAGGCAATGTTTTTCTTTTCAAAATAAATCAATTTCAATTTCTACTTTTACAACAACTAGTAAAATTATTTTAATCTATTAACCCCTTGTAGAAAGAAAATTGTTAAGAGCTATGAAGGTAATTTTTAGAAGGACTAAAAAATATCTGCTAGTACATATTTACTATTTTGATAAATGCTTTAAAAATGTGTTGATCTGATAATTAGTCAAAATTTGCCCATGATTTGATGAAACTATTAGAGTAGTTAGTTATGTTGCATTGTAATATGATGTACTACAGTACACCGTATCATATCTATTGAGATTAAGATAAGGTTAGTTTGATTTAGTTGAGATTTATTAGGAATAGAATTTATCTCTAGATAAGATTTGGTTTCTATAAAATCCTATTAGGGTTGCTGTAATTATTATCAAAGAGAACCAATAATATCTCATTCTTCTATATGGTATCAGATCATAGTCTCTTTTAAAAGATCGATCTAGCAAATCCACATTCTACTGTTGACGATGGCAACACTGTTGGCCGACTGCCATTCATTAGATTTTTTTCTCATGAATAAAATCTCCAACTCCTATTCTACAATTTTCATCTCTTTGATAGTCTTCATTTTTTATCATTTATAATCTCAATCAAGATATAATTATCAAGTCATGTTATCCAATCAAATGCTTTTGGGACAAATCATATGATCTGATTTAGTGCTCCTCCACGTCAGCAATGTATGAAACAATGTCAATTTTAATGTCACTTCAGCACAATGTCTATAGTCATCCATTTTCAACACCTTAGATGTTCAAAAAAGTCTTTTTTTTTTTCTTTTTTCTTTTGAATCAGAGTTTTTCCATGAAATTTAGAAGTCTGGTGTTGGATTACCAATTTGATAACCCATGTGGGCCCAATGATCCTTAGTAAGATTGGAAATTGTTCCAACTTACTATGCTAGCCTGATTCATAAAGTAAGGTTTAAACTTGATAGAATTGTAAGGGAATTTTTTTAATAAAATTGCAATAGATAGGTCTGCCCCAGTATCTCTCTCTATTTATTATTTAGTTTTCTATTTTACATGTCTTTCTGTGTTAAGAAATTATGTATTAACCCCCTTAAACTCTAATTTTGACATACTCTTAGCATATGGATGTAATCAAACCTTTTAGATTTTCATTATTTAAATGGCAATTTGCCAAAACGTGCACAGAAAATTGAAAATTATCAAATGGTACATTATTCATTTTAATTTCAAAAACGATAAATTATCTCGTTTTCATAATCAAAATATTTTACCAAAACGATAAATTTTAAAATGGATAGTGTTTTAATACCAAAAATGCCCTTTGATCCATTAGAGTTAAGGTATTGTAAATCTATAATCAAACTTGATTATCTAAATCCTATATTTGTTTTAACCATGGAATTTGTGGGTTTTCAAATCTCCATCAAAGTCAAAATTGCCTACAAAGCCATCAAGTATTGAAATAAACTAAATCTTAAAAGGAAACATTATTATAATAAAACAATTATACTACTATGTGTTTAGTATAACAAGGTATATGTATTAATTTTGTTTTATAAAAAGATGTTAAAAGGATATTTTTGGTATTAAGACACTGTTCACTTTAAAACTAACCGTTCCGTATAATATTTTAAGTTTGAAAACGATAATTTACTATTGTTGAAATTTTGGAATTAAAATGAATAATGAACTGTTTTGATTATTTTTCAATTTTATTGACCTGATTTGGTAATTTGCTCTTATTTAAAAGTATATAATTGAAACTTAAACATTTCTTATCAGAATTATGTAATTTTTTTTTTTTATTAACCAAACAAGTAAAGGAGTAAAATAATAAAAGAGATAAATGCATAAGTTCAGGGGCGTGCGTAACCCTACAAATAGACATTTTGGACGTAAAAGGAATACAAACAATGATCTCCAAACTATCGACTGATGTCTATTGACTTAAGAAATAAGAAATAATGCACATTCTTTATCATGTAAGTTCAATATCCAACGGTTGGAACACATCGTCTAGAAAATTTCATCGGGATATACATTACTGGGGCATACATAAAATCCTAACCGTTGAAATTTGTGCTTACACTATTTAATCCTAGCCATCGTGCCAAGTCAAAAACTCACGAGCCGACTCAGGCAAATCAAATAACATATATATTAATTTTATTCGGCCAAGATTTTACCCCACTCAGTGCAAATTTTAGTTGACTCGGCTTATTTAACTAGTTGACTAGATTATTTTCCATTTTGATTTGGCAAGATGGGATCAAGTAACCTCAAAATCCAATCAAGTCAAGTCAACTCAATGAGTTTTAAAAGTAGGGTCCTAATAATCTCAAGAGTGATCGAATGAGTTTAAAAAAACTGAGATTAAGAACGATGGACACCAGGCATTTTCGCAATCGGTGATATCAATTGGTAGAACCATAGAATCTATTAACGAAGTTTGGATGTGAGATTTCAATACGGTTAATTTGAATAAATTCAAGTTTGGCAATTTCGGAGAATATACAAACGATGTTTTGGGATTTCTTAATAAAACTCATCATCTTGAACGTTGAAGAAAATAATTTTTTTTTTTTTTTTTTGGAGAGTAAGAAAATAATATTTTGAAAGTGAAGGATACAAATATTATCATATTCTAAGATTAATTTTTTTTTTGATAAATAGTATTGTATTCAAGAAAAAACCAAATCGGTCGAGATGACCAACCTGGAAAAAGCTTACAAGACAAAACTACTCATGAACAAGACAGCAAATCCTATCCCACCTAAACACAAAATCTTCAAAAAATATGCCCCTAAGCTCCTTAAATACTTTCGACCAATAATTCTAAGATTAATTGATTAACTATCAATTAATTTTTCAATTCGTCAATGTGTCACTTCATTATAGAATTTTGCTAATTTCGAAACATTTAGGAAAATAAAATTGTGACTAAGGTCAGAATCATAGTTTTAAAAATAAAAATGAAAAACGACTTAACTGTCCATTAAGTCCAATCACTATGGGAAAACTGAAAATTTTGATAAGAAAATTCGACGGGTCAAAGCCCACAAATTTAAGAAAGCGAATTTTAACGGTCTATGGGCGTTGAAATTTTTTATGATCCCTAATTCGACAGCTTAGAGCCATCAAATGTCTCCCATCATCCATTAATTTAACGGTTTTAGTCCATCGAAAAAAAAAATTGACAATGAAAATTTTGATGCCTTGATCCGTCAAATTTTATGTTGAGTCATTCAAGTCAAATAAAATTTTAATTAATTTATAAAATAAAATGTTTCCATATAGTTGATTAGCCCGGTTTAGTAATTTTACTTGACTCGGTGCATTTCCAGACTGAATCATCTATTTGGACTCAGAAAGCCAAGGAAGGAAGCAACAAGCACAAGAACATCATTTTATATCCAAGCGGTGGTGGACGGTAATAAATTGGATGATTTGGCGTCATGAGCACTTGTTTATGAAAAGAAAATTGTAGTTATGTTACTTGATTCGATGATTGGCTTAATTTGAACTTGGGTTCATGATTCGCCATTCTTGAACAAACTCGATTTGTAGAAATAGTTTTTTGAGGATTTTTAAGTCATTTAAGTATCACATATAAGAAGACTCGGGTGATTAATTTGAAAACAAAATGGTATATCTTTAATATTTCACTAAATCGTGAAATTTCTAAAATGTCGAATATCTTTAATATTGCAAATCATTCGAACATCTCTAATTTTCACCAAAACAATGGGTTCATCAAATTCAATGTTGTTGTCGAACCCTCTACGAATCGAACCTTTGAAGTGATTCAATCTGTACCGGTTCACAATTCGGTACAATATCGGCTAACCCATAACGTAGGATAGGGCCCTTCCTATTAATTGGTTGGATGCGACTATTCCTCTCCATCAGTCCTTGGATGCAACCACTAAAGAAGAAAAATAACTGATAAAGACATCCCAAAATATCTTCTGAATTTTGGCCCAAACTTTAGCAAAGAAGGAAAATATTAATGAACAATGGTTTTAAAACTGTGGTCCTTGTCATTATATATATGGACCATGGTTTTAAAATTTGGTTTCACGTCTTGAACGAGTTGTCCAATATGTTTGAGACACCTCATTCAAAAATGAGAAAAACGAACTTCAAATTTTAAATCTCTTCCGAAAAATTGACTTGTCTGTCCGTACGTCTTGTCCATGCCTGATACCAAGACAACTCGAGAGATACGTCTCGGTCTCGAAAAAGTTTTGAAACCATAATATGGATTAATCCTTACAAATGCATGCCCCAACCCAATAGAAGTTTCCCAATGTGGAAAGGGGTTTTCGGATCAACCCCCTATCGCTAACTTTACCACTAATAATATATGGAGCCATATGTCGATTTGGTTTCATATTCTGCTAATCTAACTAGTTTGTTGAGTGTCTCACTAAGAAGGAGTGTGTGTGTAACCATTTTACATGTAGAGCTCGGTTTGCTCGAAGGATGCCTTTGCCATCGATTTGTAATTGGGATTTTGCTTGTTATTGTGGTTCCAAACCGATGCCTATAGGACTTATTTCCCGACTCAATGTTCGATTACTTTGATCAAAAAACAACAAGTTAACAGAAATCCCAAATTCAATGCAATTCTTTATTGGCTCCATGATTGGTACGTTTTGCCACAAAAATAATTCAAATCCAATGGTTAGAAATCACCTATGAAAAAAATGGTTCAATACAATAGTTATTGTTGTGAGATGTCTAGTATTCCTAAGTTGGGCTTGGGCTTCAAGAGGCTAATTCAAATTCATATGGGACCTTTATTGAAGTGGACTGGGCTTTGATCTTTTGAAAGCTTGTAATCTTTATTGTTGATAGTGGATTAATCTCTCTTTCTTCTGTGAACTTTGGTACGTAAATATTTTTAATTTGATTTATTTTCTTACTTTTATTTTGCTTTCGAACAACAATTATTTATTTGATATATGAAAGTCGTCAATGAGGTGGGCCAAACATTTATACTGTTATAACGATTGGTGGGACTAGAACATACATAATGAAATGTTTGATAAAGATGTTTGAACATATTTGCTCTTTTAGAATTTCCATTGCAGAGATTTATTAAGTTGAACCATCATATGGTTGTATCGTTGACCCACAGATGAGCCTTTCCATCAATATAAGCAATAGGATTCGAAGAATAACGTATATTTCCTAGAGATCATTTTCGATTTATTAGGAATTAATACACTTTTTTCTAAGATTAAATTCTTTAGAGATTTATCGGATAGACCTATATGTTGCATTTTTATTATAAAAACTCTCTTATTTTATCAACTTTGTTACTCAACAAACCTTCACAGGGATACACATCATTTTAAATGATTAAATATCTATAATATCCTCAATTCTTTTAATGACATATCCATTACATTAAAGATATTATAAGTATATATATATTTATAAAGATATAGCCCCACTTAAGGTTTGTTAAGAAAGAAAACACTTCCCTTACTAAATTAGTAAGGAAGGTTTCTTGCATCACTTACTGGCATCCAAAAACCTGATTTGATGCCACAAGGTTTTAAAAGAAAAAATTATAAGAATTTTGAATAAAATTGGATTTTAATTTTAAACTTGAGAGTTCATAGCCATCCAACTTCAACACCTTAGATTATTTTTTGTTTTGAATCTAAGCTTGTCCATGAAACCTAAAAGGTTGTGTCGTTGGATTGCCAATTTGATAATCCATGTTGGTTTAAAATCTTATTACATAAGTCAGGATAGTCTTTCTTTGTAAAAGAAAGGTATGTTGAATACCAAACTTCATAAAATAAAATAAGGGAGTTTTTGTAATAAAATACAAAAGATAGGTCTGTCTTGTAAATCTTGTACTTTTATCTTGAGAATCCTTAAGATCTCAACCGCCATGTTAGAGCCTCACAACAAATCCAATATTTGTGTGGATCTCCAAAAGCCAAATATCAATTATAATTTTGTCCCATTTGTCAAACATGTTTGCTTGTCTTTAAGCGAAAATTACCGCAAAACAGTATATTTTTAGATCTTCTGCTCGTTTCAAGCAAAAGCGACATATTTCCTTGTTTTGATGACGTGTTACAGTTTTCTTCTAGAGTTTGTTGGTTCAATACTTTATTATTTCACACGTGTCACATTATTTTAAAAAGAAAACTAAACTTATATTTTTGACAATAACACGTCGTCACATCACTCAGATATTTTTCTTATTGTGAGGGCCATATGAGATGGACACGGATTAATCCTTATTTGACACGGCCTTAACATATCAGGTATGTGGCGCACCTGGTGCACTTTAGATGAAATTGATTCCTTGGATGAAAAGACAAAAGTACCCTCCCGCAATGATTCACTCAACTGGCGGTGCAGAGTCTACATATACAGTTCACAGATACTGCAACGAAAACAGAAAAAAACAGGATTACGTGACAATAAACAATCTGCCCTTCCAGAATCATCTTTCACTACTTTTCAAAGGACGGAAATACCCTCACAAATTATCAAAATGTCATGATGATCCTTGGCTTGTCATAACCATGAGAGGGTACGCGTCAACTACTGAAATGGATACATATCGAAAGATTAAATTTCTGATGTGAAACTATGGACCCGTGCATGAGATGTCACATTGTACTCTTAGGACCTATATGATTGTAAGGTATTTGTCTGTTCTTGAGAACTTGAATTCCTTGAAAAAAATCATTTTCTCAGTGTGGGGTGGAAAAACATTTTTTTCATACAAAATAGAAAAATTAATTCTGAAAAAAATGCACAAACACAACTTAAAGTATCATTTTTTATTCTGATTTCCATAATAAATTGGTAGGAAATTAATTTCTCTTGAAAAATACAATTTATAAGTATATGATTATGCATTTTTTCACAAAATTAATTTCTCCATTCAGAACAATTTTTCACCACAGTCTCAACTTTGGGAAAATGATTTTCTTATCTCCTAATGTTTTTCTCTTACAATTAACCCACTTTAAAAGTTAAAATCCATAATTTTACAATTCAAAGACTCAACTTGAATGCCCATCAATTCAAATCAAGTTGACTTTGGACAAGGCAAATAAAATTGTTAAATTTATCAATATATATATTTTTAATATTTTGAAGTTAAAAAAATAAAAAAATGTGTTCCAATCTAGTTCTCTATGAAATATTATATATATAATCAAACAATTTATTCGAATTTTCAACCAAATTTGGTGCATTTTCAAGTTGACTTGATTGAATCGATGAGTTGCCTTGGTGGGTTGATCCCATTACATTATGGGGCCAAGTTAACTCAAAATTTAGTCAAGTTGGTTGGTAAAACCGCTGCAATATATTCCATTACTGGAGATTTATTTTTCTAAGAAATTTGTATTTCATAGAAAACGAATTCCTTACAATCATACCAACAAGGACAAGAAAAGGTCCTGGAGTCCAGAACTTGAAATCCACAATACCAATAAAGTATTGATGTGAACTATACCCATCAATAAAATATGACACCTAATAATTTGGCCCACCACATTAAAAATACCAATGATTGGTGATATTTGCATTTATAGGTGCATTAAAAATAATCAAATCTATCTCACAGGCCACCCACTGGGGTGGAGCTAGTAAGGAATTGGTGGGGGCAATTGCCCCAAAAAATTTGAGACACCCCTATATTTTCAATTAATTACATGTCCCATCCATCCCCACTCCCTCACCTCTCTCCCCATTTGCCCCCTCCCCGCCCCTCCCCTCCCCTTCCCTCTTCAATTTTTTGTTGGTGACATTGCCTCTTGATCGGGTCTTCTCATATACTAATTGGAAATGACTTAAATATCATTTTCTTCAACTTTTAATCAAAAACCTCTAAATTTCTCCTAATCTTCAAGTTCTTTAGTTATACAATTAACCATAGTTTGTCCTCTCTACAAAAATATCTTGTCTTTGCCCCTGGCCACCCACAAGGATTTGTCCTTGCTTATCTGGCATATGTGGTTCGTGGGGTATTACATGTCCACGAGGGATTTGGGTGAGATATGACGCTCTAAGAGGTCAGTTCAGTCACCCCTATTAGTGGAGCTTACAAGTTCGAAACCCTCGTCATAAAAAAATAAAAAAATAATCAAATTTATTGTTGAAAATTATTCTTAAAAATGCTTGAATCTAGTGATATAAATGAACGTGGGCCCATTATTGTCATAAAACCCATTCTCATTCACAGTTATTGATGTGCACTTATTGAAATGATAAGTATTGAAAGTGAATGGTCAATCTTATCCAATAGCTTCCTTCGATGCAATCGAAGTTAAAAAGTGGTAGCATTTAGTCAAAAAGTAAATAGCTAAGGTCATATCTGTCAACAAAAAATTCTTCTCACACTCGCTTTATTTCCTGTATCAACTGTTTAATTTAATCTCCAAAACTTCCAATCGTGCGTTATTTTATTTTCATGTTCTAGCAATATTCCCAATCAAAATCAAAATTTAGATAAAAAGAAAAGCCAAGGACGGTAAATGAAAACGAAGGTTGATCCTGTACTCCTGAAAGTAGAGTTGTATCAGTGCTCCTAGTCAACCTTAAGTGCAAAATGTTTGACCTAAAAACAGTACATATAATTCCAGCCTGTTTGCTTATTTCTAGACATGAAATTTTTGTGATCACCAATCAGACTTATAGGGTAATAGATTAAGCAATAAGGGGTCCAATATTTATTCGCCCAAAGGGAGCATGCCACTTGGTATAAGAAAATTCGTGAGTGAGATGCAAGTAAACCAAATTTTGCACTAAAACAACCCACTCAATGAGTAAGACTAGCCCTACTAACTTAGCAAGATTTCAAATGTTACTAATAAGGGTAGTTGAGCGAGAGGTTTTTTGCTCATAAAATTTTTCGACATAGCGCTCACTGACTCTCCAATGCATCCCACGTCAAGCTAATAATGGTAGTTTTGTAAATTGTGGATGCATTCAATACACGCAAACACATGATATGGTGGATCTCAAATTTTGTGAGCAAGTATTCACGTTGAGCTTCTATGTGGCATCAAAAAATATATCAAATGCCATAGGGATGTAGAGGACAAAATTATATGAACTTGAAAAAATAAATTAAAAGAAGATTATTTTTCAACGTTAAATTTGAATTTTAATTTGGGAGTTTCGGTAGTAACATTTGAAATCTTACTAAGTCGGAGGGTCTATAGGGACAAACAATTGATCGAGAAAGCTCGACAAAAACAAGGGAGGTTGGATAAACCAAAATTTACCACCACATGAATTACTAAGGACCTATTTGATTAGATAGAAATTACATTTCCATAAAATTCTAAACCAAAATTTACCACCACATGAATTACTAAGGACCTATTTGATTAGATAGAAATTACATTTCCATAAAATTTTAAATTCATGGAAAATGAGTGTGAAAATTGGTAGGGTGAAAAAATTAAGTTTTGGTGTTTGATTACATTTGTAAAAAAAAAAAATTCAGAATAGAGAAGAGAAAGAGAAAGGGGTGTAGACACCCCAATTTGAATAGGCCCCACTTGAAAAGGGCTCAAAAAAGACGTATTTTATTAAAAACACTTTCAACGAGGCTTAAGGGCCTAAACCCTCAAAATTGCTTGTTTTATTTCAAATAATAGCCTAAGACCTCTTTGCTTGACCCATGGGCTAAAAGTGAACCATCTCCCACCATAAACCTTCAACCCTAAATCTTCACCACCTCGCTTCTTAACTCAACATATCATCATTTTAATCTATAACCTAATCAAGTCCAACCCAACTCCTAAGTCCAATGGATCTAAACCAATCCTAAATGCAACCCAACCTAAATCATCATCCAATCTTAAGCTCAAACTCCTGCTCTAGCCCAAATTCATACCCATGTCTATGATCATAATCAATCAAGATTCATACAATCCTTAATTATCAAGGTGAACACATGTCACCCCTGTAGATGTGTGATTCTCGATTACGAGTCTACTTCTACGAAGATTTAGAGTCGTCACCATTCATATTTGCAAAAGAATGTAAATGGTCACCCGATGTACATTTTTTTTTTAAATGTCATTTTTTATGTTTAGTAACTCTCGCTCGGATAAGGTGCTAATTAATTTGAGACCGGGGTAAACAGCTCGATTGGAAAAAAAGTGAAGGTGTTAGACATCCTTTTCTCCCCACCAAGTGGTTGTAACCTCAACTCAACTCGGTCATTTTTTGATGAAAAATGCAAAATAAAATAAGTACCACGTGTCGATAATTTGTACCCTAAGTAGGGATTTCCTACCAACTTTTGTTTCCAAGGATCATCTCATCGATGGAGATGGTTCAAATGGACATTAGCCTTGGAATTACACATTTTTGAAAAGTTTTGGCGATGGTTATCAATCCATTCTCATGAGTTGAGAAGGACCCAAAAATCGGTTGCCTCAAAATGATTTAAAAAGCTCAAAATTTGATTTTATTTTGAAAATGGTTACAACCCCTATATTTTCAACCAAACCAAGGTCCGATCTACCGGAGATAGGGGAGGGGGAGCATCACATCCTATGTCTTTCTAAAAAGAAATTAAAGATATGAGGGGATAGTAGAAGAGAGATATGAAGAGGGTAGAGAGAGGGGGGTGTATCTTTTGACCCTACCTTGAGACCTTTTCTTTCTTCTTCTTCTTTTTGTTCTTGTTGGATTATGAAAGTATTTTTCTTTTAGATTAATGTGATAGAGTGAGAATGAAAATAGAAGAGAGTTGATGGAAAAAATTTAGTGTGAGACTTGATGTAGTGAGTTGAGAGTAGAAGGTTGAAAGTGGGAGAGTATTTTTCTTAATTTTTCATTCACTTTTTGTGAGTTGAGAATAAAGGGGGGTTTTATAGGATTTATAGAGTATTTTTAGGGGTAAAATGGGATGGATTGATGAGAACAAATAAAATGGTTAGGGGTTTGAGATAGGGGTATATGTAAATTGCAGGGGATAGAGGGGCATTGGTATAAAGTGGGTTAGATGGGTTATTTGTAACCCAAATAGGTTGGATCTTTCAACCCATTTGGGTTGAGTGTTAGGTGGAATGAAATTAATGATGTATGATTGAGAGAATAGAGGTGTAAGATGGTGGTTGAATGTTTGATGAGTTGAGGGGATGGAATTTTAATTAAAAGAATGAGTTGTGTAAGAGGGTAATTAATTAGGTTTTTTGGAAGGTGAGGGAGATGGTGACATGTGTCAAGATGCGTGAAGATTGGAGGTTTAGATGAGTTGATGGGAGAGAATGAGTGTTTGATTTGAGAAGAGGGGTGTGGGTTTGATGAGGGTAAGTTAAGAGGAGGTATAGGTTTGAAGTGTTTGATTTGAGAGAATTGA
Organism: Akebia trifoliata; assembly: GCF_017979445.1. Taxonomy (NCBI): domain Eukaryota; kingdom Viridiplantae; phylum Streptophyta; class Magnoliopsida; order Ranunculales; family Lardizabalaceae; genus Akebia; species Akebia trifoliata. The sequence continues at coordinate 20,330,899 of NC_141381.1, forward strand.
GGTTTATAGGGAATGATGAGGGTAAGTTGGGGAGAAGTATAGGTTGAAAGTGTTTGATTTAAGATAATGGGGATTTATAAGGAATAATGAGGGTAGGTTAGGGAGAGGTATAAGTTGGAGGTGTTTGATTTAAGATAATAAGAGTTTATAGGGAATGATGAGGGTATGTTAGGGGGAGGTATGAGTTTGAGGTGTGGGTAGATGATGTTTAAAGAAAAGGTGATGGGATAGGTAGTGGGATGAGGGAGGTGAGTTGAGGTTTTGACATGTGTCCTACCTTGATGATCATGTTGATTGGTTGTGATGTTGGGTTGGGTTGAGAGTTGAAAAATTGGGCTTAGATGGTAAGTGGGGCTTGGGTTGGGTTGAGAATTAGTAAGCTTAGGTGATAAGTTGAATGGATTTGGGTTGAGTTGAATTGGGTTGTGGTTGGATTGAGAATTAATGGGCTTAGATGGTAAAAGGTATTTGGTCCGTGGGCCACGTGGGTTGTGAGTTGAATTGAATTGGGCTTAGGTGGTAGGTTGGGCTTGAGTATAGTGTTGGGTTGAGAAATAATTGGGCTTAGGTGATAAGTTGGGCTTGTGTATAGTAATGGATAAGGGTTTGGATAGTTTAAGGTGAAAAGTTGAGATAAATAGATTAAGATTGAAATGGGTTGAGAGGTGTAACGGAGTAATAAGGTGGTTTTTTGGTTTGTGGGCCATTTGAGTAAGGTCTTGGCCATTTATTGAAAGAAATAGAGAAATTTGAAGGTTTAGGCTTCTGGGCCCATTCCGATTTTTATTGATTTTAGGGCATTTTGCATCGAGGGCCCGATCAAATTTGGGTGTCTACAACCCCCACAACCAACCTCTTAAAAGAAATTATTTTCATTATCTCATCACTATTCCCACATCACACCACTGTCATTACCTAACCCCATCATATTCTCTTTAAAACACTCCATAAGTCATATTCATACCCCTCACCTCTTCTCATTAATCAACTCACCTAACACACACCTCATAGCTCTTTTGTCATGTGTCACCATCTCCTCCATCCTCCCAAAATATCAACACCTACCCTCCTTATATAATCATTCTTCTAATCAATACTCACACCCTTTAATCGCATTTAACACTCAACCCATATGGGTTGAAAGATCCAATTTATTTGAGTCAAAATAGATCCATTCACCCTCTTTTACCAAATTATCCTTCCATAACTTCAAAATGACAAATACTTCATGCCCAAACCTCATGTCATTATCCCCTAATCTTCTATTTTGACATTTTTAACTCCAAAAGTAACCTCATGTCATTATCCCCTAATCTTCTATTTTGACATTTTTAACTCCAAAAGTAATCCTCAAAATCGATATATATATATATATATATATATATATATATATGTAAAAAACATATCCCTCTAAAAAAACTAATGCTTAAACCTCATCTTTCAAGCTTCAATCCTTCAAAAATTTAAAACTCTACCCATCTCTCTATTAATCTCCATACTCCATCTCTCTCTCTTTCTTTTCTTGAAAGACAAAAAAAAAAAATAAAGACAAGTCCAAGCTTCAAGGTGGGTGTAAGAAATAATTTCCCCATCTCCCCTCTTCATTTCCCTCTCCAAATATTCTTCTTTCATTTCTTCTTTTTTCAATTTTTTGTAGATCTACCTTTATAAAATTATAAGGGCCCGAATGATTTCTCTTCAAAACGCAAATTTTCTGGTGTTTGTGGTGAAAAGCCGAGTTTTGCAGTTGAATCAAGCAGATTCGAATATTTGCATTAAAAATCTGAGTTATTGAATTGCGTTTCTAAACGCAAATGTGAAAAGCACAACTTTACTGCTTTTTAAATCGTGTTTGCGGGAAACGCAAATTACAGAAAAACATCTCATGTGAAAAGACGTTATTGCCCTTGGTTGTTTTAACTCATTTCTCTTCTTCTCTCAATTAACAAATCGCACACGGTCTTCGTTCTAGATAGAAACACACACAGTCTCTCTCTCTCTCTCTCTCTCTCTCTCTCTCTCTCTCTCTCTCTCTCTCTATTCTCGTCAGCACGCTGATGTGCTTGTAGATCAACAGCCCTGTAGATCATCGTTCTCGACAGAACTGCAAGGCTTGAGCCTATCTCGACTTCATCTACAACCTCAAGGCGATCGTGTAGGTATCATCTCTCTCTCTCTCTCTCTGCCATAGAAACCCTCGATTTATAGAAACCCTCAATTTGTAGAAACCCTCGATGTGCAAACGAGACATTCGTTTTATGTAAAAATGTTTTACCTTTCGATTTCTGATTGACGGCAAGGCAAACCTGACCTTCATTGATTTTTGATCGATAGCAAGGCAACCCAGACTTTCATTGTAGAAACCCTCGATTTGTATATAAAAATGAATGATTGTTCATTTTAAAAATCAAGGGTTTTGGTTGATTGTATATTTATAAGTCGATTCAAAAGATAAGGGAGTTATATATTATAATTTTTTTATATTATAAATTGTATCGAATGTTTTCAGATATTCAATAATTTATTAGGTATTCAATAATCAAATTTATAAGGAGAGTTATCGATCTTCAACTCAACTCACCAAGATCTGAAACCCCAAATGAACAATAAATTCATATATTATCAGGTTTTAGTCCCCTCAATTTCAAGAGATAAATAGATTCATATATTTTTTAAGGTTTTATAATGGATAAAAAAAATCCTTTTTGATGCCCCAAAGAAAATGCTCCTCAAATATCCAAAGAAATAATGCATGTATTATTTTTGATAGTTGGCCATTATGCGGGATGGTTCCGTCTTCTCATTTAATTTACTTATGGTGTTACCTTGTACAGCATGCTAGGAATGAGAACTGTGAAACTATGAACTTTTATTATATTTTTCTTTTGATGGGTATAAGAAATTTTTTTTATAAGACTTCCATTTATATTTGTTCCGCTAAAATATTGGAGCTGATAACGTTGTCTTATAGGAAAAGTAAGTATGGCAATTATTGTATAGAGGACGATGATTTACATGTTATAGTCTTGTATCTTTTTTATTGGGTGAAACGTGTGATAAGTAAAATTCTTGGGGATAGTAAAGGTGAACTCAATTTATATGTCCTATGTTGAATTTAAAGAATTTATAGTCAAATCTCACGGGCTACTTTGTTTCATACCTTAGTGAAATTTACTCTTTAGGATAGATATTTTTATTAGTTTAGCTTGATTATAGATTCAGATATAAAAATAGTGGTCTTGCTAAAGACATCTAAGGGTATTTGAAAACCAAGGGTGCATCTCAAATATTTACTTAAACGTATAGGTGTATGTCTGTCTAAATTACTTTCCTTTTTAAAGTAATTCCTTTAGGATTTTTTTATATTAAATAACAAAAACTCCCTTAGTTATATTAAATAACCAAAACTCCGATTGCTTTGCATTGAAAATATTTCTGCTTGCTTAGCATTGAAATAAATTTTCGCTTGTTTTCATGGGTTTAGGATTGTTTTCATAGACATTTTAAAATTAAAATAATAATTATTTTAATTTTTATATAATTTTATTATATTTATATATATTTAGTGTAATTATATATTTATAGGGGTATTCTGGTAAATTTTAATGCATTCTGGGTGCATAATCAACATTAAGGGTATTTTGGTCATTTTGCCCTAATACAGCAGATTCTTGAAGCTGTATCAAGCAGTAATTACCAGATTCTGACAACACAACACTTTTAGAAAGCTCTATCAAGCAAGCTTTTCAGTGTTTCAGATTCTAACAACAGAAGCTAACAGCAGATTCTGGCAGCTGAATCAATTAGGCCCTGAGTGTTTGAGGCCTAGACGATAATAGGGTCCCTCTCATAATGAGGTAACCCCATGATTTAGGCCTAAAATAAAACTCATCTAAGTTTGAGGATACAAATTTTTTGTTTCTATCGATTTTCTCTATTAAAATTTATAAAAATGAAAAATGATCATTTTTAAAGGTTACCACCTATGGTGGAAGGAATAGGGCACATAACACCTTCCTTATCCCTTAACATGGACCCATTTACCTAGATCTTAGGTAGACTAGCACCATTATCCGTACAAGAGTCACTACAAACAAAAATGAATTTTCGAAACTATTTTTCGGGTAACCATTCACACTCTATTTTAAAAAAGAATGGTGGCGACTCCAAATCTAAGTAATAGAGATTTTTGGAAATAAAAATATCATGCCTACAGCTTGATGACTTCACTAGGGAAAGTTAATAGGCCTAACCCTTCTTCAACGTGGTCATTTTTCAAAAATAAATTTATTTTTTTGTTATGTTGTCATTAATTGTCTTTTTTACTATCTACTGATGTTTTTTTGTCTCTTATTCATTTTAATCAAGTTGGTAGGATGAATGATTGTAATAATTATTTACTTTCATGTTTATTATTTTGTTATACTTAAATTGTGAATACTTACACGTGCACATACGTTTCTTATTTTATAACATAACCACCTTCCATGTTTTAGAATAATTTGGCTCAAAGAAAAAAAATATATCAAAAATGTACTCAAAATGAGTCAGAAAAATGAGTAAATTTTGATCATTCAATTCTGTCAATTTGTGACTTTTCTTATTTTCAGAAAATAAAAATTTAGCTGTTATATATTTTTATAAGTTTTTTTGTATATCTAAATATTTATTTAGGAACCCATAATTTGATTGATCATTGAACTGTTGAGCATGAATACATTATTTGAGTAGATGTATTAAACGAGTCTAAGATCAATTAAATCACAAGTACTGTGCACTCATACTTTACATTTTTGTACATTTTTGTACAAGAGTCACTAAACTTGATATCGACCAGAACCGATTCTACAATCCAAGAATCAACCCAATCTGGTTTATTATCATCAATGGACCCCAATCGAGTCTTTCACCTTTTATCAAATCATGATCGATCTCATTCGTCTCCATAATCGTTGGATCGACCTGAATGAGATCAATTATCCTTCAATCGAGCCCAAATGGTCCACTATCCTTCATGGATCCCAATCGGATCCACTATTCATGATTGATCCTAATTGGGTCTATCCTTCATGGATCCCAATCGGATCCACTATTCATGATTGATCCTAATTGGGTCCACTACCATTCAATCGACCCTAATCGGGTCTATTATCCTTTGATCGACTTTAACAAGGTCAACTATTCTTCAATGGACCCCAACAAGGTTAAATATCCTTTATTTGTCCTTAATTGGATCACCTAATTAGGATCGACCTCAATCATACCCACCATTATCCAATTAATATTAATCAAGTCCATTATCATTCATCAATCCCAATTAGACTTACCATTCCAAATAATTTAAAAAAAAAAAAAACTTTAAAAAATTGATGAACTACCTGTAAGGTTCACAAGAACTCGAATACCTCATCCTTTAGCTTCATGCAAATGTCAGTTTTGTGCTGATGAATTTTTCTTTCTTTTCAAAATTTTTCAATTCCATGTTGATACCAATTTCGTGCTTATGAACCTCCAACTCCGTGTTGATGTACTTCCAGCTTCATGCTGATAAACTTATCATCTTTTAAGCATTTCAATTTTGTGTTGATGTTAGCTTTGTGTTAATACCAACCCTATGCTGATGATCTTTTCACATTCCTTCCTATGAATATTTATCGGACATTCATCCTCAAGAATGTATTAATTTAGAATGTTCATCTTTAAAAAAAGAATTTTCAAAAGAAAAAATATATATGCATTCCATTCTTGGGAATATCTATCAGACCTTCGTCCTTAGAAGGTCCATTAAAAAATTAAAAAAATATATATTATTATCTATTTCAAAAATTAAAAAAATCAAAATATTTCAAGAACATCTTTTAATTATAAACTTCATGACTACAAAGAATTTGAAATTAATGAACGGCATGGGTATCCTATCAAAATTTGAAAAGTTAGACTTGATTCGATTAGAGGACTGAAAATGACTCGAGAAATCTAAAGATTATTGTCATACTCTCTTCAACCTTTTTTTATTACTCTTGGCACACATGAGTATAAATTTTAAACGACAAAACAATAAAACCTTTTTGTATAAACTAAGGTATTTTCCATATTTCTCAGTCCAAGACAATAAAAAAATCCATTCATCCATTAAAAATCTTTATTTTAAAAATATCAAGTTTGATTTCAACTAACTACTTCTACTTCAATGTCCAATTCTCAAATGGAACTCACAACTTGGAAATAAGTTCAATAAATAAAAAAGTATGTCAAAAGAACGTAAAAAAAGAGAGTAAATTAACGATAGTTTAGTAAAATAATTTGGCCTTTATACCAGGAGAAGATTCTAGTCCAATCACAAAGGACTAGTCACCGTTAAAAATTCACATTTACAAAAGTTCTACTCTTGAGCCGACAAGCATTAAATAACATCAAAATATATTCTTGAAAAATCAAATTTCGAAGTGAAGAGAGGCATTCATTTACTATCCTAACATATTTATCGCTAGTCAACCCACTCGACCCTTCATTATCTTTCAATGACCTAAAACTGGGGCATTCCACCCCACACTAGGATAATTTTGAAAATAGAAAAAAAAAATAATATCATTTAAAAAAAAATGATCCCATTTGAAGAGACTCGGATCAAATTAATAAAGTATGGTTTAAAGTATAAATCATCCCAAAATTTATCAAATTCAAGATTTCAAACGAGTTCCGCACCACGAAATCGAGTAATTAATAAGGCAGACCCTATCAGACCCCGTGCTTGGGTAGCCATTTTTCATCAATCACCTAATTTCATCAAATCCAAGATTTCAAATGGGTTCCGTGCCATAAAATCCAGGAATTCAATTAGGCTAAATCTTATCAAACCCTGTGCTTAGGCAATCGTCTTCTAAATCTACCATCTACTTGATAACCCCCAATTCAACATATCCATTATATCAAATTTCATATTCGAGCTTATACTATTTCTTTTCGAAACTCAACCTTATCTAAATTGCGTCCTAAAATTAAGTCATCTCCGATCAAGAAATGATTTAAAAAGAATACTTCTACCACGAATGTTCGTTAGCGACAAATGAATATTTATCTATGAAAAGTTTACAAGAAGTGTAATGTGGGTTGAAAAGAGTATAGTGAAAACCTAAAAATGCGTTGTGAGTAAAATAATCAAATCACGGTAAGATCAAATATCATAGACACGATGAAAACCTAAAAGGGAATCAATGCGCAAAAATTATGGAGCCAAACTCAATGAAAATCGTAATTGGCACCAAGGGCATGAATGACAAATGACAAATCAGTTCTAGTACAAGTCTATGAATTTCAACAAATTATTGGTGATCTTAAAATAGTCGGTATAAAACTTATAGAAGATTTTAAGGTGCGTGTTATCATTTTTAAACTTCCATGCACTTGGAATAACTACAAAAAAACTTAAACATGAAAATCGAAATCATACTTTAGAGTCCTTTTAATGTCATCTTCGTATTAAAGAAGATTCTCGCATTCGCAATAACAAAGAAGACCAATCTGAAAGTTATTCTAAGGAAAATATGATTGATGATGAAAAGTTCAAGCAGACCAACAAGTTTTAAAACCAAATAATAGTAACTTTTTAAGAAACAAAGTGTCAAAAATAAAAAATAAAAAAATTTGTTACTTTTGTAACAAATTCGGTGTTCGAAACTATCGTCATCGAAAGAAAAAGTTCAAAAATCAAGCAAACATAACTAAAGTCAAGAATCAAGTGAATATGACCGAAGATGAAAACTTTATTACAACACCTTTTTAGGCAAATTCAGTGTTAATTGATAGTGGATGGTGGCTAGATACTAGAGCAACTATTTACATGTGTAAGAATTGTAGTGTATACAAGTCTTACGATCAAACCACTAATGATAAAGAAATGAAAATGATAAATAATCTTAGCTCCAAGACAAGGGATCTGAGGAACTCAAACTTACATTAAGAAAAACACTTACTTTAATTGATGTACTTCATGTACCCAATATGAGTAAGAATCTTGTAGCTGGAGATCTCTCAATAAGAAAGACTTCAAATTGGTGTATAAGTCGGATAATCTTATCTTATCCAAGAATGAGTTATTTATTAGTACACATTACTCTTGTAATGGGATGATTAAATTGAATTTAATAAATGATTTTTCTTCTGTTTATATAGTTGAGTCAATCTCTTAGGACAAATAAATTATAAATCCACCAAGAATATACTTGATCTCAACTTAATTTCTAAATTTAATGCTGACAATATTGAGAAATGTCAAATTTGTATTAAAGATAAGATTATTAGGAAATATTTTAAATAATAGATTGAACTTATGATATTCTGGACCTTATTCATAGTAATGTATGTTGTCTAAAGAATAATGTCACTCATGAAGGAAATAGATATTTCTTTACTTTTATTAATGATTATTCTATATATACATAGGTATGTTCAGTAAAAAATAAATATGAGATTTTTGATAAGTTTATATCTTTTAAAGCAAAAGTTGAGACTCAACATGACCGTAAAATCAATGTCCTTAGATATGATAGAGGTGGTGAATACTATCTAACTGAGTTTATTAAATTTTGTGAAACTTGTGGCATAATCCATCAAGTTACAACACCTTATTGGTCACAAAAAAAAATTGTTGTAGAAAGAAAAAATAGGATTTTAGTTGAAATGGTTAATGATATGATTATTAGTTCATATTTACCTTAGTTCATGTGGGATTAAGTTAATTTAACAACGTGTTTTATTTTGAATAGAATCCCTTTGAAAAATGTTAATGTTACTTCTTATGAATTTTGGTTCAATCATAAGATTAATTTAAATCATCCCAAAGTATAGGCTAGTCTTACTTATGTAAGAAAGCATGGCCCTAAAAGATCAAAATTAGGAAATAGAACATACAAATATATATATTCATTGGAAATTTTAATAATAATGTAATTTATAGATTCTTAATCCTTGACTCATATATAAGAGATTATGAATCGGTTGATGTTTAATTCTTTTAGAAGTTGATAAGATCAAGTTTTTTGAATTTATCATTGAAATTTAAGAGATTTTATTTGTTCATATATTTATAAGTAATGACACTCATGATAAACTTATTGTGGTTAAAGTAAATGATATAACTTCAAATATCTAAGAACTATGACTTACATTATATTAGATATCCTATTGTGATAGAAGGATATAGTGATGCAATTTGGAATAATCATGAATCAAAGTCTAAGTCCACTACTGGTTGGATTTTTACGCTAGGAGGTGATACGGTATCTTGGGAATCTAAGAAACAGGCTTGTATTTCTGATTCTACTATGTTAGCAAAATGTATAGCTCTATCAGATGCAATTAAAGATGATGAGGGACTTAAGGCCTATTCGTTTGGGCTTTTGAAGTCAGCTTTTTTAACTTTTTTTGCTTTTAAGGCTAAAAAGTCATATGAACAATATTCGTTTGGGCTTTTTTTGACTCCCCTATATTTTAATTGAAGCTAAAAAATGGCTCTTTTTTTAAGTTGCCCCAGGTCCACTTCTTTGTATGACTTTTGTGCGAAGCTAATTATCGTAAAACGGTTCATATAAAATTACCTAAATGCCCCCACCTTTAATTGAATTTACAGCCAAAACTTAACCTAGAAATTGAAATAAAAAACATTTTATGTTTTTTTCATTTTCATCTCCTACAAGTGCCTCACCCAAATAATTAACAGTCGTTGAGATTCCTTCTCGCCTCTCTCATCTTTCCCTCACGTTATAAGAAATCCATGTTTCTTTCATCTTTCCCTCACAACTAACCAAACGAAGTAATTATTGGTAGACTGTAAAGAGACGAGATTTGTCATCTGCCATTATGACTTTTTCTATGTGTGCAATCTGTTGATTTGAGTTGACTAATTAAGCTATTGATCTTTTATTTATTTCATTTTATTTCTGATTTTACTATAAATCGAGTTGGAGTTCATGAATGTATCCTTTTTTTGTGCATTTTAACACAAATTTTGGTGCCAAATTTTGTGATTCGATCAAGAAAATGAGTTTTAAAAATCATGACTTATTGTTATTTACCAAACAGTGAAAATTAGTTCAGTTGGGCAACATGGCTATACATTTTGTTCAAATCCCAAATTCTTGAGGGAGCTTTTAGTTCCTGCCACATCTGATCCCTGATATATTATTTACCAAATAGTGAAAATGAGATTCTTCATTTGAGATTAGGAGGGAATTATGCTAGATGGATTAAATCAGTAACTATAAGATTTTTCTTGACGTATTTGTTGTTGATCTTGGTTAATGAAGTATCGAATTATCCAACCTGATCTGACCCAAATCAAGCAATTTGGTCAGGTCGAATCTGGATTAAGTAAAAGCAAAATAATTTAGATATTATTTATTCAAGTAGGATCTGAGTCTGATTGAGACTCGAGTCTAAATAAAGAAATTTGGATTTGAATATGTATATACCCCCTTTTAAGTTCTAATGTTCTGTGGTGAAGGATTTTTTTTAATCACCTAATAGATTTTTCGAAAAATACAGATATTGGGAGACTGGTATTGAGTGATAAAATTTTAAAAATATATTTTTAGATATTATTGAGTAATATTACAACAATAAAAATTATTTATTTTTAATTTATTACAAATAGTATTCTAGGGGGACTTTTTTCTCCAGCAATTGTCCTTAAATTATTTTATTTCATAAATTAAAATCAATTTGTTTGTTTGATGTCTTCCAACCATTGAATGGGGCATTTTTTATAATAGATTGGAAAATTAATAGTATTATTACTTATGGCTTAATTAAATAGAAATACTATTCAAATCAAACCACTGAAAATTTGGCATTTAATGAACATGTCATGATATCTTATATTTTTAAAAAAATCTATTTAAAACATCGAGGTCTTTGAAGTGTTGAGCATGCCCAATGGCCTCTCCAATTGCATATTTTCTCTTCTCTCTTCTTCTCTCAATCCAAACAAATTGTTAATGAATCTCTCTTGTATTTTGTTTCATTAAAGTATTCTTTTAAGGGTTTCACAAATAAGATCTTATGTAGTATGTGTTTGCACACACAATTGTTATTAAGTATTAGTGTTTGTCTGTGGCGTCCCGCCAAACTCTAACACAAATCCCTATGTCAGATTTTGAGGTACTAAGTGGCACCTCAAAATTTCGGCATGGTCTCCTCTGTTTATGTTAGCATTCCAAGGCGTTCAACCTGCACTTGATAAACGACATACATTCTTGCATATATACATACAAAATATAATACTAGCAGAATCCTAAATACATCTAATAACGTACGAAAGATCAGAGTGCGGAAGAATAACCAGAATACAGGATTATACAAATATTCTTCATTCTAACAAAAGTCCTAACGCTCAGAAGAAAAGTTATTACTTTTGAACAATCGATACCACTAGGGGCTATAACTCCAATACTTACCAGGTGACGAACTCTGACTGTCTATGTGACCCACTAGATGATTCTCACTCATTTTTTACACCTGCCTCACTAAGCTTCGGATCTGAAACTAAAAGAAATGGAGAAGGAAAGGGTGAGTAACAATGGTTACCCAGTAAGGAAGAACACAATTTCTGCCAATAACCTCTTCTACCATGAACGAATAAGCATACTAAATCATTTTAAAATCTGTAAAATTTTACAAAAAAAACTACGATTAATTGGTATATATAACCAGGGATTAGCAACTAAACATTTTAAAACTTACATTACATCGATCAATAGTACTCACTATAACATTCTCTTCTTTTATACAAATTTAATTAATCAAATGAAGACATTAAACATATATTTCATTTTATATGTCAAAATAAGACAATAGATACATAATACACAATGGTGGAGTAATAGAATTAGAGAGATGGGATTCATGATTGGATCGTTCCCAATCGGGACAGGATGTTTCATAATAAGGTATTAGTTCCTGATTTTGTGGCTGGTCGTTGTGTACCACACTTGCGTAGACCATTTATTCGACTCAAGCTGGCCGTTTGACGTGACCATTAACAATTGGTCTCTTTTCGATGTGTCAGAACATTCGACTACTATAAATTGTTAGTGATCACTGACTAATCATTTTCGTTTATGCCTATCAGGCGTGCATATGATTCCAAAATATACAAACCATTCGTATATGACCACATTTACATTACAAGTTCACTGGTAAAGATAGAGAGGAATAAATCTGGATTCCAGTTGTGACTCCACTCTCACACACGTCCCATACCATTTATGAGCTTGGTGGTCCCTACCGTACATCCCAAGATAGTACACCACTCCGAATGATATGACGCACTATCCCTTCAGGCATTTATAAACTCTTTAACAGCTCACAAAATAACTACATATATATATTATTTTCATTTGAAAATAAAAGAGAAATTAACAATACAAGATTGAGAATGGATATCCAGTTTCCTACCATGCAAGTGTGGTCACCCGACCTAAAATAAATAACAGAACGAAAAAGTAAACAGCGCCTCGCGCTAATAGAAAGTAAATAAACATATAACCAATAACATTATTCCTCAATATCCATTCACCAACCTACACACAACACAATAATGTAAAATGCAGACATCACCCTTCGGGTGTGATTATGACATTTTACCATTTTATATATTTTTTTTTTTTCTGATTTTTACCGTTTTCAATCTTTCAAACAAAATATCTATTTTCTAATATTCATCAACTCAATTTGAGTTCATTGAATATTAAATCATTTTTTCCAATTATGAAAATTCATTTACATCAATAATATTGAAAAAGTACAACACTTAGATCAAAACGAGGTCCGAGCGGTGCACAGGACCCAACTGACAGAAATAGCACGTTGAAATATCATACCCACGTATAATTTGTTAAAAAATACAATTAAACATATCAAATATGTAAGTTCTGGCGTGAATTTGAAATAACTGATTGAATTTTTATATTTTTAGAAACTTATTACAAATTTTTATAAAATCCTAAATGCAATTTTCACAATCTACGATTACTAGTAGAAATTGAGAGTTCCTTACTATTTCTGTGTGAGATGATTGAAGCATGTGTGTATAAATCGAGACGATCGGCGCGGAAATCGAAATAGATCGGATTTCAAAGCGGCTAATTTTTTAATCTAACTTGGTGATTTTGAAGATCTCGATGTCATCGTCCTTTCTCTCTTCTGCGACGGAAAACGGTTTGACCCCGAAACAGGCGAAATTCGAGGTCCAAAACCCTCGTATATATATACAACTGATTTTTGATGATACGAGATGAAAGAGAAGATGAAACGAAGAGATCTTGGGTGGATTTTGTAGATGTCGATGTTGCGGACCTTTTTTCCTTTTGCATCAGTCGTCGACGGTGAGCTATTTGCAACGAATCTGAGGTGAAAAATCGAAAAAAAAATGAATTTTTTTTTCAAAAACCGTTGCTGGTTTTGGACGGCTTTTGAAAGATGAATAGTGAAAAAAATTAAAAAATTTATTTATATAAAGTTTTGGGACGAAATCGATATTTTGCCTATTGTTTCGATCGATGATAACTTAACCATCCGGACTCCAAAAGTGACAAATGAATACTCTATTTCGTCTAATTTTTCATTCTGAATCTAATGATTTGATCAATTTCTATAAATTCTTTAATAAAAAATTACATTTTTGGCCTGAGGTGACTCCTAAAATTGATGTCATTTTCGTTTTTGACGATAATTCAACTTTCTATGCTCCAAAAATGACAAATAAATAGTTCATATTTAATAATTTTTCGTAACGAACCCAATGGTATAATAAAATCTTAATCATTCTTGCTTTAGCAAAAAGTCATTATTTTAGCCTGGTCCAACTCGATAATCGAGGATTTTGTAATTTTTATGTTCAGACTCGCATTTGAACATGCTTATAGGCTAAAGCATGTTTTTCGATCATTTTGAATCAAATGGTAAAGTTGGATTTCATTAAAAATGATCAGAAACATCCTAAAATTTTACCCCCTAAGTCCCATTTTCAAGATTTTCTCAAAATATCACTATTTATTTTTTCTCGAGATACGAATTAAAAATTCGAGATCTTATATTGTCTATAAAGAACACTAATCCATTTAATAAAAAAATTCATTTAATCTTATTTTGGAAAACAAGGTGCCTAGCATGTTATTTGATATTTTTAACATTCAATTACAATTATATTTGTTTATGATAATTATTTGTTTGCTCATGATCTTTGTTGTTATTGCTCATATTTCATTACGTTTTTCATTCCTTATCATTATCCATTATTTATTTTTTTTTATAAAAATGAATAGTCAAATACCGAGACAAAACCATCGTTACAATTTCCACATCCTCCTCCAAGTTAATTTTTTTAAAGTAAAAAATAAAATACAATATTAAAAATGTCATTTTTAATAGGTTGTCTTTTTTTCAAGAAAAATATCATTTAGTCAGCTCTTGATATCCATTGATGAAAAACTACCTCTGACCTTACCGGGGTATAATATATCATTTACAAGATTTTAGAAAAGAGTTAAGACCAAGAACAGATAAAGAATTATTTAACTATATGCATTATTCACTTAGACATGTCATTGAGCGATGTTTTAAAATTTTAAAGGTCAAATAAACAATTTTGAAGCAAATTTTACTTTACAAATTTTAAACACAACAAAATATTACATTGGCTTGCATGATACTCTATAACTTCATAAGGAAGCATGTAATTGCAGATAAAGAATTCTTACATTTTGAGGAAGAATTCATACATTTCGAAGAAGAACAAATTATGGAAGAGGATGGAGGTGCGCTTAAACATAATAATAATGAGTCTATAAATCGTCAATATCGTGTTACCATAGAGAGGACAAGGAGTGGAATAACTAATGCACTATATACTACTTATGATAAAGCTTAAGAACTTTGATTTATTTTAGATTAGTTCGTAATGAAAATTATATTTCTCTTTTTGTATGACATTGTAACACTTTTGATTTCCATATAATGTGTTTGTTTGAATGTTAATGTGTATGGGATGTTATGTGAATGTTGGATTGTGTATAAGATGTTATGTGGATATTAAAATTTTATTTATTTTATAATTTTTTTATTATAAAATTTTATATTTATATTTATAAATTTAGTTAATATGTTTGTAAATTTTGATATAAATTATAATTTAATAATGTATTTAGTTAAAGTAATATAAATTTCTCTTTAACGGTATATATATGAAATATGTTATGTATATTATTGTAATATATATGTTATTGGATTTACATTATTTTATTATAAGTATTTTTTTCTAAATTTTTTTAAAGGAGATGCTGAAAATAATTTTAATATATTTATTAATTATTCTGGTTTTTTATAATTTAAGGTGTATTAAACATTTAGGGTATTTACATTATATATCTATCAATACTATTATGAAACAATTTATATATAACGAATAAGTTTCTACTAGATGTAGCTTTTTAGGTTCTGGGCTTCTATTTCTTTCAGAAGCCAACTTCTAGAGCTGAAGTTGGCTTCTGTAAAGAATAAACTCTTAGAAATTTATTGGTAGATATACCACTTTGGAAAAAACCAACTCCAGTAATAATGATCAATTGTGATAGTCAGTCTACATTATATAAAAACTTACAATAAAAAGTATAAGCGTATAAGTCTTAGACATCACCATCTCAAGCAATTACTCAATAACGACGTAATTACGATTGACTAAGTGGAGACAAATAAAAACTTAGTAACTCCTTCAACAAAAAGTCTTGCTAGAAAGGTGATTTATCTCATTTTAAAAGGGATGGTTAAGGTCTATATAGTAAATTCAAATGATAAGCAAGATTCAATGACAAGTTGAATGAATGGTTTAATGAGACATTATAAATTTTTTAATTTTCCCATTCTTAGATATCTAGTATTGGTTCATGCGAGATAGAAGTTGGAAGTGAATCCTTAATAAATCCAAATTGTTTATAAGGGTGATTCGCAGGATTATTATTTATAGACTTACTTATATGAGAGAAAAAATCAGATTGTTTTTTATGAAAATTAGACCAATTATAGAGCAATCATAAAATTAGAATATCTACGTATGACCATTAATGTGCAAGCTTTAAAGATCACTCTTATTTATAAAAAAATATGCATGTACAAATGAGTCTGGTTCATCTAGAAGGGTTCTTGGTTTAAGATCAATTCACCGTAACACTTTGACAAAACTTTGATTTATTTGCACTAAATGAAAATTCAAGTCCAAAAAACACTTTCATCGATTAACTATTTCTATGATGATGCTCAATTGTAATATTTTTTTTTGTTTTGTCTTGTAAGAACTACGAAAACCTAATCCCCAAAAGGGTACGTAAGCAATCATTTTCTATGGTGCAGCTATTGTTATTTATTATATACATATTTTTAAAATAAATTTATTTTTATTTGTTTTGTGTTTCTTCGAATCGGGTAAGGTAGTGTAGTCGTGTCTTTTGAGAATAAACACATGTAACCTATTTGATTGGTTCAAGTACTTATTATGAATAGGTTGTACTAGTTAGCAAAAAGACATCTCATAAGTTGTACTAGTTATGAACAACATGTCTCTACTTAATTTTAATCCAAACAGTTTGATTAAAAGATGTCTTTTGAGAAAGAAACCATTGGTTTATTAGATGTCCCTTAAGAAAATGTACATTTTGATCAAAGTGTTCTTTAGGTGTCTATTTAAACCACCACTTGCTTCTTTTGTTGGACACAAAAAATCCAGAAAATAACAGTCAATCTTTTGTTTTGAAAAACATCATCAGTATTAGAAAAGTATGATCAGAAGATGCACAATCTGTATCACAGTATTCCTTCGATCAAAATATTTTATTGTATCCTCAAGACAATCTCTTTACACCCTTTGTGCACTTGAAATCAAGATCTAAAGGGGAGAAATATTGTTTAAAAGCTATCATTTTCCAAGCCTTAAAATTCTTGTTAATTGAATTTTTTCTACACATTATTTTTTTCCCTCCATAAGAAATTTCCAACAGTTTCAAATCATGGTTGAAACTCTCCACCAATATAACCATTAAGAGTTGAAACACACAAATTTTCTTAAAATTAATTTCAATCTTCTTGGAATTAATACACCTTTTTCTAGAGATACATTTTGTTGTGAATATTTACCATCCCCACAGTCATGTTGATAAAGAGATTCAATTTATTGGTGATGCTAACATTTTAAATATTACATTATATAACAGCTACTATTGCCTCACCAACTTTTGCTAATGCCACACCTACTATGTGCAATTCTTTAGTGATTTACATAGGATTGGTATGGCAATAGTTGTTCTCTATTATATATAACTAAATAACTTTATTGGATTTCTAACTTGACTAAGTACATTTTCAAGTTGATCAACTGGTTATATTTTCGATTTGGCTTGGCAGCTAAGAGTAGGGGTGTCAATGACTATCAAATTACCTAATTACTCGATGTACCCGAAATCGATTAAACAATTTTGGGTCAACTATGAGAGACCCGATTAATTTTCGGTTCGGTTATGCATAATCATTTTAAGGGCCTATTAAGGGTCGGGTCTCCACTGGGATACCCACTAGGTAAACGGGTAAATAGGGTATATTTTAATTATTTAAGAGGATGTTTATATTTATTATTTCGTAGTATAATTAATAGTAATTACTAATTATAAAGAGATATTTCAATATTCAATATCTTCTCAAAGCTCAAAAGGTACAAACAAATAGATGAGTCCGACTAGCCTTATTAAGTTTGTAAAGATTTCACCCTTACTAAGTATCCTTGCACCTTGTGATGTCAAAAAACATGATTAAACGATTTAGGGTTGTCGAAGACAAAACTCTATGAACTTTGAAAAAAAAAACATTCAAAAGTTATTTTTCATAGTTGAATTTTTTTAAAAGTTGGGTGGAATTTTGGTAGCGTCCATCTTCAAAACCTTGAATCAAACCCCCAAAAAATTATTTTTTGAATTTATTAGAGGGGTTGTGGTGTTGGTTTGAGGGGAAACGAGGTTTGCGAAAAGGGGACCCTCTATCCCCTTACCTCTTTGTCTTGGTCATGGAGATCCTAAATCTTATTATGAGATCAAATGTTAGAGAAGGTTAGCTCGACTTGCACCCACCTTAGCTTCGTCGACAATCTGTTGGTGTTCTTCAAGGTCAACCTCATATCAGCAAGAGCCATAGCCACAAACATCAGAGAGTTTGCTAATCTCGTTAGGTTAGAAGTCAATCTTGACAACAACAATTTGTTCATCATGGGAACTGAAAGAAGGGTGGAAGGTGAGATTTTTCCACCCTGAATCTACATAAAGGCAAACTCCCAATAAGATACCTTGGGCTTTCTCTCATCCTTTCAAGGTTATCAGTAAGGGATTGCCACCCATTTCTTGAGAGAATGACACAAATACTAAACACTTGGAAGGGAAGATTCCTCTCTTACACATGTAGAATCAAACTTGTCAGGTATGTGCTCAATAGTATCCATGTATTCATATTTATTGGTGCAACTGCTTCATTTTTCCTGTCAAAATCATCAAGTTGCTCGATACCACTTTCTTCAAATTTATCTGGGGAGGTCCTAGCCTTCCTGGAAAGAGCCATAAGGTTAGTTGGGCGAAAATGTGCAAGTCGAAGCACAAAAGGGGTCTAGGCCCCATGAGTATAAGAAACTAGAACCAAACAACTGTTTGTAGGTACCCTTGGCTTAATGTGGTTGGAAAAGACACCTTGTGGCTTAATTGGGTAAGGAAGTACCTAATAAAGGAGAAGAACTTCTAATCAATGTTTTGCCTCTCTCAAGCCTCTTGGAGTTGGAGGAAGATCCTCAAAGCTAGAGACATGGCAAAAAGGTTTACTCTGCACCTCATTGGCAATGGAGAATCCATTAAAATCTGGTAGGACCTTGGGCACCCCCTTGGGATTCTTTAAGATGAATTCATCAAGGAACTCAGGTTTAACTTGAGAATTGGGCCTCAAGAGAAGACTAAGGCCTTAATAAAAATGGTTAATGGGCTACCCTTATTGGGACTACTTTATACCTTCGTAGAGTCATGCAAGACATAAACCATGGGCACCTCCATTATGGTATGGAATATAGAGTTGTGTGGACTCCTAGCTTTGATGAAAACTTTTTAGTTAAATCCAAATGGCCTCCTTAGGCTTCTCAACACAGATCCAAGGATGAGACTCATTGGTTTGGTTCCCAAATAATATCCTTAGATACGCCTTCATAACTTGGCTAACTCTCAAGGGTAGGATTAGAACTCTAAATAAGCTTCGCGACTGGGGCATAACCATGGATGCGACTTGTATTTTCTATAGAACATTTGAGGAAATCATTGGGCACTTGTTCATGGAATGCACATTTCCCACTAGTGTATGGGAAGGAAATTTAAGGAGATGTCAGCAACTAGGCACTTGGGAGAATGAACTTCTTTGGGTCATTTCTCATTTTAGAGGTACCTCTATAGTTGACTCTATAAAGAAGGTTGCTTTTAATACCTTTATTTACTATATATGACATGAATGATGCACAAAAATATACGAGAATGAATTTAACAATATTGGAAGGTGTAGATATCTCATTTTTGTACTTGCCTAATTAACCAATTCATCAACTCGATTGCGACGATTCCTGATGATGGATGAATATTCAAAAGTTTTTTATTTATTACTATATATGTTTCTCAAGTTTAGATGAGATATTTCATACAAATAAACTTTAGAAACCACACTACGTGAGGAAAACATGACCCAAAATATATAAATCATCATTTGGAGACAAATGGAAGCTTTACAAGAAAAATCACTAAAAAATGATCAAAATTATCAAAATACCCTTGATACCAGAACACTCTTAGAGGGTACATTACGCTTAAGAAAACCTTTTCGAACACATAAAATAATAAACTAAAATCAAATAAACTATTTCACTAATTTTCATAAAATTCGATAAAATTATAAAAATGCCCCTCATAGATTCCATGATCATTTCACGCCAAAGATCTATAAGATATACAAACCAATACTCTCATTGAATTCCTTATGAAAAATTGATTCGAAACATTCTAAAACGTAAAAAAATGACATCTCAAAACAAAAATTCTCTTTAAGGGTAAATTTGTAATTTTTCAACTCTAAAATTCGAAAATCTGAAACTAATAATTAAAATATTAATTAACTTAAAGTGAAAATCTTAATAAATCAAATTAAATTTTTTGAACAAATAAATTCAATTAATTAAGCCCACGGGCCAAATTTTAAGTTGTGGCCAATTTATTCAAGTAGAACCTACCTGATATTTAATAAAGAACCCTCTACCAAAGTTCTCAAAGAATTCAAAATAATTTAATACATAACTCTCCATTGGGGGTTCTCCAAAATTTCAAAATTCTCATTCTACGTAATTAGAAAAATAAAATTTAATTAAAATCTTATCTAAACTATTTAACATATTAGTTAGAGATAGACCTTATCTCTAAGAGACTTAATCAAACCCTAATCTTATCAACAAAACTCTTTAAAATGAGCATCCACCACCTACTTTCATAAGTCAAGAGAAACCCTAGAATATCAAGTTAAAAAACCCTTCAAATACTTCCCAAAATCCTAAATCCGAAGCTCCAAGTGAATACCTAACTCCCAAGCTCTAATTTCCAACCTAAAAAACACCCAAAAGGCTTAAAAC
This sequence comes from Akebia trifoliata, assembly GCF_017979445.1. Taxonomy (NCBI): domain Eukaryota; kingdom Viridiplantae; phylum Streptophyta; class Magnoliopsida; order Ranunculales; family Lardizabalaceae; genus Akebia; species Akebia trifoliata. The sequence continues at coordinate 20,351,630 of NC_141381.1, forward strand.
ACCCCAAAAGCCAGTAAAACATTGATAAGGTCCCAATAATTTGACATTATGTAGCGCCCCGCCAAACGCTAACACAAATCCCAATACTGCCTCGAGGCACTAGGTGGCGCCTCGAAATTTCGGCATGGTCTCCTCTGTTTATGTTAGCGTTTCACGGAACTCAAACCTGATAAACAATACCAAACAATCATGTATAAAGCAACGAATCCACAATGACTAATGAACGAAAGACAATAGATTTTATGAACAACAAAATAAGCAAGATCAGAGTTGCGCAAAAAGGTATAAAGTTATACAGGATTACAAAGTCTATCCTCACTCTAACATAGACCTAGCACTCGGTCCCAAAATACTATGTACACTTCCTAGGATGAACAGACTCCTAGTAGAAGTAGTCGTGTTGCTCACCGGGCAACGGACTCTGGTCGTCGATCTGACCGACCAGGTGTTCCTCGGCTAATAGCTCAGCACCCGCTGCGCCAACTGAAGGCTCTGCAACTAAAAAAAATGGAAGGAAAGGGTGAGTAACAATGGTTACCCAGTAGGTCCACAAACAATTCCTACTAATAACCCTCCCTAAGCATGATCGAATAAAGCATACTGAACATTTTAATACATGCAAGGTTTTACAAGATAAAGTACGATCAACTGGTACATATAGCCAGGGATGAGCAACTAAACAGTTTAAAAGTAACACATAGCATCAATCATCCATACTCATTATACATTTTCCATTTTATGCAAATAATGTTGACAACATTGAAATAATAGACATGCTTCTCAGTTTATAATTCGAAATATAACAACAGATACATAATACAAATGGTGGAGTATTGGAATTAAAGAGTTGGGATTCACGACTGGATCGCTCCCAGTCAGGACATGATGTTACAACATAAATCTGGCTTTTAGTTCCTGATTTTGTGGCCGGTCGCTGCGCTTACCACACTGGTGACCATTTATCCGGCTCAGGCTGGCCGTTTGACGTGACCGTAAGCAATGGGTCTCTTTTCGATGTGTCAGAACGTTCGACTACTACTAGATTGTTAGTGATCACTGACTAATCATCTTCGTCTATGCCTATCAGGCGTGCATGTGATTCCCAAATGACACTCCACTCGTATACGACCACCTTTACAATACACGTTCACTGGTAAAGATAAGAAAGGAATGGACCCGGATTCCAGTTGTGACTCCACTCTCATACGCGTCCCATACCACGTATGAGTTTGGTGGTCCCTACCGTACATCCCAGGATAGTGCACCCCTCCGGATGATGTGACACACTATCCCTTCAGGCATTCACAAACCCTTTAACAGTTCACAAAATAGCTACGTACATATATGATTTTTCATTTAAAACAAAAAAGAAATTAACAAAACAGGGTTGAGAACGGATATCCAGTTCCTACCATGCAACCGTGGCCAATCGGCCTAAAATAAATAACAGTACTCAGCGCAAGCGCTAACATAATCGGAAATAAACATGCAACCCTTTCATTAATAACCTGGATATCCTTTCACCAACCTACACACAACATACAATGTAAAATGCAGACATCACCCCTCGGGTGTGATTCTGACATTTTACCGTTCATTCCCTTTTCCCATTCTCTCGACATTCTCACTTTTCATCTTTTCACATCGACCATCCATTAAACATTTACTTAAATGTTTTTAATGAAATAAAGGGTGGAAAATAGTGTATAAGGTGTGAGGAGGTCAAGCCAAGAGTCAGAACACTGTTCTGATCAAAACTGTGTCTGTCGGTGGCAGAACCAGGATTCTGTCGGTGGAACCGACAGATTGGTCATCGGCAGATGTCAGTGGGACCGACGGTCCTGCCGACAGAACAAAATTTTCTCGCGTTATTTGGTTTCGTCGGCGGCAGAAGCAACATTCTGTCGGTGGGACCGACAGAATGCCTTCGGTAGGTGCCGGTGGCACCGACCCTTCCCACCTACAGCCTGAACCTTACTCGAACCTTCGAGTTTTCGATCCATGTTTCGGATTCTCCTTCCAATCTTCGAATCATTCAACCCACCCACGATTTTGTTATCAAAATTCGATAAAACATAAACAAAACACCTACTTCTATCATGAATTTGAAATCAAACTACAACCGTCTATGATTCAAAAGCAAACAATAAGTTTTGTTAAAATAACCTAAATGCACATTTTGAGAAATCTAAAGTTACCAATAGAAATTGAAAGTCCCCTACTTGTTTGTGGACGCCGAAAGCGATGAACTCGTATAAGGATCAAAGTTGGTGGTGAAGGAGTTGGTGTTGAGTTGAGTTTGATGCAAAGTGAGCTAGGGTTTGCAATCCCCTTTGACGACGGCACTCCTTTGCTTCTACAATGAATGGGGGCCTAACTCTTGCTCGATGGAACCCTCGATGAAGATGTGTTAGGATTCACTCGAACCACACGGCTGGGTTTTGATGGAGGATAGGGCAAACAAATGAGAATGGGTTAACAAGGAGGGTGAGGTTGTAGCTATTGTCGTAGCCGACAACTTTGTCTTCTTCGTCGAAGTTCAACGGTCATTCGTTCTTAACGGATCTTGAGGAGAAGAGAGGAGAACCCTAGGTCTTTAGAAAAATCTGAGCTTTGGATGCTTTTGAGAAGAAAGAAAGTGGTTTAAAAGAAAATAAATTTTCTTTTATAACAAGGGCGAGGGCATACTTGTAATTTCCTTATTATTTCTAGTTTCGATCGTAACTTGACTATCCGGACTCGAAAAATGACAAACGAGTATTCCATTTTGACTAATTTTTCGCTACGGATCTAATGGTAATGTCGAATTTTCTTGATTCTTCCTCTAACGAAAATTTTTCTGTATGGGTCCCACTCGATGCGAAATTCGAGGATTTGTTAACTTTTTCACTCAAACTTGGATTCAAACTTGTTTATAGGCTAAAATATATATTTCGATCATTTTGAAACTAATGGCGAAGTCGATCTTCAATAAAAACGAACATAGCATAATTCGGGTACTTGACTCTAAGTTTCCTTTCTAAAATATTCTTCAAATAAATACTATTTGATTTCCTCGAGATACGAGTTAAAAATACGGGGTGTTACACATTAGGACCGTAATTTCCTGGATTCTACCATATTTTAAATGTTAGTTCCCATAAATAATTGTAAAATTAAATTATTTATCCAAATTAATAGAGCTAATGGGATATTATTGTTAATTACAGATAAATAAAGTGCACGTGGAAATTGTCAAACGATTAACAAAGTCGGTTACAATGTGCTTACAAAAAGGAGAAAAGTGATAAAAAATGAGCAACAAAACTTGTCACGTCACCGTGCCGCGGTAGGGCCCTAGTGTTCCACGATGATTTCAAGGAATTTTGCCTCGAGATTTGTACAAGATGTTCCAGATACTTCGATGATTATAATTGAATGGTTTTTCGAAGCGAATCATCCGAAAAGTTGACCCAATAGCCCGATTACGAATGTTATAAATAGGAGGGTTGATTTCAAAGAAGGGACTCCTCTTTCTTGATCTATAATTCTCTCATTTTCTCTTTGTAATTCTCTGTAATTTTCTTTTGAGAGAATTCTTGATTGTAGTGAGAACATCAAGAGTGATTTCATCCATTAGTTCTTATTGTAATCCGTTGGAGAACCATTTAAAGAAAGAATCAAAAGTTGTAGCTTTGTTTTACATTCTCCTCTCCATCTATTGTCTTCTTTATTTTCTTATTACTGCAACCATGACCCTTGCTATGAGTGGCTAGATCCTCCTTAGAGAGATCAAGGATGTCGAAGCAAGTTCATCCTACCTATGATGTTTTAATTCTTTATTTCAGTTTTACATGTTAATTCTGTGAATCTCTTCATGATAAGATCATCTAACTTATACTTCAACTTCAAGCTTTGATGAGTGTTACTTAGATAAATTCAAGAACACTCATGCTCTGTGATGAATGAAGCATAAGTCGGATAATCTTGCCTAAATCAAAGATCTTCATGGATATTTTTGGGTTCCAATCAATGGTTACATCGAATCATCTTTCGATCCACGAGCAATGACTTGCTACGTAGATTGAGTCATATTTAGAATTAATTAGCATTTTAGATGACTTGCAATGGTAGACTTGAACTCTCTAAGCCTTTTTTTCATTAGTTTCAATCTCTCTTTTTTATTGCTAATTTTCATTTTCTATTTTGCTACAATTCTATTTTATTTTAAAACCAATCTGTTTCTAACTCTATTTTAGTTCTCAATTCGAATGAACACTTGAATCCCAACTGTCCCTGTGGAACGAATTCGACTTACCCAAAGTCCATATCTTAATCTCTATCTCTGCATTTACACAGCAAGTTTGTACAATAGATCAAAAGGGCGATGCTGCCGGGGACAGCGAGTTGATTCATTTTCAATTCGGAAAGAAGTCCGAAATAGTTTTCGAAACATAACCGAATTTGTTTTGTTTGAAACAAAAGCTAAAAGAACAGAAACAATTTTGAAAATATTTTCATTACAATCCTCAAGATATCAGAAACCAATTCCAATTTGAAAAATCAATTTTCATCAAAATTTCACCACTCAACGGTAGCCCCCTGGTGCTCTGCGATGATGTGACAATATTTTTTGTTAATTTTTGTTGAAAAAATTTCTGACATCATGGATATTGTAATGGGCATATTGGTTTTTACCTTAGCATTCTAATTGGAATAATTTTGTTATTTTCAGGTGAAGGACTCGACGGAAGGCGACATGTGGAACTTTTATCCGTCAAATTGGTTCCCTCACCAAGAAGATCAGCAACTTCCAATTTTCTATTCATTTCATTTTTCTTAGAAAAAATTTTGTATTAGGAACTTGAATTTGTATTAATTTTTAATTTCATCCGAGAGGGCTCGGATTGTAATAGATTTAGGGACGAACGATAGTGGGATGAAACTATCTCAGCCCCTCGGGTTCGTACACCAAATTTGGTGTTGGTGGCCCGAGTCGACTCAGCTTGATCATCGCCCGTCTACAATATGAGGTAAAATTTTAAAACACTCACGCATCTCTCGTTAGTGAGCCTCTATATTGATTTTGAGTGACTAATCTATACACCTTGGATTCGGACATAGTAATAAGGGCACCCTTACGAGGATGGCACCATAAGATAAGATTCGGATTTCATCACCGATATCTTGTCCTTCTAGGAAAATTGAATTCACAACCATTTAATTAATTAAAATTTGGTTAGACTTGACTTTAGGTTCTGCTGAGCTCATTAAGCAAAGCTAATCAAAAGTTGCACCAACTGCACTTCTTGATCGTGAACAGTGCCTAAGCGCTATCCTGCCCCGCAGTACTACGTGTATTCGGGGGATAGACACACGTCTATTCTAGACGAAAGGTGATCTAAGAGTGCCCTTGCTCAGCATTGTGCACCACCTCTCCCCTGGGGATTAAACTGGCTGTTCCGATTTCAGAGATTTGGGTTGGAGGCTTTGATTAATCCTTTAAACCAGTTAGAGGATGTTTAGTCATAGGCACCCAGTTCTCACGTTTGAATTTCACCCTCCTATTGTGTGCAATTTTGTAGTGTATGTTAGGTAGGAGATCTCAAAAAACTCAAATTATTTTTTATCCAGAGATCACAAGGTCTCTTCCACTACCTAAGGTTAAACGAGAAATCAACACTGTTCTCACTCCACCAGTCCCATAAATGGATCCACATCCACTTCCACCTCATCACATCCATGAAGATCAGCGAACTCTCAATGAGTTGTTCACACCTATTACAACCAACCCTCCGTCGTGTATAGCTTTACTTACTGCTAATGTGGCACAATTTGAAATACGTGCAGCCACTATCAATATGCTGCCCAAATTCCACGATTTTGAGAGTGAACAACCGTACAATCACCTCAATAAATTCTTAACCTTATACCAGACATTCAAAAATGGTCACCTCGACGATGAGAATGTCAAACTTAGGTTATTTTCTCTCTCTCTTGAAGACCATGTTGCGACTTGGTTAAACTCCTTGGCCTCCAACTCTATCACTACGTGGGATGAGTTGTCGAGAAAATTCATGGCCAAATTCTTTCCAATGGTGAAGACGGAACAATTCAAAAATGCCATTTGGAACTTCAAGGGAAGACCGGATGAAGAGTTCTCCCAGACTTGGGAAAGGTTTAACGACCTTCTTGTCAAGTGTCCGCATCATGGGATAGACAAAGCCCAATTAGTTAATTTCTTTTATCATGGTCTCCCAACAGCCCAGCGTATTCTTCTCGAGTTTATGCATCAGGGTAAATTCATGAATCAAACTCCTAATCAAGCATATGAATTCTTAGTCGAATTGGCTGAGAATGCTCGAAATTGGAGCACAAACGTAGGGGATTTCGATAGAGGAGATTTAGGAGCTAAGAAACCGGGCATGTATGAGGTTAAGTCCGATCCCGATCTCAAAAATGTTATGACTAACCTTGTGAATAACTTACAAAGTCTCAACAAAAAGTTTGACGCTTTTAGTGTCAAATCCAATTTTCAAAAAGCCATTTTAATTCTGTAAGTCGCCACAAAGGCATTTTCATCATGTCAGTTGTGTGAGAACTTTAGTCACTCTACAGAGAATTGTCCCACCTTGACTACCTCGCAGTCAGAGCAAGCCAATGCTATTGGAAATTACAGCACGTATAGGAAACCCACTCCTAACTCCTATAGTTAGACGTACCATCCCGATAATAGGTTTCACCCTAACTTCTCTTATCGACAGAGTGAACCTATCCAATCAGGAGGTCCTCTAGGGTTTTAGAAAAATTTCAATCGTTAAACTCATGCCAGTGCGAACCTATATTTGGTTATGCAACCATCCTACTCTTCACCTCAAAATTCTGATCAACGTCGATCGTTGTCGACCCTATGACCAATTACTCTCCTCCTGTTGCTCAAACAAATTCAGCATTAGAATCAATGATGGATGAGATATTAAAGCAACAACAGCAACAAATACAGACCACCCAAAGCCAGTCTCAAACCAACCAGGTCACTGCACAAGCAATAAAAAATTTAGAGGTTCAGATGGGTCAGTTCGCTTCATCCATAGGAGAGAAAAACAAAGCCAATTTCCCAGTCAAACAATGCCTAATCCAGTAGGAACTATTCTAAGAGGACAGTATGAAATCAATAATCAAGCAGGTCCATCTAATTCTGTTGAAGTCGTCCACACCTTACGATTTGGTAAATTGGTGGACAATAAAGTTGCAATGCCTAAGGATGTTCTAACCAAAGAAACAACATCTAGTGTGCCTTCCACAGAAAATAAAGACTAGTCCAAGGAAACACCTTCTTCTCTCAAGAGTCGAGTAATTGTTCCCAAAGCCCTGTTCCCTCATAGACTTATAGATAACAAAAAGGGAAAACAATTGGAAGGAATTCTAGAAGTGTTAAAAAACGTTCAAATTAATATTCCTTTCCTTGACGCAATTCGTCAAATTTCCTCATATGCCAAATTTCTCAAAAATCTTATCACAGTGAAGCGAAAAACTTCTATGCCAAGAGAGGCTGTGATGACAGTCCAGTCTTCCTGTCTGATTTAGCAGATAATTGTTCCAAAATTCAAGGACCCAAGCTGTCCTACGATTTTTGTGCACATCGAAGATACGATGATTGAGAAATGTCTATTAGATCTTGAGGCTAGTGTGAATCTTCTTCCTTTCTCAATCTACCAACAATTAGGTTTAAGTGAACTTAAACCTACGGATATCACTCTAAGTCTAGCAGATAGATCGGTGAAGATTCTCAAGGGAATAGTGGAGGATGTGATCAATAAAGTGAATGATTTCTACTTTCCTGCCGACTTCGTAGTTCTTGACACTAAACATGTCATTAACCCAAATTCTCATGTTCCAATCATCTTAGGAAGACTTTTCTTAGTCACTTTCGATGCAGTTATCAAGTGTCGCAATGGTATCATAACCCTAGCATTTGGGGACATGAAGGTCAAAATGAATGTCATCCAAAATAAGTTTCAATCTACTGACATGGATGATTTGGAAGAAGTCAACATGATCGACACTCTGGTCAGTAACACTTTTGAATAAGCAAAAAACAAGGGTCCGCTAGAAGAGTATTTTGGTCAATTCGGCCTTGAGTTCGATATCGAGAAATCCATCAGGGAGGTGAACTCTCTTCTTGAATCCGTCCCAGTGATGGATTGGCAGCCAAAAATCCAATGTCTTTCCACTCTCTCGTTATCCCCAATAGTTGAGAAAATTCCAAAGTTTGAGTTAAAGCAATTGCCTGACACGCTGAACTACGTATTTTTGGGTAATGCTGAGACCTTTCCTGTCATTATCTCTCCTACTATGGAAAAATCACAAGAAAATTGATTACTTGACGTTCTGCATGAAAATGAGAAGCTATCAGTTGGACCATAGCTGATATTAAAGACATCAGTCCTTCTGTGGTCATGCATCAGATTCATCTTGAGGAAAATTTCAAACCATCGAGAAAACCACAGAGGCGACTCAATCTGGTGTTACAAGAGGTAGTCTGAGAAGAGGTCATCAAACTTTTAGATGCGGGTATTATATACCCCATCTCCGATAATAAATGGGCCAGTCCAGTTCAAGTTGTTCCCATGAAATCAGGTGTCACAGTTATGACCAATCAAGATAATGAACTTATACCTACTCGTGTCCAAACTGGATGGAGAGTTTGTATAGACTACCGAAAATTGAATACGATGACACGTAAGGATCATTTTCCTCTCCCATTCATCGATCAGATTCTTGAACGTTTAGTCGATCATACTTATTATTATTTTCTTGATGGATATTCAGGATACAATCAGATCCCAATTGCTCCTGAAGATCAAGAAAAGACAACGTTTACCTGTCCATTTGGGATCTTCGCCTATCGACGCATGCCCTTTGGGCTATGTAATGCTCCTGCCACCTTTCAAAGATGCATGTTAAGTATATTCTCTGATATGGTCAAAGACTTTCTTAAAGTCTTCATGGATGATTTTTCTGTATTTGGGTCGGGTTTTGACGTTTGCTTAGATCATTTGAAGTTAGTCTTGAAAAGATGTCGAGAGAAACACCTCGTGCTAAATTGGGAGAAGTGTCACTTCATGGTTACCTCTGGGATAGTTCTAGGACATATTATTTCTCAAAAATGAATTGAGGTAGATAAAGCTAAAGTCAATCTTATCGTAAATCTACCTCCACCTAGAACTGTGAAAGAAGTTCATTCATTCCTAGAGCACGCAGGATTTTACAGAAGGTTCATCAAAGACTTTGGAAAAATTTTAAAACCCTTGTGTGATCTGTTAGCCAAAGACATTACTTTCGAGTTTTCTACCGCCTGCTTATCAACCTTTGAGAAACTGAAAATTTAGTTGACCTCAGCATTTATTATCCAACCACCCAATTGGGATATCCCATTTGAAGTGATGCGTGATGCATCCGATTATGCTATAGGTGTTGTATTGGGGCAGCGAGTTGAAATACTCCCCCATGTCATCCAGTATGCTAGCAAGACGCTAAATGATGCCCAACTCAATTATTCCACCACTAAGAAGGAACTACTAGCAGTAGTTTTTACTTTAGATAAATTTCGTTCCTATCTTATCGGGTTCAAAGTAGTCATTTTCACCGACCACGCAGCGTTGAAATACCTTCTTGTCAAGAAGGATGCGAAGGCGAGGTTGATACGATGGATTCTTCTTCTTCAAGAGTTTGATCTCGAAATTCGAGACAAAAAGGGATGCGAGAATGTGGTTGCAGACCACCTATCTAAGCTCGTAGTTGAAACTCTCTCTGACTCTTTCCCAATTTCTGAAAATTTTCCTTAACGAGCAAATCATGGTAGTTTCTAATTCTGACACACCTTGGTATGCTGACATTGTCAACTACCTGGTAACAGGTCAAACTCCCACCTCTTGGAGTAAACAAAATCGCTTACGCTTCCTTGTCCAAGCCAAATGGTTCTTCTGGGATGATCCGTATTTATTTAAATACTGTCCAGACTAGATAATTCATCGGTGTGTTGCTGAGAGAGAACAGAGTGATATTCTCGAGTTCTGCCACAATCACAATTGTGGTGGGTATTTTGAAGGAAAGAAAACAACAGCCAAAATCTTAAAGTGTGATTTTTATTGGCCCACAATCTTTCGTGATGCCCATCTCTTTGCTAAATCTTTGATAGATGTCAACGTCTAGAAAAAATCAGTCGAAGAAATGAAATCCAACAACCAATTTTGATCATCGAAATCTTCGATGTTTGGGGCATTGACTTCATGGGTCCCTTCCCCATTTCACACGGATTCCAATACATTTTAGTCGTAGTCGACTATGTGTCAAAATGGGTTGAAGCCACAGTTTGTCGAACCAATGATCATAAGGTTGTTATTCAATTCCTCAGACACACCATGTTTGCCCGATTCGGAACTCCTCGTGCCATCATCAGTGATGGAGGAAAACATTTCTGTAACCGAGTTTTTGAAAACTTGATGCGCAAGTATTCCATCACTCATAAGGTAGCTACTCCGTATCACCCACAAACCAGTGGGCAGGTCGAAATTTCTAATCGTGAAATCAAAACCATTCTTGAAAAAATTGTCAATTCTACTCGAAAAGATTGGTCTTTACAATTATCTCATACTTTGTGGGCCTACAAAACGACTTTCAAAACCCCTATAGGAATGTCCCTTTATCGGTTAATCTTCGGTAGAGCCTGTCATCTTCCAGTCGAACTCGAGCATCGAGCTTATTGGGCAATCAAACATTTGAATTTTGATCTAGCGAAAGTCGGAGAGCTTAGAAAACTCCAACTCACTGAGTTGGAAGAATTACGGAACGATGCTTACGATAGTGCAAAGTTATACAAAGATTGAATGAAAGTCTGGCATGATAAGCAAATCCAGAGAAAATCTTTCCACGTAAAGTAGAGAGTGCTCCTTTATAATTCTCGCCTTCATTTGTTCCCAGGGAAATTAAAGTCCCGCTAGACAGGACCCTTTTTGGTCCACAATATTCATCCTCATGGAAACATCGAGGTATTCAATCCGGCCAATGGAAATATTTTTCAAGTCAATAGCCAAAAACTAAAGCCATTTCAACATCTCCCACATTCTCTAGAGAAAGACTCATTTCTAAGTAATCCTATGTACTAGGATTAGCTCTAATTCCATGTTTAGCTGAAGACATTAAACTTAGCGCTATTTCGGGAGGCAACCCTTGATTCCTGTAAATATTCTGTAAATTTTTTCCGCATTCACTCACCTTCTTTCCATCCATAGTTCTCACTTTTAAAGGGTTTACAAAGTATAAAAAGTTTAAACTTTCTTGTAAGAAATTTTCCTGGAAAAATTATTTTCTTTCTAAAATTTATTTTTCAGGGATTTTCCATGAGGGAAAATTTATTTTCTTAGAAAATTTAAAACCTTTTCACTTGTAAGATAGTTTCCTAGAAAAAATATTTTCTTTCCACAAAATTTCCTGGAAAAATTATTTTCGAAGGATTTTCCATGAAGGAAAATTTATTTTCCTAGAAAATTTTGGACACTCCTTAAACCCTACCACACTTTTCTCTCTCCATCTCTTTCTCTTCTTCTCCATCACTTTAGCCTCAATTTCCATTTTTCTTCTTTCTTCCATTTTTCTTCCACCAAATCCAATAAAAAAAATTCCAAAAATCATCAAAACGATCACCATCATCAAACGACCACGCCACCGAAGGTTCACCGCGCTCCACCGCCACGTCACTAAGTCGCGGTTAGGGCTTGGTGCGCCGTAGTCAATTTTTGGCCGATTACGCTCAAATTTTTTGAGCACCTTCCCCTCATCTTCCTCATTGTTTTGATGGCTCGAAGAACCCACTCAATCTTTCCCGAAATGGCTATAGCCCATGCCTACGAAGGTGTTCTCGGAACTTGATTTGGTGATGAGATTGTTCGGCGTGGATGGGGCCCTCTCCTTTATAATGGCAATGAATAATTTAACGAGCAGGCCGTTCAGATCTTCTACCGTTCCTTCATCTCCGCCTCTCCTTCAATTCCGTCCATCAAAGTTAAGTTTAATGGTATCGAATTTACCATTGACGGATCCGACATTGAAGTAGTTCTTGGAATTCCTCTAGTTGAGTCGGGTACGTGCATGCCACTCTACACTTTCAATTATTATTTTACACGTTTAGGCTTTCCGGCCACTAGTATTCGTATCGAAGATGGTGCACTTAAGTCGAGTAACCTTTTTGAAGACGAATATCTCTGTTGGCGTTGGCTCGTCAATAATATCATTGGCACTCAGAACTCTACTTTATTGTACAACAAACACATTTACTTCCTTCATGCCATCCAAACAAGAGATCCCACGTTTTGCATGTCACGTCTTCTTTTGGAATCTCTCATCGATGCCTTGTCCAACAAACACCGATCCTTAATCCTTCCTCACCTAATTTGTCGCCTCCTTCAACACCGTCTAGGCGTTTCTCTTGCTGATTTAGCACCACAAGAGCGCATCATCCGTATAAAAAAAATTTTGGGAGGCCGAGCATTCAAAACTTGTGTCCAAGGTTTGTAAAACCTAGACTTTCTGCAAGAATAAGAACATGACAGTTCACATGGGTATGGAAGAGCAGGAGAAGAATTCGAAGAGGCTGCAAAGGAGGAAACTCGTACTCCAAGTCTAGATTTTGATGATGATACTTGGCTCACTCAAGTGCCTCAAAAAAGTTACCATACGACTTTCTCTAAAATTTTCAAAGGCTTGAAAAAGGTTAACTCACGTTACAAGAAAATTCAAGAAGGCCAGAAAGCCATTAAGGATGATCAGCATATCATCATTAAGCAGCAACGTCAAATATTGGCATATAACGAGGAGAAGCGTGCACGTGCTCGAGCTAGGGCTGCACCTAGTTTTGATTCCGAGTAGACTATTTGGGTGTAGGTTGTGTGTGCTAGTATGTTTTGTTTATTTCAGTATGTTTGATTTTCTGGACTTAAACTCTATGTGGTGTGCTTTTAGCTTTTACATCTTATGCGGAACACTTCTTTTGGTTGTACCCACAACTTTTGCGATGTAATTAATTCTATTTTCAGGTATACTCTAAACTCCTACTCTTTAATCATTGAGGAAAATGCTAAATTTAGGTTTAGGGTGTGGGATAACACATTTCAATTTTTGTACATTTTTCAGTACATTTTTTAAAATACCTTCATCAAAAATTTTATATGTACTATCATCATACAAATTTTTAAAACCAAGTTCATGTCCAATTTGTTTATAAATTCTTAATCCTCAAAAACAAGATATTTTGAAAAACAAAATTCACGTCACCTCTGATTGGAGTGAAAAGTTATTTTTGTGGAACAAGAGTTGTATTCTTCGTTGTCTGGAATGATAAGGGAACCTAATCTAGTGAACTTTGACCTTTTTGTCCTTTGGTTGGCTGGATAGAAGAAAAACAGAACTGGAGTTTATATCTCTTGAACAACAACCATAGGATTAGACTGGGTACCTTGAAAAGGGCTACCTGCTTTTTGAAAAAGAATATCGGAAAAACGATGAAGTATGAAAAAGTTGAAAAGAAAAGTAGAAAGATGTGAATAAGATCAAATCAAAACAAAAATGTTAGAGCTGAAAAAGTGCAAATTGTGAAAATAGTCCAATTGGACCAAATAGTTCAGTAGGATGAAAGCCGTCAATGGTAAAAACGTGAGTACACTAGAATATCACAGATAAAGTCCCTTAGAGGTATTAAAGTGAACATCCATACTTCTCACAATCCCAGACATGAGGCTCAGTTTCAAGTTAGAATTTAGGCAGACCCAACCATCTTAGCAGTTAAGAAGGGAAACCTTATTCCGAAAAATTTATTCTACAATCAAAAAAATTTGTGCACACACTCAAGATATTTCTGAAAATGAGGAATAAAAAGAATTTCTGCTCAAATAGACCTTTGACTGGATTTTTGAAATTTTATGTGATGGCATTATATGCAATAATTTTGAAGTTGATATCTTTTAAAATGTTAGAATTTTGTGGGTATATTTTTTCATTGCAAACCCTCATGAGTCAAACTCGTCCACTAGGGGTTCAAGGGCTTACTGCATAAACTAAATATAGTCGAGAACCTCACGAAAGAGGAGTTGTTTAGATTTAAGTTTTGTTCGGGACTAGCAAAATTGAGGTTTGGGGGTGTGATAAGGTCCCAATAATTTGACTTTGGGACCGTAATTTCCCAGATTCTACCACATTTTAAATGTTAGTTTCCATAAATAATTACAAAATTAAATTATTTATCTAAATTAATAGAGCTGATGGGATATTATTGTTAATTGCAGATAAATAAAGCGCACGTGGAAGTTGCCAAACGATTAACAAAGTCAGTTACAATGTGCGTACAAAAAGGAGAAAAGTGACCGAAAATGAGCAACAAAACTTACCACGTCACCGCGCCACGGTAAGGCCCTAGTGCTCCGCAGTGATCTCGATGAATTTTGCCTCGAGATTTGTACAAGATGTTCCAGATACTTTGGTGGTTGTAACTTAATGGTTCTTTCGAAGCGAATCATCCGAAAAGTTGACCCAATAGCCCGATTACGAATGTTATAAATTGGAGGGTTGATTTCAAAGAAGGGACTCTTCTCTCTTGATCTATAATTCTCTCATTTTCTCTTTGTAATTCTCTGTAATTTTCTTTTGAGAGAACTCTTAATTGTAGTGAGAACATCAAGAGTGATTTCATCCATTAGTTCTTATTGTAATCCGTTGGAGAACCATTTAAAGAAGGAATCAAAAGTTGCAGCTCTGTTTTACATTCTCTTCTCCATTTATTGTCTTCTTTATTTTCTTATTGTTGCAACCATGACTCTTGCTATAAGTGGCTAGATCCTCCTTAGAGAGATCAAGGATGCCGGAGCAAGTTCATCCTATCTATGTTGTTTTAATTCTTTATTTCAGTTTTACATATTAATTCTGTGAATCTCTTCATGATAAGATCATCTAACTTATACTTCTACTTCAACCTTTGATGAGTGTTACTTAGATAAATTCAAGAACACTCATGCTCTGTGATGAATGGAAGCATAAGTCGGATAATCTTGCCTAAATCAGAGATCTTCATAGATACTTTTAGGTTCCAATCGATGGTTACATCGAATCATCTTCCGATCCACGAGCAATGACTTGCTACGTGGATTGAGTCATATTTTGAATTAATTAGCATTTTAGATGACTTGCAATGGTAGACTTAAACTCTCTAAGCCCTTTTTCATTAGTTTCAATCTCTCTTTTCTATTGCTAATTTCCATTTTCTATTTTGCTATAATTCTGTTTTGTTTTAAAACCAATCTGTTTCTAACTTTGTTTTAGTTTTCAATTTGAATGAACACTTGAATCCCAACTATCCCTGTGGAACGAATTCGACTTACCCAAAGTCCATATCTTAATCTCTAACTCTGCACTCTACATCAAGTCTTACCAACGATCAAACATACAAATCTAAAAGAAGGAAGTCTCATCTCGAAGATCGAAACTAGGTCTAGCAACATAAATAAAGTGAGAAGATTCACATAAGGAATGTTCACCACCAATTTCTGACGGAACTGATCATCGTAATCACTAAAGTAAAAGAAAATGTATTTTTTCGTTATTCTAGATTTAAGCTTTTTTTGTAATGTAAATATTTGAGAAAAATAGAGATTGATTTTCGCTGGGTAGGATTGGTGTCTAACACCTTCCAATCCCGTAATTTGATCCTCGTTCCCATAATCTTTTCGTAATTATGTATTCTTTGTCTATTTATAATCTTTTTTTTGTTCCCAGACTATAAAAATAGGTGGCGACTCTCAAAAGATAAAAATCGGATCGGCACCCACAGATCGAGGCACTTTTAGAAAGGTGACTAGATTAATACAAGAAGTGATTTGGATGAAATTCTTGGACCAACTTGACAAAGTTGAGGAAAATGCCTATAATTGATTCTTTCTTGATGATTGGAACTTAAATCAACATTCATTCATAGGTTATCAGCCTATTGCAAGTGAAAAAAACCGTCCTTTGGAAGTTGGGCTATGACTAGTGATGATGCCCTTTCCCTCACTAGAGGAGGCTTCGACTCCTTGATTAGGAACCATGATGGTCAACTTGTAGCTGTAGTGGCAGGTGGATCCTATCCCCAATCTGTTCTTATTCATGATATGTAAGGCATTCAAGCAAGTCTTCTTCTATCTACAAGAAGGAATTGTCCAAGAGTTCATGTGTAGGTTGACTCCCTCCTATCTATTAAAATTCTCAACAATCAGTGGGAGCCTCCCTAGGAAGCCTTCTACCTTCGCAACAACATCAAAGGCATCATTTACAAGTTTGAAGAAGTCAACTTCTCTAATGTCTTCAAAGAAAACAATGAAGTGATTGATTTGTTAGCCTTCTTAGTTGTGGTTGGCACCAACTTAGAGCTTGAAGCTCATGAAGTCAATGTTGATTTGTGAAATATCCTGGAGGATAATAGATGTAGTTTTATCTTAGAGCTTAGCTTTGGGCTTGGCCCCTCTTATTATTAGTCTGGGTCTATCTTAATCTAGATAACCATTAAAAAAAAAAGGCTAATCAACTAAGTTGATTAAATGATTTACCAATTGACTCCATGAGTTGGTTCCATCCAATTTTGGGTCGAGTCATTTGAAATCCAATCAAGTTGTGTCAAATCTGTTGAGTTTGAAGTTGACTTAATGAGTTTTAAAGCCACATGAAAAGGATTTTTTTTGGGTGCAATCAAATAATAGACATCATTTTCCAACTCTCTCTCTCTTTGAAAATGAATTCTCTTGATATAAAGGGCATTCGTGTCATTTTCTATTAATAGAAATACTAGGTTAAAGTGGCATAATTTTATGGGAAAATTACTTAAAGGACCTTCACAGAGAGATTTCTTTCTAAATAGTCCCTAAGTTTTTCGACTTAGCTAAACAAGACATTTAGTAAATGTTTTCTTCTTAAATGGTCTATAAGGACCATTTTCATCCTTTTTTTGTGTGTGAAATACCCAAACTACCATTTTCTCATCTTTTTCACATAGTTAGGTTTTCCAACGACGATTGCAATCATTTTCGACGATCTTTGATCATGAATGACGAATAAAGAATAATTCTCTTGATTTTGATCATCTAGATGTATTTTTTTTCCAATGATTTATAAAAAGAAAATTGAAGAATGAAGTTGAGATTTGAATTTTTTTTTTATGATTACATCATAACTTTTGATTTGCAATCATAATTGATGATTTTTGGGTATTTCGAGGAGATTAACCAAGTATCAAAATTAGAAAAAGAAAAAATAAAAATAAAAAATCTAATTTGCATTATAGCGTCAAGTTCATCACTTTTTATTTAATTATTGTCGTGTTCGACGAAAATTAAATAAAAAGTGGTGAATTCAACATTAAGGGTCCGTTTGTTGAACTGAGCAAATAAGTGCTGAAAAATTATAATTGTTGATACTATATAAGTGTTGAATTTAAGTACTAAGAATGTTGTTTGTTTACTTGTTTGAATTATGTTAAATTGATTCAGATTAAACATTGTAATCATAGAATATTGTTTGTTAGTTACTGAATATTGTTTGTTAGTTACTGTTGAAAGCTGATAAAATAATTATATCACCATTTTCAATAACAATATATTCTATTTGACTGTTTTGACTGCTAATTCACATCACACAAAATAAAAAGAGCATAAATGTAGAAGACAATATGTTTTGATATTCTAAAGTATGTACATAATTCATTGTACCCAAATTTTAAATTACAAAATAATAACTTTCTCATCCAAATTTAAATATGTTCACACAACACACATGATCTTCTCTCTCGTAGTAACATTAGGAGCATCCCATCATTTTATTTCAAAGATGAAAGAACTTAATTTTTGATAAATAATTTTCGATGGTAATGAATGATGGGTAATTATAAAAGCACCCCACAAATTAATATGGGTAACCCACACTATAGCCATTTTGTTTTGTCTTATATAGGTTAGTTTCTTTTGGAATGAGTTGATTTGTGGTGAAGATTATTTATATGGTCTAGAGATCATCCTCACCAAAAATCAACCCATTCTAAAATTTCTAACCACATCAAAATTGATTTTAAAAAATGGACGATTTACGATTCTTGAACTTATTTTGATGGGGTTAGAAGTTTCAGGATGGGCAGACTTTTGGTGAGGATGATCTCAAAATCTATGGCGCCTCGTCAAACGCTAACACAAAGCCCCATGTCAGATCTCGAGGCACAAGGTGGCATCTCGAAATTTCGGCATGGTCTCCTCTATTTATGTTAGCATTCCAAGGCATTCAACCTGCACCTGATAAACGACATACAATCTTACATATAAACATACAAAAATATAATACTAGCGGAAGCCTATATACATCTAATAACGTACGATAGATTAGAGTGCGGAAGAAGAAATTTATACACGGGATTATACAAAAATTTCTCGCTCTAACAAAAGTCCTAACGCTCAGAATAAAATCTATAATATTTTTGGATAAATCGATACCACTAGGGGGTATAACCCCAATATTCACCAAGTGACGGACTCTGACTGTCTATCTGACCCACCAGATGATTGTCACTCATGTTCTACACCTGTCTCGCTAAGCTTCGGATCTGAAACTAAAAAAATAGATAAGGAAAGGGTGAGTAACAATGGTTACCCAGTAGGGAAGCAAATAATTTCTACCAATAACCTCTCCTAACATGAACGAGTAAACATACTGAATCATTTTAAAATATGTAAAATTTTACAAAAAAAACTACGATTAACTGGTACATATAGCTAGGGATTAGCAACTAAACATTTTAAAACTCACATTACATCGATCAACAGTACTCATTATAATATTATCTTTTTATATAAATCTAATTGATCAAATGGAAACATTAAACATGCATTTCAGTTTATATATCAAAATAAGGCAACATATACATAATACACAATGGTGGAGTATTGGAATTAGAGAGTTGGGATTCACGACTGGATCGCTCCCAGTCGGGACATGATGTTACAATTATTCTTTGACTTTTAGTTTTTGATTTTGTGGCCGGTCGCTGCACTTACCAGACTTGATTGACCATTTATCCGGCTCAGGCTGGCCGTTTGACGTGACCGTAAGCAATATGTCTCTTTTCGATGTGTCAGAACGTTCAACTACTATAGATTGTTAGTGATCACTGACTAATCATCTTCGTCTATGCCTATCAGGCGTACATGTGATTCTCAAATATAAAAACTATTGGTATACGACTACCTTTACAGTACAAGTTCACTAATAAAGATAGAGAGGAATAAATCCATATTCCAGTTGTGACTCCACTCTCATATGCGTCTCATACCACGTATGAGCTTGGTGGTCCCTACTGTACATCCCAGGATAGTACACTACTCCGGATGATATGAGGCACTATCCCTTCAGGCATTCACAAATTCTTTAACAGCTCACAAAATAGCATATATATATATATATATATATATATATATATATATTATTTTCATTTGAAAACAAAAGAGAAATTAATAATACAAGATTGAGAATTGATATAAAGTTTCCTACCATGCAAGTGTGGCCAACCGACCTAAAATAAATAATAGAACGGAAAAGTAAACAGCGTCTCGCGCTAACAGAAAGTAAATAAACTTGCAACCAGTAACATTATCCCTGGATGTCCGTTCACTAACCTACACACAACACAACAATGTAAAATGTAGACATCATCCTTCGGGTGTGATTCTGACATTTTACCGTTTTATACCATTTTTCCCTTTTTTCGATTTTTACCATTTTCAATCTTTCAAACAAAATATCCATTTTCTGATATTCATCAACTCAAATTGAGTTCATTGAATATAAAAATCATTTTTTCAATTATGAAATTCATTTTTATCAATAACATTGAAAAAAAATATCAAAACTTAGATAAAAACGGGGTTCGAGTGGTACACAGGACCCAACTGACGGAAATAACCTAGTGAGATATCCTACCCACACATATTTTTATTATAAAATACAGTTAAACATTTCAAACATTCAAGTTCTGGCGTGAATTTAAATTAATAAAAAGAATTCTATATTTTTGGAAATTCACCACTAATTTTTAATAAAATCCTAAATGCAATTTTTTACAATCTACGATTACTAATAGAAATTGAGAGTTCCTTACAATCTCTAGACGACAGAATTGAAGCACGTGCGCCGAAATCGAGGCGGTCGGTGCGAAAATTAAGGTAATTCATACTTCGAGACGGCTGATTTTTGAAATCGACCAGTGATTTCGAAGATTTCGATGTTGTCGTCCTTTCTCCCTTTTGCGGCGGAGGACGGTTTGACCCCGAAACGGATGAAATCCGAGGTCGAAGTTACGAAACTCCTGTATATATATAAGACTATTTTTTGACGATTCGGGACGGAAAAGAAAAGAAAACAGAAGGAATTTAGGTGGATTTTGTAGATGTCGAGGCTACGGACATTTCTCCCTTCTACGTCAAAAGTCAACGACGAACCGTTTGTGATAGATCTGAGATTGAAATTTGAAGGAAAAACGAATTTAAAAAAAAAAGTTGACTGATTTTTGGTTCATTTAAAACGAAAGTGAAAGTGAAAAAAATTTATTTATATATATCTTGGGATGAAATCGGTATTTTGCCTATTGTTTCGATCGACGATAACTTGACCGTTCGGACTCTAAAAGTGACAAATGAATATTCTATTTCGCCTAATTTTTTTTATGGATCTAATGGTATAGTCAATTTCTACAAATTCTATCTCTAACAAAAATTTACATTTTTTGCCTCAGGTGACCCCTAAAATTGACGTCATTTTCGTTTTTGACGATAATTCGACTTTCTGTGCTCCAAAAATGACAAATAAATAGTTCATGTTCAATAATTTTTCATTACAAACCCAATAGTATAATCGAATATTAAAAATTGTTACTCTAGAAAAAAATTATTATTTTAGTTTGATCTGACTCGATAATCGAGGATTTTACAACTTCCCTGTTCGAATTCGTATTTGAGCGTGCTTACAGGCTAACATATGTTTTTCGATCATTTTAAATCCAATGGTGAGGTCAGATTCCATTAAAAATGATCAGAAACATCCTAAAATTTTATCCTAAGTCCCAGTTTCAAGATTTTCTCAAATTTTCACTATTTATTTGTTCCTCGAGATACGAATCAAAAATTTGGGATTTTACAAAATCAGCTCATTTTGAAACTTTTTACCCATATAAGACAAAAAAATTTGACTATGGTGTGGGTTGCCTCATTAATTTGTGGGGTGCTTATACAATTATTCATGGGACATAATAGGTAATATCTTTTTAAGTATAAGGGCATATTTATCCATGCTGAAAAAGATCGGTGCTTACCGCTTCAACGAAAAAAATTAAGTGATCCAACTTCACTTAATTTTTTTCACTTATTTTTCAGTCAAAAGTGCTGAAAATATGGAGTAAGCAAACATGTTGATTTGACAAAAAGTGCTAAATTGTTTTTTTTTCCCGCATTAAGTGTTGAAAATAAATGCAAACAAACAACCCCTAAGTGGTAAGTCCACTAAGTTAAAAAGTAGTATCGAGTTCACCAATTTTTAACTTAGTATCGAGTTCACCACTTTTTATTTAATTACCGTTGAACTCAACACTAAGTTAAAAATTGGTGAACTCACCACTTAGTGTCGAATTCACTACTTTTTAACTTAGGCTATGTTTGGATTGAGAGAAGTGGAGAGAAGATAAACTCAATTTCTCTCCACCATGTTTGGATTGACAAGAGAGAACTTAGGACAATTTTAGAATTTTAAAATATCTTAAAAGAGATCTAGGGGCATAATTGGTATTATAAAATATTTTAGAAGGATTTCTTTCCATTTCTTTCAACTTCTAATGAAAACTCACATTTTTTTTTTATCCTCTTTTTTTTAATTCTTTTCTCTTGTCTCCCCACTTAATAATCCAAACAGGAAAAATGGAGAGAAACTCATTTATTTTCTCTTTTTATCATTTCTCTCAATCCAAACACAGTGTTAGTGTCAAGTCAAGTTCACTTGTTTTTAAATGTACCGTTAAGTTAAATAGGAAAACTTATGAATTATTTAAAAAAAACCCTCAATGAGGGTCTTTTAAATAATTTTCCCAACTTTCATCATCTTGGAATCGTTGGAGGTATATCGAATATCCACCAAAGCGTGGAGGGGGCATATCTAAATGACCATTTTTATCTTATGTGAGGAACTCTTTTTCGGATTAAGGAAAGTGGGTTTACGTTGTGCGTGGGCCCCATGTCAAAAGATAGAAGCCAAGTGGGCCCAAATGAATGATTTCGAGAGAGGGTATTTTGAGTGGGACCCACATAGTTGTCCTGTAAAGGTGCGAGCATCTCTATTAAACAACACCACCTTCTCTAGGTTGGTGGAGTTGGAAAGTGAGAGAGAGAGAGAGAGAGAGGTTGTATTTTGAGGGGGTCTTTTAAGTAACTAATGAAATTCGCAGAGGTTCCGATGTTTAAGAACAAAACACCGTCTAATCCGGTCAAAAACTAAAGAAAAAAAAAAAAAGAGCTTCATCTCTCTCTCTCACTTTTGGGGGTTCTCTCTCTTCTGAATACGAATTTAACTTGATTTATCCTTCCAATTCCCGAGAATCCATTAATGCGAGACTGATCTAGTTACCAGGTTCTGATTTAGTGCTTTTCTAGGGTTTTTTGTTCGATCTTCTTGATTACTGTTTAGGGTTTTTGAAGTAACAGAGGTGAAGAAGGTTTGATGGAACTTTCACGATCTTATAGATTTTATCGAATGACCTGAAAACGAAGGAAATCGAGCTGGTTAGTTATGTTTGTTGTGATCCTGGTTTCGAGATGATTTTCCCTTTAAATTCGAGAGCTTTTTTGGGTCAATGAGGTTTTTGATGGGGAAAGCTGCGTCATATTGTTGATTTTGAAAGCTTTTGATGATTCATGGATGCTGTGGAGGTTGATTTAGATTGAATTCTAGGTGATTGAACATCGGTGTTGATGTTAATGAGAATTTGTTGCAGAAAGTAGGAAAAAGAACGTGGTTTCATCATGCATTTCGCGAAACTCGACGATTCTCCGATGTTTCGGAAACAGGTGAGATTTTTCTCTCTCCATCTCTTCTTTTTTCTCGAGAAATGTTTGTGTTTTTAATGATTTGACGTGCTATTCGATGTTTTCGATCATTTACTAGTTTTTTTTTCCCTTTCTTGCATCGTGAGAATCTCCAAAATATCTTATTTTGATTGAAATTCTAAGAAAAAGCTCGTCTTGATTCGTATAATCTCATTGAAGTTTCTCAAAAGCTTGACAACAAAGATGCAAGTTATCCCATTGATTCTTAGCTACCTTGGGAGTTAAAGTTTAAATCAAATAGCTGTTCCAATACTTTCCAGTTGATTGGTGTTGTTTATCTATTATGAAAAGATACGCACAAAAATAAATGGGAAAAAATACAGAAAAACAAATACAACTTTGGTCTGAACTCTCTCTACTACCAAACCATCCCCTAAATGGTGACATCTTGGATTCCTATATAATATTTGATTATGTTATAGTAAAATACTTCTGAAGTAGAGCTCAATAATCATGATCCTAACCTAACTTTTATCAACGAACTTCTAAATATATCAATTAAGGTTCTATCCATTCTGTCAAGAATCAATTCTTAACCAAGACTACGTGGATTTAACATTTAATGGGTTAACTACTTTCTCTGTAGAACACTTGGTTCCCTTTATCAGATATGCATATAGGGTTTAGACCCATAGCTCAATTGGTTGACATATTGTAATACAACTTTGAGGTCGTGGGTTCAAATTCAGCTTATCCATATAAAAAAAGTTGTTCATATATGTAATATTTTTGTAAAGCATTGTATATGATTGTGGTATATATTTTGTATGTGCGAGCATTTTATTGGTTTTTTTTTTTCTCTTTTTCCCTAGGTTTCTATGGTGAATGGTCCTTATAAGACTCATTTTTGACCTTTATGCCAATCCTCTTATGAGTTTTGAGTGGGTTGTAGTTCCCACAAGTGCCATCTCCTAGTAGTTCCGACAATTATGTAATCGGGACATGAGATTCAAGCACTTGGTTGGTCAATAGAACCATTGAGTGAATGGAAATTTGAAGCCCAAAACTCCCTTTCCTTTTGATGGATAAGCTGGATTAAACCCATGATCTCGGAGTTACATTGATATATGTCAACTGATTGAACTAAGGATCCAAGCTCCATGAAGCCCAAAATACCTACTTGCAATGTTACTGTGTTATGCTCATTCATGAGCAAATGTAGACCCGTATACCAAAGAAGAAATGGATGAGTGGGATACACATACATGGTTCTAGCTATTGTTAATTTAAGCTTGAGGAAGGACTATAAGAGACCATAGACTCGGTGCCACCCACACTATGGCACACGACACTATGCTGGGTTGGACTTGAGCATGGTCATCGACAATGTTTTAAAGTACCTAAGGCGTACTTGAGGCGAGGCGTAAGCCTCAATTAATTTAAAAAAATCCTAAAAAATATATCTAAATTATAATAAATTAAAAAAAAATATAAAAACAAGTAAATAACTTTCAAGCATCAAATAAAAATTAAACATTAAAAATGTAGGGAAGTAGCAATGTAATATATTAGCAAAATAACAATGTATCATCACTCATAGGGTATCAAACATCAAATAAACAACTATTGTAGGCCTAGGAATGGAGTTTTAGACCCTATTATAAACTGGAGAAGAATTAAAACAACTAAAAATAGGTAGAATATAACAAAAAACAAAAGAATCAAACACAATATGAGTTTTTGAAAAAAAAAAAAAAAAAGGTAAAAAGTTCAAGAATGTACATAGAAAAATCACATACTTCAAAACCTTAGAAAATCATTGATTTCTTGGTTCTATTTGATCTCAATCTTTGTAAAAAAATTGTAGGAACCGACGGATTTGAATTCGGATGAGTATTGGAGTCTCTAGAAAGAAATCTTGGAGTAGGGAGACTTTAGGGTTTCAAAGAGAGATTTTGAGAGATCTCTTGATAATCTAAGTTTAGTGGACAAAAAATTCTTCTATTTAGTAGGGTTATGTAAATTAGAGACATGGGGGGGGGGGTATTTGTATAATAAAGCAAGAATAAAAAAACAAATTGAATTTTCTGACCCATGATTTTTGGGTTCTGCCAAACCTATTGAGGTGTGAGACGTACGCATCATACTTCTAAGGGGTAAGCCTTACTAATGTTTGATGAGTCTTAAGCCTCAAGGCATAAAGCCTACTTATGGCCTTGAGGCGTAGGTTTTTTAAAACACTGGGCCGGTGCTTGTCCACTTCGATGTGCTTGGTTCTGTCACAAAGGATTGGATTATGAGCAATGATAATGACTGCCTTATTATCACAATGAAGCTTTATGCTCCCCTCCCGAACAAGTAAACCTAACTCTTCCTTCAGAGTTCTAAGCCACATCATCTCACAAGAACTGTGTGCCATTGCCCTAAACTCTACTTCATAGCTCAACCTGACGACGATAAGTTGGTATTTACTCCTCTAAGTAACAAGATTACCACGTAAGAGGGCATCATAACTTGAGGTAGATTGTGAAAGCATCTATACGAAAGTGTCTATTAGTCTTGAAAAGAATGTCACGTCCTTGTGAGGCCTTCAAATGCCTAAGAATCCTCTCAACTTTCCTCCAAATGGCTAGTTCTTGGTGAATGCATGAATTGGCTAATGGCTCTAATAACAAAAACAATATTTGGACATGTGAGAGATAGCTAAATTAATCTCCCTTCTAACCTTTGGAACATACCAATGTCGTCAGGTGCTTTATCCTCTTTTTGTCCAATTTTCATTTGGTTTTCATAGGAGTGTTAGCTGGTTTTACACCCAACTTTCTTGTGTCCTTTAAAAGATCAATAACATACTTTATTTAGGAGATGAAGATGCCCTTTTTTGACTAAACAACCTCAATCCTGAGAAAGTATTTAAGGGGTAATTTCAAACTCTTGCAAGGAATTTCTTCAACTTAAGAATCTCATTAGCATTGTAGCTCTACACAACAATATAATCTGCATAAACCAAGAGGGTTGAACTATTGCCCCCATGATGCCTTACAAATGTAATATGGTTTGCTTGAAGTTGCTTGTACCCAATCATTGCCTACTAAATCTTTCAAACCAAGCCTGGGAGATTGTTTGAGGCCATATAATGACTTCTTAAGCTTGCAAAACTTTCCATCTTGTTTTGGAACACTAAATCCAGGAGGGGGTGTCATGTACACTTCTTGTAGATCCCTATGAAGAAAGACATTCTTTACATCAAGTTGATAAAGTGGCCATGATAGATTTGCCACAATTGATAACAAAATTCTCACTGAGTTCATCTTTGCTACTGGTGCAAATGTTTCTTGGTAGTCAATTCCATTTGACTGTGTAAAGCCCTTAGTCACTAGACGCACCTTGAACTTGTTAATCATCCCATCCTCTTTACACTTAATGTTGAATACCAACTTGCATCCAACTACTTTCTTCTCATTAGGAAGTGGTATAAGATCCCAAGTATCATTCTTCATTAATGCATTGCCTTCCTCCACCATGGATGATGAAGGGCCTCTACAATACTAGTAGGAATGGACACTGAAGAAAGAGATGAGATCAAAGATTGTAAACACAAAGGCAAAAAATAAGAAACAACATTAGAAATAGGATGTCTAGTGGTACAAGAATACTTCTCTTTGCGTAAGGCAATGAGAGGGTCATCTAATGGGAGTAAGGGAGTAGGATTACTTGGATATTCAGAGGCCGACTAAACAGGTAGCTCAGATGAAGTGGTTGGTACCTTAGGACGTCTCGAGTAACTTCTCAGCTCCTTACCCTCGTCTCCAGTAGTAGTGTTAGCCAAGGAGGGTGGTGAACCATAGAAGACGAACACGGGGAGATAGAGATATCAAACAAAGGAATTGGGAGAGGCACCTCATCACTACTATTTTCTCTCTGAAGAGGTATTGGAGTAGGACCATCAAAGAAAGAAGTCGACTAAAAAGATGTTACATCCATAGTTACAAAGCATTTGAGTGATTTTGCATCCAATTTGGTCCTCGAGGGACCCAACACATGAGCAAAACACACACATCCAAAAATACGTAAAGGAAGCAACAACTACTGTGGAGATCGCATATTCAACGGGACTTGAGCTTTTGAATTCAGTAGAAATTTCATCATGCTTACCTTTCTAAACGTAGGGTAGAAAATTTGTTTTCTTTTGGGTAATACTAGACAGAGAGAACATATTGTGACCTGAAGTAAGTTTAAAATGGTGCTCTCTAGTTGAACTTTGTTTTATAATCACCGGCATTCACATAATACCAATCTCAAGTGCAAAGATGGGCCCCATGAAGATGTTCTCCCAAAACTGTTACTCGAAAATTTTTTGGTGCACATTCGCATCTATTGGAACCGTTGAATGGGGGAATGGTGTGACCAAATCACAGTGGTTTAAGATTGTTTGGGGTCTTTGTGATTGCAGGGGATTTGTTTTCAAGAGAAATTGAATTCTTGGGAGAAGTGGAATTTGTTTTAAGATTGTTCAGGGTCTGTATCTTTTACTTGGAAACTTTTTTTTTCTTAGTTTTTTATTTTCATGTTAGATTCCAATGCATATGCATAAGTTTCCTTGCTTCCATTTATGAATTTTAAGTTTGTGCAGTAATATTGATTATTGATTAGTCTGTTTCTTTTGTCACAGATTGAGTCTCTTGAGGAAAGTGCTGAAGCATTGAGGGAGAGAAGTCAAAAGTTTTACAAAGGATGTCGAAAGTATACGTATGTCTACTACATATGTACTTTTTTTGCATCATGCCTTTCTCCATGACTACAGTTTCTCCAAATACTTGCTTTTGGAGAGGTGTTCCGCCAAGCAATTGGTTTAATCTGTCTATATATGCATCTCCATTTTTATTACTGGACATGTTCAATTCTTTTAAATAATTTATGGGAAAAGGTTGCATGGCGTGTTATAGCCAACCTTTGTTCTCCATTAAGATGGTTTTTTGTTGATGTTAAGGAGCCACATGTAAATTGGTCCGGCCATTTGATACAGAATCTCTGGATTGGTCACACGAATGGTGCCCTTGTCGAATTTACTGCCATTACCCCTTGTATTTCTCTATTCTCAGTGCATGCTGGCCTAGTATTTCTTATAACAAAAATACAAAGAATGAAAACAAGAAAAACCTCTCTATTTTCCACATGTCCTATGTAACAAATACGTGTCTCAATGTCTGAGATTGTTACAATGTGTCATACACAATGACCCCCACAAACCCGACTCACTGGCATGCCATTATGTTTATTCCTTATATTGAGAGGTATACTTTTTGCAATACTTCAGTTTAAGCATGCACTAAAGAAAGAACATATTTATATAAGTTGGTTGACATTAGAATCATACAAATAATTTAAAATGATAGCTGAAAAATATTTTAATAAATAAATTTTTTGGGACTGTAGTTGCAGATCACCTAGTACTTGGTTGCTCTCGATCACTTAAAAAATTCCCATTTTCACTCCATTAGTACAATTGTACTCTCTAAAAGTTGTACTCATTTTTAGTTTCCATTATTATTCTTGAAAATCAGAGAGGAATCCCTACACCAAAGCTTCATCAACTCTATATTCGATGTTCAAAGCTTAATGATCTTCAAGCAGGGTAAACATCTGCAAGAGCTCCTGTTAACGATGGGCTTGGTGTAAAATTTGCAGGAACACCTACTAATGATATTCTTTATCGTCATCTTTGGTTTAAAATTTTTAACTCTTCTTTTAACTAAAGAGTCAAGATTCTATCTCCTTGAATCTTTGGGTGGATGTAGCAAGAGATTTCATACCTACCAAGTAGGATAAAAATCCCGATCTTGAGCTCTTGCTTGATGGTCTTGAAGAAAGCTAATCTGCAAGAACTTCCCAAAAATGCAGAATCTAGGGGTTTTGCTAAATATGTAAGGATTTCTTTGGTTTGAACCTTGAATCTTGAAGGTTTAATGCTAAATTAGTTGCCATGGATTCAATTTGTTAAGCTTGATTGCTTGGTTTTTGAAGAATAGAGTTATCGATGAACTCTATAGTGGGGTACACCAAGTAGGGGTGGGATAATTTAAAAAAAAAAACTAAAAAAATAAGCATTTTTTTTGGTTGGAGTGCAATCAGGTATTAGGTGATCTACAATGGGTCGGTCCCCTTTTCTTTTTTTCCAGTGAAGTGTGTATGTGTCTGGCAAGTGAGTTGGGCTCAAACTTGCCATGTAGAGAGGGTAAGATGTGGAAATGGGTAAAACCCCTGTGGCCCTGCCACCTCTGCTGCCATGTCTAAAGCCTTTTCAGGAATTGACTCTGTTCTGTCATCCATGGAGTACTTGTACTCTATTTTTATTAACCTTCAGTTTTATTCCTTATCATTGTAAAAACTTTCATGATGGGCCTTTTCCCCATTGATTTTATCTATTATGGTGGTGTTGGATGCTAAGTTCTAAAGTTATTTTTATTATGGACATGAGCTCTGTTGATATGTTGTGTATATATGAAAACGTCTATTTTCTCCATTGATATTTTTATTAGCTTATTGGATCATATTTTGAACCAAAGAGTGGGTGGGGATAGCAATGATATTTTAATTTGTCACCTTATAGCTATGGATGTCAACTGAAATGCTTTTAAAATTTCACACTTCTTGCGCACAGTATGCACATTACCGGTAATTTTCCCTAATAACTTTTTTTGTGGAAAGTTATTCCAAAAAATAAAACCAGTAGTTACTTTGAGCTTGTATTTTAGGTTTAAAAAAAAAAAAAAAATGTTCTTGTACCTTTAGGCCTTGTACTTTGCGAAGATTTTCATTTACTTTTTGCTTTTTGAACAGAGAAGGGCTTGGGGAAGCTTATGATGGGGACATCGCTTTTGCAAGCACCCTTGAAACATTTGGTGGAGGGCATAATGATCCTATTAGTGTTGCTTTTGGAGGTAAGCCCCATGCTTATTTTCTCCCACCCACATACATGCAAGAAAATGCATTTTGTTCTGTAGGCAAGTTCAATAAATAAAATTTTCAATTGTTGGAGTTTCCTCCAAGAAAGGTATCATATACAATAATTTCACTATGCCAGGAAACCTGTAAAACAGTTAGAGAATGGGTTAAACTAGGAACTCAAACTCACTACTCCTATGGAATGCACAAATCACGGCAATAGATAATCATCATGAATTGAATTACTTTACCACCTAGAGATTTCACACATTTAAAGCATGCAATGAAAAACAACATTAAACTCTTCATCCATTTAATCAAATTTCAAAATAAGAATTGTCCTCATATTATAGGAATTTTAATACCTGAACATGAAGAGAGAGTCATCAAACCCTTATCCGGAAAATCTGGTGTTTCCAGAATGAATTGAATTCCTCCATTCAATTCTATGTAAATCCATGTCTTCTGTTAGTTCAAGAGTCTTCAAATCTGTTTTCACTGCTCAATTCATGCCCATTTTAGTATTCCTTTTGTTCTTTGAGAATCTTCAATTTGGATTTACCTTCTAATTGGTGTGGTTCTTGATACATGGCCAAACCATCTTAATCAGTTTTCCCTTAGTTCAGTGATCTACAATTTCAATGAACGTGTTCATTTTTAATTTATCTTTCATGGTTTTTCCACTCATGCATCTCAACACCTCTCTCTGCTAAGATCAATATATAAATATGTTGTTTCTTGATTGCCCAACTTCCAGCTCCATAAAGCTTAATTGATCTACTGCTGTCTTACATATTTTTTTATTTTTAATTTAATTGGGTTGTGTTGGACTCATAAACCCATAAGCACACCTCTACTTTAACAATCCAACTATACTTATGGGCCACTTCCTCCTCAATTTCTCTAAACTAGTGGATAACAGAACCAAGATAGAAAAATGTCGCTTTGGAGTATTTCCTGGCCATCAATTTTTAATGGACCTTCCACTGAGTTGTTACAAAAGTTGTACTCATGAACCATAAGTCCTTGAATTCCAAAGCAACTCCTCCAAAGGTCTAGTTTGTGTTGGATCCTTCTCTAGTCTCATCAACTGCACACATCATTTGCAAATAGCGTACACCAAGGGACACACTCTTACATTTCTCAGACTAGACTAGACAAAGTGTGGGATGCACACCATGGGCTTGATGAGTTGTAATGCCCATTACATGAGCTGGACAAATTATGAGTTCTATCTAATGGGGGTATTATGCACAACGTGGCGCACACCTGTGCCAATGGCTACAGGTGGTATTCTGAGGTCCACAGGCCCATCATCATTTTGCTTGTATTTCAATTCTGTTGCTTCCAGCATTATCATTGGCAAGAAATTACAAATGCTTAATTTTGCAAAACTTGATAGCTTCGTTGTAAGGTGGGATAGGGTGTGCAATCTTAGTGCGGAATGGTGCACTTAAGGTTGTGGTTGTTTTAGATGTTGTTGTGTTTGTTGTTTTCTTCTCTTTCTTGGGTTGGTCACCTCAACCTCCTTTTTTAATAAAATCATCTTTACTTATCTAAAAAGAAACTTGATAGTCTTTCCAAGCAGAAACCTAGGTATCATGGTAGGATTGCTGTCTTTAATTCATGGATGGACATTGGCTTAGTAGCGTGTATGGTGCTTTAGACTTCTTTTGTGGTTTATCTCTACGTTTCACCTAATGGTTTATGGGCTCATGAAGGTCACTGCTTCTGTCCAGAGGCACTTCTTAATAAGTGCACCATGTTGGAAATCTTATGCCTTTAGATAAGTTTGACATAATTGTTTATGCGGCAAACATAATTTCTTCCTCATGCATACAAACACAAATACATACATGTATTAACATTTGCTAAGAATTATTGCTACGAACCTACTTATAGATCAAAATATTGTATCTGATTGTAAAATACAATATGAAGTCATGTTTCCCCCCATTTCCTCCAAAATGGACGACACTTTAATATGACAATTCACACTGGATTGGTCCTGTTTACTTGTCATACTTTTATATCAGAGATAAATTTTTCCCTTTTCTATTTTAACTTCTAGTGGTGTAATAAGTTTGCAACTAATAATAAAAATTGTGTTTCTTTAGGCCCTGTTATGACTAAATTTACAATTGCTTTGAGAGAAATTGGGACATACAAAGAAGTTCTTCGGTCTCAGGTAAAGATTCTCTCGCTTTTATGTGCATAAAAACCTCCAGCTTCTCTTTTTGACAACCAATCAGCTGTGGTTTTATAAGTAAAAGCCTGTATGGTATTTACTAACTGCAATCACTGAAATCAGTACTTGAATAGACATTAATGAGTAATCTTGATGTTCTTTCCATCAAAGAGGAAATGTATATAGATTGGCCACCCGGGTAACAAATTGTATCTGAAAAGTAAGTCTTCAAAGAAGACATCCTTGAACTCCTCAAATAACTTACACCATACGAACATAAAACCTAAGATGGTAATAATAGTTTTTTGAACCTATTTATCATTCCCTATGAACACTTGATAGTTTCTTTCCTTCCATAAGCCCCAACTAACAATAAAAGGTTGTAGATACCATAGAATCCTTTCTGCTACTTGAAAGGCCTGACATTGCCAACTCTCATAAAATGAAAGGATTGATAAGGAGAAACATCTCGAAAATTGAGATAGAGGCATGAAATAAGGCCACATAACATATGCAAAATTGTAATGGATTAGGATGTGCATGGAGCAAAATTTAACTGAAATGGTTCCCAAATACATAAGATTATCGGGAGTTAGGATTTTGTTCGCAATTACAGACCATATAAAGAAGAGAACCTTGGAGGGTAATTTTTTTTTTACTCCAGAAGGCAGAACTGAGAATTTTGATTGGCTTGACACTTCCAGTTGGGATTTATAAGAGGATTTGACAAAACCTTATCCCTTGTGACTACCCAAATTAGCCGGTCCTTTTCGCTTGGGGTTATGGTGTCATGGGAAAATAGATCCTTAAGGTCAACAACAAAAAGTATTTCGCAGTCGTAGAAATATCTTCTAAAACCAAAATCCCATGAGAACCCCTTTCTTCTTTGCCTCATGAACCTCTTAATCGAATGCTGCTTCAAAGATGATATAGCGTACAAATTGGCAATTGTTCCTATAGGGATGACGTGCCATACCATCTATCTTACCAGAATCAGATTTCTTTTATTCATCTTATCTTTTATGATATAATTTTCCTAAACTTTGGGAGATTCTTTTGGGTCCCTTTCCAAATCCTGCACCTGAACGACGACCTCGGTTCTTCAATGTCTCAGCCATAGTTCTTAACCCCAAATTTGGTCTTGATAACTCTAAGTTATAGACATTGATGCTCCACCCTGAATCACAACTATATTTCCAACAAAGCCACATTCATTTCTTTGAGCTTATGGATACCCAATCTGCCTTCCTCTTTTGTTGATAAATATCTTTCCACTTCACCAAGTGGAACTCACGATTGCCAAGCTTGTTGCACCAAAGAAAGTCTTGAATCAGATTATCTATTATTATCTCTGCACTCATAGGGATTGTGAATAGAGATGGAAAGTAGATTGGCATACTGGCAAGGGAGCTCTGTATCAAGGTCGATTTTTCCTCTTCTAAAGGGTCTTTAACTTTCCACGTTCTTATATTTTCCACGTAATGTTATATATTGTTTTGTATGATTATAATGTATAGCAGATAGCAATATCAGCTTATCTGAATACCTTATATATATATATAATATGAAAAACTAGAGTTTTTAAATTGAGTATCTAAACGAATGGTATCAAGTATATGGGTGTGTTGGCATATCGGATTTGTTGAGATCAGTGTTGTCTACACTCCTTATCAGTGTTTAACACCGACAAGTTACATAGCTCAATAGAAAGCAGGAATTTACTCCTCTTTTCAAGGCTCTGAAATATCTGATGGATTTAATCTATGTGCTAAACCCGCTTTGTATGTACCTAGTTGCAAAGAATATATATGTTTTTGGTGGGGGGCGGAGTCTTATGGTTCATGATCCACCACCTCCTGCCCATCAAAGCTTGGCAATGGTTCATGATCCTGCTTGCTTTTAAGATTTGAATTTTACTGGGAACTGGAAGTTAGCGGTAAGCAGTCACTGGTTTCTCAAGAAATAGTGAGATTCAAGAAGTTGGGCTAAAGGTATTGCAGGTTCTGTATTGCTAAGGTCTGACCGGGTTGGGTAGTTATGTTGGGTGGCTTCCCTATCATGCAAAACCTTTCCTCTGTTTGAATGGTAGATCAATTACAGGCGTCTTGTTTCGTAGTGCAAACCACACAAGGATCATGTTGGACAATCCAACCAAGTGCCCATTGTGCAGAGACCGTGAGAACAAAAAGAATCAGCCCAGTCATAATTGTATTTATTTTTGTGTCTCCCCTGTTTTCAAAAAATGAATCTCTGATCTTGTACATGATTTTAAATGGCTTAATAACATGGCAATCTAGAACAGAAAATTCTCTCCTCTTCCCTCAACCATATTGCCTTTGGAGAGATGTCCTGTTTTGTAGATAGTGGTTAGGTCTCTCTCTCTCTCTCTCTCTCCCCTCCCATGAAGCGCTCTATGGAGTCTTCTTTCGCTATTTTTGGGGCCCATGGGAGGAAAGAAATGGCAGTTGATTCAAAGATGTAGAGAGTAGTATTCGGGTCATCATTTAACAGATCTTATATGCTCACGTGTTCCAACCATTTCAATGTGTAAGGGCCTTTCCTTTTAAGATTTTGTATTTAGATGGAAGATTCGTGTAATTGTGGTGTGTAGGGTTGACATTTAGGTGGAGGGGATTCTCCTTTGTAGGTCATCTTGAGCTCCTAGACCTCTTGTTTTTCCAATATATCTTCATTTGCTCTTTTGTCAAGAAAGTTTTTTTACTTCTCAAAATATAGCTGCTACTTATTGGATGTTGACTTTTACAAGGATTGTTTTATTTACAATCTCTTATACTCCATGCCTGTGCAACATGGGCACATACCCATGTTGTTCTCCGTTGCTTGTATGAAATGTCAAACTTACTGACCTAATAAACCCTACACCGACCTGTCCATGCAATCTATTCTCTATGTTGACAATATAGATAGGATGCATTTTTCTTGTAAGTGTGTTGGTATTTGTCTAAAATTTGAGATAAGCACCACATGATATTCAGTAAGACAATTTGTTAGGATATAGGGAGTCAATACATGGCTCCGTACCTGCATGTTTGAGCTCTTCTTTTACCATATACATATATATCAAAGAAATATATTAGCAAGTAATGGTAACATCTTCTAGCTGTTTCCCTCAGTTGACTGTTTCGATTGGCTTTGTCAGGTTGAGCACATGCTAAATGACAGGTTAATTCAATTTGTCAACATTGATTTGCATGATGTCAAGGTACCTTATCTTACTGCTAAATTTGATGTTCCATATATGATAGAACAAGGCCACGTCAATTCTTGGTGTAACGTGAAATATTTGAGTCATTTAGATAAATAATAAAATAGTGGAATTGCCACTGCAAGTTGCTTTTGTTAAATGATACCAGGCAAATTGTTTATCAGAGGATACAGCTAGTAACTATTTCTAATTGTTGGAGGATATAGTAATACAGCCTCTTTGTTATCTTATTTTTGATGAGTTATAAAGCTGAGAACTTGTATAAGGCAATAGAGGAAAAAATTTCCCTACTTAATATGCATTTCACCACTTTTTGAAAGAGAATCCACTACATCATGAGCAAACCAAAGAGGCAAGGGGAGAGGAGGAATAGAAAAACAAGAGAATATTATATTTTTAAGTTATTATAACATGTCGTAACTAGTATATGCACAGAAAAGTTGGACACTAGTCACATGGAAATTAGAATAGATATTTCTACACAAGTAGTCCATTGTTTTCAAGGTCTTAGTGGATGATTTGTGTCAAGGTAAAAATC
Organism: Akebia trifoliata; assembly: GCF_017979445.1. Taxonomy (NCBI): domain Eukaryota; kingdom Viridiplantae; phylum Streptophyta; class Magnoliopsida; order Ranunculales; family Lardizabalaceae; genus Akebia; species Akebia trifoliata. The sequence continues at coordinate 20,387,653 of NC_141381.1, forward strand.
GAGGCAGCCATCCATGCCATGAGATTTACACCTTTCCTTGAATCATTTGTATTAACACCTTACTCTAGAAACATGAGAGGTTCATACATCCAAAATTGGTTCGTATTAATACCTTTCCTTGGGAAAAGGATAAGTTTGTATTTACACCAGGGATCAGTTCGTATTAAAAACTTATCGTAGAAACGGGATTGGTTCGTATGTACACCTAGAATTGGTTCGTATTAATAACTTGGCCTTTACATGGGATAGGTTTGTATTTACAATCGGAATGAGACTTGTATTTGGTACTCCAAGACTCATATCTGTGCTTGTCGTATTTGCGCCTAACTTCGAGACTCGTGTTTGTGCTCAATTTTAGGACTAGTATTCACACTCATCTCTAACAAAAAGATGAGATGGGTTTCAATATACACTCATCCCTGGCAACAAGATGCGTTCAGATTTACACCCATCTGCGGCAAAAATAGAGGTTTTTAAGTGAAAAAGGATTGCATGCCTTGCTACTGACGATTATGATGCTCGAAAATAAGAAATGGAATTTTTAACAATGAAAAAAATAATGTTACCTCAAGCAACCTAGTTAAACAATGTTGTGGTATACAACAAAAAAAATGAACATCCTTGACACCAGACCATGATTACATAATGCTCACCTCTGAGAGGCGATTGACTATGGGAGTAATAAATTATATTCAATCTGGGCTGATCATGTGATACCTCGATATATGAGTCAGACCCAATAGTAAATGGACACAACCTGATTGCAATGTCGATAAGGCTTGAATCGACTTAATCCTTCTTGATATATGTACTTTCGGTACAAAGAACTTATAAACGTAGCAGTCCTTGGGTGGAAGACTATTTGATCTCGAGGCCGATGATTGCTAAAGTAGAGTTGGAAATCGGTTTAGAGATACTTTTCTCTCAGTAGGAGTTGGGAGTCATTCCAAGCACTAAATGTACAAAAATTGCAATTTTCAATTAAGGCATGGTGTAATTAGTCGGGTAACATCCAATTAATCTAGGAGCATGACATGATAAGACATTTTGATATCTCACTCTCTTGCATGCAACACTTATTTTAATATTTTATATATCCATCCCACTATAAGGAATGTAAGGGAAGGGGAGGGCTTCTGGGAAATTAGAGATTTTTAATTTGTAATACAATCTGTTCTAATGAAATTGGGTTTGAGATCCTAGGGATGTGGTCAATATTTGCAACAGACCCTGTCAAAAAGCTATGGAGAATGGGAATTTGTTAGGGTTCAAAGTGGGTATCCAGGGTCGTATTGTGTCCAATCTTCACTTAGTCGATGATACACTTGTGTTTCTTGGTCATTCAACCACCCAGTTGAGATTTCTTAGTGGTATCTTGGGTTGTTTTGAGGCAATATCGGGCATCCCAGTGAACCTGAAGAAAAAAAGAGTTTTTGGGGTAAATGTAGCTAGTGGTTTGGAGTTATTTCTGGCTTCAATTGGCTTTAAAATCGGTGTTTTTCCTACTACCTACTTGGGCCACCCTCTAGGTGTGCCTTGTAGGAGTAAGACAATCTGGGATCCTGTTTTAGAAAGAATGCGCAAGAGGTTGAGTCTGTGGAAAACATAGTATCTAACCAAAGGGGAACGTAATTTTGATTAAGAGCACTCTGGCAAGCATCCCCAATTACTCTCTCACTTTTCTCTATGCCTCGGATTGTGGAAATTCAGATGGATAAGATATGTAGGGATTTGTTTTGGCATGACAAGGATAATAACAAAAAGTACCATATGGTGAGATGGAAGAAAATCTGCTTACCTAAACAAAGAGGTGGCTTGGGCATTAGAGATTTTGGTTCTATGAATTCAGATCTATTGGCTAAATTGCTCTAGAGATTCAGGGTATAAGAAGATAGCTTATGGAAGGATGTGGTGATTCACAAATACGGGGTGAAAGAGTATTGGTGGGAAAGTGGCGAGGGTAGAGGCGCTTTAAGTTGCGGGTTGTGAAAGGGCATATTGAGGAGTACCGGCTTTCCATAAGAGAGTTAAGTTCAAAGTGGGGAGGGGCAACAAAATTCGCTTTTGGGAAGACAGGTGGTGCGGGGAGACTTCTTTGGAGGAACAATTTCGGGACCTTTTTGCTATTTCTACCAAAAAGGGTAGGCCAATAATGGAATTCTTAGTAGGGAACATGTCAAGGTTTTGGGACTTTGGTTTCAGACGGAATTTTAATGATTGGGAGATCATTAGTGTGGGAAGACTTTTGAAATTGGTCAAGACAACTATCATACGCGAGGACAAGGTTGATGTTATGCATTAGGATGGTACGAGAGATGAAGCTTATTTGGTGAGGCCTATGTATGCAATAGAGTGTCGTTCTCCTAATTTTACCTTCCCAACATCTTAGGTTTGGGGTGTAAAAGTTCCTTCCAAGGTTTTGGTCTTTGTGTGGCAAGCTTTGTTAGAGAAAATCACCACATTGGATCAGTTAATAAAGAGGGTCTTCATACTCCGAATGTATGCTTGTTATGCTTAAGGGAGGGGGAGACGGCGAACCATTTGCTTATTTACTGTGATCTTGCTCACGAGGTTTGGTAATGCGGAATGCAAATCAAGTCAATGGTGAAGGGTTCCGACGCAAAATTTGTAATTATTTAGGTTTTCACTTAATTGGGTCTAGATTTATTGTTTTGTCATTTAAGATTATTTCAAATTAGTTATTTTTTAGTTTTGAGTTGTTTTAGGGCTTTATTTTTATGTTTTTTGAGCTTATTTTCATGTTTTATTGGCCCATGGTCTTAGTATAATATTTAGGGGCAATTTAGTAACTTTAGTTTGTCTTTTATTAAAATTTATTAGGATTGAAAAATTAGGAGAGAGAAAGTTATGAAAATTAGGTTATTTTATTTGGTATTTTAGTTTTATTAGGACTCTTGGTTGTTTTTCCTTATTTATAGATTGTATTAGGGTTTATTGATATAAAATGAATAGAATAAACAAAATTATAGAAGTTTCTGTTTTCTTTTGAATGTTGTTGCATTCAACATGGTTAATGCCATGAAAATCATTGGAGTGATTTCAAGGTAAATATCAATTTTTTTTAAAAATCTTTTTCTTATCCTCTATCTTCTTTTGTTTATTTGTGAGAGATTAAGAAACCATCAAAAACCCTCTAATCCTTTCAAGATCCCAACCCATAAATTTTGTTTTCTTGATTTTTCAAAAAATCTTGAATTCTTGATTCTTGAAGTCTTGGATTCTTGAATCTTGAAACCCCTTTCTTAATTCTTAAAACCTACAAACCTCAACTCTTAATCCTTTCTCCATTCTCTTTACTTTTAATCATTTCCCTATAAAACTTAACCTTTAACCCTTTTCACCCATCCCGTCGTAATTGTGAGAAAAAAAATATTTTACTTTTCGGTTGACCCTATTCTAGCCCAAATCCATAACCCAATCCTAAACTAAAATTCTTTAAAACCCTTTATTTTCTTTTCTCCTCTCACCGTCCTGCATTATTCTCTAGGCCTTTTTGGTTTGAAGGGTTGTTTTCCGAGGACGATTGAGGAGATTTTTGAGACTGGGGAGCGTGGGGTAACTTTTTCTGAGGCGCGAAAAGGATCCTTTGGAGCCTCACCCCGATCACCATTTGTTGGGGTATTTGGAAGGAGAGATAGACACGTTTTTTAGGGAAGAGAATTAGTGATTATCGATTTTTTGCTGTCTATTCTAGGTCTTTTGTTCTTTTGGGGTAAATTGTTTAAAGTCTTTAAAGGAATATTTTTTTAAGACTTCGTTGTTTGGTGGGACATGGTTTGTAATCTAGTGGATGCCTAATTGGCCCTCACATCTTTTTTTTTTAAGTTTGTATTTCGAGGCCATCTTGGTCCCCTTTTTCTAATAAAATTCAACTTATCAAAAAAAAATAAAAAATTTATGCCTCTCTTTCATCTTCAATTTGTTGTGTTTGGTAAATATTCTCCATTAAATCGTGAAAGTGGGGTAGTTCGTGTCATGGATGGCTGCCTAATTTTTTACCTCAACAATTTGTATGCCTTTTAAGATTTTATGCTTTTTAGTAAGTTGATCAATGTTTATGCCCATGTAAGGGCATAAGCCTCAAATGCTTTTTAGAACACTTACTGTAGATTAATCAAGTCTAGATATTTATGGCTTGATGAGCCTTACTCTCCAATACATGTCAAACAATGATTCTTGTGTCCGAGTTCATGTGACACTGGTCCGTGCTACTATTGGGCAGCTCAAGTTAATTTTTAAGTTTTTGCTGTTAAGGATTCTTGGCTTGGTGCAGGAAACTCGAAAGCGTTTTGACAAGGCTAGCCTTCTTTATGACCAGGTATGTGTTCGTTTTTTTATATACTTTATTTTTGTAATTTAATGGTTACAAGTTTCGCATTCTCGTACATTTATATTCTGCAATTTCCATTTATATTCCTTTCATTAGTTAGATATGTCTTGGGACTTGGCGTCCCTTCGTTATAAGGGATTAAAAGTGGAAAAAAAAATAAAGTTAGGGGGTATTATTAAATTTTTTTGAGGTTAAGGGGTAAAATATGAAAAACATTAAAGTGGGTTAAAGGAGTAAAAAAGGAAATATACTAAAGTTAGAGGGAGTGAAGAGGAAAGGAATAAAGTGGGCCCCATAAAAACTGTAGTTGGATGGGATGTGTATCCTAGCTGGATGGATATATTTTGGGGGCGGTTCATGGGATAATAATTGTGACAAAATCTATAGCAATGGTTTTTTGTAAATCACTTTTGATGGGGTTAGAAGTTTCGGAATGGGCTGATTTTGGTGAGGATGATCTCCTCATCATAGAGATCATCCTCACAAAAAATCAGCCCATTTCGAAACTTCTAACCCATACATTGAAAAAATGTTTGGCTCTCTTTAGGGTGGCTGATTTTTTGTGAGGATGATCTCTATGATGAGGAGATCATCCTCAACAAAAATCAGCCCATTCCGAAACTTCTAACCCCATCAAAAGTGGTTTACAAAAATCGGATGGTCCACAATTCTTCAATTTGTAAACTAGGGTTAGAAGTTTCGGAATGAGATGATTTTTGGTGACGATGATCTCTTCACCATAGAGATCATCCTCACAAAAAATCAGCCCATTCCGAAACTTCTAACCCTTATTTTGAAAATTGTTTGGCTCTTTTTAGGGCCTCCGAACTCCACCCATATATATATATATGGGAATGTTAATGTCCAAGATCTCATGGGGGTGTTAGCATTTTCCATCACATTCAGTTTCTAATAATACCTCTATCCATTTTATCTTTTAGTGAAAAAGACAAGGGTATGTTGGTCTTTTACATAATAAATGCTAAGGACATTTTAGTCTTTGGATTTAAATGCTTCATTCGCAGTAAATGCTTTGACAATCAATGCCAACAAACATTTATTATGTAAAAGCCCAATATATCCTTGCCTTTTTCATTAAAAGATAAAATGTGTAGGGGGATTATTGAAAAGTGAATGTGGAAGAGAATGCTTATGTCCCCCCATGAGGTCTTGGACGTTAACATTCCCCATATATATATTGATGATTCCCTTAAGAATTGATTGTTCTAGGTCCATCAGAGTTCTGTAATTACCATTGATTTTGGAATATAACCTGTGGGTAGTGTTGACTTGGCTTACCTTAGATGCAGTTACTTCAAGCAAGCAAAGTAGGTTTGGCTTGTGAATAACATACTAATAGAGCAACAAGACATAATAAATAAACAGATCACATGCCTTTCTGGTTGACTTGTAACTGCTGGATTAACCTAACCATGAAAGTGAAAGCTGCATATCACGAAGTATCTTTGCATGCAAAACTACTATGTGACAAACTCAGCTGGATATAATAAACTAAAAGATTACTGGTCATTTTTGTTGAACTTTAATTATGGGATAATCATTCAAATAAAGTGAAAACTGTTTTATCTTGAAGATGTTTGGCATTCAAAACCACTGTGCAACCATGCCCTAGTAAAAATCCGTTCTTTTGCAAAACAAAAACTTATTATTGTGCATCTGTTCTTTGCGTGTGCTTCTCATAGTAGTATATCTCCACAAAAAAATTCCCCAGCTTGGTCATTGGTAGCCATGAAGTCCATTACAATGGTGCTTGGCATGTGCTACTTAAAATTGTACACCTCCATTGTGAATTTGAAATTTAGACCTTCAATTGGGATTGACAGGAACTATTCTGTAAAGAGTGTAGATATTAGATATAATTGGAAGCTGATTTGAATGGACGATTGCGTGGGTGTAATGTTATTTAAACAAATATGTAGGAGTTACATTTCTTCAATGCATTGTTCATTCTGTGCAACAGGCTCGTGAAAAGTTTCTGTCACTGAGAAAAGGCACTAAGATGGATGTAGCTACTGTCTTAGAGGAGGTATTGTCTAAAATTGAATTTTTAAAAGGCTTTATTTTTTCCAATGCACAAAATTATATTATAATTTACTATAATATCATTCTCTAAATTCTGATCTAGTTAGAGATATTCCAGGAACTTCACAATGCAAGGTCTACATTTGAGCAAGCTCGTTTCAATCTGGTATATGAGTTTCTTGCTCCCATATGTTTTGTCCTGTACCAATTTTTCCTGAGGAGATATACGAGATTCAGATAAGACACCATGAAGCATAGCTTAACTTAGCTCATCTTTGTATCCAGGTTTCGGCTATTTCTAATGTTGAGGCCAAAAAGAGATTTGAATTTTTGGAGGCTGTTAGTGGGACAATGGATGCTCATCTTCGTTACTTCAAACAGGTTGGTCATGTGATATCCTCTTCTCCTTTTTAACATACTTCATTGCTTATTTGCTACTGCTGAGCCTTGAATTTTATGCAGGGTTATGAGCTATTGCATCAGATGGAGCCATATATCAACCAGGTTTTTCAATTTATTTCTCTGTATTTTGTGGCAGATCTGGTTCATTTTCCTTGCTTATTCAGATTGAATGCATTGTCAACATCATTATTGATGTCATCATCATTGCATTATCCAATCTAGTTTGGGTAGGTTATTTAACAATTGAATTCATAGTTCGGTATTTTGTTCATGAAAAAGTCGATTCCTAAAAAATCCATCAAAATGACCTTAGAAAAATCTGAAAAGTAAGGACATTGCCAGAATAATCGGATCTTCAACCCTAGGTATTTTTTTGACCTAGGGTTTCTGTACCTCTGGTACGACTGCTGACTTCAACAGTACTTCTGAAACTTATCTCTGTGTTTTTTGAAGACTTCTTGTTGATCTGGATCCTTCTAGGCTCTGATACCAAGTTGTAAATCAAGGAATAAACCAGGAAAAAAATTAGAGAAAAGACAAGGAAAGAGAAAAGGAGAGAAGAAAAAGAGGAGAAATAGAAAACTTGAGTACTCACATAATTCATAACTTGATGGTCATATCTCAAAACAAATATTAAAATGGGAAGAAGATCAAGGAATAATCTGATTTGCGATAGATCGAACCTTCAATGCATCCCAATTCTAGTTGGCGGCAAGCCTCCAATATCTGTTGCATACTTATTTTCTAAATTTTTATTGCATGTTTTGTATTTTGTGTCCTTTTTGATAAGTGTAAGCAGGTGAAGGCGGTGGTTTTGATCCCAGATCTGTGTTATTACCACTCACAGGCTTTACCAACTCACTGTCTTTGTAGTTGTAATCTTATAAACAGTAAGCTTATCGATATGTTAAAACACAACTGTAGGACCCACTTTCGTGGGGGACAAACTTCCATCCAGCTAGGATAAACATCCCATCCAACTATGTGGGGCCCACTTTAGTCCTTTCCTCTTCACCCCCTCTAAACTTTACTATATTTCCTCTTCTACTCTTTTAACCCACTTTATTATTTTTATATTTTACCCCTTAACCACAATTTTTTTTTAATAATATCCCCAACTTTATTTATTTTTCTGCTTTTACCCCCTTAATCCCAAAGAGGATGCCCATGCCGTAGGCACGGGCAAACTCTAGTGTATCAATAATTCAGTATATTTGCCTCTTCAAAATTGAGACATAAAGTTCTTGTATTTGTTGCTTTGAAGGTATTGACTTATGCACAACAGTCAAGAGAAAGGTCCAATTATGAGCAGGCAGCTCTAGCTGAAAGGATGCAGGACTACAAAAGACAAATCGCTCGAGAAAGTCGATGGTCTTCAAATGGCTCGCATGGTTCTCCTAATGGGGATGGAATACAAACCATTGGTAGAAGTTCACATAAAATGATAGATGCAGTTATGCAATCTGCTGCAAAGGGGAAGGTATCTATGAAATAACTCTTTAATTATCAAGTAGCACCCATTACAAGTATAAGGTTTCATAAGAAAATTGCTGATTGATGAGTTGGCCAACTAGATAGCTCCTCTTTATAAAATTTATTTTCCTTAAGAAATGTTTCAAGTTTTTACAAATTGTTCTGGCTTTACTTGCACGGCTGAGGCAAAAAAAATTACATGATATTTAGGTTCAAACAATTCGACAAGGTTACCTTTCAAAACGTTCCTCAAACTTGCGAGGTGACTGGAAGAGAAGGTTTTTCGTTCTTGATAGCCGAGGAATGCTGTACTACTATCGCAAGCAATGGAGCAAACCATCTGTGAGTCATTTGCTGAAAACATAATGTGGGCTGTGGACTTCTTAAAATTCTTTTTTTCCCCTCTTGGGATCTACCTCTTCAATCTGTGGTTAAGGCCCAGTGTAATCATTTAGGGAGCTGGGGGTCAACTTTCCAGTCAAAGGAATAACTCCTCCGAACTTAGTTCTGGGTTGCTGAGCCGGTGGCTTTCTTCTCATTATCATGGAGGGGTGCATGATGAGAAATCTGTTGCTCATCACACTGTGAACCTTCTTACATCAACCATTAAAGTTGATGCAGACCAATCAGATTTGAGATTCTGCTTCAGGATTATTTCGCCATCAAAGAACTACACTTTGCAGGTATGATTTTGAAGGTCAGCATGAATGCATTAATTCGTTTATTTCCTTTATTTGATATGTAACATAAATTCATTGTATGGAATCCCTCCAAATACTCATTGGATTGTGAATCAATCTTTTTTGGAATAAATCTTTTGATTTTTACTAAAATTTTCATCTATCAAAAGAAAAAAAAATATATTGAGTATTTACTTTGTTGACACAGGCAGAGAGTGCAATGGATCAAATGGATTGGATTGAAAAGATAACAGGAGTTATAGCTTCGCTACTTAGCTCCCAGACACCTGAGCAAGTAAATATTACGAATGTTTGCATTACCACTGTTATAGTCTTATTTTAGCACTATTTTATTAAATTGGAAAGTATCTCTAGATTCCTTTCATTTATTAATAAATTTACCTATAGAAGTATCACCTTTCAGCACCTCCCTGCTAGTCCCATGGGCATTGGTTATCATCGGTCTGTTAGTGACAGTAGTTCGTTCGAGAATTCTTCTGATTTTGATCATCCAGCAATTGAAGAATTCACATCTGAGAGGAACCTCATTACTGGCCATCGTGAACGGTCATCTAGAAGTTTACAACAACAACGTTTGAGCATGAAAAGTGAGAAACCAATAGATCTGTTGAGAAAAGTATGTGGAAACGATAAATGTGCTGATTGTGGAGCTCCTGAGCCAGACTGGGCATCTTTAAACCTTGGTGTTCTTGTATGCATTGAATGTTCAGGTGTTCATCGTAATCTTGGTGTACACATTTCAAAGGTAAAACCAAGTTTCACCATTTTTTTAGTTGAAGGTTACAATATAGAAATAGTTCATTTCATTCAATTATTCATACACTATCTCTTTCTTACATACTTGTCAAATAAGAATCAGCCATGGTTGTTTCTGTTACATATTATGGCTTACACCTAATTTTGAGAAGTGGCATAGGCCCAAATGTGATATATACTAGTGATGAGCTGTAAATTTAATTAGGGTAAAATCCAGATATAGCAAATAACTTCCAGTAGCAATATTCTAGTTCACTCCGTATAAAATAGTTGGAACAACGCTAAGGGAGGAGAGTTAGAACTGAATTAGGGTTGAAGGATAGTGCTGGGTAGTTTTAGGGGGTTTGGTTGGGATTTTAAGGTTGGTTAAGGTTTGGCTGTGTTATAGGGGCTGGGGTTCAATTGGCTGGTGTGTTTAGGGAGGTTGGGCTGAGATATGGGTGTTGTAGGGAGGTTTAGGGAAACCTAAGGTGTTAGGTTTAGAGGAATCTAGGGTGCTTCGGCTGGGGCAGTTTTAGGTTTAGATCAGGTTTCAACAGGGTTTGGGACGATTTGGCCAGATTTAGGGTTCGGTAAATCCAAAGTCTTTAAAGAAAAGAAGATTAAGAAGTGGAGGGAGAAGAGAGTAATACTTAGAATCAAGAAGAAAACTAAGAAATCTTCCTTGGACTCGCACCAAATTTGGCTTCACACCCATCCATTATCTAGAGAACTCAAGAAACATTTGTAAATTTTATTCATCAATCTCTAAAATAAAGTCTTAACATACGTGCGCACACACATACACATGTTAAATCTATCCTATTGGTCAAGATTCAAATATTATATAACCAACAAACAAGTAGTTAATTAAAACTCCCTAACCCACCCATGATACTAAATAATCACATGGTTGAAAAATAAATAATAATAGGTCCCTAACTGAGAATAATTAATGAAACATAAATTAATCTTAAAATGTGGCCCAATGGGTTCTCAATGCTCAATGAAAGGAGTCCAATGTATTTTTCCATGAGGAGTTTTCCTAGTGTTATGCAAATGAGATCTTTTATCTCTAATGCTCCATAAAATCCCAATTTAAGCCCAAATAGAGATCATCCATCCACAATGATTGTAGCGGGGCTCTCCTCCTCTGGTATACCCTATATTGTGTATTCTGATGTCGTACTCAATTCTCTCTTTGACCTATTATCCTAGGTCAGAGTAGGTCAAAGAGAGAATCCACAAGCTTCACAATTCACACTAACAGTAGTAACCACCTTCCACTACATAGAAACTACCATAGAACTTACCTGGAACAACACCAAACCACTAAAATTCTGTCGAAACTTGATCACTTGAGGGTATATATGCAACCATGACTAAAAATGATCATCTATATTGAGGCTTTAAACACCAATAAAATCGCAAGCTTCAATCAAGTCAAGAAAAATTGATCCTTTAAAATCAAAGGAAAAAAAAAACGTCAAAAAGAAGGGAAAAAATTTACCCCTTTATTACATGATGTGCCTTGATATTATGTAGTTTAAGAGTTTAAGGAAGAGAGAATAAGAGAAGTGAATAGTGAAAATGGGGAAAAGTTAAAATGACTCCAACCCTAGCCATTAGCCCCATATATGTATATGTGTGTGTGTGTGGGATATGGATGAGGTCTTAGATGGTGACGTTGATAATAATCAGGGTAGAGGGAAGATGGTGGCTAAAGATGAGAGAAGGAAATGAAATTAGGTTTGTAGAAGTGAATCCCCCTCCCCTTTGTGGCCTTAGTTTCTTATTTATAATCAAAATGGAAATGAAATGACTTAAATGCCCTCTCCTCATTTTGCACCATCTACATTAGCCCCCTGTACGATGTAGAGGTTATGAAAACCTCCACAATAGGCAATCCTTGGTGAAAATTATGGCAACGTGCATGAAACGAAGAATGCTCTTGAGAATGTGAGAGGCATTGTGCTAGGGTGGTTGTACCTGAAGATAAATCGCAGTAGGGAGGCATTGCGTTGAAGGCATCATTGCACTAGGGCGGCATCATGTTGGGGCGGTTTCGCATTGGGGTGCATTGCCTGGAAGTGTCATTGCTCTAGGGCAGCATCGCCTGAAGGCGTCATAGCACTACGGCCGCATCACACTGGGGTGCATTGCCCGAAGGAGTCATTGCACTAGGGTGGCATCGTGCTGGGGCACATTGCTCGGAGGTGTCATTGCACTAGGACGGCATCACACTGGTGCGGTATCTCATTGGGGTGCATTGGCCGGAGGCATCATTGTACTAGGTCAGCATCGCACTGGAGCGAAAAATTCTTAAAGATATGGGTTTAAGGATGTGCTCAAACTTGAATTTTAGTGCAGTCAGGCCCAAGCTCATCGCTTGGGTCAAGACTTGTTATGTTATGTTGAGTTTGGACTCCATGTATATCAAGCTGCCATGGACCATAGAGTTCCAAGAGATGGAATCTCTTTGAATCATTTTGTTGAACACTTAGCGGGCTTCTTTGATTATTTCGAGTTTGCCCAACTCTAGAATCCTTGAGTTTAAGAGATATTGTTTGTTCTGTGGGGTTCAATGAATCAAAGAGTGGAAATAGAAAGAGACCTAAAGTGGCGAAGGAGACGATGATTACACAATGATGGCATATGTTGTCTTAACAAAGGATGCCTAGAGCATGCCAGCCTCACATTTAGAATCCTGAGCAATAACATCAAAGTCCATTTGTTCCACCAATGATTGATTAGTCCATTTGAGCCTAGATATGTCACACACTTGGTCAAGTTCTTCTTAGTTGTTGTGCTCGAGGATTTGGCCTCATGTATTGTTAATAAATCAGAAGTTTTACCCTTATCTAAATGGCATTTGTGGTCCCCATCCAATAATTGATTATCTTGAACACGTAGGGCCCCACTAAGTGCATTACCAAGTTCTGCCATAGCACCATCTTCAATAAAAATGCTCTTACTACAACAACATGGCTTGCAATTTGCGAATGATTGCTTCAAGTCACGTTGGCAAATTAAATATTAAGGGATAGAGTTATCATAAGTAGCAGAGACATCCATTGATGATAATGGGCCCCAAGGAGATAGCTATGTGAAGTCAGTCTCCACAATACCAGTAGAAAGAACCAGTAATGCCTCCAAACAAATAATGAATCACACCAAAGCTGTGAAAACCACCACGAATTCTAATTTCCTCAATTGTATCATGTATTCTAATTATCTAAACAACAGACAAGACCAATCGATGTTTGATTTCTATATCTTTAATTTCTTAATCTTGTTCAAATGTTGAAACAAAAGAATAATACAAGATGAATGGTCATAAACGTCCTTTACATAAACAAGAATGGTAAAGTAGAAAAATAAAGACATTTCCTAATACTCTGTCTCAAGCTGGTGCAAATATCAACTAAGCCCAACATGATAAGATAAGGGTTAGTGATTGAAAGACCAACATACTTCGTAAGCATGTCGACAAGTTGATCTAAAGAAGATATGAATACTGTTTGAATGGCACCAGATCGAATTTTCTCCTTGAGAAAGTGAACATCAACCTTTATATGCTTGGTTCTTTCGTGAAGCAATCATAATAACAAATTTGTTGTCACAAAACAGAGTTAAGTAATTAGAACCAAGAAATCCTACCTCCGTTAGTAAAGATCAAAGCCAAATAAGCTTACATGTGCCTATGGCCATAGCTCGATACTCAGCTTCAATAGAAGAACGAGAAACCACTTTCTTCTTTTTGACGAAATCAGGTTACCGCCATTGAAAGTACAGAAAACAGAGGTAGATTTTCTATCCATAATAAAACCAGCATAATTAACGTCAGTGAAACAAGACAAATGAGATTGAGCAGTGGACGAATAAAAGAGCCCAAGGCTAGAACGTGACTTCAAGTAGTGAAGAATACGACAGCAAGAGCTGACCACTTTTATCCCTAAGAAGTACTTAAGAGGACCTAAGTCCTTGACTTCAAAAGCACGACCTAATATCATTTTTACCCTGTCAATCCACTAGGCATCATCCCTAGTAAGGATAATATCATCTACATAAACCAGAACAATAACACAATGATCATTCAATCATCGATGAACTAAACATGTATGATCTGAGTGGCATCTGAAAAATTTCATAGATAAGATAACCTTAGAAAAACGTTGAAACCAGGCACGCAAAGATTGTTTCAACCCATACAGAGATTAGAGAAGGAGACAGACCTTCCCAAAATACTCCCTTTGAAGACGAAACCCAGGAGGGGGGTCCATATAAATGACCTCAGTTAGATTGTCATTCAAAAAGGCATTCTTCACATCTAGTTGGTGAAGAGGCCATGAGTGACATGCAACCAAAGAAATGAGGAGGCAAACAATAGAAAGCTAAGCTACATGAGCAAATGTAGCACCAAAATCCTTTCCTAGAGTTTGCATAAAGCCCTTAGCAACGAGACGGGCCTTGTAACGACCAACAATGCCATCCGTGAGATACTTAACAGTGAAAACCCATTTACACCCAACAGTCCGCTCCCCAGAAGGAAAAGGAACAAATTCCCATGTATGATTCTTCTGCAAAGCATCCTTCTCAGTAGTCATGAATGCAGTCCATTGAGGGTCTTGTAAGGCCTTTGAAAAAGAACGAAGAACTTGAATAGAAGCAGTGGCAACAAGGTTGGCCTATAAGAAGGAGATAGACCCTGATAAAAAACAAACTGGGAATAGGGTGATCAATAACACAATGCCACTTACTTTTGCGAAGTGCCATAGGTCAGAGTCAGAAACAAGAGGGATAGGAGCAGGGATAAAAAATAAGATACCTGAGTCCAAGGAGGAGGTTGGTAAGTCTTGAGAAGGGCAATGCAACGAGCGTAAACCCGAAGCGTTAATGAAGATGAAGAGAAGACCGGAGAAGGGAACATTATAGAGGGTCCTGCAAAGAAGATGTGATACAAAAATGTGCAACATTTTCTAAAAAAGTGACATCAAGAGGATGTATAACACGATGAGAAACATGATCATAACAGCGATACTCCTTTGACATAGATGAGTATCCTAAGAAAACACACCGAATGACTATCATTTAATTTCGTGCAATGAGGACTTCGGTTTTGAACAAAACATGTGCACCCAAAGACTGCGTATAACAAGAAAAAAAGTGCTATCAGGGTGAAGGATATGAAGAGGCATTTGTCCCTCCTAATGCGCGACTCGGAACACAGTTAAAAAGAAATGTTGCAGTGAGGGCTGTCATGTTTTAATATAGCTTAACACACATTCCTCGAATAAGGCAGTGGACAATGTTTATAAAGTGGCGATTCTTACATTCTGTCATCCCGTTCTATTCAAGAGTGTAAGGACAAGTCAACTGGTGAAGCATACCATGAAGGTGACAATGAAACCCATTAGAAATATATTCCCCTTCATTATTTGACCGATGAGTTTTTATAGTGATGTTGTACTATATCTGAATCATTTTAAGAAAATTAACAAAAACAACGAGCACTTCAGAACGATAACGAATCAAATAGACCCAAGTACAACGAGAATAGTCATTTATAAATATAACCTAATATCGATGACCAGTTAAAGCAACAACAGGGGAAGGTCCCCCACACATCAAAATGAACTAAATCAAACATTGTTTTAAATGGATGCATGCGAGGAATATAGTACACGTGTTTTAGAAAGCTCACACACAGAGCACTAAAACTTATGTCCACTTCAAGAAGCTTTCAAAGTGAGAAATAAATTACATAAATGCTGAAAATTAACATGTCCTAAGTGAGCATGTCACAAATCTAAACATTGAGATGAAAAAGTATGACTCCCAGAGGGAGGTAACGTAGAATTCGGAGAGGCAGTATGCGAAGATCTAAACAGGTACAACCCATCCCGCTCATACCCTCTGCCAAAAATCCTCATCGAAGTTAGGTATTGAAAAATACAATGAGTAAGAAAGGTCACTGAGTAATTCAGAGATTTAGTAATACTACTCACAGACAAAAGGTTAAGGGATAGGTGAGGAACATGAAGCACAAAATCAAGAGAAATATCAGAGGACAAAGAGATGGTACCCTTGCCGTATATAGGTGTAAGGGACCTATCAACAATGCGAATCTCTCTGAGTAGCAAGAAAACCAGATAAAGTAAAGTGGTTAGACTCACCAATCATGTGATCAGATGCACCAGAATCAATAACCCATGTCAGGGGAGTAAGACCTGACTGGTTGATATGAAGTGCAGAGAACGTACTTGGAGGCATGGTAACTGAGGCCATATTAGAAGATGATCGAGTATGAGCATGGATTTGATCACGAACAATGGTGGCAATCTGGGTCTGAAGCTGTTGCAAATCAATAGTTCTAGGAGAAACAAGAGGATCATTGGTAGGAACTGGTGATGAATCCACAACACACAACAACAGCACGGGGAGCAGAGGGCCCCAAAGAAGAAGTAAACCACAACAAAGGAGGATAAAGTTAAAAATATCGGGCCTTTTCATGTCCAGTTTTCCCACAATGATTGCAAATAAGGCTACTCTCGCGATCACGGCCATGACTCCCAGATCCCTGGGCACGAGAGTGAGAAAAATCCAAATTGATGGTTAAGAGTCATCTGATATGTCGTTGGAACAGAAAGAATACCAGGAGCCTGAGTCTGAGATGGAACTACACGATGACACTCCTCACTATCAATAGTCATAAAAGTCTCAAATAAGGAACGCAGAGGAGATGTGTTAAGAATTTGGGTCAGTAGTGCCTAAAACTCAAGACGTAAGCCCATGAAAAACTGTATGCTTGATGTAGAGCAATCCTCTTAACCACATACCCAGTTGTCTCAGTAGACAACTCAACCATAGATTCAAAATGAGAAAGCTCCTCCCATCGAGACTGAAGAAATCCAAAATAATTAGCGACACTCTGAGTCCCCTGAATAGGCTGGACAATGTTTCGATAGAGCTCATAAATCCTCGAATCATTCATAACATACACATATGTCTACGTGAGAGTTGATTACAAAGATGAGATGGTCTCATGATACATAAACATAGTATAGATATGCTGTTCTATGGAATTAAACTACCATCCAAGAATAGTACAAGTGTCAGTCTTCCTTTGTTTAAATTTGGAATTAGTAGTTGGTAGCTTTTTAATAGTGCCCAAAAGTCATCCAGATTTACCTTTACTTCCAAAATAAAGTCTCACAGACCGAGACCAAGATTGAAAATTTTGGCCCTCCAATAAGGCACTAGTAATATGTTGGTCTGAGGAATTTTGCCCAAGAATGGTATTTGATTCCTTGTTCTCTTGGTTTGACGTCATATCTCACAAAAACAAATTGATAAAAAATTGATAGAGTAATAATCAAATGTAGGAAGATTACTATTTACTGATACAATAGTGTAGGATCAAATCAACATACACTTGGAGTGCAAAAACCAATAGAGAGCAAAAAAAGAAGAAAATCAGTTGAGAAGGTCTAATACATCAACTCCTCACCAGAAATCTGGAACAAAGAGAAAAACGTGGCATAAAAGTTAGCTCCTAACAGCCACAAATAAGAAATAATAAAATTGAAGGGGAGATCCTCCAACGAAACTCCCTTTAGGGTTTTGTTCTCAAAGGTCTAAAGAGATGGATGGGAGGAGAAGAGAGGAGGGTGGTGGCAACGGTGATTCTTCAAGAGCTGGAAAACAATGAAGAAAACCCAAGGAGGGGCTGTCGATTGGTCTTCTAGGTCTCTAATACCAAGAAGAATAGTAAAAGATGATTGATCATAAATATGCCCTTACGTAAAGAAGTATATAAACTAGAAAAATGAAGACATTTCCCAATAGAATCAAGAAAAAAGAAACCCTAAAACAACAGAAAATACATTCTTCAACTGAACGTTAACTCAAATTACCACGACGATTGCATTTTGCAAGATGTTGGAGGCGATAAGAATAAAAATCATGAAAAGAGGTATCTAAATGAATCATTGTTGCATCATCCTTGTTGAGGAAATCTTTGAGCATTGAAATCATGATTGATGTTCTTCAAAACCCTAGACACAAGAATAACAAACCCTAATCAACTTCTTGAGATGTGCAGAGATCAGCCTTGAATAACATAACATGGAACATCGGTTTCAGAGGTTTGAAGAGGGGTGATTTACACATAGATGAGGTCCGAACACGTCAAGGGCTGGTGGTTGCAATAAAGGCGTAAATTTCGATGAGTTCACCCCCAACGAAGTCGCCAAAATGTAAGTGGGGAAGATGGATAAGGTCCTAGATGGTGACGTCATGATAATCAGGTTAGAGGGAAAATGGTGGATAAATATGAGAGAAGGAATTGAAATTAGGGTTAGAGAAGTAAATCCCCCTTCCCCTCATGGCCTTAGTTTCTTATTTATAGGCAAAAGGGAAATGAAATGACTTAAATGCTCTCCCCATATTTTGCACCGTTTACAATATGTATATATACCATAACATAACATGAAATTGCACATATACCCTAGTAGTACTAATTACGTATTGCTCCTAAGTCCTAACAAACTTGAATTTTATTTTTTATTTTTTTAATTAGGTTTATATTCGGTCTTCGTTGAACATGCTCAACGAATAAGGCCTAAAAGAGGCCCCATTTAGCTCAAGTGTAATTGCTTGTGTGCAACTTGATCAATCTTCCTATTTTTAGCATTTGAACCTTCTATGATCAAGCTCAACTTAGCTTGTTGAGTCCTAATCAAAGCCATGACCAAAGATCGAGCCTACGTTGATTAGACATTGAGCTTGTTTATTGGTCCAATGAAGAACATTTGATCATTAAATCATTTTTTAGTTAAAATCCATCTGGTTTTTGTCTAGCCCAAACTGATCACGGCTCTATCTAGGAGTTGTATTAGATGTTCCTCCTCCCACTGCACATCAGAGCATGTAGTTTCTTCTTTTCTTGGGCAAACAATTAGGATGCAACTCTTCATTTCATAAATGGTGATCTCTCCATCAACTTTTTTGCAGCCATCTTTGTAAAGTTTGATCAATGAGATCAAGGGCTGATATTAGTTGATACCAATGACATGCTACTTATCCAAGGGAACTTGCCATTGTGGGAGGGTATTAGAGTATCAGCTTATGATCGATTGTATCATGGTGCACATTGATGCACAAAATCATGTTTTATGAATATTAGGATTAGATCATAGGGTAGTTATGCAGTTATGCAAGTACATTGTTTTTTCCAAAAAAATATAAATGAATGTAAGTTCATGTAGCTATCTATTCTTTATTTAATGGAAACTCACGCACAAATTATCCTGTCAATTGCATTGTCTCAAATTCTATCAAGCCTAGTACAAATGCTATCGCCACCATGAAGGGATTTGAATGACCATTAGAAAAAAGATTAAAAGAAGGAACAGTTGCAACATACCACTTCATCTTGGCACCCCATAAAATACCAAATAATAGCAATTTACAAAAGATTAATCTAACAGCTATTTAGAACAAATTTCTCCTAGAGAAAATTTAATCGAATTAGCAGCTCACTGTTACGACTTTAGACCACTGCATAGGTACACCATTAGAGTAAAATGTATGCTGCACTAATATATACATACATACACATATATGTGGACATGATCATGGTTTAAAATGTTGTATCGATTGAGTGTTTCGGTTAATGAAAAGACTGATATGGTATCGGTTGATACAAACCGATACATACGTGATACATTCCCGAAACATTGAGTCAATGTTTCATTTAGGTCTTGGCCGATACTGATACGTATCGACCAATACATTCCGATATTTTAAACCATGGATATGATATTGTCAAAATGAGTGCTACTAATTCAGCTCCAGTAGTTTTTACCTCAATTGCAAAATAATATTTACACAATGATGTGTATGTGTAGGTGAGGTCGCTGACACTTGATGTGAGAGTCTGGGAGTCTTCTGTTATAACTTTGTTTCAGTCACTGGGTAATACATATGCTAACTCAGTCTGGGAGGAATTACTGCACTCAAGAAACACTTTTTTGGTTGATGAAACTCCTACAAGGTAAATGATGCATAAATGAATATATTTGTCTCCAAATTGAGTATTTTCACAAGATATTACTGAAATTAACATATTATTGTGTTGCAGATTTTCTAAGTCTGATAAATACCAGTTACTTCCTATCAGCAAACCTAGTCATGTTGATCCTATTTCAATGAAGGAGAAGTTTATTCATGCGAAGGTATTTACCTGGACGAAGCTATCCATCTTTCTGGTGTCTTTTGGTTGGAAGTGACTGTACATGGCTTGGTCTAGAGAAAACTCATTTTTCCTTTAAGTATGAAAGACATTCCATTTTCTAAGAATTTTCCTTGTCGGACATCGTGTTATACTATTATGTATGACACATGCTTCTCACCTTTTCGAAACAAATATGAATTTGTTCAAACATTTTGTTTTCAACTATTATTTAGGTGTCATATAGAGCGTTCCAACATGTATTAACATGTCTAAGTGTACTTGTTGTATGTTCATCTTTATACGAATTGAAAGTCATGTTGTGACCCTAATATTTAGATTTTAGAATAAGGCACAAATGATGATGATAATTAAGTAATATTTTTTTAATTTATTGATGTATTCCATGTGCTGATATGTATAGTGTCTTCAAGACTATATTATTGGACACTGATATTGCATCCATATCTTTGTTGCTATCGGATCCCACATCCAAAAGTGCCATATGGCACATTCTTTGATGCCCACTGATCCCATGAATTTTTACACACCCCTTGGTGGACCTATGCATTGAAAATCAGCCTAATCTCATGGTTATGTTCGAGTCTATGTCTAGGGAGTCCGCCTGTACTGGCTTTGCCTAGGAAATCTTGTAAATAGTTGCATATGGGCTTTTTGTCCAGCTTGGCCCGCCCTAAGCTCAACATGTTTCCTTTTATAGATGCCCAAAAGGATTAGCATTGTCGAGGGACTGAGCAATTGCCCTATCATCATAAAAGCCCTCTTTTAAGCATTTTCTCAAGGTTATTGCCTTTTGAATATTCTATTGGCTTAAGTTGATTTCTAGTTGTTGGATTGGAGAATTCTTCACCATGAACCAGGACCATGAGTTAACAGGATTAGGCCTTCAAGTGCTTGATAAAAAATGCTCAATTTAAAGTCTAGAATCGTAAATCAGGTAATCTTTTTCAGTGTGTAGGTCCATCAATAGGTCGACCAAACATTCATAGGAGAAGTTGGTAGGTCCATCACCTGCTCTAAAGATCTTTACTATTTTAGATGTGCTTTGAATTCTGTTTTGGTGTTCTAATAATCTTTGGATCTGTAATTGAAGTCTATTCACATGTTGCAGTATGAAGAAAAGCTTTTCGTGTGCAAGTCAGAGGATCAACATCTCCTTTCTGTGGCCCATCAGATGTGGGAGAGTGTTCGTACTAATGACAAGAAAGCAGTGTACCGCCATATTGTTAACTCTGACGCAGATGTCAATGCTGTGCATGGGCAAGCATCAGTGGGCACGTCATTAACTTTAGCAAAAGTACTGTTGTTACATGAGCAGCCAAGCCTTAGCCGCCACTCCAGCTGCCTAGAAGGGGATGCTCTGGACAAGGCTTCTGTGGCAAGCTCTTCAAACTCATTAAGTACGAGTGAAGACCAAAATGTGGATGAATGTTTTGATGGATGCTCGCTGCTTCACCTTGCGTGTCAAAATGCAGATATAGGCATGATAGAGCTTCTTTTACAGTACGGTGCCAACATAAATGCTCCTGATTCAAAAGGCCAAACACCACTCCACCATTGTATTCTAAGAGGCAGATCTGCTTTTGCCAAACTACTTCTCTCAAGGTGACGTTTATGATCCTTGCCCTCATCATGGATATGAGTTCGATATTTTTGTTAGCAAGGGAGGCTCTTTCCTCCTTTTCCCCATGTTTGCCTCCTGGCTTTTGTGTACCCGCCGA
Source organism: Akebia trifoliata (assembly GCF_017979445.1). Taxonomy (NCBI): domain Eukaryota; kingdom Viridiplantae; phylum Streptophyta; class Magnoliopsida; order Ranunculales; family Lardizabalaceae; genus Akebia; species Akebia trifoliata. The sequence goes on from NC_141381.1 coordinate 20,409,334, forward strand.
TATGAATTCAGTATTTTTGTTTGCCAGAGAGACTCTTTCCTCCTTTTTCCCAGGTGTGCCTCTTGGCTTTTGTGTACCCACCGAAAGATTTTTCATTTAATATTTTTATTTGGCATTATGGTTATCTGAGAAAATGTTGGATTTCTGTAAAAGTCCTTTAGCACTGTGGGGTCTTGACTTGGAACTGACTCTGGGCTCACACTAATATGTGAGAGAGGCTGAAATGTTGTTCAACATGGTGGTCTCACCCCACTCCCTTCATGTGTATCACTTGTAGAGCTGTGCTTGTTTCCTTTGGTTCTACTCGATCTCTTTGACTTTTCCTCGATATGAAACGAGTGTAAATGGCTATTCAATTGGCATGAAAAAAACTATCCACTATTATCAATTGAATGGCTCTTAATGAATCCCGGTATGATTGCAGGGGAGCTGACCCGCAAGCTGTAGATAAAGATGGTAAAACCCCTTTACAAAGTGCAGCGGAGTCAACCTTCACTGACAATGAGATCCTCACGCTGTTAGCGGATACAAACAGTTAACATCTCTAGACAGGTCATTGAAAAAAGCCAGCACAGGAGGGGCAGTTTGAAGGTATGATTTATGTATTCTTTTAGAAATTTGGTGGTTGATTCCCCCATTGTAGGGAACATACACAACTGGTTTTGAGGTTTAGAGGAGTGGGCAGATTGGCACGTGCCCATACACAATGGATGTCAGAATATTAGTTAAAATATCCCTGGTCTTTCTCGAGCCCAAAAGGCTTCCATGGGCTCTTTCTTGGGGTGGGGCTTTGTAATTTAAGGTGGTGTTTTTTATTCTCTATTTATCTTGGTTGGCTTGTTTATTTAATTTTTGGAAGGGTTTTGGGGAGGTTGTAGTTGCAGGCTTGATGTGGTGGTTGTACATTCGTTTTTTGTAGTCCTTTTTTCCTTTTTGACCTTGGGAAACTTTGTTGAGACACTGAAAAATGATACAAAACGATGATAATGAATAGTTTGTTTGCATATTTGCATATCAAATACAAACCATTTCTTTATCCCAAGAATCCGCATTTTCTCTGGAGTTTCTTCCATGTCTTAGAAGAATTGTGCCAGACATTATAATAGGTCATAGAATTTATATCATATTAAGTTTCTATCCATGTTTCTTTAGCAAATGAGCAGATGAATATTACTGTTTTTGGTTTTAATGTAAGCATTTGCTGCACTTGAATGGATCCAACAGCATTCATAGTATTATTAATTGCCGATTTCTTGTAACTCGAAGAGAGCCGGCAACAGCAAGCAAGGGATGTTGTGCTGATCACAGACTCGGCTGTTTTTATTTCTTCTGAGATATGTCATCCATGATAAAGTCTCATTGGCAGTTAAATTTGTCTTGAGCTCAATTGCTGCTCACCTCTCATATCATAGGTGATGATGTACTTACCTAGACAAGATCCAAAGTGGTCGTTCCTTTGAATTCATACAGCGAATCTATTTATGTATGATACCTAATGTGATGTCAGATCTTTCCAGCTTCAACCTGTCTATCTATAGCTCTGTGGCCTCTGTGATTGTCTCCTACGATCAAGTTAGTAGAAATTTTTTGGAGTACAGGGGTCCTTTGTTCAAAATTATATATCTCTGCCTGTGTGTGTTGTGTTTATGTAGTTGTTTCCAAATTTCTCATGTCACATGTGTGCTGCCCATATTGTTTTTGAAAATGTCAACGTCTATTTTGGAGCTTGTGTACAGTCTGTTCTAGATCATGAGCATGCATCAATGTCACGATCGACACGCACCTATCGCTGTTTTGCACTTTGAATTTTGAGTCAATAATTGTTGTATAATCTCGTTAAAACTCTTAAGTCACATGTTGCGGACTCTAGAGCGCTAAGGGCGGGTTTGTTCCAGACTCTAATCTTCGGGCAATAACTTTCACTTTAAGATCCAAGGATGGATCGTTGTAAATGCAGATTAGAGAAAAGAAAAAACCCGGAAAAGCGGAGACGATGGAGATCTTTGAGAATCCTGTGACATTTATTTATTTTTGCCTCAGGTGATGAAACCTTTGAGGTGGAACGACAAAAACACCATGATCAACTGGGTCTCAATATATCTTTGGGATTTCAAATATTTAATGCTACCCCACACCCTATTATTTTCATTTTGGGACTATCGTCAAGGGTATTAGTTTCAAATAATTACAAGTATTTAATGTAAATTCAACTGTACGATACGGGTATCTGGCATGGTTTTGGTTACTTTAGGGCCAAATTGCTTTTATCGTGATTGACAATTACAAAATTACCATAATATAGCAATTGGCATTATTGTTTTGTTTTAAATCAGCCACACGTTTACCGAAATCATCATTAGGAATTTGACATGTTTATTTGCATTTTAAACAATTCAATTTCTTATAGTTATGCATTACTATTTTAAATTTAAAAAATCAAATAAAATAATATAGCCAATGATTGGTTATTAACATAATTAAATATATTCAATAATTTCAACCCCTCCAAAATGAATTTATGTCAACGTAAAAAAGCAAAAAATTGATTGGTTACATTTTCTCCTTTTACTACTTTGATCTTAAAAGTCATAATAAGTCTTTTTCTACTTCATAACCATTGAATATTATTACAATCAAATAGTCACGAGATTAAAAATATGCAGAATAAAGTTGACAAATATGTGTAGAAATGTTGATAAAAATGTTCTACAGGTTTGATAAATGTTAATAATGATGTTGACTAATCTGTATCATCCCCTTTTAGCAAGTTTTCCTCGATACAAAATTTTGACAAATATAAATAGTACAATGCATTATGCGATAAACAATACACAATATTAATAATTTTCAGAATATCATATAACTATGAATTAATTCAATAAATCATAAACAATATCAATAATTTCTAGTGGTCAACATAACGTATTACTCGAACAAAAATGATATTCGATACTGCATTGCGATGAGTTTGATAGAATGTAGGGAAGAAAACATTGATCTGTAAAACATTAATTTGTGGTGAACGATGTTTTTTCTTTGTTTTGTTATAATTTAATTTTAGTATTTTATAGTGGATGACATTAGAAATAATTGTTAATATTGATAATGTGTATGGTTTGTTGACGTAATGTAGGGTACTATAAATATTTGTAAAAAATTCATATTGAGAAAACTTGTTAAAGGAGAATGTTACATATCTGTCAACTTTTTTATTAACTTTTGTCAACCTCTAGTGTATTTTTGTCAATGTTTCTATACATGTTTATTAATCTTATTCTGCATATTTATAATTTCATGGTAATTTAATTGTGATATCTTAAAGTAAAAATATTATTACAAGAATTAAATATATTTTTCAGCAAAATATCAACACGATTGTGTATCAAGAATTGATATTGAGCAAATTATTGACATTGTGTATGGTTTATCGAATTAATGCATAATTATATGCATGTTTGTCAAAAATTGATATTGTGTATGATATGTTGACATAATGCATGGTACTATGTAGGTTTGTCAAAAATTTGTATTGAGAAAAAAAAGATTATAGATCTGTCAAAGCCTGTATTAATCTTCGTTAACCTCTAGAGCATTTTTGTTTTTTTTTCTAAACATATTTTTCAACCTTATTTTGCATATTTGTAATCTAATGTCAATTTTATTGTGATCATTTTAATTTGAGATAAAAAAAATATAATTTCAAAAATTAAAGTAAGTTTTACATCAAAAGATCAATATGACAATATATTAACAATTGATATTGAGCAAATTATTGATATTATGTATGTTTTTCGAATTAATGCATAATTGTCAAAATTTGATATTAAGAAAATTATTGATAATGTGTATGGTTTGTCAATGTAACGCATGATACTATTTATGTTTGTCAAAAATTCATATTGACGAAAACTTATCAAAGGAGAATATTACAAATTTGTCAACACCTTTATTAATCTTTGTTTGTCTTTGGAGCATTTTTGTCAATGTTTCTACACATGTTTGTCAACCTTATTCTACATATTTGTAATCTTATGGCATTTTGATTATGATCATTTTAAATGATGGGCATGTTGTAGATTTGCAACGTTTTAAATGAAATTGACATTGAGAATATAATATTTAAATTTGAAAGAAAATCATAAATTACATGGAAAAAAGATTTTTTCAAAATAAAATATTTTAATGGATGAAAATCAAAATAAAAATTTTCATCACCTTTAATTTATTCTTTAAATGCTTGTAAAGGAAGATAAATTTGAAGAGTGGAGGAAATGAAAATCAAAATGATCTTTTTCTTTTCTTTTTGTAGACGATGAAGGAAGAAGAAAATGATTACAATGAAGAAGGGGAGGAAGCTTATAGAAGAAGACAAAAATGTCTTTTGAGCCTAGGTTGTACAGTCACTAGCTAGACCTGCTAATATGTTAATCAACTAGTCTCATGTTAGTCTATTTTTTAGGGCATTTTAGTCAAATACAAGAAATACAATAACCTTTTGGTAATACAACAAAACATGTAACACTTTGATAATATTTGATATTTATTGTAATTATTAGAGAATTTACTCTATCATCAATGCTCGAAGGAAAATTATTATTCTCCAATGATAGTGTGTTTGCACCGATGAGATGTGGAAGATGTTCGTAAAGGATGCTGTAAAATTGACACAGTCTGTACATGTTTATGTGGCAAGTGCACAAAATCGTAGATCTTTTTCCTTGTGTATCCCGAAGAAAATATCTATGTTATGTGAAATAATCATGGTCAACTATGTACAAATTGCATAAGTTTGAGCTCATCAATTTATCACGACTCATTTTCCTCTCATTGCAATAGTACATTGGAGATTAGAAACTGTTGCATATCCTGTTGTGGTGGAGGTCAAGTGCCTTTTGTTCAGTCACAAAATTCTCCGAATTTTTAAAAAAAAAAAAAAAAAAAAAAATGTAAAATTCTCTAAATGAAGAAATAGCTGATTATTTTTATGAATCGACTAATTAATCAATGACTTGTTGATTGATTGCGTAATATGGTAAAAATTTTACCCTTCAACCTTAAAATTTCATTTGCTTTAACATTTGAATCTCAAGAATAAGATTGGATTTGTTTAGGAGGTTGAAGATGTAGGAAACCAAAACTAATGTTTCATATGTCCCAAAAATTTCCCATTATTATTATGAAAGTTCTACGAATTAACTAAATTGATTCCTCACCTATTCTAGTTTCAACTAGGAACATTGATAGTTGATGGAGTAGAAAATGCCAAGTCGGATGGCCCACTTGTTGTCACCTTCTCTACTTTATCCATGATTGGTTGGTGAAGAACAATGACAGTTATTAGGGCTTTTTAGATATACCCCTCCCTATTTTGTTGAATATTAGAGATATACTTGTATTTTCAAACCTTTGAAGATCCCCTTTGACCTTGGTCTTCTCTTATAGATTAATGAAAAAATATCAAAAAATCATCATCTTCAATCACTTGTAAGAAAACACCCCTTTCCCCCACCCACCCAAAAAAAAAATCAATTAGTTTCAAGTGCTTCAACCTCGTAATCAATCAATCCTTTTCAACCAAATTAGAAGGGACTTTTGATCAAAAAGATTAAAATAAGGACATTTAGGTTATTTTTTCATTAATCTAATAAAGATGAACAAAGTCAAGAGGCAAAGTAATCAATTTGAAAACATAGGGGCGAATACTCAAATAACCATCAAAACTTGGAGGGGTTAATGTCGAAATCACCCTAATTATTGGACTTTAGCATCTATAAACGTCCATATCCTAATGACTCCGACGCATCTACAAAAAGGAAAGCAGATTAGGCTAACATATTATATTAATTAAGTGGGGGAGCATCAATTCTTCCTTTTTTTTTTTTTTCTTTCTTTCTCTTATCAAAGACTTTTTTTTTGAAAAAAAAAACTAACATAAACGCACGTGCGAAGAGATGATACAATAGAACCGTACTACCATAACAAATCTGAAGAGTAAAAAGATGAGTGGGCCAGGGCTTCCATCGTACTGCGCTTCGTAGAAAAATATCTTACCGACAATCCATGACCATGATCCATACAACCGCACGTGACAAGTAGCGTGCGAGAAATGCTAAAAAGCGCCTCGCGTGCGCACCATCTTTTCCTTTGCATTCATGCTCCCAAGGTAAAGAGAACCGAATATACCGATCCTTTATATATATATTTTTTAAAGTTAATTTAAAAATAAATAAAGAAACAAAAAGAAATTCCCCCAACAAACACTTTAAATAAGACAGCTAATTTTTAAAATAAGAAAAAGGTAATTTGAATATACCCCCCTTCACATTTTAATAATATTTGATATACCCTTTTATATTTTTAAATTAATGAGATGCCCCTTAACCTACACGTTCTTTAATATATAGTATACAAATGTAGAATGATTTAATTACATTTATCTTTAAAAAAAAATATTCACTAAAACGTGGAGGGACATTTCTCTCTCTCTTTCTCTAGCGTACAAATTCACTGATTCGCATCCAACGGTGGAGAACGCATCTAATGAAAATAGACGAAGAATGCTAGTTGCTTCTTTCACACATTTCTAGGTATCGCTTTCGGCCTCGTGATGGTGACAGAGCCTGATAGGACTTGCGAATGTGGGCCCATCTGTACGGGAATGAAAAAGGTCGGGAAGTAGAGAGAGAAAGTGAAACCAAAAAACGTACACGAGAGGCGAGCCTCTCTCCACATTCTCCGTTTTTAGAAAAAAAAAAAAAATTAAGAGTTGGTTTTTTCGAAAAATCTGATTTTGGAGATTTTGATATATTTTTTTTGTTTGTGGTTGGAAAAAAAATTGTGTCGATTTTTGGGAGATTTTGATTTGTAACGATTTCTACTTGTCTATAGGTAGAGTTTCTTTTTACCGATTTTGAGTAACTTTTTGTATCTGTGAGAGAAAAAATTGCATTTTTGTTTACATGTTAGAATTACAGGTTACGAAAGGATGGTTTCAGGTAAAAGAGCTCAAAATGGGTACTGAAATTCGCTTTTCCCCCTCATTTTTGAAGGTTCTGAGCTCAAAATCGTTCTGGCTTCTGAAATGGCCATTTCTTTGGATGATTTGGTTTTTATAGTTTTGGATTTGGAGACTGGAGTTGAGCTGAAGATTCTCCTGTGTTGAAGCTTAAAATAATTATAAATAAATGCTGAAATGGGGGTTTTGTTTGAGACTATAAGAGGATTCTGAGCTTCAAAAAGTCGATTTCTATGCGATAATTCGTGGTGTTTCAGCTGCTGAAGCTTCTGTTAATGTTACTTTTGAGAAAGATTGCTTTTAGAACTTTTGAGAAAATCGGAGTTTTTTGTGTGTATTTTGAAATTTGAAATCAAGGCTATGATTTGATTCTATTTAATGAGGTTTCGTTTGTCTTCAATGATTTCTGAGCTATTTTGAAGTGTTTCTTCTCATCTTCTTCGATGGAGAATAGAAGCTGTTTGAACACCAAAACCCTAACCCTAAGCCTGACACTCCTTTTCTTGATTCTCTTATGCTCTTACCATACTGTCCAATCTGTAGAAATGATGACTGAACACATGCTTGCTGAGTCTCCATCTCCATCTAGGGTTCCTAACTGCAAGAACAGATTAAGGAGGATTTTACTAGGAATTCTGTTTGGATGTTTAACAGGATCCATTGCAGCAATTCTTCTTGCTTGTTTGATCAGATTAGTCTTTATTTACATGAACAGAACCCCAATTCTCAAAGGTCCAGTTATATTCTCCCCCAAAATTGCTCCAAGAACACTTCAGTTAGCCCTCTCAAATGAAAACCAATTGCTTGGGTCGAGTGCGAATGGGAAGTATTACAGAACCGTTTTGGACAACGGGCTCATTGTTGCTGTCAAGCGGCTTGAGCCCTTTGACCATGGTTCGTCTGAGGCTCAAAATAAATCAGTCAAGAGAAGGATGCAACAAGAGCTGGAAATTTTGGCCAGTGTGAGACATCGAAATCTGATGAGCTTACGAGCTTATATTCGTGAACCTGATCGGTTTTATTTGGTTTATGATTTTGTGCCGACGGGCAGTCTTGAAGATGCCATGAATAGGGTCCGGGCGAATCAGCTGCAACTCAGCTGGGAAATTCGGCATCGGATTGCAGTTGGGGTGATTAAGGGGCTTAGATATCTCCATTTTAACTGCACCCCAAGAATTCTGCACTACAATTTGAAGCCTACAAATGTAATGTTGGACGCAGAGTATGAACCAAGGTTGGCTGATAGTGGGCTGGCTCTTATCATGCCCAATTCGGGTAGAACGGGGTCTGTCTACACTGCACCAGAGTGTTTTCAGAATTGCAGGTATTACAGTTCTTTGAGGTTTATTTCTATGAAATTGCATTGAAGGGAGCTATAGATTATTTTTTACGACTTGCAATTAATTTATGAAGTAGAATAATTAAGTCTAGATTTCTCTGTTTATTTGCATAAAATCTTCTAATGATAATGCACCGAAGTGAATTTCTGCGCCTGCGGTTTTAGTTTCGGAAGATAGATGGAATTCTAGTTCTTGGTATTGCTTTAAAATGTTTGTTCTTGGCTTATCTGTGTATTCTTTTATTATTCTTAGCCTTTAGTTTTCTCATTTGTGGCTTTGTTATGGGGATTACCAACTTAAATGGGTGGAGGAGGAGGGAAAGCTCTCCGTTTCTGATTCCCCTATAGCTGGATTCTCACAAAAATCCTTAGAACAGGTTTCCAACTCAGCATCTTTTGAAGACTTCAGAATGCAGATTTGCTCACCAATACAAGTGCTTGGTATGAATTCTTGGTGGGCAAATCATGCTTCTCAACCTCTCATTTGTTCTAATTTTGGGGTGAGTGTCAATTATGTTATGTCCACTGGAATATTACTATTGTTTAATAGAGATTTTTCCCAGTTAAGATACCTTTAATGGATTTCTTCATTGAGGAAAGAATTTGAACTGATTGCTATAACTTGAGCAATTGGGACTGTCTTCTAAAAGGAACAGTTTCTAATGCTCGTGTCTTTTTTTTCTTTTATGTGCTGCATTTGAAGTTTTAGCCGGTATGATCCTAGAGAATGCAATTATTATTATTATTATTTTAAAATGACAGAAATACACTATTAATTCATGGGAAAAAGCACTGAAAGGAACATTAGATTGCTGAAGTATTAACTAATGGTGACCCACCTTTTATTTTCTTTATTTTATTTTATTTAGGATGGGGGATGCAAACTACCAGGGGGTTGTTTAGCAGTAAAAATGGTTTTGTGATTGATTGGTAGATTGGTAGATCTCAAATAATTGGATTAGTTGAGAAACTAGGTTCTTGGTTTATTGTAGGGAAGGATCCAGAAAATTTACTAAAGTTCCTGAAATATTATTTGTTAGTATTTCTCCACCAAAGAGGGGCTTTCATGGTTAATATATTGGAATGAAGAATTTGCGATTGGTTATGAGCGTAGTGTTTCTCTTGATGTATCAGTTTATTTCCTATCCCTTGTTTAAAGTTATGTACTGTTCTATGTATATTAAGTGGGTTTTCTTCCACATTCAACAGATACACCGAAAAGAGTGACATCTTCAGTTTTGGGGTGATTTTGGGTGCTCTGCTAACTGGGAGAGATCCCTTGGATACTTTCTTTGGAGAAACATCAAGTGGGGGAAGTTTGGGTCGGTGGCTCCGCCATTTGCAGCAAGCAGGGGAGGCACGGGAAGCATTGGATAAAAGCATTTTAGGAGAAGAGGTAGAGGAGGATGAGATGCTTATGGCAGTGAGGATAGCTGTTGTGTGCCTGTCGGACTTGCCAGCTGATCGACCTTCAAGCGATGAACTCGTTCCAATGCTAACGCAGCTACACAGTTTTTGAAGGCAATCAACGTATGTAAGTCTTACACACCTACATGTCCAAACTTTTCGAATTTGCAAAATTTGGTGTTCGGTTTTCCTGATTTTTGGTTTTCATGGGTTGGTCTGCATTCCCTTTCAATTTGGTTGTTCTACTAACTGTAGAGGTGATGTTTAATTGTTGTATTGTTGTGGTGTATAAATGGTGCTGCATGTGAAGAAGTTAATTTATGGGAAATATTTCTTACTCAAGGAGCTGTTCAATCAAAGTGGGACCGTGGGGAAGACATCTGCATTATTGTGTCTTTTCTTTGTTTGGGTTGTCTTTACTTATAGAAACTTTTGAAATAATGAGGACCATTTTCTCAGGTCTTTCACATGGGTGGTGAACAAAAGGGGTTGGTCCAGCAAATGAAACCTCCTCAACAAACTTTTTCTTTACCACACCTAACTTAAACCTAAAAAGACTCTAATATGGATATATCTGCAAATATTAAAATCCCAAATCATTCTTTCTTTGATATGTAAATCCCAATTTATAGTGCATTCAATCATTCAATGTAGTTATTGCCCAAGCCACATTTTTTATATTGTTTTCAAGTTGGACACATGTTGATTTCTGGCTTCAAACAAGTTATTACCCAATTTAGACCAATTTTGGTTTTTTAGACCAATCAAATATTGTCGAAACATTCAATGTTCTTAGGTCGATGGTTTGTTTACAAAACTTTAAACCATGGATTGTCATTATCTTTTTCTCACTCACTCGCTCATTATTTCCTTTTTTTTTTTTCTTGGAAAATCTATAAAATTTAAATGTAATCTAACTTTAATGTATCCATCCTTACGTACTCACTCTTGTATGCTTTGGGTAAAAGCTGGAAGAGCATGTCAAGGATCATTCATGCATTTGTGGCCAAAGTAGTAGGCTCCAAAAGGCAGAAAAGTATGGGAATAAGGACACTGAGTTACCAATTACAGCTGTTTAACCGCAGAAAATGCATCATCCATGACCCTGACCTTTCTTCTTCTTTACATGTATGTTGTGGATCCCATACCTAACTTGCCCTCCTACAAATACAAATACCAAAAAAAAAAAACTATTCACCATACTTTCTATTGCAATTTTTTTTATTTTTGTATGAAATCATTTTCTTAAAGACCACTATTTTCTTGATGGGTCTGGCGAAATTCTATTTCTATTTCTCCTTAAACCTAAACTGACTCAAGAATCATTTTCTTCAAAAATCGATTTCCCAATAAATCTCCCTCAACATGGTTTCAAAACTCAGTTTGACGTATCATCTTGTCCATGGACAAGGTCAAATTGTCTCGGATGAGATAAATCATTTAACTCGGTTTACAATGATTTATTCATGTATATAAATAATTATAACATATTTTATAAAATAAAGTAGATTAGAAGATGTTTATTGATAAAATTATATTTTATTTGGATAATGAATATTTAAATTAAAATATACAAAATCCTAGGTGAGTGGAACGAGTATTATTAAGGTGCTGTTTGTTAAACTGAACAAATAAGTGCTGAATGCTTATAATTGCTGAAACTGTATAAGCACTGAATTTAAGTGCTGAAATTGTTGTTTGTTTACCGATCTGAATTGTGCTGAACTGATTTAAATTAAGTGCTGTAATCACATAAATTTGTTTGTTACTTAATGCGGAAAACTAGTAAATTGACTATATTACCCTTTTCAACAATTGTATGTTTAAGGAGAAATTATTAATAAATTTCAAAAATAAAAATTATTTATTAAAAAAATACTAAATTTAATGAAATTCGTTTTGGGAATCTAGCCGAACAAATTCTCTCTCCTCCACATCATTTAAAAAGTAAATTTTAAAAATTTTTAATTCAAATTAAAAAATAATATTAATTCAAATTAAAGAGAGAGAATATTAAATATAAATATTTCGTTAAATATTAAATATTTCAAAAAAATAAAAAGGAAAGAGGAAATTTCTCTCTCCTCTTTTATTTTTTCGAAATATTTAATATTTAATATTATTAAAATGTATGGAGGAGAGAGAAAATTTCGACCCTTTAAAGGGTCGAAATTTTCTCTCTTTAATTTGAATTAATATTATTATTTTTAATTTAAATTAATATTATTTAATTTGAATTAATATTATTATTTTTATTTGAATTAATATTATTATTTAATTTGAATTAATATTATTATTTTTATTTGAATTAATATTATTATTTAATTTGAATTAATATTATTATTTAATTTGAATTAATATTATTTTTTTATTTGAATTAATATTATTATTTAATTTGAATTAATATTATTATTTTTATTTGAATTAATATTATTATTTTTTATTTGAATTAATATTATTATTTAATTTAAATTAATATTATTATTTTTATTTGAATTAATATTATTATTTAATTTGAATTAATATTATTTAAATATGTAGATGAGAGAGAAAATAAGAGAGATAATATTGGTGTGAGTTGCCTTATTAATTTGTGGGGTGCTTATAGCATTATCCATAGGACATAAGAGGTAATATCATTTCAAGTATAAGGGTATACTTGTCCGTGTTGAAAAAGACCGGTGCTTATCGCTTCAGCAAAAAAATTAAGTGATCCAATTTCACTTAATGCTTTTCACTTATTTTTCAGCAATAAGTGCTGAAAATGTGGAGTAAACAAACGTGCTGATTGCTGAAGCTGAATTGCATTCAGCATTAAGTGCTGAAATCAGCAGTAAACAAACACCCCCTAACTTGATTGAGATTTTCAAAATATTGTCTAAGTTATCTTGTTTGTTTCATGATATTTTTGCACTAGTGAGATGACTTCTGCGAATCATATCGGTCTCGAATGAGATTTAAAATCATACTCAACAATGATCCCACTGTTGTCTTACCTTTAATATTATTTGATAAATTAATAGTAAGAAACATCATTTTTAAAAATTATGAGATGATTCAGTAGATTCAGTATCAAAATAATGGATGAGCAATAAAATGGTCCTTCAAATTGAATTGCCAAAGATCCAAAATTACTCAAATTTTATAATTTAAATAGAATTATTAACTTGTGACTTAGCAACTTCTAATCCATCATATTTCATAAAAATATAAGATTTTAATATAAAATTATAAATATATAATAACAAATAGATACAAATTGAATTGAATGATTTATTTCGTACAAGACAAGATAACTCGGATAAGTCAACTTCGTGAATGGGGAATGAGACAAAATACAAGTTATAAAACCAGTGACAAATCAACCCATGACGATGCCTTAGTCCTTACTACCAATCGATCTATATTATGTTTGGATTGAGAAAAGTGGAGAGAAGAGAAATTCGTTAAGAGAAGAAAAGAGAAACTCGATTTCTCTCCATCATGCTTGAAGAGAATTTGGGAGAACTTTGAAAATTTAAAATATCTTAAAAGAAATCTAAACGAGAGTAAGGAATTATAAAATATTAAAAAAAATAGAAGGGTGTCTCTCAATTTCTCTTCTCTTTTCTCTACTTTTGAAGATAAAAGAAAATTGACCTTTTTTTTCCCCCTCTCAGCATCTCTCCAATTCCTTTCTCTTCTCTCCCCACTTAACAATTCAAACAAGAGAAATGGAGGGAAACTTTTTTATTTTTTCTTCTCTTCTCTCCATTACTCTCAATCCAAGCACAGCGATGGCACTTGATTTTTAAGCACAATTTTTTATCTCGACCAAGATTTCTCAGTTGATTCCAACTCATCTCGGACTAGTCAAATCTTCTAACCCGATTTAGTATCTTCTCTTCTCCTTCTAAATTACGATCTTTCCTTCCAATTAGATTTTCTCATCTTCAAATTCATCTCAGATATTGTCAACATGTTTGGTGGATTTTATATTGATTTTTCCTTAATTTGGTGTGCATGATTTCAGATCCCCTCTGTCATCAAACCCATCTTGTCCCAAGCATGGGGTTTAAATCTTCTTCCTTTGGTCTGAGTAAATTTTATTGATACAACATAAATTACTAGGGGCCCTCATATGGCTAACTACTAAGGGTGCCTATAAATTTAAAGGATAATATTGAAGTAACATGGAAGTGTGTAGGAACCATAGATGATTTTCATCGAGATCTCACTCTCCCATGATGTCCCCCACAATGTTACTCCAGCACGACTCAAATTTAAAATAAGAAAAAAAATATTTGGGGCACTTGATGTCAAAGGAAACCTGTCTTTTAAATTTCGTAAACCCTCCTCTTTGACATTTTAATTATAGTTGGGTATAATGGTTAAGGACTATCTTCAAAATTGAGAGATCTTGAGTTCAAATCACAATTTGACTATATTTTAACAATTTTATTTGAAATATCTTGAAACTGTTTGTCACTATCCGGCCCAAATCAATTAATTTGACAAATTGGATATGGATTTAATGCAAATAAAATGGGTCAGAAATGATTTTAACTATTAGGATCCTTGTTGGATTCGGATCCGTATATGATTCCAGATAAAAAAAAATTAAGATATGGATATGGACATACTCATATCCAGACCGAACCCGACCCATTTTAAGCCCTAGTTTTACCATAAAAAAACTCTCTATGTCGGATGTACCCTGTCGACACATACAAAACTGTGTGTTGGATGTGCATTGAGAGGCTCTTATTGACATTGATTTTGCCTTGAAATAACTTTATGTTGGATGTGCCTCGTCGCTATACATAAATTGGATTGATTGCTTGAATTCATTCAAGAAATGGAGTAAATATGCAAAATTGGAAATCCATGTTGTGTTTGCATCCATTTTCTTAAATAAATAATAAATAATAATAATAATAATAATAATAATAAAAGATGGGTTGCATCCATCTCAAATCAATGAATTGTATTTCTAATCATCAAACACTATAACATTGCATTCATTGCATCCATTACAGTTAGAGATGAGAAATATAGCCTAAACATTTGAAAAAAATGAATTTAACTTTATTTAAGGGATTTCAATAGTTTATTACCAAAGAATCAATCTTAGGATTGAGATTTTCCATCTTTCTAACGAAATGGAGTTTTTCTTCGATGGGATTCAAGTTTTCGGTGATTGGTTATATGATTTGAACTTCCTCCTAGCATATGGTTGGTTCTATTGGAAAAAATTGTATGGAAGCAAAAAAGAAGATTGACTCTTCTTCGAGGCACGTTGTAACTACGCTTTCTTTAAATGTTATTTGTTCATTTTCAAAATTAAATTGAGAATGAAAAAAAAGGGTTCTAACAAACACGTTCTCAAGATACAATGAAGCCCAGTCTCTCTGTTATCTCCTACTGTTTTTGCACTATCACAAAAAAATCCGAACTCTAAGATATTATGCTCAAGATGAGGAGAGAGAGAGAGAGAGATTTTAAAATTGCAAGAAATCTGATTTTTCAAATGACCATAAAAAAGTTTTAAAATCTAAATTTAAAGAGTGATTGTATCTCTTTGAATAGGAACCATGACTGTTAAGGGTTCCTGTTAGATAATCACACCCTTCTGGAATAGACACCAAAAATTGTAGAAGCCTTGTTGACCCGTAGTCAACTCTATTTGATTCATGGTCATACTTATTGGCAAGTCATTGTGTGGTCAAACCATGTTGACCCGTAGTCTTGACTACAATCAACTACTTTGAACCACCAAACATCTTGATCATCTATCCAACGATCAATATCGAACTTTGATGGTACACTTAACAAATAGGAAAGAGCTCCCCAATACTCCTCGTGACGATGCGTACGTGCGAAGTGCGTTTCTAAAGCACCCTAAACGCCCAATCGACCTTTTGCACGTCACGCGCGTGAGCGAACGTGATGGTGAGCTGTCATTACATACAACAAAGTCTTTCTACTAAACTAACAAATATTATAAATGACGAGTCATTTATAAGTTTGAGGTGAGTCTTACTTCTATTTCATGTGGGATTAAAAAATATCGGTGTAAAGTTAAGTCCCTGTGTGGATACACCTCTCCATGTAAGAGTAGAAGCCCAATCTCTTCATGCAAGAGCAAAAATCTATCCAAATGTTTCCTAGCTCCCCACAGGAGCGTCGTCAAGAAGCTCTATCCAAACGTAGTGTAAGTCTTCACAATACTAAATTTTTCAAAGAAATTTGAATTCCCTCCAAAACATTTGAAATTTATAAAACTACAAAAGTAGTTTAATGGTACAACTACTTTTAAACAAACCTTTTTTGAATTTCAAACTTTTAGAAATTTTAAAATAAATCATAAACAAATAAATTACTTTTAGGTAAATAAATCAAAATTAGATAGAAAATTTCTAACAATCCCCCACAATTTTTGAAATAATTAAAAAAACCTTTAGCATAAGAAACAAAATAAGCTAAAGTGCATAGATGAAGGCATCTTTCTACATTTGAGCCTTCATTTAGTGTAAACATTTAAAAGTTCATCAGGATACTTAGTGACATTTAGTCTTGAACTAAGGACCCTATTTAACAAACTAGAAACATAACACACAATAATTTTTTACAAATATTTAGTGTTCTTTTGCAAGCCAGCACATTTAAGGCCATATGCTTTATCCCAAATTCATTAGTGCTCTAGGGGAGTCTATAAACCCATGGGAGGCGACCTTACTTCCACACTCAAATAGGTAAATCTATTAAAAGATTTCCCTGTAGTAAAACTTCAACCAAATAAATTATAGATTTATTTAGAGAAAAAATATTCTCATCCTATTATCTTATAAGGTTAACACTAGTCTGTCAAACAACCAAGAATGAGCTAATTAGACCAAAGATATTCTAATTGTACTAGTGTTTAAACAATCATTTACACATAACTTGTTTTTCCCATTGAACCTTAGTGATGGGTCATAAAACTAGGTTAGGTTCCTATTGTTGATGATTTTAGTTTATAGACCTAAAATCCATTCCTTTCATTGTTTTATAAATATAATCTCTTACAAGTCCCTTAATGTAACACCCCGGATTTTTAACTCATATCTCGAGGAAATTAAATGGTGAGATTTGGAAGAAAATATCGAAGGAGAGACTTAGAGTAAAATACTTGAATATTGTTATGATTAATTTCAAGGAAAAATCGACTTCGCCATTAGATTCAAAAAGATCGGAATATATACATTAGCCTGTAAGCAAGTTCGAATTCGAATTCGGATAGAGAAGTTATAGAATCCTCGAATTTCGTGTTAAGTGGGACCCAAAATAGTGGAATTTCGTTAGAGCGAGAATCGAAAAGATTTGATGATACCATTAGATCCGAATCGAAAAATTATTCGAAATGGTATATTCGTTTGTCGTTTTCCGAGTCCGAATAGTTAAGTTACGATCGAAACTAGAAATAAGGGAAAAATTACAAGTATGCCCTTAGCTGTGTTATAAAAGAAAAATCTGATTTTCTTTTATTTCATTTTTCTCTCATTCTCTAAGAAACCCAAACGACAGCCACTTTCAATCCAAGGGTTTCGACCCATTGTCATCAAGTTTGTACGCAAACAAAGCCGAGTTGAACATCGACGAAGAAGACAAAGTTGTCGGCCACGTCGAGAACTACAACTTCACCATCTTTACTTACCCATTCTTGTTCGTTTTCCCCATCCTCCATCAAAACCAGCAGGGTAGCTCAAGTAAACCTCAACACATTCCATCCGAGGGCTTCATCGAGTTAGGAGCTAGGTCTATACTTCATTTTAGAGGAGAAGGAAAACGTCATTGTCGGATACCTTGCAAACCCTCGCTCGTTTCACATCCAAGTCAGCCCAACCTCGACTCTTGAGCCATCCAACCTTGAGTTGTAGTGCTAGCTTGTACCCTTGGAGTTCACAACCAAGTAAGGGACTTCCAATTCTTATTGGTAGCTTTAGATTTCCGAAATGTGCATTTAGGATTTTGAAACAAAACTTATTGTTTGCATTTAAATCGTAGAAATTGGTGTTTGATTTCAAATTCATGGTAGAAGTAGGTGTTTTGTTTATGATTTATCGAATTTTGATAACAAAATCGTGGGTGGGTCGAATGGTTCGAAAAATGGAAGAAGAAATCGAAAAAGGGATCGAAAAATCCAAAAATCGCGAGTGAGGTTCAGGCTGTAGGTGGGAAGGGTCGGTGCCACCGGCACCTACCGAAGGCATTCTGTCGGTCCCACCGACAGAATGTTGCTTCTGCCACCGACGAAATCAAGAAGCCGTCGAAAATTTTATACTGTCGGCAGGACCGTCGGTCCCACCGACACCTGCCGATGTGTATTCTGTCGGTTCCACCGACAGCATATTGATTCCGCCACCGACAGACACAGTTTTGATCAGAACAGTGTTCTGACTCTTGGCTTGACCTCCTCACACCTTATACACTATTTCTCACCCTTTATTTCATTAAAAACATTTAAGTAAATGTTCTTTAATGAAATTAAGGTTTTACCCCCCATTTCGGAACAATGGAAATGGTTTTAAGATCCAAATCTCAAATGATCAAAATCCAAATTTTGGTTTTAAGAACAAAACGTAAATTTCGACGTTTTCGACAAGTTTTCAAAATATAATAATTTTCACATTACTTTGAATTAGATTACAAAAACTATATGGTGTCGAATCTCGTAAACGAGACTTTCATTTCGAAAAACCCATTTTCAATTTCGAGAACTTTGAAAAATTGAGTTTCCGACACTTAGCCAAATTTTCACCAGCTTTCATTATTTTTAACAGCTTTTGCCCCGTACATCATCGGGACCTTGTTTGTGAATAAACTTTGAAGGTTTTCAATGGAAAGATCGAAATAATGACCTTGAAAGATTGGAAATTGATGGTTGATTTGAAAAGATGAAAAATGAGAATGTTGAAAGAATGGGAAAGGGATGAAACGGTAAATTGTCAGAATCACACCCGAGGGGTGATGTCTGCCTTTTACATTGTATGTTGTGTGTAGGTTGGTGAAAGGATATCCAGGTTATTAATGAAAGGGTTGCATGTTTATTTCCGATTATGTTAGCGCGTGCGTTGAGTACTGTTATTTATTTTAGGCCGGGTGGCCACGGTTGCATGGTAGGAACTGGATATCCGTTCTCAACCCTGTTCTGTTAATTTCTCTTTTGTTTTAAATGAAAAATCATATATGTACGTAGCTATTTTGTGAGCTGTTAAAGGGTTTGTGAATGCCTGAAGGGATAGTGTGTCACATCATCCGTAGGGGTACACTATCCTGGGATGTACGGTAGGGACCACCAAACTCATACGTGGTATGGGACGCGTATGAGAGTGGAGTCACAACTGGAATCCGGGTCCATTCCTTTCTTATCTTTAACAGTGAACGTGTATTGTAAAGGTGGTCGTATACGAGTGGAGTGTCATTTGGGAATCACATGCACGCCTGATAGGCATAGACGAAGATGATTAGTCAGTGATCACTAACAATCTAGTAGTAGTCGAACGTTCTGACACATCGAAAAGAGACCCATTGCTTACGGTCACGTCAAACGGCCAGCCTGAGCCGGATAAATGGTTCCGCAAGCGTGGTAGACACGACCAGCCACAAAATCAGGAACTACGATGTTATTGGGGAATATCATGTCCTGACTGGGAGCGATCCAGTCGTGAATCCCAACTCTTTAATTCCAATACTCCACCACTTGTATTATGTATCTGTTGTTATATTTCGAATTACAAACTGAGAAGCATGTCTATTATTTTAATGTTGTCAACATTATTTGCATAAAATGGAAAATGTATAATGAGTATGGATGATTGATGTTATGTGTAATTTTTAAACTGTTTAGTTGCTCATCCCTGGCTATATGTACCAGTTGATCGTATTTTATCTTGTAAAACCTTGCATGTATTAAAATGTTCAGTATGCTTTATTCGATCATGCTTAGGAAGGGTTATTAGTAGGAATTGGCTGTGGACTTACTGGGTAACCATTGTTACTCACCCTTTCCTTCCTATTTTTTTAGTTTCAGCACTTGCAGCTGTCGAGGCAGGCGTAGAGGCAGTAATTGAGGAGTATCTGGTCGTTCAAATCGACGATCAGATTTTATTGCCTGGTGAGCACTAGGGCCACATCCCTTAGTGTTGTCAGTTTCATCTAGGATGTATGTAGTTTTTGGATTTGAGAGTTTAGGCCTATGTTAGAGTGAGAGTGTTTTGGTAAGCCTGTATATTGATAAATCTTCCGCACTCTGATCTACTTACATGTTAGACGTAATTATTCTCCCGCTGTTATTTTCCTGTATCTACATTTTTATATACAGGTTTTGTTATAAATTGGTTTATCAGGTTTGAGTTCCGTGAAACGCTAACATAAATAGAGGAGACCATGCCGAAATTTCGAGGTGCCACCTAGTACCTTGGGATTTGGCCTTGGGATTTGTGTTTGCGTTCGG
The DNA here is from genome assembly GCF_017979445.1 of Akebia trifoliata. Lineage (NCBI taxonomy): Eukaryota > Viridiplantae > Streptophyta > Magnoliopsida > Ranunculales > Lardizabalaceae > Akebia > Akebia trifoliata. The sequence continues at coordinate 20,429,569 of NC_141381.1, forward strand.
CGGGGCGCCACACTTAATAAGAGGATAGGCCAAGTTCTTTTTAGACCTTACGAAGATTAATGAAACTACTCCATCTTTGAGTAGACTTCTGACATAATTATGTCGATTCTTACCATTGTATGTCTTATTGTTAGTCATCTTCAAACTAACTTCACCATCACAATAAATGGTAAGTGCAGGAATTAGCTTATTAACAAAATGCAAGTATGTCATTAAATTTCTAAGCCATTTTGCCTATTTACATGTTGCAGCAAGTGCAATGAACTCAGCTTCCATAGTAGAGTGAATAATGCAAGTTTGCTTTTTTGATCCCCATGAAATTGCACCACTTGATCCAACTAGTCGTAGACTTTGATTCTTCACTATTCACATTTCAACTAGCATCATTGTACCCTTTTATTACATTAGAAAAATCATTAAATTTTAAGGCATAATTAACAGTTCCTCATAGATATTTCAAAACTCAAAGTATTGCATCCCAATGTTCCTAACCAAGGTTACTAGTATATCTACTTAGTTTACCTATAACATATGCAACATCTAGTAGACGAGTGCAAGACATAACATACATGAGACTGCCAATTATCTTTAGCATAATCTAGTTGGGAAATACACCTTTCGGTGTTCTTAACTAACTTATTGTTAGGATCATAAGGGGTAGAAACAGATTTGCAATCAAAATGATTATATTTTCTAAGGAATTTTTCAATATAATAAGATTGAGTTAATGATATACCATTATTAGTTCTTACTAATTTAATTCCTCGAATTACATCCGCTACTCCCATATCTTTCATAATGAAATTAGAAGACAAAAATATTTTTGTTTTCATTATGCATTTTATATTAGTACCAAATATAAGCATGTCATCAACATACAAACAAATAATCACACCAGAACAATCATTAAATTTACTATATACACACTTATCTGATTCATTAATTTTATAACCATTAGACAACATTACTTTATCAAATTTATCATGTCATAATTTTGAGAATTATTTAATTCATACAAAGATTTGACCAATTTGCAAATCTTATGTTCTTGTCCTTTCATAATAAAGTCTTCAGGTTGATCTATGTAAATTTCCTTAGTTAACTCTCCATTTAAAAAAGATGTCTTAACATTCATTTGGTGGATGATAAGTTTATGAACAAATGATAAAGCTAACAAGAGTCTAATAGTAGTTATTCTCAGGGGTGGATTTAGAGTAAGGGCCGTGGGGGCACTTGCCCCCACAAGAGTTTTCAAATTCTATGAATTAATGTACTTTTGTGATAGGTTCTAAGAGTGGAGAAACAAATCTGTTACTATTGCCCCCACAACTATGTTTTTAACTCTTGGCTGCTCCCACATGAGCAAAATCTTGACTCCGCCACTCACCTAGGATTTTGTATATTTTAATCTCCCTCAACATGGTTTCAAAACTCAGTTTGACGTATCATCTTGTCCATGGACAAGGTCAAATTGTCTCGGATGAGATAAATCATTTAACTCGGTTTACAATGATTTATTCATGTATATAAATAATTATAACGTATTTTATAAAATAAAGTAGATGAGAAGATATTTTATTGATAAAATTATATTTTATTTGGATAATGAATATTTAAATTAAAATATACAAAATCCTAGGTGAGTGGAACGAGTTTTACTAACTTGATTGAGATTTTCAAAATATCGTGTAAGTTATCTTGTTTGTTTCATGATATTTTTGCACATGTGAGATGACTTCTGCGAATCATATCGGTCTCGAATGAGATTTAAAATCATACTCAACAATGATCCCACTGTTGTCTTACCTTTAATATTATTTGATAAATTAATAGTAAGAAACATCATTTTTAAAAATTATGAGATGATTCACTAGATTCAGTATCAAAATATTGGATGAGCAATAAAATCGTCCTTCAAATTGAATTGCCAAAGATCCAAAATTACTCAAATTTTATAATTTAAATAGAATTATTAACTTGTGGCTAAGCAACTTCTAATCCATCATATTTCTTAAAAATATAAGATTTTAATATAAAATTATAAATATATAGTAACAAATAGATACAAATTGAAATAAATGATTTATCTCTTACAAGACAAGATGACTCGGATAAATCAACTTCGTGAATGGGGAATGAGACAAAATACAAGTTATAAAACCAGTGACAAATCAACCCATGACGATGCCTTAGTCCTTACTACCTATCGATCTATATTATGTTTGGATTCAGAAAAGTGGAGACAAGAGAAATTCGTTAAGAGAAGAAAAGAGAAACTCAATTTCTCTCCATCATGCTTGAAGAGAAGTTGGGAGAACTTTGAAAATTTAAAATATCTTAAAAGAAATCTAGACGAGAGTAAGGAATTATAAAATATTTAAAAAAAAAAGGGTGTCTCTCAATTTCTCTTCTCTTTTCTCTACTTTTGAAGATAAAGAAAACTGACCTTTTTTTTTTCCTCTCATCTTCTCTCCAATTCCTTTCTCTTCTCTCCCACATAACAATTCAAACAAGAGTAATGGAGGGAAACTTTTTTATTTTATCTTCTCTTCTCTCCATTTCTCTCAATCCAAGCACAGCGATGGCACTTGATTTTTAAACACAATTTTTGTTCTCGACCAAGATTTCTCAGTTGAGTCGAACTCATCTCGGACTAGTCAAATCTTCTAACCCGATTTAGTATCTTCTCTTCTCCTTCTAAATTACGATCTTTCCTTCCAATTAGATTTTCTCATCTTCAAATTCATCTCAGATATTGTCAATATGTTTGGTGGATTTTATATTGATTTTTCCTTAATTTGGTGTGCATGATTTCAGATCCCCTCTGTCTTCAAACCCATCTTGTCCCAAGCATGGGGTTTAAATCTTCTTCCTTTGGTCTGAGTAAATTTTATTGATACAACATAAATTACTAGGGGCCCTCATATGGCTAACTACTAAGGTTGCCTATAAATTTAAAGGATAATATTGAAGTAACATGGAAGTGTGTAGGAACCATAGATGATTTTCATCGAGATCTCACTCTTCCATGATGTCCCCCACAATGTTACTCCAGCACGACTCAAATTTAAAATAAGAAAAAAAATATTTGGGGCACTTGATGTCAAAGGAAACCTGTCTTTTAAATTTCGTAAATCCTCCTCTTTGACATTTTAATTACAGTTGGGTATAATGGTTAAGGACTCTCTTCAAAATTGAGAGATCTTGAGTTCAAATCACAATTTGACTATATTTTAACAATTTTATTTGAAATATCTTGAAACTGTTTGTCACTATCCGGCCCAAATCAATTAATTCGACAAATTGGATATGGATTTAATGCAAATAAAATGGGTCAGAAATGATTTTAACTATTAGGATCCTTGTTGGATTCGGATCCGTATATGATTCCAGATAAAAAAAAAATAAGATATGGATATGGACATACTCATATCCAGACCGAACCCGACCCATTTTAAGCCCTAGTTTTACCATAAAAAACTCTCTATGTCGGATGTACCCTGTCGACACATACAAAACCGTGCGTTGGATGTGCATTGAGAGGCTCTTATTGACATTGATTTTGCCTTGAAATAACTTTATGTTGGACGTGCCTCGTCGCTATACATAAATTGGATTGATTGCTTGAATTCATTCAAGAAATGGAGTAAATATGCAAAATTGGAAATCCATGTTGTGTTTGCATCCATTTTCTTAAATAAATAATAATAATAATAATAATAATAATAATAAAAGATGGGTTGCATCCATCTCAAATCAATGAATTGTATTTCTAATCATCAAACACTATAACATTGCATTCATTGCATCCATTACAGTTAGAGATGAGAAATATAGCCTAAACATTTGAAAAAAATGAATTTAACTTTATTTAAGGGATTTCAATAGTTTATTACCAAAGAATCAATCTTAGGATTGAGATTTTCCATCTTTCTAACGAAATGGAGTTTTTCTTCGATGGGATTCAAGTTTTCGGTGATTGGTTATATGATTTGAACTTCCTCCTAGCATATGGTTGGTTCTATTGGAAAAAATTGTATGGAAGCAAAAAAGAAGATTGACTATTCTTCGAGGCACATTGTAACTACGCTTTCTTTAAATGTTATTTGTCCATTTTCAAAATTAAATTGAGAATGAAAAAAAGGGTTCTAACAAACACGTTCTCAAGATACAATGAAGCCCAGTCTCTCTGTTATCTCCTACTGTTTTTGCATTATCACAAAAAAATCCGAACACTAAGATATTATGCTCAAGATGAGGAGAGAGAGAGAGAGAGAGAGAGAGAGAGAGAGAGAGAGAGAGATTTTAAAATTGCAAGAAATTTGATTTTTCAAATGACCATAAAAAAGTTTTAAAATCTAAATTTAAAGAGTGATTGTATCTCTTTGAATAGGAACCATGACTGTTAAGGGTTCCTGTTAGATAATCACACCCTTCTGGAATAGACACCAAAAATTGTAGAAGCCTTGTTGACCCGTAGTCAACTCTATTTGATTCATGGTCATACTTATTGGCAAGTCATTGTGTGGTCAAACCATGTTGACCCGTAGTCTTGACTACAATCAACTACTTTGAACCACCAAGCATCTTGATCATCTATCCAACGATCTATATCGAACTTTGATGGTACACTTAACAAATAGGAAAGAGCTCCCCAATACTCCTCGTGACGATGCGTACGTGCGAAGTGCGTTTCTAAAGCACCCTAAACGCCCAATCGACCTTTTGCACGTCACACGCGTGAGCGAACGTGATGGTGAGCTGTCATTACATACAACAAAGTCTTTCTACTAAACTAACAAATATTATAAGTGACGAGTCATTTATAAGTTTGAGGTGAGTCTTACTTCTATTCCATGTAGGATTAAAAAATATCAGTGTAAAGTTAAGTCCCTGTGTGGATACACCTCTCCATGTAAGAGTAGAAGCCCAATCTCTTCACGCAAGAGCAAAAATCTATCCAAATGTTTGCTAGCTCCCCACAGGAGCGTCGTCAAGAAGATCTATCCAAACATAGTGTAAGTCTTCACAATACTAAATTTTTCAAAGAAATTTGAATTCCCTCCAAAACATTTGAAATTTATAAAACTACAAAAGTAGTTTAATGGTACAACTACTTTTAAACAAATCTTTTTTGAATTTCAAACTTTTAGAAATTTTAAAATAAATCATAAACAAATAAATTACTTTTATGTAAATAAATCAAAATTAGATAGAAAATTTCTAACAATCCCCCACAATTTTTGAAATAATTAAAAAAAACTTTAGCATAAGAAACAAAATAAGCTAAAGTGCATAGATGAAGGCATCTTTCTACATTTGAACCTTCATTTAGTGTAAACATTTAAAAGTTCATCAGGTACTTAGTGACATTTAGTCTTGAACTAAGGACCCTATTTAACAAACTAGAAACATAACACACAATAATTTTTTACAAGTATTTAGTGTTCTTTTGCAAGTCAACACATTTAAGGCCATATGCTTTATCCCAAATTCATTAGTGCTCTAGGGGAGTCTATAACCCCATGGGAGGCGACCTTACTTCCACACTCAAATAGGTAAATCTATTAAAAGATTTCCCTGTAGTAAAACTTCAACCAAATAAATTATAGATTTATTAAGAGAAAAAATATTCTCATCCTATTATCTTACAAGGTTAACACTAGTCTGTCAAACAACCAAGAATGAGCTAATTAGACCAAAGATATTCTAATTGTACTAGTGTTTAAACAATCATTTACACATAACTTGTTTTTCCCATTGAACCTTAGTGATGGGTCATAAAACTAGGTTAGGTTCCTATTGTTGATGATTTTAGTTTATAGACCTAAAATCCATTCCTTTCATTGTTTTATAAATATAATCTCTTACAAGTCCCTTAATAAGAGGATAGGCCAAGTTCTTTTTAGACCTTACGAAGATTAATGAAACTACTCCATCTTTGAGTAGACTTCTGACATAATTATGTCGATTCTTACCATTGTATGTCTTATTGTTAGTTCTCTTCAAACTAACTTCACTATCACAATAAATGGTAAGTGCAGGAATTAGCTTATTAACAAAATGCAAGTATGTCATTAAATTTCTAAGCCATTTTGCCTATTTACATGTTGCAGCAAGTGCAATGAACTCAGCTTCCATAGTAGAGTGAATAATGCAAGTTTGCTTTTTTGATCCCCATGAAATTGCACCACTTGATCCAACTAGTCGTAGACTTTGATTCTTCACTATTCACATTTCAACTAGCATCATTGTACCCTTTTATTACATTAGAAAAATCATTAAATTTTAAGGCATAATTAACAGTTCCTCATAGATATTTCAAAACTCAAAGTATTGCATCCCAATGTTCCTAACCAAGGTTACTAGTATATCTACTTAGTTTACCTATAACATATGCAACATCTAGACGAGTGCAAGACATAACATACATGAGACTGCCAATTATCTTTAGCATAATCTAGTTGGGAAATACACCTTTCGGTGTTCTTAACTAACTTATTGTTAGGATCATAAGGGGTAGAAACAGATTTGCAATCAAAATGATTATATTTTCTAAGGAATTTTTCAGTATAATAAGATTGAGTTAATGATATACCATTATTAGTTCTTACCAACTTAATTCCTCGTATTACATCCGCTACTCCCATATCTTTCATAATGAAATTAGAAGACAAAAATAATTTTGTTTTCATTATGCATTTTATATTAGTACCAAATATAAGCATGTCATCAACATACAAACAAATAATTACACCAGAACAATCATTAAATTTACTATATACACACTTATCTGATTCATTAATTTTATAACCATTAGACAACATTACTTTATCAAATTTATCATGTCATAATTTTGAGAATTGTTTTAATTCATACAAAGATTTGACTAATTTGCAAATCTTATGTTCTTGTCCTTTCATAATAAAGTCTTCAGGTTGATCCATGTAAATTTCCTTAGTTAACTCTCCATTTAAAAAAGATGTCTTAACATTCATTTTGTGGATGATAAGTTTATGAACAAATGATAAAGCTAACAAGAGTCTAATAGTAGTTATTCTCAGGGGTGGATTTAGAGTAAGGGCCGTGGGGGCACTTGCCCCCACAAGAGTTTTCAAATTCTATGAATTAATGTACTTTTGTGATAGGTTCTAAGAGTGGAGAAACAAATCTGTTACTATTGCCCCCACAACTATGTTTTTAACTCTTGGCTGCTCCCACATGAGCAAAATCTTGACTCCGCCACTGGACTTATTCTAGCTACTAGAGCATAAATATCAAAATTGTATGGAAGCAAAAAAAGAAGATTGACTGTTCTTCGAGGTACGTTGTAACTACGCTTTCTTTAAATGTTATTTGCCCCCTTTTGGAATTAAACCTAGCATGCAAAAAAGGGTTCTGACAAATACGTTCCCAGGATACAACGACACCTAGTCTCTCTGTTATCTCCCACTATTTTTGTACTAATAGAAAGAGATCAAAACACTAAGATATTATGCCCAAAACGAGGAGAGAGAGATTTTAGAATTGCAAGAAATCTGTGATTTTTCAAATGTCCACAAAAAATGTTTTAAAATCTGAATTTAAAAAGTGATTGTGTATCTTTGAATATGCATCATGACTGTTAAGGGTTCCTATTAGATAATCACACCATTCTGGAATAGACACCAACAGTTGTAGAAACCTTGTTGACCCACGGTCAATTCTATTTAACAACTCTCCTCGCGACAATGCATACGTGCGAAGTGCAAAGTGCACCTCTAAAGACCAACGCGTCTTAAATGTTCAATCGTCCTTTCGCACACCGCGTGCTACATACAACAAAGTCTTTCTACTAAAATAACAAATATTGTAAGTGATGAGTCCTTTATAAATTTGAGATGAGTCTTACTTCTATTTCATGTGAGTTTGAAAAATGTAGGTGTAAAGTTAAGTCTCCACAATACTAAATTTTTCAAAGAAATTTGAATTCCCTTCAAAACATTTGAAATTTATAAAACTACAAAAGTAGTTTAATAGTACAACTATTTTTAAACAATTTTTTTTTGAATTTCAAACTTTTAGAAATTTTAAAATAAATCATAAACCAATAAATTACTTTTAGGAAAATAAATCAAAATTAGATAAAAAATTTCTAACAGATTCAACATAGAAGGATATTTAAAAGGAGGAGGTGTAATCGATGGAGATGCCCTTAGAAAGGATTTTTTTAAATTTTAATATTAAAGTTTGGCCTGATCTCAAAGAATAAGAGAATATCAACATAACTTCCCTCTAATTTTGGATATGTTTGGATTTATTTTTCCACTATTATAACACAATGTTTTAAATCTCAGAAATATTGAATGTCGATTGATTTTTCTTCTTAGTTTGCTTCAAACCTTGGAACCCTTTTCTTCGTTCCAGGCATGAATTTAAATTTCAGACGTGATCGAGATAAGTAACACTTAGATTTTCAAAATCTTGGCTGAGATAACAAGTGACCGGAAATCTCGCTCGAATGCGTCAAAGACCAAGACGAGTAGGCACAAAATCATGATCATAAGTTCCTTGCACATACCAAGTGATCAGGCCCTTCAAATTAATGGATCCCACACCAAGGCGATCTTGGAAACCAAACCAACTCGATTGATCACGACCATCGATTTAAGGGGTATTTGTCTTGAACATGTACAATCATCCAACTGAGCTGGAATCCAATCCGTAACGAGTATGCCACATGTACAGTGATGCCATTATAGACTGACTACCTTAAGATGTTTCCAACAATAAAATAGACAATCATGTCTTTCCTAGAGCTAAAAATCTCACAAACATATCTTTAACAAGCCAACCTGTCGTTATAAATGGGATGAACTCACTCATCATCATATGCATCCCGCCACTAAATTTAGAACAGAAACTCATCATCAAAATGCAGCCAGCTGTGTCCTTTCCACCATCCTTCCCCTCCCTAACACCCACTACTGCCTTGGCTAATCTGTTGAGAACCCCTCCAAACCTACAAGCCACACTTGTTTCTCGATGTCCTGCCATCAAAGCAAACTTCTACTATTGATTACAGCTCCAAAACCTCATAAATCATTTTCTCCATCCCCTTTGATTTCTACCTTGATACTTACCATCTAAAACTATGTCAAATATGAATAATTTGTCTATATTTTCCAGTGTATTTCCTACTGAAGCTTGTGAGACAATTGGGGGAGAAGCTTGCGATGCACAAATGTATCCTGAAGTGAAACTTAAACAGGAGGAGAGATGCACAATAGGCAGGATTGCTCAAGAGTTGGTTGATAGAGAATATTTCAAGCATAACGAACCCAAGATGTAAGATCTCAGGATTGCTCAAGACTTATATTACATTTTGATATTTCGAGTCTAAAGAAGACTTGGACTAACTGCAATTTTGTTGATGAATGTTATAGGGTGTTTCCAGGAGAGGCTTGTGACAATCTACTAAATGAACTATATTGTTGTATATAACTACATTAAGTTTCAGAAACTAATCTCCAAAAGACCCTATTTAAGATATTACAACTACAAGAGAAAGATTAACTATTCTGTTTCTTCAATAATCTCCTCCAATATCAGATACTGGAGAGCTATGGAGTACTTTGCAGATTCCTTCCTTCCTGATTTGCTCACCGATGAGCTATTACTCCTCAGAAGAAACGATCCCGGACAATCACCTTTAATAAACAACTCAATCTCATTATATTTATATATCAATCAAGGAAGAATTAAAACCAAATGTGGCAAACAATCAAGAATAAATTCTTTATAATTAAAAGTTGGAATGCTTATGATCATCAAATTGCAATAATTTGTGAGAGTTTATATTGCCACACCAACTTTTGTTTATCACACTAAAAGTGATAAAATGAGAGCTTATATACCACACCAAATTTTACTATGAGCAACCCAAGGTGTGTAGTGTTAAATTTCGACATATTTCCATGAAAAATTTCCATTTCCACAAGTTCCGACATGGAATTTAATCGATAGTTTTTTTTTTTTGTATATATTTCGGTGGAAATCACTATTCATTTTGTGAAATATTTCAAATAGGTGTGTGCTAATTCTTTGGTGATTTCATATGAATTGGGGTGCTCTTAGCAAAAGTTGCTGTGGCAATAGAATCCCTCTAAAATTTCATATAGCACATCAAATAAACACACCAGAAAGGAGCTTTAAAACAAAATGGAAAAAAAGAAGACGGGAGCAGCTGCTATGATAATCCGATAGCAGCATCAATCACTTGTAATCAGTCTCTTTGCAGCTTTTTATCTTTGGTGTGTTGCAAAAGAAAAGTTGGTATGGCAATATAAATGAGTAAGTTATAACCTATACCAAATGCTACAATGTTTTCAAGGGAAAATTGCAGATGCCAAGCTAAACTTTTGATCAATCCTTAATATTAACACTAACCTTTAATTGTAAAAATTGAAGGTATCCATCTCTTGTAGATGAATAACAATCTTGGTGTGTCCCCATGGTGTGTATCAGAAAGCAACAGCTTGCAAGGCCCTCCCGAATCCAATTTTTCACTGTGAAGTATAAATGAAACAGAGATTGGTGATAATGATTAAAAATAACAAAAATAGAATTGCTACAATTCAATTTGTTGAAACTTACTTTGAATGGGTTATGGCATCACGACATAATGCAAGACTTCGAACCATTGCTATGTCTCTACCCCTCTGATTACTGTATCTCTCTTGACATTTACTGCATAAAAATAAAATAAAATATACTCATATGGAGTCACTGATTTTCTTTGGATTGTTAATTTAATTCACCATATCTCATTCAAGAGGCGGATAACCTGATTACATGACTGCAATCAAATTTATAGAAAAAACCTGTCTTATGAAATATATTCTCTTTTTGTACCTCGGTGAGGTAGTAAAGTCTATGTCTGGTAATACCAAAACTGGTCTTCAAACACTAATTATAACTCTTACCCATCAATGTGTATCGTTTTTTTTCCGGCTATTGTGGGTATCCCCACCCTTCAGGTGAGACTAATCCCATGGTCACACGCACCGCCCCCTCGGAAAGTCCTACGTGCAAATGGTTGAGTCGAGGGTCAACCGGACCCTGGACTGAACACTTGACCTACCCTTCCTAAGGATCTTATCAAGGCTCGACTTGCCCATCAATGTATATCGTGCCCCGTTGCTAAGTTTGTTAAAGTCTATGAGTACTGATATTGCAACCTGGTAGAGTCATCACCGACCTACAACTATTGGATTAGTGGAATGATTCCTAGATTAGATTAAACTTTAAGTTATATTAGAATTCTATTTGTGTTAGATTAGGATTGTTTTTAATTAAATAGAGTTAGATTAGGATTCTATTTGTATTAGATTAGGATTGTTCTTAATAGAGTTAGATTATTTTAAGAATTCTAGTTGTGTTAGGAGTTTAATTTGTTTTCTATATAAAAAGACCCATAGCCATGAGTTTTTAAGTGTAATGAATTTTGCTTAGGAGAGAATAAAGTTTTATATTGTTTTATTTTTCTCTCAACTTCTCTCCTCCATCTTCTACATGTGGTGTAGCGTGTGACGTGTTTCGCTTTGTTTTATGTGTCCGCAATAATAAAAGCTCAAGAAAATTTCAGCTCCGCTGCGTAGAAATCTTAACAATTGGTATCAAAGCAGGACAATTCATTGGGAGAAAGTTTTCGGCACGGCTACACAACGAGTTTATTGAAGAAGAAGATGACTGGTAACTCGGGTTTCTCGTTTTCCTGAAAGCTTAACAACTCCAACTATGATTTATGGAAATCATATATGGAGTCGTACATGATGGGTCACGAGCTCTGGGACATGATGTGTGGAGACAACACAGTGCCGCCAGAAGACCCTACATCGAAGACAAAGTGGAACGCCAAGGCTAGTAGAGCTCTTTATGCACTGGAGTAATCCGTGGATGACGACATGCTAATTCGTATTTCAGATGCAAAAACACCAAAAGAGGCATGGGATATTTTTACAGGTCTGTTCTCAAAGAAAAACTAGGAAAACTCTTGGTGGTAGAGTATTTCCTTCGCATGAAGACTGTGCAGGGAATTGGCCCTATTGGATCTAAAAAATAAAATCTCGGATGCCAAGATGAGGAGACTCTTGATCAACGGTCTACAGCCAGATTACGCGGCATACGTGGCGACTATTGCCAGGTGGGCGACACAACCTTCTGCGGATGACTTAGAAATTTTGCTCATTAGTCACCAGATGGTACTCATCAAAATCAGTAACTTGAAGACTGAAGACAAGGAAGAAGCTATGTTTTCTAAAGACTCCAAAAGTAAGTAGTGAGGCAAATTTAAATCGAATCACAATAAAGGCGGATCAAAGAACGGGGTAGATACCAACATCAACGGAAAGAACGACAAAAAGACACAGGATAAGCAGACTAAAAATTCATGTTATCGTTGTGGAGAACTAGGGCACTTTGCACGTGATTGCAGAGTGAAGTTGATTCATGCAGAAGTTAATGCAGTCACTAAAGATTCCCGACATGTAGAAAGCTAGTAAGCGAGGGGGAGCTAGTGATGAGAAAGACTAGGATCCACAAGCAAACTATGCATCAACTACTGAAACGCAAGGTTTATCTGCACCAATTACCACCGAGATGATCGAAGAGCACGCCTTCCCAATTGTGGTGGAAGATCAACATGATAAAACTTATCTAGCCTCAGTGAATTGCACATCTAGGCAGAGTGCATCAATTAACTATGCCAAAGATTGGATCGTGCACTTGGGTTGTTCAAACCACATGACGAGTGATGAGAAGATGTTTAGAACCATGCATTCATATGATGGAAATTGAATAGTTGTAATAGCTGACAACTCACAACATTTGGTAAAGCATGTGGGTGTTGCGAAAATTGTAGCGAGATTTGCCGAGGACCAATTACTACGAGGAGTCTACCATGTTCCTGGCATGGCAAAAAATCTATTATCTATTCCACAAATAACTGGGACGGGATGGTATGTCTTATTCGGACCCCAAGATGTGAAGATCTTTGAGAATGTTAAAGTAGATGGCATACCTGTGATGAAAGGAATGCAAGTGAGTCTATGTACGTAATGTTGGCAGAAGAGGCATACATAGAAAAGACCAGAAAGATCAAGACACCGGACCTTTGGCATGCATGGTTAGGGCACACAGGATACAAAAAGCTCCATGAGATGGTGAAACATGAACTTTTTAGAGGACTTTCAAAGCTTGATTTTCGTTTAGACACACTATGTGCAGGTTGTCAGTTCGACAAAACGCATCGACTACCTTTCGAAGAATCAAAGTTTCAATCGAAAGAACTGTTGAAGCTTTTGCACACTGATGTGTTTGGTAAGGTGAAGTGCTCATCAATAAGTGGTAAGCACTACATGATCACTTTCATCGACGACTTATCAAGATATGTTTGGGTGTATTTCTTGAAAGAAAAATTTGAAGCAATCGAGAAGTTGAAAGAATTTCGCATAGAGGTAGACACATTGGTTGGACATAACATCCATCGTATACGGTCCAATAATGGTGGAGAAAATACCTCAGAGGAGTTCGACGAGTACTTGAAACAACACAAAATTATAAGGCAACTCACTTGTGCAAATACGCTGCAACAAAACGGAATAGCTGAACGAAAGAATCAACATTTAGGTAACATGTGTCAATGTATGTTGCACTCTAAAAATGTGAGACCACAATTTTGGGCTGAGTCAATGGCGACAGCAGCGTATGTGATCAACCGACTACTGCAAACTCTACTCGGGTTTTTTTCTCTGTACGAAAAACTACTTGGATAGAAACCATCAGTAAAACATCTCCATGTTTTCAGGTGTGTTTGTTACATTTTTCTCACAGGAAATCTACGATTAAAACTTGATAAAAGGACGTTGAGGTACATCTTTGTGGGTTACGATTCCAAGAGAAAAGGTTGGAGGTGTTGTGATCCGCCGACAGAGAAGATCTATGTCTAATGGGATGTATTTTTCAATAAAGCATTGTCGTGGTGGTCAAACGACAATATTTTGTTACCAAATTCATTAGAGTTTAAAGATGAAGTTCAAATTTATCTCAATAAAGATGAATCAAAGTAAGGGGAGGTTGATCAATCCAAATCTAGATTAGACACTCAAGTGACCAAGGTTGGTAATGCTATTAAGCCTGAAAGTTCTCCAAGAAGACGTAATGACCCTTGGAAAATTGGAATCAATTCACTAAAGAACATGACATTATAAGAAAAACGTCCTTCACAGCTTGAGACCGTGGAGGAAGATACAGAACTAAAACCTTGAAGATCTTCACGTATGAGAAGACCTAACCTAAAATACGCAAATAGTACTTTTGCATAAATCATTATGGGAGAGAAAAGTTCTTGCAACAACTTGGAAGCCCACAACATAAAGGAACCGACTTCTTTTGAAGCAGCACAAGGAGTCAAGGAGTGGGAAATCACAATGGGCGAAGAGTTCACTACCTTGATCAAGAATGAAACATGGGAATTGGTCCCACATCCTCAAAGAGTAAAACTAATTATATGTAAGTGGGTGTTCAAGGTGAAGAGACTGTCAAATGGAACAGTAGATCATTACAAGGCACGTTTGGTGGCACATGGATTTAGTCAACAATATGGAATTGACTTTGACGAAACATTCAGTCCAATTGCGAAAATCACTTCTGTACCTAAGTTGATTGCAATTATAGCAAGTAAGTAAAGGGTGGAAGCTTTGACAACTTTTACTTATAATACACCAATCCTTGTGAAAGTACATTGTTATTATTTATACGTAGAGTGGTGTGTAGTAAGTAAAAGTTGGTGTGTTAATACTATAGAAGCTCTCTTTATATAGCAACCCCAATAAATGAAATCAAAAATAGAAACCATCTGGGATGGAAATAACCATTGTTTTCTTTTAATCACCGAAGACCTCCTTTTATTTCTTCTTATGCTCCCAAAGTTGTCAACCAATAAGAGGAGGAGGAGGAAGACGACTTCAGTCCAATGTATATTTATATTTTACATTAACTGATGTGTGTCTATAACCTTATTTGGTGCGTGTGAAACATAAAAATCATGTAGAGAGAGGATTTATTATTTGTACCTCTCATCAAAGAAACCTCCAAAATCATCGACTATGACTGCTGCTGGAAAGTTAAGGTGCACGTGAAATGCAGCAAAGTATCTGTTGATCCCCTCTTCATCTTCTACATACCTACCCTTCCAAAGTCCAAACATATAATAATCAAATTATGATCGATCAATGAATTTGATAAAATATCAACCGTTTTTTGTGATTTTCTTACTTCATATGTATTCGTTGAAAGACATCTGAAGATGGATCGACGCCCTGAATTCGCTCTCATCCATATTTGCAAAATAAAAAAATTAGAAGAAAAAATAAAGAGAGAGAGAGAGAGAGAGAGAGAGAGAGAGAGAGAGAGAGAGAGAGAGAGAACCTGAGACAAGTAGGGGGGTTTAGTGTGTAATTTGCGGCGATTGCAAAGGAAGACCACATCAGAGTTGTTGTGAAGAGCGATATTAAATGCAAATTGGAATAATAGAGACGTCTTTCCGCTGAATAAGAATTGAGAAAAGAAACAAAAAAGGATTTAACTTCACTTCTCTCATCTCATCTCAGCTCAGAGGACCCCTACAAAATACAAATTAGAATACGAATACGAACGAGAGAGAGAGAGAGAGACTTACGAGGAAGGAGGGCCAGAAAGAAGCATGATTTGGTTCTGATTCAGATCAATTTGATTATTACTGGAAAAGAACCTTCGCACCATTTTCGTGGTTTGGGAATTGTTCTAGCCTCAACCAAGCCAAAAACTATTCTATTCTGTTTTTTGAGCTATTTTACTGCCACCCACTCCATTTTTTTCTTATAATACTCCAATTATTATATTAAATTAAAAGAGATTATCATTTTTATTATTTTATTAGAGTTGTGATAATCGGACTCCCCCACGTGGCATACTCTCCCAACGTGGCTTGTGCTAGAACCATAGATCTTTTTTTCCTCAGGATACACATCTACACATCCTCATAAATATGTGCAATTGTGTATTCGGAGGAAAAATATACACAATTCTAACACATGCCACATCAGGAGAGTATTTTGAGTAAGTCAATGCGTGTGTGTGTGTGTGTGTGTGTTAGAAAATCATTACTCTATTTATATTCGCATCCCCATTTTTTCTTTACTAATGATAATCTTACACCCTCATCATCATTCTCAAAGTACTCTCCTGACGTGGAATGTGCCAAAACCATAGATTTTCTTCCATGGGATATACAAACTGCACAGATTTATGGGGATATGCAGTTGTGCATCCCAAGGCATAAAGTCTATGGTTCTACCACATGCCATGTCAAGAGACTATTTTGAGTATGCCATGTGGCGATGTTAGATTATCATTACTCTTTTTTTTTTTTTTTTTCAATCCCAACTACCAAATCATAATGCATTTACTCTCACATTATTGTTGGAAACTGTTATGATTCTACAGGTAGGTTCACACTCATTGGCCCTCCCCCTCTTCAAAATGCACCCAATTGGTAATAGAGTATTGTGGAGGGATTTTTAGGCCTTTCCACTCCTTGAGATAGGTCTTGACATGGATGATACTAATGATTTTGATTAAAAAGCTCTTCATCGTATCCTTTTTGACTTAGGTATTTAAAAATAACCAGGAGAAGGATTAAGATTCTAGTGTGGTGTTTGCCAACGATCCTCTGATGATTTTGTTAATAATGAAATACAGTAAGAAAATGTAAAAAATTTGAGAAAATAAAGAAGAAGGTGAACAATGGAATTGGAGAGAGTTTCTCTAATATTTTTCTCTCCTTTTTCTTTTTAATTTTTCTCAACCCCCTATGTCTTTCTCTTTCTTGTTATTTTATAGACGTTGTTTGGATAGAATAATGGAGATCAAGTTGCCGACAAAATAACTCAAGTTGATGTTCCCAAGTCTTCTCATGAACCATTGCAGGGAATTGGCGGTCCGATAACTAGGGCAAGGACAAAAGGGATGAAAAAGGCATTGCAAAGCTTGATTGTGGAAGTACAATACGAAGAGGCCATTCTAGAAGATTCTAAGAATAAATATGGAGATGTCAAAGCTTCACCAAGGATAGTCAACTATCTTTTTATGCAAGAGATTGATTTGTAAGAACAAATTGGATGCAAGGGTTAATTGAGAATTTGATATTCTAATTGTCCTTAGTTTTGGTATTTTATTTCCTAAGGACTAATTAGACCCAATCTTGATCTAATTTGTCTATAAAAGGGCACCTCATGTTGTATTTGGGGCAATTTACAATTTACATTTTATGAGTTTTTATTTGAAGTTTATTCCAAGAAGTTTCTTAAGTCTTCATGTGTTCTTGTATGAATTCTTGCTTGAGTTTTTGAAGAAGTGCATGAATCTTCGACTTATCAAATGAGTGATCATCATTTGTGGCATCTCAAGATTGAGGTTTCAAGGACTTAGTTTCCTTGGGGTTCTAATCCGATCATCATCAACTTTTGTTTCTACACAATTTTAGAATATTTGAAGCCTTCGAATTAAAAGGTTCTTAGAAGAGATCATCAAGAGGAGGTTTAAATCCAAGAGGGTTCATATCAATAGGTGTTATCACACGGCTTACCCAAATTCAATGGATATTGATTGGCTTTTGGGAGTCATGCCAATAACTTCATTAATGCTCCCATCGAGTTTGATTTGCAATGTCTCATTCCCATTGTGGAGTTGGTATATATCTGCAACTTTTTTGGGGGGTAGGTGATCTGAAAATATCTGATAAGTCCTCATGAAATCTTTGCATTAAATGAAAGGATTTCTATGCAAACCACATTTAATTCTTTGTCTTATTAGGGAAATATTTCAAGGTCCAAACTATGATCACACCGGCTTTTAGCGTAATATTGTGTTTCGTATCATTAATTTTCCTCAATGTATCAACATTGACCCATCAATCTTTCTTAGGATTGGTGGTACTCAGTGACTGAACATGCAATTATTGGTTATCATGTTCGGATTGGGACTAAGGGCCTGGTTTTCTTTCGCTACTAGTTTTGACTTGATCTTCTTTCTTTTCTCATATGTCTACGTCATGCGATGTGACCAAAATGATCCCCAAAATTGCTCCTTTTTTGGTATCTCAGTTCACCGAGATGACAAAAATGATGTGAGTCATTAGTTGGTTTCCCAAGGGGTTCGGTTAGCGATATTTGCAATACCTAGTAACTTGAATTTCAGACGATTATGATTGTGATGATTTGGCATGAGACGGTTTATTTTCTCTTAAATGATAGGGAGGTGGCATGCTGAACATGTGCCAATTTTTTGTTCTTCGAAAAAATAGAAGAAAGGGTGCAATAACTTCCCCTTTCTAAGATTTTCAATAAAGACAATGATATGGTTTGGGGTGGGAAATTTTTTCATAAGTATCCTCTTCCCTCTCATCTTCTCTTGATTTTGTTCATTTGTGTTTGAATCTATTTCTGTTTCGGAAAATGAAGAATTTTCATCATCTGGTGTAAAAATTGATTGATCTCTTTTCATCTTGCAGTCTTCAAGACCTTCTACTGAAATCCAGGTATTTCCTTTTTCTTTTCTTTTCCTGTTCTTTCCTTATTTTGTTTTATGATTTATATGCATCCCTTTCCATAAGTTTTGTCTTTCTATTTTTCTTTTTTTTGCTTTTATTTTTCACTCTTATCCCTTGGTCTAGGTTTCGTTTGTTGCCACCCTTTCTTCTTCCCCATTCTTGTCTTATTTCCTTCAATTTTCCTCGCTCCTCGTCATATCAATCAGTAAGGTTAAGTTTTTTATATTGGATTTAATCGAGGTTAGAAAATATTTTCATATCTCTGATGAGGTTACTCTCTGAGAAGCACATCATTCGATTGACCATACTTCTAGATACCTTTCTAAAGTTGGTTATTATTTGGGTCAGATTATCATTGGACTTAGGTTTCCCTTATTGGTCAATTTCCTTGTTCACTACTTCTCTTTTCTCCGGGGCCATAAAACGTTTTCTTTGTTTTACTGTCGGTCAGGTCGGATCTATGTGGAGACTATGACATGAAATATTTGGGTCAATTTATAGCATGTCTTTCAGGACCAGGCGAATACTTCTACATTCTTCCTTAAGCGGTTTGGCTCTTTTTTTTGTGACACCTCATTTTTGCATATGCTTAATTCGACAATTCATCACCCGATTGTTGTGGATTCCTAATGATGAGCATAAAGAACTCGAAGGCTTATGAGTAATGTCCTTGATGTTTCCCATTTCTAGTCCTTCCATCTTCATTACTCGCTAGGACTTAACATAGAAATTTACGCATGCTTAAGTTACTACATTTTACATCCGATTTAGCAAGTACATTAGCTTAGGTTCGATACACATTTCAATAATCTAGAGATCTCACGACGCTAGAAAAATGTGACTCTAAGACGTATAAACAATCATGTTGAGACTGAAAGAAACCTCACGCTAAAATTCGTAAAAATCTGTAAAAATCAACAAAATAACGAAAAAAAGAGAAAATTTTGAAAGTACCTCTATAGCATTCAAAATATGATTTCGAGTTTAATGGGACCCAAATCGAAGAAAAGAGAAAAATTTATGATAAATCACAAAAATAACTGAAACGCCCTTTAATGTATGACTTTAACCTAGAGACTTTCATTCTTAGGAAAATATAATAAAAATTTTAAAAAAATAAAATCAAAATTAAACTAAAATTAAAATTTATCCGGCCAATTAAAATTTAAAATCAACTTAAGTTTCAAATTAAAATTCAAACTAAAAATTAATCGACCCATTAAATATTAAAATTAAAATTCAATCGATCAAACCAAATTAAAATTAAAATTTAATCGAACAATCGAAATTTGAAATCAAATTTAAATTCAAATTTGAGTTAAAAATTTTAAATATCAAATTAAAATTTAAATCAAAATGTTGTCAAAACCCAACTAAATTCCAATCAATCAATTAAAATTCAAAATCAAATTAAAATTTTAAATCAAAATTTCATCAAAATCCAATTAAAAATTCAAATTAAGAGTTGATCAATGAATAAATCAAAATTTAATAAAATTAAAAATTAAAATTAAGTAAAATCTAATCAACTTGTGACGCCCCGCCAAACGCTAACACAAATCCCAAGGCCAAATCCCAAGGTACTAGGTGGCACCTCGAAATTTCGGCATGATCTCCTATGTTTATGTTAGCGTTTCACAGAACTCAAACTTGATAAACCAATTTATAACAAAACCTGTATAAAAATGTAGATATAGGAAAAATAACAGCAGAAGACTAATTACATCTAACATATAAGTAGATCAGAGTGCGAAAGATTTATCAATATACAGGCTTACCAAAACACTCTCACTCTAATATAGGCCTAAACTCTCAATCCAAAAATTACATACATCTTGGGTGAAACTGACAATACTAAGGGATGTGACCCTAGTGCTCACCAGGTAATAAACTCTGATCGTCGATCTGATCGATCAGATACTCCTCAATTACGGACTCTACGCCTGCCTCGATAGCTGCAAATGCTGAAACTAAAAAAAAATAGGAAGGAAAGGGTGAGTAACAATGGTTACCCAGTAAGTCCACAGCCAATTCCTACTAATAACCCTTCCTAAGCATGATCGAATAAAGCATACTGAACATTTTAATACATGCAAAGTTTTACAAGATAAAATACGATCAACTAGTACATATAGCCAGGGATAAGCAACTAAACAGTTTTAAAATTTTCACATAACATCAATCATCCATACTCATTATACATTTCCCATTTTTTTTTTTTTGCAAATAATGTTGACAACATTGAAATAGTAGACATGATTCTCAGTTTGTAGTTCGAAATATAACGACATATACATAATACAAATGGTGGAGTATTGGAATTAAAGAGTTGGGATTCACGACTGGATCGTTCCCAGTCGGGACATGATATTCCTCAATAACATCGTAGTTCCTGATTTTGTGGCTGGTCGTGTCTACCACGCTTGCGGGACCATTTATCCGGCTCAGGCTGGTCGTTTGACGTGACCGTAAGCAATGGGTCTCTTTTCGATGCGTCAGAACGTTCGACTACTACTAGATTGTTAGTGATCACTGACTAATCATCTTCGTCTATGCCTATCAGGCGTGCATGTGATTCCCAAATGACACTCCACTCGTATACGACCACCTTTACAATACACGTTCACTGGTAAAGATAAGAAAAGAATGAACTCGGATTCCAGTTGTGACTCCACTCTCATACGCATCCCATACCACGTATGAGCTTGGTGGTCCCTACCGTACATCCCAGGATAGTGTACCCCTCTGGATGATGTGACGCATTATCCCTTCAGGCATTCACAAACCCTTTAACAACTCACAAAATAGCTACGTATATATATAGTTTTTCATTTAAAACAAAAGAGAAATTAACAGAACAGGGTTGAGAATGGATATCCAGTTCCTACCATGCAACCGTGACCACCCGGCCTAAAAGTAAATAACAGTACTCAGCGCACGCGCTAACATAATCGGAAATAAACATGCAATCCTTTCATTAATAACCTGGATATCCTTTCACCAACCTACACACAACATACAATGTAAAATATAGACATCACCCCTCGGGTGTGATTCTGATATTTTACCGTTCATTCCTTTTTCCCATTCTCTCGACATTCTCACTTTTCATCTTTTCACATCGACCATCCATTTTTAATATTTCAAAGTCATTCTTTTGGTCTTTCCATTGAAAACCATCAAAGTTTATTAAAAAAACAAAATCCCAGCGATGCTCGGGACCAAGGCTGTTAAAAATAGAGAAAGCTGGTGAAAATTTGGCTAAGTGTTAGAAACTCAATTTTTCAAAGTTCTCGAAATTGAAAACAGATTTTTCGAAATGAAAGTCTCGATCACGAGATTCGACACCATATAGTTTTTGTAATCTAATTCAAAGTTATATGAAAGTTATTACATTTTGAAAACTTGCCGAAAACGTCGAAAAATACGTTTTGTTCTTAAACCAAAATTCGGATTTTGATCATTTTAGATTTGGATCTTAAAACCATTCCCATTGTTCCGAAATGGGGGGTAAAACCTTAATTTCATTAAAGAACATTTACTTAAATGTTTTTAATGAAATAAAGGGTGAGAAATAGTGTATAAGGTGTGAGGAGGTCAAGCCAAGAGTCAGAACACTGTTCTGATCAAAACTGTGTCTGTCGGTGGCGGAATCAATATGCTGTCGGTGGAACCGACAGAATACACATCGGCAGGTGTCGGTGGGACCGACGGTCCTACCGACAGAACAAAGTTTTTGGGTACTTCTTGATTTCGTCGGTGACAGAAGCAACATTCTGTCGGTGGGACCGACAGAATGCCTTAGGCAGGTGCCGGTGGCACCGACCTTTCCCACCTACAACCTGAACCTTACTCGCGATTTTTGGGTTTTTCGATCCATTTTTCGATTTCTTCTTCCATTCTTTGAACCATTCGACCCACCCACGATTTTGTTATCAAATTTCGATAAAACATAAACAAAACACCTACTTCTACCATGAATTTGAAATCAAACACCAATTTCTACGATTTAAATGCAAACAATAAATTTTGTTTCAAAACCCTAAATGCACATTGAGAAATCTAAAGTTACCAATAGGAATTGAAAGTCCCCTACCTAGTTGTGGACGCCAAGGATACAAGCTAGCACTACAAATCAGGGTTGGATGGCTCGAGAGTCGAGGTTGGGCTGACTTGAATGCGAAACGAGCGAGGGTTTGCAAGGTATCCGACAATAGCGTTCTCCTTCTCCTCTATAATGAAGTATAGACCTAGCTCCAACTCGATGAAGCCCTCGGATGGAAGATGTTGAGGTTTACTCGAGCTACCCGGCTGGTCTTGATGGAGGATGGGGAAAACGAACAAGAATGGGTAAGTAAAGATGGTGAAGTTGTAGTTCTCGACGTGGTCGACAACTTTGTCTTCTTCGTTGAGGTTCAACTTGGCTTCGTTTGCGCACAAACTTGATGGCAATGGGTCGAAACCCTTGGATTGAAAGTGGCTATCATTTGGGTTTCTTAGAGAATAAGAGAAAAATGAAATAAAAGAAAATCAGATTTTTCTTTTATAACACAGCTAAGGGCATACTTGTAATTTTTCCTCATTTCTAGTTTCGATCATAACTTAACTATTCGGACTCGAAAAATGACAAACGAATATACCATTTCAAATAATTTTTCGTTGTAGTTCTAATGGTGTGGTCGAATTTTCTTGATTCTCCCTCTAACAAAAATTTTCTATTTTGGGTCCCACTTAACGCGAAATTCGAGGATTTTATAACTTTTTTCTCTGAACTCGAATTCGAACTTGCTTACAGGCTAATGTATATATTTCGACCCTTTTGAATCTAATGGCGAAGTCAATTTTTCCTCAAAATTAATCATATCAATATTCGAGTATTTTACACTCATTCGATATTTCCCTCCAAATCTCACCATTTACTTTCCTCGAGATATGAGTTGAAAATCCGGGGTGTTACACAACTAATAAAATTTTCAAATTAAAAATTAATTGCCCATAAAATTGGAATTCAAATCAAAACAATCACTTCAAAATCAAAATTAACCAATACGGATTCATCGACGAGGGACCATCAATGAGGTGAGTAACATGGGATCATTCCCCATTCTCTTAATAAGAACTAATAAATAAAAAAAATAAGAAACGTGGAAAGTGAAAAGAAAAAAAGAAGAAAAAAAGAAGAAAAAAAAATGTTAAAAGAAAAAATAGAAACAGTTTTCTATAAAAAGCAAGACTTCTCTCTCTCATAGTTTTCGCTCTCGCGTTCCAGTTTCTCTCTCACAGTCTCTACTCTCACGTTTTCTCTACACAGTCTTGGACTACTCTTCTATGTCTCTTCTCTACCAGGCTTCTCTCTGATGACATAGCAACAATAAGAAGTAAACAAAAAGAAAAGGTCTGAAGAAAAAAATAAAATAAGAAGAAGAAGAGAAAGGACCTTACCTGTGCACACCGATAGCAACCATCACTCCCCACTCTCTTCACCACGTCCCACCAACCACCATCTTCAACATCCTCTTCTTCTATTAAGCTAGCCGCAGTAGCTAGCATAACAACTACTCACAAGTTTTTTGAGTTACTTTTGAAGGAACAAACTCGTTGTTACTTTATCGTCTAGGTAAGTTTTTTTTTTATTATTCACTTCTTTCTCACCCTAGTCTTCACGGTGAAAATGTTTTTATTGTTCTTGTGACTATGTTTTCCTTTTACCAATACCCTATGTTAATTTTAGCATTGTTATCATCGTAGGGTCTATCAAAGGATAAGTTTTTTTTTATACTTTTACTAGTAGAATTATGCATTTTTTTAGCATCATAATCATCATGTTTAGGTCAATTTACGATAGGAAAAGTTTATTTTTTATTTTTTGTTAGTAAGGTTAGGAAAGTATTTATCTTTTTTTTATAACTTCATGATCATCATGCTCAAATTGATTTCGTATTACTTATGATAATGATGGGAGAAATTCATTTTTTTGTTCTTTTGGTAGATAGGGTACTAGACAAAAAATTTTGTTTTCTTTGTAAGGGTTTCATAATTTCATGCTTGAATTGATTTGTGTGATGGGTTTGTGATGACTCGAATTTTGCGATTAGGAATTTGTGGTGATTGGAAAATTGTTTCGTATACTTAACAAATATGCGTATTTGAGTGATGATTATTTTTGGGAGAATCAAATATTGGGTACATGTGCCTGTTTTGTTAATTGAAAATTGGACGAATATGAAAATTTTCACATGTGAAAATCGTACATCATTATTTTGTTAATTCTCAATTTTGTAATTCATCGTGCCTTTATGATTTTCTGATTTGGAAACTCACATTCATAAATTTGCCATTTTGAAAAACTCATGTTCCTAAATTTCTATTTTGAAAAATTAATATTTGAAATTTTCTAATGTGAAAATTTCATAATTTTCTATCTTGAGAAAATTCATACCCATCAATTTCTAATTTAGGAATTATTTTCTTAATTACCATTCAGGAGTTTTGTATATATATATATTTTTTCTATTTAGAAGTTCTATGTTGATTTACAATTTGTGAATTCGGAAATTTTGCGTTCTTTTGAAATTTTCTATTTTAGAAAATTCTTGCTTTGTAAATTTTTAATCGAGACTCGTCATATTGGTAATTTTCTATTTCGAAAAAATATTTTTATAACTTTTTAATTTGGAAACTCATGATATTTGTAAATTTCTACTTTGAGAAATTTCATATTCCTAATTTATAAACTTCATAAGTTACCAATTTAGAAATTTCATATTTCTAATTTTTTTAATTTAGAAAATTTTTAGAAACTCCTATTATTGCTGATTTGAAAAATATTTGCATATGTGAATTTTTAATTGACTTTAGATTATGAGACATAATTAGGGTTTTTTCACAAAATTTTTTTTATGAAATTTGAGAAATAATTTAAATAATTGAAGGATTTTAGCCATAAGATTCGTTTAACAAATCAAATATAAATTGGTAATGATTAGACCCTAGTTTGACTTTAATCCTTATTTGTTGATCATAAGATAGTTTTTTATCATAGTTGAGATCGATCATCTTGATCGGGGATCCTAACATCTTCTGAAACCTGTAATATAACCCTTTACTTATTTCTCTTATCCATGGATTAATCAATTTTTATTTAGAGTTATTTTTTATTCTTAGACCTAAACTAGGTAGCGACTCTTAATTATAAAAAATCCCCAATTTACCAATCGGACCCATTTTTAACTATTTAGTGAAAAAGGGTCGAAACGATTTCAATGACGACTCCACTAGGGACTTTAGGGTCAAAGTTGATCTGATCCAAGCCTATCCTTAGGTTGATTTTTCACTCGAGTCAACCCAATTGACTTTAAGAGACTTTTAGATTAGGTTAGATTTTGTCATTTTCTTCATGGGTATGTAATTGCATATGCTAAACGTATAGCCAAAGCACTGTCGAGTATCAAATAAGTAGAATTCCATTTGTTTGGCACATCCCTAAACACCTTTTTTCCAGTCAACCTAGTATGAACCAATGCATTTACAAATTTTTGACCTCTAAATATGGAAGATTTTACGAATTTTATACTTTCTCGAATCTTATTTAAAATTTTGTTAATCTTTTTTAACCCATCTTGAACAATTAAATTTAGAATGTGAACACATCTTATATGAAATAAGTCACCCCTAAGTGCTGACATCCCTTTGGAGTATAACCAATCTTTGAGGTCTTTTGTCATTACATCATTATTAGATGCATTATTGATTGTGATTGAAAATATCTTTTTATCAATATTCCAATCCAATACTTTTGATTTTATAAATCCACTCAAAGCTTCCCTAAAATGTGAACCTTGAATTAATTCAAAGGATATAATCTTTATATTTAACCTTCAATCATTGTCTATACAATAATAAGTCAAGCAAAAATAATTGAGTTATTGATGATCAGATTTTCATAAATCTATTGTGAGATTACATCAAGAAGGCAGTTGATCAAGCAAGTATTGTAACCCAATTTTCATCTCATTATAAACTTTCATTAAATCAACCCACCTTGTATTTTAGGAATAGAACTTGACTATGGGATTAACGCCATTGACGAACAATTGAAAATACTCGTGCTCACCCATATTGAAGGAGTAATCATACTTTACATTCATCTTCACAAAATCCAATCTATTTTTTTAGGATCATACTTCCAATTTGTCAATTTTGTGAGTTCTTTACTAGATTTTCTAACAGATAACAATGGTTATTTGATATCTTTATTTTATTGTCATACATGTCTTGTATGACTCATCAAATGTGTAGTTCCTTTTGAATTGGAACCGTCAAATGTCCTCTTACAATGTACACAAATTACTTGAATGCTCACATCCCCAGTTTTTTTTCATTAAATTCTAACCATACTTTTGACATCTTTTTTTGACTTTTAGTTTATAAGGATGTTGTCTCATCTATAGTATCAATTAATGGAACTATATTATTTATATCTTCATCATCATTATAATCATCACCAATCACAGGAGAAAGGATAGATGCAACACTAGAAGTTGCATTAGCTAATGGATCAGATATTTTCTTTATAACCTACAAAATACCAAAAACATGTATATCTTACTTATCTATTTTTATTACTAATTGAATTATCGAATAAAAGATAATAATATTCAACAAAGTAGATAAAGCTCAAAAATAAAATACCGCCATCTAAAATGGTAATTTACTTGGTCTTAGCATATTATCAAACACTCTCTTCAAATTACAATCCCAACATGAATACTTCGAATCATCCATAACTACTCAATTAAAATAGAATTTAAAAAATTATAAAATTATGAAAACTTACCAAATTTGTATATGTGAGGGTTAAAGAGCAAGTTGATATGTTTTCCAAGGTCCGTTCGGTTGAGACTCAAGATGTTCTCCAAGTTAAGTATGTTGGGTGTAGACATCCCATTTTTGCATCCGCCTGATTAATCAACTCATCAACCTGATCGCAACGATTCCCAATGATGGATGTTATTTCCATTGTTTTATTTTGTTATCAGAAATGTTTCAGAAATCCGGATGAGGTATCTCGAACTACAAAATATTAGAAATCACGCTACCTAGGAAAATACGATCCCAGAAACATAGAAATCATCATCTTGCAAACAAAAAAAGCTTCACGATAAAAATCACTAAAAATTGACCAAATTACCAAATTATCAAAATACCCCTAACATCAAAACAACCCTAGAGCCTACATTACGCTTAGAAAAACTCTTTCGAACACATAAAATAACAAATTGGAACCAAATAAATCACTTCGTTAATTTTCACAAAATTCGACAAAATTACAAAAATGCCCCTCATAAAGTTCACAACCATTTCACACAAAATTTTTTATAAATAACACAAACTAATATTTCCATTGAATTCCTTATTAAAAATCAATTCTAAAACATCCTAGAACATTAAAAACCGACTTAAAACGTGAAAAGTCCTCTCCGGGGGCAAAACGATAATTTCACAATTTTCATAATTAAAAATTTTGAAATTAATAAATAAAACATTAAATAAATAAAGTGAAACATTAATAAAATTAATTTAAAATTTTGAACTAAAAAAATCGATCAATCGAGCTCTCATGGAAAATTGTTGAGGGTTCGTGAGATATTTCTTTAAAGACCCCTCCATTTGGGGGTCCAAAGAATTAAAGATATAATAGAGGAGGGTTCTCCAAAAATTTAAAGTCAATCAAGCAAGACTAAGGTCAAGGTATTAAAGTCAATCAAGTAAGACTAAGGTCAAAATTAAAGTCAATTAAGCAAGACTGCAGTCAAGATATTAAAAGTAAATCAATTAAGACTAAAATCAAATATTAAAAGTCAATCAAATAAGACCAAAAGTCAAAACCCTAATAGAGTTCTAATTAAATAATAACTCTATTTAATAGAGTTCTAACTAAAATACAACTCTACCTAAAATAATTCTAATTAAAACACAACTCTACCTAAAACAATTCTAACAAAAACACAACTCTAATTAAAAGAACTCTAATTAAACACTAACTCTATCTAAATCAACCCCTAAAAAAATCTATAAATAGAGGTCCCCACACCCTATTTTCGTATCAAATCATAAATCTTAGGAAAAGTAGGTCAAGAAGCCTACCCAACCTTCCCAAAACCTTAATTTTGAAGTCCCAACTCCTTACCTAACACCCATACTTCGATTTTAGCTTGAAAAATACCTAGAAACCCTTCAAAA
This sequence comes from Akebia trifoliata, assembly GCF_017979445.1. Lineage (NCBI taxonomy): Eukaryota > Viridiplantae > Streptophyta > Magnoliopsida > Ranunculales > Lardizabalaceae > Akebia > Akebia trifoliata. The sequence goes on from NC_141381.1 coordinate 20,458,439, forward strand.
ACACCCCAAAACCCATAAATAAATCCGAAGAATTCAGATCTAAGAAAGAGATACTTCAATTTGGAGATCAAAAATCAGATCTGGTGACAGAACGAAGCGAGGAATACTGTACAAGAAGTTGTTCTATCAGATCTGAGGGAAAAAAAATCATTGCGTTTGGAAAAGGTAAGTATTTTTTTATTTTTTTTATTGATTAGGTCTTTTTAGCAATGTAGTTCTATTTGGGAATTAGTAGAGACCGGCGTTTGTCGGGCGGGGTTGGTGTCTAACACCTTCCAACTCCGTAACGTGATCCCCGAACTTAGTTTCTTATTTTTCGTAGATTAGTTTATTTTGCCTTTTAGAGTCAATATTCGATTCGTAGACCATAATAACTAGGTGGCGACTCCCAAACCTCAAGGGTCAAAAGCGGATCCGCACACCCCGCGAATCGAGGGCACTTTCATTGGGTGACAAATGTAAATGTATTAGATACAGAAACATACTCATTATACAAAATTTATGAAAATCCCAAAACTAAAAACATTCTGATCCGAAACTTAGAAGCTTTTGATGCGATTGAAGAGAAATCCTAACTAAAAAAATTATAGAGATCAAAGAAAAGATTTGAGATTAAAAAGGGTAAAAAGATATATGATCCCATCCACATGAATTTCACAAACAAAACAACACAAAAATTTGATTTCTTGTACCAATAAAATAGTCTCCAAAATTAGTTTTTACACCATCAAAATAATCTCAAAAATCTGAGTTTATCCCAATCAAAACAGTCTTAAAATTTTTTATTTTTATAGTATGAAAACCAGTCTCCAAAAATCTATTTTTTATACAATTAGAATAGTCCCAAAAATTAGTTTTTATGACACCAAATTAGTCCCTAAAAACAACTTTTTAGCACTAAAAGCAATCCAAAAAAAAAAAAAAAAGTTTAGTCTCATAAATCAGAATTTTTTACATCATTACAGCAACTCCGACATCTGTTTGTATAGTAATACAATATAAAACTAGTCCCAAAATCCAATTTTTTGTTATATCCAAACAAATCATAAAATTCATTTTTCTTTTAGTATCCAAGGTTGGTCTGAAAAAATTGTTTAAAAGTGTAAAAGCATGCATCAAGGATGAAGATTTACATATCTAAACAGTCCTCAAATCTTGGGTTTTAAACATCAAAACAATCTTACCAAAATCCTAACTCAAAAATTATAGAGATCAAAAGAAAAGATTTAAGATTAGGTTGGCATGTTCTTACTTGTAGATTCTGATGCCGATGCCGGAGGTAAGGCCGTGACCATGAGGGGTAAGGCCGTGAGGTGAGGCAGTAAGGCAATGAGGGGCTAAGGTATTGCTAAGGAGATTTTCTGTCTCTCGAAAACTCGAATGGGAAAAGCTAAGTTCTAACCCTAAAGAAAAAAATACATTTATTTTAAAATAATATTTATTTATTTTCAATTTTTGATCGGATATTATCAAATCAAATTTATCAATATCCAAATTCGTATCTGAAACACTATTGAATATTCAAAATTATCCAAATCCGAATTCGATATTCAAAATTTTTGGATAATATATAATTTTTTATATTCGAATTAGAATTCAAATTTAGATTTTGGCTATCCATTGACAGTCATACTTGAATCTCATGGTGGAGTGTAATACACCTATTAAGAACATGACCAAGCATCTGATAGAATTCACAGAACTGCTCATTATCAAGTTTGGAGAGGGAGGATTAGGCAAAGGTTTAGGTTACAATGGTGTCAATAATCCCTTTTTTTTATCATTTTTTGAAAGACGACACTAGCAGACATTCCAAAATTGGATAATTATCTTCTAGGTTTTGCTTACGAAAATTGATTTGCTTGAGAAGCTAGTATGAAAGAGGTGTTAGTCACTATGAGAAATTGGCACTAGATTTGAAACTTTTGAGTTTTGACTCGGACGAGTTACCAAAGATAAGATATCTTCAACCTAATTTCTAGTGTCAAAGAGAAATTGAAAAGTGAGAAGATATTGAGGGATCAAGTACTTAGCATAATTTGGAGTAAGATTCTTGAAAATGATTTAACTTGTTATTTTTCTTAAGGTTAATCCCACAATTGAGTAGCTTTAGCTTCCCATCGAATACTTCACTCAATGAAGATTTCTCCAGGCTTTTACTTGGTTATTTTTAAATCTCCTCATTTAAGTTCAATGTTCGTATTGAGTGAGTATCGATCGATAAATTCCTTTATCAATTTGTGTCATGTTCTTATACGAGATGAGTCTAGTGATATGAAGCAACGTAAGGTGGGTCCTATGTGAGTTCTCTAAAAATGTTGAGTCATTTGCTCATTGTTTAGTCTTTGAGATTGTATGATGCTGATATATACTTTCAAATGAGTCTCAGGGCATATAATCCCGTCAAATTTATTCATGTCTAGCATTGTGTCTACCAAACGGACAACATCATTTATTTATTTTTTATCTAGGTTTTTAGCAATGTAATTTATTTGGGAAGTTAGTAGAGACCGGCTTTGGCCGGGCGGGGTTGGTGCCTAACACCTTCCAACCTCGTAACGTGATCCCCGGACCTTTTTTTTTCTTTCGTAGATTAGTTTGCCTTTCTTTAGAGTCAGTTTGGTTCCTAGACCTTAATAACTAGGTGGCGACTCCCAAACCTCAAGGGTCAAAAGCGGATCCGCGCACCCCGCGGATCGAGGGCGCTTTCAGGGCTCTTTTATTTTTCCCCATACATCCTTCAAGACGACATGTGTTGTATGAGATTTAGAGGAGGTTTCGTTGTCCCCCTCTAGCGACCATCATAAACGATAGATAATTTTTCCATTGGGCATCATCACCTTTTCGATCTTTCTAACTTTTGGCGCCTTCTTTATTGTCTCATTTTTTCTGCTCCAAACAGGTAATGGGGTAGAGTAAATGAAGTTATTGGTCTCTCCAAGTAAAGCCTTCTTATCAAAGAAGGCTGCTTACAAGAAGTGTGTCTCTTTCGGGGCAAATGGCATCTCCGAAGTTGTAACCACAATCACCTTGTCGCATACAGGTGCCTTCACACACTGGTGGTGCATCGATGCCACTGCCTCATTTTCATGAAGCCAAGGGTGCCCTAGAAGCATGTGGTACAAGGCGTCTATTTGTAAGACATGGAAGCATGTAAGAGATCGGATCCCACCTATACATAAGTCGACTGTAATATACTCTACAACGCTAAAGCTATGCCCGTTGAAACCGTGTATCTGAGTCAGCACTTTAACAATTGTATGTTGCGATATCCAGACCATATCCAATATGCCTATTGGTAGCAAGTTGGTAATGATCTAGTGTCAACGAAGGGTCTCCTTAATTCTCTTCTGTTAAGCAACGTTGTAACATATAGTGGGCACATATAGTCTGAATAAGTTGGTACTTCAGCATTGGTAAACGTGATACTCCCTTCGGTATTACTATCAATTGTCCCCTATCTTGAGTGAATATGGTTGCCAATGCCAGCAAAGCTTCGTATCGTTTCTCCTCAAAAAATGATAACTTGTCAAAAAATGTTTGAATAGTGAAGTCTGTTGTAGTTTGGCAGCTACAAATGCAAACTCCTTCGTCTCTCCACCTTGACTTATTTCCCCCATCTCCATTTGTACAACATGATGGTCATGATTCGGTAGAGGGTACATATCGATCATCTCTTTGACGTTGTCGAATTGTAATTCCCCATTGTTGTACTTCTTCGAGAAGATCTTCTTTAAGGTGTTACATTCTTTAGTTGAGTGCCCCCACAAAATGGGGGTATCGACAAAATTGTGGGTTGGATAGAAGTTGAGGGGTGATTTCCCTCCTAGAGGGCGGTTGGCGTATCACGTCATCTCGAACCCATGTGTCTAGTATTTCTTCAACTTCACTTATAATGCATGGGAATTCAAGATACTCTCCGTCATTGCTCCTAATATCTTCCTTGAACGACTTTCATTCATCATTCTGGAGTCGTTTACTTGGTCATATGTGACAAAAGCTTATTGAGCTAGGCATTTTTCAACATGTTGCTCTATATTTGATGACACAGACATCGGGGTTCTCCTCGCTGCATTGTGTAAGTGAGAGAATGTGGCTATACGTAGATTTTCCAAGTGCACATGGAAAGAAACATTCCCGCAATACACATTTCTACTAGCCTCGACTCCTCAACAGACTCATAATAATATGTTGCACAATTCCTAACCCGTCTTACATAAAAATTTAGGTTTTCTACTCCATTTTGTTGGAGTCGACCTAAGCCGGCCAATGTCACTTGTTCACATACATTAAAGAACTTTTGGTGGATAGCATTTGACAATGCCTCCAAGAAAGCATAGAATTCACATACATTAAAGAACTTTTGGTGGATAGCATTTGACAATGCCTCCAAGAAAGCATAGAATTGACAATTAGGTTATTATACCATGTATAGGCGCTCCAAGTTAGTGATTTCGAAATTCACATAGTCTACATACCCTTTTGGATAAGGCTTGTGTTGTAGTACCTCGGGGTATAGGGGCTTGTGCTCGTACATATCCTTTTCTTTGTAACCATGTTCTTTCTCTAGAAGTCTCGTCAACTCATCAACTGTAACATACCCGGCTTGTCTAGTGTTTTCTTGAGTACGTACTTCTAGGTCAGCATGAAGAGCCACTTGAACAAGTTTTGGGTTTGCATGCTCCCTCATAGGTTGTTGCCGAGTGAAAGATCTTGAGGCACCTCGTGGCTTGACAACCTCGTCCGGTATCAGATAGTCGACCAGCGAGTCCTAAGGTGATTTACCCATATGCTGCAACATTGTTAGAATTTCTTGATTCGTCTTTGCAAATATTCAAAGGATTTCCCCTCGTGGTTCCATGATTGACGAGATCGAGACATGACTCTCCTCCGGTGTTACTGGAGGGTCATGTCGTTGATCACGGTTCTTCCTCTCGGTTTCATCATTGGTACATGCTTGTTCACATTGTCTTGTAGTTCTCATCTCGCTGCGTGAGTCTTAACATACTCCCAACGAAGTCGCCAAATGTTGAAGCGGATAAGGACTTTAATGTATATATATTCGACAATAGTGATTACAAGACTCTAAAGCTCCACTAAACTTGTAAATTGGATGTGTGAGCTTTGTTGTGCCTAGATGAGAAAGTATTACAATAACTATTCACAAGGGGTCCGACCCCTTCAATGGTGACTTTGAACTCCTTTTATAGTGGTAAAAATGACGTTTCTCTCAAATCAACTCTCTTGTCATTGTTGTTACGAGTCGTCACCATCAAGTCTGAGGTGTGACCCCTCCTAATGCGATGGCAGTGACACGTCTCTGTTATGTCGGAGAAGGGAGACGCACTCCTGACCTTGTTGGCCGTTTGTCCATGTTATTCTTGTCGACCTCTGCGACATCCTTAGCCACCTGTGAGCCTCAATAGGTCGTGGCACCTGCTCCCTATTTGCTGCTCTGCGTAGGGTGCCATGTTCGAGGTGTCAAGGTGTTGATTTCCTCGTACTAGCGAAGCTAACTACGTCAATAGGCACCACGTGGCAATTTTGGTGTTGTCACGTGGTGACCCTGACAGTGCCAGGTGGCGTATTAGGGCATTGGCATGTGGCAAGCATACGACCCATGTCTGCAATACTAAGAAAAGAACAAAAAAATAATACACGTTTGAAGTAAAGATTGATTCAGGTGTAAAGAATTACGAAATAGTGAAGAAGGCTTTTTACACGTGTAGGATCATGGCTGGCAAGATCAAAATCAAGCATGGCTTTGATACCAAGAAAGACTTTCAAAATAACTAAAAAACTGAGAGAGTTTGCATGAAGTGGATAACCTAAATTATAGAATCTCTGGTGAGATTCTTTATTAAATAAATAGAGAAAGTGGTTACATTTAGTTGCAAAACTATTTTGACTACAATGTTAAAATGATTTGGTGCATCTCCGTACACCTTAATACAATATTCTAATATGTCATACCCCAATTAAGTCATGACCCTCTTATATTCACAATTCTCCCCCTCTCCAACACATCAGTCGTTTGGAGTGGAGTAGTTGATTGGTTATCATTTTGGATATTTTTGGATGGTTGGAGTAGATATTTGAAGAAAAGCTTGAGTATAGATCAAGGATCTTTAACACAGAAGAGATTGCTACTGCAATTGAATCAAAAGGATGATCAAAATGAAGCTTGTACGTCAAGAGCATGTTCCCTTTGAAATGAACAAAAACATATACGGTAATGGGCTTTCAGAACATGTTTGCGGTCCAAGGTCTATAGTTATCAACGTTCAAGCTGAATTTCTTTTGAGTCTGACTACCCTTACTAATTTAGTAAGATTTCAACTCTTACTAAGGGTTGTTGAGCTTACCTTGCAACTTCTAAAAACATGATCTGATGCCACAGGGTTGTAGGGGATGAAATTCTATGAACTTTGAAAAAAAATTATTTTTAACCTTTCAATTTTATACTTAAGTTTGAGAGTCCTGTGGAAATTCAACCATGAAATCTAGAGGGGTGTGGTATTGGATTACTATGTGCTAATCCATTTGAGCTCAAGGACCCTTAGTAAGAGTTAAAATCTTACTAAGTTAGTAAGGAAAGTGTTTTTCATTTCTTTTTTATACAGATAATAATCAAAGATAGGCCTATTATTCATGAGCAATGGACCTGAAGATTGTCATGTGGCATGCAAATTGCAAAGTAGATTCATAGTTAGAGCTAGGCTTTCGTACGTATAGGAATCTTTGGTTTGCTATTTTTGCTCAACCCCCACAAGGTGAGCATTTTTACTAATGGGCTTCAAACCCACTTACAATATTTGTAAAGCAAGCCCATATGATTAGAAAAGTTGTGTAGATATGAGTGCTGATCCTATATTCTTGGGAATTCTTGTCCCTGAGAAACACGTGGCACATTTGGCATACTCAACTCCAATATTTGGGCCCACTGTAGTGAACATATACACTAAAAATCAATTTGATTGGTGATCTTAGCTGTTGGATTCTAGCATTTTCATCATGGGCTTGAAATCCAACCATAGACCTATTATAAAACCCATGTTGAAAAATATTAGAATCCAATGATGGTAAATCATCAATCGGGAATGATTTTTGGTGTTGCAAATCATCTAAGTCAGTTTTCATATATTTGAGTTGATCGTATGTTTTCTGGAATGAATTCATTTCTAAGTTGGAGACCGCATTGTTTAAAATCAGACGATCAATCACACATGAATTAAATGAACAAAAACATAAATGCTAATGGGCTTTAAAGAAGTGGTTCATGTTTGGAATAAATGAATCACCAATCAAGCTATTCTTTTGTTTTTTTTTTTTTCCTTTTTTGGTATAGAGAATCATGATCAAATCATCAATGGATCCAAGGATTTCCATGTAACCCATAGGGGGTAGGCTTATCAGTAAAACTAGCGACACGGATTTGTTCCCTCTGGTCGTGTGTTCGAAATTGGGTGGTTTCTTGACTTAGTCTGTTGCACATTGGGAAAAAGAAAAAAAAAAAAAAAGTTATTGGTACCGCACATGACTTCAAGAGTCATGATGATATTATCGAGGAACGTCTTTATCAGAATATTTTGCTTCTCCCTTCAGACAGTTAGCAATAATTTTTCTGACTTCCGAAAATCTGTTTCAGGTAGCTTGGCAAGGAAATTTTGAGAAAGAATGGATTTCCATGTGTCATGCGTTCCTGATTATAGTTGAGAGCGAGGCTTCTGAAGGTATAGGAATCTTTGGTTTTGTCAAGGAAGGAGAAAATTAAACTGATTGATGAACTTTTGGCCACTGGATTTGAGAATTTTATCACCCCCTACAGGCCTGTTAGAAAAGCCCATGATTAAATGAGTGCTCTTTGGGCTTTGCCAAGTCCATAAGTAGCAGACCGGGCCAAATATGGGCTTTGCCCATTCCATAGACCATGGTCTTTGTCCGAGGTCTAGCTATTAGATGCTAGGGTTTTCATCATGGGCCTGAAATCCACCCATAGACCTATTATTTAGCCCATGATGAAAAATACTAGAATCTGATGACAATTAAATCATCAATGCTGATTTTTTGTATGCCAGATTGCAACTCTCCCTGAAGTGCACTAATGCCAGATTGAAATTGTTTGTTTATTTTTTTTATTTTATTTTTTAATTTATTTATGATCATATGCACATCAACTGTCATATAGGCCTAAATGATTCCTCGGCTAATTTATGTTTTAGATTAGGTTTATATGAAAATAGTAATAATTGCTTGATAAAAGGCTTTGAACTCCTAATTTAAAATCCAAAACTAACAATGAATTTTATTTATTTTTTTATTGTTCTTAAAATCATGTTTATTACATCCATGTGATACCATGATCATGTTTTTGGGTGTTTGAGGGTCATTCGGTCCACATAGATAAATGGTCCTATCATCTATGATCCATACAATTCATATTGTGCCGAGGTTTTCAAAGTACAATCTCTCTCTCTCTCTCTCTCTCTCTCATAGTTTGTTAGATTGATTTTGAGGGAAAATGTTGAAGTAACATTGAAATTGACATTGTGTTTGGACATTACTAATGTGGATGTGTCTACTGAACTATAGATGTTTTTCATTGAGACACTAGTGAGAAGCATCTATGGTTCCGTGCACACCAATGTGTCAAACAATGTCAATTTCAATGCTACTCCAACACGACTCTTTTCTAAGACAATGATCATTATGTTGAGAATGACAAAATATAGAGTTAGATATCTATCTGAACCCCACGAGTATGAGTACAAAATAAGGAGTTAGTATACTCATGTAAAGTCACAATATACCTACTCCATGTTTCTACTCCCTTCTAAGGGGTCTGTCCACATGACATTTTAAATTATCCAACTATACATTGAAAGGTCATTCCCAACACGAGGATAATTATCACTAAAAATCAGTACATTCCAGTTTTATCAATAATATTTATAAAATAAAATAAAAAATATCTTTCAAGATATGAACAATTCACTCGGGATCATATAAAATCAAGACGTGGTCTTCATTCGCACAAATAGCACTTCAAGATTCATGACTTAGATAAAAATAAAAAAGGGAACCCACCCATGGGTTGCGTAAGTGGCAAGGGTGAGCACGTGAAGTGTGGGTTAGACGCACATGACGGGTTCGATTCCCCTCTTGGGTTTTTCTCATGATTTAATTGGAGGACCATGACGGTGGGTTATTGTGGTAGTCCTCCCCAAGATTAGTCATGGTGCGCGCAAACTGACCCGGACACTCGATTAGCACAAAAAAAAAAAGGGGGAGGGGGGAAATGATGAAGTAACATTAAAAAGAACATTGATTCTCACATTGTAGCCATGGATGTATGTACGGAACCATAGATGCTTTTCATAGAGATGCGAGTGAAAAGAATCAGTAATGTGAGAATCGATTTCCATTTTTAAAAAAATTTAAAATGTATGCTAAACTCGTAAGTAGTTGGGAAAATACGATGAGCAATGAAGAAAAATATCTGTGTGTCTTGCCAATCATGATTGTGTGCACCACGTGGACATGTGATCCATGTAGATAGGAAAGGTGGTCCATGCAAGTCCAACGAATAAGAAATGAGTGAGAGAGGACATGAATGAGTGTTGATATTGATGGCTACTATGTGGTCAACATCTTAATAATGGATTTTGTCCCAACAAACAACAGCATCCCACGATGCACCCTTTACAACACTTCACAAAAGTACAGTCCGGAGAACAACCCACAAACACCTCTCTCTCTCTCTCTCTCTCTCTCTCTCTCTCCCTCTCTCTGGTTAACACATTTTACACGTTCTAAGTTTTAATCTACATTTTTTTGTAATAATATTCAAAATATATTATAACTTTATATCATGTTGAGATATTTTTGTAAGATTATAAATCAAACATATGTTTTCAACTTCAATTCAAGCATACCGTACAAAGACAATGTGTTTCAGATTTCGTTATGTTAGCTTCAGTTTAGTCATTATTAGTGTTGTCAATGGTTGGGCCTTAAACGGATTTCAAAATTGTAGCCCAAACCTGATCCATTTAATATTTGGGTTGGGCCCAATAAAATATCAAGTCCAAGCCCATCCATGCCAGAACACGTGCAATGCGTCGGATGAAACTAATTTTCATATATTTATCCAACTCTATAGCCGATTATCCATATCCGATATTTTACCCAATTGTACCCAAATTTCAAGCAGATATCCAAGTCGGACATATATACCTCATTGTGAAGATAATGAAAAGACGTTAATTTTGAGTTATACTTGTGATTTTATCATATTAAACTTGGATAAACTGATATTCGGATTTTATAGGACACATATCCATACCCAACCCTAAAAATATTCAGATATAGATAATAGCAGATAAATTTACCCGAATTTCTAATGGGATAAAAAAAAAGAATTGTGCCCATACCCAAATAACTCGGGTAGGATGAGTCAGGCAAATTGATATTATCCGACCCATTTTCAGCCCTACATGCATGCTTGAATTTTATAGATTAATAATAGAGTAATGTATTATAAAACATGTGTATAACATATAAGTTATTGGGGCCAATTACCGAAGCTCGAACGAACCAGCTATAAATATAAAACGGGCCCAGCCTGGTGAGTTTAGTAACTCCAAGTAAACCCTAGTTCACATCAAGCTGGGCTGGACTGGACCAAAACTTTATCTTTAAATGGTTTTGATTTTTATCACTAAAAAGGATTGAAAACCAGGATTTTCCGTTGAGTCGTTCTGGGGTGACATTGGGATTTACTAACGTTGGGTGCGCACATAATCGTAAATGTATTTCCTCGAGATGTAAGTAAAAAAAACCATCTACGGTTATGCATGCACCTCCACGTTAGAAATGTGAGAATCGCATTAAATCCCAATGTCAGCCCAGCATTAGTGTTTTCAGTTCCGATTAAATGGGTGCCCATAGACAACCCCAAGGTATGGTGGTTGTTAAGTAACAATTTTATTTTTATTTGAAAAAATGGATTACTTGTACAAAACAGTTATGGATGTAAGAAAAGTCCAAACTCTAAACCAATTTTATATAAGAATAAATATTTATATTTTGCATAGTATCTATCCATATTGTTTGAATGGGTGAAGTTCTTCAGCCACTTAACATATAAGTTTAAGACCGACCAATAAAGCACATTTAACAACATATTATATCTTATCTTATTTCTCTTACTGCAGCTTCCAATTATAATATTTATAGTTTGATTTCGATGGTCGTTATACATCGCTTTTTTTTTTTTTTTGTACTGTTGTTCATTCGATATGTACAAAATCATCTTATTAATCAATTTTTATTTATTTATTTCAACATCTTCAACAATAGCATTTGAATATATAATATATTTTTTTTTCTCTATATTACTTTATTTGAGTTTGGTGGAGGGTGGTATACCCTCTTTAAGATTAAGGGGGCAAAAGAGAAAAATCAATAAAATTTGAGAAGTAGTATTGAAAAAGGGAAGAAGAATGATATAATATACAAAATTGAATAAGTATTCTTGGAAAGAAGGTAGAAGAGCAAAAATAATAATGTTTGAGGTATTTTTGAAAAGAAGTTAAGAGAAATGGTAATAAACAGCCAAAGAAGGGGATAATGTCCTGTTTTATTATACAGACTAAAAGGGGGCATGTGCAAAAGCACATTTATCAAAGGGTTTATTTGTAATTTAAAATATTGTTTAAAGGATTTTCGAAGATTTCCCATTAAAATAGGATAACTTTGTAATTTTGAATACTAATCAATGTGTGCAATTTTCTTGTTTTTTTTAATATATTAAAATGACCCTCATTATAATAAGTTTAAATGTTAAAGAGGGGGCATTTTTTAAATCCAAATTTTGGTAACAAACCACTTCCAAGTCTTCAACTTCACTTTCCCTCGTTATAATACTAAAGATATTTTGTTTGGGATAGTATTGTAGACACCCCATTTTATGCCTAGGTCGAGCTCGAGAGCATTCAAAAAACCTTCAAAAAATGAATTTGACCAAGAAATTTTTCAAAAAAATTTAAAATCCAACTTTCGAGAAGTTAGATGGCCTAAAGGTCATTTTCAAAGGAAATTTTAAGTTTGATCGAACCTTACCTTTGGTCAAGTCATATTTACTCTTAAAATGATCTCACCCAAGTTAAAAGTAATTTTTGGTATAGCTGAACTTTAGGTTCGACCAGGATTGAATTTTGGTTAAATTTGGTTTGGCCAAACCTTAGGTTCAACTAATTCTGTTGGACAATTAATACCCATGTGTGCTCAAACTTTTTTAGAAAAACTAACCCCCCCCCCCTCCCCCTAAACCTCTTCTTAGTAGTTTTTCCCTCAAGAAATTCATCTCATTTTATTCTTTTACCCATCTTCAACTCTTCAATAATTCTACAATTTTGGTATTATCGTAATTTCTCAAATCTCCTAATAAAGAATTTGTCTTGCTTGGTCCCCACTCAAGGATAATTACCTCCCTAACCCAAGTTTGTTGGAACTCCTCAAAAGTAAATCCCTCTTTTACCTTTCTAACTTTCATCATAATTCAAAGAGTTTCCATGGCGTTCAATATGATTTTACCAAGTTCAAAGACCCTTAACATTTTTGTCCATTGTAAAAAATTCTCTAGAACTTCTACCTAATGACCAACATATCCCTAGTTTGTTGGAGACTCTCCCAAGGGAAGTGATCAAAGAGACAATTGACTTAAAGTCTAAAGTCTATGATCATTTTACCCCCCCCCCCCACCCACCCACACCTCAAGGAATTTTCTAGAAATTATTGTCTTTTACTAACATATCTCTTGATTATTATGATTAGTAAGACTCATAAGTGAGTGAAAGACCATCAAGGCCAATAAGAGGAAGAATAATTGTGATTTTTCATGAAGATTTTAGTAAAATTATTAGAAATTTAAAGATTTAGGACCAATTTATCCTCAAGGGCTTCTCAAAATCCTATAAATAGGATATCCTTCTAAGACAAATGGAAGAATTCATTTTTGGTGATCTAAAATTCTGTTCAAATTCCTCCCTAATCTCTCAAGCCTCCACATTCTCTCAAACCTCTCCTAAAATTCATAGAAGAGAAAATCCAAGAAGAAGAATAATAATACTAAGGTGGGGTTATACCCTCCATTTTCCCATTCTAATCTATTTCTTCTTACTACCCCCCTTTCTTTATTTTAAACATTTTTCCTATTTGCAAGTTTACTTTCATATTTTCTAATGTAATTTCTTAAATCTTTAGTCTAGAGGCTTAGGGAGAAAGAGTAATCCTTCCTAAAGGTTATCTCCCCAAATAAGTCATCAATAAACCCTTTGTGAACATTAGATTAGGATGTTTTACTTTTATTTATCTTCATGCAATTTAAATTTCATAATATAATTATTTTACATTCCATTTAGTTTTCTTGCAAATTTAATTTCCTAGACTATATGTGTATTTTCTTATTTTCTTTTATGGCAATATAGCAAGAGAGTAAACCCTCTTAAGATGTAATTTTTTTCTTGATAAGTCCATCATATGTATACATTTTGCACAATTCACTTCTAAAATAGTTACAAACAAGAATATAAGTCCCTATGGACCTATATTCAATATTTAAAGCCAATAAATAAAATTCAAAAATGGACAAAAATTTTATGCATAAGGTTTGGTTCAAACATAATTTTGTTCAATCCATGAACATCACTTAAGAACCAAACTAACAAATAAAGTCTCTCAAGAGAGCACATAAACTTTTCTAGTAGCTTTAGGACCTCAAATAATGAAATTAAGATGATTTCCATCAAAATCCTTGGCTCACAAAAAATTCAACAAGCACCTACTTCTAGTAAAGGCTTGCTCATCATCTTAATTTGTTATTTTTCTATAAATAAATTATAATCAATTTTCTTAAAAAAAATTTATAACTTCCTCTAATATCACATTTGATCAATCATTGGTAACCATCTTAAGATGGGAGGGACAAAGTGTCAAACGCCTTCCTTGTCCCTCAATCAAATTCCCTTACCATAAAATCTTTAAGAAGACATTTTCTTTATCTTTTGGATAAATGAGTCACTACAAGCCAAAGAAAAATAGATTTTAAAACTTCTTTTATGGTTCCCATTCACACCTTAATCGAATGGTGGAGATTCATAAACCCATGTAGATGAGTTCAAATCCCCAAAAGTTTCGAAGCTCACATATCTACAAGTATAATTAATTTTTTTAGAGGTAAGGATTAAAAGAACTATTTTTTTCAAAAATTACCGATCAATTATTATTTTTTTTAATGTTTACGAAATTAATTATTTAACCAATTTCATAATTTGTTTTTTATATAGAGACATAGTTATCTAATTAATGGGAATGTATGAACAATTTGATGAATAGGTAATAATTTTCTGACTCTTCCTGACGTGGCATGTGTTAGAACCATAGATTACTTTCCTAGGGATACACAATTGCACATATTTATGGGGATGTACAGTAGTGTATCTTGGGGGGAAGGGGGGGGATCTATGGTTCTAACCCATGCCACTTCAGGGGGCGTCAAATAATCACGGCTCTTGATGAATTTATCTTTACGGCTTTAAGTTAATTGTAAGTTCATAGAAGAGGTAAATAGCATAGTTTGAGATGTTGAGCTCAACTCATGCAGTAAAACTTGCCTCAGTAGTGGGCTCTAAATTAGAAGAAATGCAGAGGAATTCTATGATGATAGAAAGTGGATTAATAACCTAGAATAATGAACGTCTAAAACAGTAAGGTTTTAATCAAATCCTTAAATTTCATAAAATAACCAAATAAAAAATAAATATAAAGAGATAATCTTATTCATGAAAATTTTGGAAGTGATAATTGCCCCCACAAAGCCGATAAGTACGAGTCTTTGAGGAAAAGAAAAGAGAACAATGTCGACATGTGTAAGAAAACAACCATCATTATTATGTTCGTGGATTTCAATCTCAAAATCATCTCTTTTCATGTTCAGGAACAATTAATTTCAAGGTATCTTCGATGAGATTATCTTTTTTTGTAAATCAATGGATTGAGAAGATGAGGAAAAAGAACTTAATCCAAAGAAAAATGAAAAAAGAGCCTCAATGATATCATCTCATCTTGTTCATGAATGATAACGAGATGATTCAGACAA
The DNA here is from genome assembly GCF_017979445.1 of Akebia trifoliata. Taxonomy (NCBI): domain Eukaryota; kingdom Viridiplantae; phylum Streptophyta; class Magnoliopsida; order Ranunculales; family Lardizabalaceae; genus Akebia; species Akebia trifoliata. The sequence continues at coordinate 20,473,599 of NC_141381.1, forward strand.
ATCATCTTAATCTCACACTATTTTTAAAATTATAATTATATTATTTTTTTATTGTAATCTTTTCGTTTTCCTTCATATACTTAGCTTAGTACAATCATCAACTTGTACGTCGAAGCTAAATTAACAGATATCTAATTCACAAGGAAAATAAGAAAAATACAAACATTAAATCTTTGTTGTTTCACTAAATAAATGAACAAAAATTAAATAAATAAAGGATGCATTTGCATCGCATCCATGATTTTTAACACACTTCCACATCAGCTCAGTGTCCAACACAGTGTCTTTCGCAATCACTCTAGTATTATTCTAAATAAATTCTCTTAAATAGTATTAAAAAAATAAAATTAAAGTGATTTTAAAATTCACATCCATTCAAACTTTACTGACTTTGATGCGTGTCCGTAACCATAAATGCTTTTCATCAAGATACAAGTAAAATTAAAGCATCTTATCATTTCGTGCTCACCTCCACATCAGCAAAATGTGAATCAATGTGAATTTTAAAATCACTCCAACATATTTAAAATAAAAGCAAAATTAAATATTCCATTTTCTCCAATCCCCATCACCAACAACTTAAGAACCATTATTTTGTACCTCTATTATCATGCCTTACTATCATGTTAATAGCAACAGTTATAGCAACTCACTAAAGATCTATTCAACCGTCCCACAGATTTTGACTTGTGGACTTATAACTGATGAACACGTATATAGAGTCTTACATTATTTTATTTTATTTTATAACAAAGGGTATCCGGGCCAGCTTGCGCGCACCAGTCTAGTCCCTACGCCCCGCACTCAGGCTATACCCCATTACATGGAGCGATGCGTGGCCACCAAAAATTTTTATGAGTAGTGAGATTTGAACTTGAGATCATAGAAAGAGCAGATTCCTTGATGTCAAGTTACTACCATTTAGCCACCCCCTTGGTAGTTATAGAGTTTACATTATGATTGGGACCGACTTAATGATACTTTCTATTTAATAATTAATAATTAATAGCCATCCCAATCTCTTTTGTTATTTTAAGCCGGGTGTGTTTTGTGCGCAGCCACCCCGACTACTACTACAAAGGCAAGGCGCATTTTACTATCGTAAGCCTGGCCAAACGTGCGCACCCCTTCTAATCTTTGATGATTAATCCATTATTAGTGCATGTTAGGGGGACAGAACGCACACGTTGTCTTCTAACCCAAAAGAATCATTCCTTATGCTTCGCTCCCACAAACCAAACCAAGCCAAGCCAAGCTCCTCTGCATACTTTTCCTCAAACATCCATATCCACAACCAAACTAAATAATTCTTAAAAATAATTACTGAAATAGATTGGGTATATCTGACGTCATATCTCATAATTAATTAAATTAGAGGTCTAGTTTGACCAAACTACGACCAAAACATTTTACGAATATTTGAGAATATTCCTTGTGTTTTCAAACTCATGACATGCCTTTCTTGACCTTGGTCTTTTATTATATATCAAAGAAAATGGCATATATGCCATCACCTTCAACTTCTAATAAAAAAATCCTTGATATCTTTTTCAAAAATAAATTTATTATCTTCCAACTCTTTAACCTTGATCCTTTAGGGAAATCAATGATTTTTCTACTCAAAATTTCATAATGATTTTTTATATTTTAAAATTTCATAATTTAATTTTGAATTTTAAGGTTGAAACAAATATAAATTTAAGATTGAAGATGAGGGTATTTAAGTTATTTTTATTTATTAATCTATTATCATCAACATTTTAAAATTCACACCAAATGACCTAATCAATCCAAGTTGAATTAGACCCACAAGCTTTAAAGAATTGAGCCAATTGTAAGATCCTAATTTTTAGAAAATTGAATAATTGGTCCAATTGAATCGATCACTCGTAAATCTAATCAAGTCAGTGAAGTAATTGGTTTGAATGTACTCATCTTCAATACGTAATGAAAATTACTTGAAGATTATTCTTCCCAAATTTCATAACCTTTAAGCTCTTCAACTTTTATGATAAATTACTTTTGATCTACTGGACCTTATCTTCAGTTTATCCTTTTCGACCTCACCTTAATTCTTTGTAAAAATGAATCTTTGATATTTTAATTCAACATTATTTTCTACTTCAAAAATCTATCATTCCTTGTGAAAATTGAAAGTTGAAAAGTAGACAGACTTATATAAGATTGAAGAGGATGGTAAAAAAACTTGTCTTCAAAGTTTTGAGGAGTAAGGGAAGAATATTTACTCAAGTGATTGAAAATGCTTAATTGTGAAAAGAAATCAAGAATTTTAGTCAATTCTTCCTTTTTGCTATGTGATTGATTTGGGCCAACATGTCAATAAATCGATCAATGACTAGTTCGAATTTTAAAACATTAACTTAAAAATAAAAATAATGATTTTCTGACACTCCTTACATGTGGTTGTGCATAGATTCATAGATTTTTCCCTCAAGATACACAATTGGATATCTCCATAAAAATGTGCAATTGTGTATCTCGAGGAAAAAAATTATGGTTTTATCCACAGTCATGCAGGGAGAATAAGGAGGGGGTGTATGTCATTGTTAGGTGGGGGGAGAGTCAATGTCAAGGGAGTATGTAAGTGATTTGAAAACATAAGGATATCTCACATATTCATTAAAATATGGAGGGCTACTCCTAATTTTAATAAGATTACGTACTTTACAGTGAATTTGACGTCATCTCGTAACGCCCTAACCCACCCAACCAAACAAACTGGGTCACGCGTGATAGAATATAACAAACTCACAAAACCGTTCAAATAGGGATCGTTATCTACTCTGGCTACTTGGCTAGTTCGCAATCGTCCTATTTTCCTTTTTTTATTTATTATAATAAAGGACGCGTGGATTGTTGTTATGAGCTCTATAGAGAGTTTCATTTGGTATCCATCAAATATAATTTAATCTCTTTTTCAAGTCCGTAACTGTAAAAGAAATACAAACAAAGAACAGATGACGTGGACTGGGTTAAATTAACCAAAGTTGAGTTAGAAAAGAAAGAGGTTTTGGTCCAGTAGTAAGGAGTCAGGTGTCGAGTTGAGTATGCTACGTTGTCGTTGGCTTGGGGGCAGAAGTGGGGTCCACATAAATGCAGACAGCCTGCAATTGCCTGTTGAGTAGAAACAGAAGTGGGTCCTGGCGGTTTTCTCGAGTAACACGGTCGAACGACCCATGCAACACCGTTTAATTTTCACACTTTTCATTTAATAATCTGTTAAATTAAATAAAGGGTCAGGATCAAGGGACATATGTAAAAACAATGTAACATTAATAAATTTTTGAAATGTGGGTTAGAAGTTTTGGATTGAGCTGATTTTTTGTAAGAATAATCTTTATGATGAAAAGATCATATGAAAAGAAAAAAAAATCAGTCCAATCTAAAACTTCTAACCCCATTAAAAATGATTTAGAATGTGGATCGTTAATTTTTTATCAATTTTTTTTTATAATTTGTAAATCACTTTTGAAATTTCAGGTTGAACTGATTTTTTGTGAGGATGATCTTCTCATCATAGTAACCATCTTCGTAAAAAATCAGTCCAATCCAAAACCTCTAACCCATATTTTGAAAAACCATTGTTTTCACATATGTTGTCCATTGAACCACCCCCTTAAATAAATATTTAGATTTTTAAATTTATATAGCTCTATCAATTGGGGGTGATTCATGAGACATATGTAAAAACAATGGTTTTTCAAAATATGGGTTCGAGGTTTTGGATTGAGCTGATATTTTGCGATGATGATTACTATGATGAGAAGATCATCCACACCAAAAATCTAATCAATTTGAAAATTTTAAATCCATCAAAAATGATTTATAAATTATTGACAAAAATTAATAAAAAATTGACGATCCACATTCTAAATCACTTTTAATGGGGTTAGAAGTTTCAGATTGGACTCATTTTTTTTTTTTTTTTTTGGATGATCTTCCCATCATAGAAATCATCCTCATAAAAAATCAGTTCAATCCAAAACTTCTAACCCATATTTTGAAAATTTATTAATGTTACATTGTTTTTTCATATGTCCCTTGATCCATTCCCCTAAAGGTAAATTTGACGATAATATAAAAAAGTTGATATTTTTTTGTTAATTAGATGCATAGGGTATTTTTTGGTCTTTCCAAATTTTGATGTCGAACGAGTTTATCCTGCCTTCTCATTGTAATAGTTAAAATTTGTCAAAAAATTACACTTTTTCAAGTCGATAAATTAGGATAATTTGATAATTTAAATTATTTGAGATTGATGATTAAAGTGTTGATTTTAACGGTTTGAATTGTCAATTTTGATAACAAAGATTTTATTAATTGAATAGTTAAGATTAATGTGAACTCAACTCGGGCTCAACTTAATTGATGGGCAAGTTTGGCCCGAGTAATGCAAAACATGATTTGACTTGTGTAGAATAATTCAACCCAACCTTAATTCGGGTTGAGGGTTTAGGTAACCTGGCTCAACTTGAACCTGGAATTATATATACATATTTTTATATTAATTATATATTTTTAAGATTTTTTAAAAAATTATCTCTTGTTTAAGATATTATTTTTTTATTTATATTAATTGAATTCTTATTTAAGGTATGTAAATACATAGGCTTCAAAACATTTTTGATAGTTTGAGCTTATCTACGTGGGTTAAGGAATCGTCATCATTTAATTAAGGTATGAATAAGCACCATAAATGAGTTTTAAAATTTTATTTTTCTTGGCTTCTAGTGACTCAAATATCTTAATTATATATGAGATTTTGGTATACCTAGAAAATCTAAGATAAAGAAATTCGATTAAGGGACAAGGAAGGTATTAGACACCTTATTCCTCCCATTTATTATGATTACCAAAATAACTATTTAAATGAAGCTTAAATTTTTTTTTTTAGGGAGGGGGTTGAAGATAGAGGGAATTACAAAGGAGTTATGGAGAAAATTGATAGTATATAATCCAATTTAACAATTAGAGTGAAGGCTTCACTGTATTTCGAAGGCAATTCTTTTAGACCCATTGTATACTAACTAGTAGGAGAGAATAATTATCTAAATGAGATCGAATATAATTCAAACCTTGAAGTTTGAGTTGTTTTATTTTTATTTCCTTCGTCGAATTTCTCCCTGTTTACATACACAATTTCCAACAATTTGTCCCTAAATCAAATTAAAGTCCTAAAATCTTACATATTTCCCTGAATGTTTCCTCATTAACCAAACAACATCATTACCTCCATGTTCCACAATTCCCACCATACAAGCTATTAATGATTTTATATTTGTTTGCCACAAAAGTCAAACATGGAAATTGCTTTGCAACCTTCACCCTCAAATTCCTACAAACCATCTTCTATTATATGTACTTGGCTTCCATGTAAATAAAGTCGTGTTAAGAGTCAAGTTCACGTGTGTAAGAAAACTTGAAACCTCTTTTTTAAATACTTCACGCGTGCCTCCAAATCCAATTAGGTTCCCCACGAGCAACATACGCCCGCCCGCCCGCATACATGAAGAGCCCAACAACCACAACTTGAGGGGACAGAATCCCACCTTGGAAATTGATCTAAAATTCCAACAACTGATTTGACAAAAAAAAAAAATGCTTGTGAAGGAATCCGATTTGTAAATTTTTCCTTGGACCATTATCTTAAATTGTAATTATTATTATTTTTTAAAGAAAGTTACCAAAACGATTATCAAAATTATTGAACAAATCATATTTTATTAACATTTTATAAGAATGGTCTTAAATCCGATTTCATAATTATATTTTTAACCAAAATGGTCATTTGATGTAGGATTGTTATATTGACAATTTAATAAAATTTCTTTTATGCTCTTAAATTGAGTTTAGGCTCACAAAAAGGGTAAATATGTATTAAAAAAATTTGATAATGGGGAGCTCTTTTCAGTTATCTCTATTATTTATACCAATCTATATAATAAAACACAACAATTGTCTTTTCGATTATCTCTTTTACCCCTATTACACCAAAGAGGATGATCATGTCGTAGGCTTTCTGATGACCTTTAACACTTCGACCAAAATTTCTCCTTCATTTCCTTATATAATGTTAGGGACGGGTTAGATACGTCTAACGCACATTCTAATAAGATCAAGATTTGTCAAAATCGTGGTTCCTTCTGTTGCACATTTTTGTTATTTGACAAGGAAATTTTAAAATATAAAAAGTACTCCTTAACCATAAATTAGTTTAAATGTATTTTTGTAATATAAAAATATTAATTAATATAAATTTATACTAACAATATTTACTCTCCTCTCATTATAATAGTATGGATATACATATTATAATATCATTATTTAGACTAACTTATGAACTTAGAATACAATTCTGTAATATTTTTATTATATAAAAATTATTTTCAAAGCATTACTTGATTTATCTAAAAATACTTCTGTATTTTATAAAATATTAATTTATATATATATATTTGCATCAATAATATTAACCTTTTTCTCATTATAATAGTGAATATAGATATATGATAATATCATTATTTAGGATAACTTTATATAATTATTTTTGAGGTTGTCTAAAGTTAAAATATTGCCAAAATACTTTATTTTAATCAATCATATTTAAAAATTAATCATGTTTTGTTAGGACTTTTCAAAATGCCAAAGCTTTTAATCGATATATTATTTAAAAGCGCTAGTCAATATCTTTACAGCGTTGCGAACATTAAATATTTTTATGATACCCTTTGATTTTTTCATATTTATAAAATAAAATAAATAATATCTTTTCACGATCGCTTGGTCGAAGATTATTCTCATCTCATCATTAAGGAATGAATCCGAGCAATTTGCATGAGAAAATTATGTATTTTGACCAACCCATCAAATAGAATACCAACATCTAATGATTTGTTATTCTCCTCACCATTTTCATTATCTTGTGGAATATTTTTGGGCCCAATGCCCTCATCTATAAATACATAAAATAAAATAAAATAAAAAAAATTAGTGATTTCTAGCTGTGTTTGTTTCCTGGAATTAGTAAGTTGAATTCATAAAGAGGATAAGGAGTCCAAGACAAGGTTTAAGTAATCTTAGAATTGGACCAAGTGAAATCCCACTAAAGACGAGAGATTCTCTTTCTCTCTCAAACCCCACATCAAAAGATGAAACAAACAACTGATAAGCTAGCCTAGTTTAAGATTTTCAATCAACAAATAAGCAAAACCTATACCCGAACAAGGAAATCAAAACCCGATTAAGAAAATAATTGGAATATTCGCGAGGAATGTGCATTTTTGTGTGGGAGGACATGAACCTTTTTTTTTTGTGGTTTGGGATTAACAAATTCACGCCACTAGAGACATTTATGCAAATCACAATCAATTTGATGGAATCCTCCACTTTTATCCTTTCTTGTGGGGCCACTAACCTATATGACTAAGTAGTATGTATATCAATTGTTTAACCTGGATCCCAAAGATTGGTCTGATTGGTAATCTTTGACCAATGTATTTAATTGTTATTTCAACAGGTCTTTATCAAATGACCCACAACTAAAAAATACGAAATCCAACGGACAAGGAACTTTGATCAATGTATTTAAGTAGGACTGTTCCTGTTGTCTAAGGATTTGAAAGGAAATATAGTAAAATATTATCCAATTGCAGTCCTTTGTTGGGTTCTTGGTGTCCAACGATGATGGACATGATAATTTTCAAAAAACCTTTCGGTTGTAGGATATAGGATTAGGCTTTTCGAAAAAGACAATGTAACTGTGGGTTCCACTAGATTAGGCTTATTCACTCTTCAAGAGGCAGATCAGCCTGAACACGTGGGGTGCAACGTTTCGGCCTATAGGAGTTATTTTTCAATTGGAAATTCTAGCCCTGAATGACATTGGAGGTCAGGTGTGCTACGATGAGACAATATTCATTGGGAATCCTTTCACAATGGATCTCTAGAACTTGTACTATTTCCTATGAAATCTGAATTTTCTTTCATCTCAACAGTATTTTGGACATTAAGGTAATTTCTTTTGATATAAAAATCTAAATTTATCCCTCATTTTAATACTTATCTATGTTGCAACTTTAGCAATAATACCAATGTATTAAAATGTTCAATAAATTAAAACTGAAGGCAAGAAATACCTTAAAGCAATTAGCATCATAACTTCAATTCTATAGATAAAGACTAGAGTTTGTTTGTGCCTATCGATGCAGATATTCCTTTTAGGGTCAAGGGGTAAAATATGAAAGATAATTAAGTTGAAGGGGTCTTATTGAAAAATAGGAAGAAGAGGAAAGACAATTAAGTTAGAGGGGTATTCTTATATAAGATGAGAAGAGAAAATAAAATAAAATGAATAAAATGATTTATGAAGCTGAATGTTGGATTATTAAGAAGATATATGTATAAATCTTGGTTGTTGGATTTTTTGTTTATAGGCAAGAAAATTTTGAGAATGTCCTTACAAATTTCATAAATCAATTGAAAATTCTTAAAATTCATAAATGTTCCTCATACATCTAAATCAGGCCATTGATTGGGATAGGTCTCATAAAGATTGAATTTTGGATTTTCGTAGATGAAGTCCGCGATCCAAGAAAATCCAAGTGATCCACATTAAAAGGCTTTACAAGATAAGTGAAGTCCACCAAAAACCAATAGAGTCTTCAAATAGGAATTGGATCAAACTAACCTTATACCAACTAATCAAAGCCTATTAAGTCAGGGGTATAATTGGAAGAGTTATTTTTTCTTAAGTTTACAAATACAAAAACCTCCCTCATTTAAAAGTATCCCTAGATCACTTTCTTTTAAAAGATAAAAGTTCTCCTTCTAGAAAAGAAGAATCTCTGAGGCCACCTCCATAGAAATAAAGTTCTTCAAGAGAGGCTTAGATTTTGATTCAAGAGAAGATCAAGCCTGAAAGTTTTTATTTGAAAGTCACAAAAATCTTTTTCAGCTGATCAAGCACGAAATCTAGACAAGAAAAAAATATAAAGCAAGCTTCTGAAGAAGATCAAGCCTAAAAATACTTCTTCAGAAGTCAATAAATATTTCTCAACCGATCAAACGTAAAATATGAAGAGAAGAAATTTCAATAGAAGATCAAACATCAAGTCAACATCTACAAAGCAAGAACCATATTTTTAGACGATAATGTATGAAGCCCAGAGAGAAGAAATCCACAAAAATCCACTATAGAATATTAAGCAATCCAAATAATCGTCCACAAATTTAAAGATTAATCTCAGTCGATCAAGCACGAAGTCCGAAGAGAAGCAATCTACACGTCCCCATTATTTTTGTATTTGACTATTGATCAGAGGAGAATACTTTGTTAACATAGTATATTGATATATGTACTTCCAAATTTCATCAATATTAATAAAATCTATTTACGATCTTATTTAATGTATCTTGAGGCATATTTATGAAATTTGTTGTCGACAATGTTTATACGGTTGAGATCATATATTTCCTCGTGAGTTACTCTTCATGAGTTGATGGATCCCAACCCATATAAGGTCAGGATTCAGTAACTTAAGAAAAATGACTCATGCATTAAACATATGATCTCAATTGTTTAAATAAAAAATCTAATGATCGAGATTAATCCTCGAGATATGTATATTTGAGACAAGTATTTTTGAGATGCGTGTTAATGGGATATGTATAAATCTCAGTTGTTAGATTTTGTATTTATACGGTGAAGACCATGTGTTTTCTCATATATATATATATATGAGGAATGCTAATGTCTAAAATCATTGTTTATAACATTTTTTTCAATGATATCCCTACCCATTTTGTCTTTTAATGAAAAATATAGGGTATGTTGGTCTTTTACATAATAAATATTTGTTTGCATTGATTGTTAAAACTTTTAATATAAACAAGACATTTAAATCAAAAGATTAATGCTTTTATCATTTATTATATAAAAAACAAATATTTAATATATAAAAGACCAATACTCTTGTCTTTTTCACTAAAAAACAAAAGAAACAGGGGAATTTTTGAAAAAAAATTGGTGAAGAATGCTAACATCCCCATGAGGTATTGGACGTTAGCATTCATATATATATATATATGAAAGTGTTCAAAGACTCTTAAAGAGCTAAACATTTTTCAATATATGGGCTAGAAGTTTTGGAATGAGTTAATTTTTTGTGAATGAGTTAATTTTTTTGTGAAGGTGATCTCTATGGTGAAGAGATCATCATCGCAAAAAATCAAGCCATTCTGAAACTTCTAGCTCCATCAAAAGTGATTTACAAGTAATTGACGGTCCACGATTCTTGTAAAACCCTAAGTTTTCGATTTGTATCTCGGGGAAAAATAAATAATGGAATTTTAAGAAAATCCTGAAAGTGGGACTTAGGGGTAAAATTTTAGGATGTTTCTGATCATTTTTTATAAAATCTGACCTCACCATTGGATTCAAAATGATCGAAAAACATACTTTAGCCTGTAAGCACCCTCAAATGCGAATCCGAATAGAAAAGTTATAAAATCCTCGATTAATCGGATCAAGCTAAAATAATGATTTTTTGATAAAGAAAGAATTGTTAAGATTTGATCATACCATTGGATTCGTAATGAAAAATTATTGAACATGAACTATTTACTTGTCATTTTTGGAGCACAAAAAGTCGAATTATCGTTAAAAATGAAAATGATGTCAATTTTAGGGTCTCATCGGGCCAAAAATGTAAATTTTTATTAGAGACATAATTTATAAAAATTGATCATATCATTAGATCGGTAATAAAAAATTAGAAAAAATAGAATATTCATTCGTCACTTTTGAAGTCCGGATGATCAAATTATTGTCAAACGAAACAATAGGTAAAATATCAATTTTGTCCCACAATTATATAAATAATTTTTTTTTATAAAAAAATATTATTCATCTTCTAAAGTCGTCCAAAAATTAGCCAATGGATTTTAAAAAAATATATTTTATTTTTTTTTTAAATTTTCAAACTTAGATCCGTCGCGAATGGGCCGTCGTTAACTTCCGTCGCAGAAAGGAAAAATGTCCGCAGTCTTGACATTTACAAAACACACCCAACTTCTTTTCGTTTCCTCTTCTCTTTCATCCCGTATCGTCAAAAATTAGTCGTATATATATATATAGGTCAGGTTCAAGGGACATATGAGAAAACATATGTAAAAATAATGTAACATTAATAAATTTTTAAAATATGGGTTATAAATTTCGGATTGAGCTGATTTTTTGTGAGAATGATCTCTATAATGGGAAGATCATCCAAAAAAAAAAAAATCAGTCCAATCTGAAACTTCTAACCCCATTAAAAGTGATTTAGAATGTGGATCGTCGATTTTTTGCCAATTTTTGTTAGTAATTTGTAAATCACTTTTGATGGATTTAAAAGTTTCTGATTGAGCTGATTTTTTGTGAGGATGATCTTATCATCATAGTGACCATCTTTGCAAAAAATTAGCTCAATCCAAAACCTTTAACCCATGTTTTGAAAAACCATTATTTTTTCTTATGTTTTTACATATGGCCCTTGAACCGCCCCCTATATATATAGGGTCCTATTCAATGGCTAACTTTTTGGCAAAACATTTTGCAAAACATGAGTTAGAAGTTTTGGAATAGGCTGATTTTTGGTGAGGATGATCTCTACGGTGAGGACATCATCATCACCAAAAATCAGCCCATTCCAAAACTTCTAACCCCATCAAAAATAGTTTACAAAAAATGGACGGTCCACGATTTTTCAACATATAAACATGGGTTAGAATTTTTGGAATGGGCTGATTTTTGGTGAGGATGATCTCCTCACCGTAGAAATCATCCTCACCAAAAATCAGCCCATTCCAAAACTTCTAACTCATGTGTTTGAAAAATGTTTTGCCAAAAAGTTAGCCATATATATATATATATGTAGGGGTTTCGTAACTTCGATCTCGGATTTCATCAAAACCTTTAACACATGTAAGACAAAAAACGTAGGGCAAAACATAAGGTGCCGAACATTTTCCTAAATTTATGAGTATACCATGCAGTAACATATGATAGTACTAAAGAAAACATTGAATGAGGAATAAAATTCATTCAGTTGACCTTAAATTTTTTGGATAAAGATTTGATAATGTTGATTGCAAATAAAGAAGAAAATTTATATAAAAAATAAGTAACTCATGAAGATGATTCATTGCATTTTGGTTAAGAGAGATTGGCAAAACTTATTGGCTAATTCGAGCAAAAACATATTTTTGACAAATGAGATTCAAATTAAAAAAGAAGTTGAGATTTGTATTAGAACAATTCTTTGCATAGATTTCAAGTTATGTGGATTAAAAAATCATTAATTGACTAAAAGAAATCACCATTATTATTTTTTTGAACTTTCAAAATAGTAATAGTTTCTTTAAAGTGAAAAAACTTGCCTAAACTTTCATATATAACTTAAATTTCTAATTTAGTTTAATATACCATAAGATTGTATTTTTTTTATGTTCACCAATCTTCTTCCACATATCCAAAATCACATAAGAGAGAAAGTAAGAAAGAGTCAATGGGAGAGACAAAAGGGAAGTGAGCGCAATAGAGAGTGAATAGGGATAAAAAGAAAGAGGGAATGCATACAAAAAATAATTTTCTTTATGAAGAAGAAACCCTAGAAGAATGTTAAAAAAAGAGTTTCAAGATTTCTAAGATAAAGAGAAACAAAGAAGGAGATGACAGATAAAAGTGTTATTTAAAGAAAATAAACCCTAAATTAAAAACACTGTAGACACTCCAATTTGCATGAACCATTAGGAATTTCCAAACATCTCAAGTTGATTTCGATTAAAAGTTCAAAACCCTTCAACGAGCCCGCATTCCTTCTTGGCATCATTTTCAGGTATACATGCATACATGCATTATGTCATATAGTTTGTATGCTCAACCTTGTCCCTAATCCAATCTAATTTCATACCACTTCCATGATCCAATCCGAATCTATATCTATTCTACATTAACCGATCCATCACCCATACCTTAACCCAAGTCCAAATCAAAGTTCATATCCTAACCAAAGTTTATAGCCCTAATACCCATTATCCATAAACCAAGTCCATCTTTCCTAACTCATTATCCATAAGTCAAGTCCATCCTCTAAGTCAATTACTAAGCCCATTCTCTTACATCCCCTCAAAGGATGACACATGTTGACATCTCATTAGTCCCTAATACCCAATGCTTTAATCTAATTAGAAAGTCAACTCCCCATTGTGAAAATCGAAGAATACCCTTCCTAAAAAGTATGATCAAACCAAAAAAAAAATTGATCTTTGGTAATAATTCATAAAATTGAAAGAACTTTCAATCATACCCTCAAAAGGTAGAAATCTTCAAGTACATACATGAAGCTCTCCCATTAGTCCATTTAAAAAATATACTATCACCCTTACTTTATAAGTTATATAAAAATGAATCAAGGTCTACTTTTTACCTACCACTTCACCTTTACACTTGTCATTCTTCTACTCACTCTTTCATTAATCCATTTCAAAAATATACATCTACCCTTACTTTATGAGTTATTTACAAATGAACTAAAGTCTATTTTTTACCTACCACTCCACTTTTATACATGTCATTCTCCTACTCACTCTCTTATTAATCCATTTCAAAAATATATATCCACCCTTACTTTATGAGTTATTTACAAATGAACCAAGGTCTACTTTTCACCTACCACTCTACCTTTACACATGTCACTCCTTTACTCATCCTTCCCAAAAGTATTTTTTATTCTCTCACATCTATTTATTAAAAAATTAAAGATCAAAGAATATTTTTAGGATTTCTTTTCAAATGTCACATTTACTCTCATATAAATGAAAAATCCAAAAAGAAATAATCTAAACCTCATGTTCATTCTCCTTATTTTTAGGGTTGAACCACTTTATCCCTAAAAATTCTATAAATACCTTCATTTTCAATGCACAAGGCATGCTCTTAAGCTCCCATATCTCAATTTAAAACGCTATCAAAATCCTTACTCATTTTCTCATCTTCTAACCTTCAACTTAATCAACCCTCAACCATATTACTCAACTCTCAAGCTTACATCTCAAAGCTCAAGTTCATTTAAGATTATCAAAAGGACAAGGTGGGTATAGATAGGTTTTTTTTAAATTATATTTAACACTTGCATCTTCTTCTTCTATCCCTTTTTTTTGAAACGTTTAGAATGTAATGGAGAACATTCCTTCATCCCGAGTAGATTGAACATCAACCTTGGGCATAAAATGCTTGAGGCTGTTTGGTCGAAAGGATGGAGATTGAAGTCTTTTTTTAACCTATTAACTCTCATGCATCATATGTACACTATGCACACACATCACACATGTTTGGCTATGATGAAGAAACATGTAACTCTCTCGATAGAGTCAAAACATTAAGTTTCTAACTAAGCATGCATGCATTAAGATTATGGATTTAAGGGATATTCATTCATAGAACTTCTCTAAAATCCTAAACCAAAACTCATATAAAATATGATGACTCCATGGGATGTCATTTTCCATAAGATACTCCCTATGTCAAGACTAACATTAAATCATTTTCCAAAGAGGTACATACTCACCATGTGCATACACTTTCTTCATGCATCTCATACATTTTTGTTGTTATATTAATCTTTTAAAAAATGATCAAATTTAAAAGATAACCACCTTAGGTGGGAGAATGGGGTGCTTAACACCTTCACCATTCTTTAATTGAATCCCCTTACCTAGATCTTAAATAGACCATATATTTTTCATGAATGAGAGTCACTAAAATGTCATGAAAAATGACATTTCTAAAAAATCGGTTCGAGTGCCCATTTACACCCATTTCCAAAAAAGAATGGTGACAACTCCAAACAACGTAGCATTTAGGTTCAAATATGAACATCTCATGTCTACAAACAAAAATGAGTTTTAAGAATTCTAAGATGAAAAAATGGAAATGTATTCTTAAATAGGATAAAAAAATTCGATGAGCTACAGACATTTTTTTGTCACATTAACTTGTTTGCATTTATATTCGATTCGTTGAAATCAAGAGTTGCGTGTCAGTTGTTAAACCCTCATCACTTTTGCATGTTTGAAACTTCAAGTCACACAAACGCAACACATGAGACTTTCCTAAGTTTTCTAATATTTAGAACTACACCTATTTCCCATAGATGGACTACTCCCATTTTTGCAAGAGACTCGAGTTTCTAAAATTTTGGCATACAAGTGAAAAAATCAACCATTCATATTTACTTCAACTAGGGTTGTCAATCAATATGTTCGTATTAGATAAAATCCGAAATTGATTTGATAAGCTTCGAATAAGGTTTTCATTAGATCTCAATATTAGGATCCAAACATGGTCCAATAAAAATTGGATACAGTTTAGATCTAGTCAAACTTGATTTGATGTTCAAATTCTAAATAATTTTCATATATTTAACACAATATATTGTATAATTTATACACTTTGTCACATTTTATCAAATCGGGTCCTTATCGAATTGGGACTTAGTTGATCTATAATTGATTCAATAAGATATTGGATCAAAATTTTATCAGTTTGGATATGTGTTAGAATATAAATTCTTGATCCATACCTAAAAATTGAAATGGATCGTATTTTGAATATGATCTGATCCGTTGACAACCATCCCTCACTTTAAAGAGTAAAAAATGATTTCTGCATTTCAAAAAATAAATTATAACTTAATTTTATCTAACAGAAGTGTTAATAGTTTTAGGTTGAGGTTGGGGAATAATACAAAAAAAAAATAGTAGAAGAATACATGTGATACATGTAACTGATACAAACATCTATAACAAGTATTACTAGCAAATCTAATGAGATTGATCATGTATAATCTATGAATTTTCATTTTCAAGTTCATGAAAATCCTAGCATGTGAATTTTTTTTTATAACTTTGATCTATTGTATTAGATGATCATTACAAGAACCCAAATAGATTTTTATAAAGAAGTTACAACAAAAATATAAAAAGCTAACATAATTTTGAAGAGAACAAAGATATTAATTGATCGATATTTTTTCTAATAAGAAAATCGTAATTGATAATGACCTTAAATATTCTAAAGCGCATAATATTTTTCCACTATGATGTGGCACATTGGTAATGATATGATGTATCTCATTCACTTTAACAGGAATGTATATATATGGCCGGGCATCCTAAAAAATAAAGAGGTCTTAAGATCAAGCTTCCTCTTGGCCACCCACATGAATTTATCCCTACTTACCTAGTGTGTGTAGTTTGTGGTATATTACATGTACTTGAGTTATTTTGGTGAGATATGGTGTTTTAAGAGACCAATTGGCTAGCACTTACTAGCGAGGCCTACGGATTCGTAACGTTCATCATAAAAATAATAAATAAAATGTATGTATGTATTTAATCTCCTTAATAATTTGTATTCTTTATTAAAAGAGGCCTTAAGACATTAATAAAACAGGATTACAATTAGAAATCGTCGATCAGGATAATTTTTAGCTTGAATATCAGACTTGAAATAGTATGCAATGTGGCAATTTAGGGGAATGAACATGAGAGATTGTTTATTTAGTAAAGAAGTGGTCTTCATTTTCTTCTGTCACTAATAGAGTTTTCTAGAGTAAATTAACAAATTTTATTAAAACGATAATCCCTAGGTAAAATAACTATATATTTTTATTGGGTAGACCGTAAACCCCAAACCCATGTATTATAGATATTTTATATTTGAGAAAATCCTCAAAAACCTTCAATTTTATTTTAAATCCTCTATTCTTGTGTCTCGCAAAACATTAATTCTTACATTTTTTAAATATGCCACATCTACATCGATTTATTAAAAAAGAAGATCCTCTCTGTTATGTAGTATCCAATTACAATTCCTAAACTATTCCATTCTCATTATCTTTTTCTCAATTTCATCTTCCCTTCCCTTTCCCAGTTTCACTTATGAATCCCACACTATCAATAAATACAATATAACAAGAACATATACATCTTTCTTCAATTTTCAATAGAGTAAGAACTTCATAGTTTTCTTTTTGAAATATTTTGTAATGAAGGTATTTTATTTTTGGACTTTCAAGATGTTAAGCGTTTTCTTACAGCTAATCGTGGAAATAATCATTAATAAATTTAAAATGTTTTATGATGATTGATTTTCTATTGATTTTAATAGTTGTGAATGTTTTATGGGCAAAATTGTCATATATTATATTTATCTTTTAAAACATAAAAATTATGATGAAAATATTTATATTAGAGGTATTGGGCATTTGGTGTTTAACACCATTGAATACTGTAATTATCACTCTAAAATACTTCCAATGCACCATTAAACACCAATTAAGTTGTGAGAATGCATTCATTTCAATTGGATGTAAACAAATATATTTCAATCATTAAAATAAGGAAGCAGGAATGTATCATTCTTTTCACTCAATCCATTATCAATAGTATCATTTTGATAATTTAAGTAGACATAGTATAATGTCTTAAAAAACTATTTTGTATTTCAAGGTGATTGATTGTTAATAAATTTTTAGAATTGATTTTTATAAAAATATTTGAAGAGGACATTTAAGAGAAATTAGTATATGCCTCGATAAATATGCACAAACGATCGATCGAAAATGAGTTTTTTATAAAAGAGATTTCAGAAAAATCTTTGTACACCATTACATTTATATTGAAAAATTATCCAAAATATATAAAGTTAACATAAATTGGAGTCTCGAGCTTTAAGTTATTAACAAAAGAAAATTATTACATAAATTATCATTACATCTTTGGTATTATATAAATACTAAACTTATGAGAGAAAATTAGATTTCTCTTTTTTTCCAATATAGAACACTCAAACCTTAGATCTTCAAGCAACAATTCAAACATTTTAGGGCAAAAATCGAGAGTCTGTGAACAAGATAAATTTTTTTGCCTCGTCGTAATCTTCACTCTAAGCTGGAGAACTTGTGTTGGGACGAAGATCAAAGTTTGAATTTTAAGAAATAAGCATTTTTGGGAGTCATTATTAATGAAATCACATTGTAGAATACGCAAAGCAAGTAAAAAATCTTCCTTTCTACCTTTTAGTTGCTAGTTTTTTAATAAACATAAATTTATCAAATGTATTTTATTGAGATTTCTTATTTAAAGTTAATTCAATTTGAATCATGTATGTTTAGGCGTTTCGTTTTATAGATTTATTTCTATTTAAGTTAAATAAGTAGTTTTAATTAACTTACAAGTTTTAAGAAATAAATAGGATAAAATAAGTTTTGGCAAAGTTCTTAGAAAAAATTTGAGAATAAATTTTGAAAAACGTATGTATCATCCTTCCGATTGCTATAATGTCTTGATCAATATTTTGTGAATAGCAATCTTTAATTGCTATTTTTTTTCCATACATGTTTTCATTATAGTGTCAAACACATTTCAACATCTTATTTTCATTATAAATATTTAAGTAAATGTATACCATTTAGTTGAAAGTAATTAATTAATGAAAATAAGGGAATACCCCCCATTTGAAAATAATAGAAATTGTTTAAAAATTAAAATCTTAAAGAATCAAAATCTAATTTTTCGATTTAAGAACAAAATGTAGACTTCGATGTTTTTATCAGATTTTCAATTCCTATTTTCTATGACATTTTCCTTAAAATTAAGCTTCAAAAATTATATAATATCAAATCTTGTAATTAAGATTTTCATTTTCAAAAACTCATTTTACATTTGAAAATTTCATTTTTGACACTTAGTCAAATTTTCACAACTTTAAATGTTTATTATTTTATCACGTTTTTCGAGTATTTTCTACTCAACCAAAATCATGATATGAATTTGATTGGTGCCATAAAATCTTAAATATTTATAAAAAGATGCACTATGTTACATAACTAGAAAGATAAATGATTGATCAACTAATTGGTGGATGGATATTCAGAACTTATATTCTTCATTGTTTGATGGACCAGTAATTCCAATCTTATGTTGTGTTCACGTCATAAAAAAATGATAAATTGATGAAAATAATATCTCATGTTTCCATAACCACATGAGATATGACCAATCAATGAATGGTGTTTGGTGCAGATTATCAAATTAAAAAATAAAAATAAAGAACAAAATAATAAGTTTTGACAAGCAAGATCAATCTACAAAGATAACGTTGATCAACAATTTCTGACTTAAAACAATTATAGTTTAAAGTAACTAAATAAAATTGAATAAAAATAACTTTAAATTAACAAGAATAAATAGAAAATAAATTCACTATTTAAATGATTAGATTGATCGAATCCATAAAAAACAATCAATTTTATTATTTTATTTGTCATTTGTTATCTGATCCAAATAACAATCTAATGTTATTGGATCAAAAGATTAAATCCGTTAACCCAAATACTAAGTCTGATATCTGTGATTAGATTTAATAAGATGAAATCAAAAGATTAAATATAATATCCCTAACAAGACATAATTTAACTTGAATTTATCCAAGCTTAAACTATCAAAATTAAAAAAAATAAATATTAGATCTGATGATTCATACTTAATGTAAAATCCTGAGTTTTTTATTCGTATCTCGAGAAAAAATAAATAGTGAAATTTTGAGAAAATCTTGAAAGTGGGAATTAGGGTAAAATTGTAGGACCTTGTTCTGATCATTTTTAATGAAATCTGATCTTATCATTGGATTCAAAATGAACGAAAAACATATTTTACCCTGTAAGCACTCTCAAATACGAGTCCGAACATAAAAATTGTAAAATCCTCGATTATCGAGTCGGACTAGGCTAAAATAGTGACTTTTTACTAGAGCAAGAATTATTAAAATTTGATTATACCATTAAATTCGTAACAAAAAATTATTTAATATAAACTATTTATTTGTCATTTTTGGAGTATAGAAAGTCGAATTATCATCAAAAACGAAAATGACGTCAATTTTAGGGGTCACCTCAGGTCAAAAATGTAAATTTTTGTTAGAGATAGAATTTACAAAAATTGAGTACACTATTAGATCCAGAATGAAAAATTAACCGAAATAGAGTATTCATTCATCATTTTTGGAGTCCGGATGGTCAAGTTATCGTCGATCAAAACAGTAAGTAAAATACCGATTTCGTCCCAAATTTTATGTAAATAAAATTTTTAACTTTTTTTTTTATTCTTCGTCTTCTCGAACCCGTCCAAAACAGCCAACGAAATTTTAAAAAAAAATTCTTTTTTTTTACTTCAACTTCAGATTCACGACAAACGACTCGTTGTCGTCGATCGACGCAAAAGGGAAAAACGTCCGCAGCCATATTCTCTACAAAACCCACCCAATCTCTTTTCATTTAACTTTCTTTTTCACCCCGTATCTTCAAAAATTAGCCGTATTTATATACGGGAATTTCAAAATTTTGACTTCGGATTTAGTCCGTTTCGGGATCAAACCGTCTTCCATCGTAGAAGGGAGAAAGGACGACGACGTCGAGATCTTCGAAACCATCGGGCTAGATCCAAAAATCAATCGTCTCGAAGTTCGGTCCGGCTCAATTTTTTTGTCGTTTGCCTCGATTTTTTCGCACAAGCTTCGATCATTTCGCACAGAGATAGTAAGGAATTCTCAATTTCTATTAATAATCGTAAATTGTGAAAATTGCATTTAGGATTTTATTAAAAATTTGTGATGAGTTTCAAAAAATATAAAATTCCATTGGTTATTTCAAATTCACACCAGAACTTGCATATTTGATATGTTTAATTGTATTTTATAACAAATTATACGTAGGTAGGATATTTCAACATGTTATTTCTGTCAGTTGGGTCCTGTGCACTGCTCGGACCCCATTTTGATATAAATTTTATACTTTTTCAATATTATTGATAAAAAATGACTTTTATAGTTGGAAAAATGATTTAATATTCAATGAAATTATATTGAGTTGATGAATATCAGAAAATGAATATTTTGTTTAAAAGATGGAAAATTGTAAAAATTGGAAAAATGGAAAAAGGGTATGAAATAATAAAATGTCAAAGTCACACTCGAGGGGTGATGTCTACATTTTACATTGTCATGTTGTGTGTAGGTTGGTGAATGGATATCTAGGGATAGTGTTACTGATTACATGTTTATTTACTTTTTGTTAGCGCGATACGCTGTTTACTTTTTCGTTCTATTATTTATTTTAGGTCGGGTGGCCACAGTTGCATAGTTGGAAACTAGATATCTATTTTCAACCTTATATTATTAATTTCTTATTTGTTTTCAAAGAAAATTTCTGATTTATTTTCAAAGAAAAGAAAATTATATATATATATATATATATATATATATATAGTTATTTTCTGAGCTATTAAAGAGTCTGTAAATGCCTGAAGGGATAGTGCGTCATATTATTTGGAGTAGTGTACTATCCTGGGATGTACGGTAGGGACCATCAAGCTCATACATGGTATGGGACGTATATGAGAATGGAGTCACAACTGGAATCCAGGTTATTCCTCTTTATCTTTACTAATAAACTTGTAATGTAAAGGTGATCGTATACGAATGATTTTTATATTTGGGAATCACATGTACGCCTGATAGGCATAGACGAAGATGATTAGTTAGTGATTACTAACAATCTATAGTAGTTGAACGTTTTGACACATCAAAAAGAGACCCATTGCTTACGGTCTGGTCTTACAGCCAGCCTGAGCCGGATAAATGGTCAACCAAGCGATGTAAGTGCAGCGACCGGCCACAAAATCAGGAACTAAAAGTCAGAGAAGAATTCTAACATCATGTCCCGACTAGGGAGCGATCTAGTCATGAATCCCAACTTTCTAATTCCAATACTCCACCATAGTGTACTATGTATCTGTTGCCTTATTTTGATATATAAAATGAAATGTATATTTTATTTTTCCATTTGATCGATTAGATTTGTATGTAAAGAAAATGCTATAGTGAGTAATGTTGATTGATGTAATGTCAGTTTTAAAATGTCTAATTGCTTATCCTTGGTTATATGTACCAATTTATTGTAGTTTCTTCTGTAAAACTTTATATTGTTAAAATGATTTAGTATGCTTATTCGTTCATGTTAGGAGGGGTTATTGGTAGAAATTGTTTATTTTTCTTACTAGATAAGCATTATTACTCACCCTTTCCTTTTCCATTTTTTTAGCTTCAGAGCCTGCAGTTGACAATGCGGGCGTAGAACCAACGTGTGAAGATCATCTAGTGGGTCAGATAGACAACCAGAGTTTATCACTGGGTGAGTATTGGGGTTATATCCCCTAGTGATGTCAGTTAGTCTAGAAGTATTATGGTTTCTATATTGAGTGTTAGGATTTTTGTTAGAGTATGGAATTTTTGTATAATCTTATCTTTTGTTTATCCTTCCGCACTCTGATCTATTGTACGTTATTAGATGTATATAGGCTTCCGTTAATATGATATTTTGTATGTATATATGCAGGATTATATGTCGTTTATCAGGTGTAGGTTGAACGCCTTGGAATACTAACATAAACAGAGGAGACCATGTCAAAATTTCGAGGTGCCACCTAGTACATCGGGATCTGACATGGGGATGTGTGTTAGTGTTTGGCAGGGCGCCACACTTAACAAAAAAACATCAAAATTAAACAATGAAGCACATATAAAAATAAATTAAACTATCTGAGATAATTTTTCTCAGGCTTCATCGACCTCTCTAATAGAGGTTTAGTCATAAATCATTACAAGTATAATAAAAGAAAATATAATAAGAAAATAAATTAAAAAAAAGGATAAAAAGGAGAATGTTGCTTCTTTTATTAATCTTGGCCTGAAATTAGCATAAAACTCTTATTTACAAAGATTGAAGAGAAAGTAAACCTAAGTTAAACAAGTCTAAATCATCCCAAAAAAATCATTTGGATTTCACGACTTTTACCTATCACAAATAAATAATCAAAATTAGGCAAAAAAATCATAAATTATTCGAAAACAATAATAAATATGGTTTATTAATGAATTATGTCTATTTAAGGGATTTAGTGTATAATTAATCCCTAAAGTCCTTATAAATAAGATCCTAGAAACGATTTTCTAGGTCCTAATCACACTCCCAAATCTAAATTTTGTTAGTCCTAAGTAAAAATAAGATAGAAAATATTTTCGTAGATTACACGACTACATTTAGCAAATGTAATGAGTTCTTAAACCCCTAGGTTATCTTAGTGGACGAATTTGACTCGTAAGGGTTTGCAGTGAAAATACTCAAAAATTCGAATACTGATAAAAATATCAAAATCAACATATGTAATGAAAACGTAACGATATTTCACAAATCAATCAAATGTCCTTTATATTTGAAAAGAGTCATTATTATTTCTCGCTAGAAAATAACAGAAGAAGATTACGTTGAAAAATTTATGTCAATTTTGATTGAATCACTTGAAAATTTAGACTTTATTGAGTCGTTTTCATGTTTTACCTCTGTAATCATAATAAATTTTAATAATACAACTCCAACTTCATTATTTTTTGTTTATTTTTACCCTATAAACCCCAAAGAAAATGCCTGTCCCGTAGGCACGAGCGAACTTTAGTAAATAATAAAAAAGATCGAAAAAAGAGTAGAAATATTAACCAAAATTACAAACATGCAAAAACATAAATAAAAATGCTAAATTCAAATCTACAAAAAATATATAGAGATATAGGCAACTTGAGAAGTAAATAATCTTAAATAACGAAAAAACAAAATACTCATCGGTAAATTTTACAGAAGAATCAAATTCTTTTGAGATCGAAGAAAAGAGAACAAAAATAAGCTCTAAGTTAGATCTGATCTATACAACTAGATCAGAAGTCTTGATGACGCTAACCAATATAACTTCAGAAAATCAAAATCTACCTAAATGAATGACTAAATGTATATCAAAATAGGTATACAGGTGCAATTTGAACACTAAAAAAAACTTACGATTAGTTGATTTAAAAGGGGCAAAAAATCAATACATTTTCTTATGATCAATTGAATCATAAAGTTACCATATCTTTATGCCAATAAATCTAGAAAATGTGAGGAACAAAGAAAATCAACATTCATTACAAAATCTAGTAAAAATATATCCAAATTATGGATTTATGACTTAAAACAATAGAGCGTTATATCAAATTTTGGATGAAATACAACTAATTAGAACTTAGTTGGATCAAATCTCCATGTTACTCCACCGTGGTATGCACCAATAAGACCACCAAAAACCTTTTGTGGCACTAGTAGTACACACAATGAATGAGTGATCATTGATCCAAAGTTTTAGGCGAAACCAATTCCTAGGGTGTGACGAACGATGTGTATAGGTCCCGACACCATGTCCTTCATGGACTACGTCTACAACAACGGGCAGAAAAGAAGATAGTCGTTACTTTCAACAAGCTGACATAGGTGAACCTAGCAAGAGAGACTGTCGAAGCATTTACCTTCTCTCCACTCAAGATGATAAATAAAACACAAATCCAAACCAAATCAAATTCTTATCTCCAATACCATGCATCCAAAACTAGAGAAAAATAAATCCAAATTATGGATTTAGAAGCTTGAAATGAAATTTTGAAAAGCATTCAACTCTTACCTAAGCTAATTAGAGACAAGATTGATGAATCAAAGTTTATCATGCTCACTGTAATAAAGATGCAAGAATGAATTTCAACTCAAATATATGATCGTATAGTTCAAAACGCACAATTTACCTAATCTTATTGAGGCCCGTGACTATATGTCAAAGCTTCAAAAACTTCTCACCATCAAATGAATCCAAAGTTGGAAAGATTTTTAGAGAACATTAGCGTCGAGAGTTTTTCACTATAAAAAAAACCCTTAAAGTTGGTGAGATTTCTTGAGAACTTGGTGTCAAGAGCTTCTCATTATCAAATAAAATCCAAAAATTGAAGAATTTCCCTTAAATTTGTTCAAGAGTGTAAGAGAATCTGAAAATGAGAAAATCATAGCTTGTAATTCTTCTCATATACACATTCACACTTAGGAATTATCAAATATACAAAGTGATGTTTATATAATAGTCATAATAATAAACTCCAAAAGTTATATTGAAACACCAATTTTTTTTGTTAAAGAATAATTATAAATCATTCTTAATTGGGAGATATTTAAAATCATTCTTAATCAATTATTTTTGTTTAGTGTGCTCTAGGATTTTCAAGAAAGAGAGAAGAACAAGGGTAGATCATAAATAAAGTATTTACTTTGATAAAAAAATAAACTTAAAAGAATATGAAAATGGGTTCTAAGGATTCTAAGAAAGATAAGGGAAGTAGGTGGTGATTTTAGTATCCGATTAGATTTATTTTTATTAAATTAAGGTAGATCTATTCAATATGATCGATTAAGGAATGACTTTTTTTCCCTTCTTGCAAATATTAAACTTTTCTATCTGATTCTTGAAAAAGGAAATACAATCTTATATTAGGATTTTTTTTCTTCAAAGAAAATCACTAAGTAATAATTAATTGATAAAACACTTTGTGTTCAATATGTAAACACAACCGTTATAGATCTATGTATGCTTGTTATACAAAGAAAAGAATTTATATCTATGGAGGGATTTTCTTATGATCTTTGAGACCTCAAAATCATTAATATCTTTTGCATCCAAAGTCTCTTGTCGATAACAATATGATACTTGCTAAAAAGTCTCTGATGTTTAAGTTAGGTTTATGATTTAGTCATAGAAGTCGGTTAAAAGACTTTAAATTAATATCCTATCTCAATTTATATGGCTGCTTTTCATAAATCCTAATATAATAATTTCCTTATGTTATGTCATTCCCATGATTTAGCCATTATCATAAGGATTCATGATTATACTTTTTCGAGATTTATGTCTGTAGTTATGCTCTTAGATTGTTATCTTGATTAGAAAGATGAATATTCCCAACAAGTGAACTTGGATACATCTTTCATAGGATTATATCTCATCTTGCGATGTTACTTCTGTATGCTCTATCTAAATCTTGCATGTAATTGATTTTAACTTTCGCTGCATATAACTCTCAAAATGACACATGCATTAGTGTATGATCTTACATACTACATAATTTTGCCCATATTATATATATATTTTATGTACACTAATGATATAATAATATTCTTGAAACCTATGTCGAGTAAGTATGACTATTTGACTAACGTTGTTTTTTTAAGGATTTTTAACATAAATATTCTACAAGTATAATCTAATTACAAAAAATAGTCCATATTTAAAATAATAATCAAAACATGGTTGTTTGCTGTAGTGACTTGAGTATTTTGACCAAAATACCTTTATACATAATTTTTATTTAATCATTCTTTACTAGTTTTTTTTTTTTTTGAAGTTACTCCCTCTCTTCATTACAATCAATTGAACAAAAGAGAGTCTTTTTCTCTATATAGTGTCATTAACAAGCCTTAATTTTTGTGGAATGATACCCAATGTCTTAAAACATCTAGTGAAAATGTATTACAATTTCAAGCCTCGACACTTATTGATTATCATTGAATGATATAACATTAAGCTTCATGAACTAATGAAAATCTAAGTTTTTCTTTTAATTTCGTGAGTTGAAAAAATGTCCTACAATGTCGAGTTTCAACGATTACTGATTATTATGGGCTCTACGATATAACATCGAGCCCCGAAGCCCCGACGATCAATGAAAATCTAAGCTTCTTTAGCTTTTTTGAGTTGAAAAAATGCTACGACTGAAATAGTATAGGTTAAATATCCCAAGTGTAACGTTGTAACAAAATAGTAAAATCTTGTGAATCCAAAGTCAATTGTGTAAAAATTGAAATAAAAGACAGATAGAGTGAAATAAGATGTGACTTAAACTATGAAAATATGATTTTTCACACTTTCGTATGAAGCAAAAATTAAAAAAATAAAAATAAAAATTAACAAGTGCTAAGTGTGTTGATATTATGAGTAGGGAAAAACTTTTTCAAGAATTTTCTAGTCATCTCTTGCCAAATTCCAATGGATCTTGGTCTAAGGGAGTTAAGTCATGCCTTGACTTTCTCTTTCAAAGAGAATGAGAAGAGTCTAAGTCTTACTACATTTAAAGACATATTGACGTAGCATAAGGTTGTCTATACCTCATCAAATTCCTTAAGGTGCAAGTAAGGGATTCTTAGAGTCTAAGCCATGAAATTTAGGAAGTAACTGGATTACCTCTGGTTTCAAGTCAAAGGTTCTCGTATTAGTAGGAAAAATTGTACAAGGAATAAATGTTCTTGTAGGTTGAAAATATTTCCTTAAAGATTTTGACACATCATTCCGAACTTCGTGATCATCATGATTATTTTTCAAATTAGTCATATTATTATGATTTTCTGGATTATCTTTAATTAAGTTTTACTTTCAATAAAAATTATCAATTCAATCCTTTGTAAGTGATTTGGTTGATCCTACTCCAAAATGGTTATGCAATTAACAAAGACAAAAATAAAAATAAAAATAAAACTATCTCCGAAGTTAATTAAGGGAATCACAAAAAAGAAAAAAAATAGACAACCTAGCAACTAATAGGATTATAGTAATTAGACTGCTCTTAACTGGGCGAAACTACGCAACAAGCCTTCCAACATAGATTTCTAACACCAAAATCGGCTACTTTGTTCAACTAGACGAAAAGGGTGGTGCTAAAAGCACAATTGCTATCCTTAGTATTGGCTAGACACTAATTAAGGATTAAGAAAAATTGTTGGGTCAACTTGAAGTAGGACTTCTCCTAATGAGCGTGAAGGCTGATCTTCAGATACATAAATTTTAATTAGGGTTGCTGAGTGATGTGAGTCAATTTTTATTAAACCTGAAGAGCAAGAGTTGGTGATGAGATTCAATCCCTATCTTATTGTGTGTGATTGTAAGGTGCCCATTAATCTAAAGATTTCGGTGTACTCGATATGTACAATTGATAACTAGAGAAAGACAATATAAACCCATTGACGAGAAGGCATGGTTGTCAAAAGATACTTACCTCTCCTTTTAGAAGGGGGATGTCTTGTTGAGTCGACCTGGACCATTGACACCAATTACGGTATATGAATCCAAGGGACTGAGATAGTTGTATCCAACTATTACTCCGTCTTTAATTGTATTACAACCCGGACCTTCCTAGATAAATAAAAATAAATAATGAGTAAAAAATATTGTTAAAAAAATTTAAACTTAAATTAGTCATAATCTACTTTTAAATTAGTCCTGAAAAAAGTTTGATCTTCTTATTTGCCCTACCTTCAAAATATCTCTCTTATAAGAGAAAAAAAATTTAGAACTATGAAATAAAAAATCATGTATAATAAAAAAAAACTAAAAAAAGTAAAAAAAATAAAAGTACTTCCCTAATTCTCTTCAATTCGAACAATTGACCACAACGCTCAAAATTTGCTACGATTGAAATAGTGTAGGTTAAATACCCCAAGTGTAGGGTTGTAGCGAAGTAGTAAAATCTCGACAGTTCAAGGTCAATCCATGGGGATTGTGTAAAAATTAAAATAAAACACGAATGAGGTGAAAGAAGATGTGACTTAAACTATGAAAAATATGATTTTTTTACACTTTCGTATGAAGCTAAAATTAAAAGATTTAAAACAAAAATAAAAAAATGTTAAGGCATCATGAATCCATTAAAAAATTATAATTTTTTTCATTCAACATTTTTTCTTGGTTCGATTTGAATAAAAATTCTTCTTAATCAGATGATATAATAGTTAAACTAAAAATTATTTTAAAAAATATAAGGTTTCCACGTGTTGCACATTTACATACTACAGGGATTCCTTAAGCAATCAATGTAATAATTATTTATAATAAATTAAGAAATTTTTTGAAATATTTAATGTGATGATTGTAGATAAAATCTTAAAAATAATTTATAGATATAGAATTAAACAAAAATAATTAATTCACTTTAAATTAATCCAAAAAAATATAAACATTAATCCACCATTGTTGATCGAAATAAAATTATAATGTTCGAGTTTTACCCTTAATCTTAACTAAGATTTTATTTAATAATCTCCATAGATGAGTCCATCAAAATTATTGAATAAAAAACGTACAAAAATAAAGTAAAAGAAATTAAAGAGGGAGATAAATTGAAGATGAAAATAGGAGAAGAAGAAAAAAAAAATTAGAAGTATAGAGAAATAAATAATTTTAAGAGAATAGAGAAAAATAGAAATTAATTAAAATAGAAGGCGAGGGATATGGAAGGAAAGATAATTTAACATGTAGAGAAAAAAAAAAAAAAGAGAAATCAAAACAAGACGAGGGATATGGAAGGAAAGAAAATTTAACATGTGGAGAAAAAAAAGAGAAATCAAAACAAGAAAAATAGGGAGAGATGTATGAGATTTTTTAGAATAAGAGAAAATAATATACAATTTTATTTTATTTACGTAAGAGAATGTGTAGAGATTTTCACTTTTTAAAATTTTTTATTTATTTTTTCTTTAGCCCTTCCTTTAACTTATCTCATAATTGTTCCTCCACCATTTTGCATGTTTTATTTACTAAAAATCTATCTTTAACATTTTTCTCTCATTTTAAACCTTCAAGACCTACAAGAAAAAAAATTTAACTAATTAGATCATGTTAATCAAATTAACATAAATTAATCACCATAAATTAAAGGTAAATATCATTAATTTGCATAATTATCACACCCCAACAACATTTTGATAGTCCTCAAATAAGATAAGTGATAAAAAAAAATAAAGAAAAATAAATAGAGTGCCACTTTCACAGGCAACTCGAGTGCATTTAGCTTATGAAACAAACCCTTAAACCCCTATGATACTCTAGTGGATGAGTTTGACTCGTGAGGGTTTGCAGTGAATGTACCCATAAAACTCAATTCATCAGGTCCATCATGTAAGACTATAGTTTAAAACTCCTGATAAGTAATGGATTGTCTCCCAAAAAGCGCTAAGTCTAACGTTTTCAACTTGACAAAATTACAAAAGAAAGAAAAAAAAAAAACTAAAGAAAGATTTAAAAACAAAAAAAAAAACCTAAAAAGAAATTATTCTATTTCAATCTCTCAATAGTACTACCAAATCATGACAATGAATTTAACTTAGATTAAAAAAGTATAAATTAGCAATCAAATATTTATAATAATTATTGTAAAGCATGACTAACAATCCTCCCATCATTTCAAACTATTTAATCTGTTTAGAAATCAATCTCAAATGTTGTATAACTCAATCAGTTAAAAATCTATTTTTAACATTTTCTCCTATTTTGGACCTCTAAGAAAGAAAATTCAACTAATTAAGCTATGTTAATCAAATTAACATAAATTAATCATTGCAAATTAGCGGTAAATATCATCAATTTGTACAATTATCAAAAAACATGTTGCAACGTGAAATCTTGACCTTTGATTATTGCCAAGGTTCGATATATTTTAGTCGTCGACCTTAGACAACTATGCATTAATTTGAAACTTCATCTTTTCATAGATATTCTATTTTGTAAATAAAACCTAATAATCTATTTTCGACGATTTTTTTATTGTTAACCTGCAACCATCGACAATTTATATATTTAAAACAAATAAATTATTTAGTGTCAAGATGTTTTTTCAAAGTTTTATCTTCATTTTTTTCTTTCACTATGCAACAATTACAATCCAGATGCCTTGGAGTGGATCGATCCTAAGTATGATTTTTCCTTGAAACTTGAGGGTTGTTGGAGAGCTCAAATGAATCATATATTAATAACAGGTAAAGAGAAAGACACTCCTTCTTGTTTGTAGGATTCTTGGAAAGTTCTAAATTGAAAATGATAGAGACTTAAAAAAAAAAAAAATGTTACAGAAAATATTTTCTCTGAGGGTATTTTGATTAAAATAATGGAGTAATCCTAACAAATGAACTCTTTTTAAATATTATTACTTTAAAAGTGATTTTTTTTTTTTGGTAATTAATTTATAATCATGGAATTTTATGTTAAAAGTGTTTGTTTTGAAAATGCTAAAATGGTGTTTAATAAAATATAATTGAAATGATATTTATTGTTAAAGAAATTAAAATTTCAGTTTAAAAGTGATATTTTCTTAAAATAGTATAACCAGTAGAGTAATGGAGGTGGGGGCAACTTATAACAGCGTTATCTATCTTTCAATAAATAAAAAAAATTAATGAGAAATTCACGATAAGTACGTTTCATTTTCGTGGTATGGTACCGTCGGCGCAAGAAAGGCCTCGTCAACCAACGTAGGACACGTGGTCTACGCAGAAAGCGTAAGTTAGCATAGTCTGGGTCAAACGTTGAAGAATATTTTTTATTATTATAGTTAACGATCGTCAACTCGGATGTTAATTGAACAAGCCCTGCCTATTAGTCCCACGACAAAAGCGTTTCCCAAATACCAGAACAACTTTCCGTCTTCTCCGTTTGGGAAGAAAACGGCGTTAAATTGTGTTCCCAATGAGGAATGGTTATGTACAGCCGCCTTTCATTAATTAGTGTGATTTTGACATAACCCTTCATATTTTGGATAATATTAGAAATATCCCAAGGCATTCAAAGATGACATGATCCCTTGACCTAGGTGTTGTAATAAAGAGTTAAATATAATGACTCAAATACCCTTACTTTCATTTTCTAAAATCCAAAACTAACCCTCTTCAACCTTTTTAAAGTACAGCTTTTTAATACTCATCTAGAATCTTCAAACTTCAAAGAACAAGACATGATTTAAAGAGAAGTATTAAGTAAAAAGTTGGAGGGTTTTGTTTAAAATACATTAAAAATGAGATTAAAGAGAATGGCATCAAAGTCATTTCATTGAGGTTCTATTACAAAACCTAGGTCAAGGGGCATGTCATCAGTTTGAAAACACGGGTGTTTCTCTAATATCAAACTATGGAAGGGCAGTGTTAATCACCTTCATTAATACGATATGCCAGTCAACCGGTTGGATACAATGAGTCAGACCGTTTTGGTGACCGGGTCATCTGGTTACCTCTCCAGTTAAATTTAACTGACCTTAGATTTTTGAACCGCGGTTAAGGTCTTGGAGTCGAGGGACTACTGTACGAAGGTTGTGGCAGCTGGACCTCTCGCTGAGAGTCTGAGAGAGTTGCAGAAGAGAGAGAAAGTTAGATAGAGACACAGATAAAGAGAGAGAGAGATAGAGACTGAAAGGGAGATGAGGAGGAGGAGATCGAAGAAATGGTTAAATCGCTTGCAGAGAACCAGAGACGGCTTAGTCATCCAAGCTAGGGTTTCGAAACAAGTTTCTTCTGTTGGAGGATTTTCGCGAAATTAGGGTTAATCGATAGCTGTTGTTTCTAGTCCTTGTTTTTGAAGCTGTTAAAGAGTTTCTGATTGAAGAAAAATTGAGTGGAGGTGTTGCAGAAGAGAGATCTGTGTTGAAATTTCTCAAAAAAAAAAAAAAAAAAAATGGCTTCTCCTGAACTTTCGATGAAAGTAAATTTCTCTTCGGTTTGTAATGAGCGTAACGGTAACGGAATCACGAGTAACGGAGTTCCAGAGTCGCAGAGACGTTGCTCGAATGTTTCTTCTGCGGGGAAAGGTAAAAATCGGTTGGATCTTTGAAGGTTAGGTTGATATTCCTTAATGTTTGAATGAGTGATTTTGATTTCTGGTGTTTTGTGGTTTTTGATTTTGTTAGGTGAGGAAGACGCGCTTTATACAGAGCTCTGGCATGCTTGTGCTGGTCCTCTTGTGACGGTTCCTCGCGAAGGAGAGAGGGTTTTCTATTTTCCTCAGGGACACATCGAGCAGGTACGTTTGTTTCAGCAATTCTGAGGAATTTAGAGTTTAGTTTAGGTGGGTTTGTTTTGTTTCTTACCAAACTCTTTATTTTAGGTGAATTTTGCTTGTTTTTCTTCAAAAGAAAGATTTTTTAAGAGTGCTTTTTTTCATACAGATTTTTGATGTTTCTGTTTCTGGTAGTATGTGGGTGAAGAAAATTTTAATTTTTATAATTGATTAGGGAATTTTCGAGTTGTGATCCAGGTCGAAGCCTCGAATCAGGTTCCAGACCAACAGATGCCTGTTTATGATCTACCATCTAAGATCCTCTGCCGTGTAATGAACGTTCTATTGAAGGTACTCCTTTAATTTCATGTATTGGGGTTTTACGGTTTTTCCATGTTCAGGTCCAATTATGGGTGTTTTTAATTTTTATAACGATAAGGGCCTCTAGGGTTTTAGGATTTAGGGTTTTTGTGGCATTTTAATGAAGTTTCTTTCTCACTTTAGGCTGAGGCAGACACTGATGAGGTCTTTGCACAAGTGACTTTGCATCCCGAACATAATGTATGTTCTTGCTCTTGGGGTTTCTGTAATTTTATTTTGATTTTGAGGGAAAAGTATGCTGGAATAAAAACACCTTAACAATCTCTATGTTTTTTGCCAGCAAGATGAGAATTCAGTGGAGAAGGATTCGCCACCCCCTCCACAGCCGCGGTCTCATGTGCATTCATTTTGTAAGACTCTAACGGCCTCTGATACGAGCACCCACGGTGGGTTCTCGGTGTTGAGGCGGCATGCAGATGAATGCCTACCCCCACTGGTTGGGTTCCTGATCTGACTCTATTTATATTTCCAATTAATTCTCTTTGGTGTCGTTTGTTGTGAAAAGTGTTTCATCTTGGTTCCCTTCTCGTCTTTAACAGGATATGTGCCGACAACCTCCAACCCAGGAATTGGTTGCCAAGGATTTGCATGGAATCGAGTGGCGATTCCGACATATTTTTAGGGGTAGAGTTGTTTTCCTTTCCTATCATTTTATATTTTTCTTGTGAAGGTTTATGCATGTTTTATGCTTTGTTGTTGTTTCCTAGATATAGATCTCAATGATCTTTGAGATCTGTTTTGTGTGAATCCTGAGGCAACGAACCCTTTGATGTTTGCATTCAAATATTTTTTTACCACTTACTGTGATTTTCAGCTGATTCAAACTCAATAGGATTGGAGATTCTTCCAAAGGTTTAGTAGAATCCAATCTTTTCAATGACTCAATAAAGCTTGGAATATGTTAGTCTGAGGTACTCCGTTCAAAAAGAAAGGAACCCTGTATCTAGGTTTATTAAAACATGCTTGCATATGTGTGAGAACATGATCTTAGTTCAATCAATATTCCATTGTCCGCACACTTAAATCAAGAACAGTAGTCATAGCATAGGTGAAAAAATTGATATTCTTGGAGAGGAGCCATTATGGATGGTTTTAGATGTACTTGAGCCTTTCAGCGTGTGGATTTTAGGTGTATAATTGCTCATGATCTTGTTAATATTGAATTTATAGAATCTAGGAAAATTGATTGGAAGAACACATGTTTTTTTTATGCCAGGTCAACCCAGGAGGCACCTACTTCAAAGTGGCTGGAGTGTATTTGTTAGTTCTAAAAGGCTTGTGGCCGGGGATGCTTTTATTTTCCTCAGGTCGGTTCTTTTATCCATAATCTTCAGTTTGATTTCAAATTCTCATCCATGTCTGACTTGGGACCAATTGTGGTTTCCAGAGGTGAAAATGGGGAACTTCGTGTTGGTGTAAGACGTGCTATGAGACAACAGAGTAATGTTCCATCTTCAGTCATATCTAGTCACAGCATGCACCTTGGTGTACTTGCAACAGCATTGCATGCGGTCTCGACGGGAACCATGTTCACGGTCTATTACAGACCTAGGTATGTGGTTTATTTAGGTACTTTTGTTCATCTTCATGGAATAATTGTCCAACCCTAATTATATATAGTCATACAATTGTACAACCTTAACTATGATTCTAAATGTTCCAGGACTAGCCCTGCTGAGTTTATTGTTCCATTTGATCAATATATGGAGTCTATTAAGAACAATTATTCTATAGGGATGAGGTTCAAAATGAGGTTCGAAGGTGAAGAAGCTCCAGAGCAGAGGTATAACTTCTGCTCCATGACATCCTTGGTTACAATTGCTTACATATTAATATGCTAGAGCCTTTTTTTTGGATTACCCCACTGTGCTCAAACACATAAAAATATGATTTTCCTGAAAGATCTTTTCTTGTCTATGTAACAGGTTTACAGGCACCATAGTTGGCATCGGGGATGCTGATCCCAACAGGTGGCCTGAGTCAAAATGGAGATGCCTTAAGGTAGTATCATCTACAATTTATGGTGTGCCTTTTCGGTTCTTTGGCATGTTGTAACACTTTTTATAACACTGTTTCCAGGTGCGATGGGATGAAATTTCTTCTGTTCCTCGTCCAGAGAGAGTTTCTCCGTGGAAAATAGAACCTGCTTTGGCTCCTGCACTGAATACCCTTCCAATTCCCAGGCCGAAAAGGCCACGTGCAAACATGGTGTCTTCAACTCCCGATTCCTCTGTTCTTGCAAGGGAAGGTATATCACAATTTGCATTGTTTATTCCCTGGAGTACATAATCTTCCTTGTCATTTATTTTTAATTAATTGGCAGCGCTTAGAGGCTAAGTACATTCTAAAACTGACTGTTGTGTATTTAGGTCCATCAAAATTGACTGTAGACCCTTCACCAGTAAATGGGTTTTCAAGGGTCTTACACGCTCAAGAAACCTCATCATTGAGAGGCTCTTTTGCTGAAAATAATGAGCTGGACGCTTCTCAGAAGCCTATTGCGTGGCCTCCCTCTCTAGATGATGAGAAGATTGATATGGTTTCTAGTCGAAGAAAATTTGAATCAGATAACTGGGCACCTCTAGTGAGACAAGAACCAACATATACAGATCTACTATCAGGTTTTCGATCCCCCAATGACTCTCATGGATTATCTCCACTGTTTGTTGACAAAACCCCAGATGAGGATAATTCTTTGAAGAAGCAGTTTCAAGACCAGGAAGGTAAATTCAACTTGCTTATGAGCACATGGCCCATGATGCCTTCAAACATGTTGGACCCTAAATTGAAGATTCCTGCACAAGTTGGTGAGACATCTTATAAGAAACTGGGGACTACTGGGCATGGTGGGTTAAGCGATTACTCCTCGCTGCAGAGCCCCCCCGGGGTTGAGCCATATCAAGGAAATTGGTTGATGCCTCTGCTCTCGCCATCTCATTCAGATACTCTACATCGTCCAAGAGGGGTAAGACCGCAACCTGCCTTGTTACAACAGCATGAGGCTGTAAAATCCAAGGGTGATGGCAACTGCAAACTCTTCGGAATTTCTCTCTTTGCTAACCCAATTGTATCAGAGCCGTCGCCATCACATACAAATTTGATACATGAACCAGAAAGCCATATCAATCCTGTGCTACACCACACACAGGCATTGGAGTCTGACCAACATTCGGAGCATTCGAAGGGATCGAAGTCAGCTGATACGGCCCATGTGGGTAACGATCAAGTTATTCAGCAGCGTTCTAAAGATGCTCAGAGCAAACTTCAGGGTGGTTCAACCAGGAGTTGCACAAAGGTTTTGTTTCCTTTTCTAATTTCTTTTGTAATTATTGGGTATCTTGAATTGTTAATGAATGTTCTTACCTATGTGTTGATTTCAGGTCCACAAGCAGGGGATTGCTCTTGGGAGGTCTGTGGACCTAACCAGGTTCAATGGCTATGATGAACTGATCATTGAGTTAGATCAGATGTTTGAATTCAACGGTGAATTGATGGCACCCAGCAAAAGTTGGCTGGTTGTATACACTGATGATGAGGATGATATGATGCTTGTGGGAGATGACCCCTGGAAGTTAGTATTCACAAGCCCCCTCTTTTGGTTGTTTTTTCTGATTAATCCCCCATTTGCCTTCCTATGCATTTGAAAAGTGCAAACTTTAGGTTGAATATTTTCCATGATCAACTGCTTAACCATTTTTTGGTTCCGTGTTGAACAGGGAATTTTGTAGCATGGTTCGTAAGATCTTCATCTACACAAGAGAGGAAGTCCAGAGGATGAACTGTGGAACTCGGAACCCTAGAGGCGAGGAAAATACAATCACTGTAGAAGAAAGAGCAACAACAGGTGCAAAAGAAACAAAATCTAGGTTGCTGCCTTCTGCAGCTAGTCCCGAGAACTGCTAGGCTTGCCTCAAATGGCTGGCATGGTGGGTAACTTTCTATGGACCACCACGCATTTACCATCTGCAGAAATAAGCTAAATCTGTTGCTTTCCTTACATGCCCAAAATGTTTTCCTGTTAAATATTATATATATACAAAAGGTCCTCCAACTGGCCAAGAAGATAATTCCAAGTCGTGAGAAAAAGGAATGTGGTGATTATTAATTGGCCGTGAACAACACCTATCTTTTAAGAGTCTTACATGGCTCCATCTGTTGGTGGCTTGAATGGAAAAATGAAAGGTCTCTTATATCAATCCTTGATGGGTATAAATCTTTGACTAAAAGAGAAACAACTTATTTTGTTTGTTATTTTCTCCTCCTTTTTTCAGGTTTTTTGAAGCAGGCAGACAAGAAATATTGTGAAGTCATTTTGGTGAAGAAGAACTTGGAACTGTGCTGATACATGTTTGAAGATGCTTACAAACACGTCTTCTTTACAGAAACTGGCAAGTATATCCTGGAAGTAGATGATAATCACAGTTTTGGGTTGTATTGTGATTTTTATTTAGTATATCTTCCTTCTATGAATGCTTAATTAAAAATATATATTACTTATATACATACATTTCAGTAGGTAAGAGCAGTCTTGCATGCTCAAGTCAAGTATGTACAGAGTTCCTCCTTGTTTTTGTTCCTTGTACTACTCAAGGGTAAAAATCCATACATCTTATTTATATGATCCTTTTGCTTGTTTATTTATTTTTCTTCATTTTTTACTACTAATCAAAATGATAATAGTGGGTATGTATTTTGTTAATTGGGTGGTGTTGGAAAGTAGACTTTCTTAGGGTTTTAATAAAATAAATTAATATAAGCTTTTTGACACTTTTAAAGGGAAATTTGCATGGGATGGTCACGAATTATACAGTTCTTAAAAAAAAAAAAATAAAAAAATAAAAAAATAAAAAACAAGAAAGTGTATTAAACATATTATCATCACCTTTGCAAGGGTAGATGCATGTTTCAAATATTATACATATGTCCCAACACTGACAATACATGTGGCCTGCACTGGACACACTGCAGTTGTGCGCCCACATCTTTGAATGTCACGGTGTGAAACTATGGTTAGTTAGTGGCTTGGTGCATTAAAGCCTTAGATGGTGGTCCCCCATACCCTTTTGTAATGGGCTGCCTCACCTTATATAGGAAGACTTGCGGACTTTTGTTACTCATATCCACTGCAACTTTGGGAATTTGTTTTTGATTTCCTTGAAAAATGGTTATTGAAAAATAAATTCTATTAAGAAAGTTCATCACTCATTGATTGTATCAAAGGAAAATAATACCAAAAAGAGAGTTGGATATAGTGTAGTTTTAAAACTTGATGAGCTGACTTTAAATTTGGCCTAGTTGTATTGATTTGAAACTTGGCCTAGCTGACTCAAGACTACATTGGATTCGAAGTGTCTTGGCCCTGAAACTCGATGGAACCAACTTGGCAAATCATCAAGTCAATGTTATAAATTCATTGGTATTTTTTTTTTCTTCGCTTATTTGCAGTTTTTTTTTTCTTCATATTTTAGAATTTTATGTTTATTATTTTTTTAGTCGACTCCTTTCAATGTTTTTGAGGGTAAAACTATGATTTTTTGGGGATTGGGTACTGGTCAGCGACTTGACGTTGAGGCGAAAAAAAATTAATTCTCCAAAGAAAATTTGGTTTGCATGGGGAATTAAATTCCACAGTAAATCATTTTCCTGTCCATTATACATGGGTAATCATATAGATTCTAAAGTCTTTGGAACTTTTGAGAGGGATTTGGGGAATATAACAATGGGAAAGGAGGAGAGAAAAATGGAGAGCCATCACTTTCATGAAGGGTTTTGACTATACTCCCTACAGTCCAAACACCAAAGCATATTAGTGGAAGAGGGAACAGAGGAAATAAATAGTCCTTAAAGACCCACCACCCCCCACTAGAGCTCAAAAAAAAAAAAAAAAAAAAAAAAAAAAAAAGAGTTGAGTCTCAATGGTCCAACTAAAAAGTTAGTTTCTCAAGATATTGTACTAAAATAAAAAGTGTTTTGTTTAGATACACCCATAACCCATCAACTGGTCTGAGGTCTTCACAAAGAAAGAAAGAAAGAAAAGTGGGACTTTTGAAATCCTGATAGGATCTTAAGAAATATAGAAAAGGAAATTCCAGTGGTCCAATCAACGGCTAAGATGGAATCAAGGCACAAAAAGTAAAGCTTTTTAGATCTGTATCAGTGCAGGCACCTCCTCCTCCCATTATTAAATTAGTTGGACGTTTAGTGATATCAAGTCTTTAATAAAGGGGTCATCGCAAGTTCAGGATTACCATCATCTAATTAATTGATCTGATTGAGTTGAAGATAAGGTCTTTAGTTAAAAGGTGACAGCTAAATCCTTTTTTTTTTTTTTCTTCTAAAATATCATATTTTAGAGGACTAAGCAAAAGCCTCGTTCAGTTCAAGGTTAAAATTTTGAGAGCTCCTATTGCCACACCAATTCCTATGCAAATCACCAAAGACTTGGACATAGTTGGTGTGGCGTTAGAAAAAGTTGGTGAGGCAATAGTAACTCTAATTTTTTAACTGATTTGATTTTCTCATTTTTTTAAAATATTTAATTACATATTTTTATTGTTTGGACAAAGAGAAAGGCCTTTCTTGATATATATAGGGTTAGGATCTGATGACTCCTAAGAATGACTCATTGAAAAAAAAAAACACATGATCCCAACCCTTTAAATGCAAAGTCAAATTGTTGAGATTTATCATCAAGATAAGTATCTCCTCTCCGAGATTTGTGTGATCAAGATACTCATAAATTTCAAACATTGGATTTTGTGTTTAAAGGGTTGGGATTGTGTATTTTTTTCATGAGTCATTCTTAGGAGTCGATGGATATATATATGGTCACATTTGAAAGAGAACCAAAAGTGGTTTACAAAAATGGGACGGTCTACAATTCTTCAACTTGTAAATTATTTGGCACAATGTTTGGCTCTCTTTGGCTTCGGAAAGCTTCATATATATATTCTTTAATCATGATTGAACTGAAATGTTGAACCCACCAATTTCTAATACTTGAACCATAATATGATGTGAGTCAATAAGCTCAAATAAGAATACTAGGAGTATAAAACAATAGTAAATGGCATTACGTGAATTTGACTATACAATTCTTTTTTAAATAATTAATTATTATATATGCAATGATCTGATTACTTGAAGATCAAAAGTTGACAGTTTTCCCTTTTTTTAGGGTTTTGTTTTGTTTTATTTTAATCCATATCTTAACAAAACTAGTTGCATCTTACAGGGGAAGTTTTTACAATCTCTTCTAATTCACTTCATCCTTATTTGCCTCTTTCTTACAGTATTAGTATGGTATCAATCAACGACACCTTCTCTTGGCATCACAACCATGCATATAAACTGCATTTGGTAGATGAAGATGATGATGGATAAGATAAAGATTAAACAAAGAAGTTTTTTTTTTTTTTCTTCTCTTGAAATGATTGTGGAGAAAAAGAGCAACTTCATAACTAGTCGCAAGCTTTTATTGATCAAAATAGGAAAAAGAAGAAGAAAGTGATTTATTTTTTGTTGGGGTTGAAGTGCTGACTTTAACTAATAGGTCCTTATATCCATGTTGCGTATTATAAAAATAATTCATAGCAAACCCATAGGGTTGGTGATCACGCCTCAAGAAGCGGAGGTCTTGAGTTCAAATCTCCCCTTAGAGGCCAGTCTCAAGGATTAATCCTCAAAATTACCTGGTGAATGTGGGGGGAAGAGAACTGCATGTGCCTTGAGGATTAGTCGGGTGTTCTAAGAGGGTCAGATGACTTGTTTCCCCCAAAAAATAAAAATAAAAATAAAAATAAATTGTAGTAACAGAACAGCTTCATCTATGTAGGGTAACCAACAAATTTGTATACATCTTTCAAAAAGAAACACTGGACAAATGGGTTTTATTGTTCAAAAACAATTATAATGTTCTAAATTGAGCTCAACATATCCAAACTATATCAAACAATGAAAAAAATGGTCACCCTTACTGTGGATTCACCCAAAAACGATGGTCAGGAAACTTAGCTCCGTTCTTTGCTAAATCAATCGCTACTATGTTTGCTTCCTCGTAAACATGTACGATTACACACTCAATGCTTAACAACACTCCTGTATTTCATTAAAGGCTTCCCTCAATCTCATAGGGGGCTCAGTTCCACTGTTAGCCCATCGAATGATGCTAAGGGCATCTCCCTCCACAACCAATTTTGTAACAGACGGCAAGTACTTGAGACATTGCAAGCCTTGCCTCAAGGCCTCTGCATTTGCAACAATTGGGTCGGCTTCGAAAAGATGGCCAGCTAGCTAGACACTCCCTGTGCTCAATTGTGGAAAATTCCACCATAACATGCTCGGGTGACACCCTCACTACCTTTACCACTGAAATTTAGCTCGACCCAACCAGTGTAAGAGGGAAGCCATGAACTTCAAATCCTACTTGGACATCAATACACATGGTAGAAATCTGACCAATCTTCACGACATTCGTTGTAAAAATCAGTATAGCTTTCAAATGGACTAGAAGCCATCTCCTGGCTACGACTGCCAATCAAAGTAGGAACTTTAGTAATTTGTAATATAAGAACACTAACACAAAATAGTAAAAGCATGAAAAAGAGATGTCATATGTTATTTAACAGGAGTAAAAAAAAGAAAGATAATTCTTGCCTTTTAATTCACCTTAAATATGAATCTTGATCCTTCGTAGCATGCGATGGTTGTTGGATTTATTTGAGAATTATAACTTGGAAGTTGGTTTTGATTTTGTAAATACTTGAACCTACAACCTTTGTTTTATGCTTGGAAACAAAAGTTCTTCTGTGGGAAATTCTAAAATTTTTAAAAAGCAAAACAAGTTTTTCTATCTAATGTTTAAGTCAAAATTGGAAAAAGTAGACATTCCCTCTACCGTATATATAGATCCTCAGTTTCCACTTAGTTGTTCGAATGTCAGGTTAAAAATTTGATAAGGTGCGATTACCACAATTGCATATGTGCACTTTGCACATGACGGGTGTGTCAGCATCGATCCAGTTTGGTCATGAAAGGGCATGTTGGTTTGGTTCAGATCCAATCCCCCTTATGTGTTCATTCATGAAAGGATGAGTTTGTTTGGTTCGAAGCATCCTGTGTGCGAATTGACATGACCCAATGACTTGTTGGATGGAATTTTGCACGAAGAATTGTATTAGTTTAGACTGACCCAAAAACAAAAATAAACCCTCAACACACATTGAGACCTTTACTAAGGGTCTGATATGGGTCAAAACTGTACAATTATCGTAACACATTGAGAAAAACTGGGTCATTATTATTATTATTTTGTGTGTTTGATTGAATCCGGTGGGCACTATCAGAATCATCGTCCATGATTCTACTAAGGGTAACTCTGGTCACAACTGGACTGTGCAAAATCTGAAAATGGCAACAGAGATATGGCTTTCATTATATCCTTGAAACATTACTGCCTTAGAGCAACTCCAATACATACTCCCATCTCAACTACTGTTTTGGACAGCCAAATCCATTTGAACTGTCTCCAACACACCCGCCGTCTCCTTCTCTATTTTGAAGTCTCCATTTTTTGGCCCCAAAAGATTCCATCCCCCAACTACTATTTTGGATTTTTAGGGTTTCCGATGCACTATCAATCTCCATCTCCATTTTGGATTGAATTAACAAAAAAAAAAAAAAAATTTATGGATAGTCATTTTGGATAGCATGGTTGGAGTGCATACCCCTTGAATATCCGAAATAGCTATTCATTATGGATAATCATTTTGGATATTCTCCTTAGAGTTGCTCTTAGACTTTTTTTGCGCTAGCCATATTTTAAAGAAATCACATTCAAACGAACTTGTACATTAGTTTCTTTATCTTCTGCCTCCATATCAATTTTTTTCTTCCAACAATAGTTTGACAAGTCATGTAAAACTGGTTACAAGTATAATTAATAGGAATGTGGAATTTGAAGATTCTAAAAGAGCAAGAGTATATAAAAATAAACCTAATTGAGGTAATGAAAGCATCTATGAACACATTCATCGCAAAAGTGCTCTATTTTTGGAATTATTCGATTTTCAGTGCATGTTTTGATAAATTTACCTTAGAATTTAACTAAATGACTAGACAAGGCTTTAGAGACAATTAGAAGTCTACAACATACCTAAACGTGATCAAATTGAGGCAATGGAAATGTATCAAACAATATATGATTGAGTTTAAGAATTTTACCTCATACGGCTTTATGTGAAAAGATTATCCACAACAACAAATATGACACTTCGGAACGGTTTATAACCGTTCCTAAGTTAGTATAAAACTTTTTATGACCGTCTTTAATCGGGGTGTCGTTAATGAATTTAAACAGCCGAAAGCTGTTCTAGATCTCAGGAGTTGGAACGGTTAGAAACAGTTCCAGATCGCAGAATTTGGAACAGCTGAAAACCGTTCCAAATGTGTGTTTTATATATAACGATACACACTATCCCCCATAATATCTTAGTCATCGGATTTTATAAGACTTATGTCCCAAATCTGAGACTTTAGACATCAGTTACAAATCGATATATAAAATTGTCATAAATTGATATCTAAACTTAAAAAAAAAAAATTTAATCTTTAATTTTTAATATTTTTTTAATGCACCTATTACCCACGGTCAAAATATACCAAAATAGAAAACATCAAAGTTCTCTATTACATTAATTTACATGCAAAAAGAGT
Source organism: Akebia trifoliata (assembly GCF_017979445.1). Lineage (NCBI taxonomy): Eukaryota > Viridiplantae > Streptophyta > Magnoliopsida > Ranunculales > Lardizabalaceae > Akebia > Akebia trifoliata. The sequence goes on from NC_141381.1 coordinate 20,517,522, forward strand.
TACAATGAGTCATAATTTATAAATCCAAAATTACAATGTATCGAAAAACCCTTCACAATCGTTACACAAGCACAAGTGCCTACAAGGAAGCAATGTCATCACTCCCATCCCTCCCTATCTTCTTTAAGATTCCCACAATGCTTGCAATTGCCAATAAAAGAATACTTTTGTGTCACCACATTGCATACTCTCACGATGAGCTTCCGCACGTTTAAAAGAGTGTCTGAGAAACAAGAGCTCCTGATCAACCAAAGAACCAAGGGCTATAAGGTGAGAAACCTTTATGTCCACTGTTTAGCTCCAAAGGCAGTCCAGTCAGAAGCATAAATAAATTGAATACAAATAAAAGTACTTACGATAAATGACCAAAAATCCGTGTTGACAACAAAAAATCAAAAATTTGTTGATGTGATCATTTTTTCAACATTACCAAGTGGGGACACATTCTTGCAGAAGCAGAAAATCATTTGATATGTCCAGCCTAAGAAATCTTCTAGTTCAAAAAATCGCACTTCTTGAATGATTGCAATCTATAATGATGTTGCATATGTGTGTGCGTGGGTATTCTAGAATATAGACTGATTTATAGGTCATCAACTACGGGCGTGGTTCATGGTTTAGCATTGCAGAGCATAATTGTGATACTTCAACAATTTGTGGAGGCTATTAAATGTTCAGTTTAGAGCATATGAATTAAAATAGATAAAACTATGTGATAAAACCAAGTACTTTTAAGGTGCCCGTCACAAATTGCAAGAGATGAGTTTTATCCTCTTTGCTAAAACCTTGAGCCACCTCCCAAAACCATTGGATAACAGGAGCACTAGCACGATAAATACATGAGTTTGAGTTTTGCAAGCCCAAAGTCTACAACCTGTATTTGGAATGTGTTTTAGGTTAAGATCTAGGTATTGATGTTCAAAAAGAATTACAGGAAAAAAATGAAAAAGCAATTGTGAAGCACTCAAGATGATATAAGCTCGGAAAAAAAATGGTGGAAATGTTCACAATATATGCCTGCCTATGCTTCTAAAGTCTCGTCTAGTAGGATGTTTGCCATCTTGATGTCCCTATGGATGATCTTTGGATGACCTGGAAACCAACAGAAAAACATGCAACTAGTCAAACATTAATAATATTTATGCACAAACATTGAACCTGGTGTAGTTACACAAGCAAGTGTCAGAAGACCCCCAAGCATAACACATAAAAATTCAGTTCACATGCACATATCTACATTGTATGATTATATCAATGGGCCACATGTTTGGTGTGAGGATGAAATTTGTTGAACTAATAGATAGATATTCCTCAAGAAGGCCATCTAATACTATATAAATGCTATTGGTAGAAGAAATAAATGAAGAGATGAAGATTTTATCCTAGTACTTGTAGGCACCAAAATTTTGAGGAGGCCTTTACACATTTTATAAATAAAAATCCCTAATTTTATTAATGGGCCTCAAATCCAAATTGAGTCCATTAAATAGGAACGAGCCTCTTATAAGTCTGGGTTTTGGGTTTTCGTAGATAAAGCCCATGCTCCAACAAATTCAAGTGATCTACATATTAAGTATTGGGCCTTATATCCAAATAAATAAGTTTGACCCAATAATAATCCATAAAATCCTTAATATTGGATTTGGACAAATTTAACCTTTTAAACAAATCAATTAAATCTCTTTAAGTTGAGGTATACTTGGAAAGGTAAATTATCTTTAAGTCTATAAATACAAGAGCCTCTCTCATGAAAAGGGGATTTTGATCACTTTATCGCAGAAGACAGAAGCTCTCCCTTTATAGAAGAAGCAGCTTTCAAACCCTCCTCTAGAGACAAAATGAAATTCTTCAGAGATTCGAACACCAACTAAAGAGAAGATTAAGCATAAAATCATTCTTTGGAAGCCAAGAAAACCCTCTCAATCGATAAAGTACAAAGCCCGGAGAAAAGAAAATCTACAAAAGCCTCTACAGAAGATCAAACACAAAGAAAAACCATCACCCAAACAACTTTCTCAGCTGATAAAGCGCGAAGTCCGGAGAGAAGAAAAGCTGCATACGTCACTATTTTGTACTTGACTGTTAATCAGAGGAAACACTGAGATTTGGATATCATTTTCATAAAAAATAAATAAAATCATTTGCAATCATATTTCACGAATCTCGGGTAGATCTATTGAAATTTATTATTGACAATACAACAGTAAGGTTGGCATGTTAAGAGTGTAGGAGTATAGAAATGCTGATACATCAAATGTTACGTACAAGCTTCATATAGATCTGCAAAACCATGAGCAGCACTTATAACAATTTTAACTCTTTTTGACCATTGTAATATAGGCGCCCCTTTCCCTGAACAGTATGTGTCGATTACCAAGCTGACACCTACAATAATATGTTAGGAATTATAAAAAATAAACAAAAATTGGTAGGCAAGTGGGTCAAGACAGTTGGTACCACAATAAGCTACATGAAGTAACTATCCCTTAAAATGCAAGAAATTATTCATTATTGAAGATCTTTAAACTGATGGAAGTGCAGGAAAATCTAAAAAATATAGCAAATAATTTTTTTATTTATAAAGAGAGTATGATTTACAGAGAATGGACCTATGAAACCTGAAGAAATTTTTTGAAGAAAGATATGACTCATCTTAATGACCAAGACAGGCAAAGTTAGACAAACTCAACTTTGAGCTGGAATAAAGGAATGTTATGCCAATTTAAAAACAATCCAAGCTGAGCCATACAATACCAGGCCAATACAAAGTCCAAACTAAGTTAGCTGGGTTTTCGGGAGTGCTTCACTTTCAACTTCGAGGCACATCTCATTATTTTGAGCACCCCTATAAATTCCTTGAATGCAAGGGAAGTTTTAGGAGTAGAATTGAGATATATTTTACATAGATAACCATAAAACTATTAAACAAGATAAGAAAGAAAGACAGACTAAAAAAATGGAGCATGGATACCTAAATGAGTATATTTTAGCATTTGCCAATAATTTTAAGTTCACATTTGTAGAGCAATGCAGAGTATTAGCTAATGTACTTTAAAGTGCAGCATTTTCAGAGCATAGGAATAATATTTTTAAATTTCTAACCAATAAAAACATTTTTTTTCAAATTCAGAAACTTGTTGCAACTTTAAATTTTATATAGATATGCAAGTGAAGGTCTACAAAACAAGAAGAAAATAGAACCTCTCTTCCTTGACACTCCTAAAGTTTCATTTCCAACAAGTAAACGCCATGTATAGTCATTGATGAAGACTTCTAGATTTACCTAATATTTCACCCTTCCATCATAGCAAGTAAATGATGATTTTAATTGCAATCATCAATGAAGTTGACAAAATTTGCAAGCAAAGGGTTGTGGGCATATTTTGAATAGGTATATGGGCATCTTTTGATCGTATCTAAAATATTAAAAAGTTGGTTTAATCAAATTTGCAAGTAAAAGGGTATGAGAATCTTTTGAACCAATGTTCCATGAGCCTGAAACAACTATCAATAAATGCAAGTTAATAAAAAATTAGTGCCACACGTGCAAGACAAGCTTTGAGAACCGAAGTTTAAAATCTTGTTTAGAGGTCATGTTTTGGTCAGGAGACAAATCGAAATGGTCATGACTCGAAATTCCAAAACATTCCCTAACATTAAATGTTCCACCTAAACATTCGGAACAGGGTGGAATTTTGAACCTGAGAACAGCTTCTCACAGTTCTCCTATTCTGAATAAATGTTCCTCTAATTTTACAACGTATAGTCATGTATATGTGGTGTTGAAATGGAAGCCATACTTACTGTAGACACCCCATTTTTGCACTCGCCTGATTAATCAACTCGTCAATCCGATTGCAATGATTCCCAATGATGGATGTGTATTCCGTTGCTTTATTTTGTTACCAGATGTGTTTCAGAAATCCGGATGAGGTATCTCGAATTGACAAAACCTTAGAAACCACGTTACGCTAGGAAAATACGACCTCAGAAACATAGAAATCATCATCTTGCAGACCAAAAAGAAACTTCACGATAAAAATCACTAAAAAATTACCAAATTATCAAAATACCCCTAACCTCAAAACAACCCTAGAGCCTACGTTAAGCTTAGAAAAACTCTCTCGAACACATAAAATAACAAATCGGAACCAAATAAATCATTTCACCAATTTTAATAGAATTTGACAAAATTACGAAAATGCCCGTCATAAAGTTCACAATCATTTCACATAAAAATTTTCATAAATGACACAAACCAACATTCTCATTGAATTCCTTACGAAAAACCGATTCTAAAACATCCTAGAACATTAAAAATCGACTTGAAACGTGAAAAGTCCTCTCCGGGGGCAAAACGATAATTTCACAATTTTCATAATTAAATAATTCGAAATTAATAAATAAAATATTAAATAATTAAAGTGAAACATTAATGAAATTAATTTAAAATTTTGAACCTAAAAAATCGATTAATCGGACTTTCGGGTAAAATTGTTGAGGGTTCGTGGGATATTTCTTTAAGGACCCCTCCATTTGGGGGTCCAAAGAATTAAAGAAATAATGAAAGGGGGTTCTCCAAAATTTAAAGTCGATCAAGCAAGACTGTAGTCAAAGTATTAAAGTCAATCAAGTGAGACTAAAGTCAATCAAGTGAGACTAAAGTCAAAATTAAAGTCAATTAAGCAAGACTGAAGTCAAAATATTAAAAGTCAATCAATTAAGACTAAAGTCAAAACATTAAAAGTCAATCAAATAAGACCAAAAGTTATAATAGAATTCTAATTAAATAATAACTCTATCTAATAGAATTCTAACTTAAAAACAATTCTACCTAAAACAATTCTAATTAAAACACAATTCTACCTAAAACAATTTTAACTAAAACACAACTCTAATTAAAAGATCTCTAATTAAACACTAACTCTATCCAAATCAACCTTAAAAAAAATTCTATAAATAGAGGTGCTCAAACCCTATTTTCGTATCAAATCATAAACCCTAAGAAAAGTAGGTCTAGAAGCTCCCCTAGCCTCCCATAAATCTTAGTTTTGGAGCCCCAACTCCTTACCTAACATCCCTCCTTCAATTTTAGTCTAGAAAACACCTAAAATCCCTCCAAAAAAACCTCCAAATCCGCAACAAACTTGAAGAGTTCAGATCCAAAAACAAGGAAATACCTTGATCTAGGAGATCCGAAGTCAAATCCGGAGACAGAACGAAGCAAGGGAGTACAGTACAAGAAGCTCTTTTTGTCAGATCTGAGGGAACAAAATCCTTGCTATCGGAAAGGTATGTATTTTTTTTATTTTTATCTAGGTTTTTAGCAATGTGATATATTTGGGAAGTTAGTAGAGACCGACTTTGGCAGGGCGGGGTTGGTGCCTAACACCTTCCAACCCCGTAACATGATCCCCGAATTCAGATTTTTTGTGGTAGATTAGTTCTTTTTATCCATGTTAGAGTTAGTTTGGTTCCTAGACCACAATAACTAGGTGGCGACTCCCAACCCTCAAGGGTCAAAAGCGGATCCGCGCATCCTGCGGATCGAGGGCGCTTTCAGTGGCGACTCCGCTGGGGACTATTGAGGATCAAACTTGAAAAACCCCAAGTATGGGAGCATTGCCAAGATGACCTAGTTTTTTTTTATTATTTAGTTGGATTTATTTTATTTATTTTTTCTGTTTATTTATTTTTTTGTCTTGATTGTAGATGATTTTGGGTATCGCATTTTTTTTTCCAATTAAGTATCACTTTTTGATGACCCCTAAATAGTGAAAGATTCAAATTGACCTATGATAATGATGGAATGATGAAGGTTGGAAAGAAATATTAAAACGTTTTTAGAGAATATTTTAGTGAGAATTAAGTCTGAGAGCCTCTTAATAAAACATAGATCTCGTCGAGTAGATTAATTTAGAATCTGAGTTCACTCAATTTCGTTATCGGAAACCTTAGATATCATCGATGCAAGTTCAATCTGTAAATCTGGAATTATTTCTGAATGAAAGTTGGGACAGCAATGTTAAAACTTTTTTAGAGAATATTCTAGTGAGAATTAAGTCTGGGAGCCTATTAATAAAACATAGATCTCGTCGAGTAGATTAATTTCGAATCTGAGTTCACTCAATTTCGTTATCGGAAGCCTTAGATATCATCGATGCAAGTTTAATCTGTAAATCTGGAATTATTTCTGAATGAAAGTTAGGACAGCAATGTTAAAACTTTTTTACAGAACATTCTAGTGAGAATTAAGTCTGGGAACCTCTTAACAAAACGTAGATCTCATCGAATAGATTAATTTAGAACTTGAATTCACTCAATTTCGTTATCGGAAGCCTTATATATCATCGATGCAAGTTCAATCTGTAAATCTAGAATTATTTCTGAATGAAAGTTGGGACAACAACGTTAAAACGTTTTTACAGAACATTCTGGTGAGAACTAAGTCTGGACACCTATTAATAAAATGTAGATCTCATCGAATAGATTAATTTAGAACTTGAGTTCAATTGATTTCGTTATCGGGAGCCTTAGATATCATCGATGCAAGTTCAGATTGTATTTTCCTAATTCACAGAAAATCTGAATTTATCTAATGTTGGCACAATTAATGTTCTTGAGAGTGAGCTCATCTCAACCATTGTCATTCTATCATCAATGTAACACCTATTGGAATCTCGATTTATTTTTGATCACCTAAAAGTGATCATTGATTGGACCTTAAAAATTATAAAAATTATGCCTATTGCTATGTTTGTTTGATCAATTATTATATGCCATGCTCATTAATTGATTTGCCATGATCTTGACAGATATATTTGTGATGTGTTTGATTTCATCTTAATTTTGATGTGATGGGTTTTGTATTATTTTCTTGATCAATATTCATTTGATATCCATATGTGATGACGTAATCTGGCCCATGGGCCCATGTGTTTGAAAAAGGCCCCGGGCACACCCCACCCTGTTTTGCACACACCACATGCACGTTTACTACTTTACTCACTTACACGTCCCATTTAGCTAACGTGGCACTAGTGCGTGGCCCGATCTCTTCGGAGATGCGACGTCATTCATGAAAATCACAACTCCAGTCACGTACCTTAGGGTATATCAAACTGGGGGCATCAATACCATCTGATCAGGTGATTCTGAGAAATATGTTGATGCACCCAGGATGGAGCGACCTGAGCCTTTGACCTATTGTAAGCCACACAGTCACATGTCCCGATTGCCAACGTAGTACTAGTACGTGATCGGTCCCCTCGTGGGATGCCAAACCATTTATGAAAGCTACAACTCTTGACTCGTACCCGTAGGTATAAAAGATAGTCTAAGTATATCAATTGCACTTCTTGGTCAAAACCGGTGCCTAAGCAAGATCTTGCCCCGCTGTACCCTACTGTACGAGGGGGATAGACTACGTCTATTCTAGACGAGAGGTATTTAAGTGGGCCTTTGCTAAGCATTGTGCGCCACCTCTTAACTGGAGATCAAACTGGCTATTTTTGACTTCAGAGAAGTGAATTGAGGTTTTAGATTATCACCTATACGGTATATCAAACCAAGTCACCACGTATCGAAAGGTATATAGGTGTGCTTGGGCAAGGATGACCAGATAAAAATGCATTGCACGTAGTAAGCTTAGAGTCTAGAAACCTTCCCCATAGGTCATGACTCGAACTTATTGTGGGTGTTCCCGGGTTGTTTATTGAATGAATGCCTGTTGTTGGGTGAATGTATGTGAATGATGTGAATGATGTGAATGATGAGATCAAAGTGTATGATTGGCCTCAAGGATCAAAATTTTGTTTTTGAAAATTTAAATGGGTGCACTAACCCAATAAAGAATCCATTCTTTTACAATAATGACTCAGTCCACCTCGATCCAACAATCCTTATGGACCGGGCCATTTAAATCGAAATGAAAATCGAATTTTCAAAGAAGAAAAAGAAAATATTTTCCAGAAAAGAAAGTTTTCCAAAAAAAAAAAGAAAAAGTGTTATTCTCTAGAAAATAATATTTTCTAAGAAAAAGTGTTTTCCAGAAAATATTTTTCATAAGAACGAGATTTTCCAAGAGAAAATGTTTTCCAAATAACAAACTATTTTTCAGAGAAAAAGTATTTTCCAGAAGAAAATATTTTCCGAAAGAAAAGAAAATGAAGGAAAAATGATTTACAAAAGATCTATTTTTGCAGGGAAAAATTTTGAAATATGTTTTTTACCAAAAATCTATTTTTTGCATGGACTTTGTAAAATTATCAAAATATGATTGCAAAAAAAATAATCAGAATTGTGAAAATTGTTATTCAATAAAAACATTATTTTCAAGAGTGCAGTAAAATTATTTTCCTTCTGAATAATCATTGAATGGATGAATTGTTTAATTGATTGGTGCACAGAATTCAATAAAATCTTAGGGTTCATTTAAAATGTTATCAAGGGGGTGACACTGAAATTGGTTAAATTCACCTTCAAAGAGGTTTAAGGGTTATCATTGTACCTAAGCTCAATCGTCCATCGTCTAGCTAGGGATACTAGTCCAGTCAGTTGGAACGAACGTTAACGCCAAATCAATCCTTTAGAATTTCTCAACATCGCCTAGTTATTCCCTGAAAATCATAGTACTTTAGTCTTGTCGGTTATAAGCAATGTCTCAGTCCTCAGTCCTAATCAAGCCCGTTGTGGGTAGTTGTATTGAGTTTTCATGAGTTATTTGAGTTAGCTTGAGTCCAAATTTTCAATGTCATATTTTCTTTAGATCATGTCTACTCTTTTTCTGTTGAGTCGAGTTAGTTTGTCGAGTCATAGAGGTGTCTGTCGCCCCTTCTGAATTTGATTGGATAAAGAAAATTTTTGAATACCTTGAACGCATTGACGAATTAACTAATAATTTGATAGATTTTGTTTCTGAACAAGGAGATAAGAGTCGGGCTCAACCTTTAATCGAGAAAGGAAGGTCTTTGACCTCGAAACAAAAAATAATTCCTAAAGAGATTCAAATAGAAACCATCTTATCCCTAAAGGAACAGGAGGGGATAATGAATTTATTCAGAAATTTCAAAAGACTTGTTCGTGTGATCATATGAGGGTATGTTAGGTACAAGCTTGGGTGTTGTTCAACACGGAATAGATACTCGTCTATATCGATGGAATCAAAGAAGATGTTATAAAATGTATCAGCACTATCCTTACTACATCTTGAGTTTCAAATCACATATTATCAGTCGATATGGGGGTACCTTTTGAACTGATATCTGATAATGGGTCATACTTCAAAGCATAAATCATTACTCTATGTTTAAAGTTGAAGATCCGGAAGCACAAATCATCCCCCTACCATCCTTAGACCAATGGAACGGTTGAAGCAGTTATTAAGAGTCTCAAGACTATCATCAGGAAAATGTATCAATCACATCGAGATTGGTCAGAAAAATTATCATTCACGCTATGGACATATCGAACTTCAATTCGATCCTTTACTGGAGTTACTCCCTACTCCTTAGTGTATGACATGGAAGTAGTCTTGCCAGTTGAAATGGAAATTTCGTCTCTCAGGGTCATGTTGGAAAATCATTTGTTAGAAACAGATTGGGTTCGACAGCAGTATGAAGAATTAAACTTGATCGAAGAAAACGAGTTAAAGCCCTGTACCATGTGCAAGCTTATTTAAGAAGAGTCACCCGTGCATTTGACAAAAATGTCAAAGCTCATCATTTACAAGTCAAGGATTTAACTATCAGACTTCAAAGAAAATTGAACACTCCTTCTCGACTATAGGAGAAAGTTTGAACCCAATTGGAGAAATTCATTCATCAAGGAAATACTACCAGGAAAAGCTGTCAAACTTCAAGATCATGATGGAATCGAACTACCAGAACCAACCAACCTTGACCAGATCAAGCGGTACTACATTTAAGGAGGCCATCATTGGCCGAATCAATTCTCCTATTACCCAATTCAATATCTCCTTTCTCAACCTTTTGCAGCCTTTTCAAAAATAAAAATTATGCATTTTTCTTTCTCAGCCCGATCACCTAACCTAGGGAAGGGAAATTCGAACTACGTTTTGGTATGATCCCAAAATTCTGGGGTACGTAGGCAACCTGAGAAGTTACTTCAGGCCCGACCATATCAAAAAAATAAAAATAGATTCCTCGACAAAGAAAAAATCTAAAAAAAAAAAAATTCAAAAGAAAAAAATTGTCAAAGTGGGGAAGAAAATTCAAGGAAAAAGAAAATAATTTAAAAGGAAATGTCACACAAGGGGCATTTGGGTTTTTGAGCCGCAAAATCCCTTTCTTTTTATACCTAGTCCTAAGCTTACCAATGAAAGTCCTCCTAAGTACCGTGCGAGAAGTCAAGAAAGATAGCAAAGCATGATCAGACAGCAACTCCAGAAGTTCAGAAGGGAAGAAGAAGAAAAAAATCTGCCAAGTTGAAAACCCAAAAAGGGCGGCTTAGGCAAAAATTAAGGTAAGCTCGCAAGGTTGAAGATCTGAAAGGATGACCTTGGCAACAATCAAAGCAAGGAAAAAAGAAAAAATTGTAAGCTCGCTAGATCGAAAACCTAAAAAGGCGATCTAGGCAAAAACTAGAGCATGCTCATTAGATTGAAAACCTGGATAGGCAATCTAGGTAAAACTTAGAGCTATCAAAAAATAAAAGAAAATCTCCATTGAGTTGAGAAGCTGAAAAGACAGTCCGAGCCAAAACATCAGAAGTTCGAATGATCAAGTTTCAATATCCAGTTTGAACCAAATATAGACTCATTGGATACAAGTATCTCGTCTATGATTGATCTGAAGAGTTTCATATCCCTAAGTGAACCGACGGGGAGAAAGAACAAATTCTATGATGAATTTCAGAAAGAAATATTTTGTTCCAATTTCTTTGAGCCTGACTCAAAATCTTCAATATAAAAAGTCAAAATTAAAAGTTAAACCTTTATTGCGCTTGCGGTAATCAATGATTTCAAACTTTCATAACAAGGGCACTTCCTTTTTCTAAAGAGTACAGTTTCCCCCCTTACACTAAGGGCATTTATTTTCAAATTATATTCGATTATCCCCAGTGCAATGTTCCTTGTCAAACTAGGGGCATTTTTGTTCTGATGCCTGGTCAATTTCAACCCCAAAGGATAAGGTTAACTTTGCATTAAAGGTTACCCTCTTGATAGCAATTTTGAAAACTCCTCAGATTCAAAGAGAGTTAAAACATTTACCAGACCTTCATAAAATCTAATTTTTTATTTAAAAAAAAAGTCAAATGCGAGGTTAATCCCCCGTTTGTTCCCTCAAAGCTTAGTTCATTATTCTTGCACCCTGGGCAGGTAGAATAGAACTTCCTAAAAAATAAAAAAATTAGTTCATTACTCTTTCACGCCGAGTAGGTAGAGTAGAACTTCCCAGAAAAAATTAGTTCATACTCTTTCACTTTGAGTAGGTAGAGTAGAACTTCCAAAAAAAAAAAAAAATTAGTTCATTACTCTTTCACTCCGAGTAGGTAGAGTAGAACTTCCAAAAAAATAATTAGTTCATTACTCTTTCACCCTGGGCAGGTAGAGTAGGACTCCCAAAACAATTAGTTCATTACTCTTTCACTCCGAGTAAGTAGAGTAGAACTTCCCAAAATAATTAATTCATTACTCTTTCACCCTGGGCAGGTAGAGTAGGATTCCCAAAACAATTAGTTCATTACTCTTTCACTCCGAGTAGGTAGAGTAGAACTTCCCAAAATAATTAGTTCATTACTCTTTCACCCTGGGTAGGTAGAGTAGGACTCTCAAAAAGCTTGGTTCATTACTCTTTCACTCCGAGTAGGTAGAGTAGAACTTTCCAAAAAAAAATTAGTTCATTACTCTTTCACCCTGGGCAGGTAGAGTAGGACTCCTAAAAAATTAGTTCATTACTCTTTCACTCCGAGTAGGTAGAGTAGAACTTCCCAAAAAAATTAGTTCATTACTCTTTCACCTTGGGCAGGTAGAGTAGGACTTCTAAAAAGCTTAGTTCATTACTCTTTCACTCCGGGTAGGTCGAGTAGAACTTCCCAAAAAAAAATTTAGTTCATTACTTTCACTCTGAGTAGGTAGAGTAGAGTAGAACTTTCCAAAAAAAAAAATTAGTTCATTACTCTTTCACCCTGGGCAGGTAGAGTAGGACTACTAAAAAATTAATTCATTACTCTTTCACCCTAAGCAGGTAGAGTAGGACTTCTAAAAAGCTTAGTTCATTACTCTTTTACTCCGAGTAGGTAGAGTAGAACTTCCAAAAAAAAAAAAAACAAAAATAGTTCATTACTCTTTCACTCCAGGTAGGTAGAGTAGAACTTCCCAAAAAAAATTTAGTGCATTACTCTTTCACTCTGAGTAGGTAGAATAAGATTCTAAAAAAAATATAAATTTATTACTCTTTCACCTAGAGTAGGTAGAGTAGGACATTTAACTTTCTCCCAACTTTTGCTCAGATTTGTCTCAAATATCATTCAAATTTTCTCGAGTTTTATTTTACTCAGATTTTACTCAATTTCACATAGTGCACACACTTGATCTTTTTAGTCAGGGAGAATTCTCTAAAATTCAAGGATCTGACACTGTCAGTGAGAGCTCTCACTCAAGGACCTGACAATCTTTTAATTCGGGGAGAGCTTTACCCTCAAGGATCCGAATACCCCGACGAATTGCTAAATCAGGCTGCAAAATGAACTGTCACTAGCTTTGGCATTCAGATATCGCACTATCTACCAAAATAGATTTGCTATCTAGCTTGCTTCAACTCTCTGCCAAAGAGGGGCATCTGTAGACACCCCATTTTTGCACTCGCCTGATTAATCAACTCGTCAATCCGATTGCAATGATTCCCAATGATGGATGTGTATTCCGTTGTTTTATTTTGTTACCAGATGTGTTTTAGAAATCCGGATGAGGTATCTCGAATTGACAAAACCTTAGAAACCACGCTACGCTAGGAAAATACGACTCCAGAAACATAGAAATCATCATCTTGCAGACCAAAAAGAAACTTCACGATAAAAATCACTAAAAAATTACCAAATTATCAAAATACCCCTAACCTCAAAACAACCCTAGAGCCTACGTTACGCTTAGGAAAACTCTCTCGAACACATAAAATAACAAATCGGAATCAAATAAATCATTTCACCAATTTTAACAGAATTTGACAAAATTACGAAAATGCCCCTCATAAAGTTCACAATCATTTCACATAAAAATTTTCATAAATGACACAAACCAACATTCTCATTGAATTCCTTACGAAAAATCGATTCTTAAACATCCTAGAACATTAAAAATCGACTTGAAACGAGAAAAGTCCTCTTTAGGGGTAAAACGGTAATTTCACAATTTTCATAATTAAATAATTCGAAATTAATAAATAAAATATTAAATAATTAAAGTGAAACATTGATGAAATTAATTTAAAATTTTGAACCTAAAAAATCGATTAATCGGACTTTCGGGTAAAATTGTTGAGGGTTCGTGGGATATTTCTTTAAGGACCCCTCCATTTGGGGGTCTAAAGAATTAAAGAAATAATGAAAGGGAGTTCTCCAAAATTTAAAGTCAATCAAGCAAGACTGTAGTCAAAGTATTAAAGTCAATCAAGTGAGACTAAAGTCAAAATTAAAGTCAATTAAGCAAGACTGAAGTGAAAATATTAAAAGTCAATCAATTAAGACTGTAGTCAAAGTATTAAAGTCAATCAAGTGAGACTAAAGTCAAAATTAAAGTCAATTAAGCAAGACTGAAGTCAAAATATTAAAAGTCAATCAATTAAGACTAAAGTCAAAACATTAAAAGTCAATCAAATAAGACTAAAAGTCAATCAAATAAGACCAAAAGTCATAATAGAATTCTAATTAAATAATAACTCTATCTAATAGAGTTCTAACTTAAAAACAATTCTACCTAAAATAATTCTAATTAAAACACAATTCTACCTAAAACAATTTTAACTAAAACACAACTCTAATTAAAAGATCTCTAATTAAACACTAACTCTATCCAAATCAACCTTAAAAAAAATTCTATAAATAGAGGTGCTCACACCCTATTTTCGTATCAAATTATAAACCCTAAGAGAAGTAGGTCTAGAAGCTCCCCTAGCCCCCTATAAACCCTAGTTTTGGAGCCCAACTGCTTACCTAACATCCCTCCTTCAATTTTAGTCTAGAAAACACCTAAAATCCCTCCAAAAACACCTCCAAATCCGCAACAAACTTGAAGAGTTCAGATCCAAAAACAAGAAGATACCTTGATCTAGGAGATCTGAAGTCAAATCCGGAGACAGAACGAAGCAAGGGAGTACAGTACAAGAAGCTCTTTTTGTCAGATCTGAGGGAACAAAATCCTTGCTATCGGAAAGGTATGTATTTTTTTTATTTTTATCTAGGTTTTTAGCAATGTGATATATTTGGGAAGTTAGTAGAGACCGGCTTTGCCGGGCGGGGTTGGTGCCTAACACCTTCCAACCCCGTAACATGATCCCCGAATTCAGATTTTTTGTAGTAGATTAGTTCTTTTTATCCATGTTAGAGTCAGTTTGGTTCCTAGACCACAATAACTAGGTGGCGACTCCCAAACCTCAAGAGTTAAAAGCGGATCCGCGCACCCCGCGGATCGAGGGCGCTTTCACTTACATCGTCAATGACCAATAACAACCCATGGTTCTTGCAAAGCTCCACAAGCTCGAGTATTGGTGCAAAATCCCCATCCATACTAAACAAGTTGCAAGAAAAGAATGATAGCAATTATTTTCTCTATAGCAATAACCTTTATCTCAAGAAAAGCCACTTAGAAAAGTACTTTGTAAGTTGTGCACTTTGCAACAATGAAGAAAAAATTGCATGAACAAAAATGTGAAATAAATTAATCCAGTAGGATAATCAACTTATCAAATTTTCACCTAGGAAATGTCCAAGTTGAAATCCATTTATTAGTTGGACATGTAACATTCACATAAGCATTTCTCTAGTAAAATTGCACGGACAAATAAATTTTTATTTATTTTTTTATTTTTTTGTAATGTATAGACTTACCTATCGCTCACGACAACTTCCATCTTTAGTGTGTAGCATGATCTGCCAAATCACAAATGCAATTCCATGGAATGTGAGAATATTGTGTGGAACAAAAGAAAAGATAGGATACAATTTTATAACAAGAAACTTACAAAAAAGCATGAAGGTGGACCATGTCAGAGTGCCTGTACAGAAAGGTTTGTACTTGATGTTGCCTCTCAGCAAGACGGATACCATCAATTATCGATGCATGGTTCAAAACATCTAAAAATATGGCAACTTGTTTATCTTTCAATGGCAGCTACGAGGGAGCTGACACTTCCAAGTGTTGCCATTAAGGTCATATTGGCTGCAAAGCCTATAGGGCAGAGAAGGCAATCCTAGACTAGAATTTCAAAAAAAGAATACATGTATTCTTCAGTAAGAAAAAACAAAATAAAATAAAAAATGAATAGAAGGAGGTCACTCATGTTAGATAACTACATCATTAGCTACTTTGCCAAATTGACCATTTACTATTCTATATTTCTCTTTCCAACTCTGTAAATTTTTATAAACTAAAAGACTTTCACAATATTGTAACAAATTTAGATAATAAACTAACCATAGATGTCATTGGTGGAATCTTAGCTTGAAGGCCATTCATACCAAGATGGTCTTCTTTTCCTAGACGGAAACAAAGAAAGAGAACCCTTGTCCTAAGATTTTAAGCCTTACTAAGGGTCGTTTTGCTCAAATGGGTTACCATATTAGCCATCCAACACTACACCCTTCCTTTCATTGAAAAAATCAGATCCAAAAAAACAAAAAAAAAACAATTTCTTTTGGGCCTAATGCAAGGTTTTGAAAATGGATGGCTACCGAACTTCCACTGAACTCCCAAAATTTAAAATTCAAATTCAACAGTGAAAACTGAAGTTTTTTTTTTTTTTTCAAAGTTCATATAATTTTGTCCTCGACAACCCTAAAGCATCGGATTATGTTTTTGGATGCCACAAGGGCCCTTGAATATCTTAGTAAGGCTAGGACTCAGTCCCAAAAAGCTCTAATCTCATATTTCAGTATTTTAGAGGAGGCCCATTGTCATAGGTGCATGAAAAATCACTTCAAATTTAATTTAATTAAAAAAAAAAAAAAACTGATAAGCAAATATTGTATCATGCTCAATTTGACCACAAGCCATATCCAAAAAGCAGAAAGGATCTAAACTTCTAAAGTAGCCATTAATGTACATTCATTTCTAAAACTAACATTTTTGTGCATGTAAATCAACATACTTCAATTTATGGTTTGGTACCTCTTTTTTCTTCAAATATTCTAAGGATGACTCTAGTAATCTATGGTAGTTTGTATATCCACAAATCAAAGCATAACCTCTTGGGCCCATTCCAGGTTCTTGGGCTACCTAAATTGGAAGAATACTAGCTCAAAATATATAAGAGAAGGACTAGAAATTTTTTTTGGATATATGTTACGAAAACAAACAAAAATAGGGCCGTTCTATCTGAATTTACCTATATGCTCACTGCATGCACCCTCTTTCTTCTATGCATCCCGCCCTAAACTGTGCTTGAAGTGGATGCAGTGAGCACAAATTGTGGGTGCAAATAGCCTGGCCAATAAAAATAGGACTGACTATATCGTGCATGCACACCTTTGCAGCAGCCTTACGAACTGCTGGATGAGAACTCAAGCCCAAGTAATTATTTCCTGAAAAGAGAAGAAACTTCCTAAACGGCTGAGAGCAATCCCCTAGTTTTGTATATGAGTCTCCATCTCTCTGCATGACCTCATCTCCTATAAAACCAAAACCAAAAGCATCACAAATCACTATGAACGGTCAATTTATTCATCCAAATTTGTATTATTGCATTCATCGCAAACTGATGAGAAGAATAGAAACATTTGTGCGCTTATCAACAATTAATAAAATTAAACCCCTAGAGGTTGGCTCAATGCCAATTTCGAATCCAATAAGCGGTGAGAGTCCATAGGTTGTGTGTTTGATACCCATTATGAGCAGTGGCTCCTTGAGCCTACCCACGAGGGCGTACCCCCACTTACTGGTGTGTGTGTGATGTTCGGACGTTGCACATGCCCCGGAAGAGGGACGTCCCTCTCCTTTGAAGAATAAATGGGTGAAAGGTCCATTGTAACATAACATAAACCATATTAGAACAAGTACATATTCTAAAGAAGATGTGCATTTTTTATTGTACTTTTTTGGATAGGTAAAGGTGAAGTTGGTTCAAGGGGGTAAGGGGGGATTTGAACCTAGTATGTGAGAACAACATTCTACATGTGACTATAGGGCAAACTTAAAATATACTTATGTTATTCTCAGCTTAAATAAATGAATCATGTAGACACATTGCCTTAGCTTAACATAACAACCTCCTAGTCTTTCAAACAAGAATACCACTTACATTAAGTGGCTATACATAACAACCTCATAAAGTTAAAAAGAAAAAAGAAATTCAACACCACTTGGCTCAAGCACAGTTTCTAGATAATAAAATAATGGTGTTCCAATCTATGTTATGATATTAATATGCATAGCAAATCACTGGACTGAGTAGAGTGGATCATACTTATGGGAAATGCACAAGGTTATTTTCACTCTAAGGAAAATTAAGGGAGTGTGGTGATTGATTCAAAACTTCCAAAAACAAGTCATTAAAAAAATTAAATAAATAAGACTTCCAAGTCAGGTGACTTCAAAATGAGTTCATGACTTAAATCCAAAACTCATATCCAACCACTCTTGTTTGCTTTCCATAACCACCACAATAAAAGTACTAGGATGACATAATAATGGAAAAAAATTGTGTTTAGTCCAAACCTGCTATTCTGCTCATCTGGTCAGAATAAAATAGTTATTTAATCCCTTGTTTTTGTGTTGTTTTACATTTTTTTTTTCCTTTCCTCATTACATATTATTGTCTTTCCCTGAAAAAAAATTATTAAGCAGAAGAATTGGGAAGCAAATACTCATAGCATATAAACTACAAATATCTCACGGATATCCGAGAGACCATCAAATTGACGAAATCTCTTTAAGTTACCTAAACTGCACAGACCAAAGGTGCAAAGCGAAAGAGATTAGAAGAGAAACTCCTATGTTAGAACTTAGACTAATGATAAACTGACGCTCTAAACAAACATAAGAGGCCAAAATCCTTTGTTCAGACTTCAAAAACAAGTAAGCTTAAACATTTTTTAATCAAATAAAAAATTTATACAGAAGAAACACTAACAAATCAAACTGAAATCAAATTTAACAAAGATTATCAAATAAAACATAGAGATCCTCCAAACTAACCTATATAATCAATTATTTCTCCAACCAAAGTAAAAAAAACTAAAATTTCGTTAAGAAGAAACAGGGAACAGTCAAAATCATTCTAAAATCTAACCTGTGATTTGGAGTGAAATCGATCCAAAATATGTGAGTAAGATGAGAGAACTAAATGAATCCAACAAGCTTCGAACACTTTCAACAGAATTTAGGGTTTGTGTACTTGTTTGAGAGATCGATGATCGTGAGCTAGGGTATTTTTGCTTGATTGAGAGATCGATAATGAAATAGACAGATTTCCACAGCTAATCTCCTTCCATATCGTGATTGAATATGCCATAATGACTTGACTTAGAAGAGAGAGGCAGAGGTCGATTAGTTCTGGATATAAGGGTTTTTTGAAGATCGAAGTGAAGAAGGGAGAAATCTCATACACGTACATGACTATTTAGGTAATTTCTTTTCAACATGAGATCGATCGAGGGAGACAGAGAGAGATCGAGGGGTCGATCGAAAGAGACCGTGAGAGAGAAATGGAGAGGTCGATCGAGAGAGATGAGATTGAGGGAGTGACTGAGAGAGAGAGAGATAGAGTTCCAATAGAAGAGACGGAAATTTGGACGTTTAAGACAACTTTAAAAGGTAAAACGGTTTAATATCGTTTTTGATATCTGTTCTTATTTTGCAATTTTGTTGTTGTGTGACATGGTGATTAGATTGAACAATATTATCTAATTGTGAATGTGTAGGTAGCATTGCAGAAGAATTTGCAGCGACATCGATTACCAAAACATTATCTTCTTTACTAACGAAGTCACTAAGAATTGGTTCACCAGTGAACATTTGTGAATGTTGAGCATGAAAAGGATGATTGAGTCCTTGTACTAAATGATTGACATCCATTGGATTAATTGAATCTGTGAAAGTCGATAGCTCTCCATCAACCTGTGTGAATGCAAATAAATCAATGGCTTATTTGAAGGGATATAGTTTTTCATCGAATACCACATGAAGGGAGATGTCACTACTACATTGAGGGGAATAGAAGGTGCACCATATTAGATTTTTAATGTCGAATTTAATTAAAATGGCATTACAAAGCTAGAATTTTCGCGGTAGGTCACGCAAAAATTCTAGAAAGATTTATAACGTCGATTTTTAATAAAATCGGTGTTACAAATATATTTTTTCATGGTTTTTTCATACGAAAACTGTAGGAAGGTTTATACACAATGTAAAAAAAAGCCCAAATTTGATGGCCCTAGGCTATCAAAATTCATAAAATTCGCCGGATCAAGGGGTCGAATTTTTCATTGTCAAATATATATATATATATATATATATATATATATATATTTTTTATGGGTCGAAATTGTCAAATTAATGAAGGATGGGAGAAATTTGACAGCTCTAAGCTGTCAAATCTGGGAACATCAAGAATTTCGATTGTCTTAGACCGTCAAAATTCAATTTCTGAAATTCGTGGGCCTTGACTTATCAATTTTTTTTATCGAATTTTTCAATTTTCACGTTGTGATAATGACATATTTTCACTAACCTATGTGACAAAACATTAATATAAAATATCTATTCTCATACCTTTTCCCTAATTTCCTTCTTCGAGCTAGTTCCGACTTTAACCCCAAATACTAAATCTTTTTCATCTTGATTGACCACCATATTAGGGTGCATGTTTAGAGACCATGACGAAGAAAAAACAAACTTCATCGTTTTTATCTTGATTGATCTCTGTATTAACATGGGAGGGTTTATAAAAGCTTTGTGTATCTTTTTTGTTGGATTTCATTCTTCATATTTGCTGCAAACTTCTGTTTGTAGCCACTATGAAAGAAGGAAAGGAACACTAACAGATCGAATCATTAATCACTGTGTTGCTGATGAAGATGTATTCAAGCCTTCTTAATGCATGATAGAAGATGTATTCGATCAAGCCTTTTTTTAAATTTTTTTTATATTAGAAAATGAGTTCAAAGCTAAATGAAAGCATGCATGTAAGAATATTTCTGTGGATTAATGCATGCAGCCAAGACAAAAAAAAAAAAAAAAAGAAAGCAAGAAGATATAACGTCGGTTTTATAAGATTAAGAACAATCCTTGAAGCTTAACGCTTAGGAAATGACCTTGTGGTATCACATATGATCTTCTTACCATAACTTGATTCTTAATACAAATTATGAAGTTTATTGGTTAGTGAGTGTGAAAAAACCCTAGACTATCTTTCTAATATGCATGTGTTAGAGATGATTCTTAGGTTTAATTGTTATTTTCAATATTAGTTGGAACCTGTGATATTTCATATATTTTTAAATTATTTGTTATCTTATCTACTTGCACTATATAATCTAAGGTTAAGAACAATCCTTGAAACTTGGCACTTAAAAAATAAGCTTGTGGTATCATATGTGATCTCCTTACCACAACTCTATTCTTATTACAAATTATAAGCGATAGTAGATCTGAGATAGATCTTTATTACTTACATAGCTATTATTGAATTGTTTAGATTTTTAATAAAATCATTCTTTATACATAAATTGATATTCACATTATGTGTATGGATAGAATGTGGTGTGGATTGATATGAAATATAGAAAGGAGATTAGGGTGTATGCTTAGAGGTGGATGGTTATATCTAGATCAAGGATGTAGACACCCCATTTTTGCACTCGCCTAATTAATCGACTCGTCAACCTGATTGCAATGGTTCCTAATGATTGACTAATATTTTAAATTTTTTTATTTGTTATTAGATATGCTTTCAAAGCTTGGATGAGATATCTCACACAAACAAATTGTAGAAACCACACTACATTAGACAAATGTGATCTGAAATATAAAAACCATCATTTTGAAATTAAAAGAAACTTTACAAGAAAAATTATCAAAAAATTGATCTAATTATCAAAATACCCATGACACTAAAACACCCTTAGAAACCATATTATTCTTAAAAAAATCATTTTTGAATACGTAAAACAACAACCTAAAACTAAATAAATTATTTAATCAATTTTCACAAAAATGGTTAAAAAATCAAATTCAAATAAAATAACTTGAAATCTTATCTAAATGACTTGAAGACTAGTTAGAGATAGACTCCATCTCAAAGAAATCTAATCTAACTCAAATCTTATTATTAATAAAGCTATTTAAAAAGATAACTCTAGGATTAAATATCGCATGTCTTGAAAAATCCTAGAAAACATAGGTAAAAAACTTTCTATAACTCTCCCAAAACCCCAAATCTAAAGTCCTAACTCGATACCTAACTCTCAAGCCTTGATTTTCAACCTAAAAAACACGTAAAAACCCTAACAACACCTAGAAAAACATTCAGATCTAGAAGAAGAAATTCTCATATCAAAGTTCAGGTGTAGATCTAAAAGCGGACCGTTCGATTTTTGTAAACTACTTTTAAAGGCGTTAGAAGTTTTGGAATGGGTTGATTTTTGGTGAGGATGATCTCCTCATCATAGAGATCACCATGAAAAAATATCAGTCAATTCCAAAACTTCTTACCCATTTATTGAAAAAATATTTGGCACAATGTTTGGCTCTTTTTAGGGCCTTCGAATGCCATCTTATATATATATATATATAAGCACACTACAGTTTGACATTTCCTACTGATACTACTAGCGCACTACGGGGCAATTGACTAAACTACTTCATCTACTGCCTTTACAGCAGCTGCAATCCTTGCTTTGGTTGCTGCTTCAACTAGATCTTCTGATTCAACGAGATCAACTGATTCCTCAATTACATCGACCCTCTGTAGCAGCTGCCATCCTTGCTGATGAAACTGAAGTATCTGGATCTGGACATGACGGAACTACACTTCTAAAACCGTAAATTGACTAAACTACTTCTACTACTAGCAATTGACTAAACTACTTCCATAAGGCAAGGCCCAGCAAGCTCCGGCTTCAAGTCTATCAGTTAGCAAGCTCCGGCCCTGACAGAACTACACTATCAATCAGTGGCCCCAGCCTCTTCCCTTTTCTGAAAGCTGGGACAACTGGGTCTGGAGATGCAGGATTATATATATATATATATATATAGGAGCGGTTCGACAGCCCTAAAGTTTGCCAAACATCTTGCCAAACATTTTTTGTAAATCACTTTTGACGGGGTTAGAAGTTTTGGAATAGGCTGATTTTTTGTGAGGATGATCTCTACAGTGAAGAGATCATCCTCACCAAAAATCAGCTCATTTTGAAACTTCTAAGCCTACTTTACAAGTTGAAGAATCGTGGACCGTCCAATTTTTGTAAATAACTTTTGATGGGGTTAGAAGTTTTGGAATAGGCTGATTTTTGGTGAGGAAATCTCCTCATCATAGAGATCATCTTCACAAAAAATCAGCTCATTACAAAGCTTCTAACCCATGTTTTGAAAAATGTTTGGCAAATTTAGGGCTGCAGAACCGCCCCCTATATATATTTATGAGGAAGTGTTTGGAGGCCCTAAAGAGAGTCAAATATTTTTCAAAATAGAGCTTACAAGTTTCGGAATGAATTGATTTTTTTGGATGATCTTGATGATGAAGAGATCATCCTCACCAGAAATTAGCTCATTCCAAAACTTCTAACCCTAGTTTACAAGTAGAAGAATTGTGGAGTGTCTGATTTTTGTAGATCACTTTTGATGGGGTTAGAAGTTTTGAAATGGGCTAATTTTTTGTGAGGATGATCTCTTTATCATAGAGATAATTTTCACAAAAAATTAAGGCATTCTGAAACTTCTAACCCATACATTGAAAAAATGTTTGATTTTTTTTAGGGCCTCTAAACGCCACCCATATATATATATATAGGGTCAGGATCAAAGGACATATGAAAAAACATATGTAAAAACAATGTAATGTTAATAAATTTTCAAAATATGGGTTAGAAGTTTCGGATTGAGTTGATTTTTTGTGAGGATGATCTCTATGATGGGAAGATTGTCTGAAAAAAAAAATCAGTCCAATCTGAAACTTCTAACCCCATTAAAAGTGATTTAGAATGTGGACTGTCAAATTTTTACCAATTTTTGTCAATAATTTGTAAATCACTTTTGATGGATTTAGAAGTTTCAGATTGAGCTGATTTTTTGTGAGGATGATCTTCTCATCATAGTGACCATCCTTGCAAAACATCAGCTCAACCCAAAACCTCTAACCCATATTTTGAAAAACCATTGTTTTTACATATGTCCCTTGAACCGCCCCCATATATATATAGGGAGTGGTTCAGCAGCCCTAAAGGTTGCCAAACATTGTGCCAAACATTTTTTAAAACATGGGTTAGAAGCTTTGAAATGAGCTGATTTTTTGTGAGGACGATCTCTACAGTGAAGAGATCATCATCTCCAAAAATCAGCTCATTTTGAAATTTCTAACCCTAGTTTACAAATTGAAGAATCGTGGACCGTCCAAATTTTGTAAATCACTTGTGATGGGGTTAAAAGTTTTTGAATATGCTGATTTTTGGTGAGGATGATCTCCTCATCATAGAGATCATCCTCACAAAAAATCAGCTCATTCCAAAACTTCTAACCCATGTTTTGAAAAATGTTTGGCAAACTTTAGGGCTGTTGAACTATTCCCATATATATATATATATATATATATATATATATATAGAGAGAGAGAGAGAGAGAGAGAGAGAGAGAGAGAGAGAGAGAGAGAGAGAGAGAGAGAGAGAGTTTATAAAAATTCTTTGTTACAGAAAATTGAATGTTTCTGTCATTTCGAATCACCAGAGGACTTGAAAGATGAGGGAGAGGAGGAACCTATGAAATCTTCTTGATCTAATCACAAAAGGATATTTTGTTTCGAAGTCTGATTGACTCATTTGATAAGAACATTTAACTCAAAATTTCTTTCATTTTCAATTTAGATTTCATTCAAAGCTTCAAATTTTATTATCATGAATCTCTTTATTTGCTCTCTTTAATGAAATTTCCATGTGATTTGAATCTTGAATCCATGTGGTTTTTAACCGTTCCTAAGCTAGTATGTGAAATTGCCTCGACCCTTCTTCACTAAATAGTGGATAGGGGTCCGATTTATAAATGGGGACTTTTGAAAAATGGGAGTCGCCACCTAGTTTAGGTCTAGGAACCGTAAATAACTCCAAACGGATATGGATCGATCCACAGATCAAAGTGATGTGTAAGGGGTCAGATTACGGGTTTCGGAAGGTATTAAGCACCGAACCTGCCTGATCAAAATGATCGATCTCTACTACAATCCAAAACCATCATATGGTCAACATACAAAGACTACAGTCAAAGTCACAATCCAATCATCATCATCAATTTATGTGGGGTTTGCCAAACAAATCCTATGACTAAAATCCTTCAATTATTACATGATTGTTCCTTGAATTTTGAAAAAGTCTTGTATCACATCTCACATTCTAGAATTCACATGGCAACATTTTCCAAATTATCCAAAATAGAAAACTCCTGCAACATTCTCCAAGTAGGAAAGATCATAAACACCAAAACTGCTAAATAGGAACTCGTGAAGTTTCTAAATTAGGAATTTGAATTTTCCTAATCTAGAATTTGGAAAATATACAATGAGTTACCAAAATTAGAAGTTTATAAACCGAATCCTCCCAAAATAGAAAGTCTCCATAAAGATCGAATTTTTGAATTAGTAATTTCAGAATCTATGCAAAATCTTCTGAATTGAAAAATTGCTAAAACATGAGATTTCCAAAATAGAAACTTATAAATGTATATTTTCCCAAATTAGAAAATCATGCAATTCTCATATTAGAACATTCCAAATATCGATTTTTTAACACAAAATCATGAGTAGAAAATTTTGAATTAGACAACTGTGAATTTATGATGAATCATCAAATTGAAAATTAACAAAATAATAATGAAGAATCCCACATTCAACCAATTCTCAAAGTAATCAAACGGGCATGCATTCATAATTTTCGATCTTTACAAAATAACTATTATTCGATGACATGCATGTTTATCAAGTCAAGGGGTACATTAATCACATGGGAAAAATCTCAAAATTACACAAGGAGTTTAAATATCATCACAAATCATGAAAATTCAATTCGAGCATAGTGATCATGACATTTTGACAAAATCTCTTAATCTTACTACCATGCAATAACATAAAATAAAATAAAATGAAAAATAAAAATAAATAAGTGAGATACATAACAATATGCAATATGCAAAAAGAATAAAATAGAAAAATAAAACCTACGTAAAACAAACATCCTCTTTGACCTATCGATCTAAAAAAAAATATAGAAAAACTATATGAACTAAAAGCATCTCCTAATCCTATAAATGAGCAAAAAAAAAAAAAAAAAAAAAAAATAATAATAATAAAATATGAATAATAAAAAAGAACATGGTATTAATCCTATTGATATGAAAATAAAAGTACAAATAGGAAAAAAATAAAAATAAATAAACTTACCTATAGAGAGATGAATGGATCTGATTCCTTCAGGTATGATCTTGATAGTTTGCGAGTACCCGCTGAGGAAGACGAAGGTAGCAAAGGGGGAGAACCTTCTTCTTCGCTGGAAAAGGAGGCGTGGAGAGGGAGAAAAGTCTGAGAAAGACGTTGGGCAGCAAGAGGGCTGTTAGAGGAGAAGATTTCTGGAAGAAGTCGAAGGACGTCTTTGTAGAGCGAACAAGTGAAGGTGGGCAGAGAAAAGTGTGATAAGGCTGGCTGGGCGTGCTATATTGCTGGTTCTGTGGAGAAGAACGAGTGGAGAGGCTGGCTGTTGGGGCGTTATGGTTAAATTGCAGCCTTAATGGAGATGCTGGAGGACATCAATGGCGTTAAAGATGGGGCTGTGAGTGGTAATGAAGGAGAAGAAAGGGCTGGGTAGAGAGAGATGAGTGTTGGGAAGGTTGGCTGGGCAGAGGGACGTGGAGAAGAGAGGAGAGTTCTGTTGAGGACGTTCTTCTTGTAAAGAGATAAATAGAGAAAGGTTGCTGGGCGTTGGGTATTGCAGCAACGAGTTGAACAGGGCCTGGGCAATAAGGGCGTGAAGAAGATGGGATGTGCAGCAAGATGAAGAGAGGGAGAGCGGTTGTGTTGTAATGAAGCTGTAGAGACGTGGAGAAGATTAAGTGCAGCAAGGAAGGAGGACATTCAGCCAGTACCCTTCTCTGTTATCCTTTCTTTTCTTTCTTTCTTTCTCTTTTCATTGCTGTCCAACAGAGACTCCAAGAGAGAGAGCAGAGAGTCTAGAGAGAGAGAGAGTCGAAGGAGAGAAGAAGAAGATGTGCTCAGCTGTGTTCAGCCCCTTGAGCAGTCACCTTGGAGAAGAAGAAGAGAAGAGGACGTCTAGGAAGAAAAAGAAGTCCTTTGAGAGAAAAACGTGTCTCTCTTTTTTAGAAGACATCTTTCTATTTTTTTTTTTAAATTTGTTTTTTTGTTTCTCTTTTTAACACGTATTCCTCTCATTTGGTTTCCTTTTGGAGAATGAGGAGTAATGTTCCCATGCTACTCGTACTACGATGGTGGTCTCTTGTTGTCAAGTTACAGTTGGTCGATTTTATCAATTTGGTTAATATTTGTTTTGAGTTTTTGTTTGTTGATTAATTTTTTAATTTTAAGTTTAATTAATTGATTAGTTTTTATTTTGAGTTTGGCTAAAAAATTTAATTTGGTTTTAATTTTTAATTTGAGTTTTAATTGTTAATTGGCCATTTGATTTTGGATTTCGTTTCGCCGCTCGATTGAGTTGGATTTTGAATTTGTTAATTTAGTTGGGTTTCGATTTATTGGTTGGTTGGTTTTGAATTTGTGGTTGAATTTCACTTTCAATTTAATTGGTCGGTGAGAGTTTGATTTCAATCTTAATTCATTCGTCGATTTTATTTTGATTTCGGTTAGGATTTAATTTCTAATTTTAATCGTTTGGTCTTTAATTAGATTAGATTTTAATTGTTTAATTTTGAATTAGATTTTACATTTTAATTGTTTAACTTTGAATTAGATTTTAATTGTTTAATTTTGAATTTGAGTTGTTTAATTTTTAATTTTAATCTTATTTTTTGTTTAGATTGAATTTTTATCTGGATTTTAATTTTTGTTGCATTTTCCTAAGGATCGAGATCTCTAAGTTGAATTTTGAGGTTAAGGGGTATTTCGGTCATTTTTATGATTTTTCTTAAATTTCTCTGTTTTTGTCGGTTTGGGTCCCGTTAGACTCGAAATCATGTTTTGAGTGCAATGGAGGTACTTTCGAGGTTTTTCGGAAGTCCAACATTTATAAAGGGCATTTTCGTCATTTTGTCAATTTTTGCAGATTTTTACGAATTTTAACGTGAGGTTTCTTTCAATTCTTAGCGTAGCGAGGTCTCTAGGTTATCGAACTGTGTAGCGAACCTAAGCGTACGTGCTTGCTAAATCTAGTGTAAGGTGTAGCGATCCTAAGCGTGCGTAAATTTCTATGTCAAGTCGTAACGAATAGGGGAGATGAAAAGATTGAAAATGGAGGGAATCAGGGATAGTACTCACAAGCCTTCGAGTTCTTTACGATCATCATTAGGAATTTATGGTAACCGAGTGACGAATTGTCGAATTAGGCATATGCAAAAATGGGGTGTCTACAATATGAAACGGTTTACAGACCGTCTCTAACCCTCCCTATTTTCTTTAAGATCCCCACAATGCCCACAATTGCCAATCAAGCAGTCTTTCATATCACCACATTGCATACTCTCACGATGAACTTCTGCACCTTCAAAGGAGTGTCTGAGAAGCAAGTGCTCCTGATCAACCAAAGAACCTCGGACTATAAGGTGAGAAACCTTCATGTCCAATGTTCAGTTAAAGGCAGTCCAATCAGAAGGATAAATAAATTGAATACAAATAAAAGTGCCTAAGATAAATGACCCATAAATATTTACTAATGTATAGAACACTAGTTCATAAAAGCCACCAATTTAGAATGAGTGTAAACCGAAATGATAAATTTATTAAGCATTTTCCCCTACAACTTTCTCAAGATGTCTAACATGGGAATTTTTTGTTCTCATTTTAGTGTCCATGATACATGATGCAATATATCCTACTTAAAGATTTGGTGAAAAATAAGAAAGTTGAAGAAGAACAATCTAACCTGCATATTTGAAGAAAAATGAGGACAAAATCCCCTGAGCTGCGTTGTTTAATATAAAAAACATGGTAGCTTTCGAGTGTCTTTGTAGGATATCAAAGCTATCAGGCCCTAGAAACAATCAAGATAAAATCAATTATGATACGAATTGTGACATACACAAAAGAAAATAATACTAACAACATTTTTCACATGGATCTATTGACAAAGAGGAATCTTACAATGGAGTTCCTAGAGATCTAATATGATGATTATTAAGAAAGAAATAAGAACACATGAGAAGTTGTAGCTAGCATGAAAACAATTGGAGGTTACACAAACAATTTACCAACTATAGTAGGTTTTACAATAGCGGTTGAACATACATACATATCTCTATGGGATAAATGCAGAACTAGAACAATGGATTGATGCCTTGCAATCCGAAAAAGTTAAAAATAAGTTAGACCAAACAGAACATTGAGTGCAACTTCAATAAACAACTGTATAGTGATGAGGTACTAAGTAAGATTGGTGGACAAGAGACCACCCAAAGTGAGCATATTGTACACAACTCTGCTATACATTAGTTGTTTGTATATCAAACTCCACTAGAATCCCTATTGCAAACAAACATGCTCTAATATGGTCAAGATAGGTGTCCCTAAATTTAATTCAATCTATATAGGAGTTAAAATGAAGTTTCTAAAAATCCGCATGCATAGGACTGAAATGATAATTTTACTCTTTTCTCACGCTTATTAACCTAACAGAACCTTCATGCAGTTTGGAATCATCAATATAAAAGTCAATTTACTGTAATTCACATGAATCTAAGTTTTACAGAAAACAAAATGAAGTTGGTGTAAAACAACCAAAACATCATCATTGGGGATCATGTCTTCATACATACTAAGGAATTCTAACAATAACAATGTGTTGGTTCATCAAATAATAAGTTGTGAGGAACAGAGACAGATTTAGCAAAAAGAACAAAATTATATTAGATAAAACAACTCATAAGGAAACAATTTTCGTAATGAATTAGATTTGATTCTTACTACCTGAAGGTGCATGGGTAACTCGAGGCTTTATTGCATTGAAAGCATCAAGGTGAAATCCAGCTAGCTCAGGTGATGCAGGTAACAAATACTATTCCAAGACACGATCATCATCGGTTAACCTTTCAGTCTCAATTGGAACCTAAAAGAAGAAAAGAGAAGCATTAGTGATACTGCCCCCACCAAATAATTATTAGCAAAATTAATTGAAGGAAAATAGTAAGACAGAAGTTAGTTGTACCTTGAATCGATTTAATTGTGGACCTCTCTCCAACCAACTTTTTACACTTAGTTGAAATTGAACGAAACCATCAAAGTAAACAGCCCTGACTATATTTAAGTAAATAATCCAACAATCATTAGATTCTCTATTAAAAGCATGTATAACATATTAAGCCAGCAAGAAACAGGTGCTCTCATAAAATAAATGGTAGTTCATCTTCACAACGCAAAGAAGTAGCTTATCAACTATATTGTAATTTGTTTCAGTTGTATCTCAATATGCCAAAGCATGCTCTCTACAATTTAACTCCAAATACACCTAGTCATTGGAGAATAAGAAATTAGATGATTAGATCTGTTCTTGGGACTGCACCGCAAATTTATAACAACTAGGAATCATATTTTACTTAGTAGACTGCACCCACAATCTTGTATAGAAAGATTCCCACTTTATGGAGCATAATTGGACATCTTAGGTTAAAACAGTGTATTTTCAACCTTTTGAAATGGTGGAATAAAATATCCATAAGAACTTCGTAAATCTGCAACTGCACGCCCTTGAATATAAACAACTACTTTTTTAATGAACAACTAATCCTTTATTAGAAAGAAATCAAAAGGGTGCAAAAGGAAAAGTCTCTCCCTTGAGGATACTTCATCTATAATTAAAGCAGTTGTGGACTCAAGGTCCATCTCTAGTGTAAACCAACTAAAATTGGGTACTCATTTGTCTCATCACCATTTGTTCTAGGAATATTCACTAATCCTCATGAATGTCCTAAATTATGTCAATATACATGGTTTTTACACAGATTTGCTGGGGCCAGATTGACCACTCCAAAAAAAACTCCAACCTAAAAACGTTTAACCTATCAAAAATGGTTTTCAAGTAGAATAGTATGGGTTGTTCATTTAACCATCAACTTCGAGTCCTTTTTCCATAGGGTTTGAACATTCCAATAGGCTGATTTTTTTGTGAAATAGTCATCCTTAAAAATTCAAAGGCCTCAATGAAGATTTTTAATCTACACTTACATTAGCTCTGGTTGTCAGTTAGAAATTATGTTACTGGGAAGTGGTGATTGGATTGATCGAATTCACTTACACTAGAGAAAGCATATATGGTTTCTTGTTTGATGTTGAATGATGGAAATTCAAGAATCTTTTGAATTATTAATGAAATTTATCTTTTTGTGTAATGGAAAATGCAGAAGCTGAATAAAAAAAGGCACGACAAGCGAATTTCGGCTCATAGTTCCCCTAAGAGATTTACATTACAAGAGCTCACACATGCGACAGGTAAAGTATTGCCTGAGTCCCTCATGGATACGCTCGACATTTATATTTCCACTCAATTATTCTCCTTCGACGAGCTTTCCGATGCCAGAAAGTGCTTCCACTCTTAGTTTAAGGTCGCACAGTTCATCTTTTGGACTTTCTCTCTTGTGTAGATGCTTGCGAACCATGATACAAAATGCCCTCCGATCTATTGCTAGGAAGGCCTTGGTCTATTGTTTTGGAGGTCTTGGACGGCTACAATATCTTACATTGCTAGAAATGCCAAGAACAACGATCAAGCTCGAGATTGATAAGTATAGTGCATCATGAATCCAAAATAGAAAAAAAAAAAAATACTAAATTCTAAATGGGAAGATAGAAACAAAATCATTGAGCACTACTTTTATGGAGTGGGCTTGGGTTTAAGTACGATTTTGTTTTTTGTTGGTAATTTAAGTAACATAATTGTGATAAATAAATTGCAAAAGAATTTGGAAGGATTTCACAACTTGTCAAACAGTTTTATTTTTATTTTTATTTTATTTTTATCAATAATCCATTTTATTTGAAACATGCACTGAACGAATTTGAAGGCTATACAAACATGAACCATTAATTATAAAAGATATGAAGACATTCTACAGCTTGTCATATATCCCTATTATTATTACTTTAATTGTAATATACATTGAACCATATATGCACAATTAGGGTATGTTTGATTGCACATGGAAAATAGGGTGGAAAATCAATTTTCATGGAAAATGACATTTTTCAAGTGTTTGATTGCACATGAAAATGAAAATTCATTTTCCACCACAATAAAAAAGTCCACCAAAACATGGATTTCACTTTCCCAACTATATAGGTGGGAAAGTGAAATCCACCCATATTTTCCATCTCCAATTCTTCCCCACTCATATCTTCTTCTTCCCTGCCACCACCAACATCACCACCATCACACTAATCTCGTCGTCGTTGCCGTCGCTGTCACCACTATCTCCGACCACCTTCTCTCTATCTCACCTCCGTCGCCACCACCACCATGATCTCCCCTCACCTTCCTCATCATCTTCTTCCTCACTTACCTCCACCGCCGCCATCACTACCACTACCATCACCACCATGTTCTCTCTTCTTCTTCCTCACTTATGTCCGTCGCCGCCACATCCTCCCCTCTCCCCCTCCTCTCATCTTCTTCCTCCTTCTCCTCCTCTCCTTCTTCTTCTTCTTTTTTCTCATTTTTTTTCCATGATTTTATCCAAGTAAAACCAAACAATGGAATTTGATTTTCCGACCCTACCTATTTTCCACCACTATTTTTTCATGGATTTCAAATTCCATGCAAAGTTACTTTCCATGCAATCAAACATACCCTTAATAAATTTCCTTTTTTACACTTAAATTGTAATGTGTTAGTAGGTGGAGTATATTTCCTATACATCATGCTACACAATAGGGTGAATTACAATTTTGTGAGTTGAAAATGAGTTATTTATGATTCCAGCTCACTGTTCATTTTAATTACCAAAACGTGAACAATCACGTTATTGTTTAAAAAATAATTCAGAACGAAGGGCCTATTTTGCAGGTTCAAGTGAAATTGTCACTTTAAACCTGCAAAATAGTCACTTTACAAGCCTCCAATTTGTTACCGTTCACGTTTTGGTAATTAATATGAACATTGAGCCGGAACCATAAATTCATCAAAAGTTGATCACTTTTTCGTAAATATCTCTACATAATAAATATTTTATATACACATTGTCTTTGATTTAATGTCTAGGTGGAACCATGGTTAGTTGGAAGCTTGGTGAATTAAAGTCTTGGATGGTGGAACCCCATACCCATAGTAATGGGTTGCTTCAGCTTATATAGTATGACTTACGGACATTTGTAACTCATATCCACTAGAACTTTAGTCTGTATAATTGCGAGTCTCTTTGCAGGGAATTTGTTTTCTGTAGGAAAATGACTTCCTTGGGAAAATGGTTATTAGAAGATAATTTTTTTGAGAAAATGAATTTCAGTCCTTGATCGCATCTAGGAAAATACCAAAAAGAGAGCTCATTTAGAATAGTTAAAAACTCGTTGAGTTGACTGGAAACTCAGCCAAGCTGTATTGACTTGAAACTTCGCTGGGCTGATTTAAATCCATTGGATTTAAGGTGTCTTGGCTCCAATACTCAATGGAACCAATTTACGGAGCCACGTTGGCGAATCACCCACTCAACTTGATAGAGTCAGGGAAAAAAATGCATTGGTGTTTTATTTTATTATATATAGTACTAGAGTTTAACCATGCCTACCAGTACGGATGTCCTCTTCGGGGTTAAGGGGGTAGGAGAGCAAAGGGAGTAAAGTTGGAAAAAGGGTAGCATATTGGAAAGACAATAAAGTTTGGGTTATTCTTGGAAAGGGGGTAGAAGAGAAAAGCCAATAATGTTGGAAGGGCATTCTTGCAAAGGAAGAAAAGAGGAAAGACAATGAAATCAAAAGTTGTCTTCGAAAATTTAAAATGTTAATAAATTTATCATACGTGAACATCGAGGTCATATTTTTTAGGCTAAAACTATGGTTTTTAGTTTTGGGACTCTTACATTATTTCCAAAGTGGAAATTCCCCTTGGATGGGGTATTAAATTCCATGGGAATTCATTTCCTTCCCATTATCCATGGGCAATCATGAGATTCAAAAGTCTTTGGAGCTTTAAAAGGAATTTGGGAAAAATAACATTGGGAAAGGGAGAAAAAAAAAACGGAGAACCATAACTTTCCTAAGTGCTAAGGATGGTCAATTGTTAATCTTGTTTTTCTTTTATGCAACATTGGACTCATCACTACAAACGATGATTAGCTAATAATCTTCATGATAAAGTTGCTAACTCCTAGTACAAAGCATGTTTAACATATTCAACCTCATTTTAATCCAACATATTCAATGTATGTAAAGAACCATTGATTTAGAGAGGCCAAAAGGTAGACATTGCTTTTGTTATAGAGAGGCCAATAAAGCTGCTGACTACTTGGCCTCCCTGCTTCCTTCTTATGGTTGTGTCACAATGGAACCGAATGTATTTCCCAATGATCTTAAGGATATTATTAGTAAGGATGTTGTTGCACATTCTTACGATAGGTTGTAAGCTTTCTAGTAGGGGGCCTGCCTCACCTCATTTAATCTTCAAAAAAAAAAAAAAAAAAAAAAAAAAAAAAAAAAAGAACCCTTGATTTTTCTACCCCAAAATACATGCATCCTTCTCCTTCCCCAAAATCCTATCTTGTTCCTAATGTCTGAAGGTTGAAAGAGATAAAATATTAAGTTTGAAGACCTTACCTTAAAAATCTTTTCACCTTAAAGTTATTTTTTTTTATCCCTATTCATCTTATATGAAATCTATCATCTTCAATTTCTTGAAGAAATCCATAATTTTTCTATCTGAAAACTTCACGCATTACTCTAAAAATCCTATCTTTATTTTATTTTTATCGGTAAACCTGTTTTTAATGAGTTGATAATTCAATGTTGGTAGGATTTGAACCTAGGTCTCTGATTTGCCACCTAAAATCCAAGGCATTCAAGGCTAAAAATTAACGTAGAAAATTTTATTCTGAATTTGAAAATTACTTGTTTTGGGATATAGTGAAGGGCCTGTATGATAACACTATTAGCTTCTGTGATTGGATTCTATTGTTGGAAAAAATAGGATTCTACTGTTGGAAAAAGCTGTGACTGAGAAAAATGTGTTTAATACAATTGTGCAGAATGCTATGTTGTTTACTAGAAACTGATACTTTATGTTTGATACAATTGCTGGATTCTGCTATAATATGGTGAAATGACTAGAATGCCCTTAAATGTGTAATAAGGAAACAAACTACTCTAAAATGAGTATTAATAGAATCATACTATAATTATAATAAAACAACAAAATATAATATTTTCATCTAATTTAAATAAAACCATATAAGTAATGAAAATAAAAAAAATATTAATTTAGATAAATATATAAATATTAAAAATTCTATTGAAATTTCGACATCTCCTCTAAAAAATTGACTTATTAAAATTTGCCTGATAAAAAAAATACCTACATAACTCACATAAAACATACACATAGTATCCCATACAATATCACTTTATTCTAAAATTATTTAAATATAATAACCATTGCTAATCATCACTAAATTTGAAAAAAAAAAAAAAATGCATCCCACAAATGCATATAAGATGTATTTATCTTTTTTCTTCTTTCCCTGCACCATTTTACCATGAATGACATTATCATCGATAATGTCAAGTTCATCTACCCACACAAAAGATCTTGTGTGCCTCTATAACGTAAAAGAACATATGAATTAATATTATTGGTGTTAATTAACTATCATAGGCACCCAATATTAATATCAATAATATATTACCTGGCAGGATGGACACTTATAGAACATCTCCCCATAATTTTCCTTTGTTTTAGTTGTTACTAATGTTATCATTCGACCACATAAACAATGTAGATATATATAGTTTGTCATCAATGCAATTCATCATCCACAAAACAAATTTCATAAATAAGCATGAAACCTTGATAATACATTTAAATTAAATAAAGTAGAGTATGTAGTATACCAATAAAAATTTCATTACAGTTCAATTAATCATTCATTACATTCATGTGCACTATATATAGTGTCAACTATTGCATCCCTCTTTTTTATTTATTTATAGTTATTTCGTTCCTAGGATCTATCGATGGATCCATTTGATCCTGCTCATGTCTCATCTTACTTTCTTCCTCAACAAATTGCCTTGCTCAAAATAGTTAAATTCTTCATCTTGAATGGACTGCTTCCTAATGAAATTATGCAATATCATACATGCAACCACAATCTCTCATTGTTCTCTCAACGTATAACAAGACATTAATTTCAATATCGACCATTTCACCTTCACAATGCAAAAACATCTTTCAATGATATTGAGAAATTAAGAGTAGAGATGATTGAATATATTTTCTTTGCTATTAGGTTGTGACCTTTTAAATTTAGGTAAATGATATCGGGTACCTAGGTATGGTGCAAGGAATCCATTTATCAATGGATATCCAACATCTACAAAATATTACTTACATATTACAATAAACTTAAACATTATTATTATATTCAATTAAACTTTTAAACATCTGAAACTTGACATATTGACTTGGTAGAAGGTGTGGAGATTGTAAATTGCGATTATTAAAGGTACTAAGGAAGATATGTAAATCATTTGTTGATCCCTCCCAGCTAGTTACCATGTGTGTGAAGAATATATGAAATGAACAAGTTTCCACAACATTTTGTGTTATGCCCTTATGTCCATGATATCGTACTTATAATTCTGACAGGACATGCGAACTAATGTGTCCTATCAATTTCTCCAATACAATCCTAAGAATATGACTAAAATGCCAATACGTGACATATATTATAAATGTCAATTACATTAATCAATGTTATAAATAATTACCTTAAAATAAGGCCAAAATCTATGATTGCTTCGAATATGATTTGGAATGTCATCCAAGTTCGAAGGCACAATTAGAGACATTGCTAAATGAACAACTTCCTTCAGTACTAAATTGAAGTACTTGTTGATTGTTTGTAGTGAGTGGACAAAATGATTTTTGAGTAGTCTACATCGTTCATTGTGTTGTATGGTCAAGAGAAATATTGCTTCTTGTTTTTGTACCAATAAAAAAACTAGCATAAAATATGATTCATAGCCTAACAAAAAAAAACTACAATAGAATAACATCTATGTCCTAATAGATAAACTACAATAGAATAACACCCATGTCCAACATATTAAACTAACAAAAAAGATGAAGATAATTAAAGCCATTCACGATCTAGATCAATCCAAAGTATAATAATATCAATGCCTAAAAAGTATTAAAATATTATAGTCATCCGAAAAAAGAGATTGTTTGGGTTATGTAGCAGAAACAAAAATAACAAATGAGAACATCTCACTAAAACACCAGACATAACATTTTTCCGAACTCGCAATCCTAGCCAAAATCCCAACCCCAACTCAAACTCCACCTCGAAAGTCATTCAACTCCCCTATAACCATTCACTACGAAGATCCCATTCTCGTAGCCTACAAAAAACCACTTTGAATCTTTCTTAGACATCAATAGCTTCAATGTAAACCACTAGAGTTCGTCGTGGGAGCTGGTCCAATAGTTCGATATAGTTTTGTATACTGCCTATCACATTCTTGTTTATGGTAGATGACTCGTCTCATAAATGTTGACCAACCTATTAAGAGTGAGACCTAACTTTTGGGAATTGTTGACCTTCTGTTTCTGGGGTTGGGGATCTAAACCAGATCCACTTCTCTTATGTGAAGGAAAGAAAGGGTGGGAGCATTGGGGATAACATCATCCTCTATCTCATCCCGGGACAATTGTGTAGGATTATCTTGAGTTTGGATCTCCAAGACATACTCTGGATCATCATTCAATGTGCTAAGCTCTTCTTCTAGCGCTTTGGAACCAACATGAGCACTCCCAAATGCTAGTGCCCAAGCCTCCTTGCCAACGTCATATGTACTACCAAAGATGACATTCAACTTATCAAACAACTCCATACCCTTAGCTCAAAATATCGGATCCTTCGGATGTTTCTATTAAAAAGAAAAATCTCATTACAAAATGTATAATATTAAAAATCATTATACTAAGCATAATAAAATTCCCATCTCCTCTGAGAAACAAAGGGAATGAAAAAAATCTCTCTCTCCCTATAAAAAAAAATTTGGAGTCTTTGACAGAAACATGAACTTCTTGTTTGTCTTCAAGAGTTTCAGATCAATTGGATGAAATTCTACTAACAAAGGTAAGGATTTCAAGTTTAGATTCAAAGTTTTATTTTATTTTATTTATTGTAGACTTAATTTCACATTTTCTTCATGTTTTGTGAAATTCTAATCGTTTAGATGTTCTTTTAAGAAAATCGAGAGTTTGACGTCAAATTCATGACTTATCCTAAACTGTTTTTGTTTTTTATTTTTCTAAATTTCAGATCGAATAGATCTAATTTATTTTTCCAAAATTTTGAATACGAAACTCTTTATAGTTTTTTAACAATATTTATACATTTGATATGAGAGTGTATACGCACTTTCTTTAAGAAAATTGAGAATTGGGATTTCATTTGATATGAGAGTGTATACACACTTTGTTTAAGAAAATTGAGAATTGGGATTTTGGTTTATCTTATTGTTACTTGATGCATTAGGCTTTAGTGTTTGCCTTTGGTTTGGCTGATGCATGAGGTTTAAGGTTTATTTTACTGTTGGTTCTTGTATTAGGGTTTATGGTTTGGATTAATGAATGAATGTCATTTTGCACTTTTATTTGTTGTTTGTGATGCCCTTGTATATAGAAATTCAAGGAATCATTTAGGCCCTGTTGGTTGATGTAGGGTTTAGGTTAATTCAATTGGGTTTATAGTTTTGTGGCCATTTGCGGTCCACCAAGAAAATTGTTTAAATTTGATAAGACCTTGTTGGTTTTACATTTTTTTCGTTGGACATAACTCTACCCCCTAAGAAAAACTAACTGTTTTCTTAAGTTAAAGAAAACTTGAATAGTAGTTAAACTTATTTTCATCTTTCCTTGATGACCTTTACAGATTCGCTTTGCATGCTGCGCTAATTCCAAAGAGTATATTTAAATGGTTTAATGTCTTATATTTGTAATGATGATTTAATTTTGTATATTACATATTGAAGGTAAACTTTTGTGGTAGAGCTTTGTTATAGCAGTACTTGCAATGACTATCACAACATTTTCAACTAGTGTAGGCTCCAAATCATTTCAGGTTTATCCCACTCACATAAGAGCATATGTTTGGCTAAGAAACTTCTAAAATAATATACTTGACAAAAGTTGGTGCAGTTCAGGAAGGATAAATAGATGGTGTCCCATATGGTTATGGTTTCTTGCATTTTATTTTTCATGTACTTTGTCATGCTATTAGTTGGTTGTACTTCTTATCACACCATAAGAAAGTAAGCATTAATATCTCGTTCCTTAGCCTATCCTTCACTGTCTCATTCCACATCATTTTTTGAGGCAGAAGCTACATTCTCTTATTTAATTCTAATAAAATGTGAGTGCTCTCAGCTGAAATAGATGGTAGGGATTCCATAGTACCCAAAGATTTAGAGTGATCCAGTAACCGAGAAGGGGCCCACAGGTGCCTACTATTACCACACTGCAATACTTCGATCTACACATGTTCAGAGTTAACCCCTGTCCAGTGGTCTTCCTTTCTTTATTTTGGAACTTGTAGTTGGCATGCTCCTTCTAACTAAGTTTTTTTCAATCTCTCTTGCACATAACCAAACCATCTATCTTCACTCGAGAGAAGACCTCTTCCAGATTAACAACATGATCTTCTTTTTTCTTACTCTTCACTAGCAGGTCGTCAATATAGACTTCCACTATCTTCCCCAACAAGTCTCTAAAGAGCTCCATTACTACCCTCTGATAAGTTGCTCCTACATTCTTCAATCCGAAGGGCATGACCTTGTAGTAGTAAAGCCCCTGCTCGGTGATGAATACTGTCTTCTTTTGGTCTGCTGAGTTGAGCTGAATCTGATTGTAGCCAGAATAGTGCCCTATCCATAAAGGACAACCTTTCGTGTCCTGAGGTAACATCTACTAACTGGTCAATCATTGGCATAGGAAAGCTAACCTTAGGACATGCCATGTTTAGGTTTATAAAGTTGATACAAACTCAAACTTTCTCATTCTTCTTTAGTAATGCTATTATGTTAGCTATTTAATCAGGGAATTGTACTTCTTTGATAAACCCTGCTCTTATTAGCTTGGTTACTTTTTCATTAACTAGTTTTTTGAAACAAGGTGCTAATCTTCTTGGCTTCTGTTTTACCGACCTCATAGTTGGTTCCATATTTAAGTGATGGCAGATCACTTCGAGGCTAATTCCTGGCATTTATTCTATGGACTAGGCGAAAACATCCATGTTCTTTCTCAAGCAATCTACCAACCCCTCCAACTCTGTTCCTACCCCAATCTACCTTCCTTCCCCTACATCCATCATCCAGATGTTCTCCAGGCATGGGGGTTCACCAAGATCAGCTTCCCCCCATTGTAAATGCTATTGTTGAGCTTCTCTTTTGGAGAGCTCTTCCTTGCCCAGCGTGCACACTTGGGCTATTATCTGATCCCCTCAGATGTCCACATCTCCTATGATGTTGGGAATCTTAGGACCTAGTAGTATGTTAATGGTACAACTCTCATTTTATGGGTCCACCATATACCTAGTATAGCATTGTAAGGAGAGCTTACTTCAACGACCATATACCTAGTTATCAAAGTTATCGGTCCTACCTACACAGGCAAAACTCTCTCTTCCCATGGTTGGATCGTCTTCTGATTGAACCCAATTAGAGGGGTTCCTACTTGGGTGAGCATGCCTCTATTAAGACTCAGTTTTAAAAAGGCTGAGGCATACAGGATATCGATTGAGCTGTCATTGTCGATCAGTACCCTTTTGAGAGTGAAAGTGTCTATCTGGAGAGTTACCATCAATGCATCATAATGTGGCCTTGCTACCCCCTCTAAGTCTTTTTCCATGAAAGCCACGGTCTGATCTCTGTAGGGCTCCGTCTACTCTATGGGACCACTCCTCGTTGTGTAGACATGAGCAAGGTGCTTTGCTCACTATTTTTTGTATCTCTTATCAAACTTATTTAGGCCTGACCTTTTTGGTTATTGCTTTAGGACTACATGAATGACTATTGCCCTTTCGTCCTATCCTTCATCAGGTAGTTGATTAGGCCTCTAAATCCTGTCTCGAGGGGGATTCTCTTTCTGCCTTCTGGGCAAGTCACTCAGTCTGTCATGTTCTGCCAATCTTTGCAAAAATCTTCTCAAGGCTTGGCAACTATTGGTGCTATGGGCTCGCCCCCTATGATACTTGCAGTATCGTTCACCTTGCTTTATTTGATCCCGATGGAGAGGTGCTGGCCACTCAAAATACGATTCGTTCTCAATGAGGGGTTGAATTTTACTAGGCGGCATAAGGAAATACATCCCATCCCTCATCCGTTCTTTGTCATGCTTGAGTGATATCTTTTTGCTCTGTTGTTGTGGCTGTTTGTTTGGTGGGTTTTGCCACAGTATGTATGACCTTACTCCTCCTAGTTGAATTCTGAGGGTCATCTTTTAGCATATTGTATTTCTCTGCTCTTTCAAACAATTCACTTAATGTTTCTGGTCTCCTCTTCATCAAAGACTTGTATAACCCCGAGCCTGATGGTAAAGAGTTCTTGAACACCACTACCACCATTCTTTTATCACAACTTTCCAAGGTCATTGCTTTTTCCTTGAATCTTCATGTAAAATCTCTGAGGTTCTTTCCAGATTGCATTTTTATGTTATACAGAGCATTTACATCTCCGCCAACCTTCCTATTGCCAAAGTATGGAGTCACAAAAGTGATACAGAACTTCTTGAAAGAAGCTATTGATCCACATGGTAACTTGTGGAATCAAGTCAGAGCATTTTCCTACAAACTAAAAGGGAACAACCTGCACATAAAACCTTCATTCCCTTCCTAAAGCGTGAGCATTTGTCAAAAGTGGAATAAATGCTCTATTGGGTCCTTAGTCCCAGAATAAAGGTTAAAATACGGTAGACAAACTTCTTTGGGATTTCTTTTGCTAAGATCTCTATTGTAAAAGGGGATATCTGAATACCCGACGACTTGAATTATAATTGTGCCAATATCGATACTCTTCATCACCTCTTTCTCCTTTTGGATCATCTCTCTAATATCCTCTCGAGTTAAACCTACTGTGGGTTCAACCCGAGTAGTAGTGATGACTTTTGTTTCTCTCTCCCCACAGGGGATCAGTGGTTGAGAACTGCCTTCTGCATTTGATGCAGGATCGTCTTCCATAAGAGATTGAGGATCTCACTGTTGGAGATCTTGTTTGGCTTGTTGTTGGTTCTCAAGACGCATACTTAGATTTCGATTCTACTCAACTAGATCATCCATCTTTTTCTATATCTCATCATACTGCTTCCTCCTAGTTTCTAACATTATCAAGAGGTGAGTACCTGCAGCTGGTGCCACAAGTGCATTGACTACGGTTGTTCTAGTGGATCTCCTCATTATTTCGATTGAAATCAATATGCTATTGGGATCCCACAGACAATGTAAGATTTGTGGGGTCAGATTTTGGTGAACGGTGTTGATGGACTCTACTTCACAGATTCGAAATCACTCCTTCCACCCACTTTCTAGCACCGATACGGTACTTGCCAAAAATTCTCCGACACTCAAGTTAGAGTAGCAGAGGAATACCAGATAAAATTGGTTAGACTCTCCATCGGCCAAAAGACCCTAAGTCTAT
The DNA here is from genome assembly GCF_017979445.1 of Akebia trifoliata. Lineage (NCBI taxonomy): Eukaryota > Viridiplantae > Streptophyta > Magnoliopsida > Ranunculales > Lardizabalaceae > Akebia > Akebia trifoliata. The sequence continues at coordinate 20,559,968 of NC_141381.1, forward strand.
GCATATTGTATTATTTATAGGTCATTCCTCTGAATCATCCCCTTCTCACTGGAGGTGATCCCGAAAAATCCCTTGATTCACAAGATCCTCAATGGCATGGTGATCTTTTGGATTTGATATACTATACTAGGGAGATCTCTGGACTTGACGTGTGCATATCAAGATTAAGAGTATTCCTTGAGCAGGTCTACCTTGCTTAGTAGACTAAGTTTTGTTCAGTGCTGTGCTGCCCTCCTAACCAGGCCAAGCGATCTCTACCTTGACTTGCCCTTTTATTGGGTAGCGCTCCGTATGCTGATTTGCATATGGTACCACTTAATCAGCCTAAACACGTGTACGGTCTAGATGACTGTGCGGTTATTACCCTCTATAAGTACTAATGGTATTATGGATATCAGTCCGACTAGCCTAATTATGGGTCCTTGGGCTCACCTTGTGCCATCCAAAAACATGATCTCATTTTTCAGGGTTGTTGAAGGAAAAATTCTATGAACTTTGAAAAAAGAAATTTTGCCATTGAATTTTAGTTTTAAATTGATAAGTTCTACGGAAGTTTGGTATCCCTTCATTTTCAATACCTTGGATGAAGCCCAATTTTTTTTATCTAACTTTTTCCATGAAATCTAGAAGGTTTTGGTCTTGGATTTCCAATGTGGTAATCCATGTTAGCAAAACGACCCTTAGTAAGTCTTAAAATCTTACTAATTTAGTAAGGGAAGTGTTTATCTATGGATATTTAATCTTTTAAAATGATGGGTCCTATCTAAGGTTTGTTCTGTAACAAACTTGATAAAGTAAGGCTCCAAGGGAGTTTTTTTTAAATAAAATTCAAGAAACAGGTCAATTGGATAAATCCATTTAAAATATAAAACACCACATGTCCAACATAGGGTGTATCTCTAATATTGATCAACATGTGGGGAGGGGACCAAGTCTTTGATTACTATTATAGATGTAAAATCTCAGATGTAGCCGATTCCTTGAGATTTACCCCTAATGATTAATCTTTATTATTTTTGATGCACATGAATGCTGAAAACCACATACAAAATAATCAAAGAAAAGGAAAAAAAAAAAGAAAAGACAAAACACAAGATTTATTCACAGGATTCGTCCCAAATCCAGATTCCATCCCCGGGCTCCGAAGAGTCATTCTACTATTCTTGAAACTCTTACAAGATCTACAAAACCTAACCTCCTTTTTATTTTTCCTCCCCTTCTTTTTTCTTCCCTTTTGTTTTACCTAGTAGCTCTTCTTGTATAGATATATAATCCAAACCCTAAAAGGAAAGACAAACAATTCAAGATTCTCTATTAAATCTATCATTATCTAAAAATAAATACTCCTTAGTCAATTATGAGACTTTATTTTTGGATAAGATTACATTCTTAAGCAAATATAATCTAATTCAAAATATAACAATTGATGTTTTGAGATACTCATTAAATCTACCATGTGATCAATATTTGTCTTATTTATGTCACGTGTCTTGTACCACTTTTTATCCACACAATTAGCCCCCTTTCGTAGTTGGAGATTGGTGAGGTCGAGTTAAGATGATTTTGGATCGAACTAATTTGGCTTCAGGTAGCGCTGAGTAGACTTTAGGCATAGTTGAGCTGCTTTTGGGCTGAAATGATCTAGTTTCGGGTAGAGCTGAGCAGACTCTGGGAAGAGTTGAATTGGTTTTGGGCTTAATGCATTTGGCTTCAGGTATAACTGAATTGGTTTTCGGCAAAGTTGAGCTATCTACTGGTTGAGTTGTTATCTCTCCTGGGAACTTAAGATTTATTTACTACTTAGTTCAACATGGTTACTCAGGACCCTCTAAGCCACTTAGGGATGATTTTCCACTAAGGATAACAAAGGTTACTCAGGACTATAAGTCACTTATGGCTGAACTTAAACTTCCCCCTTGGTTACTCGGGGTGAAAACTTAATCGCTTGGGACCTTCTTAAAATGTGGATTGGACTTCCTTAGTGAATCTAGTTTGCTATGTGTTTTCCCTGAAACTTGACGTGCAATGAAAATAAAAAACAAAGATATACTAACCCAATCTACAAGTTTCAAGTATGGAGTCACCAACTCATCAACTCCTTTCACCTCTTTGACGAAGCCTAAACATATTTGCTATAGCCATTAATTTTTATGCCTTGTACTTGTGTGTTGTGTTACATGTGGCAATTATGATGAATAGTATGAAAAGAGAAAAACAAGAAAGAAATAAGAACACATAGATTTAACATGGTTCTACGATGTGCCTACATCCACATGAGCGAAGGGCTGAAATTTCACTATACGTCAAATTAGGGTTACATCATATGAATTTATAGTAAACCCTAACTGTATAATAGGTGTTAGAAAATTCCAATAATAATCCTGTACCGTACCATGGGGGTGTTGCCCTTGCACCCCCAACCTATTAATTGTCCCTAACAATCCTGAAATATAGATGCCATCATTCCATTCTGTTCCATTTGGAACGCAACACTCCCTTCTCTCCACTTCGACATCCGCTTGCTTTCTCTATATATGTGTTCCACTCAATATGAGTCACATACTACAACACTGTGCTTCTTTTAATATGTGAATAAGATCACGAACCAAATCTGTTTTTAGATTGTGCCCCTTAGCCTAGAGTTCCTCCGAAAGATGTAGTCATTGGTTTTTGAAGAACCAAATCCATTTGAACATACATGCAATTGTTTTTATTGAATCAAAATAGATTTGAATCTTCCCATTGAAGATTTGCCACAAATTCACTGAATTGATCTTGCCAATCTTCACCTTGTGATCAAATAATTTGTTCGACAATCCATGATCCATCTCTCGAGCCAAATTAGACCAGGAATGGGTTGATCTTGGGGCAACCCCTTACTTATTATTGAGATCCAGACCCTTAATCGTGGTTTGACATGAGTTCCCGATTCATGCCCATGGACAACACCAGCTTGTAAAGGTAAAATCTTGGATGTCATTGATTCCTCAAGATTTATACCTGACGATCAAATTTTTTTTTAAATTTTTGATGCACATGAATGATCAAATCATACAAAAAAAAAAAATAATAATAATAATCAAAGAAAAGATAAAAAAGAGAGAAGATAGAACACACGATTTATCCACGGGGTTCATCCAAATCCGAACTACGTCTCAAGACTTCACAAAGCCATTCCACTATTTTTGAAGCCATTACAAGATCTACAAAACCTAGTTTCCTCTTCATTTTTCCTCCCCCCTTCTTTTACGTTATAGCTCTCTTTGTATAGATACAAAAGTAAAACCCCAAAAGAAAAGACAAACAACTCAGGATTCTCTATTAAATCTATCATTATCTAGAAATCGATACTCCATAGCCAATTAGGGGATTTTCTAGTTATGGATAAGATTACATTCTTAACCAAGTAAAATCTAATTCAAAGTAGATCAATTGATGTCTTGAGATATGCATTAAATCTGCCATGTGATCAATATTCGCCTTATCTACGTCACATGTCTTGTACCACTTTTTACCCACACAACTAAAATTATTATTTGGTCCAGTACTTGTGTGACTCTACCCACAATTTAAAAACACAAGGCTATTTCTAATATCATTAAAACTTGAAGGGCTTGATTGTTGATTTCTTGTTTAAAATGTCTCTGCCTAAAGACCCACCACCACACTTAGAGCTCAGAGTTAATTTTGATACGCCCATCCCCTGGGAAAGATATATAGGAAATGATATTCTAGTGGTCAAACCAACAGCTGAGATAGAAGAAGTAATCAGGGTAGAAAATGTAGTGCTTTTTAGATCTGTATCACATTACAGTTGATAGTTGGACAATAGTAATCAAGTCTCTAATAGATCATAAGTAAAAAATGTTTGATTTTTGGGTAGTTGAAGAATTTGTAGTCTTTGATTTTTTCCTTTTAATAAAAATAGATGTATTACAGTGTGAATTTTAAAGGGAACAAAAAAAGAAGATATTTTCTGGTCTTTGTGAACTTTTTTATATTAGAGTCATTTAGCAAATCTTAGTTATATTTCTTCTAATTTTGGACTAATATTCTTATAAAACCACCCAAATAGTATCCATTGAGATCTGAAAAAGAAAGAAATGTATTTCTACTTTAAAAAGAAACCGAGATGGAGCATGATAAACTGATGTGCTTCGACCCCCCAGGAACAGAACACAATCAAACTCCACCTATGAAGTCCACAGCCCAATAAGATAAGCTCTTGGATCACAATCACGTAACTTGTTTCGCGCTCTAATTGGGGGTGTACTCTTGCTATTGCTAGTGTGTTGTATGTATATACACAAGTTGTGATCCGTAGACTCGTGGAAAGTGAACTCATGTCATTCACAATCCCAAAAATAGGGAAATGGGCGACGATTCGGTACCAAATATCAGAAGGTGTGGAAAAAGTAGTTGTGAGAAGCGTAAAAAACCATAAAAAAAAAATTGACATTTGTTTGTGTGTATAGAACTCATTATAGCTCTCTAGTCTTAAACTCTGAGTATGCTTTATATAACAATGATTCTCTACTTGAAAAAGAAACAAAAAGGCCCCCCATCAGTACATGGCTTTTCTTTGGTACCAAGTCCCAGATTCGGTTTTTGTCTGCCTAAGGATTCCTTAGTCCTTCAGTCAATTATAGAAAGAACAACATAATCTATTTTTATTTTCTATTGTAGAAAAGAATGGTTTCTAAACTCGGAAGTGTTCTCCACGGTGGTTCTCGCCAGTCTGTCCTTATGTCATATCCTATAACAACTTCATCTTTGTATAGTTGTATACTTATTTCAAAAAAAAAAAAAAAACTTACACAAAATGAAATTTTACCTTTCAAAAACATCTATAAGGTTCTAAATCTAACTCAACATATCCAAATTATACCAATCAACGATAAAAAAAAAAAAAACCAATTGGTCATCACCTTGCATCCTTACTGTGGATTCACCCAAAAACGATGGTCAGGAAACTCAGCCCCCATCTTAGCTAAATCAATTGCCACTCTGTTTGCTTCCTCGTAAACATGTAGGATTACACACTCAAGGCTTAACAACACTTCATATATCTCATCAAAGGCTTTCCACAATCTCATTGGGGGATCAATACTACGGTTAGCCCATCGAATGATGCTAAGGTCATCTCCCTCTACAACCAATTTCTTAACACACGGTAAGTACTTGAGACATTTCAAACCTTGTGTCAAGGCCTCTGCATTTGCAAAACTTGAATCAGCATCTTTGAGAGGGCTGGCATAGCTAGTTAGACAGTCCTTGCTCTCATTGTGGAAAATTCCACCATAACCTGCTTGGGTGACGTCGTTGCTACCTGTACCACTGAAATTTAGCTTGACCCAGCCAGTGTAAGGAGGAAGCCATGAACTTCGAAGCCTACTTGGACACCGGTACACATGGTATAAATCTGACCAATCTTCACGACATTCACTGTAAAAATCAGTATATCCTTCGAATGGAATAGCTGCTATCTCCTTGCTATGAATGCCGATCAAAGAAGGAACTTTAGTAATTTGTAATATAAGAGATGCATTACATTACTTAATAAAAGTGCAATCACCACGATTGCATATATGCGTTAAAGGGTGTATCAGTTTAGATCCAATTGCTTTTTATACGTTTAGTCATGAAAGGGTGTGTCCGTTTGGTTCGAAGCGTCCAGTGTGCAAATTGGCATGACTTAATGACTAGTTGGATAGAGTTTTTGCCTCCATGTATCGATTTCTTTTCCACAATAGTTAGATTAGTCACGTAAAACTGGTTACAATCCTAATTAAAATAACCAATTGAATTCTATATTTTTGAAAACTCACCACAAATTTTTAATAAAATTCTAAATGAAATTTTCACAATTTACGATTACTAATAGAAATTGAGAGTTCCTTGCAATCTCTATTCGAAGGAATTGAAACACGTGCGCGAAAATCGATGTGAATGGCACAGAAATCAAGGTATCTCGTATTTCGAGATGACTGATTTTCGAAATCGATCCGGTGGTTTTGAAGATCTTGATGTCGTCGTTCTTTCTCCCTTCTATGGCGGAGGATGGTTTGACCTTGAAACAGATGAAATTCGAGGTCGAAGTTTCGAAATCTCCGTATATACGTACGACTATTTTTGACGATACGGGGTGAAAAAGATGAGAAAACGGAAGGAATTTGGGTGGATTTTGTAGATATCGAGGCTGCGGACGTTTCTCCCTTCTGCGTCGGTCGTCGACGGTAAGCCGTTTGCGAGGAATCTGAGGTGGAAGATCGAAGAAAAAAATAATTTTTTTTTTTAAATGGGTTGCTGTTGGACGGGTTGGAGAAAACGAAGTGAAAAGAAAAAAAAATTAAAATTTTATTTATATAAAATTTTGGGACAAAATCGATATTTTACAAATTATTTTGATCAACGATAATTTGACCATCCGGACTCCAAAACTGACAAATGAATACTTTATTTCGCCTAATTTTTCATTCTAGATCTAATGGTATAGTCAATTTCTATAAATTCTATCTCTAACAAAAATTTACATTTTTGACCTGAGGTCACCCCTAAAATTGATGTCATTTTCATTTTTAACGATAATTTGACTTTTTGATCTCCAAAAATGATAAATAAATAGTCCATGTTTAATAATTTTTTGTTACGAATTCAATGGTGTAATCGAATCTTAATAATTCTTACTCTATCAAAAAGTCACTAGTGTAGGCTGATCCCACTCGATAATCGAGGATTTTGTAACTTTTATATTCGGACTCGCATTTAAGCGTGCTTACAGGCTAAAGTATGTTTTTCAATTATTTTGAATCGAATGGTAAGGTCAGATTCCATTAAAAATGATAAGAAACATCTTAAAGTTTGACCCCTAAGTTCTACTTTCAAGATTTTCTTAAAATTCCACTATTTATTTTTTTCCTCAAGATACTTATTAAAAATTCGGGATTTTGCAATTGTGATACACTGAATGCCATTTCACATATACAAGATAAGATTAGGATACTATGATACATTGAACCTTAAGATTTGTTAAGATCCTAATCCTATCTTAATATCTGTGAAATATGATTTAGTGTATCATAGTACACATAATCACAATGCCTACCTAATACTCTAACAATAAATAATCAAAATCCAGTTGAAATGAAATTAGAAATCCCTAGGAAGAATTCAAATCTCGATAAATAAATATTTTCTACTTGAAATTTTAAAACATACCTTTCAAGCAATTAAAAATTATATAATGGGCGAAAAACATAATAATTTATAATCACAATTCATTAATTAGTAGCATAATTTTGAATCAATTCATTTTGAAATAGGATTTTGCCCATCCCAATTATTGTGAAGAAGCATTGGGAATAATAAATTATCACCTAAATGATGGAAGTAATTAACTTGAACAAAACAATACATCATCTCATTGAACTCCTTTGACTTGTCGAGCTCTTGCATATACAAGCTTTAGATTGGCACCATGGCTCAGATAGCATTCGATATATGCTAATGATTTTCTGACTCGAAAATTTTCACTCGGTCTATACTTGGATGACATGGCAAAGGGCACATAACCGTTGATCATTTTTGTTGTGTATCCCAAAGTTAGTTGTGTACAAACCCAACGAAAATTTTTGAGTCAAAAAAGCACAACTACTCTTTGATACAATCTTAAACTATATTAATTAAAATAAAATAGAAACAGAAATAGATAATTTTTTGTTATTTAGATAGATAATTATTAGTTATATTTATTGATATATTAAATATAAAAAAGGCCTCATTTTACGATTTAGCCTTAGGCCTCAAATTGTATCGAGCCGGCCCTAACTGGAATTGAGTCTTCATTCACATAATTTGACTCAACGAGTTCTTAATTAATAAATTTTATTTATTTTTAATACATCACTAGACATTTACACTTAAGATCTCTTTTCTAGAAAATATATATATATATATATCTATAGACTATTTATTTATTTTTATAAGCAAGTTATCCTCACAGCCTTCAGAGGGCCAATATCATAGCTAAACTTAAAACATATAGCTGGAAAATGTTGCATGAAGAAGTAGCATTGGCCCTGTGTGGATACACCTCTCCAAGCAAGAGCAAAAGCTCAATCTCTCCCCACAAGAGCAAAAAATCTCTCCGCGGAAGAATAGGTTTTTAGAGCTTCTCAACAAAAAGCAAAAAACCTCTCACCACAAAAACAAAAACCTATCCAAACGTTTGCATTGTTTCCATAAGTTTAAAATGGAGAATGATCCTAGCATCCAGATGCCCATTCTAAGAGAATAAGGAAGATAATTTTTCTCATATGATCCTAGAATGTGATTTTGTAAATGATGTATGGAACCATTTTAATCTGGTTCTGAGAGGCCGTTAATCACAAATTCACTTGAGATGGATGTCTCAGTTTGGTTGCATTTTAAATGTTGCACCTTGGCTTATTACGTGAAGAGAGAATTGAAATCCTTCAATTCCCGTCGTGTTCTGCCATTTGTTATAACATCATTCTTTAATCAAAGCATATCTTTGCTTGATTTTAGCCAAAAATAAATAAATAAATGATTCCCCCACTAAATATATTTTATTTTTAACAATTAATGTATAATTTAAATTATTATTAAATAACGTCACTGAAATTTTGACTTTCAATGCATGTAACTAACCCACTTATGTGTATCCTACCAGAGAAATTGTGTGTTCATGTACTATATTTTAAGAACTCAATTATTAATAAAAGCAACTTTAGCATATCTTGTTAGAAATTTAAACCCTAGGAAATAATAATTCAAAGGTTATCATGAAATGCAGTGATATATCTGTACTTTATGCTTACTGAAAAAATTAGTGCAGTCTAATTAAGATATCAGCTTGGACAGGATCATCACCACCTCACTAATAGGTAGACGTTTGACAATATCGTGTCTGATACACATGTATGCCACCTTGAGAGCCATTAATATCTCTTGCATTGGGTAATCATGGTTCAGCCTCTGGTCCACCATCCCAGCACAATATTTCCCATCATCTTTCAACATGTAGAGTACCTGGAAAAATATGTAAAAAGTTGTTATAAAATTATTCTAAACGTATATCAAATCAACTATTTTCCACAAATCTTCTGTAGATAGACAAAGGGTCCTGGACTGTACTTGTTCTTCATCCATCCGAAATTGATTTCTTGAGTCAGGTTTTCTAATCAGCTCCAACAAGATTACCCCAAAGCTGTAAATGTCAGATTCAGTTCCAACTCGACGAAGCTTTGCATGTCCGAAATCTGACAACTTCGGGATGTACCCATTGTCTAATAATATGTTGGCTAGTTTTAGGTCACCATGAATAACTGGCGGATTCGCAGTATTGTGCAGGTATTCGATCCCTCTGGCTACACCCACTGCTATCTTCAGCCTTGTATTCCAGTCCAATCGTGCCCCATAAGCTGTCCAAAGTACATCACAAAGTTATGATGCAAGGTATGATTATATATTTTATTACCCACTTTTATGTTTCATCCCTTGTTGAGATAAGGAACGCTTTCATTGAGGAAAGTTTTTCCACCCTTGATACTGCTACAAATCAAAAATTAGTTTGATTAGTTATCCAAAATCCTATATTTTGCTACCCAAATTTTCTGCTTTATTACTTTTTTCACAAACCCAGTCATCTTCAAGCTCTTCAACCTCTATTATGATAAATTAACTTCAACTCAATTCAACCTTATTGTAAAACTCAATATTTTTCTATCAAAAAATTCATCGTTTAATTAGTCCACAAAAATCCAATCTTGCTTTCAAATTTGAAGGCTATAAGTAGATAATTGTTAGTTTGAAGATAGTGTCAAAATTTGTACACAAGGGTGGAAACATTATATTAAATATTAAATATCAAATCCACTCTTCTCTTAAATAATCCAACCAAGGGATTATTTTAGACTAATAGGTTCTAATAAAATGTTAAATGGGGTGGGTTACACATTTTTCTAGCCTCAACCCACGATTCAAACTCTCCATCAACAAGACCATTAGGATTTGAGAAAGAAAAAAAAAAAAAAAAACTCACATTTCCTAGAGATCAATTCCAATCTTCTAGGAATTAACATGTATTTCCTAAGGATACATTTTTGTTGGGAATACAATCATGTTGATGTAGAACCTCAATCCTTGAGTTGAGGCTTCATTTCAAAACGAGTCATGGTAATCTGACCAAGGCACATGGCATACTCAATTGACTTACCTGACGTGACAGTCTTAGAAACCGTAGATCTACTGTCCTCGGGATACAAAGCCACATCTTTTTATGGGGAACCGCAGTTTTGCATCTGGAGAGAGCAGATCAACGGTTTCTGAGCTTGTCACGTCAGTATTCCACGTGCTTAAGTCAGATTACCAATAGTGTTTCAAAACATCCAATGAAAGTATCTTATGTACCATCACAGTGTACATTGGAGAGTATTTACTAAGTTAATAAAAAAGAGTAAACTACACCTTTACCACTTATGATTTGACATAATTCTATGTTGAACCGATAATGCTTTGGTAATTTCACTTACCTCCCCTATAGTTATGTATCAGACTCACTCACCCCCTTTTTGTCTACTTGCCGTCAATCAAATAATTAAAATGTGATTTTTTAACTTTTTATATGGAATATTTCATAAACAAAAATATCCTCATGAAAATAATGGGTTCATGCTTAAGACCATGAGAATGTTTAGATGTGTTCATTATTATCTTTGTAAACAAAAAGGTAAAACAAGAGAGTAAAATAATAAAATTATATTTGAAAGTAAACAACATCTGCAATAACGGAGGTAAGAGCAATTGTCAAAATAACATTAGGGGTCAACATAGAATTATTTCAAACCATAGGGGTGAAAGTATAAGTTACCCTTAATAAAAGAACCGTGATAATATGACGCTCCCCTCTGACAAATGCCCAATGATCTATGTAATGGGGGTGTTTGTCAGAAGGGGGCGTCATATTATTACAACTCTCAATAAAAATGTGTTTCTGGTAAATAAATGATTTTTTCAAACCGCTAAAAGGCTACCATTAAGTATCGCGACGACCCCAGTGTTTATTTAGTGAAACTCATGAAAATAGACATTCCTCGACTTTACACTTTAGCACAATAACCAATCAGATTAATGACATCAAGGCAACCCAGGATGCTAAGCATTAGAATTTGAATAATGATAAAATGATTCCCCCTCTGACAAACTCCCCCGTACTCTCTTAACTTCTTTTTGTTTTTTGGAAAATCATCTAGGATGAGGCAGACCCAAATCAGCAACAACACAAAAACAACAAAGAGAAAACAATTACATCCTCATGCACCTCGTACTGTTACAATCCTGATTGATGATAACAAGCAAATCACTTGGTGGTGAGGAGAAATCCATAACATGGCAACCTATGGGGATTTGAAACAAGGTAAGACTGTCGACAGCTCTATTAGTCTCTCTGAAGATGTGAGAGAACAAAACCTCCTCGAAGGAAGGGGACAAGCCTCAAGATGGTTAGAACTAAATGGAAAAGATGTCAGGGAGGGCTCCAAAGGTGATTAAGGATGCTAACAGTAGATAAGGAATCAAATTGAACCTCAATCTTCGAGCAATGGTTAGTCGCAGCCAACTTGATTCCTTCGAAAACACCTTGCAACTCATGATGGAGGATTGAGATAGGATGAACGTAGCCAGCAAGAGTTGCCTTCACTCTTCCTTTCGAGTCCTAAATAATGGCACAAAAGCCACCTCTCAAATAAGAGAAAGCACTATCCTGGTTTATTGCCCAAAAACCCATAGAAGGTCTCTTCCAAGAGTAAAGAATTCCTCTCTTATGGAAGAACGAAGTTTTGAAGCCCCAAGCATTCAAAAACGCTATGTTATAATCTGAATCTTCAATACTTTCAAGGTCATCCTTGGATCTGAACCACACGTCCTCCATAATGGAATGGATAATAGTAGGCTAATGCTTGAATTGATTCCAAAAAATGTATTGCATCTTTTTCTCCAAATGTGATTAACAAAAACACATAGAGCCACTCATTTCATTTTTTGGATAACAGAGTCTCCTTTGAATTGAGGAGCAGCCCAATCCACTTCATCTACCGAGCTCTTAGAGGTTCTATTCACAAGGCACTTAGAGAGGATCCCAGCCCAAACCGGACTCAAATAGGTACATTGGCTGAATAAGTGGTCATAATCCTTTTCATGGTCTCTACACAACTTACAAGTACCATCAACACTGAGCCCCCAATCCTTGAATTTCTTCAGAGTTTTAAGTTTACCTTTGAAGGCCATCCATGCAATGAAGTTGTCCTTGGAATTCTAGAGTTGTTCCAAAGCAAGTGAACCCAGCTCAACCAAAGAGAAGATGAAAGATGGACCTTAACAACAGAGGCCATATAGAAAATACAATTTGCATTCTTCTTCCAAACCACTCTATCAAAAGTCCTATGGAGAATAGGAACTTGATGGAGCTGATTCGATATCTTGAAAGCTTACCTTCTCTCCCCATTGGGATTCTCTATTGACCATTCCTGATGACGATAGAAACCTTGGTTATACTCTAGAGTCAAAAGTAAGCTCCTCATGGCATAATGAGTTCAGAAAATCGACTGGGTGCCATGGGTCTTGCTAAAGCTTGGTGGAGTTGACATTCCCAATAAGATAGGCCACATTGGAGGAGGTATATTCCCTAGCTTTGACAATTTTCCTCCAGTTCCGTAAGAATTCCCTAAGAATCTTCAAGAACAAAATTCTCTTCCTTTTATAAGATAGGATTTTACCCACCTAAGATAGAGGGAATCCTGATTAGAAGCAATCTTGCAAACATAATGAGGTATGGTAGCCTTATTCTAATCAACGATGCTAACTAAACCCAATCTGTTGTAAAATTTAAACATTCAAATATTCAACATGACTTTCATTGTCCCAATAGAAACTAATCAATGCATATCTCAAACATACATATTCATGTTAAATTAAGACAAGGTATAGTTACTTATCTTGTGTCATCACAATTTAATCTTTGATTCAATGTGTTGGAGGTGTGTAATTTAATCCACATTCCTCGTAGGCTTCGAAATTCCAATCAAATTTGATTCCTTTTATTGCTAAACTCACCTTCCCCCTTCTTTCTATGTAAATCAGTTGGGTTACTGATCGATGGATATCACTTCTCTTATTTTGTTCTTTCTTTACAAATCGTTATGTGTTCAACGTACTCAATATAAGTTAGCCAATCGCCTCTTATAGATGAAGGTTGAAGGCCTAAAATCATTATTTTAGTAGGTTTCCTATCTATCAAAGTCTCCTACTAATCTTTAAAGAATATAAAGTTCTAATTATATTGGAATTCTATTAATATTGATATTCTATTATTTTATAGAATCCTTGTGCGATTTGAAAACTAAAATCGTGTAGGTCAATTTGATCAAAATCAATGAGGCCACATGTTACATAGGTTCTAACATTCTCCTACCTGGCTTGTTAGATCGATTGTGCAACTAGTGAATTTAAAAAATATTTTGAAAAATGACTCAACTTTAGGATTTTATAATTGAAAATATTTTATACATGATCACGACTTGTAAAATCATCAGTGTTTCCAATATATAATTGGATTTTTTAATACGATATTTCGATTAAATAGTACTATGAGTCATGGTCGTTGTATATTATCTATGTCATACTTCCTTCTATGTACCACAATATCAATACCTTATCTAGTACAACCATTAATCGTGCTCCTTTTATTTGTCTTGTCAAGACATTTCTTATATTACTTAAATCTAAAAAAAATATGCATAATATAATTGAAAATAGGAAATAAATAAAAATAAAATTTTATTTAGTACAAATATTAATGTTAACTACATGATTACTTCAAAATAATATATTTCATACATATAAAAGATTTCCTCAAAAGACCCATCCAAATAATATGTTTTTTGTAAACTTTTGGTAATAATTCTTTTATCAATGGATCAGTTATCATATGAATGGTACTAATATTTTTTATTGACACTAAACTCGTTCTCTAACTATCAAGTACTTGACTTTCATGTATTTCATATCGTTTGAGTACTTTCCATTCTTAGAGAAAAACACAGTTGTGGTATTATCACAATATATCTTCAATGGCCTGGTTGTAGAGTCGACAACCCCAAGTCTTGAGATAAAATTCTACAACCAAAGAGCATGATTCATGGCTTTAAAGCATGCCACAAATTCAACCTCCATAGTGGATGAAATAATAATGCTCAATTTCACGTTCCTCCGCGAGATAGCTCCTCCTACTAGTAGAAATATGAAACCTAATGTAGATTTTCTGTTGTCAGAGCATCTGAAAAAATCTGAATCTAAGTATCCGATCACCTCAAGATGATCTAATCTCCTATAAATAAGTATATACTTCTTCATCCCTTGTAGATATCTCATAACCTTCTTTATAGTTCTTCAATGATCTATTCCCGGGTTACTTTGATATATTTTCAACATTCTAACTACAAAATTGATATCAGATCTAGTACAAGTCTGAGCATACATCAAACTCTAAACAACTAAAACGTATAAAATATTCTTCATCTGCTCATTTTCTAAATCATTCTGCGGACATGGCTAGTCAACAATGTTTTTCTTAAATCTAAAAATGGTAATGGTATTGTTAAATTTTATGAACCATTTCCTTGAAACTTGTTTAAGCCTGTAAATAGATTTTTTAAGTTTACAAGCTAGACTTTTCTTTCTTTTTTCTGTGAATCCTTTTGGTTGTTCCATATGGATTTCTTCTTCTAAACTCCCATTTAAGAAAGTCGTTTTCATATCCATTTAATGTAAATCCAAATCATAATGAGCCATCTATGCCATAATGATTCTAAGTAAATTTTTCTTTGAAATTGGAGAGAAAATTTTAGTATAATCAATACTTTCCTTTTGAGTAAAACTTTTGACCACAAGTTTGATTTTAAATCGTTCGACATTACCTTTTGCGTCGCGTTTGGTCTTAAAAATGCACTTACAATTGATTCTCTTACATTTAGGAGGTAATTCTATGAGATCCCAAACAACATTCTGGTCCATAGATTTTAACTCTTCTTTCATGATATCCATCAATTTGATACTTTCAATTGCTTGTAAAAACATATATGGATCTTTATTTATCCCAATATCAAAATCAGATTCTTGTAGATACACCATGTAATCATCTGAAAATATAGATATTTTCTCTTTAAGATATCTTCTCAGAACTACTTGTGGTAAATCTTCAATTATAATAGTTGAGTCTTGATGGAGTGGTGAACCAACTTGTTCTAACTATTGTCCATTTTCCTCAAGTTGTTGAACATCTTGAGAACTAACAATTTCATGAAGATTTAGAGATGGTACGATATCCACTCTTATTTCTTCGAGAGTTATTTTACGTAGTTTGACACTCCCATTAATCTCACTATTTTCTAAGAATCTAGCATTTTCAGTTTCAACTATCCTCATACTATGATTAGGAAAATATAATTTGTATTATTTAAACTTTTCTAGATAATCAATGAAATATCTAGATATAGTCTTGGGATCCAATTTCTTTTCCTATGGGTTATAGATCATTGTTTCTTTTGGGCAGTCCCAAGCATGTAAGGGTATGTTTGATTGCATGGAAAGTCACTTTCCATGGAATTTGAAATCCATGGAAAATTAGTTGTGGAAAATAGGTAGGGTTGGAAAATCAAATTCCATTGTTTGATTTCACTTGAATAAAATCATGGAAAAAATATGAAAAAAAATAAGAAGAGGAGAAGGAGGATGTGGCGACGACGAGGGCGACGGTGGCGGTGGCTGCTACGACGACGATGGTGGAGGCGGTGGCGGTGGCGGCGACGACGACGGTGGAGGCGGCGGCGACGATGAAGGTAAGTGAGGAAAATGGGGGGAGAACTTGGTGGTGGTGGTGGCGGAGGAGGTGAGGGATGGAGAAGAAGAAAAATAAGAAGAGAGAGAGAGAAGGTGGTTGGAGACGGAGCCGACGGCGACGGCGATGGTGACGACGGCGATGACGACGACGGCAAGGTTAGTGTAATGGTGGTGGTGGTGGTGGTGGTGATGGTGGTGGTGGTAGGGAATAACTGATGATGGAAAACATGAGTGGATTTCATTTTCCCACCCATATGGGTGGGAAAGTGAAATCCATGATTTAGTGGACTTTTTGAATGGGGTGGAAAATGAATTCCATTTCCATGTGCAATCAAACACTTGAAAAATGTCATTTTCCATGGAAATTGATTTTCCACCTTATTTTCCATGTGCAATCAAACATACCCTAAGTGTCTTAAACTGAATTTCTTACCAGTCCATAACTTGAATAAAATTTTAGGAACTACTTTACTGGGAACTCTATTTAAGATGTACATTACGATCTTTAATGCTTCTTCTTATAAGAATTCTAGAACTATTGAGTACCTCAGCATACTCCTAAATATGTCTATAAGTGTACGATTACGACTTTCAACTACACTATTTTGCTGAGGCATTCCAGGCATTATTGACTGTGCACAAATACCTAACATTTCTAAGAATTTCGCAAAAGGGCCAAGATTCTAACTAGATTCATCAAATCTAACATAGTATTCACTTCCTCTATTTGACCTAATTATTTAACCTTTATGTCTAACTACCTTTCCATCTAAGTTATAAATATCTGAAGGATATCCATAGACTGAGATTTTTTATGAATTAGATAGACATAACCATACCTAAAGAAGTCGTTTATGAAGGTAATAAAATATATTTCTCCACTTAAACATGCAGTGGGAAATGGTCTACAAATATTAGTGTGTATGATCTCAAGAAGTTCTTTACTTCTTATGGAACTTTTCTTAATATATTTGGTTCACTTTCCTTAAGTGCAATCCACGCATACTGAGAAATTTGTGAAGTCCAAATTATCTAAAACTTTGTCTTACACTAATTTCTCTATCCTAACTCTAGAGATGTGTCCTACACGTTTATGCTACAAGATTAAGGAATTTTTATTAATCAAGTCATGTTTCAAACTATTATTCAAACATAGAGAAACTAAAGATTGGGCATATTTTATATTAACCATCAATTAAAATACCAAAATTAACAAAAATTGAAATGAAAAATAACTTTAATTGTTTAGATTCAAAATAAATCAAATAACCTAAACTATCTAATCTAAATATAGAAACTAAATTCCTAAATATGGTAGAAAAAAAAAAGTGCTCTCCAGATATATTTGATGACCAATCTCCAATATCAAGCGATAAGTCCCTACAACTAGCACTTGCGTTTCGAGATTGTTCCCCATAAAGATAAATCTTTCATTTTGCATTGGTTTCCTACTTGAAAGTAATCTCTACATTGAATTTGTAATATGAGTTGTGGGTCCAGAATCAATCCATTAGGTATTAGAGGATACTCCAGCTAATTTGATTCATAACATATAAAAAAAAGAAATATACCTTTCTTTTTTAACCAACTTCTATGTTTAACACAATCTTTTTTTATGTATCTCATCTTGCCACAAAAGTAGTATTTGACACTATTGTTATTTTTCCTTCAGCCTAATTTGCATTCCTAGGCATTTTATCTTTTCCTAATGAATTCTTCTTCTATTTCCTTGATATTTTTCATTTCTTCCTCATTCCTTGAGTCATCACAAAAATAGACTATATTCCTTTCTATCTCAATCTCATCTCTTTTTGAATGCACATGTTAGTCAATTCATTAACACTCCACTTATCTTTGTTAGTGTTATAGTGGATCTTGAAAGGTCCAAACTGAACTGGAAGAGAATTGAGGATAAATTAAATTAGAAAGGAATTATCTATGCTCATTTCTAATACTCTTAACTTTGTAGCCTTATCCATTATGTTGAGTATGTGATCTTGTATTCCTTGCACTCTATCGTACTTCATAGTTATCAACTGAGTCATCAGTGTGCCTGCAAATGACTTATTAGTAGATTTAAACTTTTCTTCCTCGTATTTTAGGTATTCTTATACATTGCCAGTCGAAGGTAAGGAGGTCTTGATGTTGTTAGCAATAATCATCTTCATGAATATTAGACTAAGCCTATTCGATATTTCTCAAGTGAAAATCAAGTTTTCTTATTCTACTGTACTGTTCTTAATTAATTTTGCAGGCTTTGCAGAAATGAATGCTAGGTCAAAATCTTGAACTTTTAGAGTGAATTGGATGTGCTCATACCATTCTGAAAAGTTTGATCCAACAAGAACTAGGATGGTGGACGCATGAGAATGGAACGAACCAAGAATTGAAATTTTATAAGGGCAATGCTCTAGTTATTACTTTGAGTTGTATTTAAAATTGATGAACTTATTAATATCATCTAAATTTATCCTTTCAGATAAATTAGGTATATTCATTGTTCACTAATATAAAGGTAAAAACGAATTTTATTCACCCTATAAGACTAATATAATCTATATAATTTATTCAATCAATTTTCTTATCATTGGGTATCCAATCCTAGTTCTGTTAAATTATATTACCTTACCTAAAATTCAATTAATTAAATGAAATTCTCCTTTAGACTAATTCTATTTATCTAATCAAATTAGCAACTGTAAAGACTATAATTCTTTAATGTCACCCTGATGGACCAAATTTATTACAATTAGATATTTCATAAATTTTACTAATTAAAGCTACTTTGGTGACTACAAAATTAATAAAATTTACGTTTTTTCTAAAGTTCAATAATATTTACATAAAGTTTTGATCAACAAAAAAAATCCAATATCAAAATGAAATGATGCCAATAGCAAAATTTAGAATCACATGCTTGCAATAAATCCGAAATTCAAGAATCCAACATCTAGAAATATATATCCACGTGAAAACCAAAATTGAATTTTATACTCACGTGGCATCGAAAATTTTCAAAATCATAATTGGCAATACATATAAAAACCCTAAACAAATTGGTAGCTCACGTATATGTATGCAAAACAAAACTCTAAAATCAAAATTGAAACATACATGTGAATACCGAAAAATTCTGAAATTGAATATTCATGATGAACCATAATCTAAATTGATTATTCATCATTAAACCAAAATTCTGAAATTTAACATACATTGATAAATCAAAATCTGAAATTGAATATTCATTGATAAACCAAAATATAAAATTTGAATACAAACAGAAATCTGAATTTGAACATATACATGTATAAATCAGAAATCTGGAATTTAATATATACACGTGGACAAACTGAAATTCTGAAATTGAATATACACGTGCAAACAAAAATTATGAAATTGGATATACATGTGTATAAATCAGAAATCTAGAATTTAATCATACATGTAAAAATCGAAAAAAAAAAAAAAAAAGGTTGAAGTTTAATCTGTTTTGGTAAATCAAAAATTCTGAAATTTGAATGTATATTTATAAATTAGAAAAACTAAAATTTTATATATATATATATATATATATATATATATATATATATATATATATATATATATATTTATATAATAAATCAGAAATCTGATTTGAATATATATGTATATTCAAAAAATCTAATTACCGATTGAATATATATGAACTGTAATATATTAAAATCAGAATCCCCAAAATTACCGATCGTATATATAAAATAGAAATACCTTAATATCGATCTTTTATTCAAGAACTTACTTTAATACCGATCGTTTATACAAAAAATTGAAAATTCCAAAAACGATTTGAATATACGTGAAAACAGAAATTTCATGTATCAATTGAGCTTTTATAACATAAAAAATTCAAAATACAAAAAATTGAAATCACACACATATGAAAATTCAACAAGCATGATCATACAATGAGATCAAGAAATTGACACAAGAAATTTATGGAAATCTTTTATTCACAAATAATAGTTAAGATATGGAGATTTAAAAATCATGCTCTGATACCATATGTTGTAAAAATCTAAATGTTCAACATGACTTTCATTGTCCTAATAGAAACTAATTAACGAATATCTCAAACATACATAGTCATGTTAAATTAAAACAAGGTATGGTTACTTACCTTGTGTCATCGCAATTTAATCTTTGATTCAATATGTAAGAGGTACGTACTTTAATCCACGTTCCTCATAACCTTTGAAACCCCATTCAAATTTGATCCCTTTTATTGCAAAACTCACCTTCCCTCTTCTCTTTATGTGGATCGGCTGGGTTAGTGATCGATGGATAGCACTCTTCTTATTTTGTTGATTCTTTACAAATCGTTATTTGTTCAACCTACTCAATATTGGTTAGCCAATCCCCTCTTATAGATGAAAGTTGAGGGCTTAAAATCATTCTTTTAGTAGGTTTCCTATCTATTAAGGTCTCCTACTAATCTTTAAAGAATTTAAAATTGTAATTTCATTGGGATTCTACTAATATTGATATTTTATTATTTTATAGAATCCTTGTGTGATTTGGAAACTAATATTATGGAAGTCAATGAGGCCACACATTACATGGGTTATAACAAAATCCTCCCTCAAATAAAGGTTTACACACTTCATTCCAATAAACAACACTACGTGCAACATTGTCAGGCCCAAACCATAAGAATCGAGCACATAATCTCTCCATTTCCTTAGCAACCATGACAAGAAGAATGAAGCAATTGCACCAGAAGACTTTAATACTGAGGAGGACCGATTTGACAAGCTCAAATTTGCCAGCATATGATAGGAATCTTCCTTTCCAGGAGTTGATTCTTACTAATATCTTCTCAATCATAGGTTAGCAAATTCTATAAGAAAACCTCGTAGAGAGGAGGGGGAGCTCCAAGTAGCTAGCCAGTAGAGTCCCTTTCTTGACACACAAAATAGTAGTCACATCATCCTCCATACCTCTACCAACTCCAGCTAGGAAGATAAAGCTCTTATGAGAATTAACCTCCAAGCCAGTGAAGGCTCTAAAATCAATGAGAACCAAATGAATTGCTTCTACACTTTTCTTGTTGCCATTGAAGAAGATGAGAAGGTCATCAACGAAGTAAAAAAGGTAAGTGAACCCCACTTTCTTACATCTGGGATGGAAATTAAATTGCTTATTCTTGACTTTATCCTTGAAAAGACCATTGAGCAATTCCATGACTAGGATAAACAGCTATGGAGACAGGGGTTCTCCTTGTCTTAGACCTCTCTTCCCTTCAAACCATCCAACAAAGGACCCATTGAAAGAGATAGTATAGGACACACTCGAGATGCATTTCATAACCCACTCTTTTGATGTGGTTGTGCATAAAACCATAGATTATTTCCTCAGGATACAAAATGGCACATCCCCATAAATAAGTGCAGTTGTGTGTCCCAAGGAAAAAAAATCTATGATTCTATGCACAACCACATCAGGAGAGTTTGGGAGGAGTTTGTCAAAGGGGGAGTTAGAAAATCATAACTCTTAGAATTTCCTTCACAATAAAAATGTTGTTCCCCTCTTTTACGAATTAAACTTCTCTTTTTTTCTTTTTTCTTTTTTGATGAAATATTGCTGATTTTGCCCCTATTATCTTTGTATTTAAAAAATAATTACCACAAAAGCAAAAAAAATGTGACATGATAAATATCTTGGAACGTGTACTTCCACAATAATATAACTTTGTGATCTCTACCGTCCATGACCATGAGTTGATAAATTTCTCTATTAAATTAAAATGAAGGAGGAGCTAAAGCTATTAAATTTAAACATCCTTACCATGAAGATAATCTTCCAATGAACCGAAATGCATATATTCATAGACAAGAAGACGCTCCTCGCCCTCAGCACAATAACCGATCAGATTAATAACATTATGGTGACCAAGGAGGCTGAGCATTAGAATTTCTGTCATAAAATGCTTTTCCCCTTCTTCATACATCTGTTTTACAGCCACAACCTAATTCAAAGGATTTTCAAGCATTTCTTAGAAATATATAGCTGGAAGAAGACACAAATCTTAGGTTAAAAAAAAAAAAAGCTTGAGAATTTGTTGAAATATTGTTTTTGTTTTTTTAAACCAAAATGTCCAAAGAAATTATTTTCACAAAATGCTGCACAACTAAAAATCCCAAAAAATGCTATTATAAAACATTTAATTTTGCAACCATGATTCTTAAAGAAGTGTGATTCAAAGAGATGTGAATTAATACACGATGTTTGGGTTCCCAAATAAATGAATTTCTACCTGATGATCCACTCTCCCGAATCTCCCTTTGTAAACAACCCCAAATGCGCCACTCCCCAAGTAGAATTTGGAGCTGAAGCTCTTTGTGGCATCGGAAAGCTCGTTGAAGGAGAATAATTGAGTGGAAATATAAGCATCGGCCCTATCCTTGAGGGACTCGGGCAATTCGTTGCCTGTCGCAGTGGCGAGCTCTTGTAACGTAAATCTTTTAGGGGAATTACGAACCGAAGATTCGCTTGTAGTGCCTTTTGATTCAAAAAAATGAGATAGTTCAAAAAATTTGTTTCAGACGACCATACTGTCTCTAGTGTCACGTGGAAATCTCATTAAAAACAGTAAAGGAATTGATTCTTGACAACATATTGGATATTTTTAAATAAATTTTAGATTGATAAAATTGAAGAAAGTTTGGACTTCAATTCTCTTATCAAATTAATCAATCAGAATAAAAAACAAATATTCTTTCTTGAATAGATCAAGATATCAAGAAATAATAATAATGATATAAAAAATAAAAAAAGCAATCACCCGATGAAGATCTAGTTGAACTCAATGTGGGTTCTTCCTCTCTGTCCTCCATTTTCTCTCAAAAGAATTTTCCACTCTTTTCTTCAATGTGAACTTGAAGACGAACAGGGATGAGTTAGAAACGTAGATGACAGAATTGGGTAAGTTTGTTTGGTTTCTTGTACGTGCTCAGATTCTTCTTCTTCGAATTTATAAGATTCAAGAAGCAAGTGAATACGTAGGGTTTTCGCACTTTCGCTATCAGTTGGATATTATACTGTCCGACAGCATTGGACACAAAAAGCCTCCAAAGCCAATCAATATGTGCCAACTGGCAAACAAGTGTATAGGGACCGTTAGCCTCGTTCTTGGACCGTTTTCGTTTAATATTTCAAAAAAAGTTGAAAGATTCCTCGTGTAGCCTATCATTTGTCTTTCTAAGTTCCAATATCTTATTACTGAAGTTTTCTTATTTGCATCCCTCATCAGTATTGGATATTATAAATGCCTCCTTGTATTAATAAATGTGCATCACTAACCTCAAGTTCTGATTTTGGTATAATCTGATGCAATAAAAGCTTTTAGATTTCATTTATAAAGCTTTTAATTAGCAATTAGTACAGTTCAAAAAAATTTATTATAGGGAGACACATCCAAGATGCCATATTAATAAAAGGAATTAAGTTAAAAACAAAATACAAAACAATTAAACAGGCGTGGTTTACCGATCAAACTGATTAATTTCTCAAATCCAATTGCTAGAAGTTACCAATCAATCTGATTCCTGTTGGTATTTGAAGCAAGAGGTGCCAAAAATTCATGGGAAAATTACTTAAAGGAACCTGTTGGAGGGATTTCTTTCTAATTAGTCCATGTACTCCACACCCCACATTTCTCTTGATTTAAACATTGAATCTGTCCTAACTGTTTGAACTCACCGTTTTCATATATAAAAAAAACAATGGATTTTTGGGATCCCAATCGAATTTTAGAGATTTCATTCTGACAGAAATAATTTAAGAAGGAAGAAAAAGTCATTTTCAAAGGATTTTTTTCAAGCATTTTGAAGACATGTAAAAATCTAGGGTTTTTTCAAATTTTTTGCTTCATTTTTTTATGAAAGTATATCGAAAATGGTTCTTTTGGTTTTAAATCATCTAGAAAAGTCGTTATGTCAACTTTTTAGTAGATCTTTCTATGTATTTAGTCGGAAAAACTCGGAAAATGAAAATGGGTGGATTTTACCGGCGTCGAGTTCAACACTTTTTATTGTTGAGTTTGACATTTTAAAAAAAATTGGTGAGCTCGACAATAATGAAGAACCATTAAGAAATAAAAAGCTTACTAAATAGACTATCAAGTTACTGGCCAAACCGTAGAGACTATTTAGAAAGATTTCCCTCTGTCAAGGTCCTTCAAGTAATTTTCCCAAAATTCATTCAAGTTGAGTGACCCGAAAGAGTGTGTTGTTGACATTCTTTGTTAACAACTCAAAAGTTTGTCTAACTGGAAATGAAAAAAATATATATGTTGTTTCATTGAGTATTTTTCGATTCAAATCCTCTCTATACGTGTTGTAAAGATTAGAAAAACAGAGGTGCTGTAAATGTAAAGTTGAGATGGGAAGAGAAAAATAATAGTTGAGTCACTTTTTCTAAGGCATTCTTAGGAATATCTTCCCATCTCAACATAAGTATCTAAATTATTCTTTCTAGGGATCATTGGAGAAAGCTAGTAGTTTGTAATTAAATGTTAGATATTAAAGGGGAACAAAAATGTAAGTGTTATTAAACATACTTAATTACAATGGAAATGATCATACAATGAGCCGAAAGGCATTTAGTCATCGACCTTAAAATCTTTTTCCCCTTGTTGCCATCCAGTATCTTTCTTTTGTACAGCTACAACCCATTGAGAGGATTTTCAAACATCTGTGAGAACTTAGAAGTCAATTGGACAATAGAACGCGTAAATCATAAACTTGAGTCTCCCTTTGTAAACAATCCCAAATGAGCCTTTCCCCAACACGGAATTGAAACTCTTTGTTGCATCTTCGAAAGTGAATAATTGATGAGTGTTACCCGTCTTGTCTTGTCTTATCTGCGAGTTCTCGTAATGTAAATCTCTTACGAGTCAAAGAAGATTCGCTTAAGATTCTGAATCTCCATCATTCAAGATCCAAACAATAAAAAAAGGAAACCATGCATGTTCTAGTGTTAGTTATTTCGATCATGGATACGACAAAATAATTCAAATTGTTGGGTTATGTCTTCTATTCTTGTATATAGAGAGTTGTCGTGGATTCAACCTAGATCTTTTGATAATCCGTTAATGACCTGTATGACCCGTTTAATTGATAATGTGTGGGGTTTCCCCACTATGGGTAAAATATTTGACCCATTTGATTTGGTTTTGGATCCGACCTGTTTAATCTCTTTGTAACTTTAAATATATAACGGGTAAGAGATGAAATCCTAAAAGACGTGAGAGATATACGAGAGACAGAGAGAAATTATAACCTAACTTTTCTTTGGTTAATATAATGAAATTGCCATTTTCGCCCGGGGATGTAGGTCGATGCTTTGACCGAACCACGTATATCTTATGTCGTATAAGATTCTTGTGTTCATGTTTGATTTATACTTCGGATCATGGAGTTATTTCTAACATAAATCACATTGAAATTTCATTAATGAAAGTAAAGAAAGAGTTCTTATCAACATATATTTGATATTGTAAAGGAAAATTAACTTTTGGCCTTTAAATGTTCTTATTATAAAATGAATCAATTAGAATCATAAACAAAACTTCCTTTCCATTTTCTCTAGTGTCTCTAATTCTTCCGACAAATCATCAATCTCTCAAGTGATCTGCTATTTCATAATTAATTAATCTATCGATCTGAGTCACAATTTTTATTCTTTCTTCAATGTGGACTTGATGACAAACAGGACAGAAGTAAACAAGAACCCACAGAAAGATTGAAGGATGATTTGCCTTCTCTTGATTTTTCCAAACTGCAATTTGAACAATCAATCTGAACACTCATGAGTGTCTTTCTGGTCTAATAATATTGGAGAATCGAATCTAATTTTGACCAAATCTGATCTGAATATGTTGTGAACCAAATAAAGATTTGTATCCATCCCTATTATAAAGGGATTTAGTTTGTATAAATACACCATCCATAGAAACTTCTAACCACATCAAAAGTGGTTTACAAAAAATGAACGGTCCACAATTCTTCAACTTGTAAACATGGCGTTATAAGTTTTGGGATCAAGTTAATCTTGAAATCCAATCAAGTCGAGTCGACTCAATGAATTTTAAAACTATGGTCCTAATCTTCTCAAGATTGATCAAATGAGTATAAAAAAAACTGAGATTAAGAACCATGGACACAAAAGGTGAAAACAAGCATTTTTTAACGTTGGTAGAATCCTTTTAACAAAGGTCAGATTTGGTACTTATTCTAAGTGTTTTAAAATTGGATTGGATCATGGTTTTTAAACTCGGTATCGCGTCTCGTCTCGTTCAGCTCCGATATCGAGTCGGCTCGGACGAGTTTTCCGATACGTTTGAGACGTCTCGTGAGATAACCCGAAAAATTGTACATGAGACGTAAAACTCGGTCAAAAAATTGACTTTGTGAGTTGGTCTCGTTCAGCTCTGATACCGAGTTAACTCGGGCGATACGTCTCGGTCTCCGACGAGTTTAAAAGCCATGGATTGGATCAGCCAGTCCAACCAGTTGGACCAGACCTAGCTTCTACGTGTCAAGTCAACTAAAAAACAAAAAAACTCAAATTTAAAAAAATCAATTGGCCCACCCAATTCAACTGGTTCATCCAATGACCCGGCCTGATTTTTGAAAAGACCGACCCAACTTTTGGGTGAGTTTTCACATCCCCCTCTACAATTTTTTGAATATTTGAGATGCTCCATGTGTTTTAAAATTGATGACGTACCCCCTTGACCTTAGGTCTTCTCTTACAAGCTAATAGAAAATTATCAAACTTAGTAAGATTTTAATTGTTTGGACCATCTGCTTGGTAGGACCACCCCTAAAATTCTTGGCCAAATGCCTAGCCGAGCCTGAATAAGCTCGTTCGGAAGAGTAGATAAAGTGACCAAAACCCCACGAAGCTATGAATTTCTTGAGGCCACTCTCTAGGGTCCAGTTGACCCTCAACTCAACCTATTGCTCATAAGATTTTCCGAAGGGGTGGTGCATGTGACCACAAGATTAGTCCCACTCGAAGGGTGAGGATACCCACCATATCAAAAATTGAAATAAAATAAAATGCTTAGGAAATTCTCTGCCACTAAACTCTTAAATTTCTAATTTCTAATTCAAATTCAAATCCAAAAATATTGAAGTTACCTCACTGGCAAGAAATCAAAAATATTTATTTAATATTTCATTTTTGGGTCCAACAGGTTAGACCCATCAGTCAGACTGCTTTTGATCAACCCGATCAATCATACGGGTCAAAGATTGTTTCGACTCTTAAAATATTACTTATTAAAGAAAAACACTTAATTACTAAGTAAGATTATAACTCTTAAGAAGGATCCTTGAATTCACATGGATTATCACATTGTAGGGCGCAACATGGGCGGGTTGGTAAACCCAAGCTCAATCCAAGTAACAAAAGCCTCAACCTGAGCTCAATTCAACCCGACCATCGGGCCTAAGCTCACTAACCCAAGCTCAAGTCATTTTGATCTACATAACTTTACCCAGGCTCTCCCATCTTGCACTGCTACCACATTGCCAATCCAGCACCACAAGCTCTAGATTTCATTGAAAATCTCAGATCTAAAAAATTAAAATTAAAAAACACAAACTCCTTCGGGCTTGATCCAAAATTTTGAAAATGAATGGCTATTGAAGTTCCATGAAACTCTCAAATTTAAAATTCACAGACTTGGACTTGATCGAAGGTTTTGAAAATGGATGGCTATTGAACTTTTGCGAAACTCCCAAATTTAAAATTAAAATTCAACTGTAAAAAATAACATTTTATGAATTCTTTTTTTTTCAAAGTTCATAGAATTTTATTCTCTTCGGATAATATTTTTGGATTCCACAAGGTGAGCTCAATGACCCTTAGTAAGAGTTGAAATCTTACTACGTTAGTAAGGCTAGTCGGAATGGTTATTATATGGTATTTCAATACCGTTAATTTGTAAATGCTCAAGTCTCAAGTAAGTTTTAAAAAAAATAAACAAACAAACTTATGAAACGCATACCTTCAAGTCCCCTAAAATTCCTATCTTCTTCTTGACAGTTGTATATTAAAGAAAACCAAAATATTAAACAAGAAAAAAAAAAAAAAAAAAGTAAAGGTTTTCATAATTTGGGCGGGAATTAGTTGATGCACGAAATAGGCCTCAAACTAATATTTCTTCTTGAATCTCTCTGTTCTACCATCTATTTCCAAGATTTAGGATTTTTCAAGGCTGATTGCACATTTCAGAGATGAATCTGAGCAGTACCAATGAAGAAGCTACAACAATGCTCATGGAAGAGATGAAGATCACAATAAAAGAAGTCTAAGAATCTGAATTTTACCACAAAATCCTTTATCAGTTTCAAAGTAATCAAACGATACAAACCCAAATAAAGTGTGTAATTGGCTCCGATTCAAAAATTCAGATGGTGATCTACGCTCTAGGAAGTATAGAATCTAATTACAAATCCCAATTTCAACACTCCTTGGCAATCTTGTTGAAGCAAGATTTTCCTTGTTTGATTGAAGGAATCGAAGTTTACGATCCAGTTACATCTCCAGTTGATGCTAAGGTCATGGAGGAAGTAGGTTGTAAAGTTGTTTGGATTAATGAACATTGTGGAAGAAAGATTGAAAATCCAACATTATTCTTCATGCCCAGTCCCAATTATGAGCACCTCGGAAACTTGCTAGAGGCAAATTGGTTCCCTGATCGACTTAATCAAATCATTCTATTAACGAACAGCTTCAAAGGACTTGTGGATCGTTTGAACTATTCAGATAAAATTGGTGAGAGTCTTAAAGAAAGATTGGATTACGTTGAAGCAGTTTTGAATCATACGATTGAGTTTAAAATCCAAGATGATGAATTCGATTATAGAAACCCATTTTATAGGTTGGCTTGGCATTTCTTTGATTTGTGTCCTCAAATTGACATGGATTCAATGTTGCCTGGTATGTTTATTTTCTTTACTTTATTTTCCTAAATTATATTTTGGAGTGTTAATTTGTTTTTTTTTTCTCCTTAATTGAAGAAAATCCTTCTAAAGAGGAAAGATTAGATATGAGACTGGAAAGGGAAAAGGAGGATAATTTTTTTGCAGAAAGCCAGAGTCTTGAAAGTCGTATGAAGTAAAATTCTTAAACTGACTCAATCATCTACTGTTTGATACATTTAAATTATCTCAATTTGCATGTTTATTTACTTTCTGTTAGCGCGATGCGCTGTTTACTTTTCCGTTCTATTATTTATGTTAGGCCGATTGACCACACTTGCATGGTAGGAAACTGAATATCCATTCTCATCCTTGTATTGTTAATTTCTCTTTTGTTTTCAAATGAAAGTAATATATATATGTAACTATTTTGTGAGCTGTTAAAGAATCTGTGAATGCATGAAGAGATAGTGCGTCATATCATCCGGAGTGGTGTACTATCTGGGATGTACGGTAGGGACCACCAAGTTCATATGTGATATGGGACACGTATGAAATCGGAGTCACAACTGGAATTCGGGATATTCCTCTCTATCTTTACTAGTGACTAGTAATGTAAAGGTGATCGTATACGAATGGTTTGTATATTTGGGAATCACATGTACGCTTGATAGGCATAGACGAAGATGATTAGGTAGTGATCACTAACAATTTATAGTAGCCGAACGTTCTGACACATCGAAAAGAGACCCATTGCTTACGGTCACGTCAAACGACCAGCCTGAGCTGGATAAATGGTCAACCAAATGTGGTAAATGCAGCAGCTAGCCACAAAATTAAGAACTAAAAGCTAGTAAAGAATTGTAACATCATGTCTCGATTGGGAGCGATCCAGTCATGAATCCCAACTCCCTAATTCCACTACTCCACCAAGTGTATTATGTATATGTTATATTATTTTAATATATAAAATGAAATGCAAGTTTAATATTCCCATTTGATCAATTAGATTTGTATAAAAAGAAAATAGTATACTAAGTACTGTTGGTTGATGTAATATCAGTTTTAAAATGTTTAGCTGCTCATCTTTGATTATATGTACCAGTTCATCGTAATTTCTTCTGTAAAATTTTGTATATTTTAAAATGATTTAGTATGTTTATTCGTTCATGTTCGGAGAGGTTATTGACAGAAATTGCTTGCTTCCCTACTGGGTAACCATTGTTATTCAACCGTTATTTATTTACTTTTTAGTTTCAGATCCGAAGCTTGGCGAGGCAGGTGTAGAGTACGAATGAGAATCATCTGGTGAGTCAAATAGATAGCCATAGTTCATCACTTAGTGAGTATTGGGGTTATAGCCCCTATTGGTGTCAATTTGTCCACGACTATTATGAATTTTGTCTTGAGTGTTAGGACTTTTGTTAGAGTGAGGATGTTTGTATAATTCTATGTTTTGTTAGTCTTCTGTACTCTGATCTATCGTTCGTTATTAGATGTATGTAGGTTTCCGTTATCATTATATTTTGTATATATATATATATATATGTAAGATTGTATGTTGTTTATTAGGTGCAGGTGTAGACACCCCATTTTTGCACTCGCCTGATTAATCAACTTGTCAATTCGATTGCAATGATTCCCAATGATGGATGTGTATTCCATTACTTTATTTTGTTACCAGATGTGTTTCAGAAATCCGGATGAGGTATCTCGAATTGACAAAACCTTAGAAACCACGCTACGCTAGGAAAATACGATCCCAGAAACATAGAAATCATCATCTTGCAGACCAAAAAGAAGCTTCACGATAAAAATCACTAAAATTGACCAAATTACTAAAATACCCCTAATCTTAAAATAACCCTAGAGCCTACGTTACGCTTAGGAAAACTCTCTCAAACACATAAAATAACAAATCGGAACCAAATAAATCATTTCGCCAATTTTAACAGAATCTGACAAAATTACGAAAATGCCCCTCAGAAAGTTCATAATCATTTCACATAAAAATTTTCATAAATGACACAAACCAACATTCTCATTGAATTCCTTATGAAAAACCGATTCTAAAACATCCTAGAACATTAAAAACCGACTTAAAACGTGAAAAGTCCTCTCCGGGGGCAAAACGGTAATTTCACAATTTTCATAATTAAAAAATTCGAAATTAATAAATAAAATATTAAATAATTAAAGTGAAACATTAATGAAATTAATTTAAAATTTTGAACCTAAAAAATCGATTAATCGGACTCTCAGGCAAAATTGTTGAGGGTTCGTGGGATATTTCTTTAAGGACCCCTCCATTTGGGGGTCCAAAGAATTAAAGAAATAATGGAGGGGCCTTCTCCAAAAATTTAAAGTAAATCAAACAAGACTGAAGTCAATGTATTAAAGTCAATCAAGTGAAACTGAAGTCAAAATTAAAGTCAATTAAGCAAGACTAAAGTCAAGATATTGAAAGTCGATCAATTAAGACTAAAGTCAAAACATTAAAAGTCAATCAAATAAGACTAAAAGTCATAATAGATATCTAATTAAATAATAACTCTATCTAATAGAGTTCTAACTTAAAAATAATTCTACCTAAAACAATTTGAATTAAAACACAATTCTACCTAAAGCAATTCTAATTAAAACACAATTCTACCTAAAACAAGTCAAACTAAAACACAACTCTAATTAAAAGATCTCTAATTAAACACTAACTCTATCCAAATCAACCCCTAAAAACATCTATAAATAGAGGTGCTCACACCCTATTTTCGTATCAAATCATAGACCTTAAGAGAAGTAGGTCTAGAAGTTCCCCTAGCCCCCCATAAACCCTAGTTTTGGAGCCCCAACTCCTTACCTAACATCCCTCCTTCAATTTTAATCTAGAAAACACCTAAAATCCCTCCAAAAACACCCCTAAATCCGTAACAAAGTTGAAGAGTTCAGATCCAAAAATAAGGAGATACCTTGATCTAGGAGATCTGAAGTCAAATTCGGAGACAGAACGAAGCAAGGGAGTATAGTACAAGGAGCTCTTTTTGTCAGATCTGAGGGAACAAAATCCTTGCTATCGGAAAGGTATGTAATTTTTTTATTTTTATCTAGGTTTTTAGCAATGTGATATATTTGGGAAGTTAGTAGAGACCGGCTTTGGCCGGGCGGGGTTGGTGCCTAACACCTTCCAACCCCGTAACATGATCCCCGAATTCAGATTTTTTGTGGTAGATTAGTTCTTTTTATCCATGTTAGAGTCAGTTTGGTTCCTAGACCACAATAACTAGGTGGCGACTCCCAAACCTCAAGAGTCAAAAGTGGATCCGCGCGCCCCGCGGATCGAGGGCGCTTTCAGCAGGTTGAATCGCCTTGGAATGTTAACATAAACAAAGGAGACCATGTCGAAATTTTGAGATGCCACCTAGTACCTCGAGATCTGACATGGGGATTTTTGTTAGCATTTGGCGGGGCGCCACAGATGGTATCAGAGCATTGTATTAGATCCGTATGAGATACTGATCTGCTATGTTTTGGAGAATTGGCTGATGCCACATATATTAGATTGATAATCATAATGTCACTAGAAATTCGGTATCTGATCTCATCAGTAGTTCCCTATTGGAATTACGAGTTCTTCCGTGTCTAGATGTTTATAGAGCCTAGTAAATGTAGGATATTATTTTAGGTTCATTCTGTTAGTAATGATAATGATATTCATTACTAGATTCCTTATTTTACTAGTAGTTAATGCTTTCCTGAGAATGATGTTGGCGTGGTTCTGAGAAGTGCCTTGCTTCTGATAAAATGAAGATTACTGAACTTGCAGGTTAGGAAAGATGCAAGGAAATATTGGTGCAACTGGACCCGTGACAAGGAGTCAAACTGGTGGAGAAGACCTACCTGGGTTGAGTAAACTCACCAAGTTAAAACAGTTGATAGAAGCAGTCTCAGAGTTATCCCAAAGGCAGGCTCGTATGGAAATGAGACAATTGGAGATGTTTGAGGCTCAAATGATTATGGTAGGTCAATTGACAAAGAGATTAGAGAGGATAGAAGAAAAGCTCGGCCACCATCTTAAGGATAAATCCCAAAAGGATTCGAGGGTAAACATCCCAACACAGGGAGGATTGCGAGAAGAAGTAGAGATATTATAATCATCGCCTCAAAGCCTATTTGAAGAAAGACAATTCGAATCTAATAAGAGGCAAACAATTACGAAACTAGCAAAGTCACGGGGAAAACAACCATGCATAAGAAGCGAGACTATAGAAATATCTACTCAAGAGATGGAATAATTTTACAAGAAATAACAACATATAATATTAAATCAGTCAAAAGAAAGAGTAGTGGCATGTTACGAATGTGGTAAGTTAGGACATAGAGGGGAGCAATGATCTGGTCGATGTTAATCGATTAAAGATCTGTGGCTAAGAAAAATGTTAGATGGGCCAACTCAAGGAATAATAAGGCCACTGGATTTTAACAAGATTGATGAAAAACTTATGCCACCGCAATCAGACAGAACTAGCGGTCGAAAGCGAGAAGAAATGGAATTACAGATATCCTGGGGATATATTAATCAATCCTAGACGTCTCTTCCTTCCAGATCAGACATAGCCAAGAGACTGGTGTATTCAAGATCGAGTGCCTCTGGACCCGCATATCCACAGTACCGAGCTCCTACTCCACTATTGAGTTACAGAGTTTCTTCATCACCGAGTCATATAACAATTGAGATTCCAATGATGCTAATAGGGCTAAAGGAACCAACAAGGTAGGTTCAGAGCCTATAGAGCCCAATCCACCAACTGCCCGCTTCACAGAGATCTACGAAGACAAGATCGTTGACATTCTACGCATGTGGTCAGGTGGGATATATTAGGAGAGAGTGCCCTCTATCACAGTTCCGAGCAAGGATTGTGACCCAGGAGAAGGTACCTGTCTCTGACGAAATTTTGAGAGCTACGATTTCTAATTATGATGTTAAAAAATTGGACTTCTATTCAATGATGTTTCCTTTAGATCATATGCTTCTGATAAGATTATGCACACTTATTAAAGTTAGAAATTGTCGAGATAGGCCAAGTAATAAAACTGTCTACGCCACCACAAGACTATGGTTGACAAAAGATTATTAAGTACTAGGAGACAAAGAATGCTGACGAGATATGCACAGTAGAGTAGGGTAGAAAAGAACATTACACGGGGGAATATGTTTTGTAGGGATGAGTACATTTATAACATGTTAATAATATGGTGTTGGGTTTGTGTGCGTAAAGGCTAAAAATATTTGTTGGTAAGTGATGTTTAGGATGATACCTTGTGAAAAAAGAATGAGATTTTTTTAGAAAGATTAGATAAGAACCTACAGAGTATAGGTGTGCAATCTAAAATTAAAATTTGGTAGGCGATCAAAATGAATGAGTATTTGGAGGTAAACTCGACGTGTGAATGATGAATTTCATTAGGAAAGGTAAGGGGTAGATTTATGAATAGTGGAATATGTTAGATTTGGCAATTGGATAAGCTAAAAATAGAGTTAAAATGATTAGAATTATAGTAGAGAAGAGTTAGATAGAAAATGTAATTTTGAAAGCAAGGTAGGTCAATGTAAAATCCGAGAAGGAATGATTTTGTGACAAGGTTGCATTAATGGTGACTTAATGAAATTGTGAGAAATAGATGAAGAAGGTAAGATAACAATATTGCTTATGAATTGAAATTCAAGAGAGATAATTGTGAGATTTGTAAAGGTTAATTATGGTACTGTCAATATTAGATGATAAGTGGAAATATGTATGATTTAGGCAAAATATAAAGTTACATGAATAAGGATTAATTAATATTACAATGATATTTAAACAGTAACTAATCAATACTGTAATTTTGGGAGTAGAGAAAGAAAGCGTGTGACTTGCAACTTATGGGATCGTTAGAAGTAGTTGAACAGATTTTGAGCAAATTCACTAGATGTTCCACGTGTCCATGTTGAAGAAGTATTTGTCAGGCTCTCCACACGTGGTTAGTTGCGAAATAATTTATTTGATGTAAGATTTACCCTCTTGATTAAGGTTTTAAATCATGAAAATTATGAGAAGATGTCACGGTAAGCAGAAATGGAATACTGCATTGAATCTAAAGATATTGGTGTATTGGGAATAGAGATTTTAATGCAGTTTGCGAATTTAGTGTTAGTAGATATTTGTATTATAGTAGGGATATAATAAGTGTGAAGGTTGTATATTATTTTATTAAGGAGTACTAAATGGTGTGCAAATAGTAGTGATGTGTTTGCGGTAAGTCTATGCAATGAGGAGTAATAATCAGGGTAAGTATGAGTAAAACATAATAGACGGTATAATTGGTGAGAGAAGTAAATATAAAGAATAAAAAAGATTTGAAGGAATTGTTGTTGATAGATATTAGTAAGGAAGTGATATAAGGTGAATTGATTGTTATCTTAGGGTTATATAAATAATGGATTGGTTGGAGTATGAGCTTGAATTAGAGTGATTAATTAATGAATGTGTTGGGTTGACGGAATATGCGAGACATAAGTCTACGAGTTATAAATGAGATTGACTTGGGATTAAGAATAGATGATAATCGAAAATAGGTGTTATTTATTATACATGTCGTGTTAGTGGAATCGCGATAAAGCTCGATAAGGTATGATTTTAATTTCAAGGATGAAATTTTTATTAAGGGGGGGATAATGTAAAATCCCGAATTTTTAATTCGTATCTCGAGAAAAAAATAGTAAAATTTTAAGAAAATCTTGAAAATGGGACTTAGGGATAAAACTTAGGATGTTTCTGATAATTTTGAATGGAATTTAACCTCACCATTAGATTTAAAATGATCAAAAAACATACGTTAGCCTGTAAACAAGTTTAAATACGAGTCCGAATATAAAAGTTGCAAAATCCTCGATTACCGAGTCGAATCAAACTAAAATAATGATTTTTTGGTAGAGAAAGAATTATTAAGATTCGATTATACCATTGGATTCGTAAAGAGAAATTATTGAACATGGACTATTTATTTGTCATTTTGGAGATTAGAAAGTTGAATTATCGTTAAAAATGAAAACGACATCAATTTTAGGGGTCACCTTAGGCTAAAAATGTAAATTTTTATTAGAGATAGAATTTGTAAAAATTAACTATACCATTAGATCCAGAATAAAAAATTAGGCGAAATAGAGTATTCATTTGTCAGTTTTGGAGTCTAGATGGTCAAATTATCATCGATCAAAATAATTGGTAAAATACCGATTTTGTCCCAAAATTTTATATAATAAAATTTTACGTTTTTTTCTTTTCACTTCGTCTTCTCCAACCCGTCCAACAGCAGCCCATTTAAAAAAAAAAATTATTTTTTCTTTAATCTTCCACCTCAGATTCCTCGCAAATGACTCGCCGTCGACGATTGACGCAGAAGGGAGAACGTTCGCAGCCTCGACATCTACAAAACCCACCCAAATTCCTTCCGTTTTCTCGTCTTTTTCACCCTGTATTATCAAAAATCAGCTGTATGTATATACGGAAATTTGGAAACTTCGACCTCGAATTTCATTCGTTTCGGGGTCAAATCGTCCTCCACCGCAGAAGGGGGAAAGGACAACGAAATCGAGATCTTCAAAACCACTAGGCCAATTTTGAAAATCAGCTGTCTCGAAGTACGAGTTACCTCGATTTCCGTACCATTCGCCTCGATTTTCATGCAAGTGTTTCAATTCCTTCGCGTAGAGATTGTAAGGAGCTCTCAATTTCTATTAGTAATTGTAGATTGTGAAAATTGCATTTAGAATTTTATTAAAAATTTGTGGTGAGTTTCCAAAAATATAGAATTCAATTGGTTATTTCAAATTCACGTCAGAACTTGCATATTTAATATGTTTAATTGTATTTGATAATAAATTACACGTGGGTAGGATGTTTCATCGGGTTATTTCTGTCAATTGGGTCCTGTGCACCGCTCGGATCCCGTTTTAATATAAGTTTTGTACTTTTTCAAAGTTTTTGATAAAAATGAACTTCATAGTTAGAAAAATGATTTATTATTCAATTAACTCATATTAAGTTGATAAATATCAAAAAATGGATATTTTATTTGAGAGATTGAAAATTGTAAAATTCGAAAAAAGAAAAAAAGGGTATGAAACGGTAAAATATTAGAGTCACACCCGAGGGGTGATGTCTGTATTTTACATTGTTGTGTTGTGTGTAGGTTGGTGAACGGATATCTAGGAATAATGTTACTGGTTGCATTTTTATTTACTTTCTGTTAGCGCGAGGCACTGTTTACTTTTCTGTTCTATTATTTATGTTAGGTCGATTGGCTACACTTGCATAGTAGGAAACTGGATATCTGTTCTCAACCTTGTATTGTTAATTTCTCTTTTGTTTTCAAATGAAAGTAATATATATATGTAACTATTTTGTGAGCTGTTAAAGAATCTGTGAATGCATGAAGAGATAGTGCGTCATATCATCCGGAGTGGTGTACTATCTGGGATGTACGGTAGGGACCACCAAGTTCATATGTGATATGGGACACGTATGAAATCGGAGTCACAACTGGAATTCGGGATATTCCTCTCTATCTTTACTAGTGACTAGTAATGTAAAGGTGATCGTATACGAATGGTTTGTATATTTGGGAATCACATGTACGCTTGATAGGCATAGACGAAGATGATTAGGTAGTGATCACTAACAATTTATAGTAGCCGAACGTTCTGACACATCGAAAAGAGACCCATTGCTTACGGTCACGTCAAACGACCAGCCTGAGCTGGATAAATGGTCAACCAAATGTGGTAAATGCAGCGACTAGCCACAAAATTAAGAACTAAAAGCTAGTAAAGAATTGTAACATCATGTCTCGATTGGGAGCGATCCAGTCATGAATCCCAACTCCCTAATTCCACTACTCCACCAAGTGTATTATGTATATGTTATATTATTTTAATATATAAAATAAAATGCAAGTTTAATATTCCCATTTGATCAATTAGATTTGTATAAAAAGAAAATAGTATACTGAGTACTGTTAGTTGATGTAATATCAGTTTTAAAATGTTTAGTTGCTCATCTTTGACTATATGTACCAGTTCATCGTAATTTCTTCTATAAAATTTTATATATTTTAAAATGATTTAGTATGTTTATTCGTTAATGTTATGAGAGGTTATTGACAGAAATTGCTTGCTTCCCTACTGGGTAACCATTGTTTTTCACCATTTCTTTCTCTATTTTTTAGTTTCAGATCCGAAACTTGACGAGGCAGGTATAAAGCACGAGTGAGAATCATTTGGTGGGTCAGATAGACAGCCAGAGTTCATCACTTAGTGAGTATTGGGGTTATAGCCCCTACTGGTGTCAATTTGTCCAGGACTACTATGAATTTTTTCTTGAATGTTAGGACTTCTGTTAGAGTGATGATGTTTGTATAATTCTATGTTTTGTTATCCTTCCGTACTCTGATCTATCGTTTGTTATTAGATGTATATAGTTTTCTGCTGTCGTTATATTTTTTGTATATATATATGCATGATTGTATGTCATTTATTAGGTGCAGGTTGAATCGCTTTGTAATGCTAACATAAACAGAAGAGACCGTGCCAAAATTTCGAGGTGCCATCTAGTACCTCGAGATTTGACATGGGGATTTGTGTTAGCGTTTGGCGGGGCGCCACAACAACACACCTTATTAAGATGCACCATACCCAATACTCTAACACTTTGTTTGGGTTGAGAGAAGTAGAGAAAAGAGAAACTCATTACAAGAAGAGAAGAGAAACTAGCCCGTGTGGATATAGAAGCTAGAAGTAATAAAAACATAATTACTCCTAGAAGTACTTTTTAAAGTACTATTTGAAGTAGGTGAATAACTGTTGTGCGTTTGGATGCAAGTTCTGTCAGATGTAATTTTGATAAAATTTTGTATTTGGAAACTATTCTGGATTTTGTTAAAATGACCAAAATGCCCTTATAAGTATTAGTTACTATTTTTAACATTATAACTCAACAAATTATGCTCTAAAAGAAATAAAAGTAATTATTATTTTTATCTATAAAAGCTTATCTAAACACCTAACAATTATAAACAAGTGGAAGATATTGTGAGCAAATATATAAAACCACTGAAAATATGAAAAAGCTTTCACTACATCAATTGATAGTAAAATTTGTATATAATTATTCACATCAATCTTGCAAGAAAAAACTTTCAACCATGGTTGGAACCCTCGTGGATAAATCATTGAGTGAACACTTGGGAGAACTAGAAATCTAAATTCAAATGTTACACTAAAAGGCTATCACCACATCAATGGATAGTAATATAATATTACTCAATTGGATTTTTGAGGGTATGCTTGTAATTTTTAAAATTTATGAGGGGGCATATTTGTCCCAAATGCTACACCAAAAGACTACCACTACATCAATAGACTATATAATATTATTGCAATTGCATTTTTGAGGGTATGCTTGTAATTTTTAAAATTTATGAGGGGCATACTTGTCCCAAATGCTACACCAAAAGGCTGTCACCACATCAATGGATAGTAATATAATATTATTCCAATTGCCTTTTTTATGGTAGTTTTCAAAATTTATGAGCGGCATACGTTTCTCAATCTGGTCATTTTAACGGTGTTTTGTGGTTATGCGCAAGAGTAGTTTAGAGAAGTAGCACCATCGATACTTTATGAAAAAGCACCAAAATGACTCCAAAGTAAAGTAGTTTTCTCTAGGAGTTATTTATCCAAACATTCTTAAAGTGCTTTTAACTCCCCACAAGAGTCAAAAGCATTTAGAAAAGTTAATCCACACAGGCCCTTAGTTTCTCTCCATCATTTTTGAATTGATTGGAGAGAAATTGGGATAACTTTGGAATTTTAAAATGTATAAAAAGAGATCTAGGGTAGAGTTAGAATTATAAAATATTTTAAAGGCACTTCTCTCCATTTCTCTCCAAATCTCTCTAGTTTTGGAGAGAAAGAAACCTACCCCCCCCCCCCCTTTTTTTTTTTCCTCTTCACTCCTAAGTTAACAATCTAAACGAGAGAAATGGTTAAAGCGTCCAAATCAAAATTGAAATATTCATAAGTTCAATTCCTTTTAGATGCTCACCAGGTTGGCTCGATACAATTAGTTGAGGCCTAAGGAAAAATCTTAAAACAAGGTTCTTTTTGATATGTAATATATTAATATAAATAAGAATTAATGTTATCTATTTAAATAATAATAAAAATATTTATATTTAAATTTTTTTATTTCTTGAGATTCAAAATTACTAATTAAATTTTTACAGTCAAGTTTTCATAAGCAATAGATTCCACTAGAAATTATTATGACCTAATATCCTATAAAAATCTAATCAAAGTAAGTTTCTTGGCGTTTCCGTTTTCAGTTCCCCTTATTTTAGAATCGTAGATGACAAGAATCAGAATAAAAATAAATAAATAATACTTATGATTCTAGCTTCTAAGTATGTTAACAATAGAATTGGAACCGACACATTAACATCCATATTGGTTTTGGGTGGATTTGAGTTATTATTAGAATCGTGATAATTTGACTACCCCATGTGGCACACTTAATCAACTCTCCTGATGTGAAAAGTTCAAGAACTACAGATTTGTGAACCTTGAGATACAAAACTGTACTTCCCCATAAAATGTGTATCCTGAGGGAAACATGTGTCGGGAGTCGCTACCTAATTTAGGTCTAGGAACTAAAATAACTCCAAATGGATATGAATTGGCCCATGGGTTAGAGACTAGGGTAAGAGGTCAGATTATGGGTTGCGAAAGGTATTAAGCACAGAACCCACTCGATCGAGGTGATCGGTTTCTACTACGATCCAAAGTATCCTAAGTTAAAAAAGCAAAGACCAAGGTCAAGGCTAAAGTCTAATCACCATCATTTCATGTCAAGTTGTTCAAAAAAATCTCACAACTATGATTTTTCTCAAATACTACACAATTCCTCGAATTCCGTATACAAATAGGGAAACTAATTTCAAAAAGCCTAAAATACATCCGATGTACTAATGCAAATGTAGCAAGTCTTATGAATACATAATCAATTCGATAAATATCATGTGCACAAGTAAATTTCCAAATTGATAATACCACCACATGCATGATCAATTTGATAAATATCACATAAGAAAACTTTCAAATTAGTAGATATCATAGGCATAGACAATTTTCAAATTAATAAATATCATGAGCGCAAATAAATTTTCAAATTAGCAAATATCATAGCATGCATAATCAAAATTCAAATCGATAAATATATCATCGTATGCAAAAAAAATTCCAAATTAGTAAATATATCATCATATGCAAAATTAATTTTCAAATTGGTCTTTGTCATCACGATTAATTTTTAAATCGGCAAATATCATCACATGCACAATTAATTTCCAAATTTGAAAATATCACATTAATGAATAATTTCCATATCAATCGAAAGTCTCACATGCATAAAAATTTTCAATATTGGTAAAGACTTATATCATACACCAATATTAAAAAAAAAAAAAAAAAAAGAATATAACGTGCATTTCTAATTTCCAAATTGGTAAATATAATATGCATCAATAATTTTCCGAATTGGCAAAAATTCCACATGCTCGAATAATTTTTAAACTAACAAATATCAGAACGCATATAAATTATTTCCAAATTGGTAACAATCACGTGCACAAGCAATTTCCAATTTGGCTCAATGCAAAGAAAAAAAACAATTATTAAAGAAGATTAGTATCTTCTCATACATGAGAATCAGTGGGTCTATCCATTTAAGTCTTAAAAAACATCCAAAACCTATAAAATCAGTGAGTCAACTTGGCTAGGGTTTTTTTTTTTTTTTTTCTTTTTCTTTTTTAGAAAAAGATTACATAGAGTGCATGTATATATCAAAAAAATCGACAAATTGACTCGTTGAAAACTCAATGCACTCATGGACTGATGCTTTTAACTAAAGTAAAAAAAATGAAAGGAAAAGGAGGAAGAAACAAAAAATGTCTAATTGTAATGCATCCATCCAGTGTTAGATTTATAACAAAATCATGAGCATAACATTCAAATAATATTTCCCTAAAATATGCGAAGAGCACGTGGTTGTTGTGATATTACTTGTGAGTTCGATTGAGTCTAATCTCAACGTATGCTTCTTCTTTAAAAATTTGAATGATCCGAGGTAGCTCGATGAAACGAGAAAGAGGACGGGTACGATGTAGACAAGAAATATTCAATAAAGGGGCTGCCACATTGAGGTCTACGAGGGACCAAGTGTGAGAATCCAACTGTACGAGAATAAGATAAGGAAAACCTGACAGTGTGAGAGGTCTGTGAAGAAGAAGGGTGTGTGTGCGGCTATCGTTGTGGCTGAAAATTAGAGAGAAAGAGAGAGAAATTGATGAGGGGTGAGAATGGAGTATAATAGAGAAGGTATCGGGGAGGTTGTTAGTGGCAATTTTTGAATATGATGAAGATAGGGAGGGTGATGGTAGTGTTGAAGAAGGAGTTGGAAAATGAGATGAAGATAGTGATGATGTTGATGAGGTGATAGAAGATGAGGAAAGTGATGGTGATGACATTGAGCAAAGGAGGTAAAGAGGACGACGGGGATGATGTAAGGGGGTAGAAGGAGAAAATGGAAGAGGTTGAAGGAGAAAAATAGAAGGATGAGGACAGGGGGGTACGTTAATGGAGGAATGCTAGGTGGAGAAGATGAAGATAGCTAAGAGAAGGGCGAGAACACAAGCGAGGCTTCTTCTTTTCTTCCCTTCTCTCTTCTTGTTTTATATTTTTTTATTACACTTTTGTTGTCATTACCCCTGGCTGTTGTATGTATGTGGGAAGGGAAAAAAAATGAAAGAAAGAGGAGAGTCCAGCAAACCAAGAGAGAGGGGTCTCTTTATAGATTTTTTTTCTTTCCTTTTATCAAAACCAACAAATCTGTCATTTTATGTGATCACAATTTTTTTTGGTTTTCTCTCTTAGTCAACGAAGTTCGAAGGAGATCTTGAGAAGTCCAACACAATGTTGGATTCTTTCCTTTTATTTCTTTTTTTTTGATATCCCAACGTGCAAGTTTTCTTTCTTTAATTTTGATTTCTTGTTTTTTCTTTTTTTCGGCTAAATCGTATGGGTGAAGGGTTTATGAAAAACTGTGTGAGAATAGTTCGGTAACTTGAGGCATGATCCCATGGATCTTGTTGATTTTACACTGCCTTCTTTCACTTCCGATTGGTTAAGGTGTATATTCTTCGGTCGACAACTTTAATTCCAAATATTATCAAGGATTTAATCTTTTGATTGGCCGAGGTTCTTTCGAAAGTTGAATTTTACTTGTTGATTGATGATTTGATTTTTAGAATTTGATTATGATTAGTCAAGATCAATGATTTAATTAAAAATCACTATCGATTCGTTGTAATTTTTATTATTTATCATTTTTTGTTGGTTTGATTGGAGATCGAACAGTTAGAATTTTATGATTACTTGGAATTGATGGGTTAAGGTTTATTAAAAATCGAATTTCATTTGTTGAAGTCCGATTGATTTATTTGATTGGTGATTAAGGTTTTTAAGATTTAATTAAGGTTATGTTTAAAATATTTTCATTAAGGTTTTGATGCCAAAATTTCCAGATTCAGGTTTCGATTTTGAATTGAAAGTTCGTCATTTTATGTGAAAATTTTGGCTCTCCTTAGCATGGGGTTTCTAGATTTTCTCCATGTCTGTGAATATTGTTGGAAGTTTATTTTCAATCATGTTTTTTTAGGAATCGAGGTTTCTAAGCAAAGGTCAAACATCATGAGATATTTTGGTGTTTTATGCAATTATTCGTAAATTTTTCCGTTTTCATTGATTTTAGTCTCGTTAGACTCAAAATTACATTTTGAGAGTAATGAAAGTACTTTTGAGATATTTTGGAAGTGTGAGACTTATGAGAGTTATTTTCATTATTTTATTAAATTTTCAATAATTCTAATGAGCGGGTTCTTTATGTTCCGATGTTATTATTTCTAAGTCTTAAGGTCCCATCTTCTTAGTGCAACAAGGTCTTTAAGTTATCGAAATGTGTGGTGGACTTAAATGTACATACTTGCTAAATCGAGTGTAGAGTGTAGCGATCCTAAGTGTCATTAATTTGTATATTGAGCATGCCGAGATAGGGAAGAATGGAATCACGAGGATTAGGACGGATTGGAAAGCATCGGGGTAAGGTCTCTCACAAACTTGTGACTTCCTTGCAAATTCTACAATCATCATTAGGAATTCACAACAACTAGGTGATGGATTGTCGAATTAGATGAATGCGACATCAAGATTTCTATAGATGCCCCTCTTTGGCATAGGGTGTAAGAAAACTAAATAAAAAATCTATTTGGGTAGATAATGCGACATCCGAGGGCTAAACCTAGTGCCTGTTCATTTTGTAGCCTGAATAGACAATTCATCGGGGCGTCTGGATCTTTGAGGGTAAAGCT
Organism: Akebia trifoliata; assembly: GCF_017979445.1. Classification (NCBI taxonomy): domain Eukaryota; kingdom Viridiplantae; phylum Streptophyta; class Magnoliopsida; order Ranunculales; family Lardizabalaceae; genus Akebia; species Akebia trifoliata. The sequence continues at coordinate 20,604,370 of NC_141381.1, forward strand.
CTCCCTGGAGTAATAGGAGTCAGATCCTCAAATTTTGAATAATTCTCCCCAATTAATGCAAATGCAATGAAAGTGTATGTGTGTGTAATAGTGTAATGTCGAAAAAGATGTGCCCCCATTCTATGCATTCATGATGGGAGAACGTTGATCTAAAAACTTGAGTGAAAATTGAATGAAATAATTAAGTAAAAATGTAAGCAAGATATGATAAAAATTTGAGAAAATTTTGAACAAAAACTAAACAAAGTCTAAGAAAAATCTAAGTAAGACTAAGTAAAATTCGAGAAAGTTCTGAGCATAAACTGAGTATAGTTTGGGAGTCCAATTTTACCTACTCTGGGAAAAGAATAAGGAGCTAAAACTGAGAATGTCCTACTTTACTTGCTCTAGGCACAAGAGTAAGGAATTAAAACTAAGAATTCTATTATACATATTCTGGGCAAAAGAGTAAGGAGTTACAATTAAGAAAGTCTTATTCTACATGTTCTGGCTGAAAGAGTAAGGAGCTAAAACTACAAGTCCTATTGTACCTGCTTTGAGCAAAAGAATAAGTACATAAAACTAAGAGAATCCTACTCGACTTGCTCAAGGCAAAAGAGTTAAGGAACTAAAATTGAGAGTTCTATTCTACCTAAACTGTGAGAGTTCTACTCTACGAGTTTCATTAAAGCCAATTAGTCCAATGGACCTGAATAATGTATCACTTCATCAAGCTTCTATTAAGCCAATTAGTCTAATTGATTTATGTGTTGATCTAGAAGATCTACTTACCAAATGGGTTAATTGGTTTAAATTGATACTAATTGGTATGTCATCAACTTAGTATATTGGGTGGATTGGTATGACTTTGAGCAGTGTGGATTGGTCTACTCACTTACCTTTTGGTTAGATTGACTAGAGCAACCCAGGAACACGCATAATCAATTTAAGTCATAGCTTAGTAGGACCGCACCTAGATTTGGGTTTCTAAGCTCATTGCATGATTGAGGCCAGGTTAGGATAAAGCTTAGGTTACTTCTGTCCGAAACACCGATATACCTCATAGTTTCACCTAGTCAAGTAGCACGTGATGCTCTAGTTTGATATACTTAAAGGTACTATACAAAATTTATGGCATTCACATGCATCACCAGTGTCTCGAAGGACAATGTTAACTTAGATCCAACTATGGGCTTATGGGGACATGACATAATACAAACAAGAATATGCATACTTGTGAGTGCGTGCAAACGAATAAGGTATGCTTAGGGCATTTTTGAGAATAACTAACCACATAAATCACATAATCCAATCATAAAAGCAATCACACAAACAATCAACTCTTCATCATCCAATCACATACCCACAAAAGAAAGAACAAAATCTCACCTAATCTAAGTGTCTTCTTGAGTCAACTGGGTTGACTTAAGTAAAAATTTACCTAAAGATAGTTTCGGATCAGGTTAAGTTTAATTTTAAAATCCCTAATTTAGTCGTCACTAAAAGTACTTCAACACTTTTTATTGTGAATAAAAAGTATTGAATAATTAAATTGGAGGATTTTCTAAGAATGGAGTCTCGCCATTTAGTTTAGGCTTAGGAATTAAATAACTTCAAATGGATCTAGATTATATATTGAACCTGTCCGTTCATGGTGATCGATCTAAACTATGATCCAAGATATCCTAAGGTCAAAAGGCAAAAACTAAGGTCAAGACTAATATCTAATCATCATCATTTCATGTTAAGTTGGTCAAACAAATTTCACGATTACGATTTCCTCAAATACTACATAATTCCTCGATTTTTGAGTACAAATAGGGAAAGTAATTTGAAAAATCCTAAAATACATCCAATGTACTAAGGCACATGTAGCAAGTCGTAGGAAATTCAACTAGTATGCCACATACATAATCAATTCGATAAATATCGCGTGCACAAGTAAATGTTCAAATTGATAAATACCACCACATGCATGATCAATTAGATAAATATCATATGTACAAGAAAACTTCCAAATTGCTATATATTGTATGCGTAGGCAATTTTCAAATTAGCAAATATTATCGCATGTATAATCAAATTTAAAATCGATAAATATATCATCGTATGCAAATAATTTTCAAATTGGTAAATATATCATCATATACAAAATTAATTTTTGAATTGGTTATTTTCATCATGATTAATTTTCAAATTGGCAAATATCGTCAAATGCACAATTAATTTCGAAATTGGAAAATATCACATTAATGAATAATTTTCATATCAGTCGAAATTTTCACATGCATAAAAATTTTCAATATCGGTAAAGACTTATAACATGCGCCAATATTTTCCAAATAGAAAAAAGAATATAATGTGCATCAATATGGGCATAGATTCATGGCATGCATTTATAATTTCCAAATTAGTTAATATAATATGCATCAATAATTTTTCGAATTGGCAAAAATTCCACATGCTCGAATAATCTTCAAATTAACAAATATCACGACACAAATAAACTATCTGCAGATTGGTAACAATCATGTGTACAAGAAATTTCCAATTTGGCATAATGTAAAGAAAAAAAAATACTAAATAAGATAGTATCTTCCCGTGCAAGAGAATTAGTGGGTCGATCCAGTCAAGGTTTAAAAAATCCAAAACCAAAAAAATCAGTGAGTCAACTTGGCTAGTTTTTTTTTTCAGAACGAAGATTACATAGAGTGCATGTACATATAAAAAAAAATCGGCAAATCAACTCCTTAGAAACTCAGCACATTCATGGACTGATGCTTTTAACAAAAGTAAAAAATGAAAGGAAAAGGAGGAAGAAACATAAAAGGTCCAATCGTAATGTATCCATCAAACGTTGGATCTATAATGAAATCATGAGCATAACAATCAAATAATATTTACCTCAAATACTTGAAGAGTATGTGGTTGTTATCATATTACTTTAGAGTTCATCTTCCTTTCTTCCTTTTTCTCTTTTTGTTTTCCCTTTTTTTTTTTGTTGCTCTTCTACTGTCACAACCCCTGGCTGTATTGTGTATGTGGGAAGGAAAAAAATGAAAGACAGAGGAGAGTCCAGTAGACCAAGAGAGAGAAAGAGGTCATGAGAGTCTTCCCAAGCCAAGAGAGAGCGGTCTCTCTATATATTTTTTTATTTCCTTTTTTCAATACCAACAAATCTGTCATTTTATTTGATCACGATTTTTTTTGTTGGGTTCCTCTCTTTGTCAACAAAGTTCGAAGGAGTTCTTGAGGAGTCCAACACAATGTTGGATTCTTTCCTTTCCTTTCTTTTTTGATATCCCAACGTGCAAGTTTTCTTTCTTTATTTTAATTTCTTGTTTCTTTTAGCTAAATTGTATGGGTGAAAGGTTTATGAGAAACCGTATGAGAATAATTTGTTAACTTGGGGTATGATCCCATGGATTTCGTCGATTTTACACTACGGCTTTTTCCAATTCCGATTGGTTAAGGTGTATATTCTTCATTCGATGACCTTAATTCCAAATATTATCAAGGATTTAATCTTTTGATTGGCCGAGGTTCTTTCGAAAGTTGAATTTTACTTGTTGATTATTATCAAGGATTCGATTTTTAGAATTTAATTATGATTGGTCAAGATCGATAATTTAATTAAAATTCATGATCGTTTGGTTGTATTTTTTTATTATTCATAATTTTTTGTCGGTTTGATTGTCTTGACTGTTAGAGATCAAGCAGTTAAAATTTTATGGTTACGTGGAATTGATGGGTTAAGGTTTATTAAATATTGAATTGCATTTGTTGAAGTCTAACTAATTTATTTGATTGGTGATTAAGGTTCTTAATATTTAATTAAGGTTATGATTAAAATACTTTCATTTTTATTTTGATGTCTAAATTTCTGGATTGTGGTTTCAATTTCCAAATTAAATTTTATCATTTTATGTGAAAATTTCTCATTTTCTGTGAAAATTTTGGGTTCTCCTAAACGTGAGGTCTTTATCTTTTCTTGACATGCGTGAATATTATCAGAAGTTTATTTTCAGTCATTGTTTCCCTAAGAATCGAGTTTTCTAAGTAAATGTCGAACGTTAAGAGATATTTTTGCTATTTTTGCAATTCTTTGTAAACTTCTCAATTTTCATCGATATTAGTCCTATTAGACTCAAAATTACATTTCCAGAGTTATGAAAGTACTTTTAAGACATTTTGGCGGTGTGGGACTTGCGAGGGTATTTTCATCATTTTCTCAAATTTTCACGAATTTCTACGAGCAGCATTTTTGTATCCCAATGTGATTATTTTTAAATCTTGAGGTCCCATTTTATTAGTATGGTGAGGTCTCTACGTTATTGAAATGTGTGGTGGACCTAAGCATCATTATTAAATAAAATGTAGAGTGTAATGATCCTAAACATATGTAATTTTTGTGTCAAGTATGCTAAAATAGGGAATAATGGAATTACGAGGACTGAGAATGATTGGAAAGCATTGGGATAGGGCATCTTACAAGCTTATGACTTCTTCGCATAATATGCGTTTATCGTTAATGTAGACACCCCAATTTGAACGGGTCTTCACTCGAAATGGGCTCAAAAATAACAGTTTTTCAACAAAATGTGCAAAAGGGCTTCAAAGGCCCAAATCACAAAAAATTTGACATTTTGATCGAATCGAGGCCCCAAAGACCCCCTAAGGGTCTATTGGGCCTACATGAAAAGGCTCGGTATGCTCCCATCTACCCTGTTCTACTCAAAACTTCGATTTTCGACAAAGTTGGCCAACGGGTCTCAAAGGCCCAAATCACTAAAAAATGGCATTTTGATTGAACCGAGGCCCCTAACACCTTCCAACGGTCTAAAGGACCCACCAAAGGGATTGGACATATCCTACACTTTCCCAACCTTCACCGCTCCGCCCGTATATCCAAGAACACCCGAATGCTTGATAAAATTCTTCCATGGGCCTAAAAAGTCTGATTTGCCAACACGTGACATTTTTTACCTAACCAATGATTTCAAAAACCTCAAAAAAAAAATTAATTAGTAAATTAAAAAAGTGAGACTTGGGATGCCTACCACCTTTTCTACCTTCCACCGCTTTGCCTCCAAATCCTCAAATAGCCTAAATCCGTCTAAAGCCCATGAGACCTCAATTATCCAAAAACCAATTTCCCACCTTATCCCTTAACCTAAAATCAATCTCATATCACCTAAACCTTAAAACCTACCCACCCTAAAATCCAATCCAAAACAAACCTTACCCAATCCAAAATAACTTACAAACCATCTCTAAAAATACAAGCCCAATATACTACTAAGTCCACAAGACATTATCCATATCAAATTCATTATCCAACCCACAACCCTAATCTATAAACCATCATCCACATCAAACCAATCACCAATTTATCATAAAAAATGATAAATGTCATCATCCTCTCTCACCTCCCTCATCTAATCACCTACCCCCATCACCTTTCTCTAAAAAATCAACCAATCACATCACCTCTCTCCAAAAATTATCTCAACCCATCATCACCCATACCCTAACCCATCATCCCTCTCTAATACCATCAATCACCCACATCACAACCCATATCTCCTACATCTTAACCCATCACTTTTCCTTAAAACACTCCAACAAAATCACCTCAACCAATACCTCCCACCATCATCACCAAATTAACCCATACCCTCCTCTCTAATCAACCAATCATCATCACCAATCAATTCATCTCATCATCTCATCACCTCCTCCCTTTTAACACATGTCATTATCTTATTACCCCTCCCAAAAATTCAAACACCTAACCCCTTACACAACCCATTCTCTAAATCTAAACACATCACTTCTTCAACTAACCTAACACTCATTCTCCAAACAACTCCCTTACACTCCCATTCCTTCCATCAACCATCACTTATCTCATCCTATCAAATACTCTACCTAAATGGATTGGGGTAGGATCCAAATTATTTGGATTTAAACACTATCCATTTCCACTCATTACACAATTACCCTCAATTCCACTCTAAATTACATACCATTCACCTCTAAAACCAATGCCATTATCCATTATCCTAACCCTTTACCCCATTATATCCTTAGAATATTCCCCCAACACTTATAAATATCCCCCTCCTCCTCACAAAAATGATTACCAATTCTCTGTTACTAACTCCACACCAAGTTTCACTAAAAAAAAAATTTCTACTCTCTAATAATCTCTTCTCTATTCTCACATCAATCTTTAAAAAAAAATATATATATATACTCTTATATTCTACTAAGGACCTTAAAATACATTGAAGAAGAAGAAGAAAAGAAGGATTAAAACTTCAAGGTGGGTTCAAAGTATTCCTCCCCCCCCTTCTCTTCTTCTATACCCTCTACATCTTCCCCTTCTATTACCCCTTTCCTCTTTTTATTTTTATTTTTAGAAAGCCTTTAAGATGTAATATTACCCTTCCTTATCTTCGGTAGATTGGACTTTGGTCCAATCGAAAGTATAAGGGTTGTAACCCCTTTCTAAACAAAATCAGTATTGAACCCTTTACAACCAACACTTTTCAAACATGCTCAAGGCCAATGCCCTCTAGGATCATTTCCTTCGAAGAGATGATCCTACGAGCTAAAGCCGAAAGTAAATCCCTATTTAGGGTACAAATGCACGACACGTGACACTTTATTTTTTATTTTTTCTATAATCAAAATGACCGAGTTCTTTGAGGTTACCGCCACTTGGCGGGGAGAAAAGGGTGTCTAACACCTTCCCTTTTCTCCAACCGAACCACTTACCTCGATCTCAAGGTTGGATCGATACCTTATCCGTCGAGAGTCACTAAATGTCAAAAATGATAATTTTTCAAAAATGTATATCGGATGACCATTCACACCCACTCACAATATGAATGGTGACGACTCCAAACCTTAGTAGACGTGGCATCATAATCGCGAAATCACGTATCTATAGCTGTGACTCCACTGGGGATCTTGGCTCATCCCTCGTGATAACTCGATCATTTGAAAAAAAAATAGATTTTTATTTTACTAATGTTGTTTGTTGGTTGTTGTTTCTGTGTTTTTTCCATTTTAGTTTTCATTCCTATGTACATGATGTAATATTTACTTACATTCTTGTTTTACTTCACTACGTACTTGTAAGGGGGTCGATGAAAAATAAGTGAAAAAAAATCTTATTGCACGTGCACTTGCGAGTATAGCCCACTTCACAAACCACCCCACCCTCAATATGTTTAGTCCCGATGCTTAATAATTCTACGGCTTGAGATCGTTATTTCAAGTATCGGGGATAAGCACATCAAATCTGATCACCAACCAACGATGTGCCTACTTTGGTATGCATCGAGGTTTGAAAATTGGGTAGCCGTGAAACCACCTACTAGCCGCATGCATATGCCCGATTAGACAATGCTAAGACACAAGTTTTCAATTTTATATCGACCCCCCGAAGTAATATTGTATGTGATTATTATAGTCGGGCCTCGAAGCCCAAGTTATAAGCCCAAGAGAGGCAATTAGATCGTAAGCATAATTTGCTTTTTCCATCTCCTTTTAGGTAAAAGGAGAGGGGTGCATGTTGCATCATGTTCAAAACAAAAAAAAAATAGTGAGTGGGGGGGCCAAAACAGCAACAAAGTGAGGCACATTGAAAATAGTAAACAAGAAACCAGTTTCTGTGAATTGTAGGAACTGGATTTCTTTCTGGTCCGTGTCCATGACACGGATGGACAAGAATGTGCCTCATCTGTGCTGGAGGCACGGATGGACAAAAATGCTCCTTATCCGTGTTTGGAACATGGTTGAATCGGAATGTTACCTCATCTGTGCTTTGAACACGATTGAAATAGTGAATGTCTCATCTGTACCCAAAATACGGATGGCAAAATGATAGTTTCATCCGTGCCCCGAACACGGACTAGTATGAGTTTTCATAACGGATCAAATCCTACTGGTTGTATACACTTCAATGTCACTTTTCAAAAAAAGAAAATTGCACAAATAAAAAAATATAATAATAAATAAATAAATGAAAAGACAAAAACAAACAAAAATGTGTCCCTAACTTTTGAAAAATTGGGTGAAATGGGTTTTCTAAACAAGGATTTTCAAAAAAAAAGAAAAAAAATGTATCCGAAATTTCTTGAAATCAAACTAACCTGGTAGCCCCATCCATATATGTTTTGATCCGGGTCCATGACCCGCCCTATTCAAATCAGGTCCACGACCCGTATCCACTCAAACTAAGTCCATGACCTACACCCTTCAACTGGGTCCACGACCCAGATCCAAATCCATTTAAACAGGGTTCACGACCCAGATCCAAATCCATTTCAATTGGGTCCACGACCCAGATCCAGTTCAACTGGGTTTACGACTCAGATCCAAATCCATTTCAACTAAGTCCACGTCCGAGATCCAGTTCAACTGGGTTCACGACCTAGATCTAGATCCACTACAACTAGGTCCATGACCCAGATCTAGTTCAACTGGGTTCACGACCCAAGTCTAGATCCACTACAAATGGGTCTCCGACCCAGATCCATTTCAACTGGGTCTATTATAATTGGATCCACGACCTAGATCCACAACAAACCCGATCCATGATCTATATCGAATTAAGTCCATAATCTAACAGGGCTAACAACCGATCTATCAACTCAAAATGAATTCAACCTTTTAAAAAAAAATTTGAAGCACCAATTACAGTCCTTGATCAAAGTCGGTACCTAGAAATCAAAGTCGGTACCTAGAAATATCTTGTCATGTTGATACGGGGGGGATAAACTACGTCTATTCAAGGAAATGAGGTGATTTAAAAGTGTCATTGTGCGCCGCCTCTTCCCTAGAAATCTGACTGACCGGTATTGATTTTATAGAATTGAATTGGAGGCTAACAAAAATAGGGGTTATTCCAACTCGATTTATCTCAAAAACAACCTTTTCAAAATATTCTACCTACTCCGTGTCGATGCCAGTTCCGTACTGATGAAATTACTTTTTCAAAATATTTTATCGACTCCGAGTTGATGCCAGCCCTGGGCTAATGAAATTACTTTTTCAAAATATTTTACCAACTCCGTGTCGATACCAGTTCCGTATTGATGAAATTACTTTTTCAAAATATTTTACCAACTCCGTGTCGATACCAGTTCCGTACTGATGAAATTACTTTTTCAAAATATTTTACCGACTCCGTGTCGATGCTAGTCCCATGCTGATGAAATTACTCCTTCAAGGTGTTTCACTGACTCCATGTCGGTGCCAGCTCCGTGCTGATGCCAACTCCGTGTTGATGCCAACTCCATGCTGGTGTAATTCTTTTTTTTTTAAATATTTTATCGATTCTGTGTCGATGCTAGCTCTGTGCTGATGAAATCTTTTTTAAATATTTTACTGACTCCGTGTCGATGCCAGCTTCGTACTGATGAAATTGTCTCAATAATTTTACCAACTCCATGTCGATTCCAACTCCGTGGTGATGTAATCCTTTTTTCAAAATATTTTATCGACTCCGTGTCGATGCCAGCTCCGTGTTGATGAAATCTTTTTTTTTTAAGTTATACCGACTCCAGGTCGATGCTAGCTCTATGCCGATGAAACCCTCTTTTTCAAAAACAATCCAACTCTGTGCTTATGCCAACCCCGTGTTGATGCCGACTCCGCGCCGAGAAACCCTTAAAACTCAATTACCTCATAATAAACAACTTGACCCGATTTCATAAAAACATCATGCATCTTTATTTTTGTAAATCAAATAATAATTATTGGTGTTCTGTACCCACAAGTGGCCAAACGAAAGAAATATAAGCAGCTAGAAGTACCTCCGTATTTTCTCAGATCTTCTACCGTCACCATGAGTTCTTCTAAACCTGCACAGCCCACAGTAACGGAAACATCAGATGTTGATCCCAAAATAGCAGCATTATTGAAAATGATTGAGAGGCAAGAAAAGATGCTGAGTGTCGTGTTAGCCAATGCCAGCATCATACAAGCCCAGACAATGCAGCATCCTGCTTTGGGATCAAATTAGGATCTACCCGAGCAACCTCCGTAGGGACCCCAGACCACCATGCCTCCTTTAGTGCTGGAATACCAGGGGCCCCTACTCTATATTTCACAGAATCGACCACCCCCTATGGTCATTCCTGATGACGAATGCGAGTACAGGGCCATAGAGGCCAAAAGTGTAACAAATGAAAAATTGGCTCAGCAAATCAAGTTTCTACAAAAAGAAATAAAGAGGATGAAGGGCCTCAACACTATGAGTAGAACTTGGTTCAATGACCTTTGTTTCTACCCCAATGCTTAATTACCGACCAAGTTCAAGTGTCCAGAATTTGAAAAATGCAATAGAGTGGGATGTTTTCTATCACATCTAAAGTTGTACTGTGGATCCATGTGCCAATATGGCAAGGATGAAAGGTTGTTAGTGCAGTTGTTTTAGAAGAGTGACAGGACCAGCCCTCAAATGGTTCTCCAGGTTAGACCACATACTCATCAAGAGTTGGCAAGACCTAGCTGAGATGTTTTGACACAATTATTGGTTCAATACGGATGTTGGTCTGGATCGGAACGACTTGGCCAAGATGACAAGAAAACAAAGAGAAACGATGAAGAATATGCACAAAAGTGGTGAAAGTCTGCCTCACAAGTAAGTAAGGCCTGCAATGATCAAATAAGAGATGAACACCACGCTTATCTCGACTCTAGGGCACGCCTTCTATACTCACCTGGTAGGACACACTACAGGCACATTCTCGAATCTAGTATAAGTAGCAGACTGGGTTGAGGACGGGATCTGAACTGGTCTGATCATTGATTTCACAAGTCTAGGGATGGCAATAGGAATCCCTTTTCAAAGAAAGCCAGTGCCTACTGAAAGTACCCTCGATCCGTGGGGTGTGCGGATTCACTTTTGACCTTTGAGGTTTGGGAGTCGCCACCTAGTTATTATGGTCTAGGAACCAAACAATGACTCTAAAAGAAAAATAATACTAATCTACGAAAGAAAATACGGGTCTGGAGATCACATTACGGGGTTGGAAGGTGTTAGGCACCAACCCCGCTCGGCAAACGCCGGTCTCTACTGATTCCCAAATAAAACTACATTGCTAAAAAGACCTAAGTAATAAAAATAAAAAATAAAAATCTTTACTTTTACGAACGCAATGGTTTTGTTCCCTCAGATCTGATAGAACAACTCCTTGTACAGCACTTATCGCTTTGTTTTGTCACCGAATTTGTTTCAGATCTCCAAGACGAGGTACTTTCTTCTTAGATCAAATTTTTTGATTTTTTCTCAATTTTTGGATGTTTTTGAAAAGCTTCTAAGCAGTTTTTGAGCTAAAGTTGGGGTATGGATGTTAGGTAAGGAGTTAAGGCTTCAAAATTAGGGTTTATGGGAGGTTAGGGAAGCTTTTTGACCTATTTTTTCTAGGGTTTATTGTTTCATAGCGTAGCGTGGTTTCTACAATTTTATTAGTTTGAGATACCTCATCCGGATTTCTGAAACATATCTGGTAACAAAATAAAGTATTGGAAATCATCCATCATTGAGAACCATTACAATCGAGTTGACGAGTTGATTAATCAGGCGAGTGTAAAAATGGGATGTCTATAGATGCCCCTCTTTGGCAGAGGGTTGAGACAAACTAGATAGCAAATCTATTTTGGTAGATAAAGCGATATCCGAATGCCAAAGCTAGTGACAGTTTATTTTGTAGCCTGATTTAGCAATTTGTCAGGGTGTTCGAATCTTTGAGCGTAAAACTCTCTACAAACTAAAAGGTTGTCAGGTCATTAAGCGAGAACTCTCATTGACAGTGTCAGATCCTTGAATTTTAAAGAATTCTCCTTGACTAAAAAGTGCAAGTGTGAGTAATGGTGTGATACTTACTGAGTAAAAAGTGTCAGGTCCTAGAGTTCTTCTCTCACTGACAATAATGATTCAAAATTAAGATGTGCTTATGCAACGAAAGCAATCATGGCAAGGTTGAATAATGAGGTAATTGGAGTCATAACATTGTAGGGACTTCGTTAAATCCTATTTGAAATTCTTTTTTAGAGTTTGAAAAAGTTTGAGTCTCGTTTATTGGACTTGAACCTATTGTAGTTACGCTTCTTGGGCTAAAGAACTTAAACAATCCTGTTAATTCAATATGATTCAAACAAAGCTGGAGTCATTTTTCTCGGACTCTGACCAAGGTTTACAAGAACTTAAACAATCCTATTAAAATTGGAGTCTCGTTTCTCGGACTCGAACTAAGGTTTATAGGCACTTCAAGAAACCTATTCATTCTATGATTCAAAAAATTGGAGTCTCGCTTCTCAGACTCGAACCTAGGTTTGTAGCCACTTTAAAAAACCTACTCATTTTATGATTCAAAAAGTTGGAGTCTCGTTTCCCAAACTCGCACTTAGATTTGTAGGCACTTCAAAAAGCCTACTCATTCTATGATTTAAAAAGTTGGAGTCTTGTTTTTCGGACTCGAACTTAGGTTTCTAGGCACTTCAAAAAGCCTACTCATTCTATGATTCAACAAGTTGGAGTTTCGTTTCTCGGACTCGAACTTAGGTTTCTAGGCACTTCAAAAAGCCTACTCATTCTATGATTCAACAAGTTGGAGTCTCATTTCTCGGACTCGAACTTAGGTTTGTAGGCACTTTAGAAAACCTACTCATTCTATGATTCAAAAAATTGGAGTCTCGTTTCTCAGATTCAAACTTACTAAGCCACGTTTCTCAAGCTTAAATTTATAGGAACTTAAACAATCCTAGTAATTCATTCTATGATTCAAAATCAAGCTCAAAGTTTGAAAGATTGGGCCTTTATTGGCTATCATGCATCTGGATTCATAATTATCATCGGACTTCTAAGTAAGATTTTTTTTTATCATGTGATTAAGAACAAAACTTTAGAATTAAATGACTTTCAAAAATGTCCATAGTTTCAAGGTTTGCTTTAACTGGAACTTGGCTATGAGACTGATGGAATGGATTACGCTTGAAAAATATGGACTCTGATGTATGACAGATAGAAGAACTGACATTCCTTTAAATTTAAAACTCTTAAGATTATCATATGTGCAATAAGGGATTGATCATTTTCTTTCGAATTTCTTTTGAAAAATGCTTGAGCTGGACTTAAAAAAATCTTGATAAATATTTGAATAGAAGATCTTTCTCTTCAAAGTGGTTGATGGTTCTACATCTTCCATTAGCGAACACTTGAATAAGTAAACATACTCTTGAAGATCCTACAATGTTCAAGATGACTTCTGATTTTTTCGACTTCAACATTGTCTTCGTCAGATGTGAGCTCTTGGCTAGAAAACGAATATTGTGGCTTAAATGGCTCTGCATAAGCTTTCTTCTTGATGGGACCTTTCCTCCCATTTGATGATGTCTTAATTTTTGCCTAGATCGCCTCTTCAGGTTTTCAATCTAGTGGGTTTTCTTTTTCTTTTTCTGATGATGCCTTGATTTTTGCCTTGGTCGCCTTTACAGGTTTTCAATCTAGCAGGCTTTCTTTTTTATGGTTATGCCCTAAATTTTGCCTAAGTCACCTTTTCGGGTTTTCGACTTAGCGGGTTTTTTTTTTTTCTTGATGATCTTGAATAACCAACTCGACAACTTCTTGGTTCTCTACACCTTAACCGAGTCAATTAGCATTCAAGAAGACTTAATAGGTGGGCTTAGGATATGATTTAGAAAGAAAAGATATAAGGGCTCAAATTCCCAAGATATTCTCTTTTTTCTGTCAATTATTTTGATTTTTTTCTAAATGCCCCTACTTTGACATTCTTTTCTTTTTATCAATTGTTTTGATTCTTTTTTTTAATGCCCTTAGTTTGACATTCTTTTCTTTTGAACCTTTCAATAGGGGATTTTCCTTTTAGATGACACTTTTCTTAAGAGAATACACTTATTCTTTGCGTGACCGGACCTGAAGTAATTTCTCAGGTTGCCTACGTACCCCAAATATTTCTTTTTCTTTTGGGATTAGGTCAAAACGTAGTTCATACTAAGATTCCCTCCCAAGGTTGGTCGGCGTGGTTTAGAAAGAAGAGGTTATTAATTTTTTTTAAAGGCTGCGAGAGGATAAAGAAGGTTATCTTCTTCTTGGTAAGACAGGAAAATGGTTCGATCAAAGAAGGCCTCCTTTTGTGAAATACTACTCGATTTGGTCAAGGTTTTAGGAACTCGATGTCTTGATTGCTCTATCGAGTAAGGTCTTCTTTTGAGAATGAGTAATTTCAATTTTCTTCTGAGAAGGAATAATCTTCAGTCTTCTTTTACAAAGTTGAGTGTGATTGACTTCTTTGTATCTGACGTTGACTCGTTCAACCCTTTCCAAACTTAAAAAAAAATCTTATATTCTTTCGCGAATGAGAACTCTTCTTTCTTAAGTGAAAAACATGATGAATTCCTTCTTGTAGATCTCAACACCTTTGTTGATGGTTTCAACTACATCATTCTTAATAATCTTTGATTTTGAAGTTCACCCTTAACTTTAGGATTTGATCTATTTTGGTGCAATCTATCCATATATTCTCATGAGACCATACAGGAACGTTATTGAATTTCTCAAGTAAATTTATTATTCTCTCATATTCTTCTAAGGAAAATATTGTACCCGTTTGCACTTTTTGAGTGTACTCTTTAATTCAAATATTTATCGAGCTTGATTAGTGAGCTTTGAGGCATTCCTCATATCCAATTTTATGTTCACATCATTATTGAACGCATGATAATAAAAAACTTCTATATTTTATTGGAATTGAAAAACATAGACTAACAAAGTCAACTAAAACTTGAAAGTTGATGAAAGACTAACGTAACTAACTGGATTTAAAAACTGACGAAAATTGGATTGAAATTTAAAGAAAACTCAGGGATAATTATCTACAAAGCGAGAAGGTCCTTCTGGGTGGATGGACTACTTGGACTTGACATTGGTTCTTTGACTAGACGACTCTTTTAACGGACCCAAAATGACACAGATGAGGGTTTAGAACGTTTAGGGGCACCTAAAATTAACCATCGATTATAAAGGTTTGACTCTTAACCACATGATTAAAATTTTCATATAAATTAGCCCTCCGATGGAAAATATTAAATCCAATACGCTATAAGTCTATAGTGACTAAGAATGTGAGAAATGTTAGAAATAGGTCTACCCCTGATTGAGATTGAGCCTTTAGTCAGACAAATTAATTTGATCATAAGATCGAATCTTTCTATATAAAGTGGTCTGGATCTTTAAAAGTGAAGCCAATTAGTCCAACTGATTTGGTATTGATCAGTTTGATCCATTTGTCAATTGGGCCAACTGGTTTAATTGGTTCAAATTGATCAGTATTTCACCGATTGGGTCGGACCAATATAGTGGGTTTAGTTTGAACAGTCTGGATCAGTCCACCCACTTACCTGTTGGTTAGATTAAATAGAGCAACTCGGGAACACCCATAGTCAGTTCAGGTCATGACCTATAGGAAGACTTCTAGACTCTAGGTTTAGTACGTGCAATGCAATTATCTGGCCACCCTTGTCCAAGTGCATTTATATACTTCTCGAGCGTACTCAATCAGACGATACATGGTGACTTGGTTTGATATACCGTATAAGTGATAATCTAAAACTCCAATCCACTTCTCTGAAGTAAAAAACAACCAGTTTAATCCCCAGTTGAGAGGTGGCGCATCATGCTGAGTAAGGGCCCACTTAAAAAACTTTTGTCTAGAATATACGTTGTCTATCCCCCTCGTACAATAGGGTACAGCAGGGCAAGATCTTGCTTAGGCACTGATTTTGACCAAGAAGTGCAATTGGTGAGCTTGGATTATCTTTGATATACCGTAAAAGTATGAGTCTAGGGTTGTAGCTTTCATAAATGGTTTAACATCCCACGAGGAGACCGACCATGTACTAGTACTACGTTGGCAATCGGGATATGTGATTGTACAACTTACAATAGGTCAAAGGCTCAGGTCGCCTCAGCATGGGTGATTCGATATACCTTTCAGAGTCACATGATCAAACGGTACTGATGTCCTAGTTTTATATACCCTAAGGTACGTGACTGGAGTTGTGATTTTCATAAATGACGTCGTATTTCGAAGAGACCGGGCCACGCACTAGTGCCACGTTGACTAGATTGGGACATGCAAAAGTGCAAAACAATAAATAAACATGCTAGTGGTGTGCACAAAGTAGGGTGGGGTGTGCCCGGAGTTTTTTTTCAGATAAATGGGCCTATGGGCCAGACCCAATCACAAGAGTATGAATTTCAATTATTGATTAAGAAATACACATAATATTCATAACATCAAGATCGAATCAAGGCATGTAAATCAAGGATATGTATATCAAGATCACAGCATGTTAGATGGGCACAAATTTATAGTACAAAAATAATCAATATGATCCAATATTGGAATAACCAAGGAAGAGAATTTTTTTTGTTTTTTTTTTTAATCCAAATTTTTTTTTCATGGTCTAATCAAGGATCCCTTTTAGGCGATTCAAAATAATTTGAGATTTCTATGAATATTGAATTAAAGGTAGATTGATAATTGTAGAGATTAGGAGTTATAAATTTTTTTTTAAATATTTTTTTTGTTTGATTATTTTAACACGTTTTCTTTCAAAACATTATTTATTTTTATTTTTTTTCTAAATTTAAAAAAAAAAATTTTAACATATTTTTTTTATTTTCAAAATTTTTCTTAATGTTTTTATTTTTTTATTTTTTAACGTTTTTTTTATATTTTTTTTCAAAACGTATTTTTATTTTTTTAATTTTGTTAAATTTTTTTTAAACATTTTTTTAATTTTTTAAATAGTTTTTTTAATGTTTTATTTTTTTTTACGTTTTTTATTTTTTTATTTTTTTAAAAACATTTTTTTTAATTTTTAATTTTTTTTAAAATTTTTTCTTTTTTAAAATTTTTTCTTTTTTAACTTTTTTTAATGTTTTTATTTTATTTTTTTAAAATGTTTTTTTTGTTAAACATCTTTTTTTTATTTATTTTTATATTTAAAAATATTTTTTTTTTCATTTTTTAACGTTTTTTATTTTTTAATTTTTTTAAACGTTTTTTTTAAATTTGTTTTAAACATTTTTTTATTATTTTTTTTAATTAAAAAAAAAAAAACTAACATCACCCCATATCTCATTAATTTACTGGTAACATTATCTCATCCTCAATTCATATGTAAATTTAATCTTTCATTATTTAGGGTCATCAAAAGGTGACCTTTAATTGAACCATAAAAAAAGTGCCAAACAATGTATCCAAAATTGAATCAAAAGATACTAATAAAAGATAATACAGACCCAAAAATAATTCAAATAAAAAAATGGATTATTCCCCATGTCATTAACCTTTGATATCCTGCATTATTTAGGGTTATTGACAATGACCCCAAATTGAACCATAACAAAGATGTGCCAAACAAAAATATTCAACATCCCAATCAATGATAACTAATAGAGCCAAAAGAATGATAAAAATCAAAATAAAAAAAATAAATAACTAAAAATTAAATAAAATAAAAAACTAGGTCCTACTGGTAATGCTCCCATACTTGGGGCTTTTCAAGTCTGATCTTCAATAATCCCCAGTGGAGCTGTCATTGAAAGCGCACTCGATCCGCAAGGTGCGCGGATCCGCTTTTGACCTTTGAGATTTGGGAGTCGTCACCTAGTTATTACGGTCTAGGAACTGAGTAATAACTCTAAAATGTAAATAATACTAATCTACGAAAGAAAATACGGGTCCGGGGGTCACATTACGGGGTTGGAAGGTGTTAGGCTCCAACCCCGCCAGGCAAACGCCGGTCTTTACTGATTTTCAAATAAAACTACATTGCTAAAAAAACCTAAGTAATAAAAATAAAAAATAAAAATCTTTACCTTTACGAACGCAACGGTTTTGTTCCCTTAGATCTGATAAAACAGCTAATTGTACAGCACTCCTCGCTTCGTTCTGTAACCGGATTCGCTTCAGATTTCCAAGACGAGGTACTTTCTTTTTAGATCGAACTTTCTGACTTTTTCTCGATTTTTGAATGTTTTTGAAATGCTTCTAAGCATTTTTTGAGCTAAAGTTGGGGTATAGATGTTAGGTAAGAAGTTAAGGCTTCAAAATTAGGGTTTATGGGAGGCTAGGGAAGCTTTTTGACATATTTTTTCTAGGATTTATTTTTTCATAGCGTAGCGTGGTTTCTACAGTTTTGTTAATTTGAGATACCTCATCCGGATTTCTGAAATATATCTGGTAACAAAATAAAGCATTGGAAATCATCCATCATTGGAAACCATTGCAATCGGGTTGATGAGTTGATTAATCAGATGAGTGCAAAAATGGGGTGTCTACACCTACAGGAAAGAAGAGAGAAGAACCACAAGTCAACAACATACAACCAAACTGACCCATCTTCATCCCTTCACCGGCACCAAGACCACAGCCGCCGTCAACTTCATGGGCTCCAACACCTTTACCAGCATGGAACCCTGTACTTCAAAACCAATTCAGAGCAAACCCTCCAGTAGTTGCACAACAGGCACCAATATATGGACAGAACCAACAAGCACGACCCAACAGGGTAAATAGAGTGTTTACTAGGTTACCTATGACACTATCGAAACTAATGCCAATCTTACTCAGGGGTGAGTATCTCGCAAAACATCCACCAAATCCTGAGGCAGCCAAAGGGCTAGGGTACAACCCCAACCTGTTTTGCGAATTTCATATGGATGCACCAGGGCACTCTATAGATCAATGCTGGCAACTCAAACATCAGGTACAAAATTTAATCGATAAGAAGGCTCTCATCTTAGATGGACCTGCCAACCCACCCCAACGACAGAATATCAATCAAAACCCCCTACCTACTCACAATGGAGGGGGAAGTGGGTACAGGGTAAATGCCATTATTGGGGAACTTGATTTTAAGCCGTCTACTTTGATAGCTCCTATTGGGTCCAAAATCAGGGTCCATTTAACTCAGGGATCAGAAGCACCAACAGTTAGCACAGTCAAACATTACACAACAAATTCATCGCAAAATTCACAACTGCCTCTTAGAATGGTCGACCTCACCATCAATCCCATTCATCAAAATATTGCTGCCTGACTACCTTTAGTTATACTTTACGGATCACCAAACCATCAAAATTCAACCCAACCTCCTCTTGTTATATCTACACACTGCCAAATTCTCAAGGATCAACCCGACCTCCTCTTCATATACCATACACTTCGTTTTCACGTCCACCGCTCGTCATTTCATACACTCCATCAACTCCTCACATAACTCCTCCTACTACCACTACATCCAAACCATCACCACCACCCCTCATTCTCAATGTAAAACCCGATCCATCTTCCATGACCATACGCTCACCTAAACCATTCCCTTATAGCTCCAACCAAGCTGTTCCTTGGAGCTACAAGACGACCATCACCACAACTGCAAGGGTTGAAACTATGAAGAAAGCAATGATGGCTGATATCGACCAGATGTCAAGGGCATGAAAGTACCAGAAAATGGGGTAAGTATTAGGGTAGAAATAAAAGAAATTACAAAAGAGGTGTGAAATCGTCTCGACCCATTTTCACTAAATAGTGGGTAGGGGTTCGATTTGTAAATGGGTGACTTTTGAGAAATGGGAGTCGCCCCTTAGTTTAGGTCTAAGAACCAAAATTAACTTCGAATGGATATGGGTTGATCCACGAATCAGAGAGATGGGTAAGAGGTCAGATTACGGGTTTCAAAAGGTGTTAGGCATCAAACACGCCCGATCAAGACGATCGATCTCTATTACAATCCAAAATCATCCTATGGTCAACATACAAAGACTACAGTCAAGGTCACAGTCCGATCATCATCATCAATTTACGTTGGATTTGCCAAACAAATCCCATGGCTAAAATTGTCCCAATTATTACATGATCATTCCCTAAACTCCACAAAATATGGAAGGGTTTGAAAAAGTCCTAATTAGCTCCATGACCTGAAATCAATTAAGAAATTCCACTTGCAAGTATTTCCTAAACTGTCTAAAATAGAAATTGTCAAATTAGAACTTAGGATCTCCAAGTTGAAATTTGAAGTTTCCTAAATTAGAATTAAAAAAAAATATGTCTTGAATTCCCAAATTAGAAATTTCAAAAGATACATTTTCCAAAATAGAAAGTTTCAAAAAATGTAAATTTCTGAAATAGAAACTCCCAACTTTCTATGAATGTGAACCTTCTAAATATAAGGATGCAGAATCTTCTAAGTTGGGAAATTGGTAAAATATGAAATTTCTAAAATGGAAATTTACAAGTATGTGTCTTTTCCGAAATAGAAAATTATGCAATCTCCTATTAGAAAGTTTCCAAATATGAATTTTCCAATACCTTGCAAATAATTTCTAAAAGGAAAATTGTATGAAAATGAGTTCCCAAATTGGAAGGTTATGGATTTGCCAAGAATCACCAAATTGAAAATTTGCCAAAAGAAAAGAATTTAGGTAATCACACTTACCAAATTGGAGATTGACACGTATCATTGCATAAAATTTCCAAATTTGAAAGAAAAACCCATAAGAAAAATTCCATATTCGTCAAATCCTTAAACTAACCAAACGAGCATGCATAAATGATTTTTGATTTTTTTGAAATAACTATCACTCAACAACATACATATTTGTCAAGTAAAGATGTACACTGATCACACGGAAAAATCTCAAAATAAAATAGAGAGTTCAAATATCATCATAAATCATGTAGATCCAAGTTGAGCATGATGATCATGATGAAAAAAAAAATCCTTTAATCCTTCTAACATGCAAAAATAATAAAACGAAATAACAAAAATAATTACACACGAGGGGGGGCACAAAAATTCTCTCCTAACCTATCAATATGCAAAAAGAAGGGCTTAACGCATAGATAAATAAGGGAGAAAAACATAAAAGAATATATGAGAAATTCTCCTAATCCTATTAATGCAAAACAAAAAAGAAAAATAAAAACTACTCAAATTTTCCTAATCCTACTAAAACAAAATAAAAACTATTCAAAATAAAAAATAAAAAGTCACTTTCTTAATGCTTACGATATGCAAAACTAAAAAATAAAATAAAACACCTAGAAACTTACATAAAAAAAAAAACTAAAGAAGAAAAGGATTTCCTGAACCTATTGACATGAAAAAAAAAACATAAAAACATAAAAAATAGATTTACCTATTGGACCGGGAATAATGAGTTAGTTCCGTCAGTTACAACTCAAAGACTCGCGAGTGCTTTCTTCTTGGAAATAAGGATAGAGAGATAGATGTTCTTATACACACGGTAACAATGCTGTGGTAGTAACTCGAAAAACCCAAGCAGAGAAGTTGGTGTGCTGGGGCGACGTATGGCAGAGAGAGGAAAGAGACGACTGCAGCAAGGGTCGTAATGGGCTGTGAGAGAAAGGAAAAGAAGGCTAAGGTGGTGGTACCACAGTAGAGATGATGGTTGTACTGAATGTTGGGCAGCAAGAGGACGTTGCAGGTCTCCCAGCAGCAAGCTGTGTTATAGGTTCACAGATGAAGAAGAGAGTGAGGTGAGTTGTGGCAAAAGAATACGTTGGGCAGCAATAGGACGTGAACTATGAAGGCTTTGAGAGATAAGGGCTGTGTCGGAACAGGTAGAATGTGAGAGATAGAGAGAGAGGGAAAGAGGAAGATTAGAGAGATGGCTGCAATGACCACGTTTTGCAGAGAGGGCTGTTGAAGGTGATGAAGGCAGCACTATGGCTGCTTTGCAATGCTGTGAGGAGGTTGCTAGAGCGTTGGTACAGCAGCAACAAGTCGAAACAGGGGGCTATTGAGATGTTGTAGTTGAGAGAGGATAACAGTGTTGAGGACATGGAGAAGAGAGGAAGGCTGTTTTGCAGGTGAAGTAGGCAGCAAGATGGTTGCTTGACAGTGCTATGAGGGCGTAGTAAGTGTGTAAGAATGTGAGGTGGGTTGGCTGGTACAGAAAACGTGATAAAGAGATGAAAAGAAAAGGGAGAGTTGCAGAAAATGGTGAGGAAGAAGTGATTGGAGGTTCAATGGGGGAGGGAGGAAGTCATGGATGAGAGAGGAGATTGTGGAGAGACATCCAACGAGTCATAAAGAGCTGCTGCTCGTCCGAAGAAGATGAGCAGGGAGAGAGAGAGCAAGAAGAAGACGTCCCAGCCTCCTTGGCGTTAGAGAAGAAATCGTGAGGGAAGAAGAAGCCCTTGGAGAAGAAGATGATGAAAGATCAGAGAGAGAGAGCCGAGAGAGAGAGAATCGAAGGAGAGAAGAAGAGATCTTCATTCAGCCAACTTTTTTTAAAGAGAGAAAACGTTCTCTCTTTTATACGAAACGTGTTTCCTTTTTAGTTATTCTCTTTCTAATTTTATTTTATTTTTTTTTTCTCTTCCTTACTTTTTTAAGAAAACGGGGAGCGATCCCTCGAACCACAGTAGTATTAATTTTTATTTTGGGTTTGGTTAAAAATATTTTAATTTGATTTTAATTTTTTTATTTTGAGTTTTAATTGGTTGATTGATTTAGATTTTGATTTGATACTTAAAATTTTCCTTTTAATTTAAATTTTAATTTGTGTTTTATTTTGGATTTCGATTATTCAATTAGTATTTAATTTCAAATTGATTTGACCAACTGAATTCCATTTTGAATTTTAAATTAGGTTTCGATGAGATTTGAGTTTGATTTTGCATTTTAATTGATCGAGTGATTTTGAATTTGATTTGGTTTTAATTAGTTAAGTGATTTTAATTGTTGTTTTTTTTAATTTGAGTGTTATTTTTTAATTGTTTGAATTTGATTTCGAATTTTAAATTTGTTGATTAGGTTTTGGTAGAACTTCAGTTTAATTTTAATGGTTGATTGATTGATCAATTTAAATTTTTTTTTAATTGGATTTAATTTGTTGATCGCGTTTTAATTTTAATTTGATCGGTTGTTTAATTGTTACTTGATTTTAATTTTAAATATTTAATTATTTAAATTTGAATTATTTAATTTTTAATTTAAATTTTATTTTTAGTTAGATTGGATTTTTAATTGGATTTCGATTTTTATTACATTTTCCTAAGGATCGGAATCTCTAAGTTGAATTTGGAGGTTGAGGGGCATTTCGGTCATTTTTATGACTTTTCTTAAATTTCTCAGTTTTCGTCGGTTGGGTCCCGTTAGACTCGAAATCATGTTTTGAGTGCAATGTAGCCACTTTTGAGGTCTTTCAGAGGTCCAAAATTCATAAAGGGTATTTTCATCATTTTATCGATTTTTATGAATTCTTTCGTGAGATTTCTTTCAGTCCCAACGTGATTATTTCTAAGTTTCAAAGTTGCATTTTCCTAAAGTAGCGAGGTCTCTAAGTTTTTGAACTGTGTAGCGAACCTAAGCATACGTGCTTGCTAAATCGGGTGTAGTGTGTAGTGATCCTAGGCGTGCGTAAATTTCTATGTCGAGTTGTAACGAATAGGGGAGATGAAAAGAGTGGAAATGAAAGGAATCAGAGACAGTACTCACAAGCCTTTGAGTTCTTCGCGATCATCATTAAGAATTCATGGTAATCAAGTGACGAATTATGGAATTAGGCAGATGCAAAAATAGGGTGTCTACAAGGTGATAGATGAAGAAAAAAGGAAAGCAAAGGAAAATGGTAAGTTGTATAAAGATGACAAGACTGAAGAGAAGGCCAAAGTGACAGATAAGAAGGTTGCAGACTTCATTAAGCTCATTCGTAAGAATGAACATAATATAGTGGACCAATTGAGCAAGCAGCCAGCTCAAATATGTATTTTGGGTTTGATGCAAAAGTCAAATACCAAGAAGCATTGTTGAGAGTTTTGGGAAAATCGCATGTACCTGTAACTACCTCACCAGCACAATTAGAACAAACGGTGGGTCAGATCATGGCCCCCAATCCCATTATCTTCATAGATAGCGAATTTGTGCCTGAAGGACGGGGGCACGTCGAGCCACTGAATATCATGGTCATGTGTAAGGGCATGATGGTTTCTAGGGTGTTAATTGACAATAGATTAGCTCTCAACGTTTTTCCACTTGAAACCTTTCGAAAACTCAATGCCGACTGGTCACACGTCAAACCTAACAACAATGTTATTCGAGGTTTCGATAGCTCGAGAAGGGATTTTCTAGGAGAGGTGGATCTACCAGTCACTATAGGTCTTTGCACCTTTAAGATAACATTCGAGGTCATGGAGATACCGATGACTTTCAACTTGCTACTGGGCAGACCATGGATCCATATTGGCGGGGCTGTACCTTCTTCTTTACACTAGAGAGTCAAATTCATCATGGAACAGAAGATGATATATGTACTAGCAGAAAACCTGATTCTGGCTGGGAGAGCTCCGGTTGTTTCATTTATTGATATTGAAATGACAAAAGATAAAGCACTCTACCATTCATATCAATTTGTTGCGGTCAACCACGTGGAAAAAGGAAAAGAAAAGGTAAAAACGGAACTATCAAGGGCAAATCTGATGGTTGGGCGAGTTCTGAAGAAAGTAGGTTACTAACCTAGACAAGGGTTGGGACCAGAAGGAAAAGGGAAAACTATGTTGGTCGAAGCAAGAAAACACACTCCTTATTTCGGTCTAGGGTTTAGGCCCACAAAAAAGGATATTGCAGAAATGAACGACAAGAAAAAAGAGCTTCGACTAGCAAGAAAGAAAAACCGTGAGTCGAACGTCTGGAATTTGGGCAGAGTTCCTCATATTAGTATCAGCTTTCTGAAATCTCAGGTCAGACCCGACAACCTATCAGAACCACTGCCAACAAAACTAGCAAAAAAGTCAAAGACGGTAAATTTCAAACCTGTGCACATTCAAGAAGACTCAGTCGTTGAGTCCCAATCATCCTTCATAGAAGGCATTGATGTTTATTCAATGGGGATTCCGACGAAAGTCTATAAAAAAAAACTCGAGAGCTCACAAAAGAGGAAGTAATTGAGAGTAAGGGAAAAAAATCACCATTTTCCATTGGCATTGACTGGGCATCAGTCGTCATCCCATCAAGTTTGGGAAGGACTATGCCCCAATCTGACAATAATCAATCGGAGATCATGGTCATCTCCGAACCACCAACCGAACCACCAACCAAACCACCCAACAAATCACTTTCACATCTTATTCGCCCCCTTAGAGAAGGGAAAGTTCTGGACAACTGGAAGGAATTCCCATTAATCCTTGAAGCTGTTGAGACCTAAAAAAAACGTCGTTAAACGAATCTAATTTGTCCGAGGATCATAATAAGCCCTCATCCTCGGGTAAAGATTGTTTTAAGGGTTCCCTATCTTTATTAATGAATTTGCATGATTGTTCTTCTTGTTTCAAGTATCCAAAAAATAATAAAAAAGTAAATATTTCTCAAAAAGCAAAAAAATCAAAAAAAATCTCAAAAGACAAAAAAATAAAAAATCTTTCAAAATTACAAAAAATAAATATTTTTCAAAAATCAAAAAAAGAGTTTTTAAAGGATTTTCCTCAATCAAATGAGTATCTAGATAAATTTTTTTTTTAAAGAGATGAGTATGATTTCGATCTTGAATTCGACTTCGACCTCATGGGGATCGAAAAAGAGTTTGAGGACGAAATGGAGTACCCACCCAAAGAAATCAAAGACTTGGTAGAACATCACGAGAAAGGTGTTCAATCAAACATTCAGGATACAAATTCAATCAATCTTGATACCGAAGAGGGCCTATGAATTGTCAAGATCGGAACCTTATTAATGTCGTAACAAAAATAAGAAATGGTTGAACTCTTAGAGAAGTATCAAAACGTCTTTGCATGGTCATATAGGGATATGCCGGGTTTAGATACAGATTTTGTTGTACACAAGCTACCAATTATTTTTGGAAGCAAACCAATCAAGTAGAAATTGAAAAGACTAAAATCAGAATGGACTTTTAAGGTCAAAGATGAGTTCATGAAGTAGTTCGAAGCAGGATTTCTCGCAGTCTCTACGTATTCTGAGTGGTTGGCGAATGTCGTCCCAATACCCAAGAAAGTTGGGAAGGTACGTATGTGTGTTGACTACCGAGACTTGAATAAGGCCAGTCCTAAAGATGATTTTCCACTTCCACACATCGACACTCTAGTGGATAGTACAGTAGGGCATGACATGTTCTCATTCATGGATGACTTCTCAGGCTATAATCAGATAAAAATGATAGAAGAAGACCAGGAAAATACTGCATTTATCACACCATGGGGTACTTTCCACTACAAAGTCATGCTATTCGGGCTAAAGAACGCAGGGCAGACTTACCAATGGGCAATGACCGCATTATTCCATGATATGATCCATAAGGAAATGGAGGTCTACATAGATGACATGATCGCTAAATCTGGCATAGAAGAAGATCATCTGGTAAATCTCAAGAAACTGTTCGACAGGCTAAAGAAGTACAACTTGAGGCTAAATCCGACAAAATGTGTATTCGGGACAACATCGGACAAGTTACTAGGGTTCATTATCAGTAGAAGAGGCATGGAGATAGATCCGATAAAAATCAAGTATATCTTCGAGATGAAAATACCTATTTCAGAGAGAGATGTTTGGGCATTCTTGGGGAGAATACAATATATTAGCCATTTCATTGCTCAGCTCACGCCTATCTGTGAGTCAGTCTTCAAGCTACTGAGGAAAGACACGCTAAAAAAATGGAACAAGGACTGTCAGGAAGCGTTCGATAAAATCAAGCAATATCTGTTCAACCCACCAGTCTTAGTCCCTCCTACTCTAGGGCGACCCCTACTGATGTACACCTCAGTGCAAGAAACATCAGTAGGGTGTGTACTAGGGCAACACAATGAATCTGGACGGAAGGAACAAGCTATCTATTATCTCAGTAAAAAAATTACTGAGTACGAGGCAAAATATTTGACACTTGAGAAGACTTACTATGCATTAGTCTAGGCATCTGAAGTACCTTTTCTAGAAATCAGCATTAACAGGTCGAACAATGAAGTGGCAATTATTATTATCTGAGTTTGACATCACCTATGTTACTCAAAAAGCCACCAAAGGGCAAGCAATCGCCGACCACCTAGCCGAGCACCCGTTGCCTGACTGCGAGTCATTAAAGACGAACTTTCCGGATGAAGCCATACTGATCACTGAGGCTGAGGACGATGATGAGGAACCACGCTGGAAAATGTACTTCGATGGAGCAGCAAATCAAAAAGGAAATAAAATAGGGGCAATGTTGATCAAATTGGATGGGTCCCACGTGCCAATTACAATCAGACTGAAGTTTAAATGTTTTAATAATGAGGCTGAATACGAAGCATGCATAGCAGGATTGAAAATAGCACTGGATCTCGAGGTAGATGAGATCGATATTTTCAGAGATTCAAACCTAGTAGTCTATCAGACGACTGGAGAATGGAAGATCCAAGAGTAGAGACTGGTCCCTTATCACGAGTATTTGTAGGAACTAAGCTCATGCTTTGATAGAATTTCATTCACATACATGCCGAGAGCTAAGAATCAGTTTGCAAATGCATTAGCTACACTTGCTTCTATGATCAGTATATCGGAAGACTTAATCATCAACCCTATTGAGATTGGAATTCAAGATGAGCCGGCTTACTGTCTACCCATCTAAGTAGAAGAATCCGAAGAAAAGTCATGGTACTCAAACATCAAGGCATATCTCGAAGATCGAGTCCTCCCTTCAGATGCAACGCCAAATGACTGAAGGACTATCCAGAAATTGGCAGGGCAATTCTTCATCAGTAACGACATTCTGTACAAGAAATCGCACAACGTGGACTTACTTCGGTGTGTAACAGAAACAGAAGCAAAATGACTAATCGAGACTGTACATGGTGGAGTCTGTGGGCCCCAAATGAATAGTCATATGCTAGCCAAGAAGATTATGAGGATGGGATACTACTGGACAACAATGGAGAGTGATTGCTATCAGTATGTTTGCAAATGCCATCTATGCTAGATATATGCCAACAAGATCAATGTTCCGCTTTCAGAATTACATAATATGACCACTCCTTGACCTTTTTCACTCTGGGGAATGGATGTCATCGGACAGATTTCACCTAAAGTTGCAAACGGGCATCATTTTATCCTCGTTACTATTGACTACTTTACCAAATGTGTAGAAGCAGCGTCTTATGCCAATGTTACCAAAAGTAACGTTTTGAAGTTTGTCAAGAATAAAATCATTTGCCGGTATGGACTTCTAAGCGGATTGGTAACTGATAATGCCAAGAATTTCAAGAACAAAGATATGATCAAGATGTGCGAAGATTTTTAGATCACTTATCACAACTCGGTAACTTACAGACCTAAGATGAGCGGAGCAATCGAGGTAGCCAACAAGAATATCAAGAAAATTATCGAGAAGATGGCAGTTACATATAAAGATTGGCACGACATGTAGCCTTACCTATAGAGTCGAGATCCCTTCCCTCTAGATCTTAAAGGAAGTAGAATTAGATGAAACTGAATGGATTCAAGTTCGATTCGATCAATTAAATTTGATTGAAGAAAAATGCCTTGCAGCCATTTGCCATGGATAGATCTATCAACGATGAATAACTTGTGCCTATAACAAGAAAGTTAAACTTAGAGACTTCTCGCCAGAAGACCTTGTTCTAAAAAAAAATTTGCTAATCTAAGAAGACGCTAGGGGAAAGTTTCGACCAAACTACGAAGGACCTTTCATTGTGTAAAAGGTGATGACGGGAGGAGCTCTGATCCTCATAGAAATCGACGGACAAGTCTTCCCGCAACCGATCAATGTTGACACTGTTAAGAAGTACTATGCCCGAGATCTGACCTTGAGATGACGTAAGGCCATCTTTGTTATCCTAAACAAACTATCTAATCATAATCAACCCTTTGAGCCATCACGTTCATTTCTTAATCTAAGACTGGGACAAGTCAACAATTACAAAAAAAAAAAAAAAAAAAAAATATAGAAGAAAAGAAAATCAGCAAAGCATCAAAATAATCCTAGCTCACATGAGGATAAACTATGAATGGCTAAAAATACAAAAATAAAAAAGGTCAAAAACTGGGACACTTGATCTAAGCTCGACCCAAATCTCCAACTTAAATAAGTTCGAGAGACGTTAAGAGGAGACATAGATCACCTATTTGAAACAAAAATAGACAAACCCCATGTCTAACCCACTTTAGATAAACTAAGTCCCAGACCTTAACCTTTTTGTATCCTTCCACTATCATTAGCCCAAGTTAACGTTTCATAAAAAAAAAATCCTTTTTGATCAGGAAATGTTCTAGGGCAACATAATGACAATGGCAGCATCAATGATCTTGCAATTTGGTCCGGACCTCAAAAGTCTTATTAGTCGTTGGAAGACTCGAGAGGGAAATCCAGGTCAGATATTCGAAAAAAAAAGTACTCGAAGTGTAGAGTAGCCGATCTCACGACTCAACTTGAGTTGTCAAACCACGAATAGTAGTCAGCAAGTTCAATAGGAGAATCTAGATCGATTACTCAAGAAAGAATGCCACTACAAGAGTAGAGTCGCCGATCTCGCAGTTCAACTTGAGTCACCAAGCCACAAAGACACAGAGACTCCGAGCAGAACCATAATGTAAAAATCTAAAAATATGAGCATAGTTTGAAAGGGCGTAGTGAAAATCTGAAAAGGCACTATGAGTAAAAGAATCAGAATTTGATAAAATCAAAGCCACCGGCACGGTAAAAATCCCAAAAAGGACGTCGATGTGCAAAAATGTGAAAACCAGGTCTGGTGAAAACCGTGATAGGCACTAGGGGCAATAAGGGTGAACAAAAAAAAAAATAAAAACTCCTGGCCCTCAAGAGTATAAACCATGAACGTCGAAATCTTTCCAAGAAAACCCGTGGCCCGAATAGAAAATAATCTTCCAAGGCAATGGGGATGACTCTAAAGGAACCGAAAGATAATTAACGCTCATATCCCCTGTGTTTGGCAAAAAAAACTGTTACAGTTAAGAATCCACAGGAACCGAATGACGAATTGTTGAATTAGGCGGATGAAAAAAACTGGGATATCTACAAGCATGTATATTAAAATTTAAGATAGTTTCTTATTGTTAACTTTTAAATTTTTAACAAGATATGTTATAATTGCTTTTATAAATGTTTTAAAGAAAACCTTGAATTCTCTTGAAAACTCTTAATCTTTATTCTCTAACCTTGGGTGTGGGGGGACAAGATCATCACTTATTCGCTGCATCATGATGAGTGTCTCCAAACACTCAATTATAAGCACATTTTCTGGATATTTATCTTGATTTTTGTACCTATTTCTCTATATTAAGATAATAATCATGATAAGCCTCAAACCACCACGTTGCATGTTAATTAGGCTTAATTATATATAAATAAATTCATTTACTAGATAAATCTAATTACGTGTGTTTCTTGTGCAGAAAATCAACAATTTGGAATCAAAATCTCAAGGCAAAAGCATTTTGATCCACTTTGGAATGCCCTAACACTTTGGAATGCCCTAATCCTTAACTCATATTCTCCTCTTTTGTCTTTTTGTGCAAAGAAAAGTGGAGGCTACTTTTAGATTCTTCTACACACATTTTTCTTTATAAATAGAGCCTTCATTTCTAGAGAAAGGGTCCTATCTTAGTTCTCTTATCCAAGACTCCTTTAATCTAAGGCTCTTTGCCTATTCTCTTATTTTTTGTATTTTCATTTTCTAGTTATTTTTCCTTTTGGCTAATTAGTCTTGTAAGAAGTAGAAGAAGAAGAAGTTGTAATTTTCTCAATGAAATGAAGAAAAGTTCTTTCATCTCTTATCTTTCCTCTCTTGCAATGACATTAGGCTAAGTTCCCCTCCATTGGAGAGTGGAAAAGCCTAGAGCAAGTTCTTGTGTTATTTTTAATTTCATGCCTTTCTTTTATTTAAAATGCTTATGAATTCTCTTTAAGTTTCTTGTACCTATTATTCTTAATATAGATACTTTATGCTTAGATTAAATCAAGATAAAGTATGCTTAAACTAGATAATTGGTAGTATGAAGTTTTCAAAGAATTCTATTTTGTTTATATTCCTTTATTTCATTTCATTTGCAAAACTTTCCGATCTAAGGAGCTAATACCAAGCCCTTACGATTGAGTTATAAAAAGGCTTGAAACTAAGAATTGCTCATCAACATGTTCTAGGTAGATCCACCTCTAATGGTGTTTTAATTTCATAAGTTTACTTGCTTTTAATTTCATTTACTTTAGTCTCTTTTCTAGTAATTTTACATTTTCTTATAAGTTTAAAAATACAAAGAAAAACAGTTTTAATTCCTTTTAGTTAATTTGAATTTTATCTTCTTAGTTTAACTCTATTCCTCATTTCTCTTGGGTTCGATCCCCTACTTGCCCCACAAGTAAGGTAAACGTAAGATTATTATTAACTCCGGTGAGAAGAACAACGATAGTCTCATCAGAATTTTGGCGCCACTGCCGGGGAAAGGTAAAGGTAGTAGTGGTAAGTTTTGATTTAAAATTTATTTATTTATTTATTTATTTATTTTTATTTTTTTTTCATTTTTTCTTTTGGTTTCTTTCTATAAGTTCAAGTGTTCTTGAGATTTTAAGAGAGAAGAAAGAAGAAAAAAACATTGAAAAAAAAAAGTCATTCTCGTTTTCTTTTTCACCCTTGACAGCAGAACTTAAACTGACTGTAACTTTCTATTCCGATCTTCGATTATCTATTAGTGTATATCGATTTGGGTAGAATGAAATTTTCTATAAAATGTGACAAAGTCAGCAAGATTGCGGTAAGTCAGATTCTGTTTTTGAGTCCATTTACTATCATTTCTGCTAATATTTTTGTTTTGCTTCTTATAGGTGAACATTTTTTTTTCTTCTTTTCTTTCAATTTCCTTTAATCTTTAGTTAGGTTTATTTTTTTGTTTTAGAAACTCTTGTATAGGATTTCTTGTAATTTTTATTAATTATCCAAGAAGGCTTGGATTGTAATAGACTAAGGAAGGACGACGGGTGGACAATACCGTCACGGCTCCTTAGGTTCGCACACCAAAATTGGAGTTGGTGGCCTAAGTCGACTCAAACCGTCTTCACCCCGTCTAGCACGGGAGGTAATCCTGAAACACCCACGCCTCTCTTTGCTAGTGGGTTACTCCTTGCCTTTGTATGTTATTTTTCCAATTTGCACACACTTGGAATAGTTAATTAGGTAGTAAAGAGCACCCCTCTCCTAGGGATGGCATGATAAGATAAGGATTGGAAGTCATTACCAATTCCTTGCTCTAATTAGGATAATCAATTCACTAGTCATCCAATCAAATTAATTAAAATCAATTAGACTTGACTATAGGGCCCACGAGCTCAATAGGAGAAATTCCGCTTCAAGTTGTGCCAATTGCGCTTCTTGGTCATTTTTGTATCTAGTAAGATCTTGCCCTTTGAGGGGATAGACTCAGTCTATTCAAGAAAGGAAGGTATTTAAGCGTGCTCTTGCTTATGCATTATGCGCCTCCTCCGATCTGGAGATCCGAATGATTCAAACTTGACTTCATAGAACCGAGTTGGAAGGCTAGTTGCGCTATTTCTACCCAGTTAGGAGCTGTCTAGCTTTAGGCAACCTATCTAGGTCCAGTCTTTTCTTTTCGTGATTGTTTGATCGACTGTGTGATTTGTATGCTTGGTAGACGTTCACAAAATAACGTGTTAGAACCATTTGATCCTGAGATCGAACGTACCATCAGTAGGATACGCAAGACACCATCAGTAGTTATGATGGGTGATCGAGAGCGAACTCTCAATGAGCTCTTCGCTCCAGCTTCCGCATCTCCTCCCACATGCATTGTTTTACCGTTGAACAATGCACCTCAGTTTGAAATTAGGGCTGCCACCATCAATATGCTCCCTAAGTTCCACGGTTTAGAGCGTGAACAACCTTACACCCATCTTAATCGATTCTTGACTATATGTCAAACTTTTAGAAATCAGAATCTAGATGAGGAGAGTATCAAGCTTATTCTGTTCCCGTTATCCTTGGAAGACCATGCAGCTGCGTGGTTGAACTCCCTAACACCCAATTCCATATCTACCTGGGATGTTCTATCAAAAAAATTTATGGCCAAATTCTACCCCGTGGCCAAAACTGAGAAAATGAAGGACTCTATTAGAAATTTTAGAGCCCATCCTGATGATGAATTTTCCCAAACTTGGAAAGATTCAATGATTTATTGGTCAAGTGCCCACACCATGGCATTGACAAAGCACAGTTGGTGCAAAGTTTTTATAGAGGATTAACAATGAATCAACGTACCTTAGTCGAGTCAATGCATAAGGGTCAGTTCATGAACCAGACTCCTAACCAAGCGTACGATTTCCTCGTAGAGTTAGCTGAGAGTGCTCAAAACTGGAGTACTAACCAAGAAGAATTTGATAGAGACGATCCGGTTAGGAAGACAGGCATGTATGAGATGAAGGCAGACCCTGATCTCAAAAATGTCATGTGTAGTCTAGTGAGTGGGATGAATAATCTCACGAAGAAGTTAGATGCCTTTACCATCTCAGCATCCAAACCTCACCTAGACCCTCGTACAATTTCGCAAGTGACTGTCGAACCGAGTTCTTTGTGTGTCATATGCGACGGCAATGACCATTTGGTCGAGTGTTGTCCCACCTTGCCTCAAATCAAACTGAACAAGCAAATGCGATTAATGGCTATAGTGCTTTTAAGAAGCCAACTCCAAACTCTTTTAGCCAAACGTATCACCCAGATAATAGGTTTCATCCTAATTTCTCATACAGACAGAACGAACCTATTCAATCTAGTGGTCCGTCAGGTTATAATAGGAGTTTTCCTAGGCAATCTGGTTCTTCCACAAACCAAGCCATTGTTCCTCAAGTCCCTTATCAACCCCAACAATCTACCGATTGCAGAGCCATCATACCAGATCCTATGACCAATTACCAACAGCCTGCCCAACAACAGTCGTCTTTAGAATCTATGATTGTCGAGTTGATGAGGCAACAACAGCAGTTCATCCAAACTCAACAACAAACCCATCAAAATCAAACTCAGATTAACCAGGTCACTGCGCAATCCATAGCTAAGATGGAAGTTCAGTTGTGGCAGTTAGCTCTTTCCTTGAGTGGAAGAGAGAAAGGTCAATTTCCTAGTCAGACTATCCCTAACCCTAGAGGTCAACCTTTGATTCCAAACGGATCAAAAGGTCAATACGAAGTAGGAAGCCATTCTGGAGCTCCACAAGACTCAGTCCAGGCTATCCACACCTTACGTTCGGGAAAGAAGGTGGACAACAAGGTCCAACCTATTGACACGGGAGAAAAGGTCTTAGAAAAGGACAAAGTTCAAAAAGAAGTCATAGAGTCTCCAACAGAGAAGAAGAAAGATTTGGAAAATCCTCCTATCATTTTGCCAATTCCAAAAGTTTCATTTCCCTATCGCCTTAGAGATTCTAAAAAAGGTAAAAAGTTTGAGGGTGTCTTAGAAGTCTTCCAAAATGTGTATATCAATATCCCATTCCTAGATGCCATTAAGTAGATACCTTCTTATGCGAAATTCTTAAAGGATTTGACCACAGCTAAAAGAAAAACACCATTTTCTCGGGAAGCTATTATGGCAGCCCAAGCTTCGTCACTCATCCAACAAACGATTGCACCAAAATTTAAGGATCCTGGATGTCCGACAATTTCTATTCATATTGGAAATCAAGTGGTCGAAAAATGTCTCTTAGACTTAGGGGCCAGTGTGAACCTTTTACCATATTCGGTTTATAAACAATTAGGTTTCGGGGTTTTGAAACCCACAGATATCACGTTGAGTCTAGCCGATAGGTCCATAAAAATTCCAAAGGGTATAGTTGAGGACGTGATAGTTAAAATCAAAGATTTCTATTTTCCTGTTGACTTTGTTGTCTTAGACAAAGAGCCAGTCATCCATTCGAACAGTCATATTCCTATCATCTTAGGACGTCCATTCTTAGCCACGTCTGACGCAGTCATTCGTTGTAGAAACGGAATTATGACTTTAGCATTTGGGGATATGAAAGTGAAACTGAACGTCTTCCACAATTTCCAAGGAATTGATGTAGATGATGGTATGGAGGAAGTGAACATGATAGATACGCTAGTCAATCAAACGTATCAAGAATTAGGGTACTCTGATCCCCTAACGAAATGTTTGGCTCACTTTGGCCTTGACTTGGACGTAGAAGAGTCTATAAGCGAAGTCAATGCTTTGCTTGAATCCGTTCCACTCTTAGATTTGTGCGGTGGCACGCAAAAGCTGAAAGTCTTCCTGTACGCACATCCAATCTTGTTCCTTCTCATGTCGAGCCTCCAAAATTGGAACTCAAGTCTCTTCCAGAGACCTTGAGATATGCATTTCTTGGCAAGAATCAAACCTTGCCTGTGATCATTTCCTCTCACCTCAATGAAGTCCAAGAGGGAAAGTTGTTAGGAGTATTAAGGGAACATCAAGAAGCTATTGGTTGGAGCATAGCTGACATCAAGGGAATTAGTCCATCTGTGGTGATGCACCACATTCGTTTAGAGGATTTTGCTAAACCTTCCTTAGAACCTCAGAGACGACTAAATCCTGTCATGAAAGACGTGGTTCGGATGGAAGTGATGAAATTGCTAGATGCGGGTATTATCTATCCTATCTCTGACAGTCGTTGGGTGAGTCCTATACAAGTAGTTCCTAAGAAATCTGGTATCACTGTGGTAGTGAACCAAGATGACGAATTAATCCCCACTCGAGTCCAAAATGGATGGAGAGTGTGTATCGATTATAGGAAACTCAACTCGATGACTCCTAAGGATCATTTCCCCTTACCTTTCATTGATCAAATGTTAGAGCGTCTAGCAGGACATTCTTATTATTGCTTCTTAGATGGTTATTCCGGGTACAACCAGATACCTGTTGCTCCAATCGATCAAGAGAAAACAACGTTCACCTGTCCCTTTGGAACTTTCGCGTATCGTCGCATGCCTTTTGGATTATGCAATGCACCCGCTACTTTTCAACGGTGCATGATGAGTATATTTTTCGACATGCTAGAAAGATATCTCGAAGTGTTCATGGACGATTTTTCAATTTTCGGACCAAGTTTTGAGGAATGTCTCCATCACTTGACTTTGGTCCTTCAACGTTGCAAAGAGGTCAATCTAGTCCTCAATTGGGAAAAATGCCATTTCATGGTAACATCGGGGATTGTGCTAGGGCACATTGTTTCTGCTAAAGGGATTGAGGTAGATAAGGCAAAGGTAGGTCTAATTGAAAAATTACCACCTCCTAGAACGGTCAAAGAAATTAGGTCATTCCTAGGCCATGCGGGTTTTTATCGTAGATTCATTAAAGATTTTGGGAAAATCTCGAAGCCTTTATGTGAGCTATTGGGAAAGGATGTTCCTTTCGACTTTTCAGAGTCATGTCTCTCTGCGTTCAACAAGCTCAAGTCCGAGTTAACCTCGGCACCCATTATTCAACCTCCAAACTGGAGCATTCCATTCGAAGTTATGTGCGACGCTTCAGATTATGCAATAGGCGCTGTTTTGGGTCAGCGAATTGAAAAACAACCTCATGTTATCCAATATGCTAGTAAAATCCTTAACGATTCTCAGCTTAACTACTCTACAACGGAGAAGGAAATGCTAGCAGTGGTCTATGCCGTTGAAAAATTCCGCCCCTACCTTATAGGATCTAAAGTTGTGATCTACACAGACCACGCAGCATTGAAGTATCTTCTATCAAAGAAAAATGCTAAATCAAGATTAATCCGTTGGATTCTACTTCTACAAGAGTTTGATCTCGAGATCCGAGACAAAACAGGGACAGAAAATGTCGTAGCTGATCACTTGTCCAGGATAGTTAACAAGCCATCCGAGGAATCCTTACCCATCTCTGAATCCTTTCCCGATGAGAAACTTATGCAAATCTCTCAAGCCAATGCTCCATGGTATGCGGACATTGTTAACTACTTAGTTACAGGTCAATTCCCAATCAAAATGACTAGTCAAGAGAAACTTCGTCTTTTGTCAAAAATAAAATGGTATTTCTCGGATGAACCATACTTATTTAAGTATTGTCCCGATCAAATCATTAGACATTGTATTTCAACCTATGAGCAAGTCAATATCCTAGAGTTTTGCCATAATCATGCCTGCGGAAGGCACTTCAGTGGTAAGAAAACCGTTATGAAAATCTTACAATGCGGTTTTTTCTGGCCTAATATTTTTCGTGATACCCACGAGTTTAGCAAATCTTGTGATAGATGTCAGAGATTAGAAAAAATCTCTAAGAGAAATGAAATGCCTCAAAATCCTATCCTGATCATCGAAATTTTTGACGTGTGGGGTATAGACTTAATGGGACCTTTTCCTATCTCCCAGGGTTACCAATACATCCTACTTGCCGTTGACTATGTGTCAAAATGAGTCGAAGCTGTGGCATGTAGAACTAACGATCACAAAGTTGTGATAAAATTCATCAAGGAGACGATTTTTTCAAGATTTGGTACTCCACGGGCTATCATAAGTGATGGTGGCTTGCATTTTTGCAACAAGATATTTGCTGCGTTGATGAAGAAATACCTCATAACGCATAATGTTGCCACACCTTACCACCCACAAACAAGTGGGCAAGTAGAGATTTCTAATAGGGAAATAAAGCCTATCTTAGAAAAAAAATTCAATCCTTCAAGAAAAGATTGGTCTTTGAGATTGAGTGATTCACTCTGGGCTTATAGGACTGCATTCAAGACACCCATAGGGATGTCTCCTTACAGGTTAGTTTTTGGCAAGGCCTGTCACCTCCCTGTAGAACTAGAATATCGTGCATATTGGGCAATCAAGCGCCTCAACTTTGATTTTGATAAAGCCGGTGAGAAACGAAAGTTACAACTAGACGAGTTAGAAGAGATTAGAAATGACTCGTATGATTGTGCCAAAAGGTACAAAGAGCGTACCAAATTCTTTCATGATAGACACATTCTTAGGAGGAATTTCATTCCTAATCAAAGAGTTTTATTGTATGATAATAGACTCCACCTTTTTCCAGGAAAACTTAAGTCTCGATAGACTGGCCCATATATTATCCAAACAGTCTATCCCCATGGTGCTGTTGAAGTCCTTAATCCTAAGGACGGATCCACTTTCAAAGTGAATGGCCAACGTCTCAAACCGTTTCTCGAGTATGTTCCGCAGGAGGAAGTTCTTTTTCTCGATGATCCCGTCTATCAAAATTAACTATTTTTTCGTCTAGCTAAAGACGTTAAACTTAGCGCTTCTGGGAGGCAATCCATACACTTCAAGGGACATTGTGTTAAATATCAACAAGACTATAAGGTCTTTCTCAGGTGCTATCTAACCCACTTCATTTCATTTTATCAATTTCAATTTTACCTTTGCATGTATATATTGAAATATTGAGGACAATATAATGTTTAAGTTTGGGGGTGTATGGGTTGGATTTCCACTTATTATTTTCTTCTTTTATACAAAAAAAAAAAAAAATTGAAAAATATTTGGTTGGCAACTTTGTTGTATTTTTCTCAAAGTCTTAGCTTGTATCTTTTAAGCACTTAGTGAAAATATTTAATCAGTCTTTCATTGGAAGCTATGATCTGGAGTCCCCATTTATGTTTCTCTTAGGCAAAAATTAGAGCAAAGTTATCTTTTGGTTTATAGTCACTTCTAATAAGGTTATCAAGAGTCTAGATTGTATTAAAAGAGCTTGTTACCTTCTTTCTACCTAGAGTTTAAGGAAAAACTAGGTTTGATGAACTTTGACTTCCTTGTTCAATTGGTTGGTTGATTAGAAGAAAAACAGAACTGGATTGTATACACCTTGTACATCAACCATTGGATTAGACTGGGTACCTTGAAAAGGGCTGCCTACTTTTCTTAGAAAAATAGTGAAGAAGTAATATATAAAAAAAAAAAAAGAAAGAGAAAAAGTCAAAGATCCAAAAGTTTATGTAAAGTTTTAGTAGGGTGAAAGTCATCAAGTGTAAAAATGTGAGTATACTGGAATATCACAGATAAAGCCCCTTAGAGGTATTAAAGTGAATATCCACACTTCTCACTACCCCAGACAAGATGCTAAGTTTAGAATTAAATCCTAAGTTACTCCAGTTATTCTTGAGTAGTTAGAAGGTTGAAACTCATTTTTGGAAATCGAATCTCTTAAATTTCTAAGTTAGAATCACTATCGCTCAAAGGTCAATTTAAGTCTAAGTTTTGTCGTAGAGAAATAAGGGTTGGGACTCTATACCAAGCAGTACTTCTAATTGATTGACAAAACCAAAAAAAAAAGACTTGTACTTTTCAATATAAGTTTTGATTTTGACTATTTTTCCTTAAAAGTTGTTTTCAAATTTTGTGGGTATATTTTCTGCAAACCCTCACGAGTCAACACGAGTCAAACTCGTCCACTAGGGGTAACCTAGCGGTTCAAGGGCTTGTTGCATTCGCTAAATGCAGTCGAGGTGCCTGCGAAAGTGGCAGTTTTATTTTCTAGGGACTAGAAAAAGGTAAGTTTGGGGGTGTGATGAGTGTCTCCAAATACTCAATTATACGCACATTTTCCGGATATTTATCTTAATTTTTGTACCTATTTATCTATATTAAGATAATAATCATGATAAGTCTCAAACCACGTTGCATGTTAATTAGGCTTAATTATATATAAATAAATTCATTTACTAGATAAATCTAATTACGTGTGTTTCTTGTGTAGAAAATCAACAATTTGGAATCAAAATCTCAAGGCAAAAGCATTTGGGCCCACTTTGGAATGCCCTAATCCTTAACTCATATTCTCCTCTTTTGTCTTTTTGTGCAAAGAAAAGTGGTTGCTACTTTTAGACTCTTCTACACACATTTTTCTCTATAAATAGAGCCTTCATTTCTAGAGAAAGGGTCCCATCTTGGTTCTCTTATCCAAGACTCCTTTAATCTAAGGCTCTTTGCCTATTCTCTTATTTTTTGTATTTTCATTTTCTAGTTATTTCCTTTTGGCTAATTAGTCTTGTAAGAAGTAGAAGAAGAAGAAGTTGTAATTTTCTCCATGAAATGAAGAAAAGTTCTTTCATCTCTTATCTTCCCTCTCTTGCAATGACATTAGGCTAAGTTCCCCTCCATTGGAGAGTGGAAAAGCCTAGAGCAAGTTCTTGTGTTATTTTTAATTTCATGCCTTTCTTTTATTTAAAATGCTTATGAATTCTCTTTAAGTTTCTTGCACCTATTATTCTTAATATAGATACTTTATGCTTAGATTAGATCAAGATAAAGTATGCTTAAACTAGATAATTGGTAGTAGGAAGTTTTCAAAGAATTCTATTTTGTTTATATTCCCTTATTTCATTTCATTTGCAAAACTTTCCGATCTAAGGAGCTAACACCAAGCCCTTACGATTGAGTTATAAAAAGGCTTGAAACTAAGAATTGCTCATCAACATGTTCTAGGTAGATCCACCTCTAATGGTGTTTTAATTTCATAAGTTTACTTGCTTTTAATTTCATTTACTTTAGTCTCTTTTCTAGTAATTTTACATTTTTTTATAAGTTCAAAAATACAAAGAAAAATAGTTTTAATTCCTTTTAGTTAATTTGAATTTTATCTTCTTAGCTTAACTCTATTCCTCCTTTCTCTTGGGTTCAATCCCCTACTTGCCCCACAAGTAAGGTAAACGTAAGATTATTATTAACTCCGGTGAGAAGAACAACGATAGTCTCATCATATCATTTGACTAATACTTGTGGAAAAGAAAGGGTTTTCACAATTTACTAGTATAGGGATGCAAATATAATAACCGATAATAATGAGGGATGTAAACTGGAAAACCAAAACTATAAATGCTTTTATAACATACTAAATTAGCCTTTCTAAAGTACAATTACACTTATAAACTTAAGCAAGCTCAAATGGATTACCAGATGGGCAATCCAACAACACATCCATCGAGATTTCATGGAAAATCTAAGATTCACGAACATAATTCAGAAAAATAATTATTTTGGACTTGATCCAAGGTTTTAAAAATCGACGGCTATCGAACTTCCAAATTTAAAATGTGGATAACTCAAAGAAATCGGATAAGGACCCCTTTACACTTCCTAGTTATTCCTTATTTATAGAGGCTCTAGTCTGTTACATTTTGCCACTTGGCATAATTAAACCCTAGTCCATGTCAGCCTTTATAACTTATTAGCCCAGATGGCGTCTGGACATAGGTTCCGAATCTATCATACTAATTGTTGTGGCATTCTTTTACACTTGTCCCTTGATGATCCATTGTCCTTCAGCCCTCGCTTGCTATGGCTACATGGTTAATTAACCCTTATCTTAACCTTACCAACTTACAATTTCTGTTATAACGACTTCACTTGCTTGAGATTGTGGCTTTTGTTGTCACATCATCACACTATATCATGATTTCTCTTTCTAGTTCTCAACCATGTGATACGAATTTGACTTGGTCAACAATTATCCTTTACTACTAAGGCTCCACGTGACCCAAAGTCAATGTAAAATAGTCAACTCTATTATGATCCTCAATAGTTAGTCCCCCTGCATGTTTTGATGCCATCGGTTGTTGGCACATGCATATAAGAAATCCAGACTTCCGTATAAGCACAAACAGGAAACGATCACACAAAGACAAGTATCGAACAACAAAAATGCAACAAAATATTAAATTAAGCAAAAAAATCTCGAGGACGAATCCAAGATTATCTTACCCACCAAGGGTGTGGCATAGTGATAAGAGCTTGAGGTCCCCTAAGGGGAGTGTGCATTCAAACCTTAGGTGTATATTCAATAAAAGAAGATCATGAAGATTTTGAAGTAAATAAACAAGAAGTCGATATAGTTTTACCGAAAGCAAGCAAGGATTGGAGATATCACTTCAACATTTACATCTCTTTTTTTAAACAATATCAAAGCCCCACATTGTGCTAGAAGATCTATTCGAGATTACCAATAACCATACATCAAGCCATTGAGTTGAGAATAAAGATGTACTTCATCCCTATCAGACCTAGATCTTGGGAAGATCACTTCTTATCTATAGTTTAATGTTCCACTTCAATTCAAGTTTGTTTAGGAGAGGTTGTGGAAGTGTACACACTCGAGCCTATTTGACCAAATAAGTGTTTAAGTCTACATTTTTGTGATTCATCACTCGGGACTCTCACAAAGAGTAGTAGTTGTAGACACCCAAATTTGATCAAACAAGCTTAAGAGCTCGTTCAAATCCAACATCAAAGATCAAATCGAGAGAATTTCAATCAATTGAGTGGAACCCACTCAAGCCATCAAAGAAAATCAAATCTAATAAAACAAATTGGCTTTTTGCTTGGTCAAACATACCAAACGACCAAGCATAGGCATAACCCAGTTAGTTGGAACATATAGCAAGGCCATATTTTGTTTTGACCTTTTCTTTGTGGTGTATAGGTATAATTTTTCTTTGGCTGTACCTAACATACATTCAATTCAGTTAGGCAGTTGAAGAGCCCATGTGTGTACGAGATTTTTCCCAAGATTTTCCCTTATCTAATCCCTCTTTAATTCCCTCAGTACTCATACTTTAAACCTTCAAATTCTTCTTCATGTAGGTTCTTTTAGTAATCTCCATGGTCTCTTAAACTTGACCTAAGATCTTTCTTGGACCCCACTTAAAGTATAATACACCTCTAACCCCAATTTGTTGAGACCTGTTAAGAGCTATTCATCTCCATATCCTTCTAGCCTTTTTCAAACTAAAATAAATTCCATAGAATTCAATGTAAATTGACCATGTTCGACAAGATATGACCATTTTGTCTACTTTAGAGAAGTTTGTAGAATTTTGTGTGCAAAGACACTTCTATCCATAAGCTATAAAAAGCTTTAGATACGTAGAAAGTCTAGAATATCCAATATCTAAACACCAATTTATATATCATTTAACTCGATTCTCTTTCATTTGACTCAAAGCCAATGTCTTAGGGCACTTTTACCCCCTCAAAGAATTCTCTAAAAATTATTGGGCTTTTACTAATATATTCCTTGACCATCTTGATTGATTAGACTCATGTATGAATGAAAGACCATAAAGGCCAAGTTCATGAGGGGTAAATGGAATCATTCTATAAGATTTTCTTGAGAATATAGGGAACTCTAGGTTTTAGAACCAAACTATCCCCCAAGATCTCTCAAAATCTTATAAATAGGAGACCCATCCAAGGCAAATGAGAGGAACTCAATTGTGATTCAAAATTCTGTCCAAATCTCTCTCAAAATTCTTTTACCTTCTAATCTTTCCAAACCTCTATCAAAATTCATAGAAAGAAAACCCAAGAAGAAGAAAAAGAAGACTAAGGTACCCCCTCTTTACTTTTAAGCATTTTTCGTTATTTAATTTACTTTTATATTTTCAAATGTAGTTCTCTAAATTCCTAGCATCAAGGCTAGGGAGAGAGTGATCCTTCTATGAGGTAATTCCCCCTCTAAGTTCTTAATAAGCTCTTTAAAAATCTTAGATGTTCTTACTTCTATGCAATTTTAATTCTTAGATTAGTTGTTTTACTTCTACTTACATTCTATTGCAATTTAATTTCCTAGACCAGATGCTTTATTATTTTGTTTTCTTTGATAACAATAGAGTTAAAGAGTAGACCCTTCTTAGAAGTAATCTTCTCTTGATGAGTCCATCACATGCATACATACTTGCACATACCACATTTAATTTTTGAAAGAGTTAAGAGCAAAAGATGACAATCTTCTTAGATCCCCACTAAATTACTTTCTGTTTCTACACAAAAATAGTCTCTTGAGAACACAACCAATGCATAAAAGTCCCTTATCTTTCCTATGGAGGTATTCAACTTATCGACACCTCTTAAAGGTTAAACCAACAAAAAGATGCTTCCAAGTGAGCACATAGGCTTTCAAAAGAGCTTTTAAATTCAAAATGATGGAATCCATATGAGTTCCCACCAAAATCCTAAAATCACAAATAATTCCAGCAACCGCCCTTTTTCATTTTAACCTTGTTCATTAGTATGTTTTGTTCATTTTCTAAAAATAAACTATAGGCAATTTTCTCTATAACTCCTTCTATTTTCAAAATCCCAAAAATAATTTTTTAAAACTTTATTTATGATCATATTGGTAACCATCTTTGGATGAGAGGGAAAAGGTGTCTAACACCTTTATCCCTCAACCGAACTCCCTTACCTTAGAATCTCTAGAAAGACCTTTACCCATTATCCTTTGGATATTAAAGTCACTACAATCCAAAGAAAATAAATTTCAAAACATTTTTATGATTTCTATTAACACTTTAATTGAATGGTGGCGACTCCAAAATCCAACTAGCGGAGTTCAAACTTTCAAAGGTTTTGAAACCCACATATCTACACTAGGTATTGAGGAGGTTGGTTTAATTGTCTATAGTGCCAATAAGATGTTAGGATTAGCTTGCGTAAAGCTTTGCAGTAATTCATTCATCGGTTCAATTTGGTTTGTCGTTGATGAGTTGTTTAGTTCTGGATCACGGCTGGGTGTTTCTCATAGTACTTACTGAGACACCCTAATGCGATTTTGTGTTGTCCTCATGCTTCTCTGTC
This sequence comes from Akebia trifoliata, assembly GCF_017979445.1. NCBI lineage: Eukaryota > Viridiplantae > Streptophyta > Magnoliopsida > Ranunculales > Lardizabalaceae > Akebia > Akebia trifoliata. The sequence goes on from NC_141381.1 coordinate 20,649,032, forward strand.
GGATTTTGTTCACCAGTGGAGTCTATTAAAATATGAACAACTCTAATTAAACCCTTTAGATTTCCTATTTACTCCCTTTTTATAGAGGCTTTGGCCTATTACATTTTGCCACTTGCCATAATTAAACCCTAGTCTTTGTTAGTCTTTATAACTGATCAACCTAGATGGTGCCTAGAGATATGTCCTCATTCTGTCATACTAATCCCCGTGGCATTCTTTTACACGTGTCACTTGATGATCCATTGTCCTTCAACCCATGCCTGCTACGTCTACATGGGCTAATTATCCTTAAAGACTTGCAATTTCTGTTATAGCGGCTTCACGTGGTTAAGATTGTGGTTTTGGCGTCCAAACTATCGCCACCTCATCACACTATATCATGCTTTCTCTTGCTAGCTCTCAACCATGTGAAATTGATTTGACTCGGTCAGTGATTCTCCTTTGCAATTTTTTATATTAAAGTTCATATCATTTTTTCCTCTACATCCCCGTGGCATATTGGATCATGTTTTTTGATGCCACAAGGTGACCTCAACAACCCCTAGTAAGGTTTGAGATATTATTAAGTTAGTAAGGCAGGACTTACTCGTCTGGAATTCCCATTTTTGAAACACATGTACCATGTTTAGTGGCGCTGCATATTTTACTGCCCAACGACAATATACACTAAAAATATCGTAAATTGGAGGGAATGTGGGTTCTTTAAGGTGTAAAGAACTTATTCGTTAGCTTCTTGCATCTTACACACACGAAGAACCTCACGTACACAGGAAACTACCACTAAAGGAATCAAAATCAAAGAATCTCTCTCCAACTCTCCTATTTTCTGTTCATGAGGGACTGAGAGATTCCAAATTCTGAGATTTTTTGTCAAGATTTGGATTTAGCTGAGAAAATAGATTGTTTTCCTTGCTCCGGATCAAAGAATGAAGTGAATCTCAGAAGGGAGATAAAAGAGATTGAGAAAACATGCCTTCAAGATCTTCTTCAGGTGATTTCTTTTCAAATTCTTTATTTTTGAAGAGTACTTTTCAAATTATTGATTGCTTGATTTCATTCACCTTTTATTTTTATGATTTGTCACAATAGTTTCTGATTTTAATTGGTTAATTTGATAAGAACATTCACTTCTAAATTTCTTTTATCAAGAATCCACTTCTTTACTTTCATTAGTGAAATTTCAATGAGATTTCGATTGCAACTCTTATTGTTTAATTTGAATTTCTGTTGTTGGGAAGTGGAGATCAGATTGTTCATGAAATGCTAGTGTTTGGTAACATAATTTTGATTCCTAGAGAAATGGGTTTCTTTGTTTGGATGTGGTAGTTCTGAATCTTTATTAGTTATCTACAGCCAAATTCCAAGTTTTGAATCATTTTCTATTTCTTGTATGATAAATATGCAGGAACCGAATCAAAAGGCACTGCAGCCGAATCTTCGAGTTCTAAGAGATACACCTTAAGAGAGCTCGCAGCTGAGACAGATAACGATGTCTTTTCGGAGGCTTTCTTGGACAGCTCTGATGCTTGTAATTGCACTCAGAAATTCACCTTTGGGGAGCTCTCAGATGCAACAAATAATTTCAGCCCAGATTCTGAATTGGGGACAGGTGAATTCGGAAATGTTCACCAAGGGACACTCGAAAATGGTCAGGTAAAACTGACAACATATAATTCGCAACAGATGGTTTTTTGGTTCCTCAGTTTCTGATTTATGCAGGAAACCTACCTTCTATACTAATGTTTGAAAATATTCTTAATAGGTAGTCGCCGTGAAAAGGATGAAAAATGGGAGACACATGGAAAAACAATTTAAGACAGAAATTTTAATGCTAAGCTTGCTGCGTCACCCAAATCTTATCGACCTGATTGGTTATTGTGTTGAAGGCGATGAACGGCTTCTTGTCTACGAGTTTATGCCAAACCATACTTTGGAATATCATCTCCATGGTAAGAGTAATTAGATTACAGTTGCTGATAGTTTCAAATTAAGTTGGAGCTTCTTTGACTAATTTTCGTACACATTTTCGTATGTACGTACTTTCGAAACTTGAAAATCCATCGAGTCCTGGACTATATAACATGTCAAACAAAAATTTATTAGACATAGCAATATTTAAAAGAATTTAATAATATGACACTGTTTTTGGTGCACATCCCTGACGCCCCTTTCTCTCTCCTGCCCATAGTAAAAAAAAGAAAACTTTTTGGTTTGATCAGCTTGTGACATTTAAAAATATGATCTGATGCAATGGAGTATTAGAAGACAAAATTATATGAACTTACAACAAAAAATAATTATTTTTCACTGTTGAATTTTATTTTTAAATTTGGGTGTTGGGTGAACATCTATTTTCAACACCTTTGACCAAGCTCGAAAAATAAATTTTTTTTAATATGAATATTTTCATGAAATCTAAAAGGCTGTATTGTAATTGGATTGTCAATGTGATAATCAATGTGGGCCCAATGACACTTTTTAAGATTAGAAATGTAAAAAAATAAATCTGTGGGGGTGGGGGGGGGGGGGGGTCAAGAGAGAGTAGCTCTCTATTGCTGATGTCATTTGTGCCACATGTCAAACATTTGTTGGGCTGTGAGCAAACATGTATGGGGGCGTCAGAGGTGTATGCCGAAAACGTCTATTTTAGTATCTTAAAATAGGTAATACTAGTTATTATTTGGTTTATTTTAAAATATTGAATAAGCAGCATAATTAAATCAGTGGAAGTTACGTGTTTATGGGCCGGGTTTTATAAGTATGCTTACCAAGTGAGAATCGAGGTCAAACTTAATGTCTCGATGAGGTGAAGCCGATTGATTAAAGACTATGTTAAATTGGTTGTAGAGCTTGAAGATGGATTTTTAGTAGAATAATTAATCAAGTGTTTTCTTCTAGTGGTTGAAGCTGATTGTTTGAAGTCGAGTTGAGATATTGAAGATTATGGGATTTCTAGTAGAAAGATCGATAGTTTTCTTGAATAGATTTAAGACTTGAATAAGATGGATTTTAGGGAGAAACATCTAGGGTTTTTGTAAGAAAATAAAGAATTTCTTAAAATGGGATTTCAGTTTTTGATTCTATGTATTAAAAACATTGAATTATGGAATCAATAATTTACCATTTTCAGAAGTAAAAAGAATGGTGAGAATTTAATGATTTTCAGCGAGTGTTTTGGTAGCAAGATGCTGCAAATAAAATGATTCATGTAGATGAAAAGTTTATTTTAACATCTTTAATTGGGAGATCAAATGATTTATCTTTGTGTAGATCAGCAACCTGAGGATAAGAAATCACTAGACTGGATCTCAAGGATGAAGATAGCCATGGGTATAGCTAGAGGGATGGAATACATGCACTCTTCGACACAGAAGGAGCATCCTCCAGTTTTCTTCAAGGATCTAAAACCAGCCAACATATTATTGGATGACGACTTTCACCCAAAGATTTCAGATTTCGGAATGGCAAGGTTTGCTTCAGCTTCAAAGGAACAAAAACAGGATCTAGCTTCCGACATCTCCAGCTTAGGGGTAGTCTTGTTGCAGCTTATTACAGGACGCAAGGGACCAATTGATATGACACGGACTGAAGATCGTAACCTTCTTATATGGGTAATCAGTCCTAATATTTCTGCAGATTTACCAAAATTAAACTGCATTTTAATTTTCTCCAAAGGGTGTTTTAAATCCAAATAAAAGGTCCGAATTATTAATTTTGCTGCAGGCACTCCCATTGTTGGAAGATAATTCTAAACACCGAGAGATGGTGGATCCAAACCTACAAAATGATGGGTATCCAATGGATGGGGTATCGAAGGTTCTCGATATGGCGTACAAGTGTATCCCCTACAGGGCTGTCGAACCTCCTACTATTAGTAATATAGTGAATGTGCTGTCCAAATTGGTATGCGATCAAAGTCCAGTTTACCCATGAGAGAAAAATAAGATCTTCGACATAGAGGGAAGGAGGTGCAACTCGGGTGGGGTTTCAAATTTAACCTCAGAAATGGGTTTTGTAACTTTATTTTTGAACATTTTCAGTGTAATATTCCAGTAAATATTTGGTAATATTTGTGTTCAAGCAGTTAGGATCATGTGTTTTTGCCACGAGTCATATTTTATGAATCAATCCATCCTAGCCCATATATAAGATCTTCTACTGTGTGTATGTTATCTTGCATGTACATGGTATAATTTCTTGGGGAGAGAGGCATAACACTACAAGAAAATTAGGAATTAATAATGAGTCTATAAAATGGTATTAAGCTGTTTCAAAATGAAAAACGGTTTTATGTCGTTTGAAAAGCCAAAACCGTTTTATAAAATGCTTTTGAATCATAAAAGTTGTAAAGAGAATATTTTAGGACTCACATACTAAGAAAAATGGACCTTTAAGTTAGAAGAGGTCTCACATTAGGGTTGAATCAAGTGAGACGTGGAAGGAGATCAATAATGGAAATCGCAAAATCTTCAAGTCCCTAAAGCCCTAAACTCCAACAAATTCTATCAATCTCTCCTTCAAATCCTTCAATTCGAAAGCTAGTATGATCAAAGCAAGGAGGAAGTTCAAGGGATTGAGTTTTGGAGCTTTAATTTTCTACTTTTGGTGGATTTTCTTTGATCTTGTATGGTTTTGGATTAGCAAAAGCCCTAATAAGTGATTCCCTGTCCAAGTTTAAGTGATTGAGCACAAGAGTTTCAAAAATCTTCACAGGTGACGTAGCTCATGGATTATTGTTAGGGTTTTCTGAAAATCTTCTATGTCTCTCTCTTCAAGTAAATTTGTACTCTTAATCATACTCTCTTTTTCAATGGTCATCTTTACTTCGTGAATCGACATTGAAGTAGGTTAATTTGAATTTTTTCTGTAACTTGGATGTGTGAGATTGTATGTATGGTTTTCAATTTTTTCGATTTGTTTGTGTCCTTATAACCTAACTCATAGATCTTGAATTTGAGAAGATCGAATTGTGGAATTGGAGCTCACTTTACAAATCCTCTTAGTTTGATCCTAACTAAGAGGATTTGTAAAGTATCTGTTTTGGACTTCAATTGCTTTGATTAAGGTTTTTGTTGTTTGATTTAGCTTTAGAGTGTCCTGCTTAATGAACGTTTTTCTTACTTTTAGCCAAGATTGTAGTGATTCCAAGGTATTTAAAGCAAAATTCTCAGGTTTTTTTTTTTTTTTTTGCATGAATCTCTGTTTTTGGTTAAAAAATATTAAACTTCTTATATAAATTTGTTGCAAAATACTTCATTTTTAGTAGAAATGGTGGAGATTCATTTGTTTCTTAATCAATTTTCTTTGTTTTCCAATTTTTATTGAATATTTCAAGTTTTGATGCAGTGGAATATGCTTTTTGTTTGGTTTTAGTTAATTTATGGAGAAAGGATGTTCTTTTTTCTTATGAAATACAAAAAAAAAATTAATAATAATGAATGAATATTATTTCAATATGATTAAGTTGAAGAAGTAAGTTTTCATCAAAATTGGATTTAGATTTGTAGTTTTATCTTCTGTTATTGATGAATCTATGATACAGAATGCTTTAAACTTATTATGAGATATAGTGCAAATCCAATAACAAAACAGATACACACAAGGACGCATACATAAATAGATAGAGTTGATCATACATCTACAAATTCCTCCTTTAATATTGTGTCATAATCATCAACAATCTCTCATTGGACTTGTCATTTGGTTTTCATTGTCAAAGAAACCAAGGCACTTGGTCAAAACTATTTAAATATCACAAGGGAACTTCACCATCTTTTTTTCATTTTTCTAGAAGAAGAATCTATTGTCACAATAATTGGTGCACCGATATAGATACAAATGTAGTGTGTACTTGGTATTGATTTAATCTATTGGGACTTTCAAGAGTTTTCATATCTTACACCATCATGTTATATTTCCCTGTGTCACATAACTCTAGAGATGGGGATATTTGCATTGCATCTAGAAATAACTCATTTGTTGACACCTGTTATTGGATCATCGTATATGAGTCTACATTTGTAAACACTCTATTTTTGCATTTGCCTAATTCGATAATTTATTCTCGATTGCGGTGAATTCCTAATGATGAGCACAAAAAATGCAAAGGCTTGAGAGTACTGTCCCCGATCTTTCTATTTCTATTCCTTCTATCTCCCTTACTTATTATGATTCGACATAGAAAATTACACACACTTAGGATCGTTACACCTTACACTAGATTTAGCAAGCACGTATGCTTTGTTTCGTTACACATTTCGATAACTTAGAGACATTGCCACATTAAGAAAATGTGATCTCGAGACTCAGAAATAATCACGTTGGGATTGAAAGAAGTTTCACATCAAAGTTCAAAAAATTTGCAAAAATGAAAAAAGAACCATCATTAATTTTGGACCTCCAGAAAGTCTTGAAAGTAACTTCATTGCCTTCAGAATATGATTTCGAGTCTAATGGGACAAAAATCTACGAAAATAGAAAAATTTATGAGAAATCATAAAAATTACCAAAACGCTCCTCAATGTCTGACTTTGACCTAGAGACTTTGATTTTTAGGAAAACGGGATAAAAATTTATCAATTGGATTACGCATATCGAAAATCTAAAAAAATTGAAAAATTCAAAACCAAGTTAAAGGTTCAAATTAAAATTTCATCAAAATCAAATTCAATTTCAGTTTCAAATTAAAAATTAATTAACCAATTAAAATTTAAAGTAAAATTTCATCAAAATCAAATAAAAAACCCAAACTAAAAGTTAATCAACCAATTGAAATTCAAACTTAATGAAATCAAATTTGATCAATTAAAAAAAGGTAAAACTAAAATTTAATCGACTAATAAAAATTTCAAATCAAAATTGGTCCATAAGATTCGAGTCAAATCCATCATTTAAAATTAAAATTAGAATTAAAATTGACCAATCAAGACGTAATCGATGGAGGACTATTAAGTCACGAGTTATGTGACATCAACACTCCAATTCTCCTAAAAAGAAATGTGTAAATAAAGAAAGTTTGTTTTAAAAAAGTGGAAAAGAATAATAATAATAAAAATGTGAAAGAATAAATAAAAAGAGACATGCAAAATAAATAATCGGGGAAAAAATGAAAAAGAAAATAAAAATAGAAACAAATATTTTATAAAACTTCCCACGCCTCTACTCCCTCTTTCCAACCTCCACACTCTCTTCTCACTCTCTACAGGCTATCTCTCCCCATGTTCTCTCTATACTCTCTCTTTCTTCCCACGTTTTAGAAGACAAACCAGTTCTCTATCGCTCACAGACATCTTCTCTCCAAGATTTTCCCTCTCTTCACACGTTCTCAACCCCCTTTCTGACCCATTCCCTCTTTGCCAAGCCCCTCACAGCACCTCCCTCCAGCAACCTCTCACAACACCTCCTTTCAAAGCACTTCTGGTCAACATCCCCCTTCACAGCACTTTTTTTCAATACTCATCTAACAACCCTAACAACAACCCTGTAACAGTCCCTATCTCTCTCTCTCTCTTTAAACATCCAGGATCCCCCTCTTTCTCTCCTTCTCCATCTATATCTCTCAGCTCCTCTTAATGTGCCCAGTTATATCTTCTATTTTTGTTCTTTAAAACCCTCCCTTTGGAAAAGACAAGTATGGCCTATCACCATTCCTATTGATACATCTTTGAAAGGAGGGCCCCATGATTTTCTGTCAGGATTCGGATAAGCGTCCAAGATAAAGGTTTACAATTGGATTTTAAGTGAAGCATTCTTATACTCTTTACATGCCCTCTGAAGGAATCACAACGACCAACAAATATTTGTTCATCTTTGTTGGACTCACGTTTGGGCTACTTTACTTCTCACATTCATCAACATATTTCTGTACAACAACAACTCATAGCAGCAACTTTTACCACAACCATCGTCTATGCTTTTTTATTTTCTTGATCGACCCACAACAGCTCTCATATCATCCTCTTCCTACCTTATTTAAATTTCTAGCTATTTCAAGTTTTATTTGAAGGAACCACTACCAACCGTCATTCCGTCATCGAGGTAAGTTTAATTTTTTTTCTTTTTTTTTCCTTTCTTCCCTTTTTCCTCCAATTTTATTCTGTGTTTTATATTTGTCTTTTCGATTATTATATTCGTATTTCCTACTTTTTTTTTATATTATAATCAGCATGTGACTTGAGGTATAGGAAGTTTTTGTTCTTTTATTTTTTCTCATTTTTATAGGATTATGAATTATATTGTTTTTATTAAATTCATGATCATTATGCTTAAGTTGATATGATGAAATTGGGGTTGTTTAAATTATTTTAGTGACTAGAGTGATCTAAGCTACTTTTGCAATTATTCATGTTTAGGAATCAATAACGTTCAATTCAATAGGTCCTAACATGTGATATATTTACTGATGGTTTGAGAATTATCTCGTGTGATATTACATTTGTGAAATTGAAAAATGTTCTTGGTTTAATGTCAATTTGAGAGTTAATTTATATGGTAGGGTTTTTTTTGCCAATTTAAAGTTTCCAACATGTGATATATTTATTAGGTTAACAAATTTATTGCTTGGACAAAATATAGAACATTTTGATAAGTTTTTATACTTGCAATAAATCATTGGATAACTTGGTAAATATGCATGCTTCAGATGATAACTATTTTGAAAATTTAAAAGTCTTGCGCATATCCTCGTCTTATTAATCTAGAAGTTGGATGCATGTGAAATTAATTTAATTTTACATATAATCATATGCTATCAATTTGGAAAGTTTCTATTCTCATATTTTACCAATTTTGCAGTTATGCATGATTTACATTTTTTTTTATTTGGAAAGTTCACTTCTATTTAGATTATATCAATTTGGCAATCTTGTATGACTCAGATTCCCGATTTGAAAATTTTATTGATTTAAAAAATTCATGCACAAAAGTTTCTATTTTGAAAGATTTATATTTGAAACTTTTTAATGGGGAAATTTTATAATTTTCATATTCCTAATTTAGAAACTTCATAGATTGGCAATTTAGAATTTCACATTCATAATTTTCTAATTTGAAAACTTTTCACAATTTTCAATTGTATTTGATTTAGAAAATATTTGCATATGTGGATTTTTAATTGGAAAATATTGCCACATGAACTTTAAAACATGAGATGAAATTATGATTTTTTCAAAGCTTTCTCTTTTTGTGTGAAATTTGAAGAGTCATTTAAATATTTGGGATAATTTTGATCATAAGATACATTTAGCAAATCCAATATAAATTGGTGATCATTGGACCCTAGTTGGACTTTAGTTTTTGCATGTTGATGAAAGCGCTCTCGATCCGCGGAGTGCGCGGATCCGCTTTTGACTCTTGAGGTTTGGGAGTCGCCACCTAGTTATTATGGTCTAGGAACCAAACTGACTCTAACATGGATAAAAAGAACTAATCTACCATAAAAAATCTGAATTCGGGGATCAAGTTACGGGGTTGGAAGGTGTTAGGCACCAACCCCGCCCGGCCAAAGTCGGTCTCTACTAACTTCTCAAATATCACATTGCTAAAACCTAGATAAAAATAAATAAGAAAAAAAATTCACCTTTCCGATGGCAAGGACTTGGTTCCCTCAGATCTGACAAAAGAGCTCCTTGTACCGTACTCCCTTGCTTCGTTCTGTCTCCGAATTTGACTTCGGATCTCCTAGATCAAGGTATCTCCTTGTTTCTGAATCTGAACTCTTCAAGTTTGTTACGGATTTGAGGGTGTTTTTGGAGGGCTTTTAGGCGTTTTCTAGACTAAAATTGAAGGAGGGATGTTAGGTAAGGAGTTGGGACTCAAAAACCAAGGTTTATGGGAGGCTAGGGGGGCTTTTAGACCTACTTCTCTTAGGGTTTATGATTTGATACGAAAATAGGGTGTGAGCACCTCTATCTATAGAATTTTTTTTAAGGTTGATTTGGATAGAGTTAGTGTTTAATTAGAGATCTTTTAATTAGAGTTGTGTTTTAGTTAAAATTATTTTAAGTAGAATTGTGTTTTAAGTAGAATTGTTTTAGGTAGAATTGTTTTTAAGTTAGAACTCTATTAGATAGAGTTATTATTTAATTAGAATTCTATTATGACTTTTGGTCTTATTTGATTGACTTTTAATGTTTTGACTTTAGTCTTAATTGATTGACTTTTAATATTTTGACTTCAGTCTTGCTTAATTGACTTTAATTTTGACTTTAGTCTCACTTGATTGACTTTAATACTTTGACTACAGTCTTGCTTGATTGACTTTAAATTTTGGAGAACCCCCTTCCATTATTTCTTTAATTCTTTGGACCCCCAAATGGAGGGGTCCTTAAAGAAATATCCCACGAACCCTCAACAATTTTACCCGAAAGTCCGATTGATCGATTTTTTAGGTTCAAAATTTTAAATTAATTTCATTAATGTTTCACTTTAATTATTTAATGTTTTATTTATTAATTTCGAATTTTTTAATTATGAAAATTGTGAAATTACCGTTTTGCCCCCGGAGAGGACTTTTCACGTTTTAAGTCGGTTTTTAATGTTCTAGGATGTTTTAGAATCAATTTTTCGTAAGGAATTTAATGGAAATATTATTTTGTGTCATTTATGAAGTTTTTTGTGTGAAATGGTTGTGAACTTTATGAGGGGCATTTTCGTAATTTTGTCGAATTCTTTTAAAATTGGTGAAATGATTTATTTGGTTTCGATTTGTTATTTTATGTATTCGAGAGAGTTTTTCTAAGCGTAATGTAGGCTCTAGGGTTGTTTTGAGGTTAGGGTATTTTGGTAATTTGGTAATTTTTTAGTGATTTTTATCGTGAAGTTTCTTTTTGATCTGCAAGATGATGATTTCTATGTTTCTGGGGTCGTATTTTCCTAGCGTAGCGTGGTTTCTAAGGTTTTGTCAATTCGAGATACCTTATCCGAATTTCTGAAACACATCTGGTAACAAAATAAAGCAATTGAATACACATCCATCATTGGGAATCATTGCAATTGGATTGACGAGTTGATTAATCAGGCGAGTGCAAAAATGGGGTGTCTACAGTTGACCATTGGATAATTTTGAATCCTATTGGAGACCAATCATCTCAACCGGGCGGGTTTAGTGCCTAACACCTTTCGAAACCTATAATCTTACTCCTAACCCATTTATCTTATTTATGGACTAATCCAGATTCGTTTTTGAGTTATTTTTTATTCCTAAACGTAAACTAGATGGAGACTCCCAATTCTCAAAAAATCCCTCATTTACTAATCGGACTTTTTTTCATTATTTAGGGAAAAAAGGGTCGAAGCGATTTCAGTGACGATTCTACTAGGGATTTTAGGGTCAAACTTGATCTGATCCAAGACTATCCCTAGGCTAGCTTTCAATTTAGTCAACCCAGTTGGCTTTCAATTTAGTCAACCCAATTGACTTTCACTCTAGTCAACCTAGTTAACTTAAAGAGATTCTTAGATTCGGTTATATTTTTTCATGTCTTTCATTGGTACATGATTAGATGTGATTGATTGTTTATTTCTTTTAATTGGATTATATGGATTGTATAGTTGGTTATTCTTGAAAATGCCTAGGCACATCCCACCCTATTTGCACACACTACTAGCACGTTTAATTTATGATGCATTGTACGTTTACATGCCCTTCTAACCAACGTGGTATTAGTGTGTGACCCGATCTCTTCATGGGATGCGACATCATTCATGAAAATTACAACTTTAGTCACGTACCTTTATGGTATATTAAAGTGGGGCGGTACCATTTGATTAGATAACCTTAAAAGGTATATCGATGCACCCACGCTAGAGTGATTGGAGCCTTTATCCTATTATAAGTCTTAAAGTTATATGTCCCGATTGCCAACATATTACTAGTTTGTAATCGTTCGCCTTATGAGATACTACACCATTTATGAAAGCTACAACTCTAGCCTCGTACATATATAGTATATCAAACCAAGTCACCATGTACTGTTTGATGGAGTTAAAAGCTCCCTCGATTTGTAAGAGTAGATCCGTTCTTATTTTTTGGGAGTCGCCACCTAGTTTTATGGTTTAAGAATCAAAACATGACTCTAAAGGATAAGAAATACTAAACTATGACATGATTGTAGGTATAGGGATCAAATTACAGAATTAGAAGGTGTTAGGTACCAATCTCGCCTGACGAATGCCAGTCTTTACTTTTTTCAAAATTTTCTATTGAAATAAACGACCTAAAAGAAAATATAAAACAAAATTACCTTCCTTTACTTGAATGATCACGATAATCGATTCCCTAAAAAATTGAGGGTAAGCATTCCTTACGTGAATCTTCTCTCTTTTATATCTATTGTTAGATTTGCTTCTGATATCTGAGATAAGACTTTTTTCTCATAAATCTGAATATTTTACTGGCTTTTTAAGGTGTTTTTATGAGTTTCTAAATGTTTTTTAAGTTGATAATTGGAGCTTGAGGATTAGGTATGGACTTGGGACTTTAGATGTAGGATTCTGAGAAGGATTGAGAAAGTTTTTGACATTGATTTTATAGGATTTTTCATGACTTATGAAATTAGGTGGTGTAGACTCATTTTTAAAAAGATTTATGATAAGATTAGGATTTGGATTAGGTCTCTTAGAGATAAGGTCTAACTCTAATTAATATGTTAGGTTGTTTAGATTAAGATTCAATTATGTTTTATTTTAATTTTGAGTATTGAATTCTAACTTACGTAGAATGAAAATGTTTTAAGTTTTAGAGAACTTCCAATGGAGAGGTCTTTATTAAATTATATTTTTAATTCTTTGGGACCTTCGGTGGAGGGTTCTTTATTAAATATTATGTGGGCTCTACTTAAGTAAATCGGCCACTACTTAAAATTTGGTTCGTGGGCTTAATTAATTAATCTTATTTGTTCAAAAAAATTTAATTTAATTTATTAAGATTTCTCTTTAAGTTAATTAATGTTTTTATTATTAGTTTCAAAATTTTGAATTTTAGGGTTGGAAAATTACTATTTTACCATCAAAGATGACTTTTGTTTTGAGAGGTTGTTTTTCGATGTTTTGAAATATTTTAAAATCAGTTTTTCATAAGGATTTCAATGAAAGTATTTGTTTGTGTCACTTAGGCATTTTTGACGTACAAGGATCGTGAACCCTATGAGGGACATTTTCATAATTTTATCTAATTTTTTGAAAATTGGCGAAATGGTTTATTTGATTTTAGTTTATTATTTTATGTGTTCGAAAGAGTTTTCTTAAGCATAATATAGGCTCTAGGGATGGTCTAATGTTAAGGGTATTTTGATAATTTGATTATTTTTAGTGATTTTTCTCGTAAAACTTCTTTTTGTCTCAAAATGATAATTTCTATATTTTTGGTCATATTTTCTTAACGTAGTTGGATTTTTAAAGTTTTACTTGCTTGAAATATCTTATCCGAGCTTTGGAAACACATCTAGTAATAAATAAAAATATTAGAATATTTATCCATTATTAGGAACCATCACAATCGAGTTGACAAGTTAATTAATTAGGCGAATGCAAAAATGAGGTGTCTACATGAATACGCTCGAGAGGTATATAGGTGCATTTGGGCAAGGGTGACTAGATAAATTACATTGCACGTAATAAACCTAGAGTCTAAAAACTTTCTTATAGGTTATGACCCAAACTTATCATAGGTGTTTCTAGGTTGCTCTATTCAATTCAACAAAAAGGTAAGTGGTTGGGTTGGTTCACCGAACCTATAATACCGGTCCAACCTAGTAGACATAACTGATGAGACATACCGATCAATGTCAAGTTAAATCAATTAGTCAAATTTGTAAATGGATCTTATGGATCAACACATGAACTGGTTGGATTAATTGGCTTAAAAATAATAAATGAAGTGATTCAAATGAATATTTGGATCAATTGGGTCGAATCGGCCCAAATTCAAATGGGTACATAGTCTCAATCACTTTATATTAGTCAATTTAATTCGATAGATCGAATATTTCATAATCGACAAAATCGGGATAAGTAAAAACATATTAAAGGGTGTACCGACTAGCACAACCTAGATCTTACTCTTTGAAGACCGTATAACCCTTAATCATGGTTTGAAATTTTTTAAGATTTTTGATCAATCGACTAATCATTTTCATGTAATTTCTTGCTCAGAATGTTTCATTGGTTAGAGACTCAAAATCTAAGAGGTTAAGTTAATTAACACTATCAAAATTGACCTTTATTTCTAATTGTTAAAAACCTACTCTCGAGTCTACAACAAATAATCTACTTTTAATGGGGTTTTAGGATACCATTGTTCCTAAGCTTAAGTATCCACTACCTAATTAGAGTCGTAAGTTTGGTTGATTAGGACGAACGTCAGTATCAAGTGAACCATCAGAAATGACCTCTAAATTCGAACTCACTGAGATTCGCAAAATTGTACTTATTTCTGCAATGGATATAAACAACATAAAAAAATAAAATAGAAGTGCTAGAAAAAATCTCTGAGTCAACAAGAAACTTCTTTGATGATCAAAGGGGCAAGAGACCAGAAGGCAGCGCAACCAGGAATTCGTAAGAGGTTTATGAACTTGATAGAAACAAATAACCCTTTAATGAAAGTTTGATGCTAGCCAACAGATTGACTCAGCTGGAAATAACCTTGAAGAACATAAGAAGGATTTTTGAAATTGCAGTAGATATCGAGGCTTTGAATCAAATCCTTAGGATTCGTTTACCTAAGAAGTTTGTAATGCCAGAGATAGAAAAATTCAATAGGGTAGGTTGTACAAGAACATACCTCAAAGTATATGTCACTAACATGCGCACCCTGGGCTTAAGTAATAAATAGATGACATTATTTTTTCAGTGTACCCTATCAAGGTTGGCGCTACGATGATTGATGTCTCAGGATCCGTCTATAATTGGGACATGGAAGAATATGTCAAAGCTATTCTAGCACCAGTACAAGTATAGTACCGAGATTGAAACATCTCAAAAGGATTGGGAATTGACTCAACAGAAGAACGGCTAACTTCATCGATCGTTGAAAAGCTAAGGATGCACTAATGTGGGACAAACTCTCAGAGAAGGAACAAGTAGCTATTATCTAGAAAAACCTTTCGTAAGGATATGCTCAGCATTTAGTTTCCTAGTACTTTCCTACATTCGAGTCTCTATTACAAGTCAATAGCCAACTAGAAGATACCTTCGCTTTTGAGGTCCTTTTCAACTCTTCTAACAAAAAACTCAAAAAGCCCTTAACCAATTCCAAGCCTATTACTAATCATGCATATGTAGCCAATACATTTGCTACACCCGTCCAATTTACTACCCTGCCTATTAGCCAAGCTAATCATAGTCAATATCAACAATGTAGGAAATTCACTAATCTTGGGATGTTTTTGAGCATTGTCTTTCAAAAATTATTAAGTTAAGGGCTCATTGTACTTCTTCAATCTCGACCTTTACCAAACTTACTCTCCACTTCTCATAATCCCAACTTATTTAATGAGTTTTATCAAAATCATGGTCACCTTATTGATTGTTGCGTCGTCCTTCATCACACCATTTAAGACCTTATCGACGTCAAAAAAGTTATTATCCCTGCCCCTACGCAGCCAATTGTTTTGACCAACCTTCTACCCACTTACCAACCTCCTCAGACTTTGAACATGGTGTCCAACATTCAACTCCTGTATGACCCAGTCAATCATAAATCACCAGCCCCCGTCTTACTGGAATGATAATCCTGAATAAAGTTGTTATCATCAAATGTGAAGCATTCGACCTAACTTCAGATGAAATCTATTGTTTATCCCCACCTTATTATGATAGTCCTACTTTCATTAGTTGCGTTTCAACTCAAATGGATTCGAAAGGAATCGGCTCTTTAGAAGATGAAAATCTTTGTTTGTTGAATCAAGAATATGAACCTTTCTCCTTTTATTACAATGAGTGTAAATATGTGACTTGGGAAGAAAAAACTATCAAAATATATGAACTCAATGTTGATAATTATACTGACTCAACTAAGGGAGATGAATCAAGTCTGAACAAAAAAACCTTGAAAGAAGGCAAAGAATCTGAAGTAGAAATCCAAGACTGAATTTGTTGGGTAAGCTTGGGTGTTATTTAGCACGAAATGGATACTCGCCCTATGAAATGGAAACATCACATATAAAACCATAATGGAATCACATAATCATAGGACAAGTTACGAAATATATCAAAGCTGGATTTCTCAAAATAGTAGGGCACCGAAAGAAGATTACTGTTGAGGCAACTAACAAGAATCTTGAAACTATTTGAAAAAGTTGTTAGACTTCAAAAATCATAATGACGTCAAAATGCTGAAATCAATCTACCTTGGCTAGATTGAACGATATTACCTTTAAGGAGGCTATCTTTAGTCGAACCAATTTTCTTATTACCCAGTTTAATATATTCTTTCTCAGCCCTTTGCAGTCTTTAAAAAAAATAAAATAAATAAAAAATAAAAATAAAATATTGCCTTTTTTATTTCTCAGCCCCATCACCCAACCTAAAAGGAATGTGCTTGAACTACATTTTGGTCCGATCCTAAAAATGTATGGTACGTAGGCAACCTGAGAAGTTACTTTAGGCTCGACCACATTAAAAAATAATATCGATTCCTTACAAAAGAAAAAATTAAAAAGAAAAGAAAAAGATCTAAAAGAAAATAAATAGAAACGAACTGCAGAGTAAAATTCAAAGAAAATTGAAAGAAATGTCACACAAGGGGCATTTAGGTATTAAGCATCAAACTCCCTTTCTTTTTGAGCCTAGTCCTAAGTCTACCTATGGAAGTCCTCGTAAATATCGCACGAATGAATCAAGGAAAATATCAAGAAAGATCAGGCAATAGTTTTAGAAGTTCAAAAGAACATTAAAAAAGAGAAAAAGAAAAGTTTGTTAGGTTGAAAATCTTAAAAGGCGACTTATGCAAAAATTAAGGCAAGCTTACGAGGTTGAAATTCCTAAAGGACGACCTCAACAACCATAAAAGAAATGGAAAACTCGGTAGATTAAAACCTGAAAAGGCGATGTAGGCAAAAGTTAAAATAATCGAAAGAAAATCTCAGTTGATTTAAAATTCTAAAAAGTGGTCAAAACCAAAACATTAAAAGTCCGAATGGCTAAGCTTCATTGATTATATAGCAAACTCTTAATCATAGTGCAATTAATACCCAGTTTGAACCAAATATAGACTCAATGGATACAAATATCTCATTTATGATTGATCTGAAGAGCTTCACTTCTCTTAGTGAACCGACAGGGAGAAAGAATAGATTCTGTGATGAATTTCAAAAGAAAATATTGTATTCCAATTTCTTTGAGCTTGACTCAAAAATTTTAATATAAAAAGTCAAAATTAAAAGTGAAACCTTTATTGCGCTTGTGGTAATCAAAGATTTCAAAGTTTCATAACAATGAGCACTTCCCTTTTCTAAAGAGTATAGTTTCCCTCTTATAATAGGGGCATTCATTTTCAAACTATGTTTAATCATCCCTAGAGCAATGTTCCCTATAAAATTAGAAGCATTTTGTTTTCAAACTCAATCAATTTCAACCCCTAGGGATAAGGTTGGCCTTGAATTAGAGGTTATCTTCTTGATAGCAATTTTTGTTAACCCTTAAGAGTCAAAGGAAATCAAAATGTTGCCTTGAGACGTATAAGACTCCATTTAAAAAAAACAAAGAATCTTGAAGTATTGTTAATCTTCTATTTATTTTGCCTAGAAAATAAGTTCATTACTCTTTCACCCCGAATAGGTAAAGTAGGACTCCCAAAAAAATAAGTTCATTACTCATTCACCTCGAGCCGGTAGACTAAGACTCCCCAAAAAAATAATTTCATTACTCTTTCATCCCAAACAAGTAGTCATTACTCTTTTACCTCGAGCAGGTAGAGTAGGACTTCTAAAAAAATAAGTTCATTACTCTTTCACCCTGAACAAGTAGAATAGAACTCCTAGAAAATAGTTTATTACTCTTTCACCTAGAGTAGGCAGAGTAGGACATTCAACTTATGTTCAAACCTTTCTTATATTATGCTTAAACTTTTCTTAGATTATTCTTAGAACCTTTATGCTCAGACCTTCTTAGATTATGCCCAAACTTTTCTCGGATTATGCTCAGACTTTTCTTAGATTATGCTCAGACTTTTCTCAAATTATACTCAGATCTTTCTCAGATTTTTCTCAAGTTTCACTTTAATTTTATTTAGATTTTGCTCAGTCGTCTTCCTCAAAAAAAATTTTCTTTCATTATCCTCCCATCATGAATGCATAAAATAGAGGTGCACATTTTCAAAAATTATCATTACACTCTTGCAGACACATGCACTCTTATTGCATTTGCATTAGTTAGGAAGAACTTTCAGAATTCGAGGATCTGACACCCTCTGATAGTGAGAGCTCAAGCTTAAGGACTTGACATTTTTTTAGTTTAAGAAGCGCTATCCTCACCTTGACAAATTGCGAAATCAAGCTGAAAAATGAGTTGTCACTGGTTTTGACATTCGGATGTCGCACTATTTGCCATAGTAGATTAGCCATCTAGTTTTCTTCCATCTTCTACCAAAGAGGGGAATCTGTAGACACCCTATTTTTCCATATGCCTAATTCGACAATTCATCCCTCGATTGTAGAGAATTCCTAATGATGAGTGTAGACACCCCATTTTTGCACTCGCCTGATTAATCAATTCATCAACCCGATTGCAACGGTTCCCAATGATGGATGTTTATTCCAATACTTTATTTTGTTACCAGATATGTTTCAGAAATCCGGATGAGGTATTTTGATCTAACAAAACTGTAGAAACCGCGCTACGCTAGGAAAATATAACCCCAAAAGCTTAGAAATCATCATTTTTCAGACAAAAAGAAGTTTCACGATAAAAATCACTAAAAAATTATCAAATTATCAAAATACCCCTAATATTAAAATATCCCTAGAGCCTACGTTACGCTTAGGAAAATCCATTCAAATACATAAAATAACAAATCGAAACCAAATAAATTATTTCACCAATTTTCATAGAATTCGACAAAATTATGAAAATGTCTCTCATAAAGTTCACGACCATTTCGCACAAAATTTTTTATAAGTGATACAAACCAATATTTCCATTGAATTCCTTATGAAAAATTGATTCTAAAACATCCTGGAACATCAAAAACCGACTTGAAACGCAAAAGTTCTCTTTAGGGGTAAAACGGTAATTTTTCAATTAAAAAAATTTAAAATTTCAAAATTAATAAATAAAATATTAAATAATGTAAAGTGAAACATTAATAAAATTAATTTAAAATTTTGAACAAAAAAAATCGATCAATCAGGTTCTTAGGCAAAATTGTTGATGGTTGCCCAGATATTTATTAAAGACCCCTCCATCTAAGGGCCCAAAGAATTAAAGATATAATAAAGGGGGTTTCTCCAAAATCTTAAAGTCAATCCAGTAAGACTAAATTCAAGATCTTAAAGTCAATTAAGTAAGAGTAAAGTTAATCTTAAAGTCAATCAAGTAAGACTACGGTCAATCAAGTAAGACTAAAGTCAAAATCTTAAAATCAATCAAGTGAGACTAAAAGTCAAATCCCTAATAGAATTCTAATTAAATAATAACTTTACTTAAAACAATCCTAATTAAATAATAACTTTAGTTAAAACAATTCTAATTAAAATATAACTTTACCTAAAATAATTATAATTAAACAATCACTCTCTCTAAAAGAATTATAATTAAATATTAACTCTATCTAAAAAGCACTTAAAAAAAATCTATAAATAGGTGTCCTTACAACCTATTTTCGTATAAAAAAATAAACCCTAAAAAAAGTAGGTCAAAAAACTTCCCTAACTTCCCATAAACCTTAATTTTGAAGCCCCAACTCCTTACCTAACATCCCTACTTCAACTTTAGCTCAAACACTCAAAAACCCTTCTAAAATACCTCAGAATCCATAAAAAAAATCGAAAAACTCATAGATCCAAGAAGAAGATACCTCAACTGGAAAATTAGAAATCGAATCTGGCAATAGAACGAAGCAAAGAATTCTGTACAATGAGTTGTTCTATCAGATCTGAGGGAACAAACCCGTTGCATTCGAAAAAGGTAACCATTTTTATTTTTTATTATTATTATTTAGGTCTTGTTAGTAATGTAGTTTTATTTGAGAATTAGTAGAGACCGACATTTCCCAAGAGGGATTGGTGCTTAACACCTTCCAACCCCGTAACTTGATACCTGAACTTAGTTTTTTTTTGTAGATTAGTTGTTTTATCCTTTTAGAGTCAATGTTCGGTTCCTAGACCGTAATAATTAGGTGGTGACTCCCAAACCTCAAAGGTCAAAAGCGGATCGGCGCACCCCGCTGATCGAAGGCGCTTTTAATGAGTGCAAAGAACTCAAAGGCTTAAAAGTACTATCCTCAATCTTTCTATTTCTAGTCCTTCCATCCCTCTTACTCGTTATGACTTGACATAAAAAATTACACATGCTTAGGATTGCTACATCTTACACCCGATTTACCAAGCAGGTATGCTTAGGTTCGTTACGCATTCGTTAACTTAGAGACATTGTGACGTTAGAAAAATGTAACCTCAAGACTTAAGAAATAATCATGTTGGGACTGAAAGAAACCTCATGCCAAAATTCATAAATTATTCAAAAATGACGAAAATACCCCTCATTAATTTCTTACATTCGAAAAGTCTTGAAACTACTTCATTGCTTTCAGAATATGATTTTGAGTCTAACGGGACCCAAATCGATGAAAAATGAGAAATTTATGAGAAATCACAAAAATGATCAAAACGCCCCTCAATGTCCGACTTTGACCTATGGACCTTGATTCATAGGAAAATGGGATAGAAAATTATCAATAGGATTTCATGTATCGAAAATCTAAAAAATTCAGAAAATTCAAAACCAAGTTAAAGTTCAAATTAAAATTTCATCAAAATCAAATTTGAATTCCAATTAAAAATTAATCAACAAATTAAAATTTTATCAAAATCAAATTAAAATTAAAATTAAATTTTCATCAAAATCAAAATAAAAATTCAAATTAAAATTTTATCAAAATTAAATTTAAATTTAAATTAAAAAATAATTAACCAATTAAAATCTAATGTAAAATTTCATCAAAATCAAATCAAAAACCGAAATTAAAAGTTAATCAACCAATTAAAATTCAAAATCAATGAAATCAAATTTGAAGAAAAATTCGATCAATCAAGAAAAGGTAAAAGTAAAATTTAATTGATTAATAAAAATTTCAAATCAAAATTGGTGCATAAGATTCAAGTCAAAACAACCATTCAAAATTAAAAATAGAATTAAAATCGACCAATCAAGAGGTAATCAATGGAGGACTATTAAGCAAGGAGTAACGTGGGATTGCCACTCCAATTCTCTTAAAAAAGAAACATGTAGGTGGAAAGAGAATACTAAATAATAATAATAATAAACGTGAAAAAATAAATAAAAAGAAACATACAAAAAAAAGGGGAAAAAACGAAAAATAAAAAAAATTAGAAAGAAAGAAATATTTTATAAACCTCCCACGTCTCTACTCCCTTTTTCCAAGTTGTACACTCTCTCCTCGCTCTGTACAAGCTCTCTTTCCCCACGTTTTAGAGGACAAACCAGTTCTCTCTCTCTCTCTCTCTCTCTCTCTCTTTCTTCTCTCTTAGACTTTCCCTCTCTCCACACATCCTCAACCCTCTCTCTGCCTAATTCCCCCTTCACCAAGCCCCTCATAGCACCTCCTTCTAGGAGTCTCTCATAGCACCTCCTTTTAAAGCACTTCCAGTCAGCACCTCCCTTCATAGCACTTCCTTTCAGCAGCTCCTCTAGTAGCCCTCAGAGCAACCCTATAACAGTCCCTATCACCATTCCTATTGATACATCTTTGAAGGGAGTGGGCCCAACGATTTTCTGTCGTGATTCGGATAAGCGTACAAGATAAAAGTTTACAATTGGATTTTAAGTGAAGCATTCTTATACTCTTTACATGCCCTCTGAAGGAATCACAATGACCAAACAATATTTGTTCATCTTTGTTGGATTCACGCTTGGACTACTTTACTTCTCGTATTGATCAACATATTTTTGTGCAACAACTCAAAGCAGCAACTTTTGCCACAGCCATCATCTATGATTTTTTTATTTTCTTAATCGACCAACAACAGCCCTCATCTCATCATCTTCCTACCTTCTTTAAAGTCTTGAGCTATTTCATGTTTTATTTGAAGGAATTGCTACCAACCACCATTCCGTTATCGAGGTATGTTTAAGTTTTTTTTCTTTTTTTTTTTTTCCTTTCTTCCCCTTCTACTCATTTTTTATTTTGCGTTTTTTCTTTCTACTCTTTTCTTTTATTACGATCAACATGTGACTTGGGGTATAGGAAATTTTTGTTCTTTTAGTTTTTCTCATTATTTTTTTTATAGGATTAGGAATATATTGTTTTTATAAAATTCATGATCACTACACTTAAGTTGATATGATGAAATTGGGGTTGCTTAAATTGCTTTGGTAACTAGAGTGATACAGGCTACTTTCACAATTATTCATGTTTGGGAATAAATAACGTTCAATTCAATAGGTCCTAACATGTGATATATTTGTTAATGGTTTGAGAATTATCCTGTGTGATTTTACGTTTGTCAAATTGGAAAATGTTCATAGTTTAATTATCAAGTTGGGAATTAATTTATATGTTAAGATATTTTTTTTCCAATTTATAGTTTCCAACTTGTGACATATTTATAAGGTTAACAAATATAATTTCTTGGAAAGAAAATATAATGTTTTGATAGTTTTTACGCTTGCAGTAAATCATTGGATAACTTGATAAATATGCAGGCTTCAGATAATGACTATTTTGGAATTTTGAAAATCATGCGCATATCCTCATTTTATTAATTTAGAAGTTGGATGCATGTGAAATTCATTAAATTTTACATATATTCATATGTTGTCAATTTGGAAAGTTTCTATGTTCATATTTTACCAATTTTGCAATTATGAATGACTTAAATTCTCTTGATTTGGAAGGGTCACTTCTATTCAGATTCTATCAATTTCGCAATCTTGTATAGCTCAGATTCCCGATTGGATATTTTACTGATTTAAAAAATTCATGCTCAAACGTTTCTATTTTGGAAAATTTATAGTTAAAGCTTTCTAATGTAGAAATTTCACAATTTTCTATTTTGAAAAATTCACATTTTGGAACTTTCTAATTTCAAGGTTTTCATAATTTTCTATTTTGGAAAAAATCATATATGCAAATTTCTAATTTGAAAAATTTTATATTCCTAATTTAAAAGCTTCATAAATTGGCAAGTTTGAATTTTATGTTCATAATTTTCTAATTTGAAAATTTTTCACAATTTGCTATTTTATTTCATTTGAAAAATATTTGCATATGTAGATTTTTAATTGAAAAATATTACTATGTGAACTTTAAAACATGGGATGAAAGTTTTTCTTTTTTGTGCGAAATTCAAATAATCATTTTAATTTGAAAGAATTTTGACCGTAAGAGTCGTTTAGTAAATCTGATATAAATTGATGATGATTGGACCCTTGTTGGACTTTAATTTTTGTATGTTGACCATAGGATAGTTTTAGATCATAGTAGAAACTGATCATCTCGATTGGATTGATTTAGTACCTAACACGTTTCGAAATCTATAATTTGACCCCTTATACATTTCTATTATCCGTGGACCGATCTAGATCCCTTTTGGAGTTATTTTTAATTCCTAGACCTAAACTAGGTGACGACCCCTAATTCTCAGAAAATCCCCCATTTGCCAATCAAACACCTTTTTACTATTAAGTGGAAAAAGGGTTGAGGCGATTTTAGCATTGTTGGTGTTGTCTGAATGAAGTGGGATATTAACCTAATTAACTATAAACATCGCCATGACAGCATAAATAAAGTCTAAAGTCAAAAACGCTTGTCAATCTCTTCTCTTGCTATCTTTTACTTGGAAAAATTATTGTTTTTAAATTAATAAGGTAGTATAGAGTATAGACACAAACCCTTATTTAGAATTCATTTTTTGAAGCATCGTTCATTCAATTAAAACGTGACACTAACATATTGGGTTTAATGTGCATCTAGATGCATAATTGAATGTTCCAATTGGGTTTGGGGTTGGGTCATGATTTATAGCCTCCTTCACTACCGATTTCAACTTAGTATACAAACCCACATCTAGTATAATCAATGTAGTTCCTGAATCGATAATGATATTTTTTTCACCCTTATTTATGGCCAAAATTTCATTTTGTACCCTTTTGTTTCTGACACTAACATCCTTGAGTGTTAGGAAGTAGAAACCATGCCGTCATCAAAAATTGCAGCCTTATTACCTAAGGTTTGTTGAATTTTCTGTACAACTCTTGAGACCATACCCTAACTTACTTTAGCATATACTTGACAGCTGTGCTCTACTTCTAACATCTTTCTCACCAATGATCTGGATTTCGGCCTTGGTAGGTGTCTGTTTCTAGGGGTGTAAATGGATAGTAGAAAATTCGAATCCGATTCAAATTCGAACTCGAAAAATCAGATATTATCCGAAAATTTCGGATATTAACATATCCAATTTGAAATAATATATAATATATATTATTTTATTTGATTTATTTTATATATAAATAATATAATGTATATTATTTTATTTGATTTATTTATTACATACATAGTATAATATATAATATGTTTTTTTAATAATGAAAAATCAATTAGACATGGACAAATTATATATTTTTTAATGTACAAATTATTCGAATTCGAATTCGGATATCAGATAAAAATTTTGAATTCAGATTCAGATATTATTGTATCCGAACTAATAAGCATCTGTTGACAACCCTATTTGTTTATATTTCCTAATTAGGGTTTAAGTTAGACTTCTCTAGAATCTTCTTGAAAAGTGAAGACTTTGCTAGAATTTTCTCAAGGTGACATTAAAACTTGGAGTAGCATTTAGTGCGCATTGGTTTGGTTGGTCTTTAGCTAAGTTTCTATGTATTTCTTGTGTTTCATGTGTTTAGCTTTTACATTTCCCTTATTTTGTATTAAGGATAGTTAATTAGGGGTATAGACACCCCATTTTTGCCTAGACCAAGTCCGAGAATACCGAAAACATTCTAAGAAAGGATTCGACTCGAGTCAATTTTCAAATGATTGTGAGATCCCCACGTTGAGCCAACAAACTAACCAAATTTGTGATTTTAGCTCAATATGGAGGTAACCTACGGTCAGACTTAATTTTTAGCCTGGCCATACGTTACCAATGGTTAGAAGGTTTTTTTACACAGTATGGAGGTAACCTACGACTACGCCTAATAATAGCCTGGCCATAGGTCTCCAATGGCTAGAAGAAAATTTTCATTAGTATGAAGGTGACCAATAGCTAGAAGGAAATTTTGCACTAGCCATTGGTCGCCTAAGGTTAATTCTGTTAGATAGCTAGGAGGCCCATGTGCATTCAAATTTGTTAAGGGCTAATTATCCTTTACACATTATGTTAATTACTTATTCATCAAGAAAATCTTGTCATTTTAACTTTTTATCTCTGTTTTATTAGCCCAAATAATGTTTTTGTCTTTCTTTGTAGTAATTCAACAAGTCATTTAACAATGACCTTTAGTTAAGTTAGTTCCCACTTGAGGCCAATTATCCCACTAACCTTAATTTGTTGAGACACATTAGATACAAATTTTCCTTTTACCCCTTCTAAATTCTTCACCATTCAATAGACTTCCATGACATTCAATGTAAAATGACCAAATTCCAAAGCTTTTGACTATTTTGTCTACCTAAGAGAACTCTTTAGAATGTGTTAGAGATTCTCTCAAGGGAAATGACCAAAGAAGTCAAAATCCTTCCATCTAATTACATATCATTTGGGTTGTTTCCTTCTCAATTTACTCAAGGTCAAGGTCCTAGGACTTTTTTAACCTTGATTAAAAAAATTTAAAACCTTTGGATGTTTACCATCATGCCCATTGATGATCAAGATTGGTAAGACTCAACTAGAGGAAAATGACCATCAAGGTCAATGTTAGAAGATAGAAATAACTCTGTGCATGGAGGTTTTGATGCAAATATTGAGAACTCCATGATTTGAGACAATTTTAT
The DNA here is from genome assembly GCF_017979445.1 of Akebia trifoliata. Taxonomy (NCBI): domain Eukaryota; kingdom Viridiplantae; phylum Streptophyta; class Magnoliopsida; order Ranunculales; family Lardizabalaceae; genus Akebia; species Akebia trifoliata. Next base: position 20,675,211 of record NC_141381.1, read on the forward strand.
CCCCAAGGGTCTTCCAAAGTCCTATAAATAAGAACCTTATTCAAGGGAGAGGAAAGGAGGAAGGACCCAAATTTCTATACAAAGAAGAGGAGAAGGTGATCTAAAATTTTGTCTAAACTTTCTCAAATTTCTCTAAGCCTTCCCATTCTCTCAAACCTTTCTAAAATCCATAAAAGCTCAACCCAAAAAGAAAGAAGAAGAAAACCAAGGTGGGGTTGAACCTTCTATTCCCCCTTTCTAAACTCCCGCTCCTATCTACCCCTTTCTTTTTCATTCAAGCTATTTTATATCCATGCTTTATGTAGACACCCCATTTTTACACTCGCCTGATTAATCACTCGTCAACCGGATTGCAACGGTTCCCAATGATAGATGTTTATCCTAATGCTTTATTTTTGTTACCAGACATGTTTAAGAAATCCGAATAAAGTATCTCGAGCTAACAAAACTGTAGAAACCACGTTACGTTAGGAAAATATAACCCAAAAAACTTAGAAATCATCATTTTTCAGACAAAAAGAAGTTTCACGATAAAAATCACTAAAAAATGATCAAATTACTAAAATACCCCTAACCTTAAAATATCCCTAGAGCCTACACTACGCTTAGGAAAATCCATTCAAATACATAAAACAATAAATCGAAACCAAATAAATCATTTCGTCAATTTTCATAGAATTCGACAAAATTACGAAAATGCTCCTCATAAAGTTCACGACCATTCCACATAAAAAAATTGCATAAATAATACAAACCAATATTTCCATTGAATTCCTTATGAAAAATCGATTCTAAAACATCATAGAACATCAAAAATCGACTTGAAACACAAAATGTCCTCTCCGAGGGCAAAACGATAATTTTATAATTTTTATAATTAAGAATTTTGAAATTAATAAATAACACATTAAATAATTAAAGTGAAATATTAATAAAATTAATTTCAAATTTTGAACCAAAAAAATTAATCAATCAGGCTCTCAGGCAAAATTGTTGATGGTTGCCAAGATATTTATTTAAGGACCCCTCCATTTGGGGGTCCAAAGAATTAAAGATATAATAGATGGGGGTTCTCCAAAAAATTAAAGTCAATCAAGTAAGACTAAAGTCAAGATATTAAAGTCAATCAAGTAAGACTAAAGTAAAAATCTTAAAGTCAATTAAAAAAGACCAAAAGTCAAAATCCTATTAGAGTTTTAATTAAATAATAATTCTATTTAAAACAATCCTAATTAAATAATAACTCTATTTAATAGAATTCTAACTAAAATATACTCTACCTAAAATAATTATAGTTAAAATATAACTCTAACTAAAAGAATTATAATTAAACACTAATTCTATTTAACCAAACACTTAAAAAATCTATAAATAAGAGCCTCCACATCCTATTTCGTATCTAAAAATAAACCCTAAGAGAAATAGGTCAAAAAGCTTCCCTAGCCTCCCAAAAATTCTAATTTTGAAGCCTCAACTCCTTACCTAACACCCATACTTCGATTTTAGCTCGAAAACACCTAGAAGCCTTAAAAAAAATACTCATAAATCCATAAAATAAAATCTAAAGAATCCAGATCTAAGAAAGAGATACCTTGCCTCGGAGATCAGAAATCAGATCCGGAGACAAAACGAAGCGATGAGTACTGTACAAGAAGCTGATCTATCAGATCTGAGGGAACAAGACCATCGTCTTCGGAAAGGTATAAATTTCTTATTTTTTACTTTATCAAGTCTTTTAGCAATATAATTTACTTGAAAATTAGTAGAGACTGGCGTTTGCGGGGCGGGGTTGGTGCCTAACACCTTCCAACTCCATAATGTAATCCCCAGACTCAGTATTTTTTTTAATAGATTAGTCATTTTTATCTATTTCGAGTCTATATTCGGTTCCTAGACTGTAATAACTAGGTGACGACTCCCAAACATCAAAAATCAAAAGCGGATTTGCGCACTCCGCGGATCGAGGGCGCTTTCAGTGGCGACTCCACTGGGGACTTTTGAGGATCAAACTTGAAAAGCCCCAAGTATGGAAACATTGCCAAAACGACCTAGTTTTTTATTTTTATTTTTATTTTTTTTAGTTTGTTTTTTATTTTTTAATTGTTTGTTTATCGGTTTATTACTGTTTTTATTATTCTGGTTGGTTCAATTATTGATCATTTGTTTTGACTTTGAATATTTGGTTTTGACTTGTTATTTTCTATGATTCAATCTATGGTCATTTTTGGATGACCCTAAATAATGAATGAAAGATTCAAAGTGACGTATGATTTTAGATGGAATGATGTGGGGTTGGCGGTAAAAATTTGGATATCCTATTTTTGGGGATGTGTTTTATGGTCCTAATTAAGGGTCACTAATGGAGATTCCAAAATAATCTAAATTTCTTTGAAAGAAGATAATGAGTTAGATGGAATGATGGTTGTTGAACAATGAAGATTAAAAAAAAAAAAAAATTATTTCTTATCTTTTTTTATTTTTGAGGTGCGTGCTTTTATTTTCTGGCGTAAACAAAAAAATTAATAGTAATTGACTTGCTGTTAGCAACGAGTAGGAGGGTTTATGCGTGGTGTGCAACTAGTAGAAAAGTTTTGTTTATTCTGAACCCACGTGTTGAAAAAAGAGAAAGCAACTTTCTCGCCATTCTCTCCCTCTGTTTCGTCTGTTTGAATACAGTAATAGTTCATAGTTTTTCAAATTTTTTTTTCTTTTTCGCAATCGATCGGTGATGGTTTTCTCTGAAGGAGAGATTGAATTTCACGTCTAGGCTTTCGATTTGGTATTGATCATTAAGATTTCAATTTAGAGGAGGAACCATGACAGAAATCTCATTGATGAAGAAAATGAAGAATCTTGAAGTAGACAGAGACAGAATCGAGGCATATTCTCTTAAATATGTGTTTGTGGATTTTGTGGACAAGTTCTGCTTCCACGCGAGAACTCCAATTCGCACAAATTTGGTCTCTGTGATTCTTGTTGCAATTCAGGTTCAATCGAAGCATGAGTCATTGCTGTTGTAAGGCGACATGTTCAGGAGTTTAATATCGAAATCGTTGCTCTACAACCTTATTAAAGTTTTATTTAAGCCATTAGAACATTTAAGTTGAAATCATATTGTAAGAGGTTTAGAATCCCAATCTAACTTCCAGATACAATGTGTTCAGCTGCTCAGCTTAAGACTCTGGAACTAGTATTAGTTACGCTTCCAAAGGGGTGATTTGAATGGAAAACTCTAATTTTTCTTCTAATTCAAGATCTCTTCTTCTTCCCTCTCTCTCTCTCTCTCTCTCTCTCTCTCTCTCTCTCAACATTGGATTCTCTGTTTCGTTCTCCACTCTTTCTGTTTCGAAAATGGTGATGGAGCTTTGTTGAAGCCTCCTCAGAAGTGGACGATTTAACAAGGCTGCTTAGCTTGGGATTCCATATTGGGTGGATCAGGTTTTCAAAGAGTCGTCACGAGGAAACTTACTTGCTGTCGACAGGCCAAGGAGATGAGTATCGACTTCGATGAACAAGAAAGGATCATGACATACAATGGCCTTGAGAGTTGCATTCTCAACAGCTAAAATTACGACAACAAGAGCAGCACCAGCAGAACAAGTGGTTGTGTTACTGATTCCTTGGATGAAGATGACTCGTTCTGTTCATCAAGAAAAGATGCCTTTAGATCATTTTTCTCTGAATAGCTAGTGAGCAAACGGGTGAGCATGGGCCCAATGAATGGGAAGAGGTCTCCAGCAGCCCACAACATTAACATTTTTTAGATGTGACAATTTCCTTCGTTTTTTTTTAATTAAAGGCAGCAAACATAAAAAAAATTGTGTTTTATAAAACTCTTCTAAAAAAGAAATTGCTGAGTGCTATGTGTTGGTAGCATGTTGTAGCAGCAACAATCAAAGAAAATTTTTTTTTTTTTTTTTTTTAAATGAACGAGTTTGAGTATTGCTGGCAGCAACATAAAAAAAAAAAACTTTGTTTCATAATTTTTTAAGAAAAACTAGGAATAGGTTAGCCTTACTAGTTTTGTAAGATTTTTTTCTTACAAGGGGTATTGAGAAAATCACATGGCACCCAAAAGATGATCCAAGCAACGCCACGTGCTTGAGGAGGATGGAATTCTGAAAAAAATTTAAAGAAAAATTTTCAAAAAAAAAATTTTTAATTAATTTTTATTTCGAATTTTGATTTTTAAATTTGAAATTTCAATGCCTTAAAAAAAATAATAATAATTGAATTTTATTTTTCGATCCAAATTGTTTCCAATCAAGATTAAAAGGACCACATTGGATTGCCTTAATGAAGGGCCACGTGACCTAATGACCCTTAGTAGAACTTTGAAATCTTATCGTGTTAGTCAAGCTAGTTTGGTCATCGCCCAAAGTGATCTTTGATTGGATCACAAAATAATAATAATAATAATAATAATAATAATAAATTGTTTTGGTTCATTTTTTTTTATAATTAAAAAAAAAAGGGTTTTTTGTGCCTATGGTTTATTATTTGTGTACTATCATGATTGATCACATTGATTGCTTATCTAATATACCATGATCTGATTGATATATTTCTATGATTTGCATGATTTGATATTGAACTGAATGATATGGATATTTTTTTTTTGTTTATATGGTTTGATCTAGCCCATGGGCCCATTTATTTGAAAAACGCCCCGGGTACACCTCACCCTACTTGGCATACACCACTGCACGTTTATTTTATTGCATGGCACACTTGCATATCCCTTATAGCCAACGTGGCACTAGTGAGTAGTTCGATCTCTTCGGAGATTCGATGTCATTCATGAAAATCACAACTCCAGTCATGTACCTTATGGTATATAAAATTGGGACATTAGTACCGTCTGATCAGGTGACTCTGAAAGGTATATCGATGCACCCAGGCTGGAATGACCTGAGCCTTTGACCTATTGTGAGCCACACAGTCACATGTCCTGATTGCCAACGTAGTACTAGTACGTGGTTGGTCCCCTCGTGGGATGCCAAACCATTTATGAAAGCTACAACTCTTGACTAGTACCCGTAGGTAAGATAATCAAAGTATATCAATTGCACTTCTTGGTCAAAACCAGTGCCTAAGCGAGATCCTGCCCCGTTGTACCCTACTGTACGAGGGGGATAGACTACGTCTATTCTAGACGAGAGGTATTTAAGTGGGTCCTTACTCAGCATCGTGCGCCACCTCTTAACTGGGGATTAAACTAGCTACTTTTGGCTTCAGAGAATTAAGTTGAAGTTTTAGATTATCACCTATATGATATATCAAACCAAGTCACCACGTACCGTCTGATTGAGTACGCTCGAGAGGTATAAAGTTCACTTGGGCAAGGGTAGCCAGATAAATTGCATTGCACGTAGTAAACCTAGAGTCTAGAAGCCTTCCTATAGGTCACGACCTGAACTGACTATGGGTGTTTCCGGGTTACTTTATTCAATCCAACCAACAGATAAGTGGGCGGATCGATCCAGAACAATCAAACAAAACCCGCAATATCGATCCAACTCAATCGGTGAAATGTACTAATTAATTTGAACCAAATAAACCAGTTGGCCCAATTGACAAATGGATCAAACTGATCAATACCAAATCAGTTGAACTAATTGGTTTCATTTTTAAAGATCCGGACCACTTTATATAGAAAGATTCGATCTTAGGATCAAATTAATTTGTCGGATCAAAAGTTCAATCCCAATCAGGGGTAGATCCGGGTCTAATCTTTCTCATTTTCTTGGTCATCATAAACTTATAGTGCATTTGGATTTGATATTTCCCATCGAATTCTGACTAATTTATATCGAAACTTTAATCATGAGGTTAAGAGTCAAACCTTTAGAGTCAGTAGTTAACCTTGGTTTACTTCCAATCAGGTGATAATTGGTCCAAACGTTCTAAATCTCCATTTGTACCACTTTGGATTCGTGAAAAAAATCGTCTTTCCAGAGTACCATTGCTAAGTAGTTAGTTTTTGCCACAAGAAGAAACGAGTACCATGGATAAAGCTGCGCTCCGTCAGATTGAAAAAGAAAAAGATAAAGCTATAGAACCTCAGGATGTGTTTGACCTCATCGAAAATCAAGAAGAAGATCAATTACATGTGGACCCTGTCTTGGCTCATCGAATAACTCAGGTTGAAACTGCTTTAAAGAATATCAAAGACCCTGGTGATCTTACTCTTGGATTATGGGTAATGACGTTATTTCCCATGGTCCGTCTACCAGAGAAGTTCACAATGCCAGACATGGAGAAATTTGATGGGATTGGATGTCCTAGGATTCACTTGAAAGTATATGTCGGCATAATGCAATCTCAGGGTCTGAGTGAAGAACAGGTGGCCCAACTTTTTCAAAGAACCCTTATAGGTCATGTCCTACGCTCGTTAATGTCATTGAACTCATCTTGGATAAGAACATGACATGAATTGATGAAAGAGTTTATTGGTCGATATTCATTCAACACGGATATTGAACTCACAAGAAGAGACCTAGAAACTACTAAACAGAAACTTGGGGAAACTTTCACTGAGTTCATTGCTCGATGGAGAGCTAAAGCCGCTCAATTATGGGACCGACCTCAAGAGAAGAAACAAGTCAAGATTATCCTTAGGAATCTCACTCCAAATTATGCCAAATACTTGATGCCTAAGTACCTTCCCACTTTTCAATCCCTCATTGAGACTGGAAATCAAGTTGAAGATGCCTACTCTTCGGGACATTTTGGTAACTCGTCTGAGTCAAAACCTAAACATTTCAAACCTAATGTCAATTCCTTACAAGTAGCTAATACCTCCTTCGCACTATCTCCTTAAGCTACTCAGCCTTCACAAGCCAAGCCTAGGAGACAATTTGCCAATCTTGAAATATCCCTTAGTGCTGCTTATCAAAAACTGATAAAAAAGGGATTGCTGACGCCTTTACAACCTAAACCTTTGCCTAATCCTCTTCCTCCAAACATGGATAATGGGCAATTCTATGAATTCCATCAGATGCCTGGTCATGTTCTTGACAGGTGTATTACTCTCCGACATCCTATCCAAGACTTGATTGAACAAAGAAAAGTCACCATACCCGTTCCTACCGCACCCAATGTTAAAACTAATCCTTTACCTACCTTTCAAAATCAGCATCCCCCTACTTTGAACTTGATATCCCTATTCAAATTCGAGTCGGTTGACCCAATTTCCTTCATTCATTCAGTCGTTCCTAACAATGTACCCCCATCATGTCGAGATGAGCATATCTACCTCAAGACAGTATTAGAACTAAAGAACATAGCGATTATTGAAGTAATGGGTTGTCCCACATATGACAATCTTGAATCGGAATATGAAAAGATAGTAAAAACAGGTAAGTTCAAGTCATCCATCGAAGATAACCAAAGTGGCATAAATCCTAGAATTGTGTCCCTCCATTCAGAATTATGTCGTCTTTTTAAGTCTTCGTAGTTTTTTTTAGCTTCAGTTGCGTCAGTCTTTGAAGTCAATTAGTTATCTTTATTTTTGGGTTTTAGTAAGGTCTGTCAGTCTATGTTTTTTTTTATTCTAATAAATAAAGAAACTTTTGATTATCATGTGTGAAATAATGATGTAAAAATAAAATCTAATATGAGAAATGACTTAAAGCTCACTAACCAAATTTGATAAATATTGGAATTAAAGAGTATACTCAAGAAATGCAAATTGGTAATATATTATCCTCAGGAGAACATGAGAGAATAGTTAACTTACTTGAGAAATTCAACAATGTTCTTGCATGGTTTCATAAGGATATATTGATGAATTACACAAAAACATAGATCAAGACATAAAGTCAAAAGTAATTTCAAAATCAAAGATTATTGGTCAAAAATGATATAGTTGAAAGTATCAACAGAAACGCTAAAACCTACAAGTGGATCTACCATGTTTTTCACTCAAAAGAGGAGATTTTTCATTCATAAAAGAATAAAAGGTTTTCTTGAAGTTTTAGAAAAGTTGAATAGTCAGAAAACTTGATCATACTCGAAGAATATTCATTCTAAAAAAAAAAACTTTACTCGACAGAGCAATCCAGATATCGAATTCCTAAAATTTTGACCAAGTCGAGCAGCATTCATCAAAGGAGGCCTCATTTGGTTGAACCATTTCCTTGTCTTACCACAAAAAATAAAGATAACTTTCTTTAGCCCCTCGTAGCCTTTTGCAGCCTTTAAAAAATCAATAGCCTCTTTTTCTAAATCACACCGACCAACCTTGAGAGGGAATCTTAGTATGAACTACGTTTTGACCTGATCCCAAAAGAAAAAAAAATATTTGGGGTATGTAGGCAACCTGAGAAGTTACTTCAAGCCCGGTCATGCAAAAAAAATGTATTCTCTTAAAGAAAATGTCATCCAAAGGAAAATCTCCTATTAAAAAATTCAAAAGAAGAGAATGCCAAACTAGGGGCATTAGAAAAAAAGAAAAGAATGTCAAACTAGAGGCATTAGAAAAAAAGAATCAAAAGAATTTACAGAAAATAATATTAGACTAAGAAAATTTTGGGAAGTCGAGCATTTTACCCTTTCTTTCTAAACCATATCCTAAGCCCACCTATTAAGTCTTTCTGAATGCTAATTGACTCGGTTAAGGTGTAGGGAACTAAAAAGCTGTCAAGTTAAATATTCAAGATCATCGAAAAAAAAAGAAGTCTGTTAAGTCGAAAACCCGAAAATGCGACTTAGGCAAAAGTTAGGGCATAGCTATAAAAAAAGCCTGCTAGGTTGAAAACCTAAAAAGGCAATTTAGGCAAAAATCAAAGCATCATCAGAAAAAGAAAAATAAAGCCCGTTAGATTGAAAACCTGAAGAGGCGATCTAGGCAAAAATTAGGACATCATCAAATGGGAGGAAAAGTTCCATCAAGAGGAAAAATTCATAAGGAAGCTTGTGCAGAAACTAGAAAATACAGAACCATTCAAGTCATAATATTCGTTTTTCAGTCAAGAGCTCACATCCGACGAAGACAATGTTGAAGTCGAAAAAATCAGAAGTCATCTTGAACATTGTAGGATCTTCAAGAGTATGTTTACTTGTTCAAGTGTTCGCTAATAGAAGATATAGAACCATCAACCACTTTGAAGAAAAAGATCTTCTATTCTAATATTTATCAAGATTTTTTAAGTTCAGCTCAAGCATTTTTCAAAAGAAATTCGAAAGAAAATGATCAATCCCTTATTGCACATATGCTAACCTTAAGAGTCTTAAATTTAAAGGAATGTCAGTTCTTCTATCTGTCATACATCAGAGTCCATATTTTTCAAGCGTAATCCATTCCATTAGTCTCACAGTCAAGTTCCAATTAAAGCCAACCTTGAAACTAAGGGCATTTTTTAAAGTATTTAATTTCAAAGTTTTGTTCTTAATCACATGATAAAAAGAAAAATCTTTCTTAGAAGTTCGATGAAGTCTAATGATAATTATGAATCGAGATGCATGATAAGCCAATAAAGACCCGATCTTTCAAACTTTGTACTTTTTTGAATCATAGAATGAATTAATAGGATTGTTTAAGTTCCTATAAATATAAGCCTGAGAAACGTGGCTTAGTAAGTTCAAGTCCGAGAAACGAGACTCCAATTTTTTGAATCATAGAATGAGTAGGTTTTTTGAAGTGCCTACAAGCCTAAGTTCGAGTTCGAGAAACGAGACTCCAACTTGTTGAATCATAGAATGAGTAGGCTTTTTTGAAGTGCCTACAAACCCAAGTTTGAGTCCGAGAAACGAGACTCCAACTTTTTGAATTATAGAATGAGTAGGCTTTTTGAAGTGCCTGTAAACTTAAGTTTGAGTCAGAGAAACGAGACTCTAACTTTTTGAATCATAGAATGAGTATGCTTTTTGAAGTGCTTACAAACCTAAATGCGAGTTTGAGAAACGAGACTTCAACTTTTTGAATCATAGAATGAGTAGGTTTTTTGAAGTGCCTACAAACCTAGGTTCGAGTCCGAGAAGCGAGACTCCAACTTTTTGAATCATAAAATGAATAGGTTTTTTGAAGTGCCTATAAACCTTATTTCGAGTTCGAGAAACGAGACTCCAATTTTAATAGGATTGTTTAAATTCCTGCAAATCTTAGCCAGAGTCCAAGAAACGAGACTCCAACTTTGTTTGAATCATATTGAATTAACATGATTGTTTAAGTTCTTTAGTCCGAGAAGCGTGGCTACAATAGATTCAAGTCCGATAAACGAGACTCAAACTTTTTCGAACTCTAAAAAAAGAATTTCAAATAGGATTTAACGGAATTCCTACAATGCTATGACTCCAATTACCTCATTATTCAACCTTTCCATGATTGCTTTCGTTGCATAAGCACATCTCAATTTTGAATCATTATTGTCAGCGAGAGAAGAACTCTAGGACCTGACACATTTTTACTCAGTAAGCATCACACCATTGTACACACGTGCACTTTTGCATTAATCAGAGATAATTTTTTAAAATTCGAGAATCTGACATCGTCAGTGAGAGTTCAAGTTCGAAGACCTGACAAACTTGTTCGGGGAGAGTTTTACCCTCAAGGATCCGAACGTCCCGACGAATTGCTAAATCAGGCTACAAAATGAACTGTCACTAGCTTTGGCATTCGAATATTGCACTATCTACCGAAATAAATTTGCTATCTAGTTTGCTTCAACCCTCTGCCAAAGAGAGGCATCTGTAGACACCCCATTTTTGCATTCGCCTGATTAATCAACTCGTCAACCCGATTGCAACGGTTCCCAATGATGGATGTTTATCCTAATGTTTTATTTTGTTACAAGATATGTTTCAAAAATCCAGATGAGGTATCTCGAACTAACAAAATTGTAAAAATCACGCTACTTTAGGAAAATATAATCTCAAAAACTTAGAAATCATCATTTTTTAGACAAAAAGAAGCTTCACGATAAAAATCACTAAAAAATGACCAAATTATCAAAATACCCCTAACCTTAAAATATTCATAGAGCCTACGTTACGGATAGGAAAACCCATTCAAATACATAAAATAACAAATCAAAACCAAATAAATCATTTCACCAATTTTCATAGAGCCCTCATAAAGTTCACGACCATTCCACACAAAAAATTGCACAAATAACACAAACCAATATTTTCATTGAATTCCTTATGAAAAATCGATTCTAAAACATCAAAAATCGACTTGAAATACAAAAAGTCCTCTCTGAGGGCAAAACGGTAATTTTATAATTTTTATAATTAAAAATTTTGAAATTAATAAATAACACATTAAATAATTAAAGTGAAACATTAATAAAATTAATTTAAAATTTTGAACCAAAAAAATCGATCAATTAGGCTCTTAGGCAAAATTGTTGATGGTTGCCAAGATATTTATTCAAGGATCCCTCCATTTGGGGGTCTAAAGAATTAAATATATAATAGATGGGGGTTCTCCAAAAAATTAAAGTGAATCAAGTAAGACTAAAGTCAAGATATTAAAGTCAATCAAGTAAAACTAAAGTCAAAATCTTAAAGTCAATCAAAGAAGACCAAAAGTCAAAACCCTATTAGAGTTCTAATTAAATAATAATTCTATTTAAAATAATCTTAATTAAATAATAACTATATTTAATAGAATTCTAACAAAATATAACTCTACCTAAAATAATTCTAATTAAAATATAACTCTAACTAAAAGAATTATAATTAAACACTAATTCTATCTAAACAAACACTTAAAAAATCTATAAATAGGAGTCTCCACACCCTATTTTCGTATCCAAAATTAAATCCTAAGAGAAGTAGGTCAAAAAGCTTTTCTAGCCTCCCATAAGCCCTAATTTTGAAGTCCCAACTCCTTACCTAACACCCATACTTCGATTTTAGCTGGAAAAACACTTAGAAGCCTTTCAAAAACACCTAGAAATCCATAAAAAATTCAAAGAATCCAGATCTAAGAAAGAGATACCTTACCTCGGAGATCAGAAGTCAAATTCAGAGACAAAACGAAGCAAGGAGTACTGTACAAAGAGCTGCTCTATCAGATCTGAGGGAACAAGACTATTGTCTTCGGATAGGTATAAATTTCTTATTTTTTGTTTTATTAGGTCTTTTAGCAATGTAGTTTACTTGGGAATTAGTAGAGACCGGCGTTTTTCGGGCAGGGTTGGTGCCTAACACCTTTCAACTCCGTAATGTGATCCCCGGACTCAGTATTTTTTTCAATAGATTAGTCATTTTTATCTGTTTCGAGTCTATATTCTGTTCCTAGACCGTAATAACTAGGTGGTGACTCCCAAACCTCAAAAATCAAAAGTGGATCCGTGCACCCCGCGAATCGAGGGCGCTTTCAGATTGCTTGTAATAATGTAGATCTCAAGTTTGTCTTATGAGGCTTAGAGGTAAAGAGTAAGATTTTTTAAAGGCAACCTCCTCGTATTAGCTTTGAATAAGCTCTCAAAAGCATTAGAGTAGTTGTTTCTACTTCTTTTTTTTAGCAATCTTTAAATTCCTAAAATAGTTGAATAGTTGTTTTACTTTCATTATAATTTAAATTCCTAGAATAAAATTATGTTTCATTTCCTATTTCAATGCTTAAGGACTAGAGAGTAATCCCTCTTTGGAGGTAATCTTACCTTTTTAAGTCCATTGCATGCATACACATAAACACACACACTCACTTTGCTTTCTTTTAAAATTGCTAAGGTTAATGGTGTGGATCCACCTAGATCTACACCTAAATTCCTAAGCTAACAAAAACAATCTAAAATAGACACATGGCATGCATAAGGTCTTTAGCTTTCTCATGGTGGTGTCCAACTCAAAGACAATCCCCAAAGGATAAATCAACAATAAAATGTTCCCAAGTGGGCACATAATTTTTTTAAAAATCCTTTGGATTCAAGAAGGTGAAATCTAATGGATTCTCACCAAAATCCTAGGCTCATAACAATTCCAACAAGCTACATTCCTATTTTAGTTGGCTTATTGTCTCATTTTACTCTTTTTCTAAGATTAGACTATAGCTCTTAAAAAAAGTAACCTTTGGATCCAAAATAAGGTAAAATCCTCATGAATTCTTACTAAAATCCTAGGCTAACATAAAATTCTAGAGAAGTAAGTGCTTGCTCATCACACTGATTTGTCCACTTTTCAAAATAAAACTATAGTTGATTTTTCTTAGTTTTCTTTCTTTTTTAAAATCAAATTAATGTTTCAAAATCACACTTATGGTCGCATATTTGTAACCATCTTAGGATAGGTAGGACAAGATGCCTAATACCTTCTTTGTCCCTTAATCTGACCTTCTTACCATAGATCTCTAAGTAAATCATTTCCTTCATCGTTTGGATATGTGAGTTACAACAAATAATAAAATAATTTTTATAATGTCCATTGACATTTTAATTGAATGGTGGCGACTCTTAAACCCGTGTTGATGAGCTCAAACATTTTCCAAAGGTTTTGAAGTCCGCGTATCTACAGCCTGGCGACTCCAACCTACCTATCATCAATCATGCATAGCCCACGGTTAGAAGTTTAGAACATCTTTTGAAAAAAAATCCCAACGGATTGTGTGACAACTCCTTAAAGCTTTGTAAGTTCAAGTCGACCCACGAAGGTCAAGTTGTAAGGTTGTGTTTTGAGGGTCCATGTAATAGAGTAGGGTATCCCACATTTGTTAAAGGGGGATTTTTTGTTTTCGCTTGCTTTTAAGCCTTATATGATGTTTTCGAATGACCTTGACTCCCCAAAGTCAGTTTCCAACTTGAAGAGGACCAAAACCCATCAAAGCGATATGCATAGCTGTTCCTTACTGATGGCCAAGGCAAAATTTTTGTTATAACCATTCGTAACCTTTGGCCAAGACAATTTTTTTTCTTCTGGCTATTCCTTACTTTTGGCCAGAATGTTTTTTTTTTTTTTTGTTCTTGCCATGCCCAACCTTTGGCCAAAACATTTGGCTGTAGCCAACTTTTGGCTAGAACAAATTTTTGTTTTGGCCATTCCTTAACTTCGACCAGGCAAATTTTTTATCCTGGTTGGACTTCACTTACAGCCAAAGGCAAATTTTGTGGCTATTTTCCCTTATCCATGACCTAAACAATTGTGAGGTCTAGTTTGAACTTCAGCCATGGACCGGAACAAAATCTTGACTTTTTCCAACTCTTCTAATTTTCTGTGGTGAGTTTAGATCCAAATCCAATATGTCTTCGCATTCCCACTTAGCACTAGAGTTGAGTCAAGGGTTCGTTAGCATAAAAAAATAACTATGTTCTTAGATTCAAACTCGAGGTCTATCAAAGTTTCCCGAATTTCTCAAGTATAGGATTAGGACTCAATGCAATCATCTTTCATAGGTCTCCCTATGCATTTAAGTGGTAAATTTTTTTACTTGTGTGAACCCTATCTAGTATCTCGAACGTAAAAAATCCGAATGAATTTAGGAACCTATTTTGCATTTCGATTTGCCAGCTTCTAGGATTTGTAGAGTTTTTTCCAAACCAGACTTGAGGTTTCGGTTCTTTAGACCTGGGTATGTCCATAGGTTCAGGAATACTTATCCTTTCGAATTCAATCCGAATTATTGAGTCCAAGTTTCAAGTCATCCTAGATTATGTTTCAACCCAAAGGACGTGGAAAGCTTTTCACCTCAACTTCTAGGATAGATTTCCACTCTCTTTTCCTTAGAATCTTAAAATTCTTACAAGACATACTACCATCAATCTTCATCCATTTAAGGTTTATTAGAACCCTTTATGATCGACCCCATTTGTGGGTCACCTTGATTATTCCTCACCGGTAAGGGCTGAGCAATACTATCAATCTTCATCTATTTTAGATTTGTTAGAACCTTTCATGATTGACCCCACATGTGGGTCACCCCAATTATTTCTTGTCGGAAAGGGCCATACAATTCCATCAATCCTTATTTATTTTAGGTTTGTTAGAACCTCTTATGAATGACCCCACTTGTAGGTCACTTCCTTAATCATCGTCAGCAAAGACCGTGTAATCTTATAAAAAATTCATGGGTTCAAATCTAATACATTCGAGATAGCTACTTCCAAGGTTCAAGGGCAAAACGATCTTATTCAACGAACCTATTTCAAGACCTTTGGGGTTCAAATCTCATACATATGAGATACGCATTTCCAAGGTTCAAGGGCAAAATAACCCTATACAACAAACATTTTTCAAGGTCTTCCGGATTTTACCTCATATATTCGAGGCACCCAACTCAAAGGTCTAGGCATAATATTCATACAAGGGACATCTTTTCTTTATGTCTCCTACATTTGAGACATTTTCATAGATCATGTCTTTTAAAAACCTTTGGACCTCGTAAAGATCACCTCAGATAGTAGATCGGGTCTCTTAAAAACTTTTGGACCTCTTAAAGGTCAACTTAGTAAAATTTCCTTTTTATAGAATAGGTTTCTTAAGACTTTTGGACCTCTTAAAGGTCACTCTAGCTACTTTTCCTTTCATAGAACGGGTCTTTTAAAGACCTTCAAACCTTTTAAGGATCACCTTAGATTGTAGATCGGGTCTCTTAAACATCTTAAAGGTCAACTTAACATGCTTCTTATTCATAGGTAAGGTCTCTCAAAGACCTTTAGATCTCTTAAAGGTCACCTTAGATCGAAGTTCGAATCTCTAAAAGATCTCTAGACCTCTCAAAGGTCACCATAGATCGAGTTTTAATGTTAGAAGGTTTGGGCAGGAACTTGTCTTCATTTCTAAAGCTCAAATTCACAATCTCGTATTTCATTTTGTAGTTTGGGTCTCACAAAGACCTTTGGACCTCTTAAAGGTCAAATTAGTGGTATTTTCTTTCGTAGTTCATGTTTCTCAAAGACCTTTGGACCTCTTAAAGGTCAAATTAGCCAAATTTCCTTTTGTAGTTCGGGTTTCTCTAAGGCCTTTGGACTGTTTAAAGGTCACCTTAGCATTCATTTCATTCATTTTCAATTCCTTCATCACTTAAGGGTCCTTAGTAGAACATTTTAGATTCATGTAGGATAGTTCCTCTACATTCCTTTAGGTGTAAAAAAAAATTAGAAAAACAATAAAGAATTACAAGTAGGATCATTCATTTTCCCAAAGTTTTTAGGGTTTTTTCTGATCTCATGACGAGAAAGCTTATTATCTATTTAAAACCAAAAACAAATAAAATAATGATAAAGTCATCATTTCCTAGAACTAAAATTAAAATCTTTTATCTTTTTCTTAACCAATGTACCTACGTTGCAAAGTGATTTTTCATAATGAGGGTACAAACATTGGGCGTATAAAGAGAAAGGCTTTGAGAAGAGGGGTTACAACACAATTTCGGTATTACCTCAGATATAAGACTGCTACCATGGAACAAGCAGACAGAGCTGAATTTCTAGTTACAGAAAATCCATTTGTTGCAAACAATCTAACTAGCAATCGTCCGGTTAACGAGGAAACATTTAAGAAATTGAATAATCAGGTACCATCAATTGGGAACATGCTATCAGTATTACTTTAGGTACCAGGGTTACTTAAGCTATCCAGAATCATGCCAACAGTTTGGGATAGTCCAATCAGTAAACACCTATAATGGCCAATCCGACAGTGGTACCTACTCCAATGGCACCAATCCATGATCTTGTGTCAACTCAGGCTCAGTCAGCACCAATACTGGCACCAACTCAAGTCGCAAATATCCCTCCCATCGTCTTTACTCAATGTCCGCCTCTGTAGCATGTCGAGATGGCACATGAGGGAGAGTCAACTTGGGTTAGAATGCCTGAAAGGAATCATGTTGAGGATAAGCTGTCAAGTCGCATGGATGCGATTATAGAAAAATTGAACTAATTAAAAAGGCAAGATTCCCAAGATAGCTACGGGTTTGATGAACTATGTTTCTACCCAAACTTGATACCACTGATGGATTTCAAGTGTCTAGAGTTTGAGAAATATGATGGCATTGATGCCCTCTTACCCATTTAAAACTATACTATGGCGTTATATGCCAATTTGGAAGAAATGAAAAGGTCTTAGTACAAATGTTCCAGAGGAGTTTGATTAGGGTAGTACAAAGATGGTTCACTTAGTTGGACCATAGTAAAATCCGATGTTGGAGAGACTTGGCCACCATTTTCATACGTAATTACAGATTTAATATAGATGTGGCATTGGACAGGCAAGTTCTAGTTAAGATTACGAGGAAGCCCAAAGAGATCATCAGGGAGTACGTCCAACAATGGAGGGAGTTCGCTTCGTAGGTGAAGCCTTCCATGACAAAAATCGAGATGAACACAATGTTTATTTCTACAATGGCGTAGTACTATTATACCCATTTCATAAGGCACACCACGTTCAGTTTCTCCTCATTGGTTTAGATTGCTGATGAGATGGAAGATGGTTTGAAGTCAAGAATGATTATAGATTGGACAACTCCTTAACAAGGTGTTTCGTCTAGTGGAACTGTAAAGAGGAAGTTGGTAGTTGTAACAAAGAAGAAGGATGACAGGTTTGAAGTCATGACATTCCAAGCACCACCAAACTGTCCATACCAAGCACAGCACCCCCAAGCAAGGTCATACAACAATCAACAACAATTTCAGTTTCAAGCACAACTACAATAGCAGCAACAATATTGTCATCCTTACAACAACAATTAACAACAAAAAAGAAGAGAGTTTGAAAGCACCCTCGATCCACAGGTGCAGATCCATTTTTCTGTTGTTTTGGGAGTTGCCACCTAGTTTTACGGTCTAGGAACCGAATTATGACTCTAAACAGGAAAAAAATACTAATCTACGAAAAGAAAGGGTCCAAAGATCACGTTACAGGATTGGAAGGTATTAGGCACCAATCCTGCCTGGCAAATGCCGGTTTCTACTTTTTCCAAAAATTACATTACTAAAAATGACCTAAAAAAATAAAATAAAAAAATCTAATTTACCTGGATGATTGTGACTGTCGCTTCACTCAGAACTGATGTAGAACGTTCCTCGTGTGAGTCTTCCTGCTTTTGTTTCCGTTATTGGATCCACTTTTAATCTTCGAGATGAGGAATTCTCCTCCTAGAGCTGGATTGTTTTTTATGTTCTACGTGTTTTGAAGTTTTTTGGGTGTTTTTTGAGAATTTCTAGGTGTTTTTTGAGTAAAAATGGGATTTGGATGTTAGATATGAACTAGGGGGTTTAGATTTAGGGTTTTGGGAAGGCATTGGATATTTGCCTATTAATGGTCCATGGCGGGTAGGCAAGATGGACAGCCGAGCTTATGTATCCCAATTTTCTGTTAATGGTTATCTTTTTATTGTCGGGTTTTAGGTACTGCATTTGTTTCCTCCAAGCCATGATTGATTTTGTGATACATAGATGAAATAAAATAGATGACTTGTTTATGCGAAAATTTTATTTTATTGTTTTATTGTATGTTGGATTTTATTTCTTTTGAAAGATATTACTGCATGTTAGATTTACATTATGTTGTGCATAAAGATAAGCAATGTGACATCTGGCTGTTTGCTTTCTTCCATAGGTTTGGAAAGCAGAAGCTGGTGCCAGGTCCAAAAATTTGTAATGTTGTGAATCGTTTTCATATATTTTGACTACAATATCCTTTTCATGGATGGCCCTTGCATTGGTTACATGACAATGCCTTTTTTCCAGGACGGACATTGCTTTACCTCTGTTTTTGGGAATTCTTTCCAAGAAAATCCTTTTAGGAGATAATGAATGAGTTTCAATCAGAAAAAAAAAAAAAGGATATTAGTGAGTAGATTAAGAGATATCTACTCTGCTGTAATGTATATTTCTAGGGACACTATGATACGGTGTAGTTGTAATATCATTAGAAGTACAAAACTTGTTTTCTTTTAAGGAAGCTTCTTCAAAGATATGACATCAATTTCTTGCAACAAGTCCCATTATGAAGTTGTCTATGTTTATAGGAAATCTTTAATTATTAAACAAACCCAAAATATTGCCAACTATTACTTATCAAATATATATATATATATGGGAAATGTTCAGCAACAAACATTTTGACAAACATTTTGGCAAAACATTTTTCAAAATATGGGTTAGAGGTTTTGGAATGGGCTGATTGTTGGTGAGGATGCTCTCTACGGTGAGGAGATTATCATCACCAAAAATCAGCCCATTCCAAAACTTCTAACCCCATCAAAAATGGTTTACAAAAAATGGACGGTCCACAATTTTTCAACTTGTAAATTGGGGCGAGAAGTTTTGGAATGGGCTGATTTTTGGTGAGGATGATCTCCTCACCGTAGAGATCATCCTCACCAAAAATCAGCCCATTCCAAAACCTATAACCCATGTTTTGAAAAATGTTTTGCCAAAATGTTTGTTGCTAAACAGGACCCTATATATATATATATAGGGAGCGGTTCAGCGGCCCCAAAGTCTTCCAAATCTCATGCCTAGGTTTTTGCGCCGTTAGATTATAACGCATCCGACGGTTCAGCGCTAATGTTACGCTTTTATTATAAAACGTATGATATTTATAATCGGCTCCCTCAAATATTATATTATTTTCTTTTAACTCCCTCTCTCTTATCAAATCACTTCTCTATCTCTTCGATCTATCTTCTTCGTTCAAACAGAACGAACGTCTGTAACCCTTTTTCTTCGAAGATCTGTCAACCAACGAACCATCCTCTCTCTCTCTCTTTCAAGCAAGTTTTAGATCGAATGCATCTCGTCGTCCTCAGCCTTCTCTCGCCGTCGCCGTCAGTCCATTCGCACTATTTCTCTCTCAGCCCTCTCTCTCAAGTTTTAGATTCTCCACTCCCGAAGCTTCTCGTCATCTTCGGACCTCTCTCAGCCCTCTCTCGCCGTCACCGGCTGTCGCCGTCAATCCGACTCTGACTCAGATTATAAGTGGGTTTTTTATAATTGGGGATGTTAATGTGTTACTGTTAGTGGGTTTTGTCCAATTTTGATTAGTATAAGCTTGAATTTGAGTTCTTATGATTGCTTTAAGGGGGGTGAAATCTGGATTAATTGGAAGGTAGTCTTCTGATTTTTCCGTAAGTGGGTTTGTTATAATTGGGCTTATTATTGTGTTTTGTCCAATTTTGATTAATATAAGCTTGAGTTTGGGTTCTTATGGTTTGCTTGAAGGGGTATGGAATCTGGATTGATTCTAAGGTAGATTTCTAGTTTTTCTGTAACTGGGTTTTGTCCAATTGTGTTTCTAGTTTTTCTAAGGTAGATTTCTAGAAATTGAACTATTTTACGATGGAGATGGGGAGGGCTTCTGAAGAAATGTTGGGATGATTGTCTTGTAAAAACCGTTTTCAATGGTTGGATTTGATCAAAATGAAGGGAATACTTTTATAAAAAATCTATGAAAAAAAAAGAAGAAATAAAAGAAAATTTTGGAAATCTTTGTTGGATGATCATCATTTTGGGTTTGGATTCTATCTACAGTTGTAACTAGCCCCCATATTCTTTGCTTTTTTATCAATTTTTTTTTAAATGTTCATTTTCATCGCAGATTGGAAGACCAGTGATCTATGGCCTAGCATCGAAAGGAGAATATGGGGGGCAAGACATGTCATTGAGATGTTGAGGGATGAGCTTGAGCTTACCAAGGCCCTTAGTATGTGTCCCCAACATGCATGAGGGATATTACTAGGATCAATGTACAGACAGCGTGATCAGTTTCTATTATAGGTGTTAATTGTGTGCATTTGGGCTCTCTATTTTCATATTTTAACATTTTTCCCATTTGAGAAAGAAATTTGTAATGGAATACTACGGGTTATCCAATGAAGGAAATGGTTTCATTCTTCTACAATTATTTACCTTTTGTTTGATCAATCAATAGTATTGCTTTGTGCAAAGTAACATAGATCGGATGGTTAATATCACTTTATTATGTTGATTTCGATCTGTTAACCATCTTTAACTAGGGATGTTAATGGGTACTTAATTGATTGGATACCCATTTGAATCCAATATCTACAATTCTGATTTTAGGACAATGAAAAATAAAGGAATATTAAATTGTGTGGTGTTTGTTCTAGGCTTGCCGGGGAAGCAACACAAGCTTTTGGATGTTACCTTGTTGTGTACAACTGGACAAATTTGTTGAAAGGTGGCAACAACAGCAAATCAAAATTTCCCAAGTCAGACAAATCAATTCTCAAAGAACAGAAACACTCAAAGAACCGAACTAAAATGAAAAAATAAAAAGCTATAAAAAAAGGATTGATTGATTAAGTAACAGGAGTAAAGACCTTACTCTTTACAAAAAAGTAACAAATCTTTGTTGTAGTACAATAAACAAGATTGATTAAGTAACAAATCTTTGTTGTAGTACAATAAACAACATTGTACCCAAGAAACACACTTAATACAAAAAAAGGGCTGTCTCCATCATTAAACCTTCCTCCAATTTCACCTTCTGTTCGTGATACACTGAGCATACCGCAACTATGAAGAGTGCGCTGAGAGGTGCCTTGAGTGAAACACAATATATAGCAAACAGTCTTTGGCCAATCCAGTATATAACACAATCTGTATAAACATAATATATGGAATATGAGTCTAAATCTTCACTTAAGCATAGATACAAAAACTGTACGCTTCATAATATTTGGCTAATCCATAAAACAAGGAAAGATGAGAACAATATCCCTTTTAACAAAATTCATCATCATCAGAGCCTTATCCCAAATTTTGGGGTCAGCTTTAAAAAAAGATTACATCATGAAAGACAAATGAGATGGATGAGGAAAAGAATAGTCTAAGTCAAAGACAATAGAAACAAGCAATAAGAACTACAAAAGATGAGAACATTATCACTGCCTACCTTAATAGCTTTTTCTTGAGATGGTACAACGATTAAAGAGTCACCTCGTCTTCATATGGATTGCAATGATCTTTAAACCACAACCTCAAGAACCCCTGGTCACAATTCATTTGTCTGTAATTTGTTACTAACCCATCAAGGGTGCCCTCTCAACTAAGAAAGCCAAAAAACTAAAGTACATAAGAAACACAAACTTCCAACCAAACTACATTTCCTACATTCAGCCATAATTCATGTTCAAAAAGTATAAAACGAGTTATTTCAACAAGAAAAACAGACCTTCTCAACATTTTCAGATTCCAGACCAGTCTTGAAAAGCTCCTCACAAGAACATGCAATCCAATATTTGCTTGAATCAGCGGTAGGCACTTAAAAATTATAAAACACACCTTCCAATGCCAATAGTTATGCAAGCCATAATTAAAGGTATATATAGTAGCATTCCTTTCTATGCCTTCATTAGAAATTAAAACTAGGATTAAACCTCAATTCTCAACTGATGATGGTAGTGCAAACAATGGTTATGATATTACCAGAGAGTTTGAAGTAAGAAAATAAGGTGGTTACATGAAGAAAGATGATTTCACATTGAAATGCTAACTATACAACTCTTCCCCACCTTCTAGCTGCACTAACAAACCATATATGCCTACATAAATGAGTATGCACCCTTCCTATAATAAGATAAATATGTATTTGAATCCATGATTACATGGCTCTACAGGGATTTATTGTTTCAATCAGATGAATATGTACACCATCATCAGTTGAATACAATCGTTGTATAGCCATAATAAGTTCTCCAACGAGAACATCACTACATGAACCATATACCAAAACCACCACCAAATTACAGCTTTTGAAAGACCAAAAATAACAAAAAACAAACAGCATTCCTATTCTATAGGATTATCTGTATCATGGTATCAGTAAGCTCAAAAATATGTATTGCAAGTAACTATAAAAAGCCCTACTGATACTCTGGTTTTCAATATGCGATGGTATGCAACAATAAGTTACTCTAACTTGTTTTTGAAGCCTATATTAACACTTAAATACGATGTTTAACACATAGATGCGCACATGGCCATCAGACATCACTAGAAATAGCAAACAAATAATTCAGCCATAGCAGAAACAATCATTTATCCCACATTTAATGCCCAATATATATAAGAAGGTAATTCATTACAAGATAATCAAACAATTATAAACCCAGAAGAACAAAAACTCAAGCATGTATTAGTCGAAATTGGACAAAACCCGTTAACAGAAACTCATTAATATCCCCAATTATAACCACCTCACTAACAGAAACATCAGAAAACAACCTTAAAATCAATCCAGATTCCTTCCACCTTCAAATAAAACCATAAGAACCCAAACTCAAGCTTGTATTAGTCAAAATTGGACAAAACCCATTAACAGAAACTCATTAATATCCTCAATTATAATGAACCCAGTTACAGAAAAACCAGAAATCTACCTTAGAATCAATCCAGATTCCATACCACTTCAAGCAAACCATAAGAACCCAAAATCAAGCTTATATTAATGAAAATTGGACAAACCCATTAATAGAAACACAATAATAAGCCCAATTATAACAAACCCACTTACGGAAAAATCAGAAGACTACCTTCCAATTAATCCAGATTTCACCCCCCCTTAAACAATCATAAGAACTCAAATTCAAGCTTATACTAATCAAAATTGGACAAAACCCACTAACAGTAACACATTAACATCCCCAATTATAAAAAACCCACTTATAATCTGAGTCAGAGTCGGATTGACGGCGACAGCCAACGACGACGAGAGAGGGCTGAGAGAGGTCCGAAGACGACGAGAAGCTTCGGGAGTGGAGGATCTAAAACTTGAGAGAGAGGGCTGAGAGAGAAAGAGCGCGAATGGACTGACGGCGACGGCGAGAGAGGGCTGAGGACGACGAGATGCGTTCAATCTAAAACTTGCTTGAGAGAGAGAGGATGGTTCGTTGGTTGACAGATCTTCGAAGAGAAAGGGTTACAGACGTTCGTTCTGTTTGAACGAAGAAGATGGATCGAAGAGATAGAGAAGTGATTTGATAAGAGAGAGGGAGTGAAAAGAAAATAATATAATATTTGAGGGAGCCGATTATAAATACCATACGTTTTATAATAAAAGCGTAACATTAGCGCTGAACCGTCGGATGCGTTATAATCTAACGGCGCAAAAACCTAGGCACGAGACTTGGAAGACTTTGGGGCCGCTGAACCGCTCCCATATATATATATATATATATATGGCAGCGGTTCAGCGGCCCCAAAGTCTTCCAAGTTTCGTGCCTAGGTTTTTGCGCCGTTAGATTATAACGCATCCGACGGTTCAGCGCTAATGTTACGTTTTTATTATAAAATGTATGGTATTTATAATCGACTCCCTCAAATCTTATATTATTTTCTTTTAACTCCCTCTCTCTTATCAAATCACTTCTCTATCTCTTCGATCCATCTTCTTCGTTCAAACAGAACGAACTTCTGTAACCCTTTCTCTTCGAAGATCTCTCAACCAACGAAACATACTCTCTCTCTCTCAGTCAAGCAAGTTTTAGATCGAACGCATCTCGTCGTCCTCAGCCCTCTCTCGCCGTCGCCGTCAATCCATCTTTCTTCGCGCTCTTACTCTCTCTCTCAGCCCTCTCTCTCAAGTTTTAAATCCTCCACTCCCGAAGCTTCTCGTCGTCTTCGGACCTCTCTCAGCCCTCTCTCACCGTCGCCGGCTGTCGCCGTCAATCCGACTCTGACTCAGATTATAAGTAGGTCTTTTATAATTGGGGATGTTAATGTGTTACTGTTAGTGGGTTTTGTCCAATTTTAATTAGTATAAGCTTGAATTTGAGTACTTACGATTGCTTTAAGGGGGGTGAAATCTGGAATAATTGGAAGGTAGTCTTCTGATTTTTCCGTAAGTGGGTTTGTTATAATTGGGCTTATTGTTGTGTTTCTATTAATGGGTTTTGTCCAATTTTGATTAATATAAGCTTGAGTTTGGGTTCTTATGGTTTGCTTGAAGGGATATGGAATCTGGATTGATTCTAAGGTAGATTTTTGGTTTTTCTGTAACTGGGTTCGTTATAATTGAGGATATTAATGAGTTTCTGTTAATGGGTTTTGTCCAATTTTGACTAATACAAGCTTGAGTTTGGGTTCTTATGGTTTTATTTTAAGGTGGATGGAATCTGTAATATTTGAAGGGGCAGGTCACAGCACAAGACGTATCGACGATGTTGCAAAATGGGCAGAATAGCATAATTTTCCTGATTAACAATGGTGGGTACACCATAGAAGTTGTGAAACTAGTTAATTGTTCTAGAGGTTATGCTCTGCTCTTAGGTAGTCATATTGTGCTGCTTTTGAACCTTAACTCTTTGGAAAATAAACTCTTTTTAACATTAGGCATGTTGTGGTCATTCTCAATTGCCTATTAAATTATGGTTCCTAAATTTCTTGTGTCTATGATCCAGTAATGTTATTGACTGTTATTTTGATTTTTGATCGAATTAATTTAGTTATTCGAATTCATTTCCCTTCTTATTGCAGATATTAAGAGATCTTGGTGTCCGCACGATGAAGCTGATGACCAATCGACGTGTGCAACCTGTAGTATGCCATCACACATGTATGAGTGTGCTGAGTTCAGTTTTATGTTGGAAGTGAGAGCATCCTTGAGAGTTAGAAATTGAACTATTTTATGACGGAGATGGGGAGGGATTTTGAAGAAATGTTGGGATGATTGTCTTGTAAAAACCGTTTTCAACGGTTGGATTTGATCAAAATGAAGGGAATACTTTTATAAAAAATCTATGAAAAAAAAAAAGATGAAATAAAAGAAATATTTGGAAATCTTTGTTGGATGATCATCATTTTGGGTTTGGATTCTATCTACAGTTGTAACTAGCCCCCATATTCTTTGCTTTTTTATCAATTTTTTTTAAATGTTCATTTTTATCGCAGATTGGAAGGCCTGTGATCTATGGCCTAACATCGAATGGAGAATATGGGGGGCAAGATATGTCATCGAGATGTTAAGGGATGAGCTTGAGCTTACCAAGGCCCTTAGTATGTGTCCCCAACATGCATGAGGGATATTACTAGGAACAATGTACAGACAACGTGATCAGTTTCTATTATAGGTGTTAATTGTGTGCATCTGGGCTCTCTATTTTTCATATTGTAACATTTTTCCCATTTGTGAAAGAAATTTGTAATGGAATACTACGGGTTATCCAATGAAGGAAATGGTTTCATTCTTCTGCAATTATTTACCTTTTGTTTGATCAATCAATGGTATTGCTTTGTACAAAATAACATAGATCGGATGGTTAATATCACTTTATTATGTTGATTTTGATCTCTTAACCATCTTTAACTAGGGATGTTAATGGGTACTTAATTGATTGGACACCCATCTGGATCCAATATCTACAATTCTGGTTTTATGACAATGAAAAATAAAGGAATATTAAATTGTGTGGTCTTTGTTCTAGGCTTGCCGGGGAAGCAACACAAGCTTTTGGATGTTACCTTGTTGTGTACAACTGGACAAATTTGTTGAAAGGTGGCAACAGCAGCAAATCAAAATTTCCCAAGCCAGACAAATCAATTCTCAGCTAACAAAGAACAAAAACACTCAAAGAACCAAACTAAAATGAAAAAAATAAAAAGCTATAAAAAAAGGATTGATTGATTAAGTAACAGGAGTAAAGACCTTACTCTTTACAAAAAAGTAACAAATCTTTGTTGTAGTACAATAAACAAGATTGATTAAGTAACAAATCTTTGTTGTAGTACAATAAACAACAATGTACCCAAGAAGCACACTTAATACAAAAAAGGGATGTCTCCATCATTAAACCTTCCTCCAATTTCACCTTCTGTTCGTAATACACTGAGCATACCGCAACTATGAAGAGCACGCTGAGAGGTGCCTTAAGTGAAACACAATATATAGCAAACAGTCTTTGGCCAATCCAGTATATAACACAATCTGTATAAACACAATATATGGAATATGAGTCTAAATCTTCACTTAAGCATAGATACAAAAAATGGACGCTTCACAATATTTGGCCAATCCATAAAACAAGGAAAGATGAGAACAATATCCCTTTTAACAAAATTCATCACCATCAGAGCCTTATCCCCAATTTTGGGGTCAGCTTTAAAAAAAGATTACATTATGAAAAACATATGAGATGGATGAGGAAAAGAATAGTCTAAGTCAAAGACAATAGAAACAACCAATAAGAACTACAAAAGATGAGAACAATATCACTGCATACCTTAATAGCTTTTTCTTGAGATGGTACAAGGATTAAAGAGTCACCTCATCTTCATATGGATTGCAATGATTTTTAAACCACAACCTCAAGAACTCCTGATCACAATTCATTTGTCTGTAATTTGTTACTAACCTATCAAGGGTGCCCTCTCAACTAAGAAAGCCAAAAAACTAAAGTACATAAGAAACACAAATTTCCAACCAAACTCCACTTCCTACATTCAGCCATAATTCATGTTCAAAAAGTATAAAACGAGTTATTTTAACAAGAAAAACAGACCTTCTCAACATTTTCAGGTTCTAGACCAGTCTTGAAAAACTCCTCACAAGAACATGCAATCCAATATTTGCTTGAATCAGCGGTAGGCACTTAAAAATTATAAAACATACCTTCCAATGCTAATAGCAATGCAAGCCATAATTAAAGGTATATATAGTAGCATACCTTTCTAGGCCTTCATTAGAAATCAAAACTAGGATTAAACCTCAATTCTCAACAGATGATGGTAGTGCAATCAATGGTTATGATATTACCAGAGAGTTTGAAGTAAGAAAATAAGGTGGTTACATGAAGAAAGAATGATTTCACATTGAAATGCTAACTATACAACTCTTCCCCACCTTCTAGCTGCACTAACAAACCATATATGCCTACATAAATGAGTATGCACCCTTCCTATAATAAGATAAATATGCATTTGAATCCATGATTACATGGCTCTACAGGGATTTATTGTTTCAATCAGATGAATATGTACACCATCATCAGTTGAATACAATCGTTGTATAGCCATAATAAGTTCTCCAACGAGAACATCACTACATGAACAATATACCAAAACCACCACCAAATTACAGCTTTTGGAAGACCAAAAATAACCAAAAACAAATAGCATTCCTATTTTTTAAGGATTATCCATATCATGGTATCAATAAGCTCAAAAATATGTATTGCAAGTAATTTTATAAAGCCCTACTGATACTCTGGTTTTCAATATGCGATGGTATGCAACAATAAGTTACTCTAACTTGTTTTTGAAGCCTATATTAACACTTAAATACGATGTTTAACACATAGATGTGCACATGGCTATCAGACATCACTAGAAATAGCAGACAAATAATTCAGCCATGGCAGAAACAATCATTTATCCCACATTTAATGCCTACTATATATAAGAAGGTAATTCATTGCAAGAGAATCAAACAATTATAAACCCAGAAGAACCAAAACTCAAGCATGCATTAGTCGAAATTGGACAAAACCCGTTAACAAAAACTCATTAATATCCCCAATTATAACCAGCTCACTAACAGAAACATCAGAAAACAACCTTAAAATCAATCCAGATTCCATCCACCTTAAAATAAAACCATAAGAACCCAAACTCAAGCTTGTATTAGTCAAAATTGGACAAAATCCATTAACAGAAACTCAGTAATATCCTCAATTATAACGAACCCAGTTACAGAAAAACCAGAAATCTACCTTAGAATCAATCCAGATTCCATATCCCTTCAAGCAAACCATAAGAACCCAAACTCAAGCTTATATTAATCAAAATTGGACAAAACCCATTAATAGAAACACAATAATAAGCCCAATTATAACAAACCCACTTACGAAAAAATCAGAAGACTACCTTCCAATTATTCCAGATTTCACCCCCCCTAAAACAATCATAAGAACTCAAATGCAAGCTTATACTAATCAAAATTGAACAAAACCCACTAACAATAACACATTAACATCCCCAATTATAAAAAAACCCACTTATAATCTGAGTCAGAGTCGGATTGATGGCGACAGCCGGCGACGGCGAGAGAGGGCTGAGAGAGGTCCGAAGACGACGAGAAGCTTCGGGAGTGGAGGATCTAAAGCTTGAGAGAGAGGGCTGAGAGAGAGAGTAAGAGCGCGAAGAAAGATGGACTGACGGCGACGGCGAGAGAGGGCTGAGGACGACGAGATGCGTTCGATCTAAAACTTGCTTGACTGAGAGAGAGGATGTTTCGTTGGTTGAGAGTTCTTCAAAGAGAAAGGGTTACAGACGTTCGTTCTGTTTGAACGAAGAAGATGGATCGAAGAGATAGAGAAGTGATTTGATAAGAGAGAGGGAGTTAAAAGAAAATAATATAAGATTTGAGGGAGCCGATTATAAATACCATACATTTTATAATAAAAGCGTAACATTAGCACTGAACCGTCGGATGCGTTATAATCTAACGGTGTAAAAACCTAGGCACTAAACTTGGAAGACTTTGGGGCCGCCGAACCGCTCCATATATATATATATTTATATATATATATATATATATATATATATATATATATATATATATATATGGGTCGGGTTCCTGCAACACACATTGCGACACACATATAGACAACGTGTTTGTCTTATATGGGCAAAAATGTTTGGAATGAGCTGATTTTTTGTGAGGATGATCTCTGTGATGAGGGAATCATCCTGGCAAAAAATCATCCCATTCCAAAACTTGTAACCCCATCAAAATTGATTTACAAAAATTGGACGGTCTATAATTTTTCAACAAAAATTGGACGGTCTAGAAGTTTCATAATGAGCTGATTTTTAGCAAGGATGATCTCCTCACCACAGAGATCATCCTCACAAAAAATCAGCCCATTCCAAACATTTTTGCCCATATAAGACAAAACACGTTGTCTATATGTGTGTTGAAATGGTTGTCGTTTGAACCTGATATATATATATATATATATATAGGGAGCGGTTCGGCAGCCCTAAAGTTTGCCAAGTTTGGTGTCGAACATTTTTTGTAAATCACTTTTGATGGGGTTAGAAGTTTTGGAATAGGCTGATTTTTTGTGAGGATGATCTCACAAAAACTTAGCTCATTTTGAAACTTCTAACCCTAGTTTACAAGTTGAAGAATCGTGGACCGTCCAATTTTTGTAAATCACATTTGATGGGGTTAGAAGTTTTGGAATAGGCTGATTTTTGGTGAGGATGATCTCCTCATCATAGAGATCATCCTCACAAAAAATCAGCTCATTCCAAAGCTTCTAACCCATATTTTGAAAAATGTTTGGTACCAAACTTGGCAAACTTTAGGGCTGCTGAACCGTCCCCATATATATATATATGGGTCCCGTTCCCTGGCTAACGTTTTGCCCAACCGTTTACCAAACTTATATCAACCGTTCGATCTATCGCAATCTGACGGACGCGTTTTAATTCCGCTGTTTTATAAACTTATACAAATATTACAGTGCAATCCCTCATAATATATTAATATTATTATGACGTCCCTCTTCTCTTTAAACCAAACCGAACAGAATAGAGAGTTCTGTCTCTCTTCGAAGAGAACTCTACGAACTCTCTCTGACTCTCTCTCTTCTCAAAATTTGTCTAAATTCATGATTGTTTGTCTCAAATTTCAGATCTGTCTTCGTTTTCTCCCCTTTTAACTCCTTATTTCATCCTCAAAACCCTAACAACAATTTTAACAGATCTACGATGTTTTAGTTCCTCTCTCGGTCTCTTATCTCTTTAGATTTGAAAAAAAAAAAAAAACCTCTAGAATCCAAATTTAGATCCAGTCAACGATGAAGAGCTCGAGCCGTTTCTTCACGATCGGGCTCGTAACGGCTTGGTATTCTTCGAACATTGGGGTTTTGTTACTCAACAAGTATCTCCTTAGCAATTATGGATTCAAGTATCCGATCTTCCTCACTATGTGCCACATGACAGCTTGTTCTCTCTTCAGCTACATTTCAATCTCTTGGTTCAAGATGGTTCCTATGCAGACCATCAGATCTCGTGTTCACTTCATGAAGATCGCTATGCTTAGCTTTGTTTTCTGCGCCTCTGTTGTTAGTGGCAATTTTTCGCTTCGATTCCTTCCTGTTTCGTTTAATCAGGCTATAGGTGCAACTACACTGTTCTTCACTGCCGTGTTTGCTTACATCATGACTGTGAAGAGGGAGGTTTGGTTTAAAGAGAAGAGGGACGTCACAATAATATTAATATATTATGAGGGATTGCGCTGTAATATTTGTATAAGTTTATAAAACGGCGGAATTAAAACACGTCCGTCAGATCGCGATAGATCAAACGGTTGATATAAGTTTGGTAAACGGTTGGGCAAAACGTTAGCCAGGGAACGTGACCCTATATATATATATATATATATATGGGAAATGTTCAGCACCCTAAGTTTTACCACACACTTTAACAAACGTTTTTTGTCCTACATGGGTTAGAAGATTTGGAATGGGCTGATTTTTGGTGAGGATGATCTCTATGATTAGAAGATCATCCTCCCTAAAAATCAGCCCATTCCGAAATGTTTAGCCCCATGTTTACAAGTTGAAAAATCGTGGACCGTCCATTTTTTGTAAATCATTTTTGGGGGTTAGAAGTTTTGGAATGAGCTGATTTTTGGTGAGGATGATCTCCTCACCATAGAGATCATCCTCACCAAAAATCAGCCCATTCCGAAACTTCTAACCCATGTAGGACAAAACGCGTTTGTTAAAGTGTGTGGTAAAACTTAGGGTGCCGAACGGGACCCTATATATATATATATATGTATTGAACTTTTTTCCTGGTCTACTGCTTTGATAAACCAGGTTGTGTTGGTTCCATTGATCTAAATCTTGAAGTATATGCATTTGTTTTCATTGAGTTATCCCCGATATTTAGGCTTATCTTATTTTTCCAGCTGATTTCGTTATTCTTGCAAATAACTGGAAAACTTGCTTGGTATTTGCTGTTGATGTGAGATTATTGCCTTTGTTTATGGTTGTACGGGAAAATCTTGGTCCTATCTTTTTTTTGATGTTCCACAGCCTTTTGTCTCCTATGTATCTTGTTTAGATTGATTTACCCTAGCTTTGAAATGACTTGAATGTGTAAATGGTCCATTCTACACTTCTATTTCACGTGGATTTGTTGACTTGGTACATAGGCAGTCATGTACTTGGGCTGAAACCATTCATTGTTGCTTGTTTCTACCAAAGTTTGATTATGATGTGCTTTGTTGTGTCAAATAAGGATAGTGTTGTTATCTATTATTTATCGAGTAGATAAATATGTAGTAATTGCAGCAATGGGATAAATTATTGTTCATGAAAATTTGGACAATATTTCACTGCTAAAGCTCAAGAAGATAAGGTGTACACTGTTGGGCACAAAAAATTGTCTTGGTTAAGAAATTTCTATCTGTTATAGTTTGAGTTTTTGCCTTGGATAAGTTATCTCTGTTCTTGTGGTTGTAATTTTCTTTTCAAGTTAAGTGGAAGCAGATCTTGTAGCCAACAATAAATTTTTTTTTTCACTGTAAGGAATTTCTAACAGGACTTGATAGGAGCGGAACTTAGATCAAGTCTGCTAGAGAAGACGGATCTACCCACAAAGATTTCTGAGATAATCTATCTGGAACTTATTAACAAAAAATAAAGGATAGATGAAGAGAATAGTTCATTAATGCCAACTTGTGATGATGAGGCTCCTGAAGCTCATATATTGATCTCACAACTGTGGTTGGCATCGATTTACGTGCTGAAGATGTTGGGTATGCATTGCAATTTCTTGAATCTGCAAGGATTTTGGAGAAGTAACTATAACTATGGTTATATTTTGCTTTGGGTTAGAAATTGAAAGGAAGGTTTGATGTTTCACTTGGAAGACATTTATATATTTTCAATTTTTAAGTTAAAATGATAAACTTTGTTTAGATTCTAGTATTAAGTTGCTGATTTTGGTTTCAGTGTGCTTGGTAGTTGTTTAAGAGGTTATTTTTTTATCCATGTTTTATCCGTAGTACAAAGACCTTTGGCTTTGCAATTTTGTATAGGAAAAATGCTTAAATCAAAAGATAAAGGATTAGATGGCAAATGCTGTCCTAAAAAACAGTGCTCCACTTTCTATTTCTAAGCAAGATAATCTCGTTTCAAAAATGAAAATTGAAATCACTGAAGCTCACGTTGAGATGCTAGAAGCAAAAAACATGGCAACTAAGAGTACGTTCTGGAACCGTTGCACTCTTCACCTAATTTGTTGACTTAACTGTGTTTATATTTATATTTTATTTCAACAATCACTTGATTCATGTACATACCAGGGACAAGAAAAGGTCAAAATGGCAGAAAGGGCTTTAGGTAAAGTTCAGGAGTCTCTAAATCCAACAGAGCTCCCAACTGATTGGGGTGGCTTAGCAAAAGTTGATGTGACTATAGAATCTCTCCTTTTTTAAATTATAAATCTTGAAAAATAATTTTTTTTATTATAAATCCAGAAAAACGACTGTCGTTAACAGTCATTTTTTTTTTACTGTCATTAACAGTCGTTTTTTACGACGGCTTAAAACCGTGGTTTTTTCCAACATTTATCGACAGTCGCAAATTAAACGCGACTCCTTTTAAAACGACTGTAAGAGCAGTCGTTTATTGCGCATTATGATGTAGTGATATAGAAGAATTATTGCTTACCTAGATATCATCATCAACAACAATTTCGCTGAATGTTCGCTTCCTATCTATAGCAATGTCTTGTATTCATCCACGTGTCTTCAAATCTACTTTTACTTTCTCAATTCATATGTTTGATCTATTAAAACATTAAGATGCACATTTATTCTCAATAGTTCTTCCTTTGAATATCGCCTATCTCTTGACTGATTCAAAGTTTCAAATTGTCATTGTAATTTAATAACATAACTCTTGCTTAGAAGTAGCAAGGAGAATTTGAGCCCCTCCATCATGACATGATGATTGATTTTGGAAATTGGGAATTCAGTCCTGTGGATCTCGAGAACCCATTTCCAAATAACGAAGGTTTTGTCCACCTATGGCATGGAGATGACGATTTACTTGCACTGTTAGCCTCCAACGCTACATCGTTGGAAAGCTCCCATGGATTCATTATCACGAACTAAAGGATTGAGGTCACAAGTTCCTATATGCTGACGGTATGAGTGAAGCGATGATAAAGGCACTTGTACTTGGGAAAAAATAGCGACCTATAATGATGCTTAGCTTTAGTGTGCTTTCTATGCATCCATCTAGACTTTCATTTTGTTTTTGGGGTTTTGCATTATGTGATTTGGTTAGCTTCTTTTGATAATTTTTCTTCTAATATGGGCAATTATAAATTTTTTTTTAATTTTTTCACTAAAAAATCAAGAAAAAATGACTATTAAAGAACGGTCATTTTTTCCGACAGTTGAAAACAGTTGTTTATGACGACACTTTTCCTACTGACAATGTTTGTCACAAATGAAAAATGACTCACTTTAAAACGACTGCTTTGTGATGTTTAAACAGTCGTTTATGGTGCATTTTGACGTAGTAACTACCTTACTAAGTCAACTCAAAAATCAGACTTACGTTAAAATTTGACAATTATGTGATTATATTCAATATTTTAATTTATAAAACAAATATAGGGACCGACTAGTTGCACACCTTCTATTAACAAATTGCACTCCATTGATTATACTCCAAAAATAAAAAAATATTTAATTTGTATGGTCTAATATATTTACAAACATCAAAAATCCCTTATAATCATCATATGTTCAGATTGATAAGCCAAGATTTGGTTTTGACGATTTTAAAGTCATTGTGAGGCTTAAGAAACTCGTTGGAATCCATGTTGACACTTCAGACTTGTTAGTGATCATAGAATTTCAAGAAATAAGATCCAAACATAGACTTTTATCAATTTCTAAACAATACCTAAATAGAAAGTGAAAAACCAATACCTTTAACTAGAACCACCGAAAAAAACATGAGCAAAATTAATCTCTAAGAAAATAGAGGACAAACATAGAAGAAGTAATGGGAAGATGAATAAGCCCCTAAATCATAAGATTGGCATAATGAAGCTCAATTAGTAGGTCAAATTTGAGGCTTTAAAAAACTATTTTTTTAATGCTAGAGTGCAACCAACAATTATTGGTGTACGCAACCAGTTGATCCCAAAATATATTACTATTTATTATTTACTTTAAAATTCTAAAAATTATTTCTAAAATAATTATCAATTTGATAAATTGGTTTTTTCGTTAATCCAAGTTGACTCGTGAATCGTCAACATCTTGACTCGACTCAGTAGTCATCTAAAACCATCAAAGACGAAGTTAAGTTCACAATTTACACACATGCCATATGTTAATTGGCATTGGATATTTTACTGTCCAACGGCATTATACAATAGAAAGATTCTAAATTGGAGGGAAACAGGGGTTCTTCAATCTTACATATATGAGGGAAGAAACTTACGTACAGGAAAACATGAGAGACTGAAAGATTTGAGTTTCTGAAATTTTTGTTCAGGAGATTTTGATTTATTACAGAAAAGAAGATCAATTTTTTTTTTTCTCTTGATCTTAATCAACTGGAGATGAATCGAGCAAGAGAAATAGAAGAAATAGAGGAAGACATGCCTTCTGGATCTTCTTCAGGTGATTTTTAATTACTTCTTCATTGTTTGATCTGATCCACATTTTTTACTTCTTATTCTGATTGATTATTAGATAACAAAATTTAATTCGAAATCTCTTTTTGGTTTAATTTCAATAGAAATTTCATTTAACATTATCGAATTTGTTTGTCAAGAATCTGTTTCTTTAGTATCTTTAATGAAAATTCAATGTGATTTTAATCGCTCGGTAATTAGATCTGATTGTTAATTCCAAATTCTATTAATGTGAAGTGGAGATCAGACTGCACGGTAACATAATTTCGATTTTGTTGAAATTAAATAGATTTTCTTTGTTTCAATTTCAAAACGATTGAAATTCTGAATCTTTTCTAGTTTTCTGCTGATTTCAAAATTTGAATCACTTTCTCTTTCTTGTAAACAAAAAATGCAGGAATTGAATCAAAACACTCATAATTCGCATAATTTCTTCTTGAATGTTTGATCTGATCCACATATACTTTTTTTTTTTTACTTCTAATTCTGATTAATTAATTAGATTAGAACATATAATTCGAAATTTCATTTTTTCTTCAATAAAAATTTCATTTAACACCATCAAATTTGTTGTGATC
The DNA here is from genome assembly GCF_017979445.1 of Akebia trifoliata. Taxonomy (NCBI): domain Eukaryota; kingdom Viridiplantae; phylum Streptophyta; class Magnoliopsida; order Ranunculales; family Lardizabalaceae; genus Akebia; species Akebia trifoliata. The sequence continues at coordinate 20,711,380 of NC_141381.1, forward strand.
AAGAATATATTTCTTTGGTATCTTTAATGAAAGTTCAATGTGATTTTGATTGCGTAGTTATTAGCTCTGATTGTTAATTCGAAACTCTGTTATTGTGAAGTGGAATCAAACTGCGTGCTAACATAATTTTAATTTTTTAAATTAAATAGGTTTTCTTGGTTTCAATTTCAAACAATGGAAATTTCATTCAACTTTATGGAATTTGTTGTCAAGAATCTATTTCTATAGTATCCTTAATGAAATTAATTCAATGTGATTTTGATTGATTAGCACTGATTGTTAATTCAAAATTCTGTTATTGTGTATTGGAGATAATTAAGACTGTTTCGATTTCAAAATGATTGAAATTCTTAATCTTTATTCGTTTTCTACTGATGTTAAGATTTTCAATAATTTGCTCTTTCTTGAGTAATGAAACATGCAGGAATTGAAACAAAAGGTGAAACAAGCAAATCTTCGGCTCTTAATTCACTTAAGAGATACACATTAGAAGAGCTTGCAATTGAGTCGAGCAACAATGTCTTCTCAAATTCTTTCTTGAAGAACTGTAATACTCATGAAGGCACTCGGTTGTTCACTTTCAGAGAGCTCACAGAGGCAACAAATAATTTCAACAGAAACACTATCTTGGGACAAGGTGCATTTGGAGATGTTCACAAAGGGACATTCTCAAATGGTCAGGTACATATAATTTTCTATAATTCGCAGCGACTCGAGTACTAGATTCGTTCATCAGTTTCTGATTTGTAAACAAATGTTTGAAAAATATCGCCAATAGGAAGTTACTGTGAAAAAGATTATAACAAATGTGAGGCATGGGGAAGAAGTATTTAGGCACGGGGAAGAAGTATTTAAGACGGAAATTCTAATGCTCACGCTTCTTCATCATCCCAATATTATCAATCTGATTGGTTATTGTATCGAAGGGGGGAACGGGTTCTTGTCTACGAATTTATGAGTGAGGGTACTTTGGCAGATCATCTCCATGGTAAGAATGATTAGATTGCAGTTGCTCATATTTTTAATTTTGGAGCTTTTCTTTGAGTTGTTCTTTTTTTTTTTTTTTTTTTTAATAATTTCAAAACTTGAAAATCCATTCAACACTTCGTGAGCTGTTTGGAGCAACTCTAATTAAAAATTAAGTAAAATTTAAAAATATTTAAAAAGAGGATTTTAGTATCTTAAGAATTAAAATAAATAATATTAAATATAGCCACTTAAATCAGTAGAATTTATAACCCAACTCAGTATATTTTAGAGCTGACTCGGAGGAATTAATGATTTGACTTAACTACTTGTTAACCGAGTCTCAGGCCAGAGTCACCTCAATGAGTTTCTCAATTACTTGCTGAGTTGAGTCACGGGGCAGACTGCAGAGTCATCTGAGAAGCCCTTAAAGTTCATTCTTAACTTGGAAGTATGGAAACTATCCACCCCTCACATAGATCGGAGGGGTTTGAAATGAAAAATATTATATAGCAAAACAACAGGAATAATTTTGTCATTTCAAATTAGAGTGGTCAGAGCCAGAGACAAGCATGGTTTTTAAACTCGGTTTCTTGTCTCGTCTCATTCAGCTCTAATACCGAGTTGACTCGGATGATACGTCTCGTCTTGTTCTACATTGAGACAATAGTTTTTAACCATTTAAAAAATTCTGAAAAATTCTGAAAAAAAATTCAAAAATGATTCCTATTAAAAAATGAAGCCAAAAAAGCATAGAATTAAAAAAAAAATTTCATAATATACCTATCAAAATAAATAAATTAAATATTTACATTATTACATATGTTTCATTTTCATTGCACAAGTGCACTAAACTTGTTTTTCAAACACAACATTTAAAGAGTACCAAACTTACCATAAAAAATATCAAAGCACTACCATTAAATAATTTATGCTAAAACCCCAATCCATTTGAACTTTCTTGAAATAACATACAGGCACTATTAAACTTTCAAATGAATTATTCCAGAGTTCTATGTAAACATAAGGAAACATTGAGTCGTTAGAAATCAATCAAAGCACTAATTGCAATTCGATAAAATGCAAATGCATGATAATAGTAGGTTCATACACGTAAAAATAATTTAAATACTAATATAACACTTAGTTTGAGTTTAGGGTAATTTGAAAGGAAAAAATCGAGAAAAAAAAAATCTCAAAAGGAAGAAAGGAAGAAGATGAAACTTACTTGATTTGGAGGAAGATGAAGCAAATCTACTTCGATTTCGTCTTGAATTGGATGAAAAAGATGACGTTTTCCCCCAAAACCTTATCCTTTTTTGTTCACTTGGTTGAAAATATCAAGTAAAATCAATTTGGGTGAAAGAATATAGGGTTGAGGATGTTTAACTCATTTGTCTCGTTTAACTCAAACGAGATTTTGAAAATCTCGTTCAATACGTATCGTTTAACTCGCGATTTATTCATTACTATGAGGTTTCGTTTGTCTCGGATGAGATATTGGAAAATCTCGTCCAAGACATCTCGCTTATCTCACGATACACGGTCATCTCAAATTTCTTAGTGAGTTGGTCTAGTTCAACCGTGATACCGAGTTAACTCGGGCAATACTTTTTGGTCTATGACGAGTTTAAAAACCATGGAGACAAGGGACCAAACTCATAACAGTTTGAGTCAAAGGAAGAGGTTTATCAGAAAAAGCCCTTTATTATTTAGGAGGACAATCACAAAATTGTCACAATTTTTAAAAAATTCTCTGATAAGGGACTAAATTTAATCACAAGTTGGCACACTTTTTCAATATCACTTGCAAGAATTTTTTGCATTTTAACTGATAAACACACCTTAAATTAATTTGATTAATTAGATGTAGCCATTGGATTTGAACATAATCTTTAACAGGACTTGTGAATATGTTCAAATCCTACAGCTAGAAATCACAAATCAAACTGAGGTTATGTTTGTAGGACAATTAGACCAAACATTTATGCCAATATCCATAATTTGGTGCTCAAAAATGATTTTATCTTGTTGTATAGATCCGCCACCTGAAAAGAAACTAGACTGGCGCACAAGGATGAAGATAGCAACGGGTGTAGCTAGAGCGATGGAATACTTGCACTCTTCGACACGGCTTGAGATTCCACCAGTTTTCTTCAAGGATCTAAAACCAACCAACATATTATTGGACGAAGAATTCCATCCAAAGATGTCTGATTTTGGAACAGCAAAGTTTGCTCCAACTTCTTCCAAGGAACAAAAATCGATGCTAGCTTCTGACATCTCAAGCTTCGGGATGTTTTTGTTGCAGCTAATTACAGGACGCAAAGAAATTGACATGACAAGAACTAAAGATCAATACATTAATTCATGGGTATTAATCAATCCTACCTTACATGTTTTTGTTTTAATTTTCTCCAAGGATGGTGTTTTAAAATTAATTTGATGCATGCAGGCACACCCATTGTTGAAAGATCGATCGAAACACCGAGAGATGGTAGACCCAAACCTACAAAATGATGGGTACCCAATGGAAGGGGTATCGAATGTTCTCGATATGGCATACAGGTGTATGCTATACAGGGTTGTCAAACCTCCTACTATTGGCGAGATGGTGAACATGCTGTCTGAATTGGTAGACCATGTTGAAGTGGTTCCAGATCATCAAGGAGATGTAATTGAGGAAGATGGAAGAAGAAACAGAGATGATGGAGAGGAAGTAGAGAGGAGTACAAGCAAAACATGCTTTGGATGTGTCTCACTTTGAAGAAACAAACTTGGTTTTATTCTTTTTCAATAAATTTCTTTGTTGTTTCCAGAATAGTATAGAAGGAAAACGCTCATATTAATGGTGGTGCAACTTGGGTGGGGACTCAACTTAACCTTTAGACCAAGTTTTAGAATTTTTGTACATTTTGGATATAAGTCCATTTCACTGTAATAGTTGAATAAGCATTGGCTAGCATTAAAAAGTTTCAAAGTAACCTGAAGTTTTTGTGAGATGATCTTCGTTTTGTGGGCAACTGACGTACAAGGAATGCTAACGTCTCATGTTGAAAATTTTCAAAACAATGTGTTCTCCAAAAATGTCCTTAAAACATATCAATATTTTGTAGAAAATTATTTACTAGATCATGTGGTAGCAGGGAGGTGTCAATTCGTACAATTTTAATCATTGACAACAACGGGTGAGTGGACATTAAGAATGAAGACGCATACTAACTAAATTATAAACATGTGGTAAAATTCATAGTTTTATTCATGAATTTTGTTGAGGGTAAGTTTTGAATTCAAGACGTCGTGACTTTTATTTGTAAAGTGTAGACATTTCTTTAATTGGTGAAACATAAGCTAAAACAAATTTTCCCTTTTTTGATGTGAGGGAGAAAGAGAGTGTACCTCACGAGCATATGATGGCCCAAGGCACCGTGGGATTACAGCCCATTGTGTTTGGGGTCAACTCGTCAAAAAATCTTAGTATGCATGTGATGCGCACGCAAAGGGGTGTAAATCTCAAATTTAAGCTTCAACCGTTGATCTGACTAACCATTTGGATCCTCCAACATTTAGAAATGGGCCTACTGTCTATAAAATTGATCGTGCCCTAATGTTTTATATACAGAACCAAAATAGTTCCACAATCTTAAAACCAATATTATTTATATTCTATTTTTGTTTTTACACTCTAAAACATGTATTTCAAACCTGAACATGTGAAATCGGATTTGTTGAAACCAAAACCCTTTAAAGGGAAGTTTTACCAAAGATGGAGTCAGAAGATGCTTCTCTTCCTTGAAGTCTTAAATGCATTGTTTGTTCTCAAGGTAGAAAAACATGTAGAAACATATCCTAATCTGCAAAATTAGGTCAAAGCAAATGGGATTTGTAGAAATTACATTTTATCTTATCTTATAAACACTTTGTATGATATTTACTGTGTGTATGAGATTTCTATAGAAGTGTGAGGGGCATTAGAAGATAAGTATGCAATAGAAAATGCGGGTGTCAAAAAATATATAGTCAAAACATTTCTAGAATTTTTAATTATGGTTGGAAAGTCAATTGGACCAAGTGAATGAATTTCATAATATCATTCAAGAATTAACTTATGAAAGTATTAAATTGACTGAACAATTTGTAATGTTATCCTTAATTGAGAAATTTCCTGGAAGCTGGAATAAATACAAGACTAATTTGAGGCAAAAGAAGAAAGATAAATCTCTTGAAGACCTCATTATTCATATCAACATAGAAGATACTAGTAGACATAGAAAAAAATGGTAAAGTGAAACAATTTGTCACCGAAGCCAATCTTACTGAAAGAGATTTTCAACCTCCTAGGTTCAAACCTAAGAAGATATTCAAAAAAGAGGAACTAAGAATGAAGAACACCATTGGTTTCAAAAAGCTAAAATGCAGTTGTTTCATGTGTGGTAAACATGGTCATCATGCAACTGAGTGCAGATTTAAGAAGACCAAAGAAAAATCAAAAGGCAACCATGTGAATTTAATAGAGATAGATGATGACAACATAGTCACAATTCTCTTAGAGATTAGTCTTGTGGAAAAGTCTAATGATTGGATTGTTGACACTAGTGTTACGAGGCACGTGTGTAAAAAGAGGGAGATGTTTACATCTTGCAATCTTGTAGGGGTTGAAGTGGTGTACTTAAGAGACTCGAAGACATCTCAAGTTGTTGGAAAAGGCAAAGTAACATCAAGCTAACTTTTAGGAAGATGTTGGCACTCACTAATGTCCTCCATGTTCCCGCCATTAAAAGGAATCTTATGTCTTGTTCTCTCTTGAACAAAACTGGTATTAAACTTGTTTTTGAGCCAAACAAACTTGTATTGACAAGGAATGAGGTATTTCCAAGAAAAGGGTATTGAAATGGTGAATTATTTGTACTCAATGCTATGAATGAAAATATATCTTCTTCTGCTTACCTTGTTGAATCAATTTCTTTGTAACATGTTAGATGAAGACACACTAGTTTAGGAAAACTAAAGAAATTGAAAATTTTATGTATCTTACCTAGTGAAAGCGCCCTCGATCCGCCGGGTGCGCGGATCCGCTTTTGACCCTTGAGGTTTGGGAGTCGCCACCTAGTTATTATGGTCTAGGAACCAAACTGACTCTAAAACGGATAATGAACTAATCTACTATAGAAAATCTGAATCCGAGGATCATGTTACGAGGTTGGAAGGTGTTAGACACCAATCCCGCCCGGCCAATGCCGGTCTCTACTTATCCCAAGTAAGACTACATTGCTAATGACCAAAGCCTAGATAAAAAAATAGAAAAATGTTACCTTCAATACGCAAAGGTTCTATTCCCTCAGATCTAGTGAAACTGCTCCTTGTACCGTACTCCTTGCTTTGTTCTATCTCCGGATCTGATTTCTGATCTCCGAGGTAAGGTATCTCCTTCTTAGATCTGGATGCTTTGAATTTTTTGTGGATTTTTGGGATGTTTTTGAATGGTTTCTAGGTGTTTTTTTAGGCTAAAATCGAAGTAGGGGTGTTAGGGAAAGAGTTGGGGCTCCAAAATTAGGATTTTGGGGAGGTTGTGGAGGCTTCTTCACCTACTTCTTCTAAGGTTTTTTCTTTGATACGAAAATAGGGTGTGGAGGCTCCTATTTATAAAATTTTTAGAAGCATTAGGGTTTGATTAGGGTTTCTTTTAGAGTTTTAATTATGGTTTTGACTTTGGTCTCATGAGATGGACTTAGTCTTTAGGGCTTTGACTTAGGGTTTTGACTTTAGTCTTATGAGATTGACTTGATTAGTTTAGATTAGGATTTTGATTTAGGATTTTGACCTTAGTCTTATGAGATTGACTTGATTAGTTTAGATTAGGGTTTTGATTTAGGGTTTTGACTTTAGTCTTATGAGATTGACTTTAATACTTGACTCTAGTCTTACTTAATTGACTTTAATTTTGACGTTAGTCTTATTTGATTGACTTTAATATCTTGACTTTAGTCTTGCTTGATTGACTTTAAATTTTTGGAGAACCCCCCTCTATTATATCTTTGATTCTTTGGACCCCCAAATGGAGGGGTCCTTAAAGAAATATCTTGCGAACCCTCAACAATTTTGCCTGAAAGCCTGATTGATCAATTTTTTTGTTCATATTTTAAAATTAATTTTATTAATGTTTCACTTTACATTATTTAATGATTTATTTATTAATTTCGAAATCTTTAATTTTTAAAATTGTGAAATTACCATTTTGCCCTCGAAGAGGATTTTTTACGTTTTAAGTCGTTTTTCCATGTTCCAGGATGTTTTGGAATCAGTTTTTCGTAAGGAATTCAATGGGAATGTTGGTTTTTGTCATTTATGAAGTTTTTTTTGTATGAAATGATCGTGAACTTTATGAGGGGTATTTTCGTAATTTTGTCAAATTCTGTTAAAATTGGTGAAATGATTTATTTGGTTCTGATTTGTTGTTTTATGTGTTTGAATGGGTTTTCCTAAGCGTAATGTAGGCTCTAGGGTTGTTTTGATGTTAGGGGTATTTTGGTAATTTGGTCAATTTTTAGTGATTTTTATCGTGAAGCTTCTTTTTTATTTGCAAGATGATGATTTCTATGTTTCTGGAGTCGTATTTTCCTAGCGTAGCGTGATTTCTAAGATTTTGTCAGTTCGAGATACCTCATCCGGATTTCTGAAACACATCTGGTAACAAAATAAAGTAATGGAATACACATCCATCATTGGGAATCATTGCAATCGGGTTGACGAGTTGATTAATCAGGCGAGTGCAAAAATGGGGTGTCTACAGATGCCCCTCTTTGGCAGAGGGTTGAAGCAAACTAGATAGCAAATCAATTTTGGTAGATAGTGCGATATCTGAATGCCAAAGCTAGTGACAGTTCATTTTGTAGCCTGATTTAGCAATTCGTCGAGGCGTTCGGATCCTTGAAGGTAAAGCTCTCCCCGAACTAAAAAGTTGTCCTTGAGCGAGAGCTCTCACTGATAGTGTCAGATCCTTGAATTTTAGAAAATTCTCCTTGACTAATAAAACAAATGTGGAAGTGTGTGCACTGTGTGAAACTGAGTAAAACAAAACTCGAGAAAATTTGAATGAGATTTGAGACAAATCTGAGCAAAAGTTGGGAGAAAGTTGAATGTCCTACTCTACCTACTCTAAGTGAAAAAGTAATGAATTTATATTTTTTTTGAGAGTCCTACTCTACCTGCCCAGGGTGAAAGAGTAATGAACTAATTTTTTTGGGAAGTTCTACTCTACCTACTCGGAGTGAAAGAGTAATGAACTAATTTTTTTGGGAGTCCTACTCTACCTGCCCAGGGTGAAAGAGTAATGAACTAAATTTTTTTTTTTTTGTTTTTTTTGGAAAAGTTCTACTCTACCTACTCTGAGTGAAAGAGTAATGAACTAAGCTTTTTGGGAGTCCTACTCTACCTGCCCAGGGTGAAAGAGTAATGAACTATTTTTTTGGGAAGTTCTACTCTACCTGCTCGGAGTGAAAGAGTAATGAACTAACTTTTTAGGAGTCCTACTCTACCTGCCCAGGGTGAAAGAGTAATGAACTAATCTTTTTTTTTTTGGGAAAGTTCTACTCTACCTACTTGGAGTGAAAGAGTAATGAACTAAGTTTTTTGAGAGTCCTACTCTACCTGCCTAAGGTGAAAGAGTAATGAACTAATTATTTCAGGAAGTTCTACTCTACCTACTCGGAGTGAAAGAGTAATGAACTAATTATTTTGGGAAGTTCTACTCTACCTACTCGGAGTGAAAGAGTAATGAACTAATTGTTTTGAGAGTCCTATTCTACCTGCCCAGGGTGAAAGAGTAATGAAATTTTTTTGGGAAGTTCTACTCTACCTACTCGGAGTGAAAGAGTAATGAACTAATTTTTTTTTGGAGTCCTACTCTACCTGCCCAAGGTGAAATAGTTCCAAAAAAACCCTTGGCGGCATCTGAGCATAGTTTCGAGAAAACCCTCGGCGGCATCTGAGCATAATTTCAAGAAAACCCTTGGCGGCATCGGAGCATAGTTCCGAGAAAACCCTCGACGGCATCTGAGCATAATTCCAAGAAAACCCTTGGCGGCAACTGAGCAAAATCCAAGTTAACCCTTGGCGGCAATTGAGCAAAATTGGCGAAGGAATGAAGGAATTTTGGAAAAGAATAAATGAATTTGGAAAAGACTGATCAGAGTGAATTGAACAAATCTGGAAGATACTGAATCTGGAAGAGAAATGATCGAATCCAGGAATGATTGGATCTGGGAATACCATATTAGTTGATCTCTGGACACAGTCAAATGTGAGATCCGAAGTGCTTTGTTTGAACCTCAAGGATTTATCCAAAAGTTTTATGAATTTAAAACCTGAGTTTTTATTTCTTTTGAACCTCAAGAGCTTTTTTGAAGAACTGTTATCAAGAGGGTAACCTTAAGTTTGAGGTTTTTAGGATTAACATTGCTCCAAAACAAAATGTCCCTAGTTTGACAATAAACATGGCATTGAAAATAATTGAACACATCATTAAAAAAATGCCCCTGGTATACGGAGGGCAATTACATAATTTAGAGAAAAAGAAAAATGCCCATTGCATGAAGGTTTGAAATATTTGATTACCACAAGCGCAATAAAGATCCAACTTTTAATTTTGATTAATTTTATTGAAGATTTTGAGTCAGGCTCAAGAAAACAAAATATTTCCTTTTGAGACTCATCATAGAATTCACCCTTCTCTCCATTGGTTCACTTGGGAAAGTAAGAATTTTCATATCGATCATAGACAAGATACTTGTGGCTTCTGAATCTATGCCTGGTTTAAGCTGAGTATTGAACTTGATGATTCGGACTTCTGATGTTTCAGCTCGGGCCGCTTTCAACTTGGGATTTTCTTCTGTTTTTCTTTATTGCTCTAATTTTTGCCTAGATCGCCTTTTCAGGTTTTCAATTTAGCGAGCTTGCTCTAGCTTTTGCCTAGATCGCCTTTTCAGGTTTTCGATCTAACGAGCTTTTTCTTTTTTCTTGGCTCTGATTGTTGCCAAAATTGTCCTTTCAGATTTTCAACTTTGCAAGCTTGCCTTAATTTTTGCCTAAGTTGCCCTTTTCGGGTTTTCAACTTAGCAGGCTTCATCATTTTTTTTTTTAAAATCTTTTTCTTCTCTTCTAAAGTTCTAGAATTACTGTCTGATCATGCTTCGCTACCCTCCTTGACTTTTTCACACGGTACTTAGGAGGACTTTTATAGGTAGGTTTGGGACTAGGCATAAAAAGAAAGGAATTTTGAGGCTCAAAAACCCAAATGCCCCTTGTGTGGCATTTCATTTAAAAAAATTTTCTTAAACTTTCTTCCCCATTTTGGATGATATTTCTTTTTCTTTTGAATTTTTTTTCTTTTTAGATTTTTCCTTTGTCGGGGAATCTATATATATTTTTTTATTTTGATGTGGTCGGGCCTGAAGTAACTTCTCAGGTTGCGTACGTACCCCAAATTTTTGGGATCAGACCAAAACGTAGTTCAGATTTTTCCCTCCCCTAGGTTAGGTGATCGGGCTGAAAAAGAAAAAGGCATCATTTTTTTTTAACAGGCTGCAAGGACATAATGAACTGGGTAGCAGGAAAATTGATTCGGCCAAAGATGGCCTCCTTAAATGTAGTACCATTTGATCCGGTCTAGGTTGGTTGACTCTGGTAGTTCACTTCCATCATGATCTTGAAGTTTGACGACTTTTCCAGACAGTATTTCCTTAATGAATGAATTTCTCCAATTGGGTTCAGACTTTCTCCTATAGTCGAGGAGGAGTGTTCAATTTTCTTTGAAGTCTGATACTTAAATCCTTGATTTGTAAATGATGAGCTTTGACCTTTTTGTCAAATGCACGGGTGACTCTTCTTAAATAAACTTGCACATGGTATAGGGCTTTAACTCGTTTTCTTTGATCAAGTTTAATTCTTCATACTGTTGACGAACCCAATCTGTTTCTAACAAATGATTTTCCAACAAGACCCTGAGAGACGAAATTTCTATTTCAACTGGCAAGACTGCTTCCATGCCATACACTAAGGAGTAGGGAGTAGCTCCAGTAGAGGATCGAATTGAAGTTCGATATGTCCATAGCGTGAATGATAATTTTTCTGACCAATCTTGATGTGATTGACACATTTTCCTGATGATAGTCTTGAGACTCTTACTAACTGCTTCAACCGTTCCATTGATCTGAGGACGGTAGGGGGATGATTTGTGCTTCCGGATCTTCAACTTTAAACATAGAGTAATGATTTATGCTTTGAAGTACTACCCATTATCAGAGATCAGTTCAAAAGATACCCCCATATCGACTGATAATATGTGATTTGAAACTCAAGATGTAGTAAGGATAGTGCTGATACATTTTATAACATCTTCTTTGATTCCATCGATATAGACGAGTATCTATTCCGTGTTGAACAATACCCAAGCTTGTACCTAACATACCCTCATATGATCACACGAACAAGTCTTTTGAAATTTTTGAGTAAATTCATTATCCCCTGGTGTTCCTTTAGGGATAAGATGGTTTCTATTTGAATCTCTTTAAGAATTATTTTTTGTTTCAAGGTCAAAAACCTTTCCTTTCTCGATTAAAGGTTGAGCCCGACTCTTATCTTCTTGTTCAGAAACGAAATCTATCAAATTTTTGTTCACATTTTAAAATTAATTTTATTAATGTTTCACTTTACATTATTTAATGATTTATTTATTAATTTCGAAATCTTTAATTTTTAAAATTATGAAATTACCATTTTGCCCTCGAAGAGGATTTTTTACGTTTTAAGTCGTTTTTCCATGTTCCAGGATGTTTTGGAATCAGTTTTTCGTAAGGCATTCAATGAGAATGTTGGTTTTTGTCATTTATGAAGTTTTTTTTGTATGAAATGATCGTGAACTTTATGAGGGGTATTTTCGTAATTTTGTCGAATTCTGTTAAAATTGGTGAAATGATTTATTTGGTTCCGATTTGTTGTTTTATGTGTTTGAATGGGTTTTCCTAAGCGTAATGTAGGCTCTAGGGTTGTTTTGATGTTAGGGGTATTTTGGTAATTTGGTCAATTTTTAGTGATTTTTATCGTGAAGCTTCTTTTTGATTTGCAAGATGATGATTTCTATGTTTCTGGAGTCGTATTTTCCTAGCGTAGCGTGATTTCTAAGATTTTGTCAGTTCGAGATACCTCATCCGGATTTCTGAAACACATCTGGTAACAAAATAAAGCAATGGAATACACATCCATCATTGGGAATCATTGCGATCGGGTTGACGAGTTGGTTAATCAGGTGAGTGCAAAAATGGGGTGTCTACACCTAGTCTAGAAGCTAAGGAGTTAGATAAATGTGAGATTTGTGTATAATTGAAATTTACCTGCAAACCACACCATAGTGTATCTAAAACTACTTCAAAACTTCTTAATCTCATTCTTAGTGATCTTAGTGACTATAATAGTTTAGAATCTAGAGGAGGTAAAAGATATTACATTACCTTTGGGTATGATTACTCTAGGTACACAAGAATCTATCTACTTAAAAGTAAGAATAAAGTAGAAATTATGTTCATTAAGTATAAGAATGAAGTAGAGAATCAATTAGAGAAGAAAATTAAAAGATTAAGATCTGATAGAGGGGGAGAATATTATTCAAATCTCCTTAGTCAATTTTGTGAACAAAATGAGATTATTCATGAAATGACTCATCCATATTCACTCGAGTCAAATGGCATTGCAAAAAGGAAAAATAGATCTATGAAGGAGATGTTGAATGTTTTCCTTTTAATTTCTAGTTGGCTTACTAACATGTGGGGAGAAGCAATTCTCACAGTTTGTCATGTAACTAATAGAATACCTCATAGAAAATTAGGAAAAAGTTCATATGAGTTATGGACTGTTAAATTTAAGTTATCTTAAAGTATGGGGATGTCTTTGTAAAGTAAGACTCCTAGAAATGAAAAAGAGAAAAATAAGTTCTAAAATAGTTGATTATGTGCTCTTAGAATATTAAAAAAATATCACTTCCTATAGATTCTTAACCTTAACGTCTAGTGAAAATGAAATAGAAAGCAATGTTATTATTGAGGCTAAGGATATTGAATTTTTTGAGGATATTTTCTCAATGAAGGTTGAAGCTTCTTTAAGCTTTAATGACAAAGGAAAAATAGTGGAAGAAGGTGAACCACCAATTCTTGATCATTTACCTCAAGATTTAGATCCTAGTGAGATTGTAGAAAAAATAGAGCCTAGAATGAGTAAAAGAGTTAGAAAAGAAACCAATTTAAGAGATGATTTTTATACTTATTTAGTGGATGATGATCCATTATCTCACCAAGAAGCGATGACATCTTTTGATGCTATTTTTTTTAAACAGGCTATTAATATTGAATTAGAATCAATTATGTTAAACCATAGTTGGGAATTAATCGACTTACCCAAAGCCAACAAACATATTTGATACAAATGGGTATTTAAAAAGAAACTAAGATCAGATGGATTAATAGTTAAGTTTAAAGCGAGGTTGGTCACCAAAGGCTTTAGATAGAAAGAAGGGATATATTACTTTGACACATACTCTCCAGTTAATAGGGTTGCTACTGTTAGAGTATTAGTAGCCTTAGCTTCGATTTACAAACTAGTTGTTTACCAAATGAATGTCAAAACGACATTCTTAAATGGTGATTTAGAAAAAAAAAAGTTATATGAAACAACCTGAATGGTGTGTGATTCTTGGCCAAGAGAATAAAGCATATAAGTTAGAAAAGTCCTTACATGGATTAAAAAAAGTACTTAAGCAATGGAATGAAAAGTTTAATTATATATCTTTAATGGTTGTGATAAGTGCGAGTATATCAAATTTAATTGCAAAATCAATGTAATCATTTTCTTGTACGTAGATGATATGTTGATTTTGAAAACAAATATGAAAGTTGTTGAAGATACTAAATCTTTTTTAAAATGCAAATTTGAGATGAAGAATTTAGGAGAAGTTGATGTCATGATAGGGATTAAAATAGTAAAGAAAGAAGCAGAATTTGTATTGTCACAAAATCACTATGTAGAGAAAGTTTTAAAGAAATTTGGGCATTTTGATAGTGCCTATTTAACTCCTTTAGATTCGAACATGAAGTTAAAAAAGAATAAAAGTGATAGTGTATCACAAAAAGAATATGCTAGGATTATAGGAAGTTTGATGTATCTAATGAACTATACTCATCCAAATATTACTTTTGTTGCGGGGTGTTAAGTAGATTCACTAGTAATCATAGTAAAGATCACAGGACAACATTAGTGACAATTCCAGATATTTGAAAGGAACTATGGATATGAGCTTATATTTTAATGAAAGCCTAAATGTGTTAAAAGGGTATATTGATTGGAATATAATTTCAAAATCTGATGAATCCAAGTCCACTAGTGGTTATATTTTCACACTAGGTGGATGAGTCGTCTCTTGAAAATCATCTAAGTAGACATGTATGGCTAAATCTACAATGTAATCAAAATTCATTGTATTATAGTTGATTGGGATTGAGGCGGAATGACTGAGAAACCTATTAATAAGTATTCCCTTATGGGATAAACCAATGCCATCAATATTTATTCAATATGATAGTCAAGTTGCTATAGCCAAGACTAAAAATCATATATATGATGGTAAAAGTAGACACATTCATTTTAGACATAGTGTAGTCAGGCAACTATTGACGGATGACGGGGTTGTTATTGATTTTGTGAAGTCAAAAACAACTTAACAGATCTATTAAGAAAACCACTAACTAAAGGTTTAGTAATTAAATCATTGAGGGAAATGGGATTAAAGCCTATGTAAAGATATAGTATGTGATGAAAATCCAATCTACATAAATAAAAATCTAAAAAAGTAGATTCAATGGGTAGTAACCAGTCACTAAACTAATTGATGAAGTACTAGTAAAAAAGAGTTAAAAAAAACTCTTTGTTCTTTTTCTATGGTGTTAAGTAGTACTTATCTTTGTGAGTTAAGGATGAACTGACTTCTTGGGTGGTGTGTAATTGAAATTGTCTCGACCCTTTCCTCACTAAATAGTGAAAGGAATTTGATTGATAAATTGGGGATTTTCTAAGAAGTGGAAGTCGCCACCTAGTTTAGGTCTAAGAACTACAGATAACTTCAAAATAGATTGGGTTGGTCCATAAGTAAGAGAAATGGGTAAGGGGTCAGATTATGGATTTCGAAAGGTGTTAGGCACCGAACTCACCTGATCGAGATGATCGATCTCTACTACAATAAAAAATTATCCTACGGTCAACATGGAAAGCTTAAAATTAAACTAGGGTCCAATCATCATCAATTTTTATCAAATATGTTAAATGAATCTTACGGTTAATATTCCCCCAAATATTACATAATTCTTCAAATTTCATACAAAAAGAAAAACTTTGAAAAAGCCCTAATTTCATCTCATGTTCTAAAGTTCACATAGCAATATTCCTCAATCAAAAATTCAAATAAGCAAACGTTTTCCAAATATGACAAATTATGATTTCACAAAAATTTTCAAATTAAAAAATCATGAATGTAAAACTACTAAATTGGCAACTTCTGAAGTTTCTAAATTAGGAATTTGAAATTTCCTAAATTAGAAATTTACAAATATATGACGAGTTCCCAAATTAGAAATTTATAAAATTAAAATTTTCAAAATAAAAAATTATCGAAAAAAAAAATGAAATTTTCGAATTAAAAAGTCATGAATTTCCATAAATATGAAATTTCTAAATAAGAAAAATGCAAGACTCCCAAATTGAAAAATCACAAGAAAAATGTGGAATTTCTAAATTAGATATTTATGAATATGAATTTTTTCAAAATAGAAAATTTGGAATTTCCAAATTAGAAAGTTTCAAAAATGAAATTTTCAAAATATAAATTATGAGTATAAAACTTTCCGAATTAGGCAATTATGGACACATGGCATCCTGAAAGCGCCCTCGATCCGCGGGGTGCGCGGATCCGCTTTTGACCCTTGAGGTTTGGGAGTCGCCACCTAGTTATTACGGTCTAGGAACCGATCAATGACTCTAAACGGATAAAAACTAATCTAAAACCAAGAAAACTGAATTCGGGGATCATGTTACAGGATTGGAAGGTGTTAGGCACCAATCCCGCCCGGCCAAAGCCG
Organism: Akebia trifoliata; assembly: GCF_017979445.1. Classification (NCBI taxonomy): domain Eukaryota; kingdom Viridiplantae; phylum Streptophyta; class Magnoliopsida; order Ranunculales; family Lardizabalaceae; genus Akebia; species Akebia trifoliata. The sequence goes on from NC_141381.1 coordinate 20,727,519, forward strand.
GTCTCTACTAAATTCCAAGTAAATTACATTGCTAAAACCTAGATAAAAATAAATAAAAAAAAAATACCTTTCCGATGCAAGGACTTTATTCCCTCAGATCTGACAAAAAGAGCTCCTTGTACCGTGCTCCCTTGCTTCGTTCTGTTTCCGGATTTGACTTCGGATCTCCGAGGTAAGGTATCTCCTTGTTTTTGAATCTAAACTCTTCAAGTTCGTTGAGGATTTGGAGGTGTTTTTAGAAGGCTTTTGGGTGTTTTCTAGACTAAAATTGAAGGAGGGATGTTAGCTAAGGAGTTGGGGCTCCAAAACTAGGGTTTATGGGGGCTAGGGGAGCTTCTAGACCTACTTCTCTTAAGGTTTATGATTTTATACGAAAATAGGGTGTGAGCACCTCTATTTATAGATGTTTTTAGGGGTTGATTTGGATAGAGTTAGTGTTTAATTAGAGATCTTTTAATTAGAGTTGTGTTTTAATTTGACTTGTTTTAGGTAGAATTGTGTTTTAATTAGAATTGTTTTAGGTAGAATTATTTTTAAGTTAGAACTCTATTAGATAGAGTTATTATTTAATTAGAATTCTATTATGACTTTTGGTCTTATTTGACTTTTAATGTTTTGACTTTAGTCTTAATTGATTGACTTTTAATATCTTGACTTCAGTCTTGCTTAATTGACTTTAATTTTGACTTCAGTCTCACTTGATTGACTTTAATACCTTGACCTCAGTCTTGCTTGATTTACTTTAAATTTTGGAGAAGGCCCCTCCATTATTTCTTTAATTCTTTGGACCCCCAAATGGAGGGGTCCTTAAAGAAATATCCCACGAACCCTCAACAATTTTGCCTGAGAGTCCGATTAATCGATTTTTTAGGTTCAAATTTTTAAATTAATTTCATTAATGTTTTAATTTAATTATTTAATGTTTTATTTATTAATTTCGAATTTTTTATTATGAAAATTGTGAAATTACCGTTTTGCCCCCGGAGAGGACTTTTCACGTTTCAAGTCGGTTTTTAATGTTCCAGGATGTTTTAGAATCGATTTTTCGTAAGGAATTCAATGGAAATATTAGTTTTTGTTATTTATGAAGTTTTTTTTGTGTGAAATGGTTGTGAACTTTACGAGGGGCATTTTCGTAATTTTGTCAAATTCTGTTAAAATTGGTGAAATGATTTATTTGGTTCCGATTTGTTATTTTATGTGTTCGAGAGAGTTTTTCTAAGCGTAACGTAGGCTCTAGGGTTGTTTTGAGGTTAGGGATATTTTGGTAATTTGATAATTTTTAGTGATTTTTATCGTGAAGTTTCTTTCTGGTCTGCAAGATGATGATTTCTATGTTTCTGGGGTCGTATTTTCCTAGCGTAGCGTAGTTTCTAAGGTTTTGTCAGTTCGAGATACCTCATCCGGATTTCTGAAACATATCTGGTAACAAAATAAAGCATTGGAATACACATCCATCATTGGGAATCATTGCAATCGGGTTGACGAGTTGATTAATCAGGCGGATGCAAAAATGGGGTGTCTACAGATGCCCCTCTTTGGCAGAGGGTTGAAGCAAACTAGATAGCAAATCTATTTTGGTAGATAGTGCGATATCTGAATGCCAAAGCTAGTGACAGTTCATTTTGCAGCCTGATTTAGCAATTCGTCAGGGTGTTCGGATCCTTGAGCGTAAAACTCTTCCCGAACTAAAAGGTTGTCAGGTCCTCGAGCTTGAACTCTCACTGACGATGTCAGATCCTCGAATTTTAGAAGATTCTCCCTGACTGATGCAAAAGTGCACGTGTGTGCAATGGTGTGATGCTGTGTGAAACTAAGTAAAAATGTGCCAGGTCCTAGAGATCTTCTCTCACTGACAATAATGATTCAAAATTGAGATGCACTTATGCAACGAAAACAATCATAGCAAGGTTTAACAAAGGTAATTGGAGTTATAACATTGTAGGAACTTCGTTAAATCCTATTTGAAATTCTTTTTAGAGTTCGAAAAAGTTTGAGTCTCATTTATCGGACTGGAGCCTATTGTAGCCAAGCTTCTCAGGCTAAGGAACTTAAACAATCCTATTAATTCAATATGATTTCAAACAAAGCTGGAGTCTCGTTTCTCGGACTCTGGCTAAGGTTTGCAGGAACTTAAACAATCCTATTAAAATTGAAGTCTCGTTTCTCGGACTTGAACTAAGGTTAATAGGCACTTCAAAAAGCCTATGATTCAAAACGTTGGAGTCTCATTTCTCGGACTCGAACTTAGGTTTATAGGCACTTCAAAAAGCCTATATATTATTCAAAAAGTTGGAGTCTCGTTTCTCGGACTTGAACTTAGGTTTGTAGGCACTTCAAAAAGCCTATTCATTCTATGATTCAAAAATTGGAGTCTCGTTTCTCGGACTCGAACTTAGGTTTGTAGGCACTTCAAAAAGCCTATTCATTCTATGATTCAAAAAGTTGGAGTCTCGTTTCTTGGACTCGAACTTAGGTTTGTAGGCACTTCAAAAAGCCTATTCATTCTATGATTCAAAAAGTTGGAGTCTCGTTTCTCGGACTCGAACTTAGGTTTGTAGGCACTTCAAAAAGCCTATTCATTCTATGATTCAACAAGTTGGAGTCTCGTTTCTCGGACTCGAACTTAGGTTTGTAGGCACTTCAAAAAGCCTATTCATTCTATGATTCAACAAGTTGGAGTCTCGTTTCTCGGACTCGAACTTAGGTTTATAGGCACTTCAACAAGCCCATTCATTCTATGATTCAAAAAGTTGGAGTCTCGTTTCTCGGACTCGAACTTACTAAGCCACGTTTCTCGGGCTTAGATTTATAGGAACTTAAACAATCCTATTAATTGATTATATGATTCAAAATCGAGCTCAAAGTTTGAAAGATCAGGCCTTTATTGGCTTATCATGCATCTGGATTCGTAATTATCATTGGGTTTCGCCGGACTTTTAAGCTTTTGTATGATTTTCTTTTTATCATGTGATTAAGAACAAAAATTTTGGAATTAAATGACCTTCAAAAATGCCCCTAGTTTCAAGGTTGGCTTTAATTGGGACTTGACTACGAGACTGATGGAATGGATTACGCTTGAAAAATATGGACTCTGATGTATGATAGATAGAAGAACTGACATTCTCTTAAATTTAAGACTCTTAAGATTATCATATGTGCAATAACGAATTGATCATTTTCTTTCGAATTTTTTTTGAAAAATGCTTGAGCTAGACTTAAAAAATCTTGATAAATATTAGAATAAAAGATCTTCCTCTTCAAAGTGGTTGATGATTCTACATCTTCCATTAGCGAACACTTGAACAAGTAAACATACTTTTGAAGATCCTACAATGTTCAAGATGACTTCTGATTTTTTCGACTTCAATATTGTCTTTGTCGGATGTGAGCTCTTGGCTAAAAGACAAATATCGTGGCTTGAATGGTTCTGCAGTTTCTGCACAAGCTTCCTTCTGAATTTTTCTTCTTGACGGGACCTTTCCTCCCATTTGATGATGCCCTAATTTTTGCCTAGATCGCCTCTTCAGGTTTTCAATCTAGCGGGCTTTGCTCTTTCTTTTTCTGATAATACCTTGATTTTTGCCTAGGTCGCCTTTTCAGGTTTTCAACCTAGCAGGCTTTCTTTTTTATGGTTATGCCCTAAATTTTGCCTAAGCCGCCTTTTCAGGTTTTCGACTTAGCGGGCTTCTCTTTTTTTTCTTGATGATCTTGTGTAATCAAATCGACGATTTCTCAGTTTCCTGCACCTTAACCGAGTCAATTAGCCTTCAGGAGGACTTAATAGGTGGGCTTAGGATATGGTTTAGAAAGAAAAGGTATAAGGCTCAACTTCCCAAAATGCCCCTAGTTTGATATTCTCTCTTTTCTATCAATTATTTTGATTTTTTTTTCTAAATGCCCCTAGTTTGGCATTCTTTTCTTTTTATCAATTCTTCTGATTCTTTTTTCTAATGCTCTTAGTTTGGCATTCTTTTCTTTTGAACATTTCAATAGTAGATTTCTCTTTTGGATGACACTTTCCTTAAGAGAATACATTTTTCTTTTAATGACCGGGCCTGAAGTAACTTCTCAGGTTGCCTACGTACCCCAAATATTTCTTTTTTCCTTTTGGGATCAGGTCAAAACGTAGTTCATACTAAGATTCCTTCCCAAGGTTGGTCGGTATGGTTTAAAAAGAAGAGGCTACTGCTTTTATTTTTCTTTTAAAAGGCTGCGAGGGGCTAAAGAAGGTTTTTTTTTTCTTTTTTGGGGTAAGATAGGAAAATGATTCGACCAAAGGAGGCCTCCTTTGGTGAATGCTGCTTGACTTGGTCAAAGTTTCAGGAATTCGATATCTGAAATTGCTCTGTCGAGCAAGGTCTTCTTTTGAGAATGAATATTCTTAGTCTTCTTTTGTGAAATCGAGTATGATTGAGTTTTCTAACTCTAAAATTTCGAGAAACTCTTTTATTCTCTTATGAATGAAAATTCTCCTCTTTTGAGTGAGAAACCTGGTAGATCCACTTGTAAGTCTTAGTGTCTTTGTCGATGCCTTCAGCTATATCATTTTTGACCAATAATCTTCGACTTTGAAGTTCACCCTTGACTACATGTCTTGATCTATATTTTTATGCGATCCATCTATATATCCTTATGAGACCATGCAAGAAATATTGTTGAATTTCTCAAGTAAGTTTACTATGCTCTCATGTTCTCCTGAGGATAATGTATCACCAATTTGCACTTCTTGAGTGTACTCTTTAATTCAATATTTATCAAATTTGATTAGTGAGCTTTAAGTCATTTCTCATGTTAAATTTTATGTTCACATCATTATTGCACACATGATAATCAAAAGCTTCTTATTAGAATAAAAAAGAACACAAACTGACAAACCTAAAAAAAATAAAGATGGCTAACTGAATTCAAAGACTGACGCAATTGAAGCTAAAAAAAAAAAAAAAACTAAGAAAACTTAAAAGATGACATCATTATGAATAGAGAGACACAAATCTAGAGTCTATGCCACTTCGGTTATCTTCGATGGATGACTTGAACTTGCCTGCTTTTACTATCTCTTCATATTTTGATTCAAGCCTCTGTCATATGCGCGACAATCCGTTGCTTCAATAATTTCCCTGTTCTTCAGTTCTGTCGCTGCCTTAGGGTAGTTGTGCTCATTCTGGCATGGAGCGAATGCACTGTTAAGACCCATTGGGTGAATGAAGGAAACTGGATCAATTGATTCGGGTTTGGATATGGATATTAGGTTCAGAGTAGGAGGGGGTGATTTTGAAAAGTAGGCAAAGGGTTAGTCTTAACATTTGGAGTAGTAGGAGTGGGTATGGTGACTTTTCCTTGCTCAATAAGGTCTTGTATAGCATGTCTGAGAGTAATACACCTGTCAAGAACATGACCAGGCATTTGATGGAATTCACAGAATTGCCCATTATCCATGTTTGGAGGAAGAGGATTAGGCAAATGCTTAGGTTGTAAAGGCGTCAACAATCCCCTTTTCATCAATTTTTGATAAGCAACACTAAGGGACATTCCAAGATTGGCAAACTGTCTCCTAGGCTTAGTTTGTGAAGGTTGAGTAGCTTCAGGAGATAGTGCGAAGGAGGTGTTGGCCACTTGTAAGGAATTGACATTAGGCTTGAAATGTTTGGGTTTTGACTCAGACGAGTTACCAAAAAGTCCCGAAGAGTAGGCATCCTCAACTTGATTTCCAGCCTCAAGGAGGGATTGAAAAGTAGGAAGGTACTGAGGCATCAAGTACTTGGCATAATTTGGAGTGAGATTCCTGAGGATAATCTTAACTTGTTCCTTCTCTTGAGGTCGGTCCCACAGTTGAGCGGCTTTAGCTCTCCATCGAGCAATGAACTCAGTGAAAGTTTCCCCAGGTTTTTGTTTAGTAGTTTCTAAATCTCTTCTTGTGAGTTCAATATCCGTGTTGAATGAATATCGACCAATAAACTCTTTCATCAATTCATGCCATGTTCTTACCCGAGATGAGTCCAATGACATTAACCAGCGTAGTGCAGGACCTGTCAGGGTTCTTTGAAAAAGTTGAGCCATCTGTTCTTCATTTAGACCCTGAGATTGCATTATGCCGACATATACTTTTAAGTGAGTCCTAGGGCATCCAATACCGTCAAACTTCTCCATATCTGGCATTGTGAACTTTTCTGGTAGACGGACCGTGGGAAACAAGGTCATTGACCCTAACCCAAGAGTAAGATCATCAGGGTCTTTGATGTTCTTCAAAGCAGTTTCAACTTGAGTTATTCGATGAGCTAGGACAGGGTCAACGTGTAACTGATCATCTTCTTGGTTTTCAACGAGGTCAAACACATCCTGAGGTTCTATAGCTTTATCTTTTCCCTTTTCAATTTTCAGGGATTCAATTTGTGTTTGGACAGAGGCAATAATCTGGGCTTGAAAAGATTCTAAAATCTGACGGAGCACAGCTTCATCCATGATACTCGTTTCTTCTTGTGGCAATGACTGACTACTTGGCAATGGTACTCTAGAAAGACGACTCTTTTCACGTACCCAAAGTGGTACAGATGGAGGTTTAGAACGTTTAGGACCAATTATCACCTGATTGGAAGTAAACCAAGGTTAACCATTGACTCTAAAGGTTTGACTCTTAACCACATGATTAAAGTTTTGATATAAAATAGCCCAAGTTTGACGAAAAATCGAATCCAAATGCACCATAAGTCTATAGTGACCCAGAAAGTGAGAAAGGTTAGATGCGGGTCTACCCCTGATTGGGATTGAACCTTTGATCAGATAAATTAATTTGATCTTAAGATAGAATCTTTCTAGATAAAGTTGTCTGGATCTTTAAAAGTGAAACCAATTAGTCCAACTGATTTGGTATTGATCAGTTTGATCAATTTGTCCATTGTGTCAACTGGTTTAAGTGGTTCAAATTAATCAGTACATTTCACCGATTGGGTAGGACCGATATTGCGGGTTTTGTTTGATTATTCTGGATCGGTCCGCCCACCTACCTGTTGGTTGGATTGAATAAAGCAACCCAGGAACACCCATAGTCAATTCGGGTCGTGACCTATAGGAAGGCTTCTAGACTCTAGGTTTACTACGTGCAATGCATTTTTTTATCTAGCCACCCTTGCCCAAGCACACCTATATACCTTTCGATACGTGGTGACTTGGTTTGATATACCGTATAGGTGATAATCTAAAACCTCAATTCACTTCTCTGAAGCCAAAAACAGCCAGTTTGATCTCCATTGAGAGGTGGCGCACAATGCTGAGCAAGGGCCCACTTAAATACCTCTCGTCTAGAATAGACGTAGTCTATCCCCCTCGTACAGTAGGGTACAGCGGGGCAAGATCTTGCATAGGCACCGATTTTGACCAAGAAGTGCAATTGATATACTTAGATCACCTTTTATACCTACGGGTACGAGTCAAGAGTTGTAGCTTTCATAAATGGTTTGGCATCCCACGAGGGGACCGACCACGTACTAGTACTACGTTGGCAATCGGGACATGTGACTGTGTGGCTTACAATAGGACAAAGGCTCAGGTCACCCCAGCATGGGTGCATCAATATGTCTCTCAGAATCACCTGATCAGACGGTATTGATGCCCCAGTTCGATATACCCTAAGGTACGTGACTGGAGTTGTGGGTTTCATGAATGACGTCGCATCTCCGAAGAGACCGGGCCACGCACTAGTGCCACGTTGGCTAAATGGGACGTGTAAGTGAGTAAAGCGGTAAACGTGCATGTGGTGTGTGCAAAGTAAGGTGGGGTGTGCCCGGGGCCTTTTCCAAACAAATGGGCCCATGGCCCAAACAAACCAATTATAACATGAATTATATGGATATAAGCACCATTCCAAACCCATAAACATTTAATCATGATCAACATTATGACCAACATCAAACATGTATTCCCAATGACATTATAGCATATTAAATAGGCAATTATCATGAATATGGTCCGAACCATGGAAATAAGCATGCACATCACCTTCATATACCAATCATGGTAGTTTATAGTCCTGATCATCACAATATTTTGATAAATTTCATAGTCCAATCAAGGGTGTTTTGGGGCGACCAAAAGATAATTCAAAATTTCTAAGAATTTCGGATTAAGGGTATGATAATGATCAATGAAATAAGAGGATGGTTTTATTCATTTTTTTTAAAAAAAAAAAAAAACAAATTGAGCCCAATCAAGGAAATTCAAAAAACAAAACAAAGAAAACTTGCATATATGTTGCTATGGGTAACATTTAGAAAATGACTTTGTTGTTTTTTGAACTCCTCTTTCTTATGAAAAGAAAATCTCCAATCTTTTTTTTTTATTTTGATTTTTTCTTTTTTAGAAACAAATTAATTTCCTCTTTTTAAAAAAAAATTGATTTAAAACCCAATACAGTACAGTGCAGCAACTCATATGCCGTTGGCAGTACATGCCGAGATCGGCCTTGCTGTTTTAAAACAGCAGGATAACGTCGAGCTCAACGTCGAGATCAACTTATAACAGCAGCGTAACGTCGAGATCAACAGAAGCCTAATCGTCGAGATCAATTCATAACAGCAGACCAGCGTCGAGATCAACCTATAACAGCGTCGAGATCAACCTATAACAGCGTCGAGATCAGCCTGTAACATGGGATTTTTCGACGAATTGTTCGCCATTTTAGCGCTGTGGTGAGAGAGATCTCTTCATGAACTTCTCTAATGGCGATTATGTGGAAATCGGAGTCGAAAACTCGCGTTCGAAATCGGAGTCAAAACCGCTTGGTAACGAAAGGAACAATCGGAGAAAACTCCACAACTACTTGGAAAACGATGTTTGACTGAAACAAAACGCATGAGGAAGATCAACATTGAGTGATCTCTGATCTCCATCGAACATTTCATCTCACACAGGAGATCGTATTCCCTACCCGATCTTTAATTCATCGTTCTCGTTCGATCAAGTTGTAAAGGGTGACAGCCAGCCCGATCGTCCGATCTCTTAGATCCTTCGAGATTCACAGAATCGACGCACGGTTTTGGAACCTCAAAAGTAGAGTTCTTGAGTCTGTTGAGACCAACAGAACTCAATGGGGACGAAGAGATGGATTCTCTTATTTTTAAAAAACAGAACGTTGTTTGTAAAAGGTGAAAGAGAAAAACGAGTAAAGAGGACTTTTAACTACCCACACCCTATTGAACATCATTGGGCTTAAATAGTTCAAAACGACTTATACTAAAACCACACCATCACAAGCTGCTGTTGACAGAAATTGAAAATTTTTTTTTTTTTTTTTTTTTTTTTTTTTGAAATTCTGTATACTGCCAAAGGGCAGCATATATTGCCTATAAAAACATCTTAAAAGAAATTAAAAAACAACTAACTAAAAAAAGGTTAAATATCGAACATGCTTCCTCCTTTTTTTTTTCAAAAAAAAAATCCTTTGTCATCCAAAAATGGATCAACATGCTTTTAACAATAAAAATAAAAAAAAGAAACATTTGTTTCATTATCTCATCCTCAACGATCATTATTCCACCCTCAACCAAGTATCCGTTGAAACTTGGTATTATTTAAAGTCACCCCAAGTGACTCTCAATTGAATTATATAAGAATAATCATATGCCGGAATAACATATTCAAAATTGAACCGAAATTAATGGTTAAACCCACCAATATAAAAACAAAAAAAAATCAGATAAACGAACAATAAGAATTAACTAACTAACAATTAAATAGAATCAACTAAAACTAGAAAAAAAAAAAAAACTAAGTCATTGGCAATGTTCCCATACTTGGGGTTTTTCAAGTCTGATCCTCAATGTCCCCAGCAGAGTCGCCACTGAAAGCGCCCTCGATCCGCGGGGTGCGCGGATCCGCTTTTGACCCTTGAGGTTTGGGAGTCGCCACCTAGTTATTACGGTCTAGGAACCGATCAATGACTCTAAACGGATAAAAACTAATCTAAAACCAAGAAAACTGAATTCGGGGATCATGTTACGGGATTGGAAGGTGTTAGGCACCAATCCCGCCCGGCCAAAGCCGGTCTCTACTAAATTCCCAAATAAATTACATTGCTAAAACCTAGATAAAAATAAATAAAAAAAAAATACCTTTCCGATGCAAGGACTTTATTCCCTCAGATCTGACAAAAAGAGCTCCTTGTACCGTGCTCCCTTGCTTCGTTCTGTTTCCGGATTTGACTTCGGATCTCCGAGGTAAGGTATCTCCTTGTTTTTGAATCTAAACTCTTCAAGTTCGTTGAGGATTTGGAGGTATTTTTAGAAGGCTTTTGGGTGTTTTCTAGACTAAAATTGAAGGAGGGATGTTAGCTAAGGAGTTGGGGCTCCAAAACTAGGGTTTATGGGGGGCTAGGGGAGCTTCTAGACCTACTTCTCTTAAGGTTTATGATTTTATACGAAAATAGGGTGTGAGCACCTCTATTTATAGATGTTTTTAGGGGTTGATTTGGATAGAGTTAGTATTTAATTAGAGATCTTTTAATTAGAGTTGTGTTTTAATTTGACTTGTTTTAGGTAGAATTATGTTTTAATTAGAATTGTTTTAGGTAGAATTATTTTTAAGTTAGAACTCTATTAGATAGAGTTATTAATCAATTATAATTCTATTATGACTTTTGGTCTTATTTGACTTTTAATGTTTTGACTTTAGTCTTAATTGATTGACTTTTAATATTTTGACTTCAGTCTTGCTTAATTGACTTTAATTTTGACTTCAGTCTCACTTGATTGACTTTAATACCTTGACCTCAGTCTTGCTTGATTTACTTTAAATTTTTGGAGAAGGCCCCTCCATTATTTCTTTAATTCTTTGGACCCCCAAATGGAGGGGTCCTTAAAGAAATATCCCACGAACCCTCAACAATTTTGCCTGAGAGTCCGATTAATCGATTTTTTAGGTTCAAATTTTTAAATTAATTTCATTAATGTTTTAATTTAATTATTTAATGTTTTATTTATTAATTTCGGAATTTTTTATCATGAAAATTGTGAAATTACCGTTTTGCCCCCGGAGAGGACTTTTCACGTTTCAAGTCGGTTTTTAATGTTCCAGGATGTTTTAGAATCGATTTTTCGTAAGGAATTCAATGGAAATATTAGTTTTTGTTATTTATGAAGTTTTTTTTGTGTGAAATGGTTGTGGACTTTACGAGGGGCATTTTCGTAATTTTGTCAAATTCTGTTAAAATTGGTGAAATGATTTATTTGGTTCCGATTTGTTATTTTATGTGTTCGAGAGAGTTTTTCTAAGCGTAACGTAAGCTCTAGGGTTGTTTTGAGGTTAGGGATATTTTGGTAATTTGATAATTTTTAGTGATTTTTATCGTGAAGTTTCTTTCTGGTCTGCAAGATGATGATTTCTATGTTTCTGGGGTCGTATTTTCCTAGCGTAGCGTAATTTCTAAGGTTTTGTCAGTTCGAGATACCTCATCCGGATTTCTGAAACATATCTGGTAACAAAATAAAGCATTGGAATACACATCCATCATTGGGAATCATTGCAATCGGGTTGACGAGTTGATTAATCAGGCAGATGCAAAAATGGGGTGTCTACACATCCCAACAAATCGGCAAGATTCAATATCTCACGTAACCACCAAATTAATGAAATATGAATATACATGAATCTCAAAATTAGCAAAAATCAAAATCATGTGAAATTCTAAAATTAGGAAAATTATGAACATATATGAATTTCGAAATTAGCAAAAATAAAAATCATGTGAAAATTTTAAATTAGGAAAATTATGAAGGTGTTAACAAATTCATACAATTCAAATTTCTAATTTGGAAACCTCATGAACACATAGCAAATCAACAAACCGAGAATTCATACACATGAAATTCTTGAATCAAAACGTTAGTAATACGTGACAAATCAGCGAATCAACAGTCCACACATGTAAAATTTTAAAATCAAAACATGTGGGACATGTTGCAAATCAACAAATTATCCATTCACACATGTATGTAAAATTTTCAAATCAAAAAATTAGGAACACATGGCAAATCAACAAATCATCAATTCATATTTATATGCAAAAATTTTGAATAAAAAAAATCAGGAATATGTGGGAAATCAACGACTAAAAAATTCATGCATATATATATATATATATATATATATATATATATATATATATATAGGGAAATGTTCAACACCCTAAGCTTTACCCTACACTTTAACAAACGTGTTTTGTCCTACATGGGTTAGAAGTTTTGGAATGGGCTGATTTTTAGTGAGGATGATCTTTATGATTAGAAGATCATCCTCACCAAAAATCAGCCCATTCCGAAATTTTTAACCCCATGTTTACAAGTTGAAAAATCGTGGATCGTCCATTTTTTGTAAACCATTTTTGATGGGGTTAAAAGTTTTGGAATGAGCTTATTTTTTGGTGAGGATGATCTCCTCACCATAGAGATCATCCTCACAAAAAATCAGCCCATTCCAAAACTTCCAACCCATGTAGGACAAAACACGTTTGTTAAAGTGTAGGGTAAAGCTTAGGGTAGGGAACGGGACCCATATATATATATAATTCTTGAATCCAATAGTTAAGAACATGTGATAACCCTTATGACCATGTTAATGAATGTCGGACAATCGACACAAAATGTACAACGAGAAAATAAGGAGAAAGAAAAAAATAAAAATAGATAAATAAACAAAAGCTTACCTCCACGATAGAATGGCAATCAATTATTGTTCCTTCAACCACGACCCAAAAAACTTGCTTGTATTGTAGTAACAACAGATAGAATCGATATTGCTTTTGTTTGACCATTCCAAGGAAGCTAAAAAAATTGAGTTGACATTGTTGTTGTTTGGCTCTTAACAAAAGAAGATATAAAAGATGACAACGTTGGCTACAGTATTCAAAAGAGATAGAACAAAACGATGGTGATGTCGTTGTTGTTAACTAGAGGAAGAACACAAGAGAGGACCTGCTACAGTTATCAATGGAAAAAAGAAGACATTGAGGAAGCAATAAAAAATAATGGCTGATGTGTTGGTGTGAGTGTTCAAGTAGAAGAAGAAAAGAAGGATAGTTGTTGTGTTGGTAAGTTGATTAAAGAAGAAGAAAATGCATAAGTGCACTATGGTGTGGGTTGATCAAGGAAGAAGAAATGTAGACCAGTCGTTGGTTGTTTTATTGATTAAAAGAAGAAGAGAAGTCAATGAGTCATTGGCATTGAGTTCTTTTTTATTCTTCAAGCTCTCTTCTTATACTTCTTTTCTTTTGTACTTATTTTCTTCTTGGTTTTTAGAGCTATTGTCTAAACCTGTAGAAGAAGAGAGAATGAGAACATGAAAGGTCTGGTTAACAGAGAGAGGGGGATGTGCAACGGAAAGAAGGAGTGTGGTAAAGGTCTGATGCTTCGTAATAGAGTATTAGTTCTTGATTTTGTGGCTCGTCACTGTTTATCACACTTATGAGACCATTTATCTGGCTCAGGTTGGCCGTTTGACTGATCGTAAGTAATGGGTCTCTTTTCAATGTGTGAAAACGTTCGACTACTATAGATTGTTAGTGATCACAGACTAATCATCTCCGTCTATTCCTATCAGTTGTGCATATGATTCTCAAATATACAAACCATTCGTATTAACCACCTTTACATTACAAGTTCACTGATCAAGATAAAGAAGAAAAAACTTGGATTCCAGTTGTGACTCCATTCTCATACGCGTCTCATACCACATATGAGCTTGGTGGTCCCTACCGTACATCCTATGAAAGTACACCACTCCGGATGATATGACGCACTATCCCTTCAAGCATTCACAGACTCTTTAACAGCTCACAAAATAGTTTTATATATATATATATATATATATATATATATATATATATATATATATATTATTTCATTTGAAAACAAAAGAAAAATTAACAATACAAGATTGAGAATGGATATCCAGTTTCCTACCATGCAATTGTAGCCACCCGGCCTAAAATAAATAACGGAACGAAAAAGTAAACAGCGCATCGTACTAACAGAAAGTAAATAAACATGCAACCAGTAATATTATCCATGGATATCAGTTCACCAATCTACACATAGCATAACAATGTAAAATGTTGACATCACCCCTCAGGTGTAACTTTGACATTTTACCGTTTCATACTCTTTTTTTTATTTTTCTGATTTTTACAGTTTTCAATCTCTCAAACAAAATATCCACTTCCTGATATTCATCAACTAAATATAAGTTCAATGAATATTAAATCATTTTTCCAACTATGAAATTTATTTTATTAATAAAATTGAAAAAGTACAAAACTTAGATCAAAACGGGGTCTAAACGGTGAATAGGACCTAACTGATAGAAATAACTCGGTTAAATATCCTACCCACGTATAATTTGTTATAAAATATAATTAAACATATCAAATATGCAAGTTCTAGCGTGAATTTGAAATAACAAAAAAGAATTCTATATTTTGAAAATATATAATAAATTTATGATAAAATCCTAAATGCAATTTTCATAAATCTACGATTACCAATAAAGATTGAGAATCCTTATAATCTCTACGTAAAAGAATTGAAGTGCGTGCACAGAAATCGAGGTGGTCAGTGTGAAAATCGAGGTGGATAAAACTTCGAGATGACTGATTTTTCAATTTGATCCAGTGATTTCGACGCCATTGTCCTTTCTCCCTTTTGCGACGGAGGACGATTTGACCCCGAAATAGGCGAAATCCGAAGTTGAAGTTACAAAACCCCCGTATATATATATATATATATATATACAACTAATTTTTGATGATACGTTATGAAAGAGAAGATGAAACAAAAAGAAGTTATGTGAGTTTTGTAGATGTCAAGGCTACGAACATTTTTCCTTTCTACCGCGGAAGTTGTCGACAAATCGTTTGTAGCGAATCTGAGTTTAAAGATAAAAGAAAAATAATTTTTTTTTAATAAGTCGTGACTAGTTTTTTTTTTTTTGACGACTTTGGAAGATGAATAGTATTTTTATAAAAAAAAATTATTTATATAAATACGGGACGAAATCAATATTTTTCCTATTGTTTCGTTAGACGATAACTTAACCGTTCGGACTCCAAATTTCGTCTTCAAAATTGAAATCATACCTTATCAAACTTCATCGTTACCACACTAATACAACATATTTAATAAACGATACCTACCTTAATTATCATCTATTCTTGGTTCTAAGCCAATCTCATTTTCAATTCATAAACCTTATATCACCTATTTTTCATCATCTCAATACATCTATCAATTAATCACTCTAAATCACTTTCATATTCCAACTAATCCATTATTTGTATAACTCTAAGACAACAATCAATTCACATTATCCCACTTCCTCACCAATATCTATCAACAACAATCCTTTCACATCTTATTTTTTCTTTATGTTTTATACTTCTCTCACCAATTATACCGTCTATTATATTTTACTCATTCTTGCCATGAATATTACTCCTCACTACATAGACTTACTGCAAACACACCACTACTATTTGCAAATCCTTTAATACTTCTTAATAAAATAATAAACAACATCTACATTTAATACATCCCTATTATAATACAAATATTTACTAACACTAGATTCGCAAATTGTATTAAAATCTCCATTCCCAATATACCACTATCTTTATATTCAATTTAATATTTCATTTTCTACTCTACCTTATCGTGCTTATTTCATCAATATTCTTTGGCCATACTACCTTAATAATTTTTTATCAATCATAGTCACCTTGTGGTGTAGGTGATTTCATTACTTAACCCATGTCAATAGTTTTTAACTCTAGTAAGTGTGCAAAATCTCAACAGAATATGATCTAGAGGAATCAGTGTTAAATAAAACTCTACTTTCTAATATTATAATTAAAAATCGTACCTTCCAAAACTTCGTCAGATACAGATACTTTCTCTTGGGTCACAAGCCTTGCTTGCGATTATGATAGAGGACACTCTCTCCTAATATATCCCACCTGACTACATACATAACATGTCGACGATCTTGTCTTCATAGGTTTCTATAAAGGGGTCAGTTGGTAAACTGGAGCCTGCATGCTCTGAACCTGCCTTGTTGGTTCCTTTGGCCCTGTTGGCATCATTGGAGCTCCAATTACTCTATAACTTAGTCATGGGGGAACTCTATAACTCGGTAGTAGAAGAGTTCTATATTGTGGATATATTAATCTAGGGGAGATTGGCCTCGAATACATCGGCCTCTTGTTCGGATCCGATCTGGGAAGAAAAGAAATCTAACGTCGACTAATTTGCCCCCTCGAGGGTTAGTAATTCTATCTCCCCTCGTTCTACTCTCTAAGCTCGATTCATCGTATCTCTATAATTGGTTGTCTCAATCATTAACTTCCTGGCCCTTAGGTAGGGTTTTATTTCTCTAAATAGTCTACGGGCCTTCTACAGATCTATTAGGATAAGCTCGGGCACATATCGTGATAACTTAGTAAACATCATATCATAGTCTGTAATTGATAAATTACCCTGCACTAATCTCAAAATCACCAAGTGCTTGATTTCTTGAGCAGTCTCAGATATAAATCTATTAACAAATATCCTCTCGAAGTCTACCCACTCAAACGATCCATCTCCTAATACATTCCTCTCAAAATGTTACTAATGACTAGGCCTCCCCGTCCAACTGGAATGTAGTCACCGTTACCCATTAATCTCTTGGGCATTACATGGTACTCAAAGTCTTTTATGTTTTCAAAATCCACTCATTGACCTCAATCAGATCAGAAAAACCCTCAAATATCGGTGGACATAATCATTGAAAATTCTACAACCACATCCCTAGATTTACCTGTCCTTTGGGTTGGAAAATTCTCTCATTCTTCAAAGGCACGACCTATAGTAGTGGTCCCTAAGGTGGAATAGTATTTTTCTCTTGCAAAGAAGTCCAGCGTTCTCTTATTTCTTGGATTTAGTAGTGCACCTTGCAATTGTGGTAAGTCTTATACCATTTTTTCCTTCCGATTGCTAGTCTTGTCTATTCGAGGTGGTACGAGTACATTATTAACTTTATTGAAATCTGGTAGCCTTATTGTTCCTTAAATTGGTTTGTCTAGCATCTTTTTGAGCCACGCATCCTTAATTGATTAACGTCGACTCAAACATTACTCTCCTTTATGTCCCAATTTGCCACATTCGTAATATATCACAACTCTTTTTTTGTCGACTGATTTAGTATTATATATTGTTGTTTCTTATAAAAGTTTTCCATCCATCTAGTTGGTATATCTATAATTTCACTCTTCATGTATGGTTATTTTTCCTATGAATTTGCTAGT
Organism: Akebia trifoliata; assembly: GCF_017979445.1. Classification (NCBI taxonomy): domain Eukaryota; kingdom Viridiplantae; phylum Streptophyta; class Magnoliopsida; order Ranunculales; family Lardizabalaceae; genus Akebia; species Akebia trifoliata. The sequence goes on from NC_141381.1 coordinate 20,744,845, forward strand.
TTCATAATTGTTTGTCTCTTATTAGATACTAATTGTCTTTATTCCATTTGGCTTCGAGGTTGTAGTGGTGGTATTATTCATATTTCCTCTTTGGACTTGACATGAAACTCAACTATCTGTCCCATCAATAATATTAACTGTGCTATCGGATTAGTGGTCTGATCTAGAATATGTCTCTTCTCTGTTGCATTTTGGCCTCTACCTCGTCCATTCCTCCCACTTATGTTTATCCGTAATAAGGCACTTATTAGAATAAGGCCAAAACCGTTCTTATGTAACTATGAATTACTACCGTAGCCTAGAACTTAGTAATGGACTCCATTTCTATTACTAACAGAACAAACCTAGAATCATATCCTCTATAAATTACTAGACACGAAAGAACTCATAATTTCAATACGGAACTACTAATGAGCTCGAATACCAAATTCCTAGTGACATTGTATGATTATCACTTTAATATATGTGGTATCAACCAATTCTTCTAAACATAGCAGATTTGTATCCCATACGGATCTAATACTATGCTCTGATACCATCTGTGGCGTCCATCCAAACGCTAATACAAAGTCCCATGTCAAATCTCAAGGCACAAGGTAACGCCTCGAAATTTCTGCATGGTCTCTTCTGTTTATGTTAGCATTCTAAGTTGTTCAACCTGCACCTGATAGACGACATACATTATCCTGCATATACGTATACAAAATATAATAACTAGTGAAAGCCTATACATATCTAATAATGTATGATAGATCAGAGTGCGGATAGATAAACAAAATACAAGATTATACAAAACTCTTTACTCTAACAGAAGTCCTAACACTCAAGAAAAAATTCATAAGACTACCTAGATGAATTGACACCATTAGGGGGTATAACCCCAATACTCACCAAGTGACGAACTCTGATTGTCTATCTGACCCACCAGATGATCCTCACTCGTACTTTATACCTGCTTCGCCAAGCTCTCTAAATCTGAAACTAAAAAAATTGAAAAGGAAAGGATGAGTAACAATTGTTATCCAGTAAGGAAGCAAACAATTTCTACTAATAACCCAATCTAACATTAATAAATAAACATACTAAATCATTTTAACATATGCAAAGTTTTACAAAAGAAACTACGATTAACTGATACATATAGTCAGGGATGAGCAACTAAACATTTTAAAACTCATATTACATCATCAGCAGTACTCACTATAACATTTTCTTTTTATATAAATCTAATTGACAAAATGGAAATATTACACATGCATTTCATTTTATATATCAAAATAAGGTAACAGATACATAGTACACAATGGTGGAGTATTAGAATTGGAAAGTTGGGATTCACGACTGGATCTCTCCCAGTTGGGATATGATGTTTCATAATAAAATATTAGTTTCTGATTTTGTGACTAGTCACTATTTACCATACTTGTGGGATCATTTATCCTGCTCAAGCTAGACATTTGACGTGACCATAAGTAATGGGTCTCTTTACGATGTGTCAGAACGTTCGACTACTATAAATTGTTAATGATCACTGACTAATCATCTCCGTCTATGCCTATCAGGTGTGCACGTGATTTCCAAATATACAAACCATTCGTATATGACCACCTTTACATTACAAGTTCATTGATACAGATAGATATGAATAAACATGGATTCCAGTTGTGACTCCATTCTCATACGCGTCCCATACCATGTATGAGTTTAGTGGTCCCTATAGTACATCCCAAGATAGTATACCACGTCGGATGATATAACGCACTATCCCTTCAGGTATTCACAAACTCTTTAATAGCTCACAAAATAGGTACATATATATATATATATTATTTTCATTTGAAAATAAAAGAAAAATTAATAATACAAGGTTAAGAATGGATATCTAGTTTTCTACCATGCAATTGTGACCACCCAGCGTAAAATAAATAATGGAACAAAAAAGTAACAGTACCTCACGCTAATAAAAAGTAAATAAACATGCAACCAATAACATTATCCCTGGATATCCGTTCACCAACCTACACACAACACAACAATGTAAAATGCAGACATCACCCCTCGGGTATGACTCTGACATTTTACCGATTTATATCATTTTTCATTTTTCTGATTTTTATAGTTTTCAATCTCTCAAACAAAATATCCACTTCCTGATATTCATCAACTTAATATAAGTCATTGAATATTAAATCATTTTTTTAACTATGAAATTCATTTTTATCAATAACATTGAAAAAGTACAAAACTTATATCAAAACGGGGCCCGAGCGGTGCACAGGACCCAACTGACGGAAATAATTCGGTGAAATATCCTACCCACGTATAATTTGTTATAAAATACAATTAAACATATCAAATATGCAAGTTCTGGTGTGAATTTAAAACAACAAAAAAGAATTCTATATTTTAAAAATATATAACAAATTTTTGATAAAATGTTAAATGTAATTTTCATAAATCTACGGTTACCAATAGAGATTGAGAGTCCTTACAATCTCTATGCGAAGAATTGAAGTGCGTGAGAAGAAATCGAGGCAGTTAGTACAGAAATCGAGGCGAATTGAACTTTGAGATGGTTGATTTTTGAATTTGATCCGGTGATTTCGAAGATCTCGACGCTGTCGTCCTTTCTCCCTTCTGCGACAGAGGACTATTTAACCCCGAAACAAGTGAAATCCTATGTCGAAGTTACGAAACTCTCGTATATATATATATATATGACTGATTTTTTATGATACGGGGTGAAGGAGAAGATGAAACAAAAAGAAGTTGGGTGGGTTTTGTAGATGTCGAGGCTGCAGACCTTTTTTTCTTCTGCGGCGAAAGTTGACTGTGAACCGTTTGTAGAGAATCTGAGTTTAAAGATCGAAAAATAAATAAATTTTTTTTAATAAGTTGTGGCTGGTATTTTTTTTTGAACGACTTTGGAAGATGAATAGTGTTTTTATAAAAAAATTATTTATATAAATGCGGGATGAAATCAGTATTTTTTCTATTGTTTCATTCAACGATAACTTGACTGTCTGGACTCTAAAAATGACGAATGAATACTCTATTTTCTCTAATTTTTCATTTTAGATCTAATGATTTTGTAAATTTCTATAAATTCAGTCTCTAACAAAAATTTACATTTTTGGCCCAATGGGACCTTAAAATTGACATCATTTTTGTTTTTAATGATAATTCGATGTTTTGGTCTCCAAAAATGACAAGTAGTCCATTTTCTATAATTTTTCGTTACGAATCCAATGGTATGATCGAATCTTAAAAATTCTTGCTTTGGTAAAAAGTCATTATTTTAGCCTAATCCGACTTGGTAATCAAGGATTTTGTAATTTTTCTGTTCGGGCTTGCATTTAAGCATGCTTACAGGCTAAAGTATATTTTTCGATCATTTTAAATCCAATGATAAGGTTAGATTCCATTAAAAATAATCAAAAACATCCTAAAGTTTTACTCATAAGTCCCATTTTCAAGATTTTCTCAAAATTCTATTATTTATTTTTCCTTGAGATACGAATTGAAAACTCGGGGTTTTACAGGGAGAGAGGTCCAAGCCAACTGTGGGAGAGAACAACATGGGCATTTTTTATATAAATCTTTTTTTTCAATTTTTTCTTACCTCTTTTTTTCCTTTGTTTCCACGTTTTTCTTTTTTCTTTTTTTTTTCTTTGTTTCCTACTTTTCTTTTAAGAGAATGGGAGTGGTGATCCCACACTACTCGCAAACTTGATAGTCTCCGTTTGATCGATTTAATGTTCAATTTTAATTTGATCAGTTAACTTTAATTTGATTGGTCGATTGGATTTTAATTTCTATTCGATTGGTCGATTTAATTTTAATTTCAATTTAATTTTCAAATTTTCGAAGTGATTGGTTGTTTGAATTTTTAATTTTGATTTGATCGGTCGATTGAATTTGAATTTGAATTTGATAGGTTAATTAATTTTTAATCTTGTTTATAGTTGATCGGTTGGATTTTAATTTTAATTTAAAGTATTCAAGTTGGTTGTTTTATTGAAGTTAAAGATTTTTCAACTTTTTGTCGTTTCACATGAAACTTTTCAATTTTCCTAAGTGTGAGGTTTCTAAATCTCCTCAATGGGCGTGAACATTGATTTTCAATCATGTTTTCCTCGGAATCAAGGGTTTTAAGTTAAGCATCAGGGACATTTTGATCATTTTTATGATTTCTCATAAATTTCTCTATTTTCACCGATTTGGGTCATGTTAGACTCGAAATCATATTCTAAATGCAATGAAGGTACTTTCAAGATTTTCTGAAAGTTCGAAAGTTATAAGGGGTATTTTCGCCATTTTGTTGATTTTTGCAACTTATTTTTATGAATTTTAGTATAAGTTTTCTTTCAGTCCTAACGTGATTATTTCTAAGTCTTAAGGCCATATTTTTCTAATGTCATGATGTCTCTAGGTTATTGAAATGTGTAGCGAACCTAACCATATGTACTTGCTAAATCAATGTAAGGTGCAGCAATCCTAAGAGTACGTGAGTTTTTATGTCGAATTGTAACGAGTAAGGGAGATGGAAGGATTAGAAATTGAAAGATCAAATACTGTACTCTCAAGCCTTCGAGTTCTTCGCACTCATCATTAAGAATCCACAACAACCGGATGACGAATTGTCGAATTAGGCAAATGCAAAAATGGGGTATCTACAATAATAGTCATAGAACATACTTAATGGATTTATCTATGTGAATGTGGGAGTGGAGCCACTTCCTATGAGTATTATGGGCGAGTATTTTAGAGAATTCATGAAAGAACCAAGATTCAACACATAGCCAAAAAATGTCAAATCATAAGAACTCGATTAATCTTTGAAAGAATGATATATATGATATAATAGTTAACATATACTAAAAGGAAAAGTGTTACGTAACCTAGTTACATCAAATCCAATGTGAGTTTTGTTTACCTAGATTAAATGTCAATTAAGTCAAAATGACATTGACATTCAGTATCCGATGTTTCACCTTGTATAGGTAGCATTTCATTTTCTTTTAAATTTATGGGGGATTGTTATCAAATTTATAGTTTTATTCATGTATTTTGTTGAGGGTAAGATTTGAACTTAGGACCTCTTGAGTGTTATTTGTAAAGTGTAGAGATTTTCTTAACTGGTGAAATATAAGCTAAAAGAGCTTTTTCTTTTATGTGTAAATTAAAAGTCAATGATTCTCTTAATTTCTTGTTTTTGAGAGTTGTAGAGACAACTCTTCAAATTTTTAATCCTACATCGAATAAATACAATAATATTATTCAACTAAGAGAGGATCTCTTTCTCTTTATTACTTGAATGTGAGTGAGAAAAATAGTTGACCTTACATGCACATGGGGGGTCCAAGGCACTGTGGAATTACAGTCCATTATATTTAGAGCATGTGATGCACGCAGAGAGGGTGCAAATCTCGAATTTAAGCCTCATGTGGATGCATGTGAAAGGCTCATTTTACTCTAAGATCCATATCTTCTTTCCATTTCAATTATAGATCTGACTAACTGTTACAGTTAATGTGTTGACCATTTGGATCCTCCAATGTTCATAAACATGCCAATTAAGTCTCAAACATTTCTATCATTACTGTAGTGGACCGTTGAACTCTTTTCAACTGTTGGGCCTACTGTTTATAAAATGGATCGTGCCCTAGTGTTTTATATACATAGAAATCTTTCTGATCTCTATATTCTATTTTTCTCTATTGTTCTCTCTAATAGAGTTTCGAACAACATCATATTCTCATTCACAGATATTTGGCTGCTTTTACAATGTTTGAATGGATCGAGTTCAATGTATATCTACTACTTCCAAATACACGATTAGTAGAAAGTGTGACTGTTGAATCTTGAAAACCATACACCTGAGACCAATTTCACTGTGGATTTAAACTTAAGAGGGCAAAATTTGGTTTAAGGACAGTGGTTTCTTTGTGCCTCGATCACTGATAAGTTCTTCCAATCTCTTTCTTCTTATATATTCTAATATTATTTAGAATCTATTTGATTCAAGAAATCCCTCTATCATGATTGCTTTAAGTAATTTTTTCAATTTTTTGTCTTCTAACGAACATGCAAAGGTTTTCTTCTCCCCATGCAATAATGAAAGCGCCCTCGATCCGCGGGGTGCGCAGATCCGCTTTTGACCCTTGAGGTTTGGGAGTCGCCACCTAGTTATTGTAGTCTAGGAACCAAACTGACTCTAAAATGGATAAAAACTACTCTACTACAGAAAATCTGAATCCGGGGATCATGTTACGGGGTTGGAAGGTGTTAGGCACCAACCCCGCCCGGCCATTGCCTGTCTCTACTTATCCCAAATAAATCTACATCACTAATGACAAACCTAGATAAAAAAAATAAATAAAAAGAACTTACCTTCGATCTGCAAAAGTGCTATTCCCTCATATCTGGCGAAAACGGCTCCTTGTATCGTATTCCTTACTTCGTTCTATCTTCGGATCTGATTTCTGATCTTCGAGGTAAGGTATCTCCTTCTTGGATCTGGGTGCTTCGAATTTGTTATGGATTTTTGGGATGTTTTTGAGAGGTTTTTGGGTGTTTTTTAGGCTAAAATCGGAGTAGGGGTGTTAGGGAAGGAGTTGGGCTCCAAAATTAGGGTTTTGGAGAGGTTGTGGAGGCTTCTTCACCTACTTTTTCTAGGGTTTTTTCTTTGATACGAAAATAGGGTGTGGAGGCTCCTATTTATAAAGTTTTTAAAAGCATTAGGGTTTGATTAGGGTTTCTTTTAGGGTTTCAATTAGGGTTTTGACTTAGTCTTTAGGGTTTTAATTTAGGGTTTTGACTTTAGTCTTATGAGATTGATTTGATTAGTTTAGATTAGGGTTTTGATTTAGGGTTTTGACCTTGGTCTTATGAGATTGACTTGATTAGATTAAGGTTTTGATTTAGGGTTTTGACCTTAGTCTTATGAGATTGACTCGATTAGTTTAGATTAGGGTTTTGATTTAGGGTTTTGACTTTAGTCTTATGAGATTGACTTTAATACTTGACTCTAGTCTTACTTAATTGACTTTAATTTTGACTTTGGTCTTATTTGATTAACTTTAGTATCTTGACTTTAGTCTTGCTTGGTTGACTTTAAATTTTTGGAGAACCCCCCTCTATTATATCTTTGATTCTTTTGACCCCAAATAGAGGGGTCCTTAAAGAAATATCTTACGAACCATCAACAATTTTTCTTGAAAGCCTAATTGAACAATTTTTTGGTTTAAATTTTATAATTAATTTTATTAATGTTTCACTTTACATTATTTAATGATTTATTTATTAATTTCAAAATTTTTAATTACTAAAATTGTGAAATTACCATTTTACCCTCGGAGAGGATTTTTTACGTTTTAAGTCGTTTTTCAATGTTCCAGGATGTTTTGGAATCCGTTTTTCGTAAGGAATTCAATGGGAATGTTGGTTTTTATCATTTATAAAGTTTTTTTTTTGTATGAAATGGTCGTGAACTTTTTGAGGGGTATTTTAGTAATTTTGTCAAATTTTGTGAAAATTGGCGAAGTGGTTTACTTGGTTTCGATTTGTTGTTTTTTGTGTTTGAGTGAATTTTCCTAAGCGTAATGCAGGCTCTAGGGCTGTTTTGATGTTAGGGGTATTTTGGTAATTTAATCATTTTTAGTGATTTTTATCGTGAAGCTTCTTTTTAGTTTGCAAGATGATGATTTCTATGTTTCTAGGGTCATATTTTCCTAGCGTAGCGTGGTTTCTAAGTTTTGTCAGTTCGAGATACCTCATCCGGATTTCTGAAACATATCTAGTAACAAAATAAAGCATTGGAATAGACATCCATCATTGGGAACCTTTGCGATCGGGTTGACGACTTGATTAATCAGGCGGATGCAAAAATGGGGTGTCTACAGATGCCCCTCTTTGGTAGAGGATTGAAGCAAACTAGATAGCAAATCTATTTTGGTAGATAATGCGATATCCGAATGCCAAAGCTAGTGACAGTTCATTTTGCAGCCTGATTTAACAATTCGTCGGGGCGTTGGGATCCTTGAGCGTAAAACTCTCCCCGAGCTAGAAAAATGTCAGGTCCTTGAGCGTGAGCTCTCACTGGCAGTGACAGATCCTTGAATTTTAGAAAATTCTCCTTGACTGATGTAACAACTGTGCAAATGTGTGGGCTCAAAATCTGAGATAGATTTTGTAAGTTCCATGTTTTGTCAATCCCGAGACACATGTTGAGTGTCGGATCGATTTGCCATTGAAGACATATGAAGACTCCGTTAAAGCTGCTCAACCGTACATGCCTCGACAAAAAGCTTCCATGTGTGTGCACAAAGCCTAAGAGGTAATGAGACTACCTAATACCATTTTCCAACACTTAGATGATTGATAGGTCGACCCGTTGTAATTAGGAAAACTCTTTCCTCGACCCGTTCGCTCATCGGACCTTTTGGGAATCGAATATGGACATAGAGGGGACATTAAAGATTTGACCACCCTAAAACCATTTTTAGTCATTGGTGTTTTATAGGTGTCATTATATAGGTAAAATCTAGCACACCTTCGAACCGTTTCGACGTCGGACTTCCCGAAAGCTCGTTTTGACCAAAAATGATAAAAAGGGTATTTTGGTCATTTTATCCATTTTATCATGGCCCACCCCTTGGTGGCAATTGGGGGATAGTCTAAATAGTGATATCTATCAGCTCCCCGAACGGTATACAAATCGGAGCTACCATTTGAAAGTTATAGTCAAAACACTCTGCGGGGGCATTTTGGTAATTTACTGATGTGCCTTACTTGTGGCTGACGGTGCCACCGACAGTCCTGACGGTGCCACCGATAGCAAGCGCTCAAACGGTCATATTTATGACCGTTGAACCTCGAATTTGCTCTCTTCTCATATATAACAACTCCAACTCTTTCATTTGGGGTGGTTGAAGCTTGAGAGAAGTAAACCCTCCATTTCTACATACTTTTAACCCTCTCTCTAGCCATGGAAGGGCTCAAACTTCATTGAAAATCCTTTTGACCCTTAGCCCTTCCTTTGGATCAATCCTAGAGAAGATTGCCTCTCCTCTCTCCACATTTTGAGAGTCTTCTCTACTTTCATGAGAGTCTAACTTAGGTGAACACTTCAACATTCCTAGACTTCTCATTTGATCCCTCTCCGCCCATCAAACGTCACCTTGCACACACATTGGTACATTCATAGAGCAAGGAGCAAAAAGGAGATGATGGTAGGAGTAATTACAAGTAGCCGACAAACTCGAAAGCTTGATTGGAAGATCCAACCGTCGAGACGTACTTGTAAGCTCAAGGACTCCAAGAACTCAAGATCTCCATTGACAAATCTTATGAAGTTGAGTGAGTCTTTGACTTTGTTTTTAATTTTAAAAATATATGTATGTGGTTACTTGGTTCAGCCCTCAAAAACCAAGCTCTTATTAGAATCGAGGATTCTTGACAAGAGTAGAGGTTTGTGAGTTTCCGAGGAACAAAACTCACAATTTCGAGAGAATGCGTTCTCTCGATCTTAAGGTTTTAGAATTTAGCCTATGTATAAAAATTCTATGTAAAAGGTTTGAGGTGAACCATAAACCCTTTTGATAGTGATCACCAAGTTCCTAGGTAGGAATCTTGAGAGTGGATGTAGGCACGTTGCCGAACCACTATAAAATGCTTGTCTCGTGTTTGTGAAAATGCTTATATTAGTTTATACTTAGATGAATGTATGCTATGAATGAATACTATGCTAAGTATGTCATACGATGAATGTTTATATTCTAAGAAAATTTCAATTGCATTACAAACTAGAGACTTGCCATAAGAATGGATGTAAGCACGTTGTCGATCCATTAGATGACGTATGTTTTGTGCATGTGTTTATAATTCCGCAATTTACACTTGAATGTTTTGAATGTCATGCGATGCCATAAAATGCCGAATAGGTAAATCGTATATGAATGTGTCATTGAATGACATGATTAAATGAATGATTAAATTTCAAGTGTATTTTCATTAAATGCATCTTAGAGACATAAGTTCCAAATTGAGGCTAAGTGAATGACTTAGAACACATAGTCAAATTATCAATCTAAGTTAAAATTGGATAAATCGAAAGAAATTTTAATTATCCTATTCACTCCCCCTCTAGGACTAGATATGGTACGAAGCACGTATTTTCAGATTTCAAAGAGTTTGAATTGGAAATGAGTCAAAAATGAAGTAACTTTAAATTGAGCATAAATCCAAGAAAACCCTTGGCGGCATCTGAGCATAATTTCAAGAAAACCCTCGGCGGTAACTGAGCATAGTTCCGAGAAAACCCTCGGCGGCATCTGGGCATAATTCCAAGAAAACCCTTGGCGGCATCTGAGCATAGTTCTGAGAAAACCCTCGGCGGCATCTGAGCATAATTCCAAGAAACCCTTGGCGGCATCTGAGCATAGTTCCGAGAAAACCCTCGGCGACATCTGAGCATAGTTCCAAGAAAACCCTTGGCGGCATCTGAGCATAGTTCCGAGAAAACCCTTGGCGGCATCTGAGCATAATTCCAAGAAAACCCTTGGCGGCATCTGAGCATAGTTCACAAAAAACCCTCGACGGCATCTGAGCATAATTCCAAGAAAACCCTTGGCGGCATCTGAGCATAATTCCAAGAAAACCCTTGGCGGCATCTGAGCATAGTTCCGAGAAAACCCTCGGCGGCATCTGAGCATAATTCCAAGAAAACCCTTGGCGGCATCTGAGCATAGTTCCGAGAAAACCGTCGGCGGCATCTGAGCATAATTCCAAGAAAACCCTTGGCGGCATCTGAGCATAGTTCCAAGAAAACCCTCGGCGGCATCTAAGCATAATTCCAAGAAAACCCTTGGCGGCATCTGAGCATAGTTCCGAGAAAACCCTCGACGACATCTGAGCATAATTCCAAGAAAACCCTTGGCGGCATCTGAGCATAGTTCCGAGAAAACCCTCGGCGGCATCTGAGCATAATTCCAAGAAAACCCTTGGCGGCATCTAAGCATAGTTTCGAGAAAACCCTTGGCGGCATCTGAGCATAGTTCCGAGAAAACCCTCGGCGGCATCTGAGCATAATTTCAAAAAAACCCTCGGCGGTAATTGAGCAAAACTGGTAGAGGAATGAAGGAATTTTGAGAAAGAATGAATGAATTTTAAGAAGACTGATTGGAATGAATCAGGAAGAGAAATGATCGAATCTAAGAATGATTGGATCTGGAAAAGAATCTGGAAAACGAAAGAATGTCATATCTCATATGTGAAATCATAATTGCTTTTGGTTGAACCTCAAGGATTTATTCAAAAAGTTTTATGAATTTAAAACCTAAATTTTATTTCTTTTGAACCTCAAAAGTTTTTCAAAAAACTGTTATCAAGAGGGTAACCTTAAGTTTGGGGTTCCTATTATTTTTTTAGGATTAACATTGCTCAAAAACAAAATGCCCCTAGTTTGACAATGAACATGGCCTTGAAAATAATTGAACACATCGTGCAACAAATAAAAAAAATGCCCCTAGTGTAAGGCAGAAAAGAAGAAAGAAAATGCCCCTTGTATGAATGTTTGAAATAATTGATTACCACAAGCGCAATAAATATTCAACTTTTAATTTTGATTAATTTTATTGAAGATTTTGAGTCAGGCTCAAGAGTACAAAATTATTTCCTTTCGAGACTCATCATAGAATTCACCCTTATCTCCCTTGGTTCACTTGGGGAAGTAAGCATTTTCAGATTGATCATAGACAAGATACTTGTGGCTTCTGAGTCTATGCCTGGTTTAAGCTAAGTATTGAACTTGGTTATTCGGACTTCTGATGTTTCAGCTCGGACTGCTCTCATCTTGGGATTTTCTTCTATTTTTCTTTGTTGCTCTAACTTTTGCCTAGATCGCCTTTTCAGGTTTTCAATCTAGCGAGCTTGCTCTAACTTTTGCCTAGATCGCCTTTTCAGATTTTCATTTTAGCGAGCTCTTCTCTTTTTTTCTTTGCTCTTATTGTTGCCAAAGTTGTCATTTCAGATTTTCAACCTTGCGAGCTTGCCTTAATTTTTGCCTAAGTCGCCCTTTTCGGGTTTTCAACTTAGCAGGCTTCATCATTTTTTTATCTTTTTCTTCTACTCTGAACTTCTGGAGTTGCTGTTTGATCATGCTTTGCTATCTTCCTTGACTTTTCGCACGGTACTTAGGAGGACTTTTATAGGTAAGCTTAGGACTGAGTATGAAAAGAAAGGAATTTTGAGGCTCAAAAACCCAAATGCCCCTTGTGTGGCATTTCCTTTTAAATTATTTCTTTTTCTTTAAATTTTCTTCCCCATTTTGAAGATATTTTTCTTTTCTTTTGAATTTTTTTCTTGATTTTTTTTATTGTGTGGGAACTATATTTTTTTTTATTTTGATGTGGTCGGGCCTGAAGTAACTTCTCAGGTTGCCTACGTACCCCAGAATTTTGGGATCAGACCAAAACGTAGTTCGAATTTTTTTCCTCCCCTAGGTTAGGTGATCAGGCTAAGAAATAAAAGGCACAATTTTTCTCTTTTTGAACAGGCTGCAAAGGGGTTGAGAAAGGAGATAAAGAATTAGGTAATAGGAAAATTGATTCGGCCAAAAATTGCCTCCTTAAATGTAGTACCGTTTGATTTGATCAAGGTTGGTTGGTTCTGGCAACTCGATTCCATCATGATCTTGAAGCCTGACAGCTTTTCCTGGTAATATTTCCTTGATGATGTATGGACCTCCCCAATTAGGTTTGAACTTTCCTCTAGGGTCAAAAATAAGTACTCAATTCTCTTTGAAATCTAGTGGTTAAATCTTTAACTTGTAAGTGGTGAACTTTGACCTTCGTGCGGGTGACTTTTCTCTGATAAGTTTGCATGTGGTACAAAACTCTAAGTTGTTCTTCTTCAATCAAGTTTAATTCTTCACACCGTTGGCGAACCCAATCTATTTCTAACAATTGACTTTCTTTGAAGACCTTGAGATATGGGATTTCCATTTCTACTGGTAAGATTGCTTTCATATCATACACTAGAAAATAGGGGGTGACTCCAGTGGAAGACTGTATTGAAGTAGATATGCCCCTAGTGTGAATGGTAACTTCTCTGACCAATCCTGGTGTGATTGACATATTTTCCTGATGATTATTTTGAGACTCATATTAGCTGCTTGCTTCAACTGTTCCATTAATTTGAGGATGGTAGATGGATGATCTGTGATGCCGGATCTTGAACTTTGTACATAGAATAATGACCTAAGCTTTGAAGTACGAGCCATTATCAGGGATCAGTTCAAATGGTACCCCCATATTGACTGATAATATGTGATTTGCAACTCAAGATGTAGTGAGGATAGCACTGAAACATTTTATAACATCTCTATCGATATTTTCATCTCATCAAGCGAGTATCTATTCCGTGTTGAACACCACCCAAGCTTGCACCTAACACATCCTTATCAGATCACACGAACAAGTCTTTTGAAATTTTTGAGTAAATTCATTATCCCCTCGTGTTCCTTTAGGGATAGGAGGGTTTCTATTTGAATCTCTTTAGGAAATATTTTCTGTTCCGAGGTCAATAACCTTTGTTTTCTTGATTAAACGTTGAGCCTGACTCTTATCTTCTTTCTCAAGAAAGAAATCTATCATTGAAGCCAGATTAGTAATTAATTCGTTAATGCGCTCGAGATATTCAAATATTTCCTTTAGCCAATCAAATTCAAAAGGGGCGACAGACACCTCTATGACTCGACAAACTAACTCGACTCGACAGAAAAAGAGTAGACTCAATCTAAAGAAAATATGACATTGAAAAATTGGACTCGAGCTAACTCAAATAACTCATGAAAAATCAATACAACTACCCACAACGGGCTTGATTAGGACTGAGGACTGAGACATTGCTTATAACCGACAAGACTAAAGTACTATGATCTTCAGGGAATAACTAGGCGATGTTGAGAAATTCTAAAGGATTGATTTGGCGTTGACGTTCGTTCCAACTGATTGGACTAGTAACCCTAGCTAGACGGTGGACGATTGAGCTTAGGTACAATGATAACCCTTAAACCTCTTTGAAGGTGAATTTAACCAATTTCAGTGTCACCCCCTCGATAACATTTTAAATGAACCCTGAGATTTTATTGAATTTTGTGCACTAATCAATTAAACAATTAATCCATTCAATGATTATTCAGAAGGAAAATAATTTTATTGCACTCTTGAAAATAATATTTTTATTAAATAACAATTTTCACAATTCTGATTAATTTTTGCAATCATTTTCTTTTAAGAAAAACATATTTTGATAATTTTACAAAGTCCATGCAAAAAATAGATTTTTGGTAAAAAACATATTTCAAAAAATTTTCATGCAAAAATAGATCTTTTCTAAATCATTTTTCTTTCATTTTCTTTTCTTTCGGAAAATATTTTCTTCTGAAAAATAGTTTGTTATTTGGAAAGCATTTTCTCTTAAAAAATCTTGTTCTTCTGGAAAGTACTTTTTCTTAGAAAACATTATTTTCTAGAGAATAACATTTTTTCTGGAAAACACTTTTTCTAGAAAGCAATTTTCCTTCGTAAACCATTTTTCTTCTTTGAAAATTTGATTTTTATTTCAATTTAAATGGCCCAACCCACAATGATCATTGGATCGGGATGGACTGGGTCATTATTGTAAAAGAATGGATTCTTTATTGGGTCGGTGCACCCATTTTAATTTTCAAAACAAATTTTTGATCCTTGAGGACAATCATACACTTTGATCTCATCATTCACATCATTCACATATATTCATCAATCCAAAGGTTCCATTCAATAAACAACCCGGGAACACCTACGATAAGTTCGAGTCGTGACCTACAGGGAAGGTTTCTAGACTCTAAGCTTACTACGTGCAATGCATTTTTATCTTGCCACCCTTGCCCAAGCACACTTATATACCTTTCGATACGTGGTGACTTGGTTTGATATACCGTATAGGTGATAATCTAAAACCTCAATTCACTTCTCTGAAGCCAAAAACAGCCAGTTTGATCTCCAGTTGAGAGGTGGCGCACAATGCTAAGCAAGGGCCCACTTAAATACCTCTCGTCTAGAATAGACGTAGTCTATCCCCCTCGTACAGTAGGGTACAGCGGGGCAAGATCTTGCTTAGGCACCGATTTTAACCAAGAAATGCAATTGATATACTTAGATTATCTTTTATACCTACGAGTACGAGTCAAGAGTTGTAGCTTTCATAAATGGTTTGGCATCCCACGAGGGGACCGACCACATACTAGTACTACGTTGGCAATCGGGACATGTGACTGTGTGGCTCACAATAGGTCAAAGGCTCAGGTCGCTCCAGCCTGGGTGCATCAATATACCTCTCAGAATCACCTAATCAGATGGTATTGATGCCCCCAGTTTGATATACCCTAAGGTACGTGACTGGAGTTGTGGTTTTCATGAATGACGTCGCATCTCCGAAAAGATCGGGCCACGCACTAGTGTCACGTTGGCTATATGGGACGTGTAAGTGGGTAAAACAGTAAACGTGCTTGTGGTATGTGCAAAATAGGGTGGGGTGTGCCCGGGGCCTTTTTCAAACACGTGGGCCCATAGGCCAGATTATGTCACCACATATGGATATCAAATGAATATTGATCAAGAAAATAATCCAAAACCCATCACATCGAAATTAAGATGAAATCAAACCCATCACAAATATATCTGTCAAGATCATGGCAAATCAATTAATGAGCATGGCATATAATAATTGATCAAACAAACATTGCAATAGGCATAATTTTTATAATTTTTAAGGTCCAATCAATGATCACTTTTGGGTGATCCAAAATAAATCGAGATTCCAATAGGTGTTACATTGATGATAGAATGACAATGGTTGAGATGAGCTCACTCTTAAGAACATTAATTGTGTCAACATTAGATAAATTCAGATTTTCTGTGAATTAGGAAAATACAATCTGAACTTACATCGATGATATCTAAGGCTCCCGATAACGAAATCAAGTGAACTCAAGTTCTAAATTAATCTACTCGATTAGATCTACATTTTATTAATAGGTGTCCAGACTTAGTTCTCACCAGAATGTTCTGTAAAAACGTTTTAACATTGCTGTCCCAACCTTCATTCAGAAACAATTCCAGATTTACAGATTGAACTTGCATCGATGATTTCTAAGGCTTCTGATAACGAAATTAAGTGAACTAAAGTTCTAAATTAATCTACTCGATGAGATCTACGTTTTATTAAGAGGTTCCTAGACTTAATTCTCACTAGAATGTTCTGTAAAAAAGTTTTAACGTTGCTGTCCCAACTTTCATTCAGAAATAATTTCAGATTTACATATTGAACTTGCATCAATGATATCTAAGGCTTCCAATAACAAAATTGAGTGAACTCAGATTCTAAATTAATCTACTCAACGAGATCTATGTTTTATTAAGAGGTTCCCAGACTTAATTCTCACTAGAATAGTCTCTAAAAATGTTTTAATATTTCTGTCCAACCTTCATCATTCCATCATTTTCATAGGTCAATTTGAATCTTTCATTATTTAGGGGTCATCAAAAAGTGATCCTTAATTGGAGAAAAAAATGCAATACCCAAAATCATCTATAATCAAGATAAAAAATAAATAAACAGAAAAAATAAATAAAATAAATCCAACTAAATAATAAAAAAAACTAGGTCATCTTGGCAATGCTCCCATACTTGGGGTTTTTCAAGTTTGATCCTCAATAGTCCCCAGTGGAGTCGCCACTTAAAGCGTCCTCGATCCGCGGGGTGCGCAGATCCGCTTTTGACCCTTGAGGTTTGGAAGTCGCCACCTAGTTATTGTGGTCTAGGAACCAAACTGACTCTAAAATGGATAAAAACTACTCTACTACAGAAAATCTGAATCCGGGGATCATGTTACGGGGTTGGAAGGTGTTAGGCACCAACCCCACCCGGCCATTGCCTGTCTCTACTTATCCCAAATAAATCTACATCGCTAATGACAAACCTATATATAAAAAAAATAAGAAAAAAAAACTTACCTTCGATCTGCAAAAGTGTTATTCCCTCAGATCTGGCGAAAACGGCTCCTTGTATCGTATTCCTTACTTCGTTCTATCTCCGGATCTGATTTCTGATCTTCGAGGTAAGGTATCTCCTTCTTGGATCTGGGTGCTTCGAATTTCTTGTGGATTTTTGAGATGTTTTTGAGAGATTTTTGGGTGTTTTTTAGGCTAAAATCGGAGTAGGGGTGTTAGGGAAGGAGTTGGCTCCAAAATTAGGGTTTTGGAGAGGTTGTGGAGGCTTCTTCACCTACTTTTTCTAAGGTTTTTTCTTTGATACGAAAATAGGGTGTGGAGGCTCCTATTTATAAAGTTTTTAGAAGCAGTAGGGTTTGATTAGGGTTTCTTTTAGGATTTCAATTAGGGTTTTGACTTAATCTTTAGGGTTTTAATTTAGGGTTTTGACTTTAGTCTTATGAGATTGATTTGATTAGTTTAGATTAGGGTTTTGATTTAGGATTTTGACCTTGGTCTTATGAGATTGACTTGATTAGATTAGGATTTTGATTTAGGGTTTTGACCTTAGTCTTATGAGATTGACTCGATTAGTTTAGATTAGGGTTTTGATTTAGGGTTTTGACTTTAGTCTTATGAGATTGACTTTAATACTTGACTCTAGTCTTACTTAATTGACTTTGGTCTTATTTGATTAACTTTAGTATCTTGACTTTAGTCTTGCTTGGTTGACTTTAAATTTTTGGAGAACCCCCCTCTATTATATCTTTGATTCTTTGGACCCCCAAATGGAGGGGTCCTTAAAGAAATATCTTGCGAACCATCAACAATTTTTCTTGAAAGCCTGATTGATCAATTTTTTGGTTTAAATTTTATAATTAATTTTATTAATGTTTCACTTTACATTATTTAATGATTTATTTATTAATTTCAAAATTTTTAATTACTAAAATTGTGAAATTACCATTTTGCCCTGGAGAGGATTTTTTACGTTTTAAGTCGTTTTTCAATGTTCCAGGATGTTTTGGAATCAGTTTTTCGTAAGGAATTCAATGGGAATGTTGGTTTTTGTCATTTATAAAGTTTTTTTTTGTATGAAATGGTCGTGAACTTTATGAGGGGTATTTTCGTAATTTTGTCAAATTTTGTGAAAATTGGCGAAGTGGTTTACTTGGTTTCGATTTGTTGTTTTATGTGTTTGAGTGGGTTTTTCTAAGCGTAATACAGGCTCTAGGACTGTTTTGATGTTAGGGGTATTTTGGTAATTTAATCATTTTTAGTGATTTTTATCGTGAAGCTTCTTTTTGATTTGCAAGATGATGATTTCTATGTTTCTGGGGTCATATTTTCCTAGCGTAGCGTGGTTTCTAAGTTTTGTCAGTTTGAGATACCTCATCCGGATTTCTGAAACATATCTGGTAACAAAATAAAGCATTGGAATAGACATCCATCATTGGGAACCTTTGCGATCGGGTTGACGACTTGATTAATTAGGCGGATGAAAAAATGGGGTGTCTACAAATAACAATTTTTTAATATCAGAAATTTATTTTCAAGAGTGTCACTATAAAATAAAAATTGTGAAAATATCTACATGAATGAAACAATTCATCATTGGAAAATGCTATCAGTTCATTCCCTATGAGATCGAAACTAAGTCCTAGGAAATATGTGTTTTTCCACAAATGCTAACAGGCATGTCGATGGAGAGCCTCAACCATGGGTGGAAGCTACTAAAGTGCATCATCATTTCACTTAACTTGATACTTTTAAAAATATTTACAAAAACATTAGGATTTATTTAGTTACTTAAATTAAAATTATACAAACAAATAAGGTAGATATTTTTAGATGAAAGTGCCAAAATACCCCTATGTTTTTTCTTTAAAAGATGATCAATGTGTGGTTAATTATTTATGAGAATGGTAGTTTTTATTCAAAAATACAAAAAGACTGTCGTGTTAATCTTTAAAAAAATTAATGGTCATTGTTCAGTTAATGTTCCATGACAGTTCTGTTCATCGAGTATTTGTGTAACTTGATGCCTGAAATAGAGAACAAATAAAATTTACCTAAAGCACATGGCAAGTAAAGGTCTAGTCCACAACGATAGTGTGTGAAACTCTCAAAATCAAGAGCAATCAAAAGGATTAGTTTCCAAAGAATTTAAAACCAGTTTGAAGTTGATTTGATTTTGAAAATAGAAAAACACATAATTAGAAATAGAAATCTAATGACTTAAAGACATTAGAGAAGGTAAGTCAACCAAGAACAATTAAATCTAAGTAACAAAATTACTTTTACTTCAATCCCCTCTAATTTCAATCTAATTAGCAAGTAAATGCACATGGATTGAAAGATAATTCATTGAGGAACAAGATGAGGGATCAAAATCCATGGATGCTTCCCTTAGACCAGTCAACTCTCAATGACTAATTATCTGGGTTAAGCATTTTTTTGGCTAAATTTATTATCGAGGAAGTTCCACTTCAAATAAAAAATAATCCCATAACCCAATTTTTTTTTTTTTTTTAAAGTTCAAAATCAAAAACAAAAAATAAATAAAGAAAAATGTGAAAACAGAATCTGTTAACACTAATTTGATACAGATGGAGAGGGTGAAAGATTACTTGATGGAGAGAAAACCCTAATTTTCATAAAATATTTGATAGGTGAAGAAGATCGAATGAGGGCTTAACCCATAAAATGTCTTTAAATAGTATCCGCCCCTTAGTGTTATGAATAAGGTTGACTTGGTGGCTAGAGTTTATTTAATAGATATCACATCAATACTCAAAGCAAAAAAGCAGACCTTGATGATAGTCCTTGGTGGCTTTCACTTGGATCTTGAGTCCCATAAAAATATCTACACAACATGGAAAAAAGAAGTAAATTTGATGTCAAGGTCTTTTGGCATCAAATTTAGCCAAATTCTACGGACCGTGGCGTTGAATTTACCATGTTTTCACATATTGGCCACTGCGAAGATTAATCGCTTAAAGTGATTGATTTGATCCCTTAATACTTGAGAATGATGAAGATCCCTCATGCCCATATATCCAAACGACCTGTTAGGTTGGATTTCATAACATTTGTTTTGGACTACCTTTTTCTCTGTTTCATAAGAGAATAGAGCCAAAAAAACATTCGCGTGTGAGCTTAATTCGCTCATTGTTTTTTATATTAATTTTATAATTATAGTGTTTTTTAGACGAATGCTATTCTATTTATAGCATTCATTAAATAAAAGCCCATGAATCATTAACACCATTTTTTTTTTTACAAAAAATGAACGTTAAAAAATTACTTTTACGCAATCTATAACGTTCTCATATTAAAAAACTATAAGATCGAAATTATTAATAGCATTCGCAATTGAATGTCATGAATAAAATATCATAGAAAACTATTTTTGTTGTAGTGGGCATGTGCACACAAACTTAGATCAAATGTGACCCTATGAGCATAACCATCAGCTATACCACATTGTCCAGGATTGTAAAAAAGAAATGTTAGGTAGGATATCATTAAGTGCCAAAGTGTGAATAGGTTTTCTCCCAGAGATGTCTAAGGTGTCTTTACATGGCATATTGTGCCCCACATAAATTTATGGGGATCGAATTTTTGTGTGTCTATAACATGTGGGTATTAGATTATATATGAAACAATGTAATAAGGTGTATTGTGATACTTGTTCAAGCTATGGATCATGCTAAAATAAGAACAAAAGAAAGACCATGGCAAGCAAGGGTCAAATCACAAAGACAACATTAATCTAAAAATCTTTTTACTTTAAATCCAATCCAATTTTAACAAACGATTTAAAAAATAGTTAATCATCAAAACTTTGAGAAACAATCAATATTAAATCTGAAAATATCTACTTAAAAACTATCATATTAAAATTACGAAGCAATTATCATGTGAACAATGAAAACATTGATAAAATCTTTCTCAGGCTTTGTCAACCGATCTAACAGAGAAGTTAGCCGATGATTATTGCAAGAATAATAAAATAAAAGAAAAAAAATACATAATATGAAAGAGAAAAGAGTGATGATAGAAAGAGAAATCTTTATTGCTTCTTAAACTTCAAAATTAGTTAAGGTTCTTTGATTACAACTTCGTCTTCTAAGAAAACTAAAAACAAAAAATAGAAAAGAAAGGCTACTAATCATCTAATTCTCTAGATCCTTTTAACTTTTGGTATAGTCTCCTATTTATAGAGAGACCAGATTAGGATTTCTGTGAGAAATCGGGTTTCGAAAACGTTCTATTATTACAAAAATTCATAAACCCTAGTCTATTATGAATACCTTTCAATCACCAACCTTCAACAAGAATTTCGAGGCAAAACTCTCTGCTTTGACCGAGCCGCCCTAGTTAACCTGGGTGGCGCAGTCAGCCTAGGCCCACATGACTTGGGTCTTGGTCAGTTGACTGCTCTAGGGCCCTTTATTGCAATGCCTGCTTCAAATCTTCTGAATTATTCTCAAAAATTTATGATATTTTCTGTTACACAAAATTAAAAGCAATTAATTCCAAAACACATTATTTAATGGAAATCTATGAGAAATTTGGACCAACAATTTATTATGTTTAACAAAGAAAATTAACATGCAATTTATCTGTAAAACTCATGTAATAAGAACTCTAGAAACCACTTTCTAGATCCTGATCACACCCCCAAACCTAGATTTTGCTAATCCCAAGCAAAAAAAATAATAAAAACTAAGTCATAAATCATTTTCGTAGGTTACATGACTGCATTTAGCGAATGTATCAAGTACTTAAACCCTAGGTTACCCCTAATGGATGAGTTTGACTCGTGAGGGTTTGTAGTGAATATACTCACAAAATTCCGACACTTTACAAAAACATCTAAATCAAACTAAATGGATGTAAAGAAAACATAACAACATTTCACAAATCAATCACAGGTCCTTTACATTAAACAAAGTTCTAATTTTCATTCGACACTTTGAAAAATTTTCAAGAGTGATTTTAGTGCTTGTACAATTTTTCTGATTTTTCTTTTAAAAACAACATCTTTTCAAGAACAAGATATCACCTCCTAACTGCTAAGAATGGCCAGTTCTACCTTAGTTCAAACTCAAAACTAAGCATCCTATTTGACATTGTGAAAGGTATGGATGTTCATTTTAACACTATTAAGGGACTTTAATTGTGATATTGCAGTTTACTTACATTTTTACCATTAATTATTTTCACCCTACTAAACTATTTAGTCTCATTATACTTTTTTTCTTTT
Source organism: Akebia trifoliata (assembly GCF_017979445.1). Taxonomy (NCBI): domain Eukaryota; kingdom Viridiplantae; phylum Streptophyta; class Magnoliopsida; order Ranunculales; family Lardizabalaceae; genus Akebia; species Akebia trifoliata. The sequence goes on from NC_141381.1 coordinate 20,767,153, forward strand.
TGGCACTTTTTCAGTCCTAGCTTTTTTGTATTGATTTGATCTTTCTCACATCTTTTTTTTGTCACTTTTTCACATATCACCATTTTTCTATTGTCTTTTTTAGAAAAGGCAGGTAGTCCTTTTCAAGGTACCAAGTCTAATCCTATGGTTGATGTCCAAGTTATACTAAATCCAATTATATTTTTTTTTCTAACCAGCCAACCAAAGGACAAGGAAGTCATAATTCACTAGATTCGGTGTCTCCTAACACTCTAGACTGAGAAGAGGGTTGACTCTTATTCTATAAAATCCTATTTTTAATCAATCAAAAGTGTCATGAATTTTCAAAGTAATCTTTTGATTTTCTTGATGAGGAACAAAAAGAACACATGTTTAGTGTACATCTCTGTTAAGTGTTGAGACTCGAGCACATTGGTTGTAACCCAACACCAGCAAAGATATTGATTTTCGTAGAGGCACCTGAACTTCAACTCACCATCCTTGATGTAAATATCTTACTTGGAGAGACCGAGACGTGTGATGAAATTGTCGAACCCAAAATCGGGCTTGCACACACCATTTTCCATCAGTCGATTCCTAAGATTGCATGGAGATCGAAGACCTCGATCGTGAATGTAATGCCCTTAAAGTTAACGGTGATCGAATGAGTGGATAAATTGTCGAAGACATATGAACCATAAAAATAAATTTTCCACCTTAGAAAATCTTTGGAAAATAATTTTTCTAGAAAGTTTCAAGTTGGAAAATAAATTATCCAGGAAAAATTTCTTATGAAATTTTGCAAAATTTATACCCTTATTGGTGAGTTCAAATTGCGAAAAGAATGAAAAAGAATGGGTGCTATATGGCTACAGAACGCGTTGCATGCCTTCTAATAAAGGGTTGCCGCCCGAAAAGTGTTAAGTTTATTGTCTTCTGCTAGACAATGGCATGAGACTAATCTTAGTACACAGGATCCCTTATAAATGAATCTTTTTCTTGTAGTGAGTGATGGAGGAACAATTTGAACCTTTGACCATTGGCTTGGAAAACACTGTCATCCGATGTATTGAGAATCTTGATGTTGCTTGTGAATGAATTTTATGGACCACAAAGGGTTCGGGAAAGAAGTGGAGTCAAGAATTATAGAATAATACTTTCTGACCTAAATTGAAAGACTTTCGTTGAATGTATTTGTCATACCAAGCTTTTGTACAATCTTTGTACAATTTAGCACTATCATATGCATCGTTACGCAATTCTTCCAATTCAAAAAGTTGAAGTTTTCTCTGCTCTACTACATTGGCAAGATCAATATTGAAATGTTTTATAACCCAATATGCATGGTGTTCGAGTTCAACCGAGAAGTAATAGGCTTTCCCAAAACTGAGACGATAAAGGGGCATGCCGATAAGAGTTTTGAAGGCTGTACGATAGGCCCGCAAGGCATCGATTAATCACAAAGACCAATCCTTTCGCGAAGGATTTACTATTTTCTTGAGAATGGTTTTCACTTCATGATTGGATATTTCAACTTGTCCACCTGTTTGAGGGTGATATGGAATGGCAACCTTGTAAGTAATGGCAAATTTACACATAAGACTTTCAAAAACTCAATTACAAAAATGTTTACCTCCGTCGCTAATGATAGTTCTCAGAGTACTAAAACGAGCAAATACAGTACTCTTAAGGAAGTTAGCAATGACTTTGTGGTTGTTGGTCCGGCACGTCGTTGCTTCTACCCATTTAGTCACGTAGTCAATTACTACTAGAATATATTGGAATTTGTGTGAAATTGGAAAGAGTCCTATGAAGTCAATGCCCCAAACATCAAAGATTTTGATGATCAGAATGGGTTGTTGGGGCATTTCGTTCCTTCGGCTAATCTTACCTAAACGTTGGCATCGATCACATGATTTAGCGAAGATGTGGGTGTCTTGAAAAAGCGTTGGCTAGTAAAAATTGCATCGCAACACTTTTGTTGTTATTTTCTTACCTTCGAAGTAACCACCACAAGCGTGGTTATGACAGAACTCAAGAATATTTTTCTTATCATGGTCAAAAATAAATCGATGAATTATTTGATCTGGGCAATATTTAAACAAGTGTAGATCCATCCCAAAAGAACTATTTAGTTTGGGCAAGGAATCTCATTCTCTCTTGTTTATGAGTTGGGTGTTTGCCCTGTTACCAGGTAGTTGATAATGTCAGCATAAGATGGTGTATCCAAATTAGAGATGGCCATTAGTTGTTCATCTAGAAAATTCTCAGAGATAGGGAGGGAATCAAAACTTATTTCAACTACCAGCCTGGATAAGTGATCGGCAACCACATTCTCTTATCCTTTCTTATCTTAAATTTCAAGATCAAACTCTTGTAGTAAGAGAATCCATCAGATTAACCTTACTTTTTTCTTGATCTTCAAGGATGATAGGTGTGTCCGACTAGGTGTTCTAGCATTTGATCTTAAATGGGAGAGGGAAGTGATCTTTTCGTGTCATTGAGTTCAACTTCCTGTAGTCCATACAAACTCGCCACCCAGTTTGAATGCAAGTCGGTACTAGATCATTGTCCTTATTGGTCACAATTGTGACATCGAATTTCTTTGAGACTACTTGAACTAAACTTTCCCATTTTCTATCTAAGATAGGGTATATAATACTTGCATCTAGAAATTTGAGAACTTCTCCTGAACTACCTCTTGTAAGACTAGATTTAGTCTCCTTTGTGGTTCTCTCGATGGTTTGTAGCTGTCCTCGAGGTGTATTTGGTGCATAAGTACAAAGGGACTGATACTCTTGATACCAGTTATAGTCTAACCAATAGCTTCTTTATGTTCACGTAGAACATCTAATAGCTACCATTTTTATGATTTTTCTTAATTAGGTGAAATGATAATGGTGAAGGTTTCAACCTTCCCCAAGAACATATATTTCAGTGTGTCGAGCAACTATTTTAGTTCAGACTTAGGAGTCTTTTCAACTAATGGTACAAATGAGGGAGTAGGGAGGCTCTCTACTTTAGATTGCCAATTTTGAAAATCCATCTCATTGATTGATTGATTCTAAGAGGGAGTTTCCCTCCATGATGGATTGTTCTTGATTAAAAATAGAGGTCAAATTGGCCTAAGTACTCTTCTAACGGGTCTATGTTCTCTACTTTCTTGAATATGTTGTTGACCAATGTGTCGATCATACTGACCTCTTTCATATCATCAATGTTAGTGGATTGGAACTTGTTATGGAAGACATTCATTTTTACTTTCATATCTCCAAAGGCTAAGGTCATGGTTCCATTCCAGCATCTGATAACAACTTTAGATGTGGCTAAAAATGATCAACCTAAAATGATCAAAACATGATTGTCTGGGTTCATGACAAGTTCAGTGTCAAGAACTACAAAATCAACAGGAAAATAAAAATCTTTCACCATTATTATTACATCCTCCACTATCCCCTTAGGAACTTTAACTGATCTATCTGCTAAGCTAAGCATAATGTCTGTAGGATTGAGTTCTCCCAAACCTAGTTGTTTGTAAATAGAAAAGGAAAGAAGGTTTACACTAGCCCCTAGATCTAGCAAACACTTCTAGATCATTGTTTCCCCTATATGCACCGAGATTGTAGGACATCCTGGGTCCTTGAATTTAGACACAATTGTTTGCTGACTCAAATAAAAAGACTAGCCTGTCATCACAACTTCGGGATTTTGTTCATACTAACTTCAAGAATCCAACGATATTTTTTCGAATTTTTCTGATATAAAAATTTTAATCGACAAAAAAATGGAATAAGATTTTCGAATAAAAGATGTTCGATTACACCGTTGTCCCTAGAAGCGATGCCAATTTGTTTGAACTGTAGATTATGATAAAATAAGAAAAAAAGAAAAACCTTGGCAAACAAGGGTCGAACCACATAGACAATGTTAATCTAGAAATATTTTTTACTCTAAATCCAATCCAATTTAACAAACGATTTAAAAAATAATTTTCAAAATGGAATTATCTAAAATAAATTACTAAAGAAAATGTTTAAAATACGATGGAGAAGTGTAGATCAGTCAGATCCACTTTTACAAGCTTTATTAATGATTTTTGGTCATCTATTTATCTTGGTCCACTAAACAAAAGTAATGTTTGTAGATCGAAAAATCAAACTGTTATAATAGAAACAAGATTGAAAGTACGTGATTAGTAAATCAAACCAAAATCATGGGATAAATATTTTATTCTCTTTGAAGCATGGTTAATCCTGAACTTATCAAAGAATGAACTATCAAAACTTTGAGAACCAATCAATATTAAATCTGAAAATATCTACTTAAAAACTATCACAATAAAAATATGAAGCAATTATCATAAGAACAATGAAAACAGTGATAAAATCTTGCTTTGACTTCCTCAATCGATCTAATGGAGAAGTTAGTCGATGATTATTGCAAGAATAATAAAATAGAAGAAAAAAAGACATAATGTGAAAAAGAAAAGAGTGATGACAGAAAGAGAGATCTTTATTGCTTCTTAAACTTCAAAACCAACTAAGGTTCTTCAATTACAACTTCGTTTTCTAAGAAAACTAAAAGCAAAAAATAAAAAAAAAAAAAAAAAAAGGCTACTAATCTTCTAATTCTCTAGATCCTTTTAATACTTGGTCTGGTCTCCTATTTATAAAGAGACTAGATTAGGATTTCTGTGAGAATTAGGACTTCAAAAATATTCTGTGTTTACAAAAATTCATAAACCTTAGTCTATTAAGAATGCCTTTCAGCCGCCAGCTTTCAACAAGAATTTTGAGGCAAAACTTTCTGCTTTGACCACGCTTCCCTAGTCAACTTGGGCGGCACGGTCAACCTAGGCCCACATGACTTGGGTCTTGGTCAGTTGACTACTCCCGGGTCCTTGATCATAATGACTACTTCAAATCTTTTGAATTATTCTCGAAAATTTACAATATTTCCTATTGCACAGAATTAAAAGCAATTAATTCCAAAACACATTATTTAATGAAAAATCTATGAGAACCATGGACCAACAATTCATTACGTTTAACAAAGGGATTTAGTATGTAATTTATTTGGAAAACTCATGCAATAAGGGCTCTAGAAACCACTTTCTAGACCCTGATCAATACTCGTAAATTGATCACTGTTTAATGAAACTATTATGATATAACCGTGATACCGAATTTTGGAACCCTATTCGGTAGACAAATTTTGATCAACTGCCATTCTACAAGCATAGGGCATCAGATATACTACATTCTTATGGATGGTCACAAAGAAATGTTAGGTACGATCCCATTGAGTGCCTAAATCTCAATAGATTTTCTTTTCAAGATATCTAAGGTAGCTTTGTTGGAAAATTGTGCCCAACCTAAATATATGGGGACCAAGTCTTTTTCCGTAGATTTAACCTATTAGAGTATTGGGTTATGAAGCAATCTAAAAAGGTGAATTGTGATGCATCCAATTGTATCTATGATTAGATCAAACATTTAGAGAATATATAACATAACTTCGAGCAAAAATGGCAATTATGCTCATATTTAACATGGCTAAGGGCACACGTTAAACTACATTAAATACACATTAGGAATTGATTTTCTTACCAAGACTGCCCTGAAATTTTTTTCTTATGAAAAATACCCTCAAATGCTTATTTCCAAGGTGTATTTAATGCACCTTAACATGTGCCTAAGGACCTATCATAAAGTACATTAAATACACCTTAGGAATTAATTTTCTTTCCAAAACAATCCTAACACAACATGTAAAATGTCTATATTTGGTGACCCAATACTATCAAATTACATACTTTACGGACCAAGGCTTCAAATTTTTCATTGTTTAATTTTTTTTTCAATGGATCGAAACAGTCAAATTAATGGAGGATGGGAGAAATTTGATGGTTTTAAGATGTCGAATTGGGGAACATTAAAATTTTAAAGGGCCATGGGCCATCGAATTTCATTTTCTTAAATTTGTGGCTTTTGCCCGTCAAATTTTCTTAGCAAATTTGTCAATTGACATAGGGTAAAAGGAATTTTTCTTACCAAAAATATTCTCAAATATTTATTTCCAAAGTGCAATTTACACACTTGAATGTGTGCTCTTAGGGAATACATTAATGTGCCCTAAGGGCACAAGCTAAGGTGCCTTAAATACACATTAGGAACTGGTTTTCTTACCAAAATTGGCCCGAAAAATTCTTACCAAAATTACTTCAAATGCTTGCCTCACATGTTAAGGTGCATTAAATACACCTTAAGAATAGAATTTTTTTTTTACCAAAATTGCTCTAAAAAACAAATTTTCTTACCATAAATGCTCTAAAAACAAATTTCCTTACCATAAATGCTCTAAAAAGTAAATTTTCTTACCAAAAATACTGTCAAATGCTTATTTCCAAGGTGTATAATAAAAATTATAAAAACTATGCCTTTTTCTTTATATGCATCCCTTGGATAGTGAGTTTCAGTGGTTCTTTTTCTAGCACATATAGGCATGAAGCTCTCTTCATCTCTTTCCCTTTTCTTTGTTCTTCTGCTTATCTTCTCCTTTGGTAATCTTTTCTTCTCTTCATGCTTCTCTATTCCCATTAGAAATCCTTGTCACAAATAAGTTCTAAGTTTCTAACTTCTAAATAATGCCCTAACTTTTAATTTTCTTCTTTTTTTAAGGAACCATTGAAGGGGAGTCTCAGGAAAAATGTGACCGTCGACACTTCATCCCAATTTGTTTTAAGGCAGGATGTGTTTTGGATTGCAAGATTTCATTTCGTCATAAATTAATTCGAGCCCATTGTGCAAACATTTTTACTTGTTCTTGCATAATTTGTTGACATGTAGAAAAAGTTGTTGCTGGTTTGGTATCAGTACTATAGACCAAACATGTTAAAAGTTATTATTATTAAGAAAATAATAAAGAATAATGGGATTTGAGTTTTCTTATGTGATAAAGTTACTTTTGTGTGTATAAATTACACATCACTTAGCACAAATTTTTTGTTTCGTACTAGTCTTTATGTTAAGGGATAAATTTTATCTTGAGAAACTTTTATTTGTTTCGTATTCTCATTTATAATCTGTCCAATTATCCTGCCAAATAAATTAAGTTAAGAACTCAATTATTCATAAAAGCAACTTGAGCATGTCTTGTTATAAATTTAAGCCCTATCAAATATTCTTCTTTGCATATTTGAGTACATAGGGCCTGTTCTTTGCAGCATGCAGCTTCAACTTCAAGATTCTATGTTTGTGAGAAGCAGAAGTCTAGAGTCAAGAAAGCTGCATCCAAGAAAAACTAGTTTGTTTCATAAGCTGAAAAAATGTTGGGCTTTACACAAAAGCTTGAAATTGATGTTTGTTTGAAAACTTTTAACTGACCAAATCGGCCTTACATGTATATAAACTATCAAATGACATATTTTGACATATGGGGACAACAAATATTATAATAATATATAGTAATAATAAAACAATTAATCAACTAACATCTAAACGTGTTATTGTCTACATTAACATTATAGCAAACATATAAGTCATACAACATGTTTTGGTCTATTTTATCATCGATGAAGTAGAAATGCTACTACTAATATTTTAATCAAAATAAAAATAAAAATTATAAGTAAGATATTATTGTGTAAATGTCTTAAAGGGTTTTCTTTTTTGGGGGTTTCAATTTTGGGGAGTTTTACATGTTTTGGTAACTCTCGGATATATAAATAGAGATCTTTAGGGTTGTAAAACGTATGAGAAGATAGTGATTGGTTCGAAGTTTGAAGTTGATAAGTTCAATGGGAGGAATATCTTCAGTTTATGGCAAAGGCGAGTGAAAGATCTACTAGTGCAACAAGGATTGTACAAGGAGTTGTCTAGTAAAAATATCTACAGTGATGGACAAGGTTGATTGGGAAGAGATCAATTAGAAAGCTATGAGTAATGTTCGTTTTTGTCTTGTAGATGACGTAATTTATAATGTGATTGATAAAGAATAAACTCCAGATTTGTGGAAGAAATTAGAGAGTTTATATATGAAGAAATTTCTAATAAACAAATTGTTTATAAAGAAACAACTGTATAGGTTATAAATGATAGAAAGTTTAGATCTACTAGAGCATCTCAATACATTCAACAAGAACCTGAGTAAACTATTGAAAGTCGAGGTTAAAATCAAGGAAGAAGACAAGGCGTTGTTGTTATTGGTTTCTGTTCACCCTTCGTATGATCATCTTGTCACAACCATACTCTATGGGAATGAGACTCTGAATACACAGGAGGTCACTACGAAACTTTTATCAAATCAAATGAGAAGAAAACTAAATAGTAACGAATCCCATGATGAAGTGCTCGTGGCAAAGGAGATTCAAGGACAAGGAAGGTCGAAGAACAAATCTCGATTCGATAAGAACAAGTATAGATCTAAATCAAGTGATAAAGAAGTATAGTGCTACCCATCAGAAAGGGAATTTTAAAGAGATAGTCAAAAACATGAGCAAGATAATGAAAATAAGAAAAAAGAAAAAACTTTTCACTCAGCAAGGGTAGAAGTAGAAGCTTTAGACAACAGCGGTGGGAATGTATTCTCAATTTCAACTTCCTCAGGTATCGACACCACATATGATTCTTGGATATTAGATTTAGGATGTTCATACCATATGTGTCCAAATAAGAATTGGTTCAACACATATGAACCATATAATGGAGGCGTTGTATTGATGGGTAATAGTGCAATATGAAACATAATTGGGACAAATACTAGTAAAATCAAGATGTATGGTACAATAGTCCGGACCTTGACTAATATGAGGTATGTGCCCTATCTAAAAAAGAATTTGATTTATTTGGGTGCATTGAATTCTGCAAGGTATAGATAATTTGCTACAGGTGGAGTTTTGAAGGTTGTAAAAGGTGCCACAGTTGTTCTGAAAGGTCAAAAGATAGAAAATTTGTACAGAATGATTGGGATCTCTATCATAGGTTGAGATGTTGTTGGTTCATTAGAAAATAGTAAAAAAGATGAAACCAAACTATGGCACATACGATTGGGCCATATAAGTGAGTGGGGTAATGTTGGTGCTTCACAATAGAAAACTCTTCGAGGGAGTCAGAACCGATAAGCTAGATTTCTACAAAAACTTTGTACTTGAAAAATAATGTAGCGTGCGTTTCAAGGCTTCGAAATATCGTAGTATAGATATACTTGAGTACGCCCTCCAATTCAGGTGCCATGTACTTTGTATCATTCATAGACAATTTTTTCAGAAAAGTATAGGTATACTTCATGAAGCATAAATCAAAATTCTATGGAATCTTCAAAGAATGGAAAGTCAAAGTTGAAAAGAAAAGTGGTAAACAGGGGAAGTGCATCAAGATAGATAATGAAGGAGAATACATGAAAAACATGTTTTTATAGTTTTGCAAAGATCTTGGCATTAGGCGTAACTTTACAGTAAAGAAAATGCCACAACAGAATAGGGTTGTAGAACGCATAACATGACTCTACATGAGAAAGCAAGTTGCATGAGGATCAATATAGGAATGTCCAAAAACTTTTGGGATTAAGTAGTAAATACAACAACATACTTGATTAATAGATCACCATCAACTGCAATAAAGATTCAGACACCATACTAGGTAAATCAGTTGATTATTCTTATTTGAGAATATTTGGATGCTGAAATCGCCTCGATATTTTTTACTAAATAATAAAAAGCATCTAATGGATAAGTGGGGATTTTTAGGGTATGGGAAGTCGCCATCTAGTTTAGGTCTAGGAACAAAAATAGATCTGGATCAGTCCATGGGTACGAGAAATGGGCAAAGGCTATAGTTACGGGTTTTCGAAGGTGTTAAGCACCAAACCTACCCGATAAAGATGATCGGTCTCTACTACAATTCAAGAAAATCTTATGGTTAACAGTAAAGACTAGAGTCAAATTAGGGTCCAATCATCATCATTAATTCATATCGATTGGCTAATTAAAATTTTCATCATTCTATATTGAGTTGGACAAGCAAATATAATGACTAGAAATCCCAAAATTACAAGTTTATTATCCCTTTTTAAATCATATTGCAAAATTTAGGAAAAATCCATGACCCCAATTATGTTTTTGAAATATTTATGTGGCGAACATCATTGGGTCAACTCTTTTTTTTTTTTTTTAAATCAATCTTTTAGGCACACCCGCTTTCCAAAAATCAGTTAGTTAACTTAACCGATTTCAAAATCAAACTTTTAAGTACCCTTTTTCATCTACAAATTAATGAATCAACTCATTGGACATGTTATTCATAAAAAAAACATTTTCATCCCCCCTATGTGTGCAAAATCAATGGGTTGGCTCATTCGACAATTCTATAAAGAGAACATTGTTTCGGAAGCCTCTACCCGAAATAAAACCTGAGTTAACTAGCGTATTAATTTTATGAAAAGCAAATTTATTTTAAGACTTACAAGTGTACTAAAATCTACATCAATTGAAAACTATTCACATAAAATTAATCTGAAATAGCCCAAAGATCTGCAAATTGAGTCGGGACATAATCCAATCGCTATTTCATACGGTGTCATTGGAGTACACCCACATAAAATAACGATGCGAATCGTTAACCTCAATGATTTTTAGCGACCTAGGAATGGTCGAGGTATAAAACAAAATGTCCAATCCTCGTATCCCTATGCATGGGAGTCATTCTCAATTGTACCAGCAACAAAATAAAAAGAACTAATAATCTTATAATAAGACATAAAGAACTAAATCTCACATTCGTTCGGATCAAGTATATGAATTATATGGTAGATTGTGGCTGCCAAGATTCCTTCAGAAATTTAGAGTTGACTGCTTCATCTAGGTATCAAATTATCACGTGAAATAGCAAAGAATAAAATAGTACAACCTTGGCAAGCAAGGGTTTATCCACAAAGACAACGTTGATTCAAATATTTTAAGTAAAAATGATTAGAGAAGTAACCAATTTAAACTAGATTTGTATAGATTAAACTAATTAAAAATAGTAAAAATAACAAGAATGAGATCACAATGTAAAGAAATTTAGATCAGTCGAATCCACCAAAACCAACAATCATAAAAAAGATTATATATGTTTGAATCCTTATCTCAATCTAATGTTGTAGATTGGAAGATTAATCTAATACAAGCACAACTATTCGTGATTACTTTTAAATTGATAAATCATAAAGAACTAACTTAAACTACCAAAAAAATAAGCATGATTTAGCTTGACCTAATCTAAGTTAAATCATCGACACTCATGGTAATCCAAAATAGTTTTTACAAACTATCAATAAAACTAAATCACATATATAACAATTAAAACATGGATGGATTAAACACAGATCATTTATTGTAAGAATAAAAAAAACATAAAAATAAAGAAAATAAAGAAGAGAAAACAATATTCTACATTTGAACTAAGGATGATTGCTCCTCCTCTGCTTACAATGCTTGGAAATGTAACCAACACATTGGAAAATTCTTGACATGTAATCCACCACCTTAATCGTATCGTCGTACACATTCACCATGTTGTGGCTATAGTGGGCCCTATAGGCTTGGGTCTTGAACCGGGTCTTGGTTGTAGACTCCTAAATGTAGTGGGATTTCTCTTTTATTCCAGCTTTGTCTTTTTGTTTGTCGTGATTTTGACCTATCATAAACAAATGATCATTTGGTTTTGATACTCACCCTTGACTAAAAAATCATTCACGAATACAAAGCCATTTCGATAGTCTTCACCTTCATTGCGGGTTTCTTTTTGTCTTTGTTATTGCGATAAAAGTAAAGATCTTCAAATTTCTGTAAGGCTTTAATCAAATTGAGAAAATATGATCTCAATACAAAATGAATGGTGTCGTTGAGCTTGTTGTGTAGATCCCAAATTTTCTCCAAAGTTGTTTTGATTCTTCGATCTCCTTTTACTATTTTGTGAAAAAGAACACACAAAAATAGAATAAGGGTTAGGGTTTCGAATAAGGGAAATATAGGGAGAGTTTCATATTTAGGGCTTAAGGATTTCGATTGCAAGATAAGAATTTTTCTTTCTCCCCTTGGGTTAGGGTTTCAATCAATTGGAGGTGAATCTAAAAAATTCGATTGGAAGCGAGATCAAAGAAAGGGAAGCCTTCATATATATTTTGGAAAATTATTGTTTTTAGCATTCAAATAAAAAAAAACTATAAATTGTGGGTTATCAATAACATTTGAAGAAATTGAACACTATAAAAGGTATCTTTATAAAACCTATAACATATTGAATGTAAAATGTTATAAACAATAAATTATCAATCACATTTTAATACAAAACCATGAAAGGAATTAAGAAAATATGGGGGTTTAGTGAATTTGATATAAGATTTTGGGTAAGAATTATGGATTTGAGATTCGATTTACGATTTGGGTTAGGCTAGGGTAAATCCAAAAAGTAAAATGAAAACAATGATAATAAATAAATGCCTACCCCAATAGAGAAAACGCATGTTACTTTGGACTCACTTCAAAATGGCCACACCACACCATTAATGATGAATATGACTATGAACTAACTAGAATGATGACTATGGAAATAAAATGAAAATTAGACTATACCTGCAAACCAAGAAGAAAATAGAAGAAAGATGATGTTAAGATAGTTGATATGGATGAGGCAACATATGTCAATGGCATAGAAATCCTTAGGAATCGATCTCAAGGATTATTAAGGTTGTTTCAAAAAGATTTTATAAACAGAGTATTAGAGAGATATAATATGCAATCTTGTTCTAATGGTGACGCGCCTATCAAGAAAAAAGATAAGTTCAATTTGATGTAATGTCTGTAGAATGATTTAAAAAATGAGTAGATGAAGGATATTCCGTACGCTTCAGTTATTGGGAGTTTGATGTATGCTTAGACATGTACCAAATTAGATATCAATTTTTCAATTAGAATGTTAGGAAGATATCAAACTAACCCAAGAATAGATTATTAGAAAGTTGCAAAGAATGATATCACTACGTGAAAATTAGAAAATTCAATAGAAAAAATTGACTGGCCCACGAATTTTAAAAACTAAATTTTGACGGTCTAGGACTATCAAAATTCTTGATGTTCCTAGATTTGATGGATTAGAGTTGTCGAATTTCTTTCATCCTTCATTAATTTGACAGTTTCAACATGTTGAAAAAAAATGGATAATGAAAATTTTGACCCCTTGGTCCATCGAATTTTATGAAATTTGATGACCTAAGACCATCAAATTTGGGTTTTTTTTATATTGTGTATGAGGTATCTACAAGTGATGAAAGACTATATGCTCATTTATAGGAGATCAGATCATCTAGAGGTGATTGAGTAATCGGATTCAGATTTTGCCAAATGTTCTGATAGTAAAAAGTCTACATCGAATTTCGTATTTCTACTAGTAAGAAGAACTATCTCATAAAGGAGCATGAAGTAGAGCATTACTATTTTATCCACTATGGAGTTTGAATTCGTGGTATACTTCGAGGTCATGAATCATACTCTTTGATTGTAGAATTCTATCTCAAGGCTTGGGTTGTCAATTTTATAGTCAGGCCGTTAAAGATATATTGTGATAATACTGCAATTGTGTTTTTCTCTAAGAATAAAAAGTACTCGAATGGTGTAAAACACATGGAAGTCAAGTACTTGGCAGGTAGAGAAAGAGTCCAGAAACACTTAGTGTTATTAGAAAATATTAGTACTATCCAAATGATAGTTGATTCATTGACAAAGGAGTTATCACCAAAAGTTTACAAAGAACATGTTACTAGGATGGATCTTTTAGGGAAATGTTTTATGTATATGGAATAAATTACTTTGAAGTTGGTTATGTAATTGACATTAACATCAGTACTAAATAAAGTTTGTTTCTACACATTTTCTATTTTTAATTATATTATACATAATTTGTTTGGATTTAAGTAATATAGGAAATGTCTTGACAAGATAAAATGAAAGGACACAATTAAACATTATATCAGATAAAGTATTGATGGCATGGTATATGGAAGGAAGTATGACATAGATGACATACACCCATCATGACTCACATTAATATTTAATCGAAATATGACATTAAAGAATCTAATTACGTATTAGAATATTAATGATTGTAAAAGTCGTGATCATGTATAAAATATTTTTAATTATAAAATCCTGAAGTTGAGTTAATTTTCAAAAAATTTTGAAATTCATTATTAGCATAATCGGTCTAATGGACCAAATAGGAGAATGTTAGAACCCATGTGACGTTTTGGCCTCATTGACCTCCACAATTTTAGTTTCTAAATTGCATCACTACAAGAAAACAGTGAATTAGGAACAAAATTATAAAACGGATTTTATCTGTTTCTAATAAAAAATGGATTTAAACCATTTTACCTATTAAAGTCGTTTTAAATGTCTTATTTCCCATCTCATTATTGGGAACGAACCACCCACTATCTCTATCTCTCTCAGTCGCTCTTTCTCTGATCTCTTGCTCGATCTCTTGCTCTCTCAGTTGATCTATCTCTCTCTCTGATCTCTATCTATCTCTGATCTCTCGATTTATCGCTCTCTCAGTCGATCTCTCTCTCTCATTATCTCTCTTTCAATCTCTCGCTCTCACTCTCGCTCTCTCACGGGATAGATTTTCGTTTTAATTTTTTTTACATTTTGATATTCTCTCCGATAATTTTAATCTGAAATTTCGATCTTTTGTTTTGCATTAAAAACCTTAATTTTCCTCAAATTTTTGATTTTTTTGATGATCTGTGGATGATTAGTTGTAAAGATTTGAAGATAATTGTTTATGATCTTTCTTCTTAGAGCTAGATTTACATAGATCATGCCAAGTTGAACACGGAGCAGATATGTAATGGAATCGTGCTTCACTTCAATTTATTTTGTAATTTCTGATTCTGAATTTGAACATTTGAAATTAATTTTTCGCATTCAACTTGGATTAATCGTCTGAATACAATAATTATTGAGCTGAGATCAAAATTCAGTGCTGTGTGGTTGAGAAAATACTTCTTTATTATACGCCCAAAATTTGATTTAATCTGGATAGTTTTTAATTATTATTATTATTAATTCAATATTATTTAAAGAGAAAATGATTATAACTAAAATGATCAAGGATTTGTTTGAAGGAAATTCGATTTATGGAAGATATGATGAACAAGGGGAGATTTGTAAGACTTGTGGTGTGATTCACACTGATTTGTTTATTGTAACTAATTCACAGAAAGCATATTCCATTAGCTTCATTTTTTGAGATTTGTTATGAATCTTCATATCTTAGTAAATTTCTATTTGTAGGTTCTTAATCCAACTCTTTGGACTCGGAGATATTGGAATAGGACTACTACTCATTTCAATTATGTTGTTCCTGGGTAGGTGAAATATTATTTGATTTATTATTTTTATTTTCTTGTTTTCAACCTTGCAATACGCGACAACTATTAGATCTTTCAATTTGGACTACCACTTTGTTGCAACATTGGTGCTAAGTTGGTAAGGCAAGCTGGGGATGTGACAACCACCTCTGTTGTTTTTGCACAAGGTCTGATTACCGAAGGTGTTAAGGTTTGTGAAGCATTCCTCTTACCTGATTATCAAATCCAAACTTGTAAACTTTTCCATGGATGTGCATTCCTTCTTCAAGGGCTAATAGATGAGATCAACTCTTAAGAAGTGTTGGGTATGTGAAGTTGAACCCCAGCTTGATGATTTGTGCATAGGCTTGCTTAAATTCTTCCATACACCTGCGCCTTTGTCAAGAGAATAGTTTTCTTTCTCCCTTGATATCCACACTAGGCTTTGTGATGGACCCTCTTGTGCTATCAAGAGATGAGTCTGGGGAAGGACTGATGTCCTAATCATTATGTCACTCAGACCATCATATATCAAACTAAGTAGCTAAATTTAATAGTGCATAACAAAATATAGAGGAAGACACAACAATTTTGTCTTTGGTACGTTAAACGAGGACTATTTAAAATATGGGAGCTTATTTGTAATGATTTTTTTACAATAAAACGTGATATTAGAAATCAGTAGAAACATTTTCAAATTGCTCGAAAAAAGAACCTTTACAGATATAAATCAATAACACATACCAAGCTTCTATCAATCATTTTGCTAAAATTTATGCACAATCAAGTATACATATTGTGTCTGTTTGATGAAAATTTTCAATTTTTTTCTTTCATTTTTCTTCATATTTTCTTCTATTACTAATAATAAAGTTGGTAGTTGGAATGGTAATGCCTGTCATTAGGAAACCTCATATAAGAATTACTTTGGAGTTACATCTGTTGATAGCATGCAAAAGAAGATTACTTGGAGTTGACACAAGAAGCTTGTGACCTGCAAGAGTACTCTAAAGCAAAACTTAATCAGTTACACGCTATCTGGGTGTTCTTGTAGATAGGGCTCATAAGCTTGGTAAGCACTTGAAGTATAGTGTATAGTGCACATCAAAGAATTCAACAATATATTTGTTTAATTTGATGTACATTCTTCCTTTTTTTTTCTGAAATAAAGTTATACTCATAAAAAAGAGAGTTTGTTAGCCTATATATATATATTAGAGATAACATTTACAATTTGAAAAGTAATAACGTTTTTGTCAAGAATGGAAGAATCCAAATTACAAAAAAAAATAAAAAAGGATGAGCAAGATTCCCGTCCACAAAAATAACTTAACAGATAGATTATGGTTCATGTACATTCTTCTCCCATTGGTGCACAAAATCTTCAAATCTAGGATCCTTATACAATGGAAGAATAGAGGAAATACTAGAGCTTTGGTTACTAAGATTAGTCATCGCTTTTTTATCCTTTTATTACTTCACATCTTCTTTTGCTAGATAGATGGTGATGTTATGGTATGACGACACTTTCTTTTAATGATAGATGAGTATTAATTATTGGCATTTTGAACTATCTTTGTTTATGTTACTCTACCATTTCTATAAATGATGGTATAGCCGTTTTTTTCCTATTTGTTAAAAAAATCAAGAATTTTCTGTCATCTATGGCTTTCCCTGCATTTTTATTTTTGATAAGTATTTCCCCTGCATTTGTATGTCTAATTGTGGATACTTGATTCATTTACTGGATTTCTTCTACTAATTCAACTACCTTTGTCCCTCACCTCGTACTTCAAAGCCATATCTACTACATGAGTTCTCTTTGTATCCCCTTGTTGTTCCTTGTTTTGGTGGATTAGCAGGATTAAATTCTACAGAATATTTTTGCTAATTTTGAACTGAATCACTATCTAAGCAGTGTCTTCCTTTCTCCCAATAATTTAGTGTGAATTCCTATGTGCTTGCACACCAAAATTGACTTAGACGAAGAGGTATCCTTGATTGAAGTTTCTAGGAAGCACATATCTTGGCTTTTGCTCTCATTAAGTTTTGTTTTAATCCCTGATTGCAACTAATTCATGCTTGTGTGTGCACTCAATTTTGTGGCCTTATATTAGTAAAAGAAAATGTTATCCCTACTACTACTTTACTTAAAAGAAAATGTTTGTGTGTGCATTTCAAATTTGTGGTTTTGCATTGTTACCTTGATTGATTTGTGTTTTTTTTTTTTTTTTGTACTTTGGTATCGATATGGGTGCATTTCAATACTTCAAGTTATCTTGAACAAAAGCCAACTTGTTAAGCTTGTATTTGATGTTGTTGAGGAGAAATAGCTTGACTAATTTAGCTCATCTTGGGAAATATTGTACTTCCCCATTGTAGACATCCCGTTTTTGCATCTACCTAATTCGACAATTCGTCATCTGGTTACTGTGAATTTCTAATGATGATCACATAGAACTCGAAGGCTTGTGGGTACTGTCCCTGATTCTTTCCGTTTTCATTCCCCTACTCGTTATGACTCAACATAGAAATTTACGCACGCTTAGGATCGTTATACCTTATACTCGATTTAGCAAGCAAGTACGCTTTAAACTCGATACACAGTTCAATAACTTAGAGATCTCGCTAAGCTAGGAAAACATGACTTTGAAACTTCGAAATAATCACGTTATAACTAAAAGAAACCTCACGTTAAAATTCGTAAAAATCTGCAAAAATCGACAAAATGACGAAATATCCTTTATAAATTTTGGACTTCCAAAAGACCTCGAAAGTACCTCCATTGCACTCAGAACATGATTAGAGTCTAACGGGACCCAAACCGACGAAAATAGAGAAATTTAGAAAAAATCATAAAAATGACTGAAATGCCCCTCAACCTCCAAATTCAACTTAAAGATCCCAATCCTTAGGAAAATATAATAGAAATCGAAATCTAGTTAAAAACCCAATCTAACTAAAAATAAAACTCAAATTAAAAAATTAAACAATTCAAATTCAAATAATTAAAACTAATAATAAAACTCAAATTAAAAATTAAACAATTAAAAAATTAAAATTAATATCAAGCAGTAATTAAAATTAAACAATTAAACAGTTAAAATTAAAATCAAGCAACAATTAAAATTAAACAATCAAACAGTCAAAATTAAAATCAAGCAACAATTAAACATTTAAAATCAAAATCAAATAACCAACCAATCAAATTAAAACACAATCAATAAATTAAATCCTATCAAAAAAATAACCAACCAAAAAAAAATATCAATTAATCAACCATTAAAGTTAAACTGAAATTTAAAATCTAATCAACAAATTTAAAATTTGAAGTCAAATTCAATCGAGCAACCAAATAAAATCGAAATCAAACGGCCAATTAAAAATCAAATTAAAATTTTTAACTAAACCCAAAAATTCAAAATTTATCAACTAATAAAACTCAAAATCAAAATAAAAAAAATTTAATTAACCAACAAAATTTTGAAATAAAATAATTAACCAATCGATAATCGACTTACCGTAACTCGACAACAAGAGACAACTAATAAGATGAGTAGCGTGGGATCGCCCCACCATCATTCTCTAAAAAGAAATTAAAAGCAAAAAAGAAAAAGAGAAACACGTTAAAGAAGAAAAAAAATTAGAAAGTTTTTTTGATAAAAAGGAGCACGTCTCCTTCTTCTTCCTACTCTCTCTAATGTCCTTAGGCTGGGTTTTCTTCTTCCTATCTCCTTCGGCTCTCTCTCGATTCTCACTCACGCACATCTTCTTCTTTTCCTCCATTGACTTCTCATTCTACAGCAACAGTCCCATTGCAGCAGAGCCATCCCTTCAACATGTAGCTGCTGCAGCCATCTGCCCACAGACATCAACTCCATCAACTCCATTAAACTTGCAACTTCGCTGCCCAGCCCCCTGTTCAACTCGTTGCTGCTGCCCAACACGATACCCCTCTCTTTGCCCGGTCTCATCTCTCTTTGCTCTCGTCTCTTTGATCTCCATAGCAACGAGTGCTCATAGGTCGTTGAGTCCTGCCTGAAGGAATAGATTCATACTATTTCATTTTATAGGTAAGTTTTTCTTTATCTTTTTTTTCTTTATCTATTACTATCAAATTTTTTTTTTTTACTTTGCACATCGAGAGGATTAGGAGATGCTTTTAGTTCATGTAATTTTTATATTTTTTTTTTTATCGATAGGTCACGAAGGATGTTCATTTTTTTTTGTAGGCTTTATTTTTCTATTTTGTTCTTTTTGCATGTTGGTAGGTTAGAAGAATATTTTCATGTTTCTATCTTGTTTATTTTTATTTGTTATTGTTATTTTATTATTTTTTCATATTAGATAGATTAAAGGATTTTTTTTATCATGATTGTTACGTTCAATTTGGATTTACATGATTTATGATGACGTTCGATCTCTCCGTATTATTTTGAGGTTTTTCTAAATGATCAGTGTACCCCTTGACTTAACAGATATGCATGTTATTAAATGATAGTTATTCTGACAAAATCAAAAATCATGTGTGCATGTTCGTTTGGTTATTCTAAGGATTCGATGAATATGGAATTTTTCTTATGGATTTTTCTCTTTAATTTGAAAATTTTATGCAATGACATTTGTCAATTTCCAATTTGTTGATTCCTGACAAATCCATGATCTTCTAATTTGGGACTTCATTTTATATAATTCTTCTTTTAGAAAATAATTGGTGAATTGTTGGAAGACTCATATTTGAAAACTTTCTAACATAAGGTTGCATAGTTTTTTTTCTATTTTGGGAGAATTCATGTTCATAGATTTCTAATTGAGAAGTTTCATATTTCAATAGTTTCCCAATTTAAAATATTTTGCCTTCTTATATTTAGAATGTTCATGTTCATAGAAATTTGGGAGGTTCAAATTTAGAAACTTATATTTTTGGAACTTTCTATTTTGGAAAATGTATCTTTTGAAATTTCTAACTTTGGAGTTCAGCGCACATTTTTAAATTTCTAATTTGGGAAAATTTCAGATTCTTGATTTGGAAACTTCAGGAGTTTCAATTTATCAGTTTCTATTTTGGACAGTTTGGGAAATATTTGCATGTGGAATCCCTCAATTGATTTCAGATCATGGAATTAATTAGAGCTTTTTCAAACCCTTCAATATTTTATGGAATTCAAAGGATGATCATGTAATAATTGAAGGATTCTAGCCATAGGATTTGTTTGGCAAATCCCACATAAATTGATGATGATGATTGGACTATAACCTTGACCGTAGTCTTTGTATGTTGATCATAGGATGATTTTGAATCGTAGTAGAGACCGATCATCTTGATCGAATGGGTTCGATGCCTAACACCTTCGAAAATCCGTAATCTGATCCCTTACCCATTTCTCTGATTCATGGACCAATCCATATCCATTTGGAGTTATTTTTGGTTCCTAGCCCTAAACAAGGTGGCGACTCCCTTTTTTTAAAATCCCCCATCTAGTAAATCGGACCCCTTCGAACTATTTAGTGAAATATGGTCGAGGCGATTTCACCCATTCACCCTAGCAAACAGTAAAATGGATAATCTTTCACATGGTCATGTTTTGCTTTGTGTTTTGGTAGGTCACCTCAGCTTCCTCTCATTTTATAGGATCTGTTTTATCTATAAACAAAATGCAACCAATGAACTAGTAGTCAACTTGATCCTCCACTTCCTCAAGCTATAAGTTCTAAGATTAAAAGGGTATTGTTCAAAACATGACCCTTGATAGAGTGGAATTGAGGAACAGGATTCATGCACCTAATCCCATATAAGGCTTTCCTTTGTTTGATTGAAAATTTGTTGATAGGCCTTCCCTTGATAGTTCACTTGTTGTAGCATTTATTTTTTTGAGAGCCATTCTTGAAAGGATGGCATGTGTGGTCTTTCAGTTTGCATTTAGAGGTTAATCTTATTTCAAGGTGCTACTAGCCATCTCCTTGGAGCAGCTGGAGCCGTGGAAGCAATCTTTGTGGTTTTAGCCATATACCATGTAAGGATATTTTCATTGGTGCTCATGTAACTGAATATAAATTTCTTATTTATTGTACTTCCCAAAAATCCCCTTTGCTTCATTATAAACAGTTATCTATCTAGTTTACATGTTTGAAATCACACTCGAATCCAATTCCTTATGTTGCAGTGTTTGGTATTTGACACCAAAGCTGAAAAAGAAAATTGCCTGATAAAAAATTATGCTTTATTATAGTGTGAATATATAAAAAAATTTGCCTGAACGATTTTACTTCAAAGGAAAAGAAAACCCAAAATTGAAATAATAATGTCTTTGACCGAGATCTCCCTCACATCAAAGGTCCTGGATACCTTTGAACCACCATGTGGTGATGGATGCCAACATTTTGTGTTCGGCATCCTATCATGACTCAATCTCCTACTCTCAAAGACAATCAAATGTTAAGTTCGATTTAGGAGTTACAACTCTCGGTACTCCCAATTCTAACCCAATTCAGAATTCCATTCAAATATTGAAAAAATTGTAGAAGGTTGGGGTGGAACTTAACAAAGGCACGGCCCACAAAGCCCATTTAGGGGGTAGGTCATGGGCCTAACTTGGTTTAAAAACATGGACCAATACGTCCTTGCCCACTGATAAAAAATATATTAATTGCACCTAGTTCCTATCAAGCTAGTGTGACTTAATCATGCCCATCAAGTTAGATGAGAGTTTTCTTTAACATTGGTTGCTTCTCATTTACATGTTTGCTGTTGATTTGCTGTAAATTACCAAGTTTACATTGACATAATTAAAATGTTTTGCCATTCATATCATACCTGTAGGGTGTTCTTGGGGCAATTTGGATCAGCTTTACTGGATATCCTACTAGACAAACATTTTCTGAATTTCTTCACCACTTTGGCATCCTTGCACCAGAAGTTTGGGAAGGAAAGTAAGTCATTTGTATTCCATCTATGTGTTATGAGGGATGCTTTTCTAAACATTATTTGATTCCTACCATTTGAGTTCATTTAGATGTCAAATGGTGTTTCATGTGGATTCCTTTGTTAATGTACAGATATGATGAAAAGGTTGCATGTCAAATGATTTTGGACAAAAATGGATTGAAAGGTTATCAGGTAGTCTCAACATTCCCACAAACTTTTAAGCTTGTTGATGCCACTAAAGGTGTTTCACTGGATATTTTGAATGATTCTTGATGATTTATATATGTTTTTATCCCATTAGAATTATTAATCCTTGTGTTCTAAGCCCAACTATTGTCTGTGACGTATCTTGCCACTAGGAACTTATTATTTCACATGGTACCCTTCATGTTTTGCTTAACAGATCGGCAAAATAAAGGTACTCTTGCGAGCTGATCAGATGGAAGAGTTGGATGCGCGAAGATCAGGGGTAGTGGGCAATGCAGCTAAAGCCATTCAAATTCGTACCAAAATTGCTCACAATGAGTTCATCTCATTACGTAGGGCTGCAATTTATTTGCAGTCCCAATGGAGAGGTACCTTACATGGTTAAATCATGCATGTGTTAGGAACTTATTATTTGACATAGTATCCTTCATGTTTTTTTCTGAATAATGAATGTCTCACTCAATTTGAAGGTAAAATTACCTTTAAACAGCAGTTGAGACGGAAAGCAGCAGCCGTGACAATTCAGAAGAATTGGCGTCAATATATTGCCAGGAAATCTTACCTTAAAGTGCCATCATCTGCAATCACATTGCAGACACGCACAAAAGCAATGGTTGCACGCAACAAATTCAGACTTGGAGAGAAAACTAAATTTCCAATCATCAACCAAGTGGTTTTCTCTCTTAGTGTCACAAAGATCTTTTTAATCTTTTATGGGAATTTTCTATTTATTTGTAGGATCTAAATTCACTTATAATTGCAAGATAAATTCACTCCAATTCTCATGATTTTTTAGATTTAGAAGTTCAGATATTGAGTTGTTAATCCATACATGTTATTGGCTTTCAGGCTCATTGGCGTTGTCAGAGAGATTATTTATATTATAAGAATCTTCTGAAGGTGGCAATCATTGCTCAGTGTGGTTGGAGACAAAAGGTTGCTAGGAAAGTGCTCAGAAAGATCAGAATGGTTGGACACTTTAATATAATTCCTTAATGTGGTGTTCGTCGAAGTTTTTATGCATCACGTGATAATATATTTAAGGAATATGCACTTGTGGCAATCATTCATGTGAATGTTTTCAGGCTGCAAGAAAAACTAGAGTCCTTAAAGAAGCGAAGGAAAAATTAGCAAGGCGAGTGGAGGAACTTACACTTCATTTGCGGCTTGAGAAACGATTAAGGGTAATGGATATTCTATCTTTGTCTTTCATTGTTGAAATTTTCAGTCTACTAGGTTGTATTGGATGTGAGACAAATAACTATAGACTTACATGTGTAATTATATTTTCTTCCAAAATGTAGACTGACTTGGAGAAGGTAATAGCCCAAGAAATCACTAAGTTACAAGATACTTTACATGCAAAGCAAATAAAACCAGAAGAGGCAAACTCCAGAGTTTCAAGGAACAAAAGGTAACTCAGAGTGCTATTGAAGAATCACCACCAGTCATTCAAGATACAGAGAAGATCGATTCTAAGGGTAGATTCACTAAACTTGAATGATTGATTGCCTAAGATTATATGCTTATATTACCTATAAGAGATTTCTATTTTAGAGAACAATTCTCGAGATGCACGAAAAATAATGACATAGATAGAAGACATACTACTATATAGAGTCATTGAGAAGTAGAAAGATGTAACTATAGTTGCACTAATGGAAGGCAGTGTTTGCTTTCAAGCTGATACTAAATATACAATTCTATCCAACAGATGAATGTTTATGCGGATGAATGTTTATGCGTGACTGAAAATGGGTCTTGCAAATAGAAATAATCTGAATTCACGTTACCTACTTATGATAATATTATAGAAGGATAATCTTATTATATCATTGAAATGCTTATGCCCGCATTTTGTGCCCTATTTTTTTTACCAATAACAGCTATTTTTGTCATAGCAGAAATGAAAATTAATTTGAGTGCGGGTAATAGGTGTGTAGAAACAAAATTAAAAACTAAAAATTAATTTTTTTTTAAAAACTTTAGATATCGATTTATGACCACTGTAGATATCGG
Organism: Akebia trifoliata; assembly: GCF_017979445.1. NCBI lineage: Eukaryota > Viridiplantae > Streptophyta > Magnoliopsida > Ranunculales > Lardizabalaceae > Akebia > Akebia trifoliata. The sequence goes on from NC_141381.1 coordinate 20,791,673, forward strand.
TATGTAACCGATGTCTAAAATCTCATACTTAGGACATCAGTCTTATAGACATCAGATTTTAAATCGATGTCTAAGGTATTTTTTTTTTTTTTTTTTTTTTTTGTTATATGAATGTAGATTTGGAACGATTTTAAGCCGTTCTAAAATCTGAGTTTTTGAACGGTTTTTAACGGTTCCAAATCTTAAGATCTAGAATGGCTTCTAACCGTTCAAATTCATTAACGATGCCTTGATTAAAAAGGGTCCATAAACGGTTTCATATTTGCTTAGGAAGGGTTTATAATCGTTCCTAATTGCTATAGTTGTTGTAGTGCATGTGGATTCTATAATTTAATAGATATTAATTTTAAATGGAATTTCTATATCATTAGAATTATATCCTTTAAGGAATTAGTTAGAGATCTTGATGGATAAGAAACCTACAAAAGAATTAATCTAGATCCTCAACCTTCATCTATAAAAGGAATTGGCTTACCCCATATTAGAGTTATTGAAATGATACAAAATGTTGAAAAAAAATGTTGAGATGAAGAGAGTGATATCCCATCAATCACAAAAAAAAACTCAACCAATCCAAATAGAGAAGGGAGAAGATGAGTCTAGAAGAAGAAAAATCAATTTGATTGAGGTTTTACAAAGAACGAGAAAAGAGGAGTTTAAAGGAAGCATATTTAAAAGCATTGGATTAAAGGTTTAGCAATAACACAAGGTAAGTGACAATAACTTGAACTTAATTTTGTTCATGAATGATTGTTTAAGATATGTGTTTGATTGATTCTATTGGGACAAAATAATAGTCGTGTTGAGATTTGAATGTATAAAATAATCAACGATTTATCAATGTATTTCCCGAAGAACTACCACCCACATAACCTCTAGACTATTGTCTAGTTGTTGACTACAACACATTTATCTTGAAGTCAATTGGACCATGTGTCCAGACAATGATGCATTGAACTCGTGGACAAGTTCCTTTCAATATGAGGAAAAGGATGCACTGCAACAGCCAAAGCAACATTACATCAAGGAGTTCATGAGGAATCCTAAATTTATACATGTTTCTAGACCAAGCCCATCATTATTTGGCCCATGAAATAATTCACCAAAGTAAGTCAATCCATGGTATATTGAGTGGTGTGGGACCACAAGGAAGAATCATTTCTTTAGTCAAGCCTAAGAATTAGAAAGATGAGTCAACCTTGAGCGAGTTGGAAACATTCAAACATTGACGTGGAGAATATATACTTGAACATTTGACCCAAGCTATCAAATTCTAAGAAACACATTATCCTTTTGCTTCACTTTTTTTATTTTAGAAATTTCTTTCAACTAATGTCTCATTTAGGAAAATAGTTTATTTTAGTAAATTAATTATTAAGTAGATTCTAATCCATATATGTTCTAGCAATGTGTAGATTATAAATAAAAAATAAACATTCACGTTGAAGGGGTGGATTATTGAATAAAATTCTTAAACAAATATTTTATTTTATTTTATTTATTTTCAATTACTTAATATTTTGTATGAATAAACAAATTTTTTATACTCAATTATTTAGTATTCTTTTGAGAATTAACAAACTAATTAGAAGATTATTCTTTTCCCTACATTAATCTGGTCGAAGTCTCCACTATTAGTTATTTCTCATCGCCTTCAATAGTTATGGGTAAAGTAACTTTAGAGTAATTAATGTTTTTGATAAACATATGCATTGAGATTGTAACTCATTTTTCATCAAATCAATAAAATCGTTTATCATCTTATTTAATATTTCTCGGTAGAATTTTCTAGTAACGCCCATCCCTAAGAAACTGCATTAATCTTTAAGAAATTTTGGCCCCGTTGATACAGTTGTCAAAATTTGTTGTCGGATTCTATTGTAAGAAGCTGCTGTTAAAAACAATTGTAATAAATTGAAACACTGAAAAACTTTTTTGATAGAGTCTTGTAAAAGTGTTGTGCTGTTTACTAGAATTTGGTAATTATTTTTTTATACAGTTACTGGATTCTGTTGTATTAGGGTAAAATAACTAGAATACCCTTATAAATATATAATTACACTAAATATATATAAATTTAATAAATTTATATTAAAAAATTATAAAAATAATTATTCTAATTTAAAAAAAAATTAATAATTCTATAAGAAATAATAAAAAAGCTATAATTCTATAGAAATTTCAACATCTCTTGAAGATGGACATATGAAATTTTCCTGATAAACAAAATACATGTATAATTAATATTGATAATGCACCCAGATGTCACCAAAAATGACTAGAATACACTTATAAATATATAACTACACGAAATATATATAAATATAATAAATTTATATTAAAAGTTATAAAAATAATTATTTTAATGTAAAAAAAAAATGTATAATTCTATAGAAATTTCGGTGTATCTCCTCTTAAAAATGGACATATAAAATTTTTCTAATAAATAAAATACCTACATAATACACAATCCAACATTCACATTACATCGTATATATATAACACATCCACATAAGATCTCATTTATATTCTGACATCATGGACACATAATAACCATAGCTAATATAATAAGTATAACTGAAATAAATAAAAATATGAAAAATATACATCTCCAACAAATGCATAGAAGACATATTTTTCATTTTTCTTATTTATCTCTGTTACTTTATCTTGAGTAATATCATCATTGATAATATTAACTTCATCTGCCCACACAAAAGACCCTACATGTCTCTATAAAGTAAAATAACATATGAATTAATATCAATCTAATTATATAGGTATGCATCCAATATTAATATCAATGAAATATTACCTGCCAAGATACCTATAAAATATCCTTTCATAATTTTCTTTTATTTTAGTTATGACTAATGTCATCATTCGACTATATGAACAAAATGGTAAATACGTATAGTTTGCCATCAATGTTATTCATCATACACAAAAATATAAATAAATAAGTATGAAATCTTAGAAATATACTTAAAAATAGTATAATATTTATATCAAGATCAAACAATAGTATTTATACTTATAATACGAAGTAAAAATATATAATATGAAAATGTATCAACGATTGCTAGTAAAAATGACATTGGCTATTGAATCCATATATATTTTCATTGTTTGTTGGCTCTGATGACCTAATGATGGGGGAACTGAATACTCTTGGTCAGTGAAATCCTATTTTTCTTCTTTCATTGATCCTTCTTACTCAAATCGAACAAATTATTCATCGATAATGGTATGTTTTTTGATAAATTATGCAATATCATATAGATAACAATAATATTTCGTTGTTTGTCCAAAGTATATGAACGCATCAACTTCAATATTAGTTATTTTGCCTTCAAAACCCCAAATATTCGTTCAATCACGTTTTGAAGTGAAGAATGCAAATAATTGAATAGTTATTTTCATCATTTGCCCATAATCTCCTATAGTCTTGTCAATGGTATCGAACACCTCGAGAAGGTGCGAGATAACCATCCATGAGTGGGTACCTAACATCTACCAGATAATATTTACATATTATCCAAAAAAATTAATTTCTAAGATTGAATATAAACATATATAATTGACATGCTTTTACATATAGACCTAGTGAAAGATATGAAAATTTTAAATTGAGAGTATTCAATGTATTAAAGAAGACATATGAATCATTAGTCGACCCTTCCCAACCAACCACCACATAAATAAACAACATGTCAAACGAACATGTTGCCATTATATTTTGTGTGAATCCCTTATATCTTCGATATCGTACTTATTCTTCTATTGGTACAAATGCACTAACTGTGTCCCGTTTATCTCTTCAATACAACCCTACATAGTATTAAAGTATATTAATATATAAACATTAATGAAACAAATATTTTTAAAATCTATATATATGAGAAATTACCTTAAAATAGGGTTAAAAATGATAATTATTACGGATGTGCGGAGAGACTTCATTGAGGTCGGGAGGTACAATTAAGGACATTGACAAGTTCATAATAGCCAAAAGAAATATGTTTAAATACTTGCTAACCATTTGAAATGAGTGAACGAAACAAGTTTTAATTATTCTTTGTCATTGATTATGTCCTATTATCAATAAGAACATCGTTACTTGTTCTTGAATAGTAAAGTATTGTTCCATCTTTAATAGACCTCGCTCCTCCAAAATAGTACATAGATTCCAAAATATGTGTTTTTTCATTCTAAATAATGTGTGGTACGTCGTACGATTATCATTTAATGTTTTCGCACAAAGTCAATCTCTTTGTACTGACTATTATTATGTGGCTCCCTACTTAAGAAATTCTTGCAATAAAATAAGAAACCTAAGACAACTCTTGTCGTGACTATATTTAAAATACTTGATTCAACAATATTAGTATTATCACCATTTGAATCGATAGTATTTGTGGGATCAACATCTGAATCTATATGACCTATTTATGAATTCATATTAAACTAAATACAACCAACTTACAATACACAATATAGAAAGTCCAATTAAATGATATCCACCACATACAACAAAAGTCATCATCCATAATATCAATCACAATATCCATCCACTAGAAAATAAAACATCCATCTAACAGAAAATTAAATATCTATCCAACAGAAAATCAAATATCCATCAAACAGGGCATCATATTAGTGCAAAAAGTAAATAAAATAACTAAACTATATTACACCATATTAATGCAAGAAGTAACTAATGTATATTACACCCTATATGTGCAAAGAGTAACCAAGGTATATTGCACCCTATAGGTGCATCATAAAACCAATATAAATATAAAAGTAACTTGAAAAAATATCTAAAAATCCCTTCCAACTAGAAAATCAGTCATCTCGTCCTCCAACCACCTAAGACGAATAGTTGTTGATCGTAACTCACAAAAAACCTCTCTGGATTGCTTGTTCTTCATAGATACATTCAATGCACAACGATAGAAATCATTGTTGGGGGTTACATCTGTTAGTTGGTTTAAGAGATCGATAGATTCTTGAATACTGGCTTTCTTAATAAGAATGGGGTTGCTAGAAGTAAATGTCTGGCTGTGAACTATATCTACGAGCTTATCTAGTTTTTAGCCAGTTCGCATAGTAGCAGTTATCTTCTGTCTACGACCTTGAGACTATAGAGTATCACCACCTCTACGTCAAACGGAATCTGTAGGTCAGGGTACAGTAGGGTAACATCATCCTCAAACTCGTCGGCATCATCAAAAGTCAGTCTAGAGGTATTTGAGACTCCGGGGGCTGGGTCTCCATGACATCATCTAGATCATCAGCATAAAGATTTTCTTCCAAGGCTTGTGATGCAAATGGCATTGTATCAGATATAGGTGACCACATTTGACTATTAATAGCATATGTGCCTCCAAGGATGAAATCCAATTGCTTCGTAAACGTTAGAGGCTTCGTTCGGAATATTGTATCTTTTGGATGTTGTTTTAAAAAATAAAAACCCTAAATGATATATAAAAATAATAATTTTTTTAAAAATAAATAAAAGAAAAAATTAACAAAAAATATACCTCTAACCACCCATCCTACCATTCCTCACTTGCATCTAATATACCAGTCTCAACATCATAAGAAATGCTAGTATTTGTGTAAATCTTATTCCAATGTCCCAAGGCCTTTTTGTCTATCCCAGTTGTTTTTCATTTGCCCTCGATCATAGTAAACATTAGTTACTTTTTTAAACTCCTTCACCAAGATTCCATATCCAATCTTGTCAAGTACTTTATGTGATCTCCTCCCCTTCTTAACTAATTCATAGCATATCTTGACCCAAACTTCATATTGTTTGGGTGTCCAATCTGCTTTTGCACCCTTTAAATTATTATCTTCCATCTGACAATGGAAAATAATGACTCTAAAAACCCATTAGATCCTATTTAAAAATCAATCACATTTACAAAAATTAACCACTGAATATCATATATTTTCATCAATCAAATCAAATAATACACTACATTTCAAATTTCATCAAATTTATCAATTAAACTTCAATAATCCATCAAATTTCAGATATTTTCATAGATCAAGCCAAATAAATAACCATTAAATTTCATATGTTTTCATCGATCAAAACAAATAAATAACCACATTTGTGTTTTTTTATCGAACTAATCCACCAAATTTTAGATTTTATCATTGAACAAACTAAAATAAATCACCACATAAGGTTGTTCAATTCGATTTTTAATAAGTTGATAAGAAAATTACATATTCTTTCATCAATTTAACCAAGATTAATGAAGAACAACAAGGAAATCATAAAGGACCAATTCGAATAATGAGATAATGATGAAACGACTACAACATTCGATTATCAAATACCCAATAACATTCGATTTGATCTATAAAAAATATTATAAATTTATAAATTAGATTATCGAATACCCGATAACAATCGATTCGATTTATAAAAAAAATTATAAATTTATAAATTAGATTATTGAATACCCGATAACATTCGATTAATTTATAAATTTATAAATTAAATTATCAAATACCTGATAACATTCGATTTATAAAAATTAAAAAAAAATATAAATTTATAAATTAGATTATCGAATACTCGATAACATTCGATTCAATTTATTAAAAAAAAATTATAAATTTATAAATTAGATTATTGAATACCCGATAACATTTGATTCGATTTATAAAAAAAAATTATAAATTATCAAATACCTGATAACATTTGATTTGATTTAAAAAAAAAAATAGAAATTATCGAATACTTGATAACATTAGATTTAATTTATAAAAGAAAATTATACATTATCGAATACCTGATAACATTCGATTCAATTTCTAAAAAAGATCCAAAATCATACATGAAATGTAAGAAATTCTTCAAATCCTAAACATCAAATCTACAAGAACTCCAGAACCCATAGATTCTTTAAAAAAAAAAAAAAAATCAAAGAATGAAACGAAGATTTAAGAACTCAAAAACCTTCAAAGATGTGGGAAAAACATCTTCGAAGATCAAAGCTCGAAAATCTTCGTAGATCAAAGGTCGAAAACCTTCGAAGATCAAAAGTCGAAAACCTTCGAAGAACAAAGCTCAAAAACCTTCGAAGATCAAAGCTCGAAAACTTTCAAATATCTAGAAAAAAATCGTACATTCATGATGTAAAACAGATTTGGAGCAAATGTTCGACAACGAAAAGCTAGTTCGCCTTACAGTCAATCAGAAATCGTTAATGTTTGTCGCCGATCGAAGCTACCAACGAAAATAGTAATGGCCGTTGTTGAAGCATTGTTTGAGGGTTATGTGAGAGAAGGGAGAGAAAAATGAAAACCTTGCTTGTGTATTTGTCACCGATCAAAAATCGTAATTGCTTGTCGTCGATCGGAGCTATCTACGAAATGGTAATAGCTATTGAGGGTTAGGGTTAGGGTGTCTGAAGCTCTAACAAGAAGAAAGGAGTAAAAATTTGATGAGACTATGACTTGTAATTTGCTCGAAGTATAAAAGACATTTCAGTAATTTCCCAAGAGCCATTTTTTGATAAAATCAACTATCATCAACTTTTAAAAACGCAAATGTTAAACATAGTTTCTTTTATCAAACGATAATCACGTGAAAAAAAAAAATTAAATTACTGACGCAAAAACTAAAAAAATGCACTTTTAGAATCAGTATCAAACACCCACTTTGTTTTTCCTCTTATCTCAACTATAGGTTTGATGCTTGAAGTTATATAAGTCCGGTTCTGCTATCTGCTGTGCAGGTGTCAGTCCAGCAATGGGTAGTGAGACAAATTTCATCCAACTTAGGAGAACCACAGTTTTACTCAAGAGGACTATTTGTCCACTAAGTTGAACCCTCTCTATGATAGGGAGGGCCTTTTTGCGATTTTCTTAAAGGGGGTGAGCCTTTAAAGTAATTTGACCTCTTATCCATGTGTCCTCAAAAGTAGTTTCCTTTGTAGACATTATTTACCCAATTTAAAACTAGTAGGAATATATTATTTTCTTTTTCTTTTTCCAAGTTCCAACAATTCAACTATTAAGAAATCTCTCTCTCTCTCTCTCTCTCTCTCTCTCTCTCTCTCTCTGCAACTATTTCATGTCTACAAGCTTCCAAAACAAAGAGAATTAATGGAAAGAGAGATTCACAAGGTTCCTTCTGATTTTTATATTCAGTTACGTTTACGTTAAAACAACTAACGACCTTTATTTCGTTCATGGGTAGCTTTTCTTTTATTGATCATGGCAACCACAGATCCCTCTTTCCCATTTAACAATTTTTTTCTAAACCTTTAGATCCATGGCTTATGCTGACATCGAAACCCAAGAGGAGAAGAAGAGGAATCATCAAACTCAAACGTTTCGATTTCAAGTCTCTCAGATACAACCATGGTTCCTTCTCAAAACCTCTCCAAATACAACAGTTATGGCGGTTATACAGATAGTTACAGTGAGTATAAATATTGTAATCAAGCTTGTTTAGGATCCGATCTAGTAGTGGTTGATCAGATGGCTGAAAATGAATCAAGAACAAATAGCGTAAACAAAGCCGGTTCAAGCTCGAAGGATGTAGAAAAAGAAAAGGATGAGAGATGGCTTCAATTAGGTCTGGCGAATTATGTGACCAGTCCAGACCTCGAGGTCAATCTGGTTGAACCGTCAGGTCGAGGACCCGGATTGGTCGAACTCGATCTCTTACCTACACAACATGTAAAACCATTAGAACCCATCATCCATGATACAGATTTTCCAACTCCCAGTACTACTAGTGTTAATAACATTAGTACATCTTTGTTTCTGCAACACCCAAGAACAAGCGTGAATTTTGGTCATCAAGAGGTCCCATGGGGATATAGGCCTAATAATCCATGGAACTCAATTTCTTCTTCGTCTTTGATGATGCAACCATTTCAGTTCCCAAGCGTAGATATTGGTAGTCCGAACTATGATATGAGGGTCATCGATCCACCACAAAGATCGCATTCCAGTGTTTGGTTTGTGGTCCAAGCATCACAAAATCAGTAAGTCTAAGAATGAAATAGAATGAACATGAAAAAAAAAAAAAAAAGTGTTATTTAAATGTTTTCATTCATAAGTTAATCTCATTTATAATTGATTCTATTGAACTTGTTTTAATAATCAGAGTAAAAGAACCCTTTTTGCCTCAGATACCCAAGAGCTACTTGAGAATCAAGTAATTATCTTTAACCCTTTTTTTCACTTTTCAGTTTAATCATGAATTTTATTTTATTTTCTTTTTTATTTCTTTTTTTTTTTTTTATGGAACCCTATTTTTGGAGTGGAGTCGTGTTTATTTTCCTATTTTAATTTTTTGAATTCTACAGAGATGGGAGGATGACAGTTCAATTGTTGATGAAATATCTAGTTAAGAAGCTAAGGCTGAGTAACGAATCAGAGGTATTTAAAACTATCACATCAAATTTATCTCCTTTTATATGCTAATAGAAGTGTGTTTGGTAGTCTTCCATTTATCATTTCATGATCATCATGATCCCACCAATGTTAATTTTAACAAAACATATATTGTTTCATGAGAGTACCCAAAAAATTAAGAAACACCAACCAACCTCTTGAGTCACTTACTTATTTACATGTTCATATAGGGTTGGTGTTAGAAATGTGAAAGTAACTGCAGAACCAAAAGTGCTGTTTCAGTGGAATTTAATTATTTCTTCTTGTATTATTGTATTTAGGTGGCAAGCATGTTTCTCCATGATGTTTATGTATTATTAACCTATCAGTCTGTGACCTTTCATGGTGAGATAATCTGCAAAGCAACTTTTTATCTAATCCGGGTGTTAAGAATATAACATATATCTTCTCGTAATAAGGTGCATCTATGTGAGATATGCCACATCATGATTGTGGTGTTGGTGTTTAGATTGTGTTGTAAGTTTCATGGATGCTTAGTTACTTAACAAGGGTTTAGTTATGGGATTTAATTAGGTGGAGGTTTTGAGTGGAGATTGTGAGCTTTAACTGTTTACATCGCACCATTAAGTAATCTTTTTATTATGTTGGCAACATGGCATCCATTAAATCGAATAAGAGAAAAAAATATATATCACAAATATATATATATAGATATAGCATAAGTTGGAGAAGATGAAGAAGCAAAAGAGGAAAGGTACTCGAAGAATTATAAAAGCAACCAATCTTTTTATGAGTTTGATAAGGGGGAAAGGCTCAAGGTGGATACCTAAACACTAAGGGAAAAGCAAGTGCAGAGCGTGGAGTGAAATAGTTCAGCTTTTGAATTGCTGCTGAATCTATAGGCAGGGTATAGACAACTTGGCAAGCTTAAAATCTTAATAGCAATACAAAAAGGAAGTAGAAGGAATTCCCATGAGAACTACGAACAATTGGTTCATCATAGATTGTGAATTTGGGATTTTGACAGAGAAATGTAGACTTGATACTAAGGGAAGAGGTGGAGTATTGCATACTAGATGGAGAAAGCCAAGCAGTTGAAATAGAACTCTTAAAAGAACCAGCTAACCTACATATAGTTGAAGCGTGATAGAACAGTGGACCTGATCGGCCGTAAACATATTCATAAAAGAAGATATGTATCCCAAATATGAAAAACAAGTCTTGGTTTTCTTGCTTGTCCTCCATAACAAAAGCTTGTACAAATTCTTTGTTGTTGTAGGCAAAACATGACAAAATTGGGGTATCACTTCATAGTAGGGAACTTAATTCATGTACATAATTAATGTTGAGATCTCGTTCCATAGCATCACGACCTTACTCTAGAATTAATGATCAATATGAACTGATCAAAATAACTAATATGATCCTAGAGAAACAAGTTGTTTAAATCCAAGCTATGAAGATGAAAGCTTGGTTGTTTCTACTTTCATAGAATGAGCATAGTAGATACTGAGGATGTTGAATAGATACGGAGCATAGTACATAGATATATGTAGAGCCCTATAATCTGACTCACTTTTTTGTACGCTCTTTATACGTTTACTTTACAGAATGGTTTAAAATCATAAAGATTTATCCTTATATATCCCAAAGTAAAGGATCTATGGTTCTGTGAAGGAAGCGTACAAAGAGCGTACAAAAACTTAAGTCAGATTATCACGACCCATATATGTAAGTCTACTTAATAGAGTTTTAGATAAACTGAAATAATGAAGAAATTTTATCTCCCATAAGGTTACATCAAATAGAGAAATTTGGTAATTGTATAACTATCCTACACAACCCATGTTTCTTAGGAAGCAAATCCTCCCACAATCATTTATTAAATAACACAATCCCTAGTACCCTAGCACAATGATTAAAAGTTCTTTTTTTTTATTGGTAAGTGGGGGGATATGAAGTATGATTTTAAAACTCGTTCGAGACCGATACGTATCGCTCGAGTTAACTCGGTATCGGAGCTGAACAAGACCAACTCACAAAGTCATTTTTTGACCGAGATTTAGGACTCACATTCAATTTTTTTATTTGTCTCATGAGACGTCTCAAACGTATCGGAAAACTCGTCTGAGACAACTTGGTATCGGGCCTGGACAAGACGAGATGTGAAACCGAGTTTTAAAACCATGATATGAAGGGCATCACCCTTTCATTGAAAAAATGATAGCTACATCCTTAAATAATAACAAAAACATCCTCCTAAAGAATCATAGTCAGAGCTATTGGACTGCGATTAGGCTCATATTAAAGAGACACATCAGGACGATTAATTTTTCCAAAATATCAGCAGCATGGTTACTCTTATGTATTCATCTTTGTCGCATCCCACTCATCTTGGGGTTGATCAAAGCCAATGGCTCACTAGATTAGAAATGTCATTATTTCTCTCAGAAGCATTTGATTGGATCGTGTGACTCGATTCTCTCTCTATGGAGATTATGAAAGATATAAAGTGAAGATCATTGTAACGAATGCATTTATGATATTGAGGGAGACTGAAAAATGTGAACTAAAAGAAGAGGATAATTGATCAAAGGAATGAGAAGCTAATGGAGAATAAAAGAAGAAGGTAGTGAAATATGGGTAATGGAAGTGAGGATCATGACTGGCCAGATTGCATGCATGATTGGAGCTGGTCAATGCTATGATACCATGATAGAGTTTTACTTAAATAATAAAGAGAAATATTTTTTTTTTGTCGATAGAAAGAAATGTTATCTCCCATAAGATTACATTTACCATCCTAGACAACCCATGTTTCTTAAAATACACATCCTCATCTTGAGTTTTAATATGGTAGATCACAATTATCATTTACTAGATAACACAATCTCTATTAGTAGAATTGAAAAAAATCATAAATGAATAATTCGAAAAAATTAAAGAATATCCATAATAGGAGAGAATAAAATCAATAAAAAATTTGAGCAAGTAGGTAGAAGAAAAATGATAGGGTATTTATAGCATGGATGAGATCGGTCAGTTGGGTAAGGTCAGGTTTTGAACCCATCTACGATATATTCTTCCATCTTTTATTAAAATTTTCTTCAATTATAAAAGAATTTTAATTTGAAAAAATAAAAATTGTTCTTTCTAGGAGGAAGGGGTAACCTGTTTTTATAATGAGATCAATAACACATGTGGTGGCGGGTTTTAAATCCAGGTCCATGGTATCAACAACACCCAGTGACAAAATAGTATTCAGATTTATATTACAAAACCGAAGGTTCGCAATATGGATTAATCGGGAATTATGTGCCTGATACAAATTAAAAAGCCATTAGGTTGAAAGAGTCTAATTTTCATTATTTTGTAATTTTCTTAGTGTGGGAGCAGTTTACGGTCTTTTCTCAAAGGTTCTTTTTTTTATGATTTTTTCATCAGATAATTAATGGATGAATATTCTCTAGGGAAATTAACCAATGATAGGATTAACCAAAGATTTAGGTTTTGTAATAAAAGCCCCCTTGTGCAGTAAGAGGGGTGGTTTTGTCAAGTTTTGAAGTAGAAAACTTCACCTTGAGAGTTGAATTAGAACTCCATAGTTGAAATATATATATGATCCAAGCATGGGGTAGAATCTTAGCCCTCCCATCTTATCAACAAGATTTAGTTAGGGCAGAGATTTTTCTTCTCAGCCTGTCTATTGGAATCATGTACTGATCTCTTCCTTAGAGTAAGTTGGTCCATGAAGTATGGCTTGCTTACCCATTTTGTTTGAACTAACGACTTAGTACATATCTCTGTATGAAGTAGGAATTTGGTTTGGCATGTTTGGTCAGTGGTTGCCACATAACTAGGAAGTACTGGCAATTTATGGACTGCTTGTAAAGGTATTAATGAGAAATTTTTTATATATTATCATAGAAAGTGAGCGAGCATATATATATTTAGAACTCTTAAGAATCCAACAAAGGAAATACAACTAACTCAAAATTGAATTTCATTTATTAATCCTAATTAGTACTAATCCTATCAAATATAATGCTACGGTATGTCTCATGTACATCTTATATATTAAAATTATGTGCTTTCCCTCAATAGAAGAACACAACATGATGTTCTCCATAGGATTCTTCTTTGGCTAGTCTTATGTTCTACTTATGGGCCCACGTGCATATCATGTTGGAAAATCCAACCATAATACGATGGAGACCATCCTCGCAAAGAATCAGTTTAGTTCATTCTAACCTTCCTTCCCTCTTTGAGAAGTTAACATGAAGTTAATAAATTCATGTAGTTCAATTAAACCTTTATTTCAGGATAACCTTTCATGAGGTTAGTAATATATATTGAGATGAACAGATTTTTGTCTTGATGATCATCATCATTACTAGGAAAATTCATTATAGTATTTCGATCATCTAACAAAATACTCATGTGGCCCGACAAGTGCCTATTATGATAATCATCATATTGTAACCCCCCACCCAGAAATAAGGAATAAGAAGAAAAAAAAAATTAAAACAAAGTATTTCTTATCTAGTGATGTCAATATTCTTCAATTTCTCAAGGGAGGAGGTGGAGGTGGGGGGGAGTATCTATCTTATCAGAATGACCATATGTATATGTATACTTTTCATATGATATTAATTTCTATTGTTTTCTTGCACTTAATTAGTTCTTGTTTATTTTATTATTATTATTCTTTTTTTGAAGGAGCAGAGAATATGACTAACTGTTAGTTCTAAGAACCATTCTCAAGATCAAGCAGCTTTAAGCAACAACCATAGATTAGTATTAAAAAATGTTACATGCTCAGATGTCCTCCTCACCAAAAATATATATTAATTTCATGACAATTATCAATATAATATACTCCAGCTAGTTTGCTTGTATTCCTTTCTCAACATTCCTTTTTTCCTTTTAAACAATCAAATCGATCAAATATTTTGTTTTCGAGGTCAACCACTTATGGACAAATAGGCAGATATTCCCCTCAGGCAATACAGTTTGTGTGAACATGAATTTCAATATAGGAAGCTGACACCATGTCCCCCACAATACTAAACCTCAGCTTTCGCACATGGCATGCAACTAGGTACCCAATAATTAGGTATGTAAGTGGGTGTGTGAAACATGAGATGCATAATTTTCGGATACTATTTCTTTCTTTCTCTTTCTATGTTTCTTTTCTTTCCAAGACATCTTAGGGTGATTAGATCTCAAATCAACCTATTTTGGTGAATGATCATGTGATGTGTTCATACTAGTCTTAGGGTATTTTATGTGATGGTTAGAGACAATGCATGAGAAGCTTTTGAGAACAATTATTTGGAGGACATGAATAGAAATCTACTAGTAATCAAATAGAGAAAAACAAAGAGATCTTTTCAAGGTGGAAACTTTTTTTCTTTTCTTTTTATTTTTACAAGAGTATATTGACTTTGATCACTAGCACATATTCAACTTTAATTATCATTATTACTTGAGACTAATCAACACTCATTAACATATAAAAGATGTATTAACACATCCCAAATCTCATCATGAGAATACAAAAAAATCACACATGGACCCTTTATGGATCCTTTCGTGGCACCTTCACCCGGTCCCCACACCCCATGAATTGTAATTGAGAAGGACGTACACCTGAATATTAAAGACCCCATCATCTCTTCCATAACCAACAAAAGGACTAAATAAAACACATATTTTACGTTAGATGAAAGCAATACATGAGAGGGAATATCTACAACAGATTCATACTAAGTTGGTGAAGAGGAAGAAATATGAAAACAAAGACAAATGAAAAGTCATATTCTAATGTTGGTCAATGGAAGCATGCACCATTAAATATCCAAATAATCCCTTAAAACCCTAAAAAAATAGAGATTTAGATGTTTAAAATGGGTTCAAGGATCTTTATTGTAAATTCATGGAGGAATCTTGACTTCCTTATTAGGGTTTACGACAAGATAGCAACGTGAAGAAGACGTGCATGAGATTTACATGTTAGGTTAGAGATAAAAGAAAAGAAAAATGGTGATGACGATGCCTCGCCTTGAGTGTTGGATCTGTCATTCTTCACTTTTATTTTAATGGGTTTTTTTATTTTTATTTTTATTTTATTTTTCATGATTTTAGCTTACAAGCAAAGCTGGGGTGGGGGCAGTAATGATTGAAACTCGGGCTGGTTGAGTCTTTGAGATGGTGGGATGGGTGGGCTCAATTGGTCGGTGTCCAACGCTGACTGCTGACCCAAACATTAGATCTTTACAGAATCTCTTGGAGTAAAGAAAAAAAAAAAGTTAAGAGAGAGAAATTTGATTTGATAGGTATTATAGATGTTACAAAAGATATATAGTAGGCACCCTTATAGACTCTATTGAAGACGTAAGCTGTTCGAAAGCATGACTTCAATAATAAAAATAAAAATTATTTAGTCCATATTATACCCTTTAGAATAAGGTAATCCATTTGCAATAAACATCGTTCAATCATGATTGATGCTGACAACACATCATTCAATATTTTAATTTATTTATTTATTTTTATAAGTGTTCCTACTCATGAGGATTCAATATGTGAATGCATCAGAGCTAGATTACAGATTAATTGTTCATATTCTAAAGTATGATATCCATGACAGTGACTCACATTTTAATGGTCATCAATTAATTAAATAATAATTCTTTTTTTTAATTAAATTAGAATATTGAAGTTGACTAGAATCATGGGCAATTGAGTTTCACGATCACCCCATTCTAAGATCTGATGGTGGTGATCGCCATAATCATCAAAATCTTATCCCAAGGATTCGCTCGGTGATGAGAAGAAGTGTGTATTTGATATGGATTTATGGCTCTTTTATTCTCTTATAATACATTATTATGTAAATGTTATATGTTTACGTGTGTTGTACTGAAACAGATAGAGATAAGATGTAGAGGACAACAGATTCAACCTTCCTTGACATTGCAACATGTTCGAGATAACATATGGAGTTCGAGAGATGCGTTGACGACTTTGCTTCCTCACAACTCCTCAACCGCACATCGTCTCATGATTCTATACTACGAAAGGAGTGCTTAAAGTGAATATTTTTAATTAGTTACATTCCCCCGCCACCCGACTCATGTGGTAAAATTATTAAATTATAACCCTCTTATTTTTCTTCTTCTTTCTTTTTTTACAACTCTAATTCATTTTGAGAAATACCCCTGAATTATTACAAGTTTTGAGGTTAAATCACATAATTCCCCATATGTGTTTTCAAGGCTTGACATTTATTTACTTTTGTAAAAAATTAGAGTCCATTTTTTCTCCTTTATCTGCAATTTTCTATCATTAAACTAGGGAAAACCCTTCATGATATTTGATGTTAAGCTCACCCACAAATCAAGTTGGAGTAAGGATGGAGATTGGTGAAATGGAATTTATTTTCACTAGCACTTTACTTCATATAGAAACCCACTCTTCCCTAATGGGATGTTTAAAGTATGAGTTGTATTGGGGTGATACAGGATTTACTATGATTCTCACAATTCTGATGTGGACATGCATATATAATCGTAGATGGTTTTTACTCGTATTATGAGAAAACACATCTATGGTTATGTGCACATCTCACGTCAAACTTGTGAGAATTGCATTAAATACTTTTTGTCATTTCAGCATTTTCTTTAAAAATTTTAGTATGTCGACCTTCTAAAGACACATTTCAAATAAGGGTTTTGCCTCCATTTCTTACTATGCCATATGCCATCCAATATATTGATGGGGTTATACATATGGACCAAAGGACCATCTATCTCCATGGATCACATGAATGCAGAGCATAAAATTATGTACTCTTTAAAAAATAAATATGAAAAATGATTTTTTATCACCATTGGATTTAAATTTTAAAATTGGGATATCAGTGACCATTCATTCTCAAACCAAAAATAATTATTATTTTTAGGACTTTTTTTCAAACCTGGTCTAAATCACTGACAAGAACGTTTGTGTGATTTGGACCAAGGGGGAAGTCCACGTGAACCTCAATCCAAGCTCTATATATAGGGGAGTTTTCGGAGGCCCTAAAGAGAGCCAAACATTGTGCTAAACTTTTTTCAAACATGAGTTAGAAGATTTGGAATGAGCTGATTTTTTGTGAAGATGATCTATACAGTGAAGAGATCATCCTCACCAAAAATCAGATCATTTGAAACTTCTAACCCTAGTTTACAAGTTGAAGAATCGTGGACCGTCCAATTTTTGTAAATCACTTTTAATGGGGTTAGAAGTTTTGGAATGGGCTGATTTTTGGTGAGGATGATCTCCTCATCATAGAGATCACCCTCAAAAAAAATCAGCCCATTCCAAAACTTCTATGCCATGTTTTGAAAAAACTTTGCCACAATGTTTGGCTCATTTTAGGGCCTCCAAATGCCACCCTATATATATTAATTCGCCCATGCCAATGGCACGGGCAGCCTTTTTGGGATTAAATATGGCTTAAAATGATATGGATTTTATTTGAAATTGAAATCTGAATTTAACGGGTTTGGTTTCATTAAGTATATTCGAATTAAAATACGGTTCGGATATCAGTCCCTTGGCCTGAGTTGGATTCGGGTCGGACACGGTTTCATCCCTATATCCGTCAAGATCCGAATGATATATTACTTTGCAAATTGTATTCTTATATTTTAAGTCATCTTTTATCAACTAACAATGGTTGGTGAAGTAGTAAATGTCTCTTTTCAAAATAGAGAAGACTTGAATTCAAATCACCTTTTATTTAAAACAATCTTTAACGATTTGACATTATCCGATCCAAATCAATAAATTGAATCTGGATATGATTTTAATAAAAGTAAAATGATTCGGATATGGTCTTAGCTAGTATAATCCGAATTGGATTTAAATCCATATATGAATCTAGATAAAAAAAAAAATTCGGATATGGATATGGACACATTCATATCTGACCTATATACAACCCGTTTTATGCCGAAGGATTAAGGGGGTAAAAGAAAAAAAATATTTAAGTTGGAGGAACTGTTAAAAAAATTAAGATTAATGGGTAAATGATGAAAAATAATAAAGTGGATTAAAAGAATAAAAAAATAAATATAATAAAATTAAAGGGGGTGAAGAGATGAGAAAAGTGGTTGGAATGTTTATCCTAGTTGGATTGTATCCCACAAAAATGAGCCTTAAAAAAAATTATTTATTATTATTATTATATGAAGAATGCTAACGTCGAAAATCTCATGGGGACGTTAACATTCTCTAACACATTCACTTTTCAATAATATCATTTCCCATTTTTTCTTTTAATGAAAAGAATAAGGTTATATTAGTCTTTTACCTAATAAATATTTGTTGACATAATAAATTTTTGTCATTTACATAATAAATGATTAAGGAATTTTAATTTTTGACTTTAAATGTTTTGTTTGATTACCATACATGTTTTGACACTTAATGCCAACATAATAAATGTATTTATTATTTAAAAGACAAGCATACCAATGTCTTTTTCATTAAAAGATAAAATATACATGAATATTATTAGAAAGTGAATAAGTTAGATAATGCTAATGTCCCCATAAGATCTTAGATGATATATATATATATAGGTCTTCTTCGATAGTCCGTATTAAAAAGACAACATTGAGAACCAAAATTTGTCTTATATGGGTTAAAGATTTCAGATTGGGCTGATTTTTTGTGTAGATGATCTCTATGATGAAGAGATAATCTTCACAAAAAAATCAACATATTTTAAAACTTCTTACTCCATCAAAAGTGGTTTACAAATTAATGATAAAAATCGACGATCTACAATTCTTCAACTTTATAAGTCACTTCTGATGGGGTTATAAATTTTAGATTAGGCTGATAGATCATCCTAAAAAAAAAATCAACTCACTCCGAAAAATTTTACCCATATAAGACAAATTTTTGTTCCCAACATAATCTCCTTAATGTGGATTGTCGAACTATGGGAATATTAGTATTTTCCACCACATTCTTTTTCCAATAATACCATTGCTCATAAGACAAAATTATTGGTTCTCGTATTGTTTCCCTACCGTTGTCTACCGAACAGGACTCTGTATCTATAGGGAGACAATATTAGAAGACAAAATTTGACCTGTAGCTTAAAAGTTTCGTATTGGACTAATTTTTTGTGAGGATGATCTCTATGATAAAGAGATCAACCTCAAAAAAAAATCAGCCCAATTTGAAACTTTTAACCCCCATCAAAAGTGATTTACAAATTAACGATAAAAAATCGATGATCTACAATTTTAAATCACTTTTGATGGAGTTAGAAATTTCAGATTAGATAGAATTTTTTTATGAGGATGATCTCATTTTCATAAAGATCATCCTCACAAAAAAATCAGCTTAGTATGAAATCTTTTAACCCATATAAGGCAAACATTATCTCACTTACTTTATTATTCGACCAATAAAGGTTCATGTTGACTTATTTTTATCCTTTTACCTAGACTGATTATTTTCTATCTCGGCAACCCTCGTGAACAGTCCATTGAGCTCCCCTATAAGTGATAATAAAAAACCGAACGATTTTCACTGTTGTGGAGTCAAAAGCAATTGTTTGAACTTTGAAGCAAAGAAAGATGGTCAAAAGGTCTAGATCTAGACCAAACTAGAAAAACTCTAGCCATTTTGACAAAAAAATAAATAAATAAATAAAACGTTCCGAATAGTTATTAATGAAAATGAGAGTTGCTATTGCCACACCAACTTTTTACCCAATGCTAAGTAAATCACCAAAAGAATTGCACAGCTGTAGTATTAGTAAAATTTGATGTGACAATAGTAACTCTCATTTTTAATTAATTAAAGAAATAATAATGATATTATGATTGATTGAAAACTAGTTAATTATTGGAAAAGACGACATGAAATGCACATTGCGGTAACGATCATTTTGAGAGGGTAGCAATCACTCAGATATTGTGATCTCTTTGACATTACAGTGATAAGTTGAGTGTTGAAATGGTTGTTTCTATTAAACAAGACAATTTGTGATTCTGAAAGTTGATGAACACCAATGACTTCGTTAAATAATTTATCACTTTAATAATGAAATGATGCCTTGGATCACAAAAAAGATTAATAATCTTTTATTGTCAATAGACCATTATAAAATCTAGATTTTGATGAAGAGAAAGAATACTAATGGTTTTGACAAAAACAAAATTTCAAAAAGTGTGGTAAGTATGATTTTAGTCTCATTTTATTCATAGAAGTAACATAACAAAGACAGTCTTGCATATGTTGATAAATGTATAATACGAATTATTTTGTTAAATAAGCAATCACACTATTACAAAAGGACTAAAAATATTTTATTATTCACATTAAAATCATAAGAAGGTCTAGATCTTTTTAATGGAACCAAAGAATGTTCATAATATTGAAAGGAAACAAACTATAAAAGGTTTTAATATCATATTTTTTCTAAAAATAATTGATAGGAGTGATTGGTTAAAGCAATATAGGTAGTGGTGCACACTAGATCAGATTGAGCATTGTTTGGTTTGAATACGGATTGTAAAAAAAAAAAATTGATTGATTTGATTTGATTTCAGATTAGGGGTATAATAGAACCGAACCAATTTTTATATTTATTTATTTAAAAATAAAATATAATCTTAAAAGACAAAATGTAAGAATATTCAAACAATACTAAAAGTCTCAAACCCCTTTCTTAGTTTCTTTCATCTATTCTCTTCTTCAAGTTCTTTGAAGAAACCTAACGTTTCGTCTCTCTCACCTTGCCACTCGCCACCTTTCTTAGTTTCTTTAATCTATTTTCTAGTTTTTTAATGATTTTCGTTTTTAAAGTATTATACGTGATGCTCTGTTTATGTTGAAATAATAAGTATTTTGATGCTTTATTTATGCTAGCTATGTGTTATGCATGATCCTTTGTTTAATATTTATTTTACTCAATTTTCATTATTTTAATTTTATTATTGAAAATAATAAGTTTGAAAACCCAAAACTGATCCAAACTAATCCAAAGATTTGTTTGGATTGGTTCAATTTTATAGGGTAATTGGATTGATTCAATTCCAAATTTGTAAAACCAATCATGTTTGATTTGATTTCGATTTTACCACAAATCTGAACCAATCCAAACCATGTGTACCCCTAAATATAGGTAATCACTCCAATAATTTAACAATTGCTTCAATATGGTCTGTCACATAATTGATCTAGGTTTAAATTTGAGAGATTCTATTGCCAATCCAAGTAGGTGTTGCAACAGAAGCTCTCTTAAATTTATAACTCAACTTAAACCACCTAAACCAAACCCCACCAAATAAAAAAAAAAACAAAAAACAACCAGAAATGATCCGTCCAAGTCCAAGATGGGTAACGTAAGACCAATTACCTCAACCTCATGTTGTCCAATCAATATCCTCAATTTGATAGATGCTGCTTATCAGAGAGCACTAAGTCAATAACAAGTGAATTATCTTAAATGACCCAACACCTAATCTGTTATAATATCAAATGATGAACAAGGTTTTTTTGCTTTGTTGACCATTTCTTTAACACCAACCCAAGCTCTTTGAATTTTCAGACACAAATTTTTTTTTTTTTTTTAAACAATTTTAACAAACCTGCTAGAAATCTTCAAAAATTAGAACCCAAAAAACAGAGTCCCCAGTCCATATAGAACCAATAGCATAGGACACGTATTGTTTAAACTGAAAAGGCAACAAAAAGAACTCTTTAATATGGCTTTGGTTAAGATAACATCCTAATGTTCTCACCATGTAAAACCGTCTAATGAGATCAGATACTTTGATGAGGATGGATTTCGAGTATAAGCCCATGGAATCAACACCCAAGCTAGCTCATAGCCAGCAACTTCCGTAGAAAACTTTGAACCTTAGTAATTCATGGAAGTTAGAACAATTGCTCAAAAAAAAAATCTCTCTCTTCCCCCCCCCAACCCAAACAAAACAAAAAAAATTACCCAACATAAGATGTGGCACAATGATTATTCATCAAAGTAAGTTGGTGCTTCACACAGATTCTCCTTGCAAAATATAAGATGTGGCGCATAGTAACAGTTTTTTCCTTCAATCACTGAAACAGTAAAACCGCCCAGCATGTTGACATTTGCATTAAAATTAGAAGAAAAATAACCAAACTTTATTATACATATATAAGGGGGTTAAACTTGGATAAACCATAAATTCAGAATAGGTTTTTCATCATTTTCTTTAACTAAGTCTTATCCAAAACCTGTTCCTCGATCATGTCTATTAATTCAGAGGGAACAACTGTAAGAATTTAATTATGATCTATCATCTTCAAACCAGAGGTCGGCTCTGGGTTAAAAGCCCAGAAGCATAATAATCATGTGGTGCTCTATTTACAAATAAACATACAAAAAAAAAGGCGCATAGAATAATTTATATAAAACCAATGAATCAATCCAAATGGCAAATGGAACTCCTGTGGAATTGGGTAAAGACGCAACTAATGTGATTTCACAAACAAATCCAATTTTAGAATGCAACACATAAAAAAGTTGCCCCAGATTTTTTTTTAAAAAAAAAAACCCCTTTATGGGCTAAAATGCAACATAGTAGAAGTAGAAGGAAAACAAAGCAGGTATTGAAAAATGCACACAAAATGGGAAATAAGATAGGCAAGGCCCGGTATAATACAGTATCTTATCCGTAGTTACCATAGTACCATGTTAACGAATGTTAGCAACAGAGGATAAGAACTTCAAAATTAAGGGTATGGAGTCGGGTTAAAATGGGCTTGGCTGTCAGTATATTTCATAAACATAACCTTCTTTTTTTCTTCCTTTAGTGTCATTAGTAAAATCAAATTTATATAAGAAAGAGGAAACAACCCAAACAATACAAGTTAGATTCTAGTTAAGATCACAAGTAACGAAAAGGAAAAGGAAAGGATGCGCTGATAAACAATCAAAAAAGAAGACAACTGTCAATGCCCCCATTCACTGTACTCCATCTAAAAAGATCATCAAACCTCCAACCCTTAAAGCCCTTCTGCATGGAGGGCAAAGAAAATGAGAGTGTTCTGATCTTCATCTTCATAATAAATTTTCCGAGAGCTTCCTCCTTGTCGAAGGACCATTTGTTTTTCTCCTTAAACAAGGACCAATTCTATAGAAAGCTTTCACATCACCCTTCAAACAGGCCTTTAACTGATTTATTTTTAAAAACATGCAACTAATGTCCAAGGTCAAGAAGAAATCCTCCCACAAACATGCCAATTGTAACAGCAAATGGCCACTGTAGAGTGAATTCTCTAGTGATAGGACACAGGAGTAGAGTGAATCATCCCACACAATCCACTGATCGGTAACTATATTTTCATTTAAGATCTAGTACTCATCACTTATTGGTGAACAGAGGACTACACACTAAAAAAATATATATGAACTATAGATCCCTATAGAGGATGATGTGATTAACAGATTTATTAAACTTCCACGTAAGTGTGAACAAAACAATATTCAAAGATCTTGAAGTGATCATAATAAAATACCAGAATAAAAGAACATCAAGGGTCTACTCAGTCACTTCTCCCTTCATATATGTTCAAGATTTGCTATTTTTCAAGCTGGTTCCCAAAGAACCAACTTGTTTTCTGCATATATACAATAGTCAGTACTACTATTCAGCCAGGAGGATCCTACCCAAACATCATCTTATTGAAGGATCTCACTCAACCAGAAATAACTGCGTAGTCCCAGTTAGAACACTTTTCATTGCACTTGCTCTTAATGAAGAGCAAGTCAACTCCAACTCTATTACAAGATGCATAAATTTCTTACCATCGCATTGTCCACTATTGGCGAGACCACAAATGCCACCATCAGCTCGTTACAATCAAATAATTTATCCATCACTAATTTAGCAAGTTATTAACGACCATATTAAAGATATCCCTTTTGGTTTCAAATGCTTACCAAATTGTTTCGGCGTAAAGAATCTAAGAGTGGAGATCTTATGAAAAAGATGGCCTCCTTTTCACTATAATTTCACCCATGGTTTAAAATTCTTTTCGTCCCGATGTTTCGGTTTTTGAAAAACCAAAACAAAACTGAAAATTTTCCTAAACACACAAAACACTAATAATTTTTAAAAATCAAAGTCTTCCCCAAGAGACTGGTCAAGGGCTATGTCATCAATTTTAAAACACGGGTATATCAAAACATGAGGTCATCAGTTTTACAACACTGGGGTATATCAAATATTTATCAAAAAATGAGGGGTTTGGTCTAAATGACAGTATTCACAGTAGAACAAGGTCAAGAGCATCTCATGCTTTTGAAAACTAATGGAGACAAAGAAGCAGCAGCCATAGTTTGGTTTCAGAGGGTCAAAGAGAAGAATATAAGCAGATCAGCCACCCAGGTATCTCTCTCTCTCTCTCTCTCTCTCTCTCTCTCTCTCTCTCTGACCCCTATCCCGCAGATGTCTCTTTCTCCCCCAGATCTCTCTAAGTTTCTCTCGGACTCTCTTTCTTCCACAAATTTCTCTTGTAGATCAGGAAAAATCATAGAGAAACTGATTGAAACTTCAAAATTTTTTATTTCAGGATGGTTTTGTCTCTCTAAGCTAAAAACCCGATACATTTTGTATGAAACATTACAAAATGAAATGGATATTTAAACCACGATTTCACCCCTTCTTCACTGGCCACACCATCTCTAATTTATCTGTTGCTTTCATCTGTCACCACAGAGTTTGTCATCATAACCCTTGTATGCCTAGCTTCCACTTATTAGTTGAGATAAAAGGACGCAAGTAAGTCGAGAGACATGCCTACGAACAAGGATAAATGGAAAAACAAGATAGCAAGTAGCAAACCACTAAGGTTAATTACAAATCAGATCCCATTGAAACATAAAATCCTCAAAAAAAAAGAACCCTTAAACTTGTTAATGCCTTGCTCTGAACAAGCATGAACCCCAAAATACTGATTAGGGCCTCTTGCATTGAATCTTCGAGCTCCAATTTCAGAGATTCACAACTCCAAAGGCCAGAATTTCTTTCAAAATGTAAATTGTATGGGAGCTTTCACCCTAAAATTACTTGTGGACTTTTCTACCCTAAATTAATAGGTTCACACTATTTTTTTTCTTTTCTTCTTTTACCAGTAAGCATGTTTCTAATGAGATCAATAACTACGTGATGGCAGGAAGTGAACCCAACATTATGGTATCATCACCCATGGACTTTACCAACTAATAGGTTTATACTTAATTTGGACGTCTTACTACCTCATCTCTATGCTCTCAACCAATCTCAACAGCAAAAAAGTAAATACCAATTAGAAGTAACTACTAGAATGAACTTAGGGTCAAGTTGTGGACTCAGATCAGGGTTATATAAGCCCATGTTTGTGACTAACTAGAGCCCATTTTCCTCCAATATGCATCTCTCCTGCTTTAAAAAACTCGCGCTCGTTGAGTTTGAAGGCTGCCCACTCTTCTCTTTAGCCCAATGTATCTTCATTTTAATTAAAATCAAAACATCTTTCAGCTTCTCCTTCAGTTGCTCCAATCCTTGGGTGGTATCATACAATTAGGTGACCAATTGTCTCACCGAATTAGAAGGATGTGAATTCTTATCTTCACCATACATAACCTCGTGTCAAAATCAAAACATCATACAACTTCTTCAATTACTCAAATCACTGGAAGATATCATACAACTGAAGTTTGAGGAAAAACAATAAACTTGGAAGGGTATTATTGAAAAAGAGGAAGAAAAGCAATACAAAAAGTTGTAAGGGTGTATTCGAAAAAGGATAGAAGAGAAAAGATAATAAAGTTCGGGGTATACTTGGGAAGGGAAAAAGAGAGAACAAAAGAGGACGATCAACCGTCCACAAGATACGTTGTTTATGGAGTACAAATTTTAAGGCAAAGGAGTCAGATCCACCGCTATGTTTTATTATATAGACTAGAGGTTGCCCATGCCATCTTCTTTAGGGTTAAAGGGGTAAAAGAGGAAAGATAGTAAAATTTGAGGTAAATTATTGGAAAATGGGGATAAGGTTGGGGAAGAAGAAAGACAATAAAGTTGAAGAGGGTGGAGAGGAAAGGCAATGAATGTAGCGTGGACCCCACTCCACTATAACTAGAGTAGGATGTTTATACCCCACAAAATTGTAACTGGAGTGAGACCCACCATTGTGTTTTAGTATATAGATTAACGAAAACAGTGTAAGCTTCTTTGAGATGTATTTTCCATATTAGGGCTTATATTTGACAAATTCTCAAACCACAAGAACGAACTCGTCCTTGAAATCTTGTCGTCATTAGGATTTTGAGTCTTCAACGAGACATTTTTTTCCTTTGCATTTGAATGAATAATATTTGTTCATCCCTCATGAAAAATGTGTCGAGGTAAAACCATGTCTACATAGTAAGATGTGCACAAGTTTCATCAAAATTGCTTCATAGGCATCACACAATATACAATAAAAATAGGGGCCCCAAAGAAAATAAGACAAGACATCTAAAAAGTCACCTTGACTTAGAATCATCACTCACCAAACGACTTCACATTGCTACGATGCAATTCCATTTACAACTGGGTTATATTAGCCACTTCTTCCACAATAATATACCATTCGCTAGGACTATTAAAGGAACCACGCAATTGTGATCAATGAAAGAACAAACATGGGAGTGCACCAAGAAGAACTATGGAAGGACACCTAAGGAACCATGGATTTTATAATACGGATGAAGACAAAATTTGTTGTGCATCTTTAGTAAAATAGATAGATAACTAACTTCAAAGTAAATAGAAAAAAAATATATCTAATCAAAGAAGATTTTGAAAAAATAAAACGAGAAAATTATAAAAATTTACAATTTCAAATTCCAAAGTTTAATTTCCAAACCAAAATTCTACACTCATCAAAATCAATTTAAAATTTTAATGCATCCACAGTTTCACATTTCAACTATCTAATTTTTTCTCTAAAATAAAAAAAAAACAACAAGCAAATATAACCAACACTCTTACCTAAAAGAGAATATTGAGTGCAATCTATCTTTGTGCAGGAAACAAATGTTGCTGATGTGGTGATCTTGACAGTTGGGAAGACTTCAACCTCTCAAAACACTGATGACAAGGAGGAAGAAGAGTACACCTTGGATGAGTCGCTTGTTCAAGATAACATGATCCTTCCAAAGGAAGCAGTAGCTTCTCCTCCCGGAAGCATAGTCAGCAAGTCAGGGTTCGGGAATAAGTCAGCAAGGAAAAAAGTCGAAAAAAACAAAAAAAAATCGAGAAAAAATCGAGAGAAAATCAGGAAAAATCGAAATAGTGTTAAGGACAATGTATTTTTTTCTACTAAGTAGTGTTATCATTTATATCATCAAATCTTATTTTAAACTATAAGAATAAATGGTCTTTGAAAAAAAAAAAAAAAAAAAAACCTTTTAAAATAGCTTGCTCAACAAAAACAAATCACATTTTTTTGTGTTTAAATCGCACAATTAAATCATGTTTAAATTGTGACTTTTCAAAAAGTCGTGATAATCACCAGTTTTTTAAACTGCAATTAAACCACGATTTTTGAAAAAGTCGACGAATTTGGTGACTATGCCTGGAAGATGTTGCTAGAGCAACAGTTGTTGAGGATGAAACAACCACCTAGGAAAGATGGTTGTCAAGGATAATGAAAATGATAAGTCAAAAACAATCTTTCTAGATGATGGGGTAGCTAAAGAAGTTTTCACAACATAAGAGGTTGGGACAAAGCTCTCTTGTTCAAGTTTTTCATTCTTCAAACCACTCTCACAAGACTTAGGACAAAGATTAGAAGGACAATGTTGATGTAGCTTTGAGGTTCAAAAGATTCTTTCAAGCGAGCTAGTTTGATGATGAAACCACTTTGGGCTTGGGTCAAAACAACGAAGGGTAGATCATCTTTATTCCTAAGGCGACCATTGAGATTTTTCAACAATCATATGATAAGTACCCCTACTTTTTTACTTTCTTCCCATAAAACCCTTTTTTCATTCTTCTAACTCAACCAAGACAAAATATGCACAACTTTTCACCACCTTTGTAAATCTCCTTTGCCGAATTCATAATCTTCCTCAGGTTGATTATTTGTAGTTGCTAGAAAATCTGACGACTGTAGAAAATCTACAAAGGAGAAACTTAATTTTCATCATGAGATATCTCCTTCAATGTGCATTGGATGTTCCTATCTACTTCATTCTTATTGAAGGAAGAAGATTGCACAAAAATGCAAAAATTGTAAAAGATTCAAGAGCAAAACCTCAACATTGAATGTTGGTAGATTGTAGAGAAAAGGAAAGCATGAAGCAAAATTGGAAGATTACAACAAAGTTGGAATAACTGTCATAGGAAGTGCTCTTTCTGACAAGTTTGGGATGAATTTTTTTTATGTAGGAAGTGCTAACAAGGAAACTTTTCAGCTCCTTCACGTTATTTGGTCTTAGCACTTCTCTTATAGCTTTGAACATGTTTGGATATACTTCAATTCCTTGAATTTCCCCCATGAATCTAAGATATTTTTCAAAAATGACCTGAATGCACACTTTAGGCGATTCATTTTCAACGACTTCTCTCTGCATCTATCAAAGACTTTCTTCAAAATGGGCAAGTGATCACTTCTATTTTACAAATTAAAATTGTATTGGATTTAATAGATTGTTAATAATTGAAATAGAGTGGATTTTAAATGTTTGTCAATTATAATAAAAAAAATTGTTGATATAAGTAATATAAATTGCGGAGTTGGATTACGAGTTGAAAAAGAAAAAATTAGTTACTTATCAAAGTTAATCCAAATTAGATTATTTAGTTAATTAACAAATTTGTGAAATCTGACATGATTGGTTGAGATAGAATATCGGCCTATTGGCATTTAAAATGGTTTGAGCATTCCCTTGGGTATAAAACCATAAACCCATTATTGGCCAGGTGGTTTGTGTTGGCCCAACTCTCCTAGTTGGGAAAGTGTGACCTTCGGGTCATTGTGTGTGGACTCCTACTCACCTAGTTGAGAAGTGTGCTTATGATACTCGGTGCAAGGTGCCAACTGATTTAGAAAAGAATCGTAAATAAACCCCTATTTTGGGAAAAGAATACTATTTGAACTTGAATTAATTTTTATTCTCCTTTGTGGGTCATATAAAATTGTTATTTGGGTAAAGTAGATTCCATTTGGATTTTATATTATATTTCACTTTGAAATGAAATTTTGGTAAATTAGGAAGGACTCGCGCAATCCTAATCTTAGTTCCAACTTTAAGGTTGGTCAGATAGAGCTCTGACACTTCCATTCCCTTCTTGAGATCACTAAGGGCTATAAATCCAGATCTCAATTCAAATTTTAACGAAATCGAAGAGGACGCTAACTTCTTTTACTCAATCATGCATCTATACAATAATATTCACGAAAAAGCATTATCAGCAAAATTGAAATAAAAACTTGTTTACTTATCAAAAAATAAGATTATATTAGACTGATAGCACTAAAAAAGGTAAAATTGAAAGAGAAACACAGAAACTAACAGTTCAATGAATCTAAAGTTAACTAATCATGAACTCTTCGAGTGTATGTAACTAGCAATTAGAGTTGATCTATTTGGGCTCTTGGATGATGGATTAGATTATTGTGCAAAAAAGGAAAAAAAGCAATCATCTATTCTCAACCTTGCAAAGATCATTTTTCCTAAGGAGCACAACAAGGATATAACAAATGGGCCTTGAATGGAAACTTGGACCAAACTTTTATTATTGTTATTAACAATCAGCAATGGAGTTGCATTTACACCATTCTCGCACAAATTCTTCGGAGAAGCAAAGTGCCTTGGGCTAAGAGAGATAGCATGGAGTGTTGGCAAGGGAGCTGGACCTTGGTGGTAAAACTGTCTGCAAAGTGAGATTCCCATCAAAAGGGTCCTGCAATGTTAGGTTCTCCAACGTTGTGTACTTGAAACATTGGTGAAAAAAAAAAGCAACCCCTTACTTGTGTATCCATGGCCTAACCAACTAGTAATGGTATGACATGGTTGCATTCATGACGTAAAAGGAATAGATGCCATCCACCACTTCACAAGAAACCCTAAAATCAATCATTCCAAGTGCATGTTGAATAATTTTCCATCTCCACAGGTGATTTGTACCCTCTTTGCTCTAATGCACTTTTGGGGAATCTCAGAAACTCCATCATCAAAAGACAAAACATTCACCCAATTCCCATCATCTTGCAATGCCCTACACAATTGTTTCCTCGATCTTGACATACAAGGGTTGATTTTCATTTGGGTTACTCATTAATAGACATCACTCGATAAGGTGATTCTTTCCCTCTTTAGTGCCCCCAAACACTATTTTAATCCTTTGAAGACCTCTCTTCTCAAGTTAAGCATTGCGTCCAATTTTTCTTTGGTCTCATCTAGTAATACCTCCTCACATCTTCGTGGTGTCTACACGCCATCATCAACAAATAGGATACATAATTTATTACATTTTAAGATTGTTCCAATTAGTACCATCTCCAAAGTTACTTTTGTCCCCAAAGAAAATTGTAATACCTCAAAGATAGAAACTATTTGGAATTTCTATAAACGGCCAATGATGTCGCAGATAGACACCTTGCCAGCATTCTTGCGAGTTGCGATTGTACATTGCAATCAACACTTTTTATCTTGTTCAACTCGATTAGTTGAACGAATAATGACCATATCATTTTCATCCTTTTATCTTGTTTTAGGAGTGCTAATGGCTAGATCCCTCCAGAAGAACATAATGGCACTATCCATAAAGGTATTAATGAGGGTGGTGTTGAAAATTGATTTGGCAACTTCAAACATTAATGCTTGAAATTTGTAAAATCATTCTACCATGGTCTTTCCTAGAGCTAGTTTACACCTTTTCATATCATCAATTATGATCTTTCAGGAGGAAAAGAATTTGAAGTAGAATTTCTCACAAAAATCACAGCTGTATATATTGTCAAATGGGAGATAGGAGAACCATGTAAAGGCAGGTCCACTAAGCATGGTTGAGAACAGTTTGAGCATCATTTTGGGTCTTCTGCATATTCTCCATACTGCCTTTAAAACATTGATAGATGCTCAGAATTGGCACACCATATTTGGTAATGGTGAGAAGCTTAAATTTACAACAATAAAAATGGAGGGCAATGTCGTGTTTAAAAACATTTTGATGGCTCTCAAAAGAGCCATATGTGTCTCCCATTGGCGTCATCTATAAGTCCCATCATGACAACATTGACATCATGATACCTAGAGCAGCAGGTTCAAGTCTTAGGAAGTTGAGTTGAAAGACGTCAACACATATTTTCAAGGCTTGTTAATAGAGAGTTAGCTAGTGATCGGTTAGTTACATTGCAGCTTGGAAATTTGCATATGCCTTTAATTGATTCAATGAGTGCAACTGTCATGTGGCTTACATCAGTTATAGGTGTGCCAACTTGAAATAATGTCATTTTTCCGGTGTAGCTTGGGATGATTGGGTAGTGTGGTGCAATCACATGTAGTGCTACTACGACCATACTGAACATACACTTTTTGTTAAATCTGAAATACTATATATCCCTTTTTTGTCTTCTTTGACAAACTTTATCTTACTCCTTTTCATACACGGGATTGAACCACGCTGACCTATAACAATTGATTGAAGTTGTCCTTAGCCTAAGCTTTTGGTAACCATGTGGAACAATTTTTTGCCCCGTTTTTAAATTTTTTCATCTTAAGTACCAAAATCCAAAAAGTTCTTTTAAATTGGATAATGTGACATTGTCAACCAGAATTATTTATGCATTTGGAACTCACTTGGATCACTTGTAAATCACTCAAGAATTAATGGTAGTGTAAGTTCCACTATTTAAACCTTGTCGAGATGGCTAAAGATGAGCAACCAACTTCATTTTTCTCACCCACTTTTGAAAATATTTCACCCTCTCAAGAATGGGATCACACACATTAGTACACATTCTTTATGGTTGTTCTTTCCATATAATCCACAAACCAACCCAATCTCAATACATTAACACCATCTCCATCCTCTCTCATAGTCATTGGACTCAAACCCCACTGACAAATGATCTCTTGGACTCTCTCTCTCTCTCTCTCTCTCTCTCTCTCTCTCTCCTTTGCTCGCTACATCTCACCATCTCAATCTCCCTATTTTAGAGTCCAGAGATTTTATCATCATTTGCATCAAAGCCATTATCCCGAAATTCTGGGATCAACTCAACAAAATCTTCTTCCTCCATTCATTTTTATCAAAAGCATTGTCATTTTGTTAATCCTATATTGGTATTGGATCGACATGGATGCTAAAATAGGGAGACTGACATTCCTGAATGGATTTTTTTCCTATGGGATACCCTACATTATCATATATATATATATATAGAGAGAGAGAGAGAGAAGAATGCTAGCACCACACTAATCTTACAAGAGAGTGGCAGTAACTTCCTTCTAATTTGCGACATGTCATGTAGAAGTAAAGATAGGGCTTTATTCACATTTGATAGTGAGAAATAAATAAAGGGTATTTTAGAAAATATCATTTTCTACCATTTTCACTCAATTTCACACCCAAGCCTTTTCCACAATGTTTTTAAAAAATGATGTTTCATCTCATTTTCCATCCCTAACGAGTTGACTTGTCAGAGTCATCTCATCTTAGATGAACCATTGAATTCAGTACAAAATTATTTATAAATTTAAAATCATCAAATTATAATTTTTTATAAATATGGTGGATAAGAAGATGCTAGTGGCAAATATCACATTTCTATTTAGAAAATGAATATTTAAAACATTAAAAATTAATTACTTTATTAAAAGCTTGGTTAACTGAGACAAGTTTTATTAACTTATCCAATATTTTGAAGTATTGGACAAGTCATACCGTATCTTAGACGAGTAAATGTAAAATATGATTCCCATAGTAAATCTCGCTCATTCACAAATGATATCAAGATTACCTACGCAAGTCATGTCGAGACAATTTGTAAATCCATGTTTCTACAAAGAGCGTGGGAGCAACTTCCTTCCACTGTGTGACACGTCATGTAGGAGAGAAAAGGTTGAATTTGTTCCCACAAGGACCAATCAACTGGGTTTTTTATAATTTTTATTTTAAAAAATAATTAATTTTTAATAATTGAAATATATACTATTTAAATGATTTGTGAGTAAGCAGATTCTAATCCATCTAATTTTCTAAATAAAATTAGAATTATTTGAATACAAATAAATTATTATAAATAATTTTAAATCAAATTAAAGTAATTTATCTCATCTAAGACGAGATGACTCATGCAACTCAACCTAAAATTAATAGGGGACGAGATGAAATATTGAGTTTAAAAGAAATGAGGTAGAAATAAGATTTTATATATCGTCCAAAACCAATATGACTCGCTTAAGTTATCTCGATATCATTCATGAATGAACAAGATTTAATAGGTGAATTGTCTTTCACACTCATCCAAGATATGATATGACTTGTCCAATACTTTCAAAATATTGGACGAGTCAATAAAACTCATCCCAATCAACTAGGTTTTTTATAAAATAATTATTTTTTAATAATTTAAATATTCATTTCCTAATAGAAATTTAATTTTGAGATCAACATCTCATCTTCTAATCCACTATATTGATGTAAAAAAAAAATTTATAATGTTATAAATAAATGATTTTGTACTGGATTCATGGTTTATCTCATTTGAAATAAGATGACTCGGACGAATCAACTAGTTAGAATGGGAAACAAGATCGAAGACCGTGTTGTATAAGCATGGGTAGAAAAGGGTAAAGGTGTGAAATTCATTTGGGGAAAAAATTTAGAAGATAAAATTATCAAAAGTAGCTTTTACTCGTTTCTTACCATCAAATAGGAACAAAATCCGACTTTCATCTCCATATAACGCGTAACATATTAGAAGGAAGTTGCCGCTATAATGGGACTAGCATATATATGTTTTTTTGACTGATGCCAAACGGCTCCTTATATGTATATGTATACATATACATATAGGGAGCCGTTCGGCATTAGTCAAAAAAACAAACGTTTTAACAAATGAAATGGAGCCGTTCGATCGGACGCAGATGAACGGACGAGATGATTTCATTTTAATAAAAACGTGTTAACTTATATTCTTTACAAATTTGTAAAGACCCCCTACGAAAAACTCTTTCAACTCGACCCCTTCTCTCTCTCTCTCGATCTACAGGCAACTCTCTCACTCTCTCTCGCTACAACTCCCTCCCTCTCTCTCTTTCGCTGCAACTCCCTCTCTCTCTCTTTCGCTGCAACTCCCTCTCTCTCTCTCTTTCTCACTTACTATCTCAAAGAAATCGACAAGAGAAAAAAATATATAAAAAAATTCACACCAATAAAAGAAACTCTAAAATCAAGGATTGAAATAAAAGATAGCAAAATCAGAAAACCCAAATCCATTTCTAGTTCTCTCTCCGCAAATTTTATTTCTTCATGATCATGAACCTAGAAAATAAGAATAATAATAGTGAACAGGGAGAGAAATTACCTGCAATCTCCAATTTCTGATGACTGATAGGTTTCTTGTTCGATTTCTGAATATTCCAACATTAGATTCATAGATGTTATTGAGTTCTCTATTTGCATACATGAAATCTGGTAAGTAAAAAGCATTTACTTCGAAGATCAACAATTGCTTGAACGGATAAAACCCATCTTTTAGATTATAAGTTTGCATTACAAAAAATTTGGTAAAGATCAACCTTTTGGCTTTCAAGAATACTACAAGACAGATTGTCTATAGAGAGATCTGATCGAGAGAGAAAAAGGGTCAAGTTGAAAGTATTTTTCATAGGGGGTCTTTACAAATTTGTAAAGAATATAAGTTAACACGTTTTTATTAAAATGAAATCATCTCGTCCGTTCATCGGCGTCAGATTGAATAGCTTCATTTCGTTTACTAAAATGTCTACTTTTTTTACTGAAGCAGAACGGCTCCCATATATATATATATATATAGAGAGAGAGAGAGAGAGAGAAAGAGAGACACACACACACACACACACACACATCTGTATACCATTAATATGAAGATGAGTCATCAAACTCCCCACAAATTCAAAAATATATTCTCTCCCATGGCCCATACATCCTCTACAACTTATGTTTTGAATATGGTATCATAGCTTTCTTTTGTTCAACCACTTCCAAGCCAATAAAGTTGTCCCTCTCTAAGAGCTCACTCTAAAGTAATAAGATTTTCTCAATTATTCTCCTCCATATCGCCAACCAACAATTACTACATCTCCTTCTATTTGTCTCACTCCTATCCTTGTTTTCTCTAACATCAATAATTTTGTCTCCATCAAACTCAAGATTTTCAATTACCTTTTGTGGAGGAACCAATTTGTTCCCTTCATACCACAAACTTCTAGGCATCATCGATGGTTCCTCTCTTGCTCCTTCAACAATTGTCAACATGGAGCAAAATAACCAAGTCCTAATTTTATTCAATGGAAATCATTGATCAATGTGTGGTCAGTATGATCATTGGAACCCTCTTTGAAGAAGCCATGAATCATGTCATTGGCATGACCAAATCTCATGAAATATGGAGTTATGGACAACTTTGTATGAAACCCTTTTCTCCTCGTTCTAAGACCCATGAGTTACAACTTTAGGAAGTAATCCAAACTTGCAAATGGGGCAATTCTTCCATCCCAAAGAATCTACATAAATTCAAAACTTTCGCTGATACATTAGACTCGATTGATAAACATTTTTCCAGACGAAGATAAGGTCTTCTGGTTCATGAAGAGCCTTGGTTCTTAGTATCATGTATTCACACCTCTATTCCCTCTAGAACTCCATTTCCTTCCAAAAAAACTTGTTCTGCTCTTCTCAGTCAAGAACAATTCTTCCTTACTCTTAGGCCCAAACCTACATCTTTTGAAACACCCTTGATGTGCAAAGGGGGGGTGTGTTCCAACCAACGTTCTCATTGAGGGGACTGATCATACTGGGAGCCAAGCATCATTTACTCAAGGGTGTGGTGGTAAATCTGTTTACCAACATCATCAATCCCCTGGAGGTTCCTCTCAATCTTCAAATCAATATTCATCTTGTGGCATTCTCGGTGCATCTCCAACATCCACTCAACGATCTGCACTTACACCATTCACAAAGAAAAGATTTGTCAAATACACAATCAACCAGAACATACGGCCATTGAATGCTAGCATCAGTATAATCAAGCCTATCAGGTTAATCATGTCAACCAGTCATTCTCCAATCTTCAAGTTGCTGACCTATTAGATGAGGAATGGTACCCTAACAGTGGTGCATCCTCACACATGACCGATGATCTAGGTAACTTTTCTAGTGTGCAATCCTATTCAGGTAAGGATTGTGTGATTGTTGGCAATGGTCATCAAATTCCCATCAAACATATTGGTATTGTTCAGATTCAAAGCTGTATTTCTACTTCTCCTTGTTCCTCAAATCCTAAAAAATCTTATATCAATTAGCCATTCACTAAGATTTTGACTGCTTTTTTTATTTTCTTTTTTTCTCATGGCTTTCAAATCAAGGACAAGAAAATCAGAAAGTTTCTCGAGATGGGCAGTAGGTAAGATGAACTATAAGTGCTAGACAGGATTCAAAACTCTCTTTTTACTTCTCTTAGGGGCACAAGTCAGTCATATGAACTCTAGAAGCACTCCTCCACTTTATCCACCAAGCACTTATTATATGAGTCACATAATTGTTAATATCTTCATCTCTACAGATAATTAAATCTAAATAGCAAAAGGTCTCTCGGGGTATTTGTTGCTGGAAAATATTAATTATAGTCCTCCATTAGAAATCCAACAAAAAATTGATAAAAAGAAATTAAAAGAATTCTCAGACAGAAATATATTAAGCTAATAGCCCATTCCATCGTAATGGGTAGAAGCAAGCTAATATTTCTCAACAGCTCATCTATGATAAATCCCAAATTTGTACATGGTAGAGCTGCATTCTAATCATGAAACAAAAGAAAAGAAGTAACCTTCATGAATTTCCCAACCATAATTACTCAACAAGATCACAATAGCTAGTTTCAAAAAACTAAAGAAAGCAACATAAAACCAACCATCCCAAAGATGATAGATCAAACTAGAGCATAATTATATAAAATATACAGATAAAATTCTCACAAATAGTTGAAAAACATGTGCACAGCCTACCATCCAATCCAATAAATATCATTTAGAAATGTTTGCAAGACAAGGGAATCAAATGATCTAAAGAGATACATTATCAAATCCATCGCCCATTCTTTATCCAAATCCTAATCATTTATGCAGTGTGTTTGACCTCAACCGGCCATCAACATTTTCTAGGAAAACATTGGCAACGCTATAGAAGCATATCCAACATTACACTAGATATACATTGATATATAGATAGCATCGTTAATAGAACAAAAAAGAACCATTTGATTCAAAAACTAGTAATAAGTAAATTAATAATAAAAAAGAGGGGATCAAACCGTATCAAGCTTGTATTCTAACTTCTTCCATAGCCAAGGGTTTTCCGCAATTACATTCACCATAATTTATATCAAATGTCACGAAAAACCCTTCGCAAGCTTTTGGATCGCACAATACAATTTCCGCCTCGAACCAACAGCATTTACCCCCATATCCTTAAGATCCTCCAATGTCAAAAGCGGCAAAACTTCTTCATCAACCTCATGTATCTCAAAAACAGGGGCATAACGACCTAACCCTAATCCATTAAGCCACATTTGAACCCCGTCTTCGAGCGATCGGCATCGCCCTCCCTTTTCACTAACCCCATTCCCATCTGCACTTGTCCCACACTTCCAATCCCTTACATCAGTATCGGACGGCCCATCCAATTCAACTGCACCATGATCTCTACTCTCAGAAACTCTAGCCCTAACCGATCTCTTCTGACCCGAAAAAATTCCCTCTCTCTCACTCCCAATTCTCCTATCGGAACTCTGGTGCAATTCCACAACCGCATTTTCCATGGATTGAGTTGGGCTCCTTCAAAGGGCTTTCCGAACCCTCGGGATCGAAACCTCTGTACCATTCGTCCCCATCTTCTCCACCACTAAATTTCTCATCTCCTTCAACTCCTTCATCAATCTTCGAAACCCAATTCGATCTCATCCTCTTTGTTCCACCTACGATTCCTCCTCTCTTAGCCTTCAAATCTTTCCCTTTTCGATTACCAAACGGTACCAAATCAAAATCCCCAAATGTAGAAGTGTTCTTATCTTCGGTTTCTAGGGTTTCATGGTTGTTGTCGAAGCCGTTACCCATATTTGTTAAAGGTCTGGCCTTAGATGATTTACCGGCTACGCCGGTCTCCTTCTGGGAGTGATGGCGATTCTTCGAATCGTTCCATTGTTTGGTTCGCTTAACGTAAGATTCATATAAGAGAGAAGCTGGTTGGTCGCCGATTTCGCCTAATCTGACACTCGGTCGACGTTGTCGCTTGGAACCCAAACCTGGAGCTGGATTTTCCGATGAAGCTCCGGCGACGATTCCACCGTTTACCGGACCTTCCGGTGGCTGTAGCTCTGCCATCTCGGCCGCGCGAGAGAGAGAGATTATGGAGATTAGTGTGGATTGAAGTTTAAATAAATAAAAATTGCTTCTCGAAAGTAGCTTTTGCTTCTGTGGAGTCGAAGGTAGACGAGTGTCTCTGAACAACCTTTTTTTATCTTTCTCTAATTATCGATTCTCGAGGGAGCGGCCAAAGAAAATGTTTTTGTTGTTTTGAGAGGGGATTTTCGAGGAATAAAATGTGAAAATTACACGAATGGCAGGGATTTGATAAGATTTTCTTAGAATCTGCCTCGTACGAGATTTTTATTTTCTAGGGATATGTTTCTCTTCTATCTCAATAGGTCGCTGGATGTACAGTGTCCAGTGCAATTGGAAAATCAAAAGGTATTGGAATGGATTCCTCACTCTCAAGTATCAGTTCAATGAGTGCGCTGACTCACCTGACTCTTCGGTTTCTAGTTTAAGTGACGGCACGTGTCTCATTGCCTTAAAAATATAAAAAAAGAAAATTTACTTAAAAGGACTCTGGTAGCGGAGGTATTTATTTCTAAATAGTCCCTAAGTTTTGAACGATAACTTCACAAGTCATTTATTAGTACACTTTTCATTTTTTTAATGGTCTCGCATTATTTGCAAACTTGTCATTTTTTTATTTACTGTCGAGTTCACCAATTTTTATTTATTACCGAATTCGACGCTTTTTATTTAATGGCGAGTTCACCATTTTTATTAGTAAAACCCACATATTTTCAATTTGCGAGTTTTTATAACTAAAATACATGGAAAAAGTGACTAAAAACTTGAGATAATGACTTTCTTTAAATGATTTCAACCCAAAAGAACAATTCTTAGTCGAATTTCATCCAAAAAGTGTGGGAGACTTTTCGGATCTCTCACCCCTCGAGATACGAGTTACAAAGATAATAAGTATTTCTTTGAAATACATGTTACAATGATTGATTAACTTTCCCGCGAGATACGAGTTATAAATGATGATCAACCTAGGTCATCTTCTCTAATATTACTTCTGAGTTCTAGTCATATCTTCCGATGATGCATCAGAATCTTCGATCACAGTCTGATATCGTTTTACCATGAAAAGATACTGGTGGAGTGCCAGCCGAGGAGCCTCCGACGATCAAGTTAGATCTTAGATAAATTACAGAGCAAGAAAAAGAGAATAAGTGTTAAAAAGTATTTTGTGTGGCTTGTCCTATTTTTCTTGAATGTGAGAAGTTTCTTTATTTATAAATTTGACTCATTAAAGAAGATAGTAAACAGTTATAACCATTCACCTATGTTCTTTAGCATTTATGATAATAAAAGTTCATGATGCTTTGATAATAATGAAGATATACTTCTTATGGTTCTTGTAACCTCTATGAGGAGTGACCTTGGTAGTGGAGCATGGAGCATATTATAATGTCCTTTGCTACTTGGATAGCTTCACATAATTTCCTTAATGTATCATTTTCCATAGAATAATTCCCAAGAGTAGAAGGAGGAATAGTAATAGTAGTAGTAATGTCAGCTATTGAGTAAGAGTAGGAGAAGAAGACATAATAGTTGTTATGTAGGGCAGGAAAAAAAAAGTAGTAGTTGCTGAGCAAGGTAGGAGAAGAAGAAGTAACAAGTGATCGACTCCTTGCAGAAGCTGAATCCCTTTCAAATAAAAATGGAAAAGGGACAGCTCTTTAAGGAATCTGAACCTCTTTCAAATGAAAATACTAAGGGATCAACTCCTTGAAGAGTCTGGACCTCCTTGAAGTTTGGAAGAGTGAAGAGGTTGACTCCAATAGGGAGGTCGAACCTCATTAAGGTTAAGAGGGATGATGGGGTCGACCATTATAAAAGTCGAACCACCTTGGGCCACAGTTAAAAGATTGGATCCCTTTTGGCCAAATTGATTGGGGTAGGGGTCAGACCCATGATACTTAGCTAATCTGGTTTAGATTAGGTTGAGTCAAATCCAAATACCTTGATTTGACAACTTTACTAATCCCAGCAAGTGTAATTTTTTTTGTTCCTACAATGCCTTCTCTTAGGACCTTGGATCTTGATGAGATCCAAGATTCTAAGAACAACTCTCATTCATTGGGATTAGCAAAAGTATTGTTGATCTTTTTGAGTTAAGAGTTGCCCCCACACATCTCATTTGAGATGAAGTTTGAATTGTTGACTTGTTGTCAACCCCTTGAGTTGGGAGTTGCCTCAACACAACTTGATTAATGTAGAACATCAGCTCTTAGCAACATGTCGACTCTTCGAGTCAAGGGGTACCCCCATGCAACTCAGTTAAGAGTAGAATTCAAATTTCTAGTTGTATATTAGGCATCATGCTGACTCTTTGAGTTGAGAGTTAATGGCTCCATACAACTCGATTTGAAGCGAGAACTATTAACCGTAGACTCGCCATTATGTTAACTCTTTGAGGTGGGAGTTGGTGATTCCATGCAACTTAGTTTATAATGATAACTATTTTGTTTTTGGAGAGTAGGCTCTTAGAACATGGGCTCTTTTGTTTGAGAAGTGTGGGTTTCCTTCTTGTTGGCGAAACGAGGGTTACTTTGAAAACGATGGACCTTTGATTAATAAGTAAGGGCTTCTTAGAGAGCTATGGCTCTTTTATAGAGAAGTAATGGTTTTTAGATAGCGATGGCTCTCTAAAGTAAAGCGAAAACTTTTTGGAGAACGAGGGCTTTTTGAGGAGAAACGAGAGCTTCTTAAAAAACAAAGGATCTTTAAGGAGAAGTGAGAGCTTCTTGGAGAGTGTGGGCTCTTTGAGGAAAAGCGGAAGCGTCTTGGAGAATGAAGGTTTTTTGTTTTTATAATCGTGGTGACTTGATACCACATCGACTATAAAGTTGTGGATTTTCAAGTTTATAGTCGCGGTGACTTGGTGTCAAGTCGATTTTGGAGTTGTGATTCTTCGATTTATAATCACGATGACTCGACATCACGTTGACTTTAGAGTCGTGGGTCTTTGAGTTTATAGTCATGGAAACTTGGTGTCACATCGACTTTAGAGCTGTGGCTCTTCAAGTTTATAGTCGCAGTGACTTGGTGTCACGTCAACTTTAGAGTTGTGGCTCTTTGATTTGAGAAGTGAGGACTTCTTTAAGAGCGATGGATCTTTCTTTGAGAAGCAAGATCTTCTTCGACGATCATAACTTCAATCATTCACTAAGTATTCTGGGAAGACTTCTTAAATGCAGATAATTCCATATAACTTAGATTTTGTGAGTTGTGGGTCTAACTACCTTATTATGATGTAGGTCTTATCGCCACACTGTGTTACTGAATTGTGGGTCTGACTACCATATTAAGTTGTAGGTCTTATTGCCTCACTTTTCTTAGAACTGTGGGTCTAACTGACATACTAAAGTGTAGGTCTAACTGCCATATCAAAGTGTAGGTCTTACTATTGCACTATTTTGTTGCAAGTCTGCCATACTAAGATGTAGGTCTTAATATCGCATTATTTTGTTGTGGGTCTAATTGTCATACTAAGATGTAGGACTTGCTACCACACTATTTTGTTGTGGGTTTTATTACCCTACTAGAATATAGATCTTACTGCCTCATTATTTGATAGAGTTGTGGGTCTGACTGCTGTACTAGAATGTAGGTCTTACTGCCTTACTATTTTACCAAGCTAAACATCTTGGATTTAAAAGTCGTAAGATTGGTTACTATGCCAACTTTTCGAGTTGGGATAGTTTCGAACACCTTGGGATTTGATGGAGTTTTCACTCCTAATTGTTGGCTTGTCGCCTTGCCTACCCTTTGAACTAGGTTGCCCCCAATTGATCATTCGTCATTTATGGAAGTTTTATTTCCACAATGTGACTCTAAAAATTATTTTCATAGTTTTTTTAAACTTAAAGAGTAAAAAATAATGATGAATAATATCTCTTTGCATAATTTAGGGTTATCTTAATTGTAGTTGTTTTTCACTTTGAGTGGACTTAAATATTCAATTTATCGGAGTGTTGAGAGGATAAAATTTTTGAGTCTCTTATTAGTGTTTTAGTGGTGCTTCTCCTACACTCTAAGGTAGTTTTATTGCTTATTTTTGAATTAAACCAGATTTTGTGTACATCATGATCGTCAATTGTAAACGTAAGAACAAAAGTATTTTCATGAGGTCTATGCATTCTTTCCAAATGTAGGTAAAAGAAGACGAATGATTATTATCCTTTTGACAATGATCAAGTCCATCATGGTTGATGTTGAATATGATAGAGTTTTCGCACTTGGAGTTTCTTCCTGATTAGGTTCTTCCTTTCGAGTTGTTTTGTATGGTTTATCGAGAAGAGAAAATATATGAATCTTCTCTTGTATTGGCATTTTTTTTCCTTGATGAGTTGTCATTTTTTACTCTACCTCTCCATCTTTCTTTACTTGTGGAATTAGAACTCCCTTGAGGCTAATTATTCTCTCCCTTTTGTTGTGTATCATGGTTTGGAGTATTGACTGCATCTCGATGATGATTTGTCCTTGGACCATTAAGTTGAGTCTGTAAAGTTTCATTCTTTTAGTGCAGGGTTGTAATTGTTTCTTGTTGTCATTTAGAGTTGGATCTACAAAACTTGAAGAATTTTTGCTTGGGTTTGTGGTTGGTCGAAAGTACTGGTTATTGGATTAAAATGGTGAAGTAAATAAAAAGTCGAGGTGTTGTACGTGTGAGATCTCCTAAGAAGGATGTCTTGCTAGTTTGACTTTAGCTTAAAAGATAGCTACCTTGTTAACAACTAATAGTCGTCTTAGTTTGAGACTGTTGCTTTGCTAAGTAAACCTTTAGATTGATCATGCATAGTTTGTGTTAATTGCTTGTTGTGAATTTCCCTAAAGGAAAAGTTAATGAAGAAAGTCTAAGTAACTAAATGGTTGAAGGACTTTGATGGTGAAGAAAAATATCTTTTCA
The DNA here is from genome assembly GCF_017979445.1 of Akebia trifoliata. Lineage (NCBI taxonomy): Eukaryota > Viridiplantae > Streptophyta > Magnoliopsida > Ranunculales > Lardizabalaceae > Akebia > Akebia trifoliata. The sequence goes on from NC_141381.1 coordinate 20,835,658, forward strand.
AGAAGGATAGTGAATAAGAAGAAGACTTTCAGTTGATGGGATCTCTAGGTTTGTTTTTCGTATTCCCACAGACGACGCCAAAAAATGTGAGAGATTTTTCGGATCTCCCACCCCTCGAGATATGAGTTATAAAGATAATAAATATTTCCTTGAAATACATATTATAATGATTGGTTGACTTCTCATCGAGATGCGAGTTCTAGTTGATAATCAACTCAGGTCATCTTCTCCGATATAACTTCTGAGCTTTGGTTGTCTCTTCTGATGATGCATCAAAATTTTTGGTCACAACTTAATATCATTTTAACTTGAAAAGACACCGGTGAGATGCCTACCAAGAAGCCTCCGATGATCAAATTAGATCTTAGATAAATTATAGAGAAAAAGAAGATAATAAGTGTGAAAGAGTTTTTTGTGTGGTTTGTCATATTTTCCTTGAATGGGAGAAATCTCCTATTTATAAATTTGATTCATTAAAGAGGTAGTAAATAGTTATAACCACTCAATCATGTTCTCTAGCATTTATGATATAAAAAAAAGTCTGTGATGTTTTAATGATAATGAAGACACACTTCTTATGGTTCTTTTAACCTCCATGAGGAGTGACCTTTAAATATATAACTACTCAAACTCAGTGATTGTTCAATTTCTCGAGTTGACTCAATCGAGTTAGGTATCTGCAACTTTGTCGGGTACCATGTATGTTTTACCTTGGTAGTAGAACATATTGTAATGCCATTTGCTACTTGGGTAGCTTCACATAATTCCCATAATGTATCAATTTCCTAAGAATAATTCCCAAAAGTAGAAAGAGGAGTAGCAATAGTAGTAGCAACAACAATATTAGTTTTAGCTACTGAACAAAAGTAAGAGAAGAAGAAGAAGTAATAGCAGTAGTTGTTGAGTTGTTGAGTAGGGTAGGAGAAGAAGAAATAGTTGCTGCTGAGCAGGGTAGGAGAAGAAAAAGTAGTAGCTGCTGAGTAGGGTAGGAGAAGAAGAAGAAGAAAAAATAGCAAGGGGTTAGCTCTTTGAGGAGGCTAAATCTCTTTCAAATGAAAATGGCAAAGGGCCGACTCCTTGAGGAATGTGGACCTCCTTTAGATGAAAATAACAAGGGGTCAGCTCCTTGAAGAGTTTGGACTTCCTTGAGGTTTGGAAGAGTGAAGAGGTTGACTCCAATATAAAGGTTGAACCACCTTGGGCCACAGTTAAAGAGTCGAATCCCTTTTGGCCAAACCGATGGGGTTATGGGTCGGACCCATGATACTTGGTTAATTAGGTTTGGATCGGGTTGAACCAGATCTGAATGTCTCGATTTGACAACTTTACTAATCCCAATGAGCGTGATTTTTTTGTTCCTAAAAAAACCAAGTTAAAAAGGTGAAAAAATCCTAATTTTTTTACATACATTTTCAAAATGTTTTAAAAACACATTGAAAATGGCTTATTTTTCCTTCTTGAATCCTTTCCAATGGAATGGAATTTTTGAAACTTGAATGAGATGCCAAAAATCCATTTTTTTTAATGAAAACTATGTGTTCGAACGATTAGGGTATTCAATTTTGAGAAATGTGGGAAATCAAGTTTAGGGACTGTTATGAAAAGTTTACTAAATGGATTATTAAAACATTGATCAGTGTCTCAAAACATTGAATTATTTATACTTTTCCCAAGCAGCTATCTCGATTTCCATTATTTGTTCATTAGTTTAGATGAATACTTATGTTAAGCCTCAAATTATCACATTTCATATTACACCATGTTAATTAGGCTTAAATTGCACAAAATTATGTAAAATTGGAAAATTGATTGTGTGTGTTCACTGTACAGGTAATAATCAACTCATCCACATCACTTAACCAAAAGTGCAATGCAATCAGGAGGTCAGAACAAACATCCAGTCAAAAGATGATATCCAAAGCTTTCTAAAGCACTACGACGTAGTGAATTCTCAATGTGGCGCAGTCTACCTCGGTTGGATTGCTTTAGAATTTCTCCTATTTGTTTGGCACATGAGATTATACACAAGAGTGATGACAGCTATATTTGAATTATTTGAGAAAGTTTCAAGTCTATAAATAGATCATTTTCCCAATTAGAAAAGAGTCTTTGTGCTCTTGTCCCTTATTTTCTTCTCCCTAATGCCCTTAGCATTTTCTCTATAATTTTCATTTTTTTTAGTTAAGTTTTAATTCAACAACTTTTGTAATTTTTCAAAGAGATAGTGTATCTTGGTTATCATGAATACAAGTGTTGTTTTTTTACTTTTTTTGTATCCTTGCCATAATCATAGGCTAGATTCCCTCCATAGTGAGAGGAGGAAGCCTAGAAGCAAGCTTTAATTTTGTGTTATTTCTTTATCCTTTCATGTTCTTTATAATGTTTATAGGATTCACTTCAAGGTTTTATCCAACTCTAATAGATTAAAACTTTAGTTGAATCTCTACACATTTTATGTTTGACTTAGATGGTCTATTCTTAGATGAGATCAAGATAGAACATGCTTAAATTAGATATTTGGTGGTAGGGACTTCACACAATAGTGAGTGAAGGAATCCTAACTATAGTGTTTTCTCTTAAACTTCATACCATATCTTCCAACTTAAGGAACTCACGCCAAGTCCTTGTGGTTGAAGGCAAAGAAGGATAAACTCAAATACAGTTTTATGTGCTAATCCTATGTTACTATAATCACTAATGGATATTTTATCTTTATTTAACTAGTTTAATTTCTCTTCTATTACTTTAATTTTCAACAACATTTTATTCTCCATCTTGTTTCACAAAAATACAAAAATAGATTTGAACTATAACATTAGATTAATTTCATTTCTTGCTAACTTGGTAATATCCCCCCTTTCTCTTGGATTCGATCCCTTACTTGCCCACAAGCTAAGGAGAGTATAAATAAATAATTTTTGTAATCCAATAACCAGAATTTTGGCGTCGTTGCCAAGGAAAGGTGTAGTTATTCTAAGTTGGTTGAAGTTAATTTTTTTTTTCATTTCTATTTCTATTTTCTGTTGATCCAAATTTTTTTTCAAAAAAAAATAAAAAAAATATGTGTCCATTGCAATCAAGGAAACAAATTAATATATGTGTGAAAATTTCAGACACAAATTCTAAGATTTCAATGTGATGCAGTACATTGTTCATTGTGCCACATTGAGTGTGAAGAATTGAGTTTTGAAATTTTGATAGAACTTTTGTTTTTTTCCTTCTAAACTGTAGTAGTAGGTTCAATTTTTATTTTTTTGTTTATGTTTTGTTCAATTTTTAACATTTTATTTTTTTTGTAGGTTGGAGAAATTCTGAACAAGAAGATAAAGTTTCATCCATTAAATCTAAGATTCATTCCATCTTACTAAGTTTTTCTTTATTTTAGTTAAGGTTCTTTTTTATTTTAGATCCATTTATATTAGGAACATTGTAAAACTTTTATTATTTTATTAATTATCTTAGAAGACTTGAATTGTAATAGACTAGGGAAGGACGACGGTTGAGTGATACTATCATGACTCCTTAGGTTCGCACTCCAAAATTGGAGTCAGTGGCTTAAGTTGACTCAACCTGTCTTCACTCCGTCTAGCACAGGAGGTAAATTTGAAATACTCACGCCTCTCACTGCTAGTAGGTTATTTGTTGCCTTTGTTTGTTATTTTCCACTTTACATACACTTGGATTAGTTAATTAGGTTTAGTAAATAACACCCTCTTCTAGGGATGGTACCATAAGAAAAAGATTTGAAATTATTACCAATCACTTGCTCTAATTAGGAGAATCAATTCATTAGTCATCCAATCAAACTAATTAAAATCAATTAGATTTGACTATAGGGCCCATGAGCTCAATAGGAGAAATCGACTTCAAGTTGTGCCGATTGCGCTTTTTGATCATATTTGGTATCTAGTAAGATCTTGCCCTTTTAAGGGGATAGACTCAATGTATTTGAAAAGGAAGGTGATTTAAGAATGCCATTGTTTATGCATTGTGTGCCGCATCTGATCTAAAGATCTGAATGATCTGAATTTGATTTTATAGAACCAAGTTAGAAGGTTAGTTACGTAATTTCTAACCAGTTAGAAGCTGTCTAGAGTTAGGCAACCTATCTGGTCCAGTCTTTTCTTTCGTGATTGTTTGAATACTTTGTGAATTGCATGCTTGGAAGACGATCTATGAGTAACATATTCAAACCATTTGATCCTGAAATCAAGTGTACCATCAGTAGAATTTGTAAGAGATCCTCATTAAATATGATAGATGATCGAGAGTGAACTCTCAATGAGCTCTTCGCTCATATTTCTGCTACCCCACCCACATGTATTGTGCTACCATTAAACAATGCACCTCAATTAGGACAGCCACTATAAATATGCTCCATAAGTTTCACGGTTTAGAGTGTGAATAACCGTATACCCACCTCATTCGATTATTGACCATGTGTCAAACCTTTAGAAACTAGAATTTAGATAAAGAGAGTGTTAAGTTCATGCTATTTCTATTATCCTTGGAAGATCACGGAGCTGCGTGGTTGAACTACCTAGCTCCCAATTTCATAAACTCATGGGATATTCTATCCAAGAAATTCATGGTCAAATTTTACCCAGTTGCCAAAATCGAGAGAATGAATGACACAATTAAGAATTTTAAAGGGCATCTGGACGAAGAATTTTTTCAAACCTTGGAAAGATTTAATGATTTATTAGTCAAATGCCCATATCATGGCAGTGACAAAGCATAGTCAGTGCAATACTTCTATCGAGGATTAACAATGAATCAACGTACCTTAATTGAGTCGATGCATAAAAGTCAATTCATGAATTAAACTCCCAATCAAGTGTATGATTTTCTATTTGAGCTAGTTGAGAGTGCTCAAAATTAGAGAACTAATAATAGAGAGTTCGATAGAGAAGATCCCGCTAAAATGCCAAGAATAAACGACATGAAAGTAGATCCTGATTTCAAAAATGTTATGTCTAGTCTAATGAGTGGTATGCATAGTCTTACAAAGAAGCTAAATACTTTCAATATCTTAGCATCTAACCTTCACTATGATTGTCGCTCAGTTTCACAAGTTTCAATCGAACAAACTTATTTATGTGTCTTGTGCGACGAAAATGACCATTTGCCATATGTTAAGGCCGAACATGACAATTCTGTTAATGACTATAATACTTTTAGGAAGCCCACTCAAAATTTATTTAGCCAAACGTACCATCTTGATAATAAGTTCCATCCGAATTTCTCGTACAAACTAAACAAACCTATTCAATCTAATGGTCCGCTAGGTTACAATAAAAGTTATCATGAACAAGTTTTTCCATGAACCCAAGCCATTTTTCCACAAGTCCCCGCATCAATCTCGGTAATCTATTGAATGTAGAACCATAATTCTAGATTCTATGCCCAATTACAATTCATCTGGCTAACAACAATTATATTTAGAATCTATGATGGCAAAATTGATGAAATAGTAATAATAACTCATTCAAACTCAATAACAGACTAATCAAAACCAAACTAGATTAATTAGGTCATTGCTCAATCCATAGTTAGGATGAAAATTCAGTTGGGTCAGTTAGCTATTATCCTTGGAGGGAGAAAGAAAAGAAAATTCCCTAGTCAAACTATTCTCAACCCTAGAGGTCAACGTACGGTTCCAATGAACCGAAAGGTCAATACAAGATAGGAAGCCATTCAAAAAATCAACAAGATTTTGTCCAAGCTATCCACACCTTGAGGTTAGAAAAGAAGGTGGACAACAAGGTCCAGCCTATTGACAAAGAAGATGATGTCCTAGAGAATGACAAAATTCAAATAGAATAAATCGTAAAATCTCATAAGAAGAAGGAGAAAGATTTGGAGAAATTTTTCATCATTCCACAATTCCTAAAGTTTCATTTCCCCATCGTATTAAAAATAATAAAAAAAGTAAACAATTCGAGGATGTTTACGAAGTTTTCCAAAATGTGTGCATCAACATCACATTCTTAGATGTCATTAAACAAATACATTCTCATGCAAAATTTCTAAAAGATTTGACCATAGCTAAGAGGAAAACACCATTTCTTCAAGAAGCCATCATGACAGCTCAAACTTCGTCTCTCATACAACAAACAATTGCTCCAAAATTTAAAGATCCTAGATGTTTGACAATTTCTATGCATATTAGAGATCAAGGGTTTGAAAAATATCTCTTAGACTTAGGAGCAAGTGAATTTTTATCTTACTCAATTTATAAATAACTAGGTTTGGGGGGTTTTGAAACCCATCGATATCATAGTGAGCTTAGTCGATAGGTTCATCAAGATTTTTAAAGAAATAATTGAAGATGTGATAGTAAAAGTAAAGGATTTTTATTTTCCAGTTGACTTTGTTGTCTTAAACACAGAACTAATGATCAATTCACATAATTATGTTCCTATAATCTTAGGACGTCGATTTTTAATAACTTTTGACATAGTTATTCATTGTAGAAATGAGATTATGACTTTAACACTTAAGAATATGAAAGTCAAATTGAACATCTTCCATAATTTCTAAGGAATTGATATAAATGATGATGTGGATGAAATAAACAGTTAGATATGCTAGTCAATCAAAAGTGTCAAGTATTAGGGTATTCTGATCCCCTGGAAAAATATTTGACCTACTTTGATAAAGATTTTGACATAGATGAGTTCATAAGTGAAGTCAATGCTTTGTTTGAATTTATTCCTTATTTAAACTTTACGCATTGGCACGCAAAAATTGAAAATCTTCCTGTTCGTACTACCACTCTCATTCCTTCCCAAATCAAACCTCTCAAATTAAAATTCAAAGTGCTTCCAAAGACTTTGAGATACGTATTTCTTGGCAAAAATCAGACTTTTCCTATGATACTTTTCTCTCACCTTAGTATAGTCTAGGAGAAAAAGTTGTTCAAAGTTTTAAGAAAAAATCAAGAAGTTATTGATTGTACCATAGCTAACATTAAGAGAATTAGTCCATATGTGATGATACACCACATTCATCTAGAGGATTTTGCTAAGCTTCCTTATAACCTGAGAGACGGTTAAATCTTTTTATGAAGAATGTTGTCCAGAGTGAAGTAATAAAACTATTAGATACGGGTATCATCTATTCTATTTCTGACAGTTGTTAGGTGAATCTCATTTATGTTGTTCCTAAAAAGTCTGGTATCATTGTAGTAATGAACCAAGACAACGAGTTAATTTTCATTCAAGTCCAAACCAGATGGAGAGTGTGTATCGATTATAGGAAATTCAACTCAATGACTCTAAAGATCACTTTTCGCTACCCTTCATTGATCAAATGTTAGAACGTTTAACATGACATTCTCACTATAAAACAAGGATTTTCCTTTCAACTTCTCAGATCATGTCTTTTTGCTTTGAACAAGCTTAAGTTTGAGTTAACCTTGGCACCCGTTATTTAATCTCTAAATTGGAATGTTCTATTTGGAGTTATGTGCAATGCTTCAGATTATGCGATAGGCGCTATTTTGGATCAATAAATTGATAAACATCCTCATGTTTAAGTACGTTAGTAAAACTATTAGTGATGTTTAGCTTAACTAATCTACAACAAAGAAGAAAATGCTAGCAGTGGTCTATGCCATTGATAAATTCTGCTCTTACCTAATAGGATTGAAAGCCGTGGTCTACACAAACCATGCTACTTTGAAGTACCTTCTATCTAAAAGGATGCTAAAACAAGGTTAATCTATTGGATTCTATTTTTGCAAGAGTTTGATATCGAAATCCGAAACAAAAATAGTGCAAAAATGTCGTAATTGATCACCTATTTAGGATTGTTACTAAGTCATCTGAGGAATCTTTACCCATTTCTGAATTTTTTCTTAATAAGCAACTTATGAAAATCTCCAATTTTAACATTCTGTGGTATGCTGACATTGTCAACTACCTAGTTACAAGTCAATTGCCAATCTCAATGGCTAGGTAAGAGAAACTCTATCTTCTTTCGAAAGCTAAATGGTATTTTTGAGATAAATCATACTTATTCAAGTATTGTCTTGACCAAATTATTAAACGTTGTGTTCTAACCTGTGAGCAAGCCAACATCTTAGAGTTTTGTCATAATCATGCTTACGAAGGGTACTTCAGTGGTAAGAAGACCGCTACAAAAATCTTGTAGTGCGGGTTCTTTTGGCCAACCATTTTTCTAGATGCCCATGAGTTCATAAAATCTTGTAGTTGATGTCAGAAACTAAGAAAATTTTCCAAGAGAAATGAAATGCCTCAAAATCCAATCATCCAAATTTTTGACATTTGCGGCACATATTTTATGGGACCCTTTCCTCTCTCAGGATTTTCAATATATCCTCATTGTAGTTGATTACGTATCCAAATTGGTAGAAGTTGTGGCGTGTAAAACTAATGATCATAAAGTGGTGATCAATTTTGTTAAGGAGACCATCTTAGCAAGATTTGGTACTCTACGAGTTATCATAAGTGATGGTGACTCGTATTTCTGTAATAAAATATTTTCATCGTTGATGAGAAAATACCTCATAAAATTTCAACACCTTACCATCCACAAACATGTGGACAGATAGAGATTTCTAACAGAAAAATCAAGCCCATTCTAGAGAAAATAGTCAATCCTTCACGAAAAAATTAGCTTTTGATATTAAATAATGCATTATGGGCTTATCAAACTCCTTTCAAAATACTAATAAAGATGTCTTTCTACTAATTAGTTTTTGGCAAGGCTTGTCATCTCCCTGTAGAACTTAAGCATCGAGTATATTGAGTGATCAAGCGCCTCAACTTTGATATAGATAAGGCTGGTGAACATCGCAAGTTAGAACTTGATGAATTAGAAGATATTACAATTGTGATAAATGCTATAAAGAGTGTACAAAATTGTATCATGATAAGAACATTCTTCAACAAAGTTTCAAAATTGATCAAAGAGTTTTGTTGTATAACAACAGACTCCACCTTTTTTTAGGAAAACTCAAATCTCACTGGACTGGTCCATTTATCAATACAAACAGTTTACCACCACGATGCTGTTGAAATCCTTAATCCTAAAGAGGAATCTATTTTTAAAGTAAATGGCCAACGTCTCAAACCGTATCTCGAGTGTGTACCCCCAGAGGAAGTTCTTCTCCTCGAAGAGCTGATTTATCAAGATTAATAAAGTTTTCGTCTAGTTGAAGACGTTAAACTTAACATTTTTGGAAGGCAACCTATTCTTGTTATTTTTGTTGGTAGATTTTAAAAGTTTTCAGATGAGTACTGTAGTTTTTTCGCTTCAGTTAAGCCTAGAACTTGGTCATTTCCCTCATCGGGAATAGTTATTAGCTTGGAACCAAAGTGGTAGGTTCTAAAAGAAAAATCATAATTGGTGTCATATGTTTAAAGTTGTACAAAACTTAGCAAAAAGGAATGGTCTACCTAATGATAGGTTTCCCCTTTGCTGGCCTTCTTCAAATAGTCATTGACAAATCAGGATAGCATATCCGATGCACCCAAGCTCTATGTGCTAAAAGGTGACGAGCTAATTCTTTATCACGTCAAGCACTATTCTAAGCTACCTTCCCATCCAAAACTGTAGGAACTAGTAGTTTTTTTTCTTAGTATTTTTCTTTTAGATCATTTTTTTTACAGTTAATTAGTATTTAAGATTTATTTTCTTAGTAAAATTAAGATTTTTTTTTCTCAAGGGTATTTTGATAAGTTCCCATATACTCTAACATCAAATAACAAGCCTAATCCCTAACTCATCTTCTCCATTTTTTATTTCCAAATTTGTCTAAATCAATAACCTTCAAATATCTAAGTTGTAGATCTTTCTTCTCAGTCATGATTGTGCAAATCTGAAGTGATCAATGTAGACTTCATCTAAGTGTGATCAGATCGCATTCATTGCATTTGCAGATTCATTATCTTCACTGTGTCACAAACAACATTCATTGCGTCGCAATCAACATTCATTGCGTTGTAATCATCCTAGAGCCAATCACCTTTAGATTTCATACACTAGATCATTTTTCCTTTTTTTATTGTAGTAGTACCTATGACTTCTTCCAAAATAATTTTTGAGGAGTCTATTTTCGATCTCCACTTTCAAGGTATCAACGGATCGTGGTTTTGTGAGGTCATCGTCGAGTAAAAGTGGATTAATTTGTTCTATACCAGCTTCAAAATTTACTATAAAGAATTGATGAAAGAATTTTATGATTTCGTAGTTTCAAGTAATATCACCATTTCATCGCTTACCATCAAGTTCTGTGGAATCATATTTGCCATTGGATTCGAAGACATCAATGTCATCTTAGGAATTGTGGAAGTTGAGAATGGAACTTACCAAACGCGTCATCTATTTGAATTATTTATCACACGATTGGGTCTTGAATCATAATGCATCAGCCAGAGGAGTGGAAGATCGTTGAGCTAATCAATGCCTCTGTTGGTGATAGGTGGCATCTAACATCTTAGGGACGCAGAACAATATTTTGTTTTTCACAAAGCACATGTACATCATGCACGCAATCCAGACTAAGGATCCGATTTTTTGCGTATCCTGTCTTATCTTATAACCTCTCATCGATGCCTGCGTCAAGCCAAAGAAGGGTGGTCGTTCGCTAGTTTTCCCACACTTAGTCTGTCAGATTCTTGAGAGGCGAATGGGAGTGCCAATGGCAGTATTAGTAGCCCATGGCAAGATGGTCCAACTTTTGAAATACAATGGTGAATTATCTTTTGCAGAGTGTACCTTGGGTTTATGACAATCGATACTAGATCATTTTGAGGAACACAAAAGCCCTCATGGTTATGAACACTTAGGACAAGAATTTGATGAAATTGGAACGAGCGAAGCTAGATCGTCTAGTCCATATTTTGAGGACACATCCTTTTTGGAAGATGTCAAGCTACGCCTCCTAAAAAGATATTTACAAAAATTTTCAAGGGGATAGGTAAGTTGTATAGAAGATAGAAGACTTTAGAGCGACGAATCGATGTAGTTGAACAACGCGAGAGAGTAAGAGAATTTGAGTCAGCCACTGCTAGAAGCAGATCTCAAAGGGATTAGATGCTTTAGTAGATGTTTTAGGAGTTTTTATTTAGTTTTTAAGCTATTAGGTTTACTTTACCTTGTTAAGTAGTTGAGTTTGTTATTTGAATGTTGTAGTATCCATGTTTTGTTCCAAAAACATCCTCTGTTGCTGTATTTTTCAGAAATCATTTTCTTTTTCATAATTATTTTGCCTCGTGCTAATTTACATAGTGTAGGTTGAAAATACTGGTGTGTGTTTTTCTGACATAGCGTAGGAACCTATTACCTAATCTATGATCACAGTATTTTTTGTTGCGTGGCGTACTCGACATGAATTAATAATTCCAAGTCAATAAAAATCTCATATAAATCATCCAAACCCCTATCTAAGCCTATCCAATACATTACATATCTCCAAAGCTCCATCATTTCTTCAACTAATTTTATTGAGGCATTTCATTGAACACGTGGAGTACTAAAATGAAATAGCCTCTTTCAAGTCATTAAATCATTATCAACCCATTTTAATCCATCAATCCAATTCCAATATACTCCATACACCTATCAAATCCCAAAATCCAACTCAATCCATAATCCAATCTAAAAATGCCCAATCTTCATATTAATCAACCCAATCAAAGCTCCAATCTCATGAATTCAAGGAATTAAATGAAAAATTAAAGAAACTTGGATATTTCCATGTACTTATAAGGAAATTAAAGGTTCAAAGACGAAGGATCAGATCAACTCAATCACAATTGGTTGCGATTCTCCAAATCGTCGTGAATTGACATGGCAAACAAAATTGAACCGATGCGACTCATTACGAGTTGAGTTCACATCGTGGGTTAAGATCAGAAACAAAACTTCAAAAATTTCTGGGTCGAAGTCCGGACTAACTAAGGAGCAAAGGAGGTTCAATTTTGGAGCAAATGTGGGTGAAGTTCGGTTCTTTAAAAAATGAAAAAAAAAGTGCTGGTATGGGGATGACCCATGGCTAGGCAAAAAAATTTAGCCTGATTGTACCTTACCCATGGCCAAGCAAATTTTTTTTTACCTGGCTATACCTCATCCACGGCCAAGAAAATAAAAATCGAAAAGACAACAAAATATAAAAAAATAAAAAATAAAAAAAGGTCAAAAAATCAACAAGTAAAAAAAATCAAGAATAAAGAGGAAAAAAATAAGTTTTATTGGTTTAATGCAGTGACACAATATCACAAAAAGTTGTGTTGGAGCACACAGAGGACAAAATAACAACATAATCAAAAGAGATAAATTCTCGAAGATGAATCGAGCATTAAGGTCCATAAGGGATGTGTGCATAAACCCAAGCCCACCAAAGGTGTGGCATAGTGGAAAGAACTTGAAGTCTCCAGGGGATGTGTGTTCAAACCCAAGCCCACCAAAGATATGGCGTAGTGGTAAGAGCTTGAGGTCCTCAAGGGACGTACGTCCAAACCCAGACCCACCAAAGGTGTGGCGCAATGGTAAGAACTTAAAGTCCGTAAGGGACGTGCGTTCAAACCCAAGCCACCCTTTGAAGAGTAAGATTCTCTTCACTTTATAATTCATTTGTGGATATGCAATCATTAGAAAATACCTAAGTTAAACTTAGTCTTGGAAAATTTCATCAACTCCAAATACAAAGTCAACTTCTACCAAAATGAACATGAATTGAAATTCTTATTTTCAAATAATTTTTTTATCAAACAGTTTCAAAAGTCCTACATCGTGCCACAAAACTTGTTCTTTTCGAAAGTTTCAAGAGTCATATATCGAGCCAAAAAGCCTAGAATTTTAGATCCAATCCCTTTCAGACCTATAGTTTGGGAGGACTAACTTTTCATTTTTAATAGATTCAATTAGAGTTCACTAAAGTGAGATGTAAACAAGCAAGTATGCTCGAGCCTAAAAAGGAGTTTTGAGTCTACATCTTTATGATTCGCTACACGACACTCTCACGAAGAAAGGCAGTTGTAAACACCCTATTTTTTCCTAGGCTGAGCCCTAGAACACAAAAAAACTTTCAAGAAAGGACTTGATCTAAGAAAATTTCAGGAGGGTTCAAAAATCTCATTTTCAATCAACCACAAGGCTTGAAGGCCATTTCTGAAAAATAAATTGCACAATTCTTTGCCTGGCCAAAGGTAACCCACGACCAGGAGAATATTTTTGCCTGGTATGTAAGTCATACATAAATTTTTCCTAGTACAGGGATGACCCATGGCTAGGCATAATTTTTGCTTGGTCCAAGGGTGACCCACGACTAGGCACAATTTTTGTTCAGGCCTTGGGTCACTTAAGGCCAATACTATTATAAATGTTTGTTTGAAGTTGGTTAGGGATAATTGCCATTTAACTCACTTCTTAATGAATTTTTTCCCAAGAAAATCTCTCCAATTTACTCTTTTTCCTATCTTTTAATTCTTCAATAAACTCACCATCATGGTCTTTTTGTAATTTTGATATTCTTCCAACAAATACTCTTCGTCAATTTGGTCCCCACATAAATGTAATTACTACCTTAACCTTATCTTGTTAGAACTAAACCAAAGTAGATTATACTTATGTCCTTAAAGTCCATCTTCAATCTAAGAATAGTCAATGTAGTTAGATCAAGTTCAATGGATTTTGATAACTTTGCCCAACTCAAAGAATTTTCTAGAACTTGTGAACAAAGATATTCTTAACCTTAAGGTTGTTAAAGAATTAGTTAGGCTAGATGACTTTAATGTCCAAAATCCAAGTCCATATTTATATGCCATCTAGCCTAGTTCTTTAGATTTGACCAAAAACCAAAAGTTAGGACATTTTTACAATCCTATCGTCTTGATCATCATGATTGGTAAGACCTATAGATGGGTGAAAGACCATCAAGTCCAAGGAGAGGATATGTAATTTAGGTTTTCTCTAGATGTTTTATTGAAAATATTGAGAAACCTATGATTTAGGATAAGTTTATCCCTAAGGATCTCCCAAAATCCTATAAATATGATACTCATCAAAGGCGAAAGGGGATGAGGAGCTCAAGTGATATAAAATTCTGCCCAAACTCTCTCAAACCTCTCTAAGCCTTCTTATTATCTCAAAATCTCTTTAAAACCCTTCAAAGAACATACCAGAAGAAGAATAATAAAAAGAGACCAAGATGGGGCTTAGTTCTAATTTTTTTATGTGATCCCCTTTTTAAAACTCCATCATCTATCTATTTTCTTTTTTTACATTTAAGCAAGTTTATGATTTCTTTGCTTATAGTAATGTAGATTTTAGTTTATTTTAATGAGGTTTGAAGATAGAGAATAAAATCATCTAGAGGTAATCTCCTCCTTTAAGCCTTCAATAAGCTTTCACGGGCATTAGAATAATTGTCAATAATTCAAAAACCCTAATTTATTACGAATGAGCTTCAACTGCTAATCTTCTGTACAAATTTTGAGGCTTGACTCACCGGCATGACCGCATCGTCCTAGTCAACTTGAGTGCTACGGTCAATGTGCACCTAATTGACTTGGGTCTTGGTCAGTTGACTTCTCTAGATCATTGATCGTAGTGAGTTTTTTAAATTTTCTGAATTATTTTTGGAAATTTATGACATTTTTTCGGTTATACAAAAATAACTGTAATTAGTTTAAATATACATTATTTAATGAAAATTAATGATAAATATTGACTAACAATGCATTATGTCTAATAAGGGGATTTAATGTGCAATTTTCCCATAAAATTTATGAAATAAGGATTCTAGAAATCACTTTCTAAACTTTGATCACATCCGAAACCTAGATTTTCCTAGTCTTGAGTAAAAATAAAGTAAGAACTAAATTACAAACCACTTTCGTAGATTATACGACTGCATTTAGCTGATGAAACAAGCCCTTAAAGCCCTAAGTTACTCTTAGTAGATGAGTTTGACTCGTGAGGGTTTGTTATAAATATATACACAAATTCCAACACTTTATAGAAATATCAAAATTAAAATCAAAGTATGTAAGGTGAACATAATGACATTTTACAAATCAATCACAAGTCCTTTACGTTTGAGCAAAGTTTTAGTTTCCATTCCTCACCATAGAAAGTTTCAAGAATAACTTGAGTGCTCATGCAATTTTTCTGATTTTTCTTTTTTTAAAAACATCTTTTCAAGAAAAAGATTTCACTTCATAACTGCTAAGAATTGTCGATTCTACCTAAGTTCTAATTTGAAATTAAACATCCTATTTGGGATTATGAAAGGTGTGATTGTTCACTTTAATACTGTAAGGGACTTTATTTATGATATTTTAGCTTACTCACATTTTTACTATTGACAACTTTCACCCTACTAAAATTATTTGGTCTCATTGGATTCTTTTCATTTTTGCACTTTTTCAGTTTTAGCTTCTACTTTGACATCTTTCTTACATTTTTATTTTTTATTTTTCAACTTTTTTCACACAACCATTTTTCTAGTGTTCTTTTAACAAAAAACAAGTGGTCTTTTTCAAGGTACCCAGTTTAATCCTATGGTTGCTATCCAAATCGTACTAAATTCAGTTATATTTTTTTTCTAACTAGCCAACCAAAGGACAATGAGGTCATAGTTCACTAGACTCGATTTTCCCTAACACTCTAGATAGATAAAAGGGTCGATATTTTGTTCCATAAAATCTTATTTTTTATCAATCAAAAGTATCATGAATTTTCAAAGTATTCTTTTGATTTTCTTGATGAGTAAAAGCGCCCTCAATTTGCGGGGTGCGCGGATCCGCTTTTGACCCTTGAGGTTTGGGAGTCGCCACCTAGTTATTACGGTCTAGGAACCGAATACTGACTCTAAACGGATAAAAAACTAATCTACTAAAGAAAAATTAAATCCGGGGATCACATTACGTGGTTGGAAGGTGTTAGGCACCAACCCCGCCCGGCCAATGCCGGTCTCTATTTATCCAAATAAAACTACATTACTAACAAAAATTTAGATAGAAAAAATAAAAGAGATTTTACCTTCGAACGCAACGGTTCTATTCCTCAGATTTGATAAAACTGCTCCTTGTACCGTACTCCTTACTTCGTTTTATCTCTAGATCTGATTTCGGATCTCCGAGACAAGATATCTCTTCCTTAGATCTGGATTCTTCGAATTTTGTTATCAATTTTGGGATATTTTTGAAGGGCTTCTACGTATTTTTCAGGCTAAAATTGAAGTATGGGTGTTAGGTAAGGAGTTGGGATTTCAAAATTAGGGTTTGTGGGAGGCTTTTTGACCTACTTCTCTTAGGATTTTTCCTTTGATGCGAAAATAGGATGTGGAGGCTCCTATGTATAAAGTTTTTTTTTATAAGAATTAGGGTTTGATTAGGGTTTCTTTTAGGATTTTAATTTTGATTTTGACTTTAGTCTTATGAGATTGACTTATTCTTTAGAGTTTTAATTTAGGGTTTTGACTTTAGTCTTATAGGATTGACTTGATTAGTTTAGATTAGGGTTTTGATTTAGGGTTTTGACTTTAGTCTTATGAGATTGACTTTAATACTTTGACTTTAGTCTTTCTTGGTTGACTTGTAATATCTTGACTTTAGCCTTACTTGATTGACTTTAAGATTGACTTTAGTCTTATTTGATTGACTTTAATTTTTGAAGAACCCCCTTTTATTATATCTTTAATTCTTTGGGCCCCTAGATGGAGGGGTCCTTGAATAAATATCCTGGCAACTATTAATAATTTTGCCTGAAAGCCTGATTGATCGATTTTTTAGTTCAAAATTTTAAATTAATGTTTCACTTTACATTAGTTAATGTTTTATTTATTAATTTCAAAATTTTTAATTATTAAAATTGTAAAATTATCGTTTTACCCTCGGAGAGGATTTTTTACTTTTTAAGTTGTTTTTCAATGTTCCAGGATGTTTTGGAATCAATTTTTCATAAGGAATTCAATGGGAATGTTGGTTCTTGTCATTTATGAAGTTTTTTATATGAAATGGTAGTGAACTTTATGAGGGGTATTTTCGTAATTTTATCAAATTCTGTGAAAATTGGCAAAATGATTTATTTGATTTCGATTTGTTATTTTATGTGTTTGAATGAATTTTCCTATGTTTTGATATTAGGGGTATTTTGATAATTTGATCATTTTTAGTGATTTTTATCGTGAAGCTTCTTTTTGGTCTGCAAGATGATGATTTCTATGTTTCTAGGATCGTATTTTTCTAGCGTAGCGTGGTTTCTAAAGTTTTGTCAATTCGAGATACCTCATCCGGATTTCTGAAACATATCTGGTAACAAAATAAAGTATTGGAATAAACATCTATCATTGGGAACCATTGCGATCGGGTTGACGAGTTGATTAATTAGGCGAGTGCAAAAATGGGGTGTCTACAGATGCCCCTCTTTGACAGAGGGTTGAAGCAAACTACATAGCAAATCTATTTTGGTAGATAGTGCGATATCCTAATGTCAAAGTTAGTGACAGTTCATTTTGCAGCCTGATTTAGCAATTCGTCAGGGTGTTCAGATCCTTGAGCATAAAACTCTCCCCGAATTAAAGGTTGTCAGGTCATTGAGTGAGAACTCTCATTGACAGTGTCAGATCCTTGAATTTTAAAGAATTTTCCTTGACTAAAAAATACAAGTGTGAGTGTGTGTACTGTGTGAAACTGAGTAAAAATGTGTCAGGTCCTAGAGATCTTCTCTCACTGACAATAATGATTCAAAATTGAAATGTGCTTATGCAACGAAAGCAATCATGGTAAGGTTGAACAATGAGGTAATTGGAGTCATAACATTGTAGGAACTTCGTTAAATCTTATTTGAAATTCTTTTTTAGAGTTCGAAAAAGTATGAGTCTCGTTTATCGGACTCGAACCTATTGTAGTCACGCTTCTCGAGCTAAAGGACTCAAACAATCCTGTTAATTCAATATGATTCAAACAAAGCTGAAGTCTTGTTTCTCGAACTCTGACTAAGGTTTACAGGAACTTAAAAAATTCTATTAAAATTGGAGTCTCGTTTTTCGGACTCGAACTAAGGTTAATAAGTACTTCAAAAAACCTATTCATTCTATGATTCAAAAAGTTGAAGTCTCGTTTCTCGGACTCAAACCTAGGTTTGTAGGCACTTCAAAAAACCTACTCATTCTATGATTCAAAAAGTTGGAGTTTCGTTTCCCGGACTCACACTTAGGTTTGTAGGCACTTCAAAAAGCCTACTCATTCTATGATTCAAAAAGTTGGAGTCTCATTTTTCGGACTCGAACTTAGGTTTATAGGCACTTCAAAAAGCCTACTCATTCTATGATTCAAAAAGTTGGAGTTTCGTTTCCCGGACTCACACTTAGGTTTGTAGGCACTTCAAAAAGCCTACTCATTCTATGATTCAAAAAGTTGGAGTCTCATTTTTCGGACTCGAACTTAGGTTTATAGGCACTTCAAAAAGCCTACTCATTCTATGATTCAAAAAGTTGGAGTCTCGTTTCTCGGACTCAAATTTACTAAGCCACGTTTCTCGGGCTTAGATTTATAGGAACTTAAACAATCCTATTAATCGAGCTCAAAGTTTGAAAGATCAGGCCTTTATTGGCTTATCATGTATCTGCATTCATAATTTTCATTGGACTTCATCAGACTTTTAAGTAAGATTTTTCTTGTTATCATGTGATTAAGGACAAAACTTTGGAATTAAATGACTTTAAAAAATGCCCCTAGTTTCAAGGTTGGCTTTAATTGGAACTTGACTATGAGACTGATGGAATGGATAGACTCTGATGTATGACATATAGAAGAACTGACATTCCCTTAAATTTAAGACTCTTAAGGTTATCATATGTGCAATAAGGGATTGATCATTTTCTTTTGAATTTCTTTTGAAAAATGCTTGAGCTAGATTTAAAAAATCTTGATAAATATTAGAATAGAAGAACTTTTTCTTCAAAGTGGTTGATGGCTCTACATCTTCCATTAGCAAACACTTGAACAAGTAAACATACTTTTGAAGATCCTACAATGTTCAAGATGACTTCTGATTTTTTTGACTTCAACATTATCTTCGTCGGATGTGAGCTCTTGACTGAAAAATGAATATTGTGGCTTGAATGGTTCTGTATTTTCTAGTTTTTGCACAAGCTTCCTTCTGAATTTTTCTTCTTGATGAGACCTTTCTTCCCATTTGATGATGTCTTAATTTTTTCCTAAATCGCCTCTTCAGATTTTCAATCTAGTGAACTTTGTTTTTCTTTTTTTGATGATGCCTTGATTTTTGCCTAGGTCGCCTTTTAAGGTTTTCAACCTAGCAGACTTTCTTTTTTATAGTTATGCCCTAACTTTTGTCAAAGTCGCCTTTTTGGGTTTTCAACTTAGCGGACTTTTCTTTTTTCTTGATGATCTTGAATAACCAACTCGACAACTTCTTGGTTCCCTGCACCTTAACCGAGTCAATTAGCATTCAGGAGGAATTAATAGGTGGGCTTAGGATATGGTTTAGAAAGAAAAGATATATGGCTCAACTTCCCAAAATGCCCCTAGTTTGATATTCTCTCTTTTCTGTCAATTATTTTGATTTTTTCTAAATACCCCTAGTTTAGCATTCTTTTCTTTTTATCAATTCTTTTGATTTTTTTTCTAATGCCCCTAGTTTGGCATTTTTTTCTTTTCATCAATTCTTTTGATTCTTTTTTCTAATGCCCTTAGTTTGACATTCTTTTCTTTTAAACCTTTTAATAGGGGATTTTCCTTTTAGATGACACTTTCCTTTGTTGATTTTTGGTTTAAAATGTACTTTTGTGGACCTTTTTTGAGGTGGCCCTTAAAAAATAAGGTGTCCACATCTACCATTTTTTTGAAAGAGTTGTTTGCAAAGAATAGACCTCACCCCTTATTGTATGGGCC
The DNA here is from genome assembly GCF_017979445.1 of Akebia trifoliata. Taxonomy (NCBI): domain Eukaryota; kingdom Viridiplantae; phylum Streptophyta; class Magnoliopsida; order Ranunculales; family Lardizabalaceae; genus Akebia; species Akebia trifoliata. The sequence continues at coordinate 20,855,550 of NC_141381.1, forward strand.
CGAAAAAACTTGTTAAAATACTATTTGAAAACATCGACTGGATCGACAGATTTTGTAGAAGGTGGCTACCCAAGTATGGGGTCTAACAGGATTGGCCTTTTGAATTCTTTGATTTTGTGGCACAAAACTCATTTGAAATCTCAAATTTTGATGAAATTTTGAAAGATCAATGTTTTTGGTCATGTTTTGAAAAGTTAGACTTGATTGTAATTCAAAAAGAATACACAATTTTTTTATAGTTACAAATAATGAGTGTTAACAAGTTAATTTTGAAAACGAGATGCACTCCCTGAGGAAAGTGAACTCAAATAACAATACCCCTTTAGGGTGAAACTATGGGGCTTGTGCTGGTCCTTTGTATTGTCAAGGACCTAGGAAAAGTTGCCTTGGTCCGATGGTAAGTCTATACTGAAGATCCTTTCAAATTTTTCGTAATACTCTTTGAATATAGTGGTTGAAAATTAAGAAAATGGTAGTCCTTCCAAGCTTTGAGTCTGACAGGTATGAGATCTGTTATAAGGAATTCAGGATCTATTCTAAAAACTTGGGTCTCCCAGGCCTAAAGTCTGACAAAAATTGAACCGACTATGAAAAATGGAGATGAAGTTTGCAATACGAAAGTAACTCGATAGGAATGATTTGGCATTTTTTAACTTTAAGTGATCAACCTGCCAAATCGAATTGAGATAGATATTCGTTTTTTCACATTATTTTTTTAATAATTTTCTAGCAAGCTATGAATATCGTGTAGTTTATACTCATGCAATAAAGAGTAACATATAATATAGGCTTATTTTGGGGAGCAAGATGCTAAGAAAGTGGTTATGCAAAATAGTTTTGATTATTATTGGCCTTAAGTAATTCGATATATTTTTTTAAGGAACAAACTAAAATTTTAATCATAGCCCTAAAATAGTAGTTTTTGTGATGCATGTAGAAAGTTTTTTTTGTGTGAAAACTACCATTTTATTATAAACAAAATGACCAAATAGGGAATTAGACATTATTGAATAATGAGTAAGCGTGTGCCCGACAAATAAAAAATAATTTTTCTTAATTTTCTAAAAGGTCCTCTAGAATCATCCCCACCATCAGATATTGATTTTAGGATTCGATGATAAGATAGAAATAAACTGGATGGTGTTTGATGATGGGATAAAGATGAATTACATGATGATTGGTGATGTTTGACAGATTATAAAATCTATCCAAGATATTGATGGATAGATGATTATTCAATGGTAAAACCTTTTCAAGCTAGAGAGTGATTGAAAAATGCAGATAGTATATATATTTTTTTATTTATTATTTTTTGCCATTCATGCCCTTGGTGCAAGTTACAATTTTCACCAAGTACGGTTCCACAATTTTTTTGTATTGTAGCCCTTTTAGGTTTTCATCGTGCTTGTGGTTTTATATCTTACCATGATTTTATTCTTTAGCTCACAATGCCTCTACAGGTTTTCATTGTGCTCTTTCAAATCATGCTACATTACTTTCAAACTTCTTACAAATAGATGTTCATTTATTGTCAATAAATATAAATGATAAATGTTTTATTTTAAAATCATTTCTCAATAATAAAAAAATGGCTTAGTTTTTGGACGAAACATGGATAGGGTTTAGGTTCTTGAAAAAATTGTATATACTCAAAATATGAAATTTGATTTGATGGAATAGGTTGAACAAGAGGTTTACCTTTTTTTTATATTCTTTTGTGAAAAGAAAACTACATCTCTTTTTCGAAAATAAAGGTTAGAAGACATTTTCTTTTGATTTTTCTAGGAATGTGATTTTGTTAAGTTCCAAGGTTCGAAGCTTTTTGGGATCATTCAAGACTATTGATTTTGAGTTGCTCCTATGCATTCATTTTGACTAAATCTTTCTATTTTGGGGTCGTTCAACGCTCTTGATTTGGAGCTACCCCTATGCATTTTTTTGTTATCATTTTTTTCTAAATGATTCTCATTTTTTTTTTCAAAACTGTCCTAGTGTGAGGTGGCATTCCTCGATTCTAAGTTATTGAAGGATATTGAAGACTCGAATGGGTTGACTAGTGGTAGAAATATTAGGGTAGTAGAAGGAAGATCTCTTTTCTTTTCAAGATAATATCTTTCGATGTCATTTGATGCTTATTTGTCCTTGACTATGACTACTTCTTTATGGCTAGACTAAAATATCTTTTATGATCTTCTTGTAAAAGGAACCTTCTTATTGGACTTTCATTGGCATAGAATTTTTTTCCTACATTTTTGTGATGTTCTGCTTTACTTCTTGATCCACTTGGCTATGATTTTCAAGGATCCCTCGAATTTCTCATTTAGACTTGATCCTGATTTGGTAAAATTATTTTTTCATTCTCCTCTCAAGTTTAGGGCTAGAAGAAAAGTCTTCAAGAAAGAATAAATCGACACATCTTTTTAATATAACTTCATTTCTAGTTTGCGAGGTTCACTTGAAAATGGACATTGAATTAGAAGTGTTGGTCAAAGACATAAGATTGAGTTTGAAAGAAAAAGACATGAAATTTGTAAATGTTCATCAGCATGAAGTTGGAGTTTCATCAGCACAGAACTGAAGCTTCATCAACACGGAGCTGGCATCAGCATGGAATGGATAAGAGATGACTCGAAGTCATGAAGGACTTGAGTTATAAAATGTTCATCAACACAAAACTGGAAAAGTTAACAAAAGAAATGGGTTTTAAAATAAATCCATCAACATTGAGCTAAAAAGAATGGATTTTGGAAAATGTTCGTTAGGATGAAGTTGGCATTATCACGAAGTTGGGACAATTTGAAAAATAGATGACTTTGTAAACAAAGTTCATCAGCATGGAGTTGAAAAAGTTTGAAAAATATATGATTTTATAAAATGTTCATCATCATAGAGCTGAAAAAATTCATTAAAAAGTCTTGATAAAGGTTCACAACATGGAGCTAGACAATTTTGAAAAAGAGAAATTTTTTTGAAAAGTTCATTAGTATGGAGCTCGCATCAGAATAAGGCTAAGAGAGTTTGAAAAAAGGGAATTTTGTAAAAAGTTCCTCCGCATGGAGATGATTTTTTTTGAAAAAGAGATGGTTTCATCAATACGAAGTACGAAAAGTTTAAAAAAAGAGATGATTTTGTAAAAGGTTCAATAGCATGGAGCTAGTATCAACATGGAGTTGGAAAAGTTTAAAAAATATATGAATTCATTAGCACAAAGTTGGATAAATTTGAAATAGAGATAATATTTTCAAAAGATTCATCAGCAAATAGTTGAGAAACTTTGAAAAAGAGACGAGTTCATCAACACAGAGCTGGAAAAGATTGAAAAAAGAGACAAGTTCATAAATACAGAGTTGAAAAAGTTTGAAAAAAATAAAGAATTTTGTAAAAGGTTCATCATCATAGAGTTAACATCAGGATGGAGCTGAGAAAATTTGAAAAAAAAAGCTGAAGTCATTAGCATAGAACTGAAAGGGTTTTGTGCATTCAAGCTTTTATGGCCCTTATAGGTGGGGATCATGATTTTATGAAAGGTAGAGAGTTTTGTGCATTCAAGCTTTTATGGCCCTTATAGGTGGGGATCATGATGTTTTTCATCATTTTTTTTCTCTTCACCACCTAAAATGAATGATCTCGGTGGCTTGGGAGTACCGACATTCGGGGTTAAAATTTTACATGCGAGGGGTGGATGTGCAATAGACTATGGATCGTTTGTGGATGTGCATTTTGAAAATGGTATCAACCATTGTAATGATTCCAAGGTCCAAAAGAATAAAGAAAGAGAATAGACAAAAGAAAATAAAAAAATATTACAAACATTTTCTCTCAAAAAATAAAATAAAAAATGCCAAATGGAGAAGAAACACATAGACATGTTAATGATGAAAGTAAAAAACATAAGATAGAAAATATATTTTTTTAAATGACAAAGTCGAAAACAATTGGACCTAGTAGCTTCCTTAGTAGAGTCGTCAACTATAACTATGAGATTTTCGAGTTTGAAAGATCGACATTACGTAGTTTGGAGTCGCCACCATTCTTTTTTAGAAAATGAGTGTGAATAGCCACCTAGATAATAATTTTTAAAAAAATTATTCTTTTTCTTGAAGTCTTCTCTTCCTAATTTTCAAGAGATGACTTCTTGATATAGAATTTGAGTGTAGAGACTTAAGTTTGAGAACTGAGAGAGTTTTAGTATAGGGATTTCAGGTTGGGGGTTAAAAGAGTTTTAAATATTAAAGATGGAGTGTGAGAGATTAAGGATTTGAGACTTGGAGGGGGAGTTCAAGCATTGGATTTTGTTGAAAGATGATGGGTTTTTATAGAATTTTGGGACACCTTTTACGATCAAAAGGGTCCCAAAATAGGGGTTGAGGGAAAATGGCATTACGTTTTGAGAAAATGAGGTTGAAATTTGGGATTTATGAAGGATAAAAATGGAAGAGGCATAATGGATCTCTTATTGACCCATGTCAATTGGTAAGATCCTAATGGATTGGATTTTGTAATTCATACCTTGGTTTAATGAAAGATAAGTTAGAGAGGGTGAGGCGATTGACCAAAAGAATAGTTAAGGCATTGGGGTTAAGTGTGTTGTATTTAGGAGGATAAAGGAGATGGTAACATGTGAAAAGATAGTGTGAATGATTGGTAGACATTGGTAGCTTTTGAAGGGTTTGGTGAGTTGATTAAGGGAAAAGGTGATGTGTAGCATAGGAGTAGCTTATTTAGGAATGGGAATGATGTTGGGCTTTGGCTACTATTTGAATATGGGCTGGCAATTGGATAGGGATTTTATTTGGGATTTGAGATTTTAAAGGTTTGGATCGGCAAAGGATTTGATTTGTGGATTGGATTTAGGGTTAGATTAGGATTTGGATTCGTGGGATTTAGGGATTAACTAGGGGTGTTAAATTTTAAAGTTAATTTACTAAAAGTCTTATTTTATTTTGAGGGTTGAAGTGATGGTATTTATGTAATTTTGTATGGGCCCCACTTCACATGTGTGGTTGATCTTTTGGTGAAGTAGATCAATTGCTCTTGAAGATAGATATAAGTGGAAAGTTCAATGGTTTTGGTATTGAGTTGCTTACTCAATCCAATTATAAGATATGAAGATTATATATGGAGTCATATTTTCTTGGCAAAGACTTATGGGAGGTTACTGGTGGAAATAATACGGTGGCTCCTCAAGATACTGTAGAAAATATTGATAATTTGAAGAAATGGAAAAAGACTAATGTAAAGGTGGAGTCAATTTTGAAGTGTTTTATCTCTCATGACTTATTTGATCACATCATGGACCACAAATCCGTTCATGAGATTTGGATTACTCTTGATGGGTTGTTCAACAAGGACATAGCTAGATTGCAATTGTTGGAAAATAAATTGGCTAACACTAGGCAAGGTGAGCTCTCTATTTCATAATTCTTCTTGGAGATTAAAAATCTTTGTTTAGAAATTTCTATTCTTGATCCGGATGAACCTATCTCGGAGGCACAAATGAAATGCCACATCATTCGTGGGTTAAAAAGGGAATATATTCCTTATGTTACATTTATTCAAGGCTGGGCTGTACAGCCATCCTTGGTGGAACTTGAGAACCTTCTTACTTCTCAAGAGTCTTTGGCACGTCAAATGGCCAGATGTTCAATTACAATGAATGATGGAGATGTTTTATTTCCAAGCAATAAAAAAAATTATAATAAGGGAAAGGATAAAGGTAGAGGCTCCAAAAATAATATAAACTCTAATGATGCTTCTTTCAAGCATAATGATAGAGAATCATCTGGCAAAAATGATGGAAATCGGAAACGTGTCAAGTATTACCGATATGGTAAACTTGGGCATATAAGGAAAAAGTGTTATGTAAAATTGAAATAAGGAAAAGTAGCCAAGAAGGAAGGTGAACCTAAAGGCAAGGAGGAGTGGGGAAAATGTTTCATAGCAAATACCACTTCAATTGATGTTTCGACACCAATTAATTTTGAAAATGATTGGATCATTGATTCCGGTTGTGGGTATCATCTCACAAATGACGAGTCAAAGTTCTTAAGTTTTCACAACTACAACAGTAATGATGCTATTATTACGGCGAACAACGATGTTCACCTTGTTAAAAAAGAATGAGTTGTTATCATCAAAGGCAATGGAGTTGATCACATCACACTCAATAATGTTTTTAATGTACCGAGCATGAAAAAGAATCTCTTATCCGTTGCAATGTGATGGATTCAAGACATTATGTCTTATTTGGCCCTAAAGACGTGAAATTCCTTCAGAATATTTTACACTTGAAGGCAGACGTCGTTCATACAGGTACAAGAGTTAAAGATTTATTTGTTTTATCTTCGACTACCTCATATGTTAATAGTATGAATTCAAATGACGGGGAATCAATTTGGCATGCTAAATTAGGACACCTTAGCATGGACAAATTGAAAGTTATGGTGCTAAAAAATTTGGTGAATTGATTGCCCAAATTGACTTCATTTGGTTATGGAGGAGTGTGTGAAAGTTGTCAATATGGTAAGGCACATCGCCTTCCATTTGATAAGTCTTATTCTAAGTAAGGCCCCCATTGGAGCTTATCCATAGTGATTTGATGGGACTTTGTAACACATCTTCATATTCGGGTTTCCGTTATATATTATTGTTTATGGATGATTTCACAAGATATACATAGGTTATTTTGATAAAGAGAAGTCGAAAGTATTTTTAAAGTTTAAAAAGTTTAAAATGATAGTTGAATGTGTCCTAGATAAAAGGATTAAGAGGTTAAGGACGGATAATGGCGGTGAATTTACTTTCAATGATTTTCTTTTCATTTTGTTAGGCAAATTGTATTAGAAGAGAGTTATCTTGTGCCTATACACCTCAACAAAATGGGGTGGTCGAAAGAAAAATTAGGTACATTGTTGAAACTTATAAAAGTTGGCTACATGCAAAGAATTTTCCCAAAACCTTATGGGTGAAGGGTATGGTATGTGCAACTTATGTAATTAATAGGGTGCATCTTAACCCGGTTAATATGAAATCTTCCTATGAGTTGATGTTTGGGGAGAAGCCTAATGTCAGTATTTTGGTTCATTTGTTATGTTTATATACTGAATCAACTGAGATCAAAATTGGATGCTAAGGCGAAGCAATGCATTTTCATTGATTATGATGAAAGGAAGAAAGGTTGGAAGTGCATGGATCCCAAAACCCATAACTTTGTGGTTTCTCGGGATGTTGTATTTGATGAGATTTCATCTTATTATAACGATGATGGTACTTTCATTAGAAGGATTACTTATAAGTCACAAAATGAAATTAGGTTACCTATGAACTCAAGTGCTCCTATGATGCCCAATGGCTCAACTTCTTCATCTATGGGGAGCAATTTGATAGGGAGAATGGAGTTGATTCTCATGAGCTGATGGGCAGCAAAATTATAATAATATGGGAGAGGTGAATAGTACACCTGTGGCGCCCCGCCGAACACTAACACAAATCCCCATGTCAGATTTCAAGGTACGAGGTGGCACCTCGAAATTTCGGCATGGTCTCCTCTGTTTATGTTAGCATTCCAAGGCGATTCAACCTACACCTGATAAACGACATACAATCCTGCATATAACAAACAAAATATAATACTAGCGGAAGCCCATATACGTTTAATAATGTTCGATAGATCAGAGTGCGGAAGAAGAAAATTATATACAGGATTATACAAAATTCCTCACTCTAACAGAATTCCTAACACTCAAGACAAATCCATAAGACTACTTGGAGAAACTGACACTACTAGGGGGTATAGTCCTAGTACTTACCAGGTGACGGACTCTAGTTGTCTATCTGACCAACCAGATGATCCTCATTCGTTTTCTACACTTGTTTCGCCAAGCTTCAGATCTGAAACTAAAAAAAAAATGGAGAAGGAAAGGGTGAGTAACAATGGTTACCCAGTAAGGAAGCAACAATTTCTGCCAATAACCTCTCCTAACATGAACGAATAAACATACTGAATCATTTTAAAATAAACAAAATTTTACAGAATAAACTACGATTAACTGGTACATATAGCCAGGGATGAGCAACTAAACATTTTAAAACTCACATTACACCGATCAGCAGTACTCACTATAACATTCTCTTTTTATACAAATCTAATTGATCAAATGGAAACAATAAACATGCATTTCATCTTATATATCAAAATAAGCAACAGATACATAATACACAATGGTGGAGTATTGGAATTAGAGAGTTGGGATTCACGACTGGATCGCTCCCAGTCGAGACATGATGTTACAATTCTTCTCGGGCTTTTAGTTCCTGATTTTGTGGCTGGTCGCTGTTTACCACGCTTGGTTGACCATTTATCCGGCTCAGGCTGGCCGTTTGACGTGACCGTAAGCAATGGGTCTCTTTTCGATGTGTCAGAACGTTCGACTACTATAGATTGTTAGTGATCACTGACTAATCATCTTCGTCTATGCCTATCAGGCGTGCAAGTGATTCCCAAATATACAAACCATTCGTATACGACCACCTTTACATTACAAGTTCACTGGTAAAGATAGAGAGGAATTAACCCGGATTCCAGTTGTGACTCCACTCTCATACGCGTCCCATACCACGTATGAGTTTGGTGGTCCCTACCGTACATCCCAGGATAGTACACCACTCCGGATGATATGATGCACTATCCCTTCAGGCATTCACAAACTCTTTAACAGCTCACAAAATAACTACTTATATATATTATTTTCATTTAAAAACAAAAGAGAAATTAACAATACAAGGTTGAGAATAGATATCCAGTTTCCTACCATGCAAGTGTGGCCACCCGGCCTAAAATAAATAACATAACAGAGCGCCTCGCGCTAACAGAAAGTAAATAAACATGCAACCAGTAACATTATCCCTGGATATCCGTTCACCAACCTGCATACAACACAACAACGTAAAATGCAGACATCACCCCTCGGGTGTGACTCTGACATTTTACCGTTTCATACCCTTTTTCCATTTTTTCGACTTTTACAGTTTTCAATCTCTTCATAAAATATCCATTTTCTGATATTCATCAACTCAATATGAGTTCATTGAATATTAAATCACATTTTTCAACTATACAATTTATTTCTATCAATAATATTAAAAAAAAAATACAAATTTCATATCAAAACGGGGTCCGAGCAGTGCACAAGACCCAATTTATGGCAATAATCCGTTAAAATACTTTACCCACGTATAATTTGTTAAAAATACAATTAAACATATCAAACATGCAATTTCTGGCGTGAATTTTGAAATAAACAAAGAATTCTATATTTCGGAAATACATCCAAATTTTTCCAATAAAATCCTAAATGCAATTTTCATAATCTATGATTACTAATAGAAATTGAGAGTTCCTTACAATCTCTAGGCGAAAGGATCAAAGAGTGTGCGCGAAAATCGAGGCGATCAGCGCGAAAATCGAGACGGATCGAACTTCGAAGCGGTTGATTTTTGAAATCGACCTGGTGGTTTTGAAGATCTCGATGTACTCGTCTCTTCTCCCTTCTACGGCGAAAGGCGGTTTGACCCCGAAACCGATGAAAATCGAGGTCGAAGTTACGAAAATCTCCGTATAAAAATACGGCTGATTTTTGACTATACGGGGTGAAAAAGACGAGAAAACGGAAGGAACTTGGTTGGGTTATGTAGAGAATGAGGCTGCGGATGTTTCTCCCTTCTGCGTCGGAAAGCGATTTGACCCCGAAACGGACGAAATCCGAGGTCAAAGTTTCGAAATTTCCGTATCCAAATACGGCTGATTTTTGATGATATCGGGTGAAATAGAAAGTGAAATGAAGATAGGTTGGGTGGGTTTTGTAGAGAACGAAGCTGCGGACCTTTTTCTCTTCTGCGGCGATCGTCGAAAGTGGACCGTTTGCGAGAGATCTAAAGTGGAAAAATCGGAGGAAAAACAAATTTCTTTTTTTTTTTTTTTCGTTTTTTTTTTTCGCACTGTTTGGACGAGTGGGGAAGATGAGATTAAAATTTTTTTTTTAATATTATTTATATAATATTTGGGACGAATTCGGTATTTCGCCTATTGTTTTGATCGACGATAACTTGGTCATTCGGTCTCCAAAACTGACAAACGAATACTCTATTTCGCCTAATTTTTCATTCTGGATCTAATGGTATAGTCAATTTCTACAAATTATGTCTCCATCAAAAATTTACATTTTTGGCCTGAGGTGACCCCTAAACTTGATGTCGTTTTCGTTTTTGACGATAATTCGACTTCCTGATCTCCAAAAATGACAAATAAATAGTCCATGTTGAATAATTTTTCGTTATGAATCCAATGGTATAATCGAATTTTAAAAATTATTGCTCTAATAAAAAGTCACTATTTTAGCCTAGTCCGACCCGGTAATCGAGGATTTTGCAACTTTTATATTCGAACTCGAATTTGAGCGTGCTTACAGGATAAACTATGTTTTTCGATCATTTTGAATCTAATAGTGAGATCAGATTCCATTAAAAATGATCAAAAACATCCTAAAGTTTTACCCCTAAATCCCACTTTCAAGATTTTCTTAAAATTTCACTATTTATTTTTTTCTCGAGATATGAATTAAAAATTCGGGGTGTTACAACACCTCATCTTAGAAGTTTAAAGTGGCAAATCGTTTTGCCTGCCCATTATAAGGATGGAAATTTTGGCTCTGTACACTCTTGTTTTCTTGCTAATTCAATTGAAAATGGCGAGCCTTCTTGTTTTTATGAAGTAAAGAGTGTTCAAGAATGGGAGTGTGCCATGGATGAAGAGTTCCAAGCTCTTATAAAGAATCAAACTTGGGATCTTGTACCTAACCCCAATGATGTGACACCTATCACATGTAAATGGGCCTCAAAATCAAACATAAAATGAATGGAAGTGTGGATAGATTCAATGCAAAGCTTATTGCTCGAGGGTTCTCTCAAAAGTTTGGAGAGGACTTTTGAGGAAACCTTTAGTCTAGTTGCATAAATGACTTCGATTTGAGTTATGATTTCCTTGGCAACTTGTCATGGTTGGAAGTTGTGGTAGCTTGATGTTAAAAATGCGTTCTTATATGGAGAAATTGATAAAGACATCTATATAGAGCAGCCACATGGTTATGTATCTCATTCACATAAAGTTCGTTTACAAACTTAAAAAGATCCTCTATAGATTAAAGCAAGCACCGAGAGCTTGGTATGGTAAAATTACAGAATACTTACATTTTTGTGGATATTTTACTTCTAACTCTAATTCTAATTTTTTTGTTAAGAAGCAAGAAAGTTCGTATGTTATTGTTCTCTTATATGTTGATGACATGATTATCACCAACAATGATGATGAAGAAATTGCAAAACATTGACCCAAACTTGTCATTCGCGAAATCTTAGTCATTTCCTTGGTTTGGAAGTAGATTCGATGAATAAAAGAATATTCGTATCACAAAAAGGCTATGCGGAGAAACTTGTTCACAAGTTTGGTTTGGACCAAAGTAAGTGGTGTTCCACCCCTTCTGATGCTAACATAAAGCTAAGGCGTAGTGAATGTAAGTTTTTTCCAGATCCTCAACCTTATCGTGTTCTTATTGGTAGTCTCATTTATTTAACTATTACAAGCCGAATATTGCATTTTCTGTTGGGCTTGTTAGCTGTTATACGCAAGCTCCACATAAACCACACTTGGACGCAACTAAGCGAATCTTAAAGTATGTTTACTCTACACTTGACATGAGTATTTTATCCTTAAGAGAGTTATGTTCGAATTGGAAGGATATTCCGATGTTGATTATATTTTCTCATGTAGATCAGCATGTGTTTCATGGTGTAGTAAAATGCAAGATTCGATGTCTCTTTTTACGACAAAGCTAAAGTATAAGGCTGCATTTCTTACCGCACAAGAATGCATATGGCTACATCGATTGGTCGAAGATGTTTTTTTTGAAATTCACAAACCAACTATTATATATAGTGACAATCAAAGTGCTCTCAAGGTTGCAACAAATCATGTTTGTCACACAATGACCAAGCATATTGAAATTGAACATCATTTTATTTGTAAGAAGATGCTCGATTGATCAATTGAAGTTTTGAAGGTGCAAAGCAACAACAACTTTGCGGACATCTTCACCAAGTTGCTCTCTAAAGGCCCATTTGAATTTTTTAGAACCAAGCTTGGTATTATGTCTAAAAAATCACTTTAAGGGAGAGTACTAAATTTTAAAGTTAATTTTCTAGAAGTCTTATTTTATTTTGAGGGTTCAAGTAAGGGTATTTATGTAATTTTGTATGGGCCCTACTTCACATGTGTGGTTGACACATGCCACTTTCTCTCTCTTCTATACCCCATCACCTTTGCATTTCTCATGTAATCATTATTGTTTTTACCATATACTCTTCTTGAATCTCCACCTTCATTGATTAACCCCATTACCATCAATTATCTCCATTTTCCCATACAACCAACTTTAAGTCCCAATGAAATTTTGTTTTCCATCTTGCAGCCTCTTCAAAATTCATGAACAACATTCTTACATGCCATAAATTTCATCAATTGCCTACATATACATGTAGGGAGTCTCATTCACCACAAAGTCCTTGAAATAGCCCTTAAGAAGAGAGAAAGCGAGTAAGATACCATTAACACTCCAAATTCCATATCTTGTACAAGTGGAGGTCTCATTTCCAACTTGTAAAGTTTCTTTTTGAATTAAATTAGTATTTCTTTTTTCACCCTTTTAATTGTTTTTCTTCTTCTTCTTGATTGTGAGTCTTAGGCTAGTGTGTTTCTACACTATTTGAGAAGCGGAGTTTTGGAATTTTGGATCATGTCTTTCTCCACAAGGGTACCTATGGGTGAAGGATTTTTAAAATGGATCTAGGCTTTGAAGAATGCATGAATAATTATTATTTTTTTAAGGTTTATTTGTGGCCCATGGGCCAAATAAGGGTCATTAGGCTTTTATTTAGACAAAAGATTAGATTTTCAAATATTTGGGCCCTTAGGCCCTTTGTTGATTTTTGGCTAAAAAGACACTTTTGTGGACTCATTTTTAGGTGGGCACATGTAAATTGGGGTGTCTACATATCATGAAGTGGATATCGTGTGAGAGTGGACAGTTATATAATGTGGATGCCTATATATAAAGGAAGGATCATTGGGGGAATAGACTTTTGGATTATTTGTTGATGTGAGAGCTATAACCCATTCAAACTACTATCATGAGTGTTGAAAACTCTTGGGCAGCAAACCAATGCCCTAGATCAAAGAAAGCTCCATATATCCACATTGCACCGAGTTCAAGGTGAACACAATCAACCCAAAGAGACCCTTTATAATTTATATTCAGGTTATTAAATATAAATTATTTTCACTGCATTAGTCCGAAGATTTTACGTAGTTTAAATATATTAATCAATATAAATTTGTATCTCCACTACCCATCATTCTCTCATCGTAACCATTCGATGAATTCATTTATGCAATGGGAAAATTTTATTTATAATGATATAAATAAAACAATAACTTTGTATTTTAAAATTTTCTTAATAAGAAACAAAGTTGTGCAACAATTGGAGCCCACAATTGCCTAGCAAAAAATAAATAAACTATAATTTTGACAATGTATTTACCCTAGCAACAGATGCATAGCTCGGGTCCCTTCCCTAGTAAATTTATTAATGTAAAAGAGATGGAAGGGTCCTTTTGTAAGAGAACAGGTTAATCGATTGTCGTATAAGGAATGATTCCACAGACGTATACCAGTGGAGTGTAGAGAAAACTCAAGTAGGGCGTTGTGACAGATATTCTATATTTGTTGGTTTATTATTCACATAAATATCTTCTCTATTTATAGAATGGTGCATTCCAATATGGCAGGTTCTTTAACATTTCCAATACGTGATGGTCCACCATTTGTGCAGCCTAGCAAGGGTTAAGATACCCCCTCAAACGGCTAAAATTTTAAGGTATTCTCTACTGCCATTTGTCAGAGATAAACACACAATAAATATCATTTACAATCATATATTCTAACATTCTCCCATTTGGCTTTAAAAGCCATTTTACCCAAACTTTACCAAAGCCTCATTCCAAAATGTGTTTATCAAACACTTCCTTTGTCAATGGTTTGGCAAAGGAATCTGCAAGCATTTCAGATGATGGAATCTTAAGGAGTACAATTTCCCTTTTTACAACCTCACCTCTGACATAATGATATTTAATTTCAATATGTTTTGACTTCAAATGAAACTTCAGATTTTTTTGAAATATCAATGACGGCTTGGTTATCCGAGAAAATTTTCACAGGGTCATGGAATTTACCAACCTCAATTCTTTAATGAAGTGTTGTAACCAGATAGCCTCTTGAGCAGCATTAAAGGAGGTTATATACTTTGCTTCCATAGTAGATGTTGATACTGAGGTCTGTTTCTTGCTACTCCATGATACAACAAATCCTCAAAGAGTAAACACATAACCAGATCTTGATTTTCTTTCATCAAAATCTCCACCCAAATCAGCATCTACAAATCCATGTTACTCAAGGTCATTACCTTGATAACATGGGGAAAATGTATGGTTCCCTTAATGTAGTGCAGAATCCTCTTTATCGCTTGCCAATTCAGCAATCCAAGGTGGAATCTTCTTTTGAGAACTACAATGTAGGCTAAGTCTTGCCTCGTACAAAGCATTACATACATGATACTTCCCACAGTCCGAGCATTAGGTTTTTCTTGCATGGCGAGTTTTTCCCCATCACTCGTGGGACACATCTTACTAGATAATTTAAGATTTTGGTATGTGGGTGTGTCAATTGGTTGACACATTACCATACCAGATATTTTAAATACAAATTCTAAATAAGACTTTTGTGACAATGTCAACAAGTGGTTTGGTCTATCTCGGGTGATTTTTATTTCCAATAGAAATGTGACTTCACCCAGATCTTTCATTTCAAAATGTAAATTTGATTAATTCTTAGTTTTAGATATCAATACCATATCATTTCCAATGATCAATATATCATCTACGTATAATGAAAAAAAAAATACATAAGCACTCCCACTGTGTCTAATATACAAACATGCATCCATATTATTTGTAATAAAATTAAATTCAGCTATAGCTATAGCATGATGAGATTTCATATACCATTGCCTAGATGATTGTTTTAATCCATACAAAGATAGAACAAGTTTGTAAGTTTTATTTTCATGATTCTCAACAACAAACCCTCCGGTTGTTAAATTTCTTCTTTTAGATCACCATTTAAAAAAGTCATTTTTACATCCATTTGATGTAATTCTAATCAAAATTCACAACAATAGAAATTAAAATTCTTATAGATGAAAATTTTACTACAGGTGAAAATTTCTCTTCATTCCTTTTGGTAATATCTTTTTGCAACTAAACGAGCTTTATAGTTATCTATGGTACCATTTGCCTTAACTTTTTTCTTAAGTACCCATTTACAACCAATAGCTCTATGATCAATAGGGAGTTCTACTAATTTCCATACTTTATTCTTTATTTTAAAATCAATACTCATAGCTTTCAATCATTTCTTCTAATCATCTGAATGAATTATCTCAGAGTAGGAACATGGGGTCATTAGATCGTTATTAGTTTTAGCCATAGAATTATAGTAACCTTCTAGATATAAAGGTTGTATCTTAGTTCTTAAAATTTTTCTTGGCTCATCATTAATGACTTCATATGTCTTAATAACTAGTTTGTCATTTGTCTGAATATCATCACTAAGTATTTTTTTTTCTCTAGGAATGTAAAAAAATCAATTGCATGTGACTTGTCTCTATGATTTCCTATAGGATCTTATGGGAATTAAGTTCTAATAATTCCTTACATCTAGATGCTTTGGAAAAATGTTTCTTTACCATTTTTGCACTAATACAAGGCTCACAAATGGGGTATTCAATTTTCTCTCTTTTAGGTTTTAGTCCTTTTAATAATCTACTAAACTTTTTTTTTTTTATGTCTCAAATTAGATGTCAGTGATATGCTAATTATCATAATCAGATGTCAAATACACATACAAAGAAGATGCATGCATTGCATTATTTGGCTTATCAAGCAAATACAAATCGTTGTTTATAGTTTTAATGACAAGTACTCTACCTTGCCTTCCTATGGTTACAACATCTACCTAACTTACTAACATAAATGAAAATCTTTTTCATATTCGGAGTACACTAAGTGCCAAAGACATAAAGTGATTTTTCAGAAGCCAATAGGATACGAAAGTGATCAATACTCAAAACATCAACATAAGTATTATTACCCATATACACAATGTTCTCCAGCTTTTAATTCATGGAGTTACTTGAATGCGCTCTTTCTCCTAAAGATGTGGGAGAAGATCCTGAATCAACGTACCATTATTCGTATCAGTGTCAACAATCATCGATTCAATGCACACATAGACACAACCATCAACTTTATTATTTTGAAGTCTTGATCAGGCTTTCTTGGAATGTGTCCTTTCTCCTTAGGCTTTGTGATGAGTGGTTAAAAAATCAAATTATTTCATGTATTTTGAAGGCACTAATCTTTTTTATCGATAATATTTAAGGTTTATATAGGAAATCATGTTAAAAATCAATTTCATGCCTTATGTTAAATATTTGCTTAATCCATGCATTTTGGCATACCTTTATGTGTAATTAAAGTAGCCTAATTATGTATAATTTAGTTTGTAGGTATCTCAAAGACAATTCAGTACAAATGAGGAGCAATTGTGCAAAATTGGGGGTCCATGTACACTCAAGATATGGAAGGGAGTAAATCACCAAAGTTTGGGACCAATCAGCCATCATGGCACAGCCAATAGTGGTGGTAGCATGATCGATAAATCACGACTAGCCCTGGGCCTTTTCCTAATAAATTCCCACTTGATGATGATGAAAATCGTTAATATCACACATGTATCAACCTTTGAATATGTTAATTGGGTTATAAATAGGCCATAGTTTTGAGAGCTCCACAATTGTAATTAGATTAAGCTAGTTTAGGACTTCTTCTTCTCCAAATCTTTGTAATTCTCTGTAATTTTGAGGAAAGAGATAGTGTACTTGAAGTTGCATTTAATAAAAGATTGTTTAATTGTATTTATTCTTATTTCATTCTTTATCTTGCAATGAAAAGTGGCTAGATCCCTCCATTAGAGAGGTTGATGAAGCCAAGAGCAAGAATGTTTTAAGTTCAATTTCTTCTATTTCAAATTCTTCTCAAATGATTTCAAAGGTTTAATGACTTTCTCCCTTACTTTGCTTATGTTCTTCTATACTAGTTATGCTTAACCTAGATGGATTAATCTTAGATAAGTTCAAGTTAATCCATGCTTAACTTTCATATCTAATTATTGAAAACCAAGTGATATATTATTGAAAATATGGTTTTAGTTCTTTAATGGACATCCTCAATGGATTGAGATAAGAGAGGACTTGAAATGGATTGAAATTGCCACTAAGGCTCTATTGTTCTTGGGGGATTCTCCTTCTCTAATGACCTTACTTTAAATTGTAGTCTCCCCAAATTTAATTTTTGTTTTTGTAGTTTTGTAATCAAACAACTCTTCCAAAATCGATTTTAAATTCTTTAGAAACTTTAAGCTTAACTAGTTCTTTATCTTTAGAGTATTCCCCACCGTCCCTGTGAATTCGACCCTTACTTGAAAAACACTTAAGGTTTATTTTATTTGTTCTTCTACATGTTGCTACCAATGAACTAATTGATGTCATTGCCGAGGATGGTGTCTCAAATCTTATTTTGAGGGAGTAGTCAATTTCAAGTTTTTATTCTTTTCTAGGGTTTTCCACCTTTCTGATTTTAAAAATTGAGGAGTACAATACACTCTAGAGACCCACACAATCATGTGGGAAAACTTTATGTGCAAGTACTCTATGCCAGGATGCACTACCACTGGTTCTGACAGTGGCACGACCTTACAAGACCATCTGCTTCTCTTCTTTTATCAATATTCTTCTTTTTTATTCGAATTTGGTTTTAATACATTCTATTTTCCAAATTTTGATTTACAATGGGTTTTGATCTCCTTGTTCTTCTTTTCTTTGTAGATTCTTGAAAATTGGATTTGGGTGCCCAAGAATGATCAAAATTGAAGGAGTGATCCAGAATTCCTACAACTCAAGTTAGATCCTCTAGCCTAAATTAGCTTAGAATTAGTTTAGTTGTTCATTTCTTATTAGAGGAAATCTACATTACTTGCTTGAAATTAAACTAACTTGAAACATAAGCACTTAAAGATAACCAAATGTTTACATGGAACTTAGTATGGGTTTAAAAAGGGAAAGATCACCTCACCATAGAGGGATTACTCAATTCCTTCTTAAGCCATAAAAATAAAAATAAAAAGAAAGTTGTTCTACTTTTTTTAGAATTTAAATGACTTAGAAAATAAAGAATTAAAGACGAGCTATTCTAAATGTTCCCTAGGAAACTTATTATGAACTTATATGGGAGATTACCTCATATGGAGAGATTACTCTCTACCACCCTAGCCATAAAGAAAGGAAAAAAAAAATGACTACATTGTTAACAACTTAAATACACATAAAAGTAAATAATGGGAGAGATAGAAGGGGGATTTGGAGCTTGCAATAAGCAAAAAACAAAAACAAAAGGTTCACTTCATATTGTTCTTCTTCCCTTCTCCCTTTCTTCTCTTATTCTTGGTCTAGGCTTCTAGGATGTATGAGAGAGCAATTGTGCAGAATTTTGGTACTTTTAGAAAGCTCTAAGAAGGAATTTTAACAAAATTTTGGGACTTAAACTTGCTTTTCTCATTTGCCTTGAAAGGGTCATTTAATTATAAGCTCATGGGAGACCCCCTTGGGCCCATTTGAACTTTTGATCCAATTTGAAGAAACATTGAAAAAGAAATTTCCCAAAATAAAGAGAAAGAAGTTGACCAAAATCTATTCAACCATCAAATCATTCTCAAAGCTCCATGTCCACATAGATTAAGAGAACCTAGTAAGTCGAATCAATTTGAGAGTATCTTAGAAGTGTTCAAAAATGTCCAAATCAATATTTTATTCTTAGAAGCTATCAAACAAATTCATTCCTATGCCAAGTTTATTAAAGATCCGACTATGATAAAGCATAGAACCTTTGTTCCAAGAGAAGCCATAATGGCTGCTCAAGCTTCATGTCTGATTTAGCAAACAATCACATCAAAATTTAAGGATCCTGGGTGTCCCACAATTACCATCCATATAGGAGGAATTGTAATAGAAAAACATTTATTGGATTTGGAAGGTAGTAAAAATCTTCTACATGTAAAAAGTAGATATCATTGATCGTTGCACAAAATTTTACAAATTTGAAGCTTATTTTCATATCTAAGATGAGGTTGATTCGTTTCACAAAATGAATAGCATTAGTATGTTGTTTTGATTTCAAGAATCTGTAGGTGCAGACGGATCAAAAATTAGAATTGAATCGATTTTGATATTATTGAAAAACTATTCAATTACAAGTACAGCTTTTGAATCAATCTTCTAATTTTAGGAATCTTTTGTGTATAAGCAGCAACTAATATAATCAATTGAAAGTACAACTCCCGAAGTTCAGCTTGGCTTGAAATGGGGTGAATGCACTTTAATTAAGTGTATGATCTAAACATAATTTTTGCCCCAAGTATCTTCAAGAGAAAACTATGTTTAACCCCTTCAACACATCTTTGTATTTTGTATTTGGCATTTGTCAATTAAAAAAAATCATTCCAACACATTTACTATCCTTTGAACTGTAGAAGATAAGCTTCTAAGATCAAGATACCAGATCGATGGTAATTGTATTTATGGAGTTGGTGTGTAAAAAAATTACACGGTCGTCTAAATGATGGGGGAAAATTGAGTTTGATTCTGTTGGGTTTGGTGATATAAAATCAATATATTCTTTTGTTTCTTGAGATGATGGGCTTTTCCACTTATGTGGGAGTATTTTGGGTATGGTCCTTTTATTAGCTTATGAGAAACAAAAGGGGTTCCTAGATGGTAGTTATTGTCTATAAAAGGGGGGTTTCTCTTTTGTTGAGAGTGTGAGAAAACATTGAGTCTCTATGTGGATATTTTTCTTCTCTTATAAAATCTAGATGCTCAAGATTCTTGAAGGTGACCTTCACGTTGTAGTCATGGGCTTGTGACAATGGGAGTGAGATCGATTTCTTTTTTGGGTTCTTATTAGAGTTGGGTGTAGAGATTTGGTGGGTTTCATTGGAGAGTTGGGGGTAAGTATAAACATCCATACTTAAAATTTCTTCCTTGAGTAGTGGATTTCAACTTGCCGACTTGCCCATGGATGTAGCCACATTGTGGACGAACCACGTATATCTTGTGTTGCGGTTGTGTTCATTTCTTTATTTTTTTTTCTTGTATTTGCTTTGCAACACATTTCTTGGGGTTTGGTTGTTGGAATTGATTGCTTTGGTGTTAGAAAAGATTAATTTCAATAATCAATTTCCGTGTGTGATTTCGGATCTAGTCACAATAGATTCTTGTTAATGATTAACCACAAGTAGTGACGAACAATTAACCCACAAACAGTGATTCTGGCCAATAAGCAACCCACAAAAAATAGAGAGGGATATTTTTTTCAATAATGTAATATTTCTACCCAAATCAAGAATGCGGAAGTGAAATTCAGGCTTCTTCTCTGATACCAATTGTAAGAAAACATGTTGAAATCAATATCGGAGAAGGACTGATTCTATAGTTGTATACCAGTGGAGTAAAGATAAAACCCAAGACTAGGTCGTTGTGGAAGATTGTCTGTATTCGTTGGTTGATCATTCACATAAATCTCTTCTCTCTTTATAGAATGGTCTATATGGACCAATATAGTTGGTTCTCTAACATTTCCAACATGTAACAATCCACCATTAGTAAGACCTAGCAAGGGTTTAGAAACCCCTCAAATGGCTAAAATCTTATTAATGTGTTCTTTGTTTCCATCTGTCAAAGATATACACACAATAAATGGCATTTACATCCATATATTAATCTAACATTTATGTTAATTTGGGTTTTTCGATAAGTAGTAGCACACTCGGTGAAACATTTCTTACTTCCCAATTGAGATTTGGAGAGTCATTCCATTATCTTGGGCACCAAAACCGAAGCCCACATTCCAATGACAAAACATCTAAGCATAGTTCACTCATCAGCGAATTTTGTTGCCACTCTTTAAGGTTACTTGTTGTATCATACACTTATTGCAATGTCTCCCACACTTCACACTTCTCAATCTCCTTCTTATTAAGGTTATGGGCCAAGCAAGTAGAATTATGTTAAAAGAAAAGAGAATTTACAGATTGCCTAATGCTTGGGAGGTCCATTAATTTGATCTCCAATAATTTGTTTCGTAATTTTCATTTCAAATCGTTCTTTGGACCTTTTATTAATATGAGGTGATTAATTGTAACACAAATATGGCATGTCCCTACTGCACTTTGACCAATATCCTGCAAAATTTAATCATCAAATATGAAGGAAAGTGAAGTAGTAGTTTTACTCCTTTAATAATAGATATATAATTTTGATAGTTATTTCTAAAATAAGAATTGTAGATACCTAAAATCTATCTAGACAATCCTAGGAATGTCTAGAAACTACAACAAAGATTAATTTGAGTTAAGTTAAAAGGGAAAGTAAAGATCAAAATATCATGTTGTCTGTAGTCCCAAGAGTAAAAAAGAAATAAACAAATTGAACTAGGTTCATTCCCAAGGAAAAGATGGCACCCAAATATGCCAAGTTCAAACCCATGGAATGGCCTAGGCTAATTTCCTTTATCTACTACGTGAAAAATTAAGGGGTAAATTCGAGGCCAAATTCAGTCAAGTTTGCTTGGATTTAGCCAAATTTCACGGATAATGGCTTCACATTTACCCCCATTTTTCACGTAGTTTGCCTATCCCTAGGATCATAACATAAACCTATTATATCTTGATCCCCATTCTCACATGACACTTCACCCCTGAAATTGTAGGTAATTTTACTACTTGGCAAAATCTTAGGTAGCCCAAGAATGCCTAAATAAAATATCTTACATCTTCCCAAATGCTTGATAATAAAAATTACACAAAATACCAAGAGACGTTTAAGTTATATTTATTGTGGGGGATTTATCGGATCTCCCACTCTCCTCGAGTTGGTATTACTGATCATTGATCCTCGAATTACATGTCGATTTTTTCACTTTCTTCGATCTTCTTTCTTGACTGGACTCTGACTTTCCAGTCATTTTCTCTGTTAGTCTCACCTGAAAAGACACTAGTGTTGTGTCAGCCAAGGGACCTCTGATGATTAAGTTAGAATTTGACAAAAATTGCAGAGTTAAAGAGAAAAGATTTAGAAACAGAGTAGTGTTGTGTTTTCCTGCCTTCTCTTGAGGTGGGAGAAGTCTCCATAGTTATAGAATTAGCTCATTTACTTTGAGCATGTAACCTCTTCTCATGATGTTTGTCTTTAATGACCCATGATGTCATTATGAGCTACTTTTTCACTTCATAATGGCTTTGTAACTGACAAGAGTAGTGACTTTTATTCTATAGTTGATTTGAATCGGTGTCTATTTTACTCCTCAAATTGACTCAGCCATGTTATATACATGAGGTTTATTATGTCGATAGCTTTACTCTTCCCTTTGATGCTACTCGGGTAGCTATTAGTTATAATGTTTGATAGAGATCATGTCTCTTTTTAAACGATTGATCCTTATACTATGTCAAGGGATTGACTCCTAAGGGAAATCAAACCTTTTTGAGATACGAACGTGGTGAAGGGGTCAGTTCCCAAGGGTGGAACCAATCCTCTTTGAGGTTGTAAACGTCGAAGGGGTCAACTCCTAATAGGAAGGTCGAACCTCCTTGAGGTTAAAAACATTGAAGGGGTTGGCTCCCAAAGGGAGGCCGAAACTCCTTGAAGTTATAAATATTGTAGAGGCCAGATTCCTTAATCTGAACCGGGTGGGGCATAGGTTTGACCCATTGTATTCGTTCAATCGGGTTGGGATGTTATTTTCTTTAAACCCTGGGACTAAATATTTTTGGCTCATACATGTATAATCTTCTTATCGGGAAGAACTCTACTCAAGTCCTATACTTGGTTTGAAGAATTATTCATAAGGAAATGAGATCGGATCAATTTGTCCAACAATTTATATAATCTTGGGAAAGTTATAAATAGCCATGAATGATAAGTTATCTTCAAGCCCTTGTCATTGTCAACTTGACTTAATTCAGATATCCTTTAATTCAAGTTAAGTTGTCAAATTTTAATTCTAGGATAATTAATTTAGACACACTCCTTCACATTTTGGTGAATATTCGGGTTATTAACCAGGGCTTAACCTTAATCTTCTCTAATGAATTAATATAAAATGAGCTAAATACCTTATCTCTAACATATATGTAGACACCCCATTTTTGCACTCGCCTGATTAATCAACTCGTCAACCCGATCGCAATGATTCCCAATGATGGATGTGTATTCCGTTACTTTATTTTGTTACCAGATATGTTTCAGAAATCCGGATGAGGTATCTCGAACTGACAAAACCTTAGAAACCACGCTACGCTAGGAAAACACAACCCCAGAAACATAGAAATCATCATCTTGCAGACCAAAAAGAAGCTTCACGATAAAAATCACTAAAATTGATCAAATTACCAAAATACCCCTGACATCAAAACAACCCTAGAGCCTACGTTACGCTTAGGAAAACTCTCTCGAACAATAAAATAATAAATTGAAACCAAATAAATCATTTCACCAATTTTAACAGAATTCGACAAAATTACGAAAATACCCCTCATAAAGTTCACGACCATTTCACACAAAAAATTTCATAAATAACACAAACCAATATTTCCATTGAATTCCTTACGAAAAATCGATTCTAAAATATCCTAGAACATTAAAAACTGACTTAAAACGTGAAAAGTCCTCTCCGGGGGCAAAACGGTAATTTCACAATTTTCATGATAAAAAATTTCGAAATTAATAAATAAAACATTAAATAATTAAATTGAAACATTAATAAAATTAATTTAAAATTTTGAATTAAAAAAATCGATCAATCGGGCTCTCAGGCAAAATTGTTGAGGGTTCGTGAGATATTTCTTTAAGGACCCCTCAATTTGGGGGTCCAAAGAATTAAAGATATTTTAGAGGGGGGTTCTCCAAAAATTAAAAGTAAATCAAGCAAGACTAAAGTCAAGGTATTAAAGTCAATCAAGTGAGACTGAAGTCAAAATTAAAGTCAATTAAGCAAGACTAAAGTCAAGATATTGAAAGTCAATCAATTAAGACTAAAGTCAAAACATTAAAAGTCAATCAAATAAGATCAAAAGTCATAATAGAGATCTAATTAAATAATAACTCTATCTAATAGAGTTCTAACTTAAAAATAATTCTACCTAAAACAATTTGAATTAAAACACAATTCTACCTAAAACAATTCTAATTAAAACACAATTCTACTTAAAACAAGTCAAACTAAAACACAACTCTAATTAAAAGATCTCTAATTAAATACTAACTCTATCCAAATCAACCCCTAAAAACATCTATAAATAGAGGTGCTCACACCCTATTTTCGTATAAAATTATAAACCTTAGGAGAAGTAGGTCTAGAAGCTCCCCTAGCCCCCCATAAACCCTAGTTTTGGAGCCCCAACTCCTTAGCTAACATCCCTCCTTCAATTTTAGTCTAGAAAACACCCAAAAGCCTTCTAAAAACACTCCCAAATCCTCAATGAACTTGAAGAGTTTAGATTCAAAAATAAGGAGATACCTTGCCTCGGAGATCCGAAGTCAAATCCGGAAATAGAACGAAGCAAGGGAGCACGGTACAAGGAGCTCTTTTTGTCAGATCTGAGGGAATAAAGTCCTTGCATCGGAAAGGTATTTTTTTTATTTATTTTTATCTAGGTTTTAGCAATGTAATTTACTTGGGAATTTAGTAGAGACCGACTTTGGCCGGGCGGGATTGGTGCCTAACACCTTCCAATCCCGTAACATGATCCCCGAATTCAGTTTTCTTGGTTTTAGATTAGTTTTTATCCGTTAGAGTCATTGATCGGTTCCTAGACCGTAATAACTAGGTGGCGACTCCCAAACCTCAAGGGTCAAAAGCGGATCCGCGCACCCCGCGGATCGAGGGCGCTTTCAATATAAAAGAAAACCCTTAGATTTTTCTTCCCCAAAATAGTCATTTTCAACCTAATTATAAAAATTTTTGCTCTTCTTCTTCAACTTTAAGATTTTATCTACTTCAACCTCTAAAAAAAATAAAATTGTACCAACGTCTTAAACCTTAAGATTCTATCTACAACCTTTAAATCTCAATAACAAAATAAAAAAGTTTGAAGTAGAAGATAATGGAATTTTGAAATGAAATCAAATCAAGGCTTTCCTACTAGGGATTAAGGTGAGGTTCAAAAAGATAGATTGAAAATGATGTTTGATAATTAAAAAATTATTTACCATAGAGGTTGAAGTAATGTTTTAAAAATCGAACCGACAATCAAATCGAAATTTTGCTTAACTGGGTTTGACCAAGGTTTAATTTGGTCAAATGAATTTCTCATTATATATATATAAATAATAAAATACAATTGTAGGGCCTAATTTGCTACAATTTTATTGGGGGAAGGGGGAGGGGGGCGATAACCGTCCTCTACAACTATAGTGGGTGGGGTCCACATTACTCTCTTTATTGTCTTTCCCCTTAACCTCCCTCAATTTTATTACATGTCCCCTCCTTCCTCATATTTTCAATAATATCCTTCCAATTTTACTATTTTTCCTCTTTTATTCAATATCACTCCTTTAACTTTACTAAATTTTCTCTTTTAACCTTTTAACCCACTTTATTGTCTTTTCCCATCTCCCCCTTTATTAATAATACCTCTCTAACTTTATTATTTTTCTAATCTACCCTCTTAATCCCAAATATTTTTAATAATACCCTCCTATTTTATAGTGAAGGACAACTTAAAATATTAATATATAAAAAATAAATAAACAATATAAAATTTAAGAAACTAAATTGGTTTAAATAATATAAAATTCTAAATTCCAAGATTATTTAATAAAGGGTAATTGGATTAAAAATAACAACCAACGTCCCCAACAAAGAGAAATTTTAAGGATTTCATGGCATTTTTGATTACTTAACTCTTTAATGGATTTTATTAACATGTAACTGTTCGTTGCAGATTATCATGCAAAATAAAAGAGAACAAAAATACAAAAATCCTTGGCAAGCAAAGGTCGATCCATAGAGACAACGTTGATCCAATAGTTTTTAACTTAAAGAGATCAAGGATAAGGTAACTAATTTTAAAACTTATTCAAAAGGAATTTTAAATTAAACAAAAAAAAAACAGAAGAATAAGATCACAATTTAAAGATTAGATCAGTCAAATCCACCACAAGCAAGTAAACTCGTAAGTTTATTAATGTTTATTTTTATCTCAATCCAACTAACAAAGCTTATGTTGTTGGATTGGAGAAAGATTCTATTAGGCACAATTACAAACTCAGAAAATTGTGATTTAAATTAATAAGATAAAATCAAAAGATTAATATGATATTTTATCTAAGTATAAACCATCAAACCATAAATAATCAAATCAGATATGATGATTCCTACTTAATAAATCATTATCACAGATAAACATTGAAACACGGATATAAAAAAATAAGTTGATTATGATGATCTTGCTCATAACTTCATTGACTTTTCTAATGGAGGTCTAATCACAAATCATCGCAAGAACCATAAAATCAAAAATAAATGAAAATAAGTGATTAGAAATGATTGAATGGAGAAATAATCTTTTTTTATTGTTCTTTGTCTAAAATTGACAGTATCTCTATCCAATTACAAAGTTTGAACAAAAAATAAGCTAAAAACCTAAAAATTGAAAAATATAAAAAATGAGGTAGAAGAAGATAGGAAAGGATAACCTAAGAAGAGATGAAATATGATTTTTTGTTCTGGTTTGGTCTCTTATTTATAGAGACCAAATTAAGATTTCATAGATTCGAAGAACTTCCGTGTTTTACAAAGAGTCTAAACCCTACTCTGTTACATCACAAATCATGCCGCCATAAAGTTACATAAATCTCGAGGCAAAGTCTATCGACATCACCCCACCATAGAAGAAGATCTCGATACCATGATTAGTGTGGGCCCAATAAGTTTGGATTTTAGTCTGTAGTCTTGTCTTGGGTCCTGGAGTGCAATGTACTTCTTCATTCGTCTTGGTTTATCCTTTTTTATCTCATGGCTTTGACCTATAAAAATAAATAAGCAAAATTAGGCCATCATAATTTATTCAAAAATAATAATAAACATGGAGTATCAATGAACTATGCCTATTTAGGAGATTTAGTATATGATTAAGCCTTAAAATTTTTGTAAATAGGGCCCTAGAAACAACTTTCTAGGTCTTGATCAGTAACCTTTGTGTACATGTTAAGACACATTTCAAACAACTTTGAAATATGCATTTCAGGATATTTTTTGTAAAAAAAATTGAGGGCATTTTGGTAAGTAAAATACATTTTGGAAGTCATCTTACCATGTGCTTCAAAAAGAGTACATGTTGTGGTAACTCAGACTTCAATTTAAAAATGTTCAAATAAAAAAGACCTTAAAAAGAACGGAATTTTTTTTTTAAATAATTATTTAATTAATATTTATTAAAAATTAATTAATTTTTTTAAAAAATATACTAACTAGGTCTTTGGACCACCTTAGTTGAAGTTTACGAGTTTACCCTCGTCAAACTAGGTCATTTGATCGTTTAGTTTCATTTTTATTAATAAAAATTTAAATCAAGGCAATCAAACGACCTAGTTTCATTTTTTAAAAATAAAATGTTGAAACAAGGTAGTCAAATGACCTAATTTCAATTTTTTTTTAAAATAAAGGGGAAACAAGGTGGCAAACAACCTATTTTCAATTCTTTTAGATAAAAATTTAAAACAATGTGATCAAATGACCTAGATTGAAAAAAATTACAATATTTTCAGCAATGGGTAGAAAATTGAATGAAAAAAAGCAATTCGACGGCCAATTTTTCGTTACAACGGTCCATTTTTCACTTATAAATATGGGATGAGATTTCTTAAAGTCCGACAAGCCACCTTATATTGAAGTAAGAGATTTCTTAAACAAGACGGTCAAACGACCTTCTTTCATTACAAGACAATCAAAGGACCCTGTTTTGAAAGTTTGTATGTAACAAGACGGTCAAAAGTCCTTTTTTTGAAAGTAACATACAAAGGGTAATTTTGGTATTTGAAGATTTTATTTCTCTAACAACACAGTCAAACGACCTTCTTTCGTAACAAGGTGATCAAATGACCTTGTTAGTATCTTTTTTAAAAATAGTTAAAAATCATTATTTTTTTAATAAATAATATAAAAAATAATTTTTTTTAAAATAATTTTGCTAAAAAAGAATGCTTCAAAGGCTGACACTTTGTCTAGTGTGTTGATTAAGAAGATTTCTTTAAAAAATCACAAAAAAGGCATAGGTCAAGTTAAATTTCTTTACTCAATTTTGGTTCATTGAATTAAGAATCGATTCATAAACACGATTGGTTTTCACTGTACAACTATAAAAATCGATGGTTCTTAAGAAAATTATTCTCAATGAACCAAACTGAGATTTCTAAGAAATTTGGTTAGATTAGTCAGACCTGTCGAACCATAGGTCTAGTTTGGTTTTAAAACATTGGTTTGAAAAGCTGGAAGATGACTAGTTATGGGAGACAAATTCAGAACTTATAGTTACACTAGAGTTCACCCGTGCTTACGGTACAGCCATCCTCTTTGGGATTAAAGGGGTAAAACGAAAAAAAAATAAAGTTGGGGGTATTATTAAATATTTTTTAGGTTAAAGGGTAAAAGATAAAAAATAATAAAGTGCTCTAATTGAGGAAATATAGTAAAGTTAGAGGGGTGAAGAGGAAAGGCATAAAGTGGGCCCGACAAAAATTGTTAGATGGGACATTTTTTGTAGTCAGATGAAAGTTTGTCCAACTACAAAAGCAGGCCCCACTAATGTGTTCTATTATGAGAAACAATTTTCTTACTTAGTAAAGATTTTAAGCCTTACTAAGGACCTTTTTACGCAAATGGATTACAACATTAGTAGCCCAACACCATAGCCCTCTAGATTTCATAAAAAAAAAAAGATCCAAAAGAAAAACAAAATTTTTTTTTCTTTCTTTTAGGCGCAATCCAAGGTTTTGAAAAGGGATGGCTACCAACTTCCATATAACTCAAAAAATTTAAAAGTAAAATACAACGGCAAAAAATTAACTTTTTTTTTTTTTAAATTTTATTTTCAATGTTCATAGAATTTGTGTCCTCTACAGCCCTTAAACATCAGATCATGCTTTTGGATGTCACATGGTGGGCCCAAGGACCCTTTGTAAGAATGAAATCCTCACTAACTTGGTAAGGGTAGGACGCAGGCTCTTGTATTATACATATATTTAAGACTAGGGCATTTAGGTCATTTTTTACTAGGCAATAAGAGAGGACCTACGGTTCAAATGCAAAATTCTCCCTCTCCACTTCACTCCAAACCCTAAAAAAGTTACTCACCTAACGTTGCAGAACTCATCAGAGCTTTTTCAACACCTTGACGTCCAACCTCGCTACTCAGAAACAACTTCTTCCATCTGTTGTTCGCCTCTTGGAAAAAACCCTACCCTCCTTTCCACGATCTCCATACCAAACCTCAATTTCTCCATTAAAAACTTGATTTATTATCACAATTTAAAGTCCTATCGAAATAAAAAACAAAAAACAAAAAACAAAATAAAATCCAAAAAAAATGAAACCAGATCACACAAGTGTCACCCTAACCAGAACCTGTAATCAGAAAAATCCTTCCAACTTTAGAACACTCACCACTAAATCCAAAGCCTCTCTTTGACAAACCCACTTCGTTGATCATTCGATACAACCACCACAAACAAATTTATAAAACGAAAAGAAAAAGAAAACATTTTTGTTATTTTTCTTTCTCAAATAAAGAAATACAAACCCTTGAATCCCTCTCTTTCAGTCACTTCCTATGATGGATCATCAGTTTCAGGAAACCGAGGCCTTTGTCACACTGCAGGGAGACAAGAACAAAGAACATTCGTCTTCGTTGGATTTAAACAGTATGACTCACCACCTTGTTGGCACTGAGTTGGGTGGCGAGTCGAGTTTTGGAGCGATTCGGAGGAAACGCATGCCAAGGCAGCGCCGAAGAAGCACTAACTACGCTCTGCCATACGCATCTCCTCCCATCTCCCACGTGCAAACCTCACCCATCATGCCTAGTTCTCACGTGCAAACGTCACTCAACATGCCCAGTTCCCACATGCAAACCTTAGCCACCATGCCCAGTTCACTCATGCCAACTCTTCGTTCTGTGATATATCCCCCTCAACCATCTCCTGTAAGCCATAATTTTTCTTTTATTTTTATTTTTTGTTAAATATTTGTAAGACTTATTTTTTTTCTTTTATCTTCTGTCTTAACTTTCAAATTTGTTAATGAGATCGGATTCATGGGATATATGGATCGTAATGGTGGGGTTTGTTTTATTAGGGTGAATTACCATTTCGTGAGCTGAAAATGAATTATTTACGATTCTGGCAAAGTGTTCATTTTAATTTTTAATAACCAAAACGTGAATGATCAAGTTTTTGTTTTAAAAAAAAAAATTCAGAATGGTAAGTGGTTTAAAGTGACAATTTCGCAGGTTTAAAGTGACTATTTCCTATTAATCACTTTAAACCTGTTACATTGTCACTTTAAACCTGCAAAATAGTCACTTTAAAAACCTCCGAATTCATTGTTGTTCATGTTTTGGTAATTAAAATGAACAGGGACCTGAATTGTAAATTCATCAAAAGTTGATCACTTTTTCATAAATATCCCCTTTTATTATGAAATTTCCTGTATTTAATTTATGCTTATATAATCCTTTAAGGCTTGTTAAACAGATTGTAGTTTGATTTTATTATTACATGTTTCTGCCTTTTAATTTGTTTGAAAATATGTTGGTTTAAATTAGTGTGTTAAACTGATCTCCTCCTTAGTTAAAAAAAAAAAAATTTGGGATTATTTATTAGAGGAGATATGATTAGTATTTGTGTCATAGGTATAATACTTCTTATTTTTTTTCATCCTCCCCTCTCCAATCCTCCTAAAAAAGGGTAGTTTTTAATCTTCATCTATCCACCAGATATCTTCAACCCATACTGTTAGGATAAGGCTTATGATGATGTGATGTATCTGTCAAGAAAGGAAATGAGAAAAAAAAAATAAAGAAAGAAGAGAATTGAAAATATTTTTCTTTGTTATTTTTTTTTATTTTTTATTTTTTTTTTAAATATGTAATGCAGGCCTGCATTTATAATGGCTACTTTGAAGTTCAGAGAAAAATTACTTAGATTAAAAAAAATAAAAAATAAAAAATCCTTATATTGAAGTAATTTGTTAAACTTCCATGTGCTTCAAATGCTGAAATCAATAAATAATTTTCTTCTTTTCTTTTGGGTGTTTAAGGATTGAGTGTTCCCACCAATTACTCGGAATTCAGAAAATATAAATAATACCTTTTACGAGGAATTTTCATTTTTGTTATCATTTGGCGCGTAAATTAGGAAAAGGGGGAATAATCTCAACGTGCGTCCAAGTATAGAGGAAACCCCATGGAGAAAGGTAGAAGGACATTCATCATTGCTGTCATTTTCATCTTTTCTATTTTACATATGTTGTCCCATTTCTAGAGACAACAATGTCGAAAAGCATTCATTGGTCATCAAATTAATTATAGATATCAGATTCAGACCTAAATATTTTAGGTAAAAAAGATTACCCTCACCCCTAGACTTAAATCTCAATGAAGATCTCTCTCTTATTTCATGCAAAATGTCTCCAATCTAGGAGGGGTTTCCAGATCAAGACCCTCTGACAATCAAGTTAGCATGAAATCAAGAAGGATTAGGCTAGAGAATGAGTCAAAAAGTCTCCTACTTCTATGTTGATTCTCTTATTTATAGATTGAGAGAATCCATCTACTTTTGGCAACTCTCCTGGTGAACTTCTTGCCAAACTTTCCTTCATTTTAGTTTCATTTTCTGTTACCTTCTAATCTTATCGTTGCTTTTTACGTGTTGATTTGAATCTCCTCTCAATTTGAACTAAGAACTTTTCTGTGATTAAAACTCTATGGATCTTAGAATATTACGATTTTTTTTTTTTTTTTCTGTGATCTTCCTTTAGTGAATGATCACTTGGCTGCTCGGCTTCAGTCACATGTCACTCTAACTAAGCCTCTTTGGGACTTAGAGTAGTTGACGCGTGGGTTGCCTTAACTTAAACCGCTCATCAGCCGAGTTAATCCTGCTCTATTGTTAGTGCACCACGTGTAAATTCTGACTCAGCATTTTCGTGTAATAGTGGCCATGTGGAAGAATCTTGTTGGTCCAGTTGCAATAATTCACCCATAGATATATCATATATTGGTTTATTAATTACATTATCGTTAATACACACTTTTAGAATCAAATAGTATGCATGCAATCCAATTTCTTTATTCTCAAATATTTTGATCAACATTATACTAATTATGATGTGATTTAGGTTCATAATGTAGTAGTATAAACTATATACAGTTGTTAGATCATAGTCTTTGTTCTATAGAGAATTGGGAGTGGTGATAATTAAAAAGAAAAGGATATGGTCATTGCTTTAATTTCTTGCTTATAATAGAATAGAGAAATGCATTGCATCGTTCTTCCAATACACGAATTTATCAAACAATTGACATATTATTCCATGTTGGATGTGTCCAATTTTCAAAGACAAGTTGCGTGCATTATCATTCCAAGATATAATCAATTTTCCATGGATTAGTGTTTTTAACGGCATGTGAGACTTACGTCTCAAGGTTCATCTCAGGTTAGACTGATTGAAAATATCTTGATGCATAAGGGATAGAAATGTAAAAATAGTTATCCTACACTTTAGCTCAAAAGGCATCCAAATGCACATGCCTTAGAGCATCTCCAATGCTAATGCTAAACTTTCCTTTAGCAATTTTATTTTTTGAGATAATAAAGTGTGAAAATCTCATATTTGACATGTAGCTCTCCAATGCTTCATCTCAAAAAAAAAGCCATTAGTATGATTTGGATGGCAATTTGACAAAAACAAATATAACAAAAAAGATATTTTTTAATTTGTTTGGATGGAAACTTGGTCAAAAGAAAATTTAAAACACACCTTTTATAACCTAAAAGCCACTTTAGCAAATTATGAGATATGTTAAAACTAATGCCAAATATAGCATTGGTTTTAACATATGTTATATTTGAGAGACCATTTGAGACAAGAGTTGGAGCATAATTTTCAGAGGCTATTTCAAAGTTTGGAATTGCCATCCCAATTTGAGACACTGTTGGAGATGCTCTTAGTGTGATGCGTCACTAAGGAATATATGCTTTTTGGTCAGTGTATATCTCACCTTATTTTTTTATTTTTTATATCTTAAAATTATATGTCAGTCGTGTCTTCTATTTTCTTCCTCTATTTTTCTTATTATTATTATTTCTTTCTTCTTTTCTTCTATTTCTTCGTTGTTGCTGGCATGCAACATAATTGGATCACATAGAAATAAATTAAAATAAAAATATAAGCAAAGAAAATTGTTGAAGTGACTTCAATGCATATATATATAATTTTTGTACTATTTAATACTATGTAGAGAAAGTAATTGAAAAATAATATGCAGTGTTATTTTTCCAATAAATATAAAATAGATATTTACTGCATAAACTTTCAATTATTCAAATATATATTTTTTTGTTAAAACATAGAACAGTAATATTTTATACTATAACTAAGTAATATAGGGGATTAAAACTTGGAATTCGATTGGGGATTTGAAATTTGTGGTGGTAATCTTTTTTCGCTGATCATTTAATGGGTAAATTGAAAAAGCTCAACATGGGGGACCAAAAAAGCAATATCATAACTTGGTCTCTGGCATCTACTATAGTCTTTCCTTGTGGTCGTTGCTTTAGAATCTCACAAGTTAGGTATGCAATTCAATGCATTGTTCCTTGTTATCAAATATCACCGAGGATGTCACAATCTTGTTGGTGAGCCTACCACGGATAGGGAAAAGGTTGTTGAGACAGAGGGGTCAAAGTGGTGCCATCATGTGTGATTGATAGAATGGCAGGGGAAGTTGTGAGCTTAGTCCCACATTGGTAGGGTAGACGTTCAGAACTTAGGCTATAAGGGTAAGCTCGACCCTTTTATGTAAGACGCATTTTAAAACTGTGTGGGGTAAACCCAAATCATACAATATCTTACAAGTGTGGGCCAGGGACGCTACAAGTGATATTAGAGTCGAGGATAGCCCATCCTATTATGTGGGGAGAATGCCACGATCCCGCTAGTGTGCTTACCTAGGACAGGGAAAGGGTTGTTGGCACCGAGGGGTCGAAGTGGAGCCATCCTGTGCAATAGATAGAATGGCAGGGAGAATTGTGAGTTTAGTCCCACATTGGTAGGGCAGACGTTCGGGGCCTGTGCTATAAGGGCAGGCTTGACCCTATCATGTACAATTCATTTTAAAGTCGTGCAGATAAAACCCAAAGCGGACAATATCTTACAAGTGTGGGCAAGGGATCCAACAAAGCAATTGCCCAACTAGATCGCAACCTTCCTAATTTTTCCATTTTTAATATTAAATAATTATGCATAATTTTATTTATTTAAAAATATCATGCACGTAAGGCTTATGCCTTAAGGCGCTTTGGCCAGCTGGGTGCCTTGTCTCACATCTCAACATATGTAACATTGGTATTGTCTAATGAGAGCAAGTGGTGGACTTTCAAGTGAATTTATTCTGATTTTAGATCTTTTTTCTTTGTTACCTTGTAATACTAGGAATATAAGTCAATAGAATTAGACACTATGAAGCTATAATAAGTTCTATTGATTGAATGTCATCTAAATATAACAGTGGTTTCATATTTTGGGTGCTTGGTGTCTTTTCTGATTCTGCTATCTGGATTTGAATGTTTTAGTCATGTTTCTTCCTCCATTTAAATTCTAACTTCAAAGATATTGTTTAGGTTTGATTTGATGACTCTAATGATCATTTTGCTTTAGGAAATTAATGGGAGGAGGTTGCGATTCCTTCTTGAGAAAGAATTAAAACAAAGCGATGTGAACTCGCTCGGGAGAATGGTACTCCCAAAGGTTTGCAATTAAACTTTCCTACATTTAAATTTATATAGTTGGTGTCATCTAATTAGGAATATCCCATTTCAAGCACATTTAGAAGAAGTGATTCAGTGGTTGGTCTTTTATAACCCACCATATCTGCATTTTCTCATGCACATTCTATGCCACGTCTATACTTCATTTGGTCTTGGAACCTTACAAAAGATATCATGGGGAAATTTGGCTTTCAGAGAGCAGCGGAAGCGTTCCTCCCTAGGCTTGATGCTAAGGAGGGGTTCATTATCAAAATGGATGATATGGATGGCCTGCATTTCTGGAACTTCAAGTACAGGTCTGAGTTTATCTTCTTCTCTATGATTCACATATGGATGCAATAAGGCATGACAGATATGGGTAAAGCATGGATATATATATCTAGCTATGCCATCGTGTAGACCACTTAACTAGTGTTGTTTTGAGCCATCAAATATAGATAAAAGAAAAGGCTATAGGAATATCTAACCATATCCATGTTCATATAGTTTGGATGGGAATCGATAATGATGATGATGCTAAGGGATTGTATTTATGTGTTTTGAACCTTCTTTCTCCGGGGTCCAAGGTAACCAATATATCCCCAAACCCACCCGCAGTAGAGTATTCTTTGAAGTGTGAATAACACGTTCAGATGAAGGATAGGTAGGCAAATTGATCGGGCATTTTCCAATGCAACTAACTGATGACGATGATGGATACAACCACATGGAAATAGTGTGGATGCTTTAGCAACTCATGCTTTCAATTCTTTTGATGTTCTTGTAAATTTCCCTCTATTAGTTAAAAAGGCTTTTGCTGGTGATTTGTTGGGGCTCCCAACCCCCAGATAGATGTAATGGACTTTGCCTTCCACTTAGTTTTTTAGAACTAATATTTCTGCTTGATAAGCAAAAACAAAAAATAGGAAACTTTTGGCAGTAAATTTAAGGTTCTAATATCATATGGTTCCACATATTTTCACCAAGGTATTCCTTCTCTCTTTATCTAGTCATAGTTGATCCATCTTAAGTTCTCTTCTCGATTCAGATTTTGGCCAAACAATGGTGGCCGAATGTATATCCTCGAGAATACAGGTGAGTTTATTATTGCTTATAACTTGCAAGCAGTGACCATTTTCTTCTATTTCTGGTTCTATTGGCTAAATTCAGGTTATTTGTATTGACTTGAATGTTCCGTTCAGGTGAGTTTGTCAGGTCACACTGCTTACAAGTTGGAGATTACATGATGTTATACAAAGATGACCAAAATGAGAAATATGTAAACCATCCTGCCCACTACAAATTTTCAACTATTTCCTTGCAAATCTTAATTTCTATTAATTTAATTAGTTACCCCAGAAAACTAATTACTGGTGTTCAATTACATTGTTCCTCAGATCATTCAGGGTAGAAAGGCTTTCGATCAAGGTGCATTTTTTGATAATTGCAGAAAAAATTTCTTATATGATATCAATACTCCAGTCGCTCCTGATTTTGAGGCAAATAAACCAAGTTACTTCCATTACCCCATGATGGAAAATGATAATACATTGTCTCTCTTCAACACCACTTTCCCGGATGAGTCTCCAATGGACATAGCAACGCTTGAGCCATTGACGAGCTTTGAATCTATTGAGCAATTTTCCCTTGACGACTTCCCATGAAGTTTGTCAATGTTTCCGTGGTACTTTAATATGTAATTGTGAGAATGACTTCGTAAGCACAGGACCTTGAACTATTTTAAGTGTTGGTTTATTGTATATGGAACTGTTAGTGTACTCTGATGTTATTACTCCATTTTTTAATAAAATGGTAGCAAGGGAAAGATTTATGAAATATTTTCTTTAGATGGATACAAATAGATATTATAGATATCAATCTACTTTTTATTCCTGAGCAAGAGCTTGCTGGTAGTAAAAAATGATAAGGAGCTCAAGTTTCCAATGATATTCTCTATTAGCTATTTCTAAGTATAGAATCTATAATACTATATAAAGTGAAGACACCTTTAAGGTTATTTGCAGGTTTCTGTCAATTGTCATCTTTTTAATTTTCCCTTTAAAAAATATCCTTCAATTTTAAAAAAATTAATTATCTCATTACAGTTATTGTATTGTATGTTTATGTTACATTTAATTATCAAACAGAATAAAGAACTTTCAATAACAGAAGACTTATCTTTGGACAGAGTAAAAGAGAGAAACATTATTCATTTAACTCATGCAAAATCTTTGGGATAAAGTTTTTTTAGTTGTGGGTGTCGTCTTTGTATGGATCTTGTTGTGTAAATATTTCTATTTTAATGCTTGTTTTCTCTATTTTAAAATTGAATTATGATACATTATTATACATTTAATAAACTTCCCTTACAGTTTTTAAGAAGTCGATAAGTTTCAATTCCTCAGCTAGTTTGCAATATATATATATAAAAAATGAATCATTAGAGAGTTTTACTGGTTGTATATTACTTAATTTATTCATTAAAATATATACCATAACAATTGTCATCACTTGAGCTTCATGTGCATCACAGGTGCTCCTCCGCCAGCTTATATCTAAAGTAAAGGCACCTATAATTCTTAATTTGGAGTTCAACTAATTTTTCCAAATATATTATTATAATAACTTAATTTATTATGGTTATCACTAAAATACAGTTATGTAAATAATTATTTTAAGTTACCATGGGAAACCTGTTATTTGAACATTTATTCATAAAAACAAGAATAATGATTTTCTAACTTCCCCTCTAACATACACCCCCCTATGCTCCCATCAGAGAACCGTACCTCGAGATATACAAAATCATAATTATCTTGTGTATCCCAAGGAAAATGATCTACAATTCTGTATATGGGCCGTATGTCGGGGGGGCATCAAATTATCACTACTCTAAAAACAACAGCTCAAACATGAAAATTATTTGGATATCATGAGCACACAACGTGCTCCTCAAAGTCACTAATTAGTTGAAGTGCCCAACCTTTTAAAGAAAATCACATACATAATCCGATCATCAACAGAAAATGCAAAACTCCTTTCAAGGTGAAATAACTATTTATATTTCTAAACTTCAAAAGATATGAGAGATAAATGCATGTTTCTCCTCATCTTTCATAATCCGATCATTACCTAGGCATTGGTGATGTAGAAAATTAAACCTGACATAGCGGAAGCGTATGAATCAATAGATTAAATAGGTTGTGTTCAATGGAACACTCTAAATCAATTTGAATCAATAGATTCAATTAATAAACAAGCAACAACTTAAAAGAAAATAAAGCATAAAGCTAAAAAAGTAATTAAAAGAGGAAAGATAATTAAATTGATTGATTTTCGAATTTGGAGCTCCTTATATAGATAACTCCAGCATAACAACTTGTAATCCCATTAAAATATCAAAAATTAATATTCCTAACCTATTTATAACATAATACTAGCTTTCTAATCCTATTAGAACTCGTATTGGAGACTTTTAAGCATTTCTAATTATAGTCTAAATAATAAAAATGAATTTAAAATAAATTAGAAACTAATAAAGAATTAAACTCTTAACTTAACTATGAAATAGAAATCCTACTAGAAGTAGAAATAAAAATAGAAATAGAAATAAAACCTAATAGAATTATAAAACTATTTAGAGGTATAGATGTCCTACATCAGGCCCCATTTCTTTGAAAAAACTCATCATCAAGTTGTTCGTGAAGACCATTTTTTTCTTTTTTTTTCATTCATCCCTCACTCTAATCCACTTCCAGTGATATCCGTTCTTTATACTTAGATTGGAGAATATAATTGACTATAGCTTATGATCAGGCAAATTCTTCACATAAACATTATCATTTATCTTCTTCAAGATATGAAGGGATTTAATTTTCTTCAACTTAGTCTTATTGTAAGTTTTAGCAGGAAAATGATATTTACTAAGATAAACCATGACTAAGTCTCCTTTATCATACCTCTTGAATCTTCTATAGACACCAATTTTATACTTGTTAGTAGAAGCTTCAAGATTCCTTTTCACTTGTTCCTTCAATATGTCATATTCTTTTAAATTCAACCCATAACAGGACAGATTTGGGAGACTTGCATTGGGTACCAAATCAATCTGGTGTTGTATATTCCTCATAAGAGATAATGAATTCGACATTTTCGAAGGAAGAACACAAGAGAATTCGTCAAGGAAGGGTTGCACTTGATGAAAATTTTGAATAGGAAGGTCTTGGTTGGAAGGTTGCACTACCATCGGGAACACTTGGCTTGTTTCCTTTAAGTCATCGTTGATGTTGATAGAAACAAAGCATGTTTCATTCTTCTTGACTGGTTGGGTAGTCTTGAGTTTTGAATGGGAAGGGTGTAAGATCACTTTGATGCCATTATATGTGAAAGAATAGGTGTTGACTTTGCTTCAGTGGGTGACATCATTATCATGAAGCCAAGGCCTTCCCAAAAGGATGTGACATACACTCATTGAGACGATGTCACAAATAACATCATCTTTATATTGTTCAATGCTAAAGGAAAGAGAGCATTGGCTTGTCATATTTTTCTTATATTCATTGTCCACCCAACCTATAGAATAAGGTGTAGGGTGTTGCGTAGTGGGTAGCTTGAGTGCATCAACCAGTAGCTTGAAATTATATTTTTCGAACTTCCATTATCTATAATTAATTGACACAACTTGCCTTGCACCTTGCATGTAGTTCAACAAAAACTATGTCAAGTTGAAGGATCAACATGTTGTATTGGCATTAAGGTGCGTATAATATAATTGAGATATTCACCTTCGTCCTCCTCATAAGTTTCAAAGATGACAATCGCATCATTATCAACATAAGGGTCATCTTCGTCATTGTCGTAGTCAACCTCGATTACTAATGTGTGAGTCCTCCGACACACTTCAAAGGTATGACCCATTTTTCTGTACTTAAAATACTAATTTTGCTTTGGGTGTGCATAGGGATTAGGTTGGTGGAGTTTAGGATGTGAAGATGGAGCTTAAGAGGTGGAAGCATGGTTATTATTGTCATAAGGGGGTTAACTATGGGATGGATAAGGCTGATGAGATGGGGGGTAGATTGTCGATAGTTAGACCTCTGATTGTTGGTATAAGAAGGACAAGAATAAATATGAAAATCAAACATAAAATATTATACCTTGTTTATGGCTGCGTACAAGCTTGTGTATTAATACGTGGCCTATTTCTTGTGAATTCTTTTATTCAACCCATTGATAAAATGCCCAATAATTTGGTCTTCATTCTCTTGAAGTTTATTCCTTGAAAGAAATGGTCATCATATTCTTGTACACTTTAAGACCATTGCCTAGAATTTTATAGGTTGATGAACATGGTTTGGATGTAATCCAGCGGTAAGTATCGTTGCTTAAGCAATTGTTTCATGACTAGTCATGATTAAACTTACCAAAAGCTTTAACATAATCAAGCTCGTTGGAGATGATCACACCAAGATGAGGCTGCCCCGGTTAGCTTAAAAGTCACAAGTTTGACCTTATTATCCTCCGAAATTTTCATGTACTCGAAGAATCGATCAACATTAGATATCCAATCAAGAAAGTCCTCAATGTGCAAGAACCCATTGAAAGTAGGAATATCTGCCTTAAGCCTATAATCAAAAGACCATTGTTATTGCCCATTGTTGTGAGGATGTGGGGGTATGTTATGCATGAACACACATTCAACCTCTTCAAAATCATGGAAGGGCTGATTTGTAGGTGAGTAATAATGACCCCGTCTTGCATTAGCTTGGCAATTAGAGGTGGGTGGGTATGGGAAGGGTTAGAGAAAATTCTATCATGGTCAAAATAGGGATGTTTAGTTGGGGAAATGGTAGTATAAGGATCCAATTCATCTATTTAATCCATATATAGGACTGCTATGATAGTTGAAGAGTTATTGAAGTTATTTGATGGGTTTTGAGGGTTAGGAGAAACATTTTGTGGGAGCAGATATGTGATTGTTAAAGGGTAAGGGATTTTATTTTGAGGGTGTAAGGGTGATGCGGTATGGTTAGGAGGTTGAGGGAGGGTGGCATGAGGTGTGAGAAGTGGTACGATTTTGGCAAAACCAAAATTATGGGTAAAATTCTAGTTTTGATGGAATTAGACTTCTTTAGAAGAGTTTCTACAAGCTGAATTATGAGGAGAATTGTGAGAGGGATGGTGGGAATCCTTTGGGTCTTTATCTCCAAAAGTTTTCTTCCATTTCTCCTTCTTAATGGTGTTAAGAATCATGCCCTGAACACGGGACTAACATAGTCATAATTTTGTTGATGATTCTTTCTTCAAACTTCTCCAATTTGACTTCCAATTGAGCTTCTAGATAAGATTATGTGATAAAATCACTTTCACCATCTATCTTTTGTGGATCATAGCAAGAGCGTTGATATCACTTGACGTAGCAAAAACGTGTCAATCAATATATTCAATTGATAAACAAGCAATGGTTTGAAAGAAAATAAAACATGAAGCTAAAAAAGTAGTTAAAAGAGAAAAGATAATTAAATTAATTGATTTTCGGATTTTGAACTCCTTATATAGATAACTCCATCATAATAACTTGTAATCCTATTAAAATATCAAAAATTAACATTCATAATCTATGTATAACATAATACTAACTTTCTAATCCTATTAGAACTCAAAATGAAAATTTCTAAGCACTTTTAATTATGGTCTAAATAATAAAAATGAATTTAAAACAAATTCAAAACTAACAAGGAATTAAACTCCTAACTTAACTATGAAATAGAAATCATACTAAAAGTAAAAATAGAAATAGAAATAAAACCTAATAGAATTAGAAAATTACTTAGAACTATATATGTCCTACATCAAAACCCATTATCTTTTTAAGTCATAACTTGTAACCATTAACCAATACAATATAAAGTATGATTGCTAATGTAACACCCCGTATTTTTAACTTGTATCTCGGAGAGATCAGATAGTGCTAATTCGAGGAATATTCTAAAAAGAAAATTTAGAGTAAAATACCTAGATTATGCTATGTTTGTTGTTGTTGAAAAACGACTTTGCCATTAGTTTCAAAACAATCAAAATATATACATTAGCCTGTAAGCAAGTTCGAATTCGAGTTCGAAGGAAAAAGTTATAAAATCATCGAATTTTGTGTCAAGTGGGATCCAAAATAGTGAAATTTCATTAGAGCGAAAATCAGAGAAATTTGATGACACCGTTAGGTCCGCAACGATTATTCAAAATGAAATATTCATTCGTTATTTTTCGAGTCCGAATAGTAGAGTTATCGCCAAAACTAAAAATCATGAAAAGAAATTACGAGTTTACCCTCAAGACTCTTATTTAAAAGAAAGTTGGGTTCTTTTTATTCATTTATCTTCTTTTTAAAGAATCAAACGACAGCCACTTCCCAACCCAAGGGTTTCGACCCATTCCCATCAAGTTCTAACGCGAACGAGGCCGAGTTGAACTTTGACGAAGAAGGCAAGGTTGTCGGCCACGACGAGAGCTAAAACTTCACCATCTTTGGTTGTCCATTCTCATTCGTTTTTTCCATCCTCCATCAAAAACCAGCAGTAAGGGTTTTGATCTTACCCATTTGGAGTTCCACCTAGCTTGAAGAAAAGTGATCCATCGTCGTTGAGGGAGGAAAGACATCTCCATTGAGGGTTTCGCAACTAACCCGACCATTGGGCCCGGAAATCGTTTCAACCTCGAGTCCTTGTTGTCAACCTTTGATTTTAGAGTTAGTTAAGCGTGTCCAACAACCACAACCAAGTAAGGGACTTTCAATTCTTAGTAATAACCTTAGATTTCAAAAATGTGCATTTAGGTTTTGAAACAAAATTTATTGCTTACATTTAAATCGTAGAAAGTTGGTGTTTGATTTCAAATTCATGGTAAAAGTAGATGTTTTGATTATGTTTTATCAAATTTTAACAACAAACTCGTGGGTGGGTCGAATGATTCAAAGAGTGGAAGAAAAATCAGAAAAAGGAATCGAAAACTCGAAAGTTCGAGTGAGGATTCAGTGCTGTCGGCGGGAAGGGTTGGTGCCACCGATACCTACCGAAGGCGGATCGACAGAATCAGGGTTCTGCCACCGATGAACCCAAAGCTCGCGTGAAATTTTATGCTATCGGCAGGAGGCGTCGATCCCACCGACACCTGTCGAAGGCCATTGTGTCGGTTCCACAGACAAAAACAGTTCTCATCAAAACTAACTTCTGACTTTTGCCTTAACCTCCCCATTGCCTATACTTGATTTCCCACTCTTTATTTCATTAAAAACATTTAAGTAAATGTCTTTAC
Source organism: Akebia trifoliata (assembly GCF_017979445.1). Taxonomy (NCBI): domain Eukaryota; kingdom Viridiplantae; phylum Streptophyta; class Magnoliopsida; order Ranunculales; family Lardizabalaceae; genus Akebia; species Akebia trifoliata. The sequence continues at coordinate 20,899,224 of NC_141381.1, forward strand.
TTTAAGTTCTTTAATGAAATTAAGGTTTTACCCCCCATTTCGGAACAATGAGAATGATTTCGAGATCCGAATTTCAAATGATCAAAATCCAAATTTTGGTTTCAAGAACAAAATGTAGATTTCGACGTTTTCGACAAATTTTCAAGATGTAATAACTTTCGCGTTATTTTGAATTAGGTTATAAAATTTATATGGTGTCAAATCTCGTGCTTGAGGCTTTTATTTCCAAAAATCTGTTTTCAATTTTGAGAACTTTGAAAAATTGAGTTTTCGACACTTAGCCAAATTTTCACCAGCTTTCCTTATTTTTAACAGCTTTGGTCATGTGCATCGCCGGGACCTCGTTTTGAATGAACCTTGATGGTTTTTTATGGAAAGACCAAAAATGACTTTGCAATGTTGAAAATTAGTGGTTTTATTTGAAAAGACGAAAAATGAGAATGTCGAGAGAATGGAAAAGGGGATGAACGGTAAAGTGTCAGAATCACACCCGAGGAGTGATGTCTGCATTTTACATTGTATATTGTATGTAGGTTGGTGAAATGATATCCAGGTTATTAATGAAAGGGTTGCATATTTATTTAATGATATCCATTGTTATTAATGATATCCATTGTTATTTATTTTTAAGCTGAGAGGGCCACAGTTACATGGTAGGAACTAAGTATCCATTCTCAATCCTGTTCTGTTAATTTCTCTTTTGTTTTAAATGAAAAATTTTACATATATATATATGTAGCTATTTTGTGAACGATTAAAGGGTTTGTGAATGCCTGAAAGGATAGTGCGTCACATCATCCGAAGGGGTGTACTATCTTGGGATGTACGGTAGGGACCACCAAGCTCATACGTGGTATGAGACATTTCTGAGAGTGGAGCCACAACTGGAATCCGGGTCCATTCCTTTCTTATCTTTACCAGTGAACGTGTATTGTAAAGGTGATCGTATACGAGTGGAGTGTTATTTTGGGAATCACATGCACGCCTGATAGGCATAGACGAAGATGATTAGTCAGTGATCACTAACAATTTAGTTGTAGTCAAACGTTCTGACACATCGAAAAAGACCCATTGCTTACGGTCACTTCAAACGGCCAGCCTGAGCCAGATAAATGGTCCCGCAAACGTAGTAAACGGCGACCAACCACAAAATCAGGAACTACGATGTTATTGAGAAATATCATGTCCCAATTGGGAACGATCCAGTCGTGAATCCCAACACTCAAATTCCATTACTCCACCACTTGTACTATGTATCTATTGTTATATTTCGAATTATAAACTGAAAAGCATGTCTATTATTTCAATGTTGTCAACTATATTTGCATAAAATAGAAAATGTATAATGAGTATGGATAATTGATACTATGTGTAACTTTTAAACTGTTTAGTTGCTCATCCCTACTTATATATACCAGTTAATCGTATTTTATTATGTAAAACCTTGCATGTATTAAAATGTTCAATATGTTTTATTCGATCATGTTTAGGGAGGGTTATTAGTAGGAATTGATTGTGGACTTACTGGGTAACTCTCGTTACATACCCTTTCCTTCCATTCTTTTTTAGTTGTAGAGCCTATGCTTGGGGAAGCAAGTGTTGAGCCATCAGTCAAGGAGTATCTGGTTGGTCAGATCGACGATCAGTATCCATTACCCAGTGAGCATTGGGATTACTTTCCATAGGAGTTTGTTCGTCTTAGGAGGTGTACATAGCATTTTGGGCCGAGTAATAGGGTTATGTTAGAGTGAGGATAAACTTTTATAATCCTATATATCTTTATTTCTTTTTGCGCAACTCTGACCTCGTTTATGATGTTCGTAAAATTTTCCGTCTTCCGCTTCTTATTCATTGTTGGTATGTTGCTTTATACAAGATTGTTTGAATTTGATTTATCAGGTTTGAGTTCCGTGAAACGCTAACATAAACAGAGGAGACCATGTCGAAATTTCGAGACGCCACCTAGTGCCTCGAGGTGGCCTTGGGATTTGTGTTAACATTTGGTGGGGCGCCACAGCTAAACTGCACCAATATCCTCCACTCTCTCTTTGTGTCACCATTTTGCAATAGAAATCCGCCAAAAAATAATAATAATAATAATAATAATAATCATATATTGTTCTGTTCCAACAGCTTGGGGAACATTAGCATTCTCTATAACTTTCAAAAATATCCTTAGAAATTTGTTACTTCATCTTACAATACGTAAATTAGATTATTTTGATACTTGATAAGGATATTTTTGTAAACATCAAAAATCTCAATTGCATTCAAAATTATTAATTTCCTTTATTACAATCATATTCTCATAGAAGTGATTATTACACCGGAACCAAAATTACAAGACATTAGACTTCAAAAGAAAATTGCTAAAAAGTATGTTGAAATAACACTTCATGTAGCACTAGTGTGAAAAAACCATAGAACCATCATCACTAGATATGAGTGGGATAAACCTGAGGACAATCGATGGTTGAATTACATACCATCAACACCTCCAACATCCTTACTGATTGCTGGGGTGGCCTGAGTCAATTGGCCTGAAACACAGGCGAATGTCGTGTGCCCACACAGACAACCCTGTTTCCACATGCATGCATGCACACACACACAGAGGCAACCCTGTTTCAAAAAGTATTACCAAACTCGATTTCAGTAAGGAGGGTGCTCAAGCATTATTTTTCTCCTAAAGAGTACTAAGAGGTATAATTTTATTCCCAACACTGAAACCACTTGTTACATTTTTGGATTAGTTGGACACAAACAAGCGACCTTGAAGTTGCATTGCAACGTGAACCAATTGATTGATGTGTGTTAAAATACACAAGACCACACAACAATACAGTCAAAATTTCTAATTTTCAAACTAGTTGCTAATTGTTCAACAAAATTGTGGATGACACTCCAAAAAAAGTATCCTTAAACATGATCATCAACCAGGACAATTCTGACAACGTTTTTTTTTTTCGATAAGTTCAATTCTGACAACGTTAGATACTCACCCAGTGAAATTGAACCTTGTCGGGGTCTTACATCCAAATACTTGATTTTGGAACAGATTGCAGAACAACATGTACGTGTTGGATGTTTTAGTTTCCAGAAAGGAAGTGTCGTACACCAAAGCTAAGCTCGAAGGTGCAAGTGTTCTAACATTTCTCAGCTAATCTTTAACTTGGCCTTTTCACACTGGAAAGCTCTCTAGTAATGAATGAAAAATGTAAATTTATGTGCACTTGAGGACTAAATCTTGAGATTGACAGGACTCTCCAGAAATTCCTCTAGAAGAACTTCAAAGAAACCCACCAAGGAGATGTCTCCACCAACCATTTCTCTCACAAATATGGTGCATTGAAACCTATGAAGCTTTCTGATGATTCAGATCCCAGGAATAGTGCAAAGCATCCCATGTCCAGAATTATGCTCCAAAGGGTACATGGTTGCACCTTTTACATACTTCTGATGCTCCATAGCAGCCTTTCTGAGGTCAGAAATCTTCTTAAAATTTCCTGTGTGTTGTTTCTTGATAATTGAACATGCAGCATGCGGGTTTCCCATCCCTGCTCCGACCCTCCTTCCAAATATCAGACAGAAAAAAAAAAAAAGTTGTTCAATACACATGTAATAGATGAAGACTATGAGACAATTCCATAACTTATTTATCAGAAAAAAAAAAAAAAATTGTCCCATCTCAAGCATAAAAGAGAGTTCAGTATATTATGTCATTCTAATTAACTAAGCAGAAAATGAATTTTTTCACTAAGAAAAGAAACACCCAACTCACATATAAGAACAAATGGTGGGTTTGAACCTCTTCTTTCATTCAACGAATGTTTTTTAAGTTCACAGAGTGAAATGAAGAAAGAATAACTGATGTTCAAATATTTACCTCAACAGTTTCTCCGCTGCAATTCTCGCGGCATTGAGTGTACTATGGCTTGGTAACCATTTCACGTCACGGGAAGAGTCAGCTCGCATAGGGGAGTGGATTTTGATGAGCTTGAGAGAACAAAAACAATTATAAAAAAAGAGAATTTTAAGATATAGGAATTAATAACAACAGAAAGGAATCATTTCCTGCCAACATTGATAGGAAGAAGCAATTATGTATATATGATTAGCATAGAAGGGAGCTGGACCCACCATTCAGTGGGTTTAGCGTAATAGATCTCCAAGGCAAAAACTTAAGACGATCCATGGCCTCTTTTTATATTCCTAGAGCTCAGTATTTCTAAATGAAGAAACAACTTTTGTACCCAAAAAATAAAAAAAGAATTCTGAAGAAACTTACTCCCAAACATTCCATCATTTGGTAGTACGCCCTACCATGTAGAGGAGTATGCCCCTGACGAGATTCTGAGAAATATCTGGTCCTAAGAAAAAAAGAAAGAAAGAAAGGCACCCAAGATGAGAAAAAAAAAATTTTAATTACTATAAGACTATGAGAATTATTGGCAGAAAAAGTAAACATTGACAAGTTTGCTTTACCATTCTTTATAACCAGGATCCACTGTGAAACCATACATATCAACAGATTCACAAATAGAGAGAGCGAATTCAAGAGCCTTGAGCCCTGTTCCTTTCGCAGCTGAACCAAAGGATGCACCTAGCATGAGATATACAGGATTCGGTATTGGGATTTCCTACAGAGGACAGAATCAAAATTGTAAACCAAAGAGATCATAGGCAGAGTGAAAGGCAAAAACCCAATTATCGATTAGGAGAAAAAAAGGACTCCCAATTACAATCAAAGAAAAAGAAAAAGAAAAACAAGCAAAAGACTAGGCCGATGAGAGCACTGTTTCGAGAGTATTTTAGAATTGCAATCCATCCAGAATAAAAAAGGACACAATTTGGCACTCTTTGTGTTACATACTGATATTCAGTTTACTTGGATCTCCATTATATGGATTGGCTAAGAAATGAAACCAAATCAAATTTACTGACTCAGTAAAACTCATTATAAATATGAAATAAGGCTGAAGTATCTTGAATTGAGTTAAAATTCAAAGGGGAATGATCGTCAATCATCCAAGGAATAGGATGGTAGTCTCTTATCCATTATCCAAGTGCAAGTTAATGAATTCTTAAACAGAGTCTGCCAGGCAATCTTTCATGGTTAAATGCAACATTAAGGATATCTTGAGTACATACACAAAAACAAAATACAAACCCGAATCATTTTGCTCATGATGTCATGAACTGTGGTTTTAATGATTAAGACCTCCTTCCCAGTTTCTGTAGAATGCAAAATCCTTTTAGCCCGCTTCTACTAGTGGTGAGACGGATTTCAAAAGAAATGGAATGTTTCGCATACCGTCTAACTCTGCAACTTTATCAAGTGCCTTGGCAGATCCCCTATTAAGAAGGCGAAATGTACTTTTCCTACCTACGTACTCAGTATAATTCTGCAGCATTAACAAAAGAGAAATAGAAAATTTAGGTGAAGAAAGAAAAATCGTAGCAATTCAAGCAAAAGGGAGGCTGCAAGACCTGTATTGGTGCACCATTTTCTCTGACAACAGCATCATAACCATCTATCTCCTCCCCAAACCTTGTTTTAAGAAGATCCCCTGAGTTACCTATCACAGCACATTTACCAAACTGCCGTGGAACAAATGGTGGTCTTTCAGGGAGTACTAAAGCAAGTTTCTCTAAGCAGAGTGTCTTATTCTGGCAGTGGTTGCTGTAATATTTAAACAAATAGTCAGACTAAGTTTGTCTGTAGAATTATTCCTACAGCTTTAACAGAGATCAATCAAATTGTACTAGTAACCATAGGGAAACCCTTCAACCTTAATCATCAATCTTGTTTTCTGGGAATGTTTTGAGAAGATAAATTTCAAGAGCTATTTTGAATTTTAGATTTTTTGAAGAACTTGTATAAGAAAATACAAATGTATACTTCAAATTTATTAAAAATATCAACCTCCAGTGAAAATATCACGATAATTTCACATGATTTAATAGGAGAATAAAGAGACCAATTTCAAGAGAGTTATCTACATTTTGGCAAGGATTCAAATTTCAAGCAATTCTTAATGTTTTTGAACTATCACAAAGTTTTCAAAAATATGGGAAGCATTCGTGAGAGAACTTTCCAAATAGTTGGAATCCTGAATGGACTCTACCTTTTAATTTAAATTTTTTATCATTATCTATATTTTATTTTTTGGTTCATGCTGTTGGAATAATTTTGGGATCTTGAAACAAATAAACCCGGTTCATCGAAGAAGATAGATATTTGAAAGAACTTATCAATTTAAGATTTGACTGAGGCATAGAGTAGTTGTTGCCCTTAGAACCAAATCCGCGCCCCTTTTTGGATAGTATCCACAGTGCAGAAGGACTAGCAGTTAGCTTCCAAGATTCAATAGTCACGTTCCTGCTGACTGTGCACTCAGAAATAGTAGGCCTACGACGAAGTCGATCAAACTACTAGTACTAACAGCATAAACTCGCAACGAATATTTTAGAAGAGAAGGATTTCAGAAATTTTGGTTTAATTTTCTATAGTCAACACTAAGGAATAGCTTTATTTATAGATCATAGGAGAGGCACAATGGTCCACTACTTAAAAGATAAAAAATGCACGAGCTTTTAATTGGGCCGTTATTGGAAAGTTTGAACACAAGACACCGTTAATCCAACGATTCAAGATCTGATGGTTAGGATAAACAAAAATATTAAATGTTTTGAGTAGCAAAATGAAACTTATCGAAAGCCCGACCCAACCCAGAGTATGTGTGGTAATGCAATGTGCGCATTTGCACACATTAAGGTTTTTTGGCAGGGTGCACCAAAACTCAATGGGTTGCAGTCCCATGGTGTCTTGGGCCCCAGTATGGGTGCAAGGCTCACTCCAATCCTCACTCACATCCAACCAAGAGGAAGAGTGGAAGCCTTTATAAGTTGAACTCAACTTTCATCTTTTTCTAATGTGGGACTAAAGATTTAAAGAATTCACTACAACTCTCAAAAGAAGCAAAACAAAGGGAATCTTTTGACTTTTCAACAAACACAAAAGGAAAAAAAAAAAAAAAGATAACTTTTTAACTTTAAATTTCACAAAAGAAGAAACCTACAAACAACTGTCAATGAATCACAACAATCCCCTACATGATTCATGGTTAAACTTGAATATGTGAAACTAAGCCTCCTAAAACTTGAACCCTTTAATGGGAAATTTTACTAGAGATGGAGCCAAAAGATGCTCTTTTTCCTTGAAACCTTGAATGTTGACTTTGTTCTCAAGGGAGGAAAACATGCAAAAACCAACCCTAACCTACAAAATTGGACTAAAGCAAATGGGATCTGCAGAAACCATACTTTGTCTTGCTTAGAGAACACACTTTATGATATATGTTGTGTGTACGATTTTGCTAAAGACCTTTGTGGGGAGGGGGGGGGGGGGCATTAGAAAAGAAATTTGTAACTAAAAATGTTGGCGTCAAAAATATGTGGTGAAGACATTCCAAGAATTTACAACTGTAGATGGGAAGTAGATTATGGACCAAGTGTAAGCATTTCAAAACATTTTTCACAAATTTATCTAAGAAGGCATTATATTGCCAAAACAATTTGTAGTTTCATCTCTAATTGAGGAATTTTACTAGTTTCAGCCTCCTAAGTTCAAGCCTAAGAAGATCTTAAAAAAGAGGGACCAAATACGAAGAACATTGTTGACTTTAAGAAGCCCAAAAATAGTTGTTTTGTATGTGGAAAACCTGGTCATCATACTGTTGAACGTAGGCTTAGGAAGACCAAGGAAAAAAAAGTGAATCATGTGAATCTGACAAAAACATATGGTGATAATATAATTGCAGTTCTCTCAAAGGTCAGTCTCGTGGAAAACTTGAAGGAGTGGATTGTTGACACAAGTGCTACAAGCCACGCGTGTGAAAATAAAAAGATGCTTACTCCCTACAATTCTGTAGGGGACAAGATGGTTTACTTAGGAGACTTGAGGACATCTCAAGTTGCTGGAAAAGGAAAAGTGTTGATAAAGTTGACTTCTAGGAAGACACTAGTGCTTACTGATGTCCTACATGTTCCTACCATTAGAAGGAATCTAGTATCTAGTTCTCTCTTCAAGAAAGTAGGTGTCAAACTTGTATTGAGCAAAAATGGGATATTTCTAAGAAAAGGGTATTGTAACGAGGGTTTGTTGTACTCAATTTAATACAAAGGACTAAAGAGAAGCTGCTGTCATGTTAGAGATTAAAATAACAAAGAAAGATGAAAGGTATATATTATCTCAAAGTCATTAAGTAGAGAGAGCTTTAAAAAAGTTTGGGCACTTAAAAGGATCAATGCCATCAGTAGTTATTCACTGTGATAGCCAAACTACCATAACCAAAGCTAAATCCATATAAATAATGGTAAGAGTAAACATACATGGCTTAGACATAATTTTGTCAGCCAACTGATGACAAGTGGAGTAACTGTTATTGACTTTGTGAAATCAGAAAGCAACTTGGCAAATCCACTAACAAAACTACTAACTAAAGGGTTAGTAAACAAAACATCGAGGGGAATGGGACTATGTAAATAATTAGGCTGTGATAAAAACCCAATCTACATGACTGGAGATCTTAGGAAGTAAATTCAATGGGTAATAACAAGTCCTTGAACTAATTGGTGAAGTACTAGTGAAACAAGCTCCTTGTCCCCTTCCTATGGTGTTAAGTAGTCCTTTTTCGTGATGAAATGAGAACGAACAAAAGTTCTGAATGAAGTCCATAGCCTATTTGGATGGTGTGTCATAGTCATAGAACACTCTTGATGGACTTACCTATGTAAATGTGGGAATGAAACAACTTCATATGAGGATTATGGGCGAGTACTCTAGAGTTGTAGAGCATTTATGATAAAATCTAAGATTCAACACATAGCCAAAAAGTGTCAAACTATAAGAACTTGACCAATCCTAGAAAGAAAGATATGTATGATGTATGCGGTCAACATATCACACTAAAAGGAAAAGGGTTCAAGTAACCTAGTTACACCAATTCCATGTAAGTTCTACTCATCTATATTAAGTATCGATAAAATCAAAAAGACATCAGCATTAGATATCCAATATTTCACGTTGTTCTCTTTAACTACGAATCATGTGAGGCATTGTTGTAATTCTTTGAATATGGATATTTGTAGGCTGATTTTTTGTGAAACTTCAAGTCAGTTATCTTTATTCTTTTGTGTTTGTTAAAAAATCAAAAAATTCATTTTAGTTTGTTTCTTTAGAGAGTCGTACAGACAACTATTTAAATCTTTAGTCACAAATTGAAAAAAGTCGAAACTTGAACTCAACATATAAAGGCTTCCACTCTTCCTTTTACTTGGATGTGAGTAAGGATTGAAGTGGGTCTAGTGTGCACACCCGAGGCTCAAGGCACTACAGGATTGCAGTTCATTGAGTTTCGGTACACCCCGTCGAAAAACCTTAATACATGCACACATTAATACGGGCTTAGGCTAGGGTTTGATTTTAATTTGAGCTTCTTTTTTGCCATCCTAAATCGTTGGATTAACAGTGTCTAGTGTTTCAACTTCCAATGACGGGTCAATTAAAAGTCCAAGCGTTTTTTATCTATAAGTAGCGGACTATTGGACGTTCCAAACAATTGTTTGCTTATAAGTGGTGGACCGCTGGGCCTCTTCTATGATCTATAAATAAAGATCGGCCCTAGGATTGAAAATATAAAAAACAAAAACCAATTTTTTTGAAATACTTCTCTTCTAAAATATTATTTATGAGTTTATGATGCTTGTATTACTAGTTTGATAGAGTTCATCGTAAGCCTATTATTTCCGAGTGCACGGTTAGCAGAATTGTGACTGCTAAATCTTGCAAACCAATTGCTAGACCTTTTGCACTGTTAATTATATCCAAAAATGGGCGCAAATGTGGTTTTAAGGGCAACAGCTTCTCCATGACTCAATCACATCTTAAACCGATAACTTTTTTCAAATCTTTGTCTTCTTCAATCTATTACTGAACAAGGTTTATTTTTTTCAAGATCCCAAAATTATTCCAACACATGGGTTGATTTTATCCATGGATGGACCTTTTCTTTATTTATATGTATCGATTATGTAGCTTACAGAAGTATGCCCTTATTGATCCTACGCCATGCATATTCCTCCCATCCCTTAGGTAATGCATCAATAAACTCCTTGGTAAGTATTGTTGTACTATTCCGAACCTGAGCAAATAAAACCACCAATCAAAAACCATAAACAAACAACATTTTAAAAAGCTCCCTAAGAGAAGTAGGTTGGTGAATGAATTCTACATGGGAACATTAATTGTGATGAAAATAATAAAAGAAAGAACAATCTTTATAATTTGACATAGATGGCTAGATTGCTAGTTGAATCAGGTGAGAATGTCCTGGATCATTTCATGTCTTATACTAATGAATCATGTCTTAGTACAATGACAACAGTTGGATGCAGGAGTTCATAGATGTCCCAAGTACATTCACATTGAATAAGTTACAGATGAGTGAGACCAACAAGCTTACCTGTTCCCATGTAGCCACGGCTTCACAAAGATTAAATTCATAAGATAAGCCTTCAATTTCTCCTGACTTGGGGTCCCTCTGTCGACATATCATGTTTCAAATGGAACTACATGAATAAGGAGTACGACTTGCTATTACAAATTACCATTGGGAAAATATATCATGAAAACACAACTAAAAGAAATGGATGGATGCCTTATGAAATTATGGTGTTGTGCTTTCCAAGGTTGCTGTCTAAGACACCTTGGATCTATCTAATATACCAGCTTATCTGTCCTTGTAAATAACATTAGAATATTAGAAATGAAGTAGTTGAATAAATAAGGAAAAAAAAAAACCTACCCACTTGGGAATGGTGTTACTAGGAAATTCTATAGTAACTTGGCAATAATCACTTCCACTCCGAGCTTGTAGACCTAACCCATTTGCACTCTGCACAACCACATCAAGCAGTAAATCCATCAAAACATTACTGCATTTTTCTACACACTGAACTTCTTTAAAAATTACACTATATGAAATGCAATAATGATCTTTTTGGTCAACAAAATATGAAAATGGGCATTTTATGGTGAAACCACAGAGACAACTCTCGAATTCTAGCAGATTGTTACCCAAGGTAAATGCCAGCAAAAATGAAGTAGCCCGACATGAGCAAATTAATTTTGGTTCAACACCTAGGGATGTGAATCCCAAGCTCCATATCAAACAGTCTCTATAGAACTTAATTTCACTACTCATCAATTACATTACAAGATACATAGCCATTCAATGAACAAGGCAAAACCCCATACTTTCTAACATCTCCCACTTAACCTCAAGCTTCCTTACAGTTTTAATGGTGTTCTTGTAGGTTTTTAAATTCAAATTTGTAATTCAGTGCTATATTGTTCTGATACTACTTGATTGTCATAATATTTGTCATTAGTATATCTTAAATTTAGAAAGAAACCTAAAAACTAATTACTCACAAACCTAATAGAATAACAATGAGCTGAGATAATGAAAATCGGGGAATTAACAGCTACGTCCAAAAAGATTCAACCTGACAGTAAACTCTAACTATAAGAAAAAAAAGAACATAATTCTTGATAAAACAGAGCGACATCAGTAATGGATTCATTCCAAAACTCACCACACACTTCTCGAAACCATTCTGCAGAGACAGCAAAGCATTCAAATCTTCATCCAAAAGCCTAGATTTCTCATCTGTACAGTAAATCGAGAGAAACAAAATCAGATCATCAATCATACTTCCGAAATGCAGATTTTTTTTGAGAGGTCGAAAAGTAGATCATGGATCTGAAAATTGAAAGAAGATAGAGAAATTTACAGAAATTTGAGACTCCAGTAATGTAGATGAGAATCGCTGCGAAACCTGATGTCAGAGCAAGTCCTAGACCGAATTGCAAGAGTTTCATCACTAGGAAATCAAAGATCGAACAATAAAAACGCTAGCTTTGGTGTTAAGTTCTTCTATTGGCGAGAGTTTCAGAGACAAGCCGAACCCTTCTCTCTCTCTCTCTCTCTACTGGATTCACTGATCTACAAGGAGAAGAAAGTGATGGATCCGAATCAACGACATAGTTTTTCAATACGGTTAAACTTTGTTAAGTATTATGTGCTTTAACCAAATTATTTCATAAATCAGCCCGTCTAGCTCAGTTGGTAGAGCGCAAGGCTCTTAACCTTGTGGTCGTGGGTTCGAGCCCCACGGTGGGCGTCCTCCTAACTTTTTATGGGGACCTACTAATTGCACACCACTCACAACTAAGTGCATTCTCACTAAAAACGTTTTCTTTTGCACTCCATTTGGATGATTGCACTTCAAAAATAATTTTAAAAAATGTTGCATTACCATGTTTTTATTTTTTCTTCTCATTCAATCATGCCCATACATAAAAATTATTGTCCGATCAATTATTTTTATAAGATATACTTGATTGTAAAATAAGCATGTTTACCATTCACGCAAGCCAAAAAGGAAAAGTTATAGAATGTTTTATAAGGCCTAAACCTTAAGGTTACTATAATGGAGTATGTAGAGGGATAAATTTGCAAGTTATAGAAGTAACAACGGGTCAGTAAACTATTTGAGATATTATCTGATCTCTAGGTTCCGACCTATTATCGTTCTGGTAGTTGAGATTCCCGCCTAGCCATCGTCACTCAAAAAACGATAAAAGAGAATGAGATCTCATAAAAGGAGACATGCAAATTTTTAGGATTTTCAGCACGATATGCAAGGAAATGTTATAATCTCAAGGATCCCCACTCTTCTTATCCAAAAATAGAAGGAGATAAGAGGAGAAACGTGAAAGATAGAAACTCTCACTCTATAAATAGAAGAAAGAACCACACCCAAATGTACGTGTTTTGACTCATTAAAACTCTGTCAAATTTTTTGTGGGATTTAAATTAGGCATTGGAAGCTCTATGTATCAGGCAACATGGACGATTCAGAGAAGATCCTATACACGAGAGAACGAAGATCTCGAGATGATCACAAAAATCGCTTTTACATAATACAATTAGTAAGTTAAAATAGAGGTTATTGTAAACAAAAAAATTAATAAAAATCTTATTTTCTAAAGTTTGTGTGCAACCAGCAATTAGTTAGTCCATTTTCAAGGTGTTCAGGTCGAAACTCTATATGATAAAAACTATGATGATGATATAGACATGCTCCCCCCTCCCCTTTTTTTATGTTGAGTACTTGGAAACTAATGACATGTCAAAACCACTCCTATATTTTGAAATTAATGACATTCCTCCTCGACCATAAGTTTTCTAAGTAAATTAATGGAAAACATATTCAAATGCCCTCATTTTCAACCTTTAAGTTACAAACCCAAAATTTTCTTCTCATATTCATAATATAGTTATACTATCAATATTTCACCTTGACTTAACCATCTCAAATGAGCACACTGAATATATTTTCAAGACAAAAGGTAGCAATTTGAAATTCATGTGCGGCATCAAAACAAGAGAGTGGATTTTTGTCAAAAATGATAAGTCACCAACTGTATGATCATCTTTGTGTAGACACCCCAATTTAAACAGGCCCCATTCGAAAGGGCCCAAAAACAACAATCTTTCAATAAAATTGGCCAACAGGCCTCAAAAGCCCGAATCACTCATGTAGACACCCCAATTTGAACGGGCCCATGCTCAAAAAGGCCAAAAATAGTAGTTTTCCAATAAACTTGGCTAACAGGCTTCAAAAGCCCAAATCATTGAAATGTAGCGCTTTCGTCAAGATTGAGGCCCCTAAGACCCCTTAAGGGTCTAATGGGCCCACAGGAAAAGGCTCGGCATGCTCCCATCTACCCCGTTCTATTCAAAAACATCAATTTTTGACAAAGTTGGCAAACGGGCCTCAGGGGCCTAAATCTTTGAAAAATGACATTTTGGATTGAACTGAGGCCCCTCAAAACCTCCAATGGTCTGGAGGACCCACCAAAGGGATCGGACCCATCCTACCCTTATTCAACCCTCACCGCTCCGCCTTTGTATCCAAGAACAACCAAATACTCTATAAAATTCTCCAACAGGCCTAAAAGGCCCGATTTGCCAACACGTGACATTTTTGATCGAACCAACAATTGCAAAAATCTCAAAAAACATTAAAAAATTAAAAGCGTGAAACTTGGGATGCCTACCCCTCCTCTACCTTCCCCGCTCCTCCTCTGAACCCACAAACACCATAAGCCCATTCAAAGTATATGAACCCTCAATCCTCCAATTTCCCACCTTACCCCCTAACCTAAAATTAATCCCATATCACATAAACCCTAAAACCTACCCACCCTCAAAAATCCAACCAAAAACAAATCCCATCAAAACCACAACCCTCCTAAAATCAAGTCCAATACACTAAAAGCCCACAAACCACGATCTACATCCAATTCATTATCCAACCCACAACCCTAACTCATCAACTACTACCCACATCAACCAATCACAATCTTCACACAAAAAGATGACACATGTCATCATCCTCATTCACCTTCCTCATCTAATAACCTACTCCCATCATCATTCTCCAAATAATTCATCTAACCCACATCACTTCTCTCCAAAATCACCTAAACCCATACCCTACCCTAACCTAACCTATCATCATTCTCTAACATCATCAACCACCCACACCTCAACCCATCACCACCCATACCCTAACCCATCACCATTCTCTAATACCATCAACCACGTACATCACCACCCATGTCTCTTACATCTCAACCCATCACATTTCCTTAAAACACTCCAACAAAATCACCTCAACCCATACCTCCCACTATCATCATCAAATTAACACATACTCTTATCTTTAATCAAACAACTACCATCACCAATCAACACACCCATCACCTCCCTCTCTCATCATATTTTGCCACATGTCTTCATCCCTTTAACCCTCACAAAAATCAATCTACCAACCTCTTACACAACCCATTCTCCTAAATCTAAACACTTCACCTCTTCAACCAACCCAACACTCATTCTCAAAACAACTCCCTTACACCCCCCACTCCTTCTATCAACCATCACTCATCTCACCCCACCAAACATTCTACCGAAATGGATTTGGGTAGAATCCAAATCATTTAGATCAAAACTTCACCAATTTTTATCCATTACACAATTACCCTCACTCTCATTTTAAATTCCATACCCTTCCTTTCTAAAACCAATGCCATTATCCATTCTCCTAACCTTTCACCTCATTATGCCCCTAAACATCGTCTAAGCATTTATAAATACCCCTCCCCTCCTTCAAAAATGGTTACCAAGTTTCACTAAAAAAAAATCTATTTTCTCTACTTATCTCTATGACTCTCTCACATTATCTTCTAAAAGGGAATTTCACTCACAAATCTATGAAAGACATTAGAAGACATTAAGGAAGAAGAAGAAGAAAAGCAAGGGAAAAGAAGATTGAAGCATCAAGGTGGGTTCAAAGTACCCCCTCCCCCTCTTTCTTCTTCTCTACCATTTCCTCCTCCCTCTTCTATTACCCCCTCTCATCCTCACTTTGTTTTAAATGAATTTAGGATGAATGGATCTCAAGGCTAAGGGTCTATAGGGAGCATATCTATCAATGGGATGACCATATGATCAAGTCGAAAGTAAATCCCTACTTAGGGTATAAATGCACACACGTGGCACCTTACTTTTCATATTTTAAAAATCAAAATAACCGAGTTCTTTGAGGTTACCGCCACTTGGAGGGGAGAAAAGGTGTGTAGACACCCCATTTTTGCACTCGCCTGATTAATCAACTCGTCAACCCATCGCAACGGTTCCCAATGATGGATGTTTATTCCAATGCTTTATTTTACTACCAGATATATTTCAAAAATTTAAATGAGGTATCTCAAACTGACAAAACTGTAGAAACCACGTTACGCTAGGAAAATATAACCCCAAAAGATTAGAAATCATCATTTTTCAGACAGAAAGAAGCTTTACGATAAAAATCACTAAAAAATAATCAAATTATCAAAATACCCCTAATCTTAAAATATCCCTAGAGCCTACATTACGCTTAAGAAAATCCTTTCGAACACATAAAACAATAAATCAGAACCAAATAAATCATTTCTCCAATTTACACAAAATTTGACAAAATTACGAAAATGCCCCTCATAAAGTTCACGACCATTTCACACACAAAATTTCATAAATGACCCAAACCAATATTCACATTGAATTCCTTATGAAAAATCGATTCTAAAACATCCTAGAACATAAAAAATCGACTTGAAACACGAAAGGTTCTCTCCAAGGGTAAAACGGTAATTTCACAATTTTATAATTAAAATTTTTGAAATTAATAAATAAAATATTAAATAATTAAATTAAAATATTAATAAAATAAATTTAAAATTTTAAACTAAAAAAATCCATCAATCAGGCTCTTAGGCAAAATTGTTGAGGGTTGCCAAGATATTTATTCAAGGACCCCTCCATTTGGGGGTCCAAAGAATTAAAGATATAATAGAGGGGGTTCTCCAAAAAATTAAACTCAATCAAACAAGACTAAAGTTAAGGTATTAAATTCAATCAAGTAAGACTAAAGTCAAAATTAAAGTCAATTAATTAAGACTAAAGTCAAAATCTTAAAGTCAATCAATTAATACTAAAGTCAAAATTTTAAAGTCAATCAAATAAGACCAAAAGTCAAAACCCTAATAGAGTTCTAATTAAATAATAACTCTATTTAATAGAGTTCTAACTAAAATATAACTCTACCTAAAATAATTCTAATTAAAATAAAACTCTACCTAAAACAATTCTAACTAAAATACAACTCTAACTAAAATAATTCTAATTAAACACTAATTCTATCTAAATCAACTCTTAAAAAATCTATAAATAAGGGTCCTCACACTCTATTTTCGTATCAAATGACAAACCCTAAGAGAAGTAGGTCAAAAAGCCTCCCTAACCTCCCATAAACCTCAATTTTGAAGTCCCAACTCCTTACCTAACACCCATACTTCGATTTTAGCTTAAAAAATACCTAGAAGCCTTTCAAAAATACCCCAAAATTCATAACAAATTCGAAGAATCCAGATCCAAGAAAAAGGTACCTTGTCTCAGAGATTAGAAATTAGATCTGAAGACAGAACAAAGCAAGGAGTACGGTACAAGAAGCAGTTTTTGTCAAATCTGAGGGAATAAGATCTTTGCGTATCGAAGGTAAAATTTTTGTTATTTTTCTTATCTAGGTTTTGTTGTTAGTAATGTAGTCTTATTTGGGATAAGTAGAGACCGACATTGGCCGGGCGGGATTGGTGCCTAACACTTTCCAACTCTGTAACGTGATCTCCCCGAACCCGTATTTTTTTTTCGTAGATTAGTTTATTTGCCTTTTAGAGTCAAAGTTAGGTTCCTAGACCGTAATAACTAGGTGGCGACTCCTAAATCTCAAGGGTCAAAAGCGGAACCGCACACCCCGTGGATCGATGGCGCTTTCAGTGGCGACTCCATTGGGGGCATTGAGGATTAGACTTGAAAAACCCCAAGTATGGGAACATTGCCAATGACCTAGTTTTATTTTATTTTATTTAAATTTTAGTTAGTTTCTTTTTTTTTTTGTTTATCGGTTTTTATTTATTTATTATGTTTATTGGTCAAATCATTAGTTATTCGTTTGATGCCGGGTGCGTTAACCTGACATATTATTATGTAGTGCAATCGAGAGTCACTTAGGGTGACTTTAAATAATGCTAAATTTCAAAGGGTAATTTTATTGAGGGTGAAATAATGAAATAAAGGGGATCTTTTATTTATTTGTTTGTTTTTTAGTTATTCTTCTCTTTTTAGGTACGTTGATCTGTTTTTTTTATAACAAACGATTTCTTTTTCGGTTATTTGACAATGTTTTTTTTTTTTTTAAATATATTAAAAAAAAGTGTTTTGTTTTTGTTTTTCGCTTATTATTTTGTTTAGGTATTCAATTTTTTTTTTTTGGCAAGTTCTACTGTTGACAGCAAACAAAAAATGATTAAAAAAAAAAGGAATTTTTTTTGAGGTTCTGTCACTGCAGCAACCTGTTGCTTTTATTTTAGGACGGTGTGTCCCCGGTAAAAACCTACTTTTAATGATCGAACCCTTAACTTCTTAACTTAATTGATGGGATGTTATAAGTAAAAAATTTCTTTTACTTTGTTTTCAACCCGTTTAATCAGTTCTTTTAAAAGAACATCGTTTTCCCCATTTGGTTCCATCCGTCTCAATAGAGACTCAAGAACCTTGCACCCCAAGTGTTCCTAAACCATGCTTTGGTTTGCAAATCTCGGCCGATCTAAGTATCAACCGATCGAGGTAGCCCTCATCCTGATTACTTCTTGATCGAACAAGTAATGATGAACTAAGGGACTAGTAGGGGGCGTTGTCTTCTTTACGAAATGGGAGATTCAATTAAGATCAGAGAACTCAAATATCATTTTTTTTTCTCGATTTTTGTGGCTGTTTCTTTTGGACTGGTAGGGGCGCTATTCCTGATTACTTCGCTTTTTTTTCACTCAAATATCAGTTCATGTCGCGATTTTGGTGGCTATTTTTTTTTTTCGATCAGTCGTTTTTGTGAGATAGATGCTTTTGATCTCGATTTCGAATGTGAGGATCTCTGTGGAGATTTGTTTGCATCTCGGTTTCTCTCTCTTTCTTTCAAACAAGAGGCCCGAATCACCAAGAGACCATTCCTGGAGGAAATTTTCATCGCAGCAAGCTGAGATGAACATTTATTATCGTGAAACTCCATGAGTTTGTAAGACTGCAACTCGGATATTTTAGGTTCTTTCTGCATTTTTGCTTGATTAACTTTGTCGAAGTTATCGGTTATTTTTATTTTGCGGTTCTCGGTTCTGGATAACCAATATCGTTAATGGCCAATATCGATTTAATAACAGCGGTTCTTATGACCTGAGTCAATGGGATAGGATGTCAATCGTATTTAGTTCCAAAAATCCGTTATACCATGCTGTTCCATTAAGCCAATCCCATCCTATTTACAGGTTTTTATTAATTGGAAAGCATTTATCGAGAGTTTGAGTTAAAATCGGATTTTGCAAATTTAACACAATTTTTGGACAATTTTCTGTCAATTAAGGGGTTTAACTTATTGAATTATACCCCCATCAAGTTCCTGAATTGATAAGAAATTTTTTTTTTTTTTTTTAATTTTCAAAATTTAAAAAAAAAAAAAATATATATATATATATATATATATATCCAGTCTTGAATGTTACCAACAACAACATGGGGGTATATTTTTTTTGTTTTGTTTTGTTCTTTTGATTGAGATCAACTTGTTTTTTAAAAAAATAAAAAATAAAAAGTAAAAATATCCTCTTCATCTCGTCAATCATTGTTATATCCTCAATTCGATATCCCTTGAAATTTTGAATTATTTCAGGATCACCCAAAATAATTTTGATTGGACCATGAAGATTGCAAAATTTGTGCCTATTGCAATGATTAGATTTAATTAATTATTATATGCCATTATTCATTAATTGATTTGCTAATTGATGAATGCTAGACATGTGCATGTTTAAAGCTTAAATTGAACCATATGAATATATTTCTGATCAATGTATGTCTTTACTTGTGTGGTATAAGACCTTTGCTTGTATGGTTTAATTAGGCCCATGAACCCATTTATTTGGAAAAGGCCCTGGGCACACCCCACCCTGTTTTGCATACACCACATGCACGTTTACTGTTTGACACACTTACACGTCCTATATAGCCAACGTGGCACTAGTGCGTGGTCCGATCTCTTCGGAGATGCGACGTCATTCATGAAAATCACAACTCCAGTCACGTACCTTAGGGTATATCAAACTAGGGCATCAATACCGTCTGATCAGGTGATTCTGAGAGGTATATTGATGCACCCAGGCTGGAACGACCTGAGCCTTTAACCTATTGTGAGCCACACAGTCACATGTCCCGATTGCCAACGTAGTACTAGTACGTGGTCGGTCCCCTCGTGGGATGCCAAACCATTTATGAAAGCTACAACTCTTGACTCGTACCCATAGGTATGTAAAAGATAATATAAGTATATCAATTGCACTTCTTGGTCAAAATCGTGCCTAAGCGAGATCTTGCCCCAATGTACCATATTGTATAAGGGGGATAGATTACGTCTATTCTAGACGAGAGGTATTTAAATGGGCTCTTGCTCAGCATCGTGCGCCACCTCTCAACTGGAGATCAAACTGACTGTTTTTGACTTCAGAGAAGTGAATTGAGATTTTAGATTATCACCTATATGGTATATTAAACCAAGTCAACCACATATTCGAGAGGTATATATGTGTATTTGGACAAGGGTGGCCAGATAAAATGCATTGCATATAGTAAGCTTAGAGTCTAGAAACCTCCCCTGTAGGCCACGACTCGAATTTATCGAGGGTGTTTCCGGGATGCTCTATTTAATCCAATCAAAAGGTAAGTGGGTGGACCGGTCCACACCGCTCCAATCAAACCCGCAATATCGATCCAACCCAATAAACTTAATTGATGAGACATACTGGTCAATATCAAGTTAAACCAATTAGCCTCATTGGTAAATGGATCTTATGGATCAACAGATGAACTGGTTAAACTAATTGGCTTAAAAATATTAGATGAAGTGATGCAAGTGGAATATTCAGATCCATTGGGTCGAACCGGCCCAAACTCAAATGGGTACATAGTCCCAATCACCTTGCATCGGCCAGTTTAATTCAATGGACTGAATATTTCATACTTAACAAGATCAGTAAATCATTTTCATGTAATATTTCTTAATGGGAATATTTCATTGGTTAGAGATTTTGAATCTAGGAGTTAACTTAACCCATGCTATCAAGAGAAACATCTATTTGTTAAAAGTCTACTCTGGGGTCCGTAACTAGTAATCCACATTTGATGGGATTTTCGGGGTTATCATTACACCCAAACTCAAACGTCCACCTCCTAGTTGGAGTCGTAAGTCCAGTCGGTTAGAACGAACGTTGGTACCAAGTCAACAAGTAGAAATGGCTTTAGAATCTAAGCTCATAGAGATCCGTAAGATTTTGGCAGCATTTGCTAATGATATCAACAGTATAAAGGGCAAAGTGGAAGTCTTGGAACAGATTTCAGAATCAACTAGCAATCTCCTTGATGATCCGAAAGGAAAAATGGTAGAAGAAAATATAGCGAGACGTGCTCATGAAGTCTTCGAACTCGATGGAGATGAAGAGTATGTTGATGAGAATCCAGTGTTAGCCAACAGAATGTCTCAACTGGAGTCAGCTATGAAGAGTATAAAGGGTATCGATGAAATTGAAGCGGGCATTGAAGCCTTGAACCGTATCCCTAGAATTCATCTGCCAAAGAAGTTTGTGATGCCTGAAATGAACAAGTTCAGTGGGGTAGGTTGTGCAAAAACGCATCTTAAGGTGCATGTTACTAACATGCGCACTATGGGGCTCAGCGATGAACAGATGACATTGCTATTTCAGTGAACTCTATCCGGGTCAGCTCTGCGATGGTTGATGTCTCAAGACCCAATTATGGTAGGTACATGGGAAAATATGTCAAAGGTTTTCTGGCATCAGTACAAATACAGTACCGAAATTGAAACTTCGAGAAGGGACTTGGAGTCAACTAAACAGAAGAATGGGGAAACATTTACTAACTTCATCGGTCGTTGGAGGGCCAAGGCTGCACAAATGTAGGATAGACCTTCAGAGAAAGAACAAGTAGCTATTATCTTAAAAAATCTCTCGTAAGGGTATGCCCGACATCTAGTCTCCTAATACCTTCCTACATTCGAGTCTCTATTGCAAGCTGGTAGCCAATTGGAAGATGCTTTCGCTTCCGGAATCCTTTCCAATCCTTCTGACAACAAGTTCAAAAAGCCTTTCACCAATTCCAAGTTTAGTACTGATCACGCCTATGTAGCCAATACGTCTACTACACCTGTCCAATCTACTATCCTATCTAGTAATCAAGTTAACCCTAATCAACCTCGACCGCGTAGGAAATTCACCAATCTTGGTATGCCTTTGAGCATTGTCTTTAAAAATTATTAAGTAAAGGGCTCATTGCACCTCTCCAACCTCGACCTTTACCAAATCCACTCCCCACTTCTCACAATCCCAACCTATTTTGTGAGTTTCACCAAAATCCTGGTCATCTTACTGATCGTTGCGTCGTTTTTCGTCATACAGTTCAAGACCTCATTGATGCCAAAAAAGTTACTGTCTCTGCCCCTGAGCAGCCAAATGTTACTACCAACCCTCTACCCATTTACCAACCTCCTCAGACTTTGAACATGGTATCCAATACTCAACTCTCGCTTGACCTAATCCTTTTCATCCGATCAGTCAGTTATAAACCTCATAGCCCCCCTCTTACCAAAGTGGTGGTCCCTAATGAGGTTTTCACCACCAAATGCAGTCTTGGCCAAGAGAGAAGAAATAAGTCTGAAGAATGCAAAGAATATGAAGAAGAAGACTCAGTCCAACCGCTTGGAAATAGTTTCTCGAGTTCTCAGTCTGTAATCAAGTCCGTTGTGGGTAATAGTCTTTAGTTGTTTATGAGTCTTGAGTCTAGTTCTTTCTATCAATTCAGTAATCAAGTCTGTCTTTTTATTTCTTATTTTGTTCTAGTCAAGTTAGTTTGTCAAGTCTGCAATGGTGTCAGTCGTCCTATCTAAATTTAATTGAATAAAGAAAATTTTTAAATACCTTGAGCGCACTAACGAATTAACTAATAACTGGCTTTAAAGAGAAATTCCTCTAATAAGGAACCTCCTCTTGAATGAGAAGATAAATGTCTTGCTCGAGGAAGCAAAGGTCATTGACCTCGGAATAAAAATAATTCCCAAGTAATTCAGATTGGAACTACCTTATCCCTAGAGGAACACAAGGGATAATGAGTTTTCTCGAAAATTTCAAAAGACATGTTCGCCTGGGCCTATGAGGATATGTTAGGTGCAAGCTTGGATGTTTTCTGACACGGATTAGATATTGGCTTGATAAAATGAGATCAAAGAAGATGTTCTCAAAATGGTAGTGCTCTCAGAATAAGTTACCATTCTCAGACCAATGAAACAGTTGAAGCGGTATTGGTCTCTAATAAAGGGTCGTACATCAAAGCTTAGGTTATTACTCTATGTTCAAAGTTTAGGATCTGGCATCACAAATCATCCCCCTATGTTCTCAGCCTAATGGAATAGTTGAAGCAGCCAGTAAAAAATCTCAAGATAATCATCGTGAAAATGTGTCAATCCCACATTATTGGCCAGAGAAGTTACCATTTGTGTTATGGACATATTGCACTTCAATACAGTCTTCCACTAAAGTCACTCTAGTATATGATATGGAGCAATCTTACCGGTTAAAATGGAAATCCCGTATCTCAAGGTCTTCAAAGAAAATCAATTGTTAGAAACAGATTGGATTCGCCAACGTAGAATTAAACTTGATTGAAGAAAAATAACTTAGAGTTTTGTACCACGTGCAAACTTATCAGAGAAGAGTCATCTGCACGAAGGTTAAAGTTCACCATTTGCAAGCCAAGGATTTAACCATCAGACTTCGAAGAAAATTGACCACCTCTCCTCGACCATAGGAGGAAGTCTGAACTTAATTGGAGAGATTCATCCATTAGCAAGGAAACATTATTTTGGAAAACCATCAGATTTCAAAGAGAATCGAGTACCTATCTTTAACCCTAGAGGGAAGTTCAAACCAAATAAGGGAGGTTCGTTCATCATCAAGGAAATATTACCAGGAAAACTGTCAGGCTTCAAGACCATGATGGAATATAATTATCCGAACCAACCAACCTTGACCAAATCAAACGGTACTACATTTAAGGAGGCTATCTTTGGTCGAATCAATTATCTTGTTACCCAGTTCAATATATCCTTTCTCAACCCCTTTGCCACCTTTTTCAGAAGAAAAATTATGCATTTTTTTTTCTCAGCCCGATCACCTAACCTAGGGAAGGGAAGATCCGAACTACATTTTGGTCTGATCCCAAAAATTTGGGGTACATAGGCAACTTGAGAAGTTACTTCAGGTCCGACCACATTAAAATAAAAAATAAATTCATCGACAAAGAACAAATCTAAAAAGAAAAATATTAAAAAAAAAAAATCTTCAAAATTGGGAAGAAAATTCAAAGCAAAATAAAAGAAATGCCACATAAGGGGCATTCGGATTTTTGAGCCTCAAAATCCCTTTTTTTTTTATACCCAGTCCTAAGCTTACCCATGAAAGTCCTCCTAAGTACCGTGCGAAAAGTCAAGGAAGATAGCAAATCATGATCAGATAGTAACTCTAGAAGTTCAGACAGGAAGAAAAGAAAAAGAAGAAAAAAAAAAGGCCTGCTAGGTTGAAAACCCTAAAAGGGCGACTTAGGCAAAAATTAGGGCAAGCTCGCAAGGTTGAAAATCCGAAAAGACAACTTTGGCAACAATCAAAGCAAAGAAAGCTCGCTAGATTGAAAACCTAAAAAGGCGATTTAGGCAAAATTTAGAGCAAACTCGCTAGATTGAAAACTTGAAAAGGCGATCTAGGCAAAATTTAGAGTAAGCTCGATAGATTGAAAATCTGAAAAAGCGATCTAGGCAAAAGTTAGAGCAACAAAATAAAACAAAACAGAAGAAAAGCTAAGAGCGGTCCGAGCTAAAATATCAGAAGTCTAAATAATCAAGTTCAATACTTAACTTAAACCAGGCACAGACTCAGAAGCCACAAGTATCTTGTCTTTGATTGATCTGAAAAGTTTCATGTCCCTAGGCGAACCGACGGGGAGAAAGAACAAATTCTATGATGAATTTCAGAAAAAAATATTTTGTTCCAATTTCTTTGAGCCTGACTCAAAATCTTCAATATAAAGAGTCAAAATTAAAAGTTAAACCTTTATTGCGCTTGCGGTAATCAAAGATTTTAAATTTTCATAACAATGGCACTTCTTTTTCTAGAGAGTACGGTTTCCCCCCTTATACTAGGGGCATTCGTTTTCAAATTATGTTCAATTATTCCCAGTGCAATATTCCCTATCAAACTAGGGTCATTTTGGTTCTGAAACCTGGTCAATTCCAACCCCAAAGAATAAGGTTAACTTTGAATTAAAGGTTACCATCTTGATAGCAATTTTGAAAACTCCTCAGACTCAAAAAGAGTTAAAATGTTTACCGAACCTTCATAAAATCCAATTTTTTATTTTTTATTTTTTAAAAATTCAAATGCGAGGTTAATCCCCTGTTTGTTCCCTCAAAGCTTAGTTATTTACTCTTTTCCTCCGAGTAGGTAGAGTAAAACTTCTAAAAAAGAGAATTAGTTCATTACTCTTTCACTCCGAGTAGGTAGAGTAGAACTTCCCAAAATAATTAGTTCATTACTCTTTCACCCTAGGCAGGTAGAGTAGGACTCCCAAAACAATTAGTGCATTACTCTTTCACTCCGAGTAGGTATAGTAGAACTTCCCAAAATAATTAGTTCATTACTCTTTCACCCTGGGCAGGTAGAGTAGGACTCCCAAAACAATTAGTTCATTACTCTTTCACTCCGAGTAGGTAGAGTAGAACTCCCAAAACAATTAGGTCATTACTCTTTCACTCCGAGTAGGTAGAGTAGAACTTCCCAAAATAATTAGTTCATTACTCTTTCACCCTGGGCAGGTAGAGTAGGACTCCCAAAACAATTAGTTCATTACTCTTTCACTCCGAGTAGGTAGAGTAGAACTTCCCAAAATAATTAATTCATTACTCTTTCACTCCGAGTAGGTAGAGTAGAACTTCCAAAAAAAAATTAGTTCATTACCCTTTCACCCTGGGCAAGTAGAGTAAGACTCTAAAAAAGATTAGTTCATTACTCTTTCACTCCGAGTAGGTAGAGTAGAACTCCCAAAAGTTTAATTCATTACTCTTTCACCCAAAGTAGGTAGAGTAGAACTTCCCAAAAAATTAGTTCATTACTCTTTCACTCCGAGTAGGTAGAGTAGAACTCCCAAAAAATTAGTTCATTACTCTTTTACTCTGAGTAGGTAGAGTAGAACTTCCCAAAACAAATTAGTTCATTACTCGTTCACCTGGGCAGGTAGAGTAGGACTCTCAAAAAGTTTAGTTCATTACTCTTTCACTCTGAGTAAGTAAAGTAGAACTTTCCAAAAAAAATAGTTCATTACTCTTTCACTCCGGGTAGGTAGAGTAAAACTTCCAAAAAAAAATTAGTACATTACTCTTTCACTTCGAGTAGGTAGAATAAGACTCTAAAATAAAAAATAAATTCATTACTCTTTCACCTAGAGTAGGTAGAGTAGGACATTCAACTTTCTCCCAACTTTTGCTCAGATTTGTCTCGAGTTTTGTTTTACTCAAATTTTACTCAGTTTCACACAGTGCACACACTTGCTCATTTGTTTTATCAGTCAAGGAGAATTTTCTAAAATTCAAGGATCTGACACTATCAGTGAGAGTTCTCACTCGATGACCTAACAACCTTTTAGTTCGGGGAGAGTTTTACCCTTAAGGATCCGAACACCTCGACGAATTGCTAAATCAGACTGCAAAATGAACTGTCACTAGCTTTGGTATTCAGATATCGTACTATCTACCAAAATAGATTTGCTATCTAGTTTGCTTCAACCCTCTGCCAAAGAGGGGCATCTGTAGACACCCCATTTTTGCACTCGCCTGATTAATCAACTGTTTAATCAACTCGTCAACCCGATCGCAACGGTTCCCGATGATGGATGTTTATTCCAATGCTTTATTTTGCTACCAGATATGTTTCAAAAATTTAGATGAGGTATTTCGAACTGACAAATCTGTAGAAATCACGCTATGCTAGGAAAATATAACCCCAGAAGATTAGAAATCATCATTTTTCAGAGAAAAGAAGCTTCACGATAAAAATCACTAAAAAATAACCAAATTATCAAAATACCCCTAATATTAAAATATCCCTAGAGCCTACATTACGCTTAAGAAAATCTTTTCGAACACATAAAACAACAAATCTGAATCAAATAAATCATTTCGCCAATTTACACAAAATTTGACAAAATTATGAAAATGCCCCTCATAAAGTTCACGACCATTTCACACAAAAAATTTCATAAATGACCCAAACCAATATTCCCATTGAATTCCTTATGAAAAAGCGATTCTAAAACATCCTAGAATATAAAAAATCGACTTGAAACGCGAAAAGTCCTCTCCAAGGGCAACGGTAATTTCATAATTTTTATAATTAAAATTTTTGAAATTAATAAATAAAATATTAAATAATTAAAGTGAAATATTAATAAAATAAATTTAAAATTTTAAACTAAAAAAATCGATCAATCAGGCGCTCAGGTAAAATTGTTGAGGGTTACCAAGATATTTATTCAAGGACCCCTCCATTTGGGGGTCCAAAGAATTAAAGATATAATAGAGGGGGGTTCTCCAAAAAATTAAAGTCAATCAAACAAGACTAAAGTCAAGGTATTAAATTCAATCAAGTAAGACTAAAGTCAAAATTAAAGTCAATTAATTAAGACTAAAGTCAAAATTTTAAAGTCAAAACCCTAATAGAATTCTAATTAAATAATAACTCTATTTAATAGAGTTCTAACTAAAATATAACTCTACCTAAAACAATTCTAATTAAAATAAAACTCTACCTAAAACAATTCTAACTAAAATACAACTCTAACTAAAATAATTCTAATTAAATACTAATTCTATCTAAATCAACCTTAAAAAAAATCTATAAATAAGGGTCCTCACACCCTATTTTCGTATCAAATGACAAACCCTAAGAGAAGTAGGTCAAAAAGCCTCCCTAACCTCTCATAAACCTCAATTTTGAAGCCTCAACTCCTTACCTAACACCTATACTTCGATTTTAGCTTAAAAAACATCCCTAAATCCATAACAAATTCGAAGAATCCAGATCCAAGAAAGAGGTACCTTGTCTCGGAGATCAGAAATTAGATCCGGAGACAGAACAAAGCAAGGAGTACGGTACAAGAAGCAGTTTTTGTCAGATCTGAGGAATAAGATCTTTGCGTATCAAAGGTAAAATTTTTGTTATTTTTCTTATCTAGGTTTTGCTATTAGCAATGTAGTCTTATTTGGGATAAGTAGAGACCGGCATTGACCGGGCGGGGTTGGTGCCCAACACTTTTCAACCCCGTAACGTGATCCTCGAACCCGTATTTTTCTTTCGTAGATTAATTTATTTACTTTTTAGAGTCAAAGTTAGGTTCCTAGACCGTAATAACTAGGTAGCGACTCCCAAATCTCAAGGGTCAAAAGTAGATCCGCGCACCCCATGAATCGAGGGCGCTTTCAAAAGGGTGCCTAACACCTTCCCTTTTCTCCAACCGAGCTGCTTATCCCGAATCTCAAAGTTTGATTACCCTTTATCTATCTGAGTCACTAAAATGTCAAAAATGTCATTTTTTGGAAAATGTACATCGGGTGACCATTCACACCCATTTACAACATGAATGGTGGCGACTCCAAACTTTAGTAGATGTGGTCATCGTAATGGGGAAATCTACGTATCTACAACTCAAATATGGCATTTTGATCAAACCGAGGCTCCTGAGACTTCCTAATGGTCTAGTGGGCCCACCAAAAGGACTTGACCTACCCTACACCTCTCCAACCTCCACCGCTCCTCTCCCAAAGTAAAAATACTAGATTTTTCAATAAATTTACCAACGGGCCTAAAAATCTTGATTTGCCAACACATGGCATTTTGATCAATCCAATGATCCCCAAAATTCTTAAAAGGATAAATTATACAAAATGAGACTTGGGATACTCATCACTTTCCACAACCTTCACCGTTCCGCTCCAAAATCAAATTATCCAAAGCCCATCTAAGACCCACGGACCCTCAGCACATACAAAATGCGTTTCTCACCTTAACCCCTAACCTAAATTTAATCCCATATCACCTAAAACATACTCACCCTTGAAATCTAATCTAAAATGACTTCAACCAATTCCTAAAATCCAAAATCCTTCCTAAAACCCAAGCCCAATAGCCCTAAGCCCTTTATCCATATCCAACCCATTAACCCTAACCCACAGACCACTACCCACATCAAACCAATTATTAGTTTTTCATCAAAAATGACACATGTCATCACCTCATCTCACCTCCCTCATCAAACCACTAACTATCATCTCCTTCTCTAAAAAATTAACTATCCAATTACTTTTTCTCTAAAAAAAATCACATTAACCCACACCCCCCTAACCTACTATCATCACTCCCTACTAACCAACCATCACTTCCCCTAATTTACCCTTATCATTACCTACAAACCCGTTTTTACAACCTAAACATACACCCCTCATTTCAAATCAAACACCCATTCTCTCCCATCAATTAAATTTAAACCCCTAATCTCAACACATCTTGCCACATGTCACCATCTCCCTCACCTTCCCAACCACCATTTTACATCCTCCATTCTCTTAAATCAAACACCACTCAATTACAACCACCCTTTTAAATACCCATCATCTCACCTCACCAAACACTCCACCCAAATGATTTGGGTAAGATCCAAACCATTTGGATCAAAACACAACCCATTTACCTCCATTACATATTTATTTCTTTCCCAACTCCTAATTTCATACCCCCACCTTCAAAACTCATGTCATTCTCTACTCTCCCAACATTTCACCCCATCTTACCCCTAAAAATAACTCCCAAACTATATAAAACCCCCTTATTCTCAACTCTCACTACCTAATGAAATTTGAGAAAAATACTATCTAAAAAAAAAACTCTCTACTCACCTCACTATTCTCAACTTTCAAACTCTCAACTCTCAACTCACCTCCATTACCTTCAACTCTCAACTCTCAACTTCTTCTCAAGTAAATCCAAGAAGGTCAAAGGAATTCATCAAGAAAAATCAAAGAAAGTCAACAAACAAGCAATGTGGGTTTGGACAAAAGAACACCCCCTCCAACTCTCCTCTTCTACTCATCCCTTTCTACACACCTTCACACATACCATAATAGTTTGAACCATCAAAGGGCCCATTTTTCAATAAGGGTGCCCTCAATGGGTTGAACCAACATCAAAGTCCCTCATACTTGAGGGCACATATCGAATTTTTCAATTCTTTTTTATTTTCTTTTTATTTTCAAAATGGACCGAATCCGAAGTTACCACCATGGTGGATGGAGCAGTGTGTCTAACACCTTCCCTACTCCATAAAATGAGCCCCCTTACCTAAAATCAAAAGTTGGACCAAATGAGCCATATCCGTACGTGAGTCACCAAAATGCCAAAATTGACATATTTTTAAAAAAAATGTAATCCGAGTGACCATTCACACCCACTTCAAATATGAATGGTGGTGACTCCAAAATCCCCCAAAGTGGATGATATATTCAAAATTAAATAAATCAGGTATCCACACTTTGAATATTTCAAAATTCGAAAAAGAGTTATCTCCAAATAGGAAATAATTGTCGAGGATATCAAAGTTTCAGACTAGAGCTTTTTGGGTTTTTATTTTAGACTTGTTTTTTTAACCTTTTTGGATAATTTTTTTTTAACCTTCATCATCAACCTTAAGATTCTATCTACTTGAAGCTTCATCCTGCAAATATCAAGGTAAATACTATTTTTGAAAAAAGTATAAACAATGAAATTTTGGATCGAAAAATCTAGGGTTTTCAAAAACAAGAGGTAAGGTAGAAAATGGTGGGTGAAAATAAGGTAGGATAGATTTGACCACAGAGGTTGAAGAACTTGAAGGTGATCGATTTTGGGATAAAAAAACTATTGGGATTTTTGAGAAAGTTGAAAATGATAATATTTTGCCTAAAAAAATCTAGGGGTTTATATAAAAAGTTAGTTCTAGGTTAAAAATGATTAACTAAAGATAAAGTTAAGTAGATAGATCAATAGATGTTGGAGAGCTCGAAGAGACTGGTTTTGAGAAGAAAATTTTGGATTTTTTACTAGAGGTTTAAAATAAGGGCATTTGAGGGTTTTTTTTCTTTTTTCAATAGTTTATTTAGAAGATTGAGGTAAAGGAAGGCATGTTATCAATTTCAAAAAATAGGAGTGGTATCTCTAATATTCGATAAAAAAGGGGGCATGTCTAAATTATCCTAAAAACTACCAATCCCAAAGATGGTCCCTTCTAACTTTACTTTCTTTCCACTTCTACCCCTCTTTTAAGAATACCTCTCTAATTTTATTACATGTTGTCTTCTATCTCCTTTTTCAATAGTACCTTTTAATTTTATTATTATTATTTTTCTACTATCCATTTTTCAATAGCACAGTTCCAATTTTATTGCATTTTTCTCTTTAACCCTTTTATCTCAACCGACACGAACAATCTCTAGTTAGAGATATAAGAAAAAATTGTAACTTTTTTCCTTTCTCTTTTCCCCTTTTCAAGAGTACTTGTCCAACCTTATTACCTTCCTACTTCTACCCTAATTTAGTTTAGAAAATCCTTAAACTTTATATGTTATCTTTTATATTCTCTATACCCCTTCTTTAATAATACTCAGCTAACTTTATTCTCATATCTTTTTCTTCTCTCCTTCCCAATAACACCTCTCTAATTTTATTTGCTTGCTTTTTCTACTTCACTAATTTCTGATAACAGACTTTAGGGATCGAGCAGTTGCATACCACTGGTTGATTGCATTCTTAACATAAAAAAGAAAAATATTTTTTTAAATCTCAATTTTAACCTACTAATTGCACTTCACCATGGTAACCTTATGATTTAGGGGCTTATTCATCTTCTCATGACTTCTTTTATATTCGTGATCTATTTTTTTTTTGTTTTGTTTGTGTGATTGATTTTGCTCATGTTCTCATCGACACCAATTGAAGGTGTTGGTTTTCTAATTCATATTTAGATTTTGTTTAGAAATATTGATAAAAGCCTATGTTTCGATTTTATCTCTTGGAATTTGATGATCACTGATCAACCCAAAGTGTCGACATGAATTCCAAAGAGTTTCTTAAGCCTCACAATGTCTGTAAAATCGTTAAAACCAACTCCCCTTGATTTATCATTTGGATTTATTTTCGGAGTGTAATCATCAAGATGGAGTGTATAGGAGAAATTTTAAGTGATGGAGTGCAATTGGTAATGTGAGGTATGGAACTAGTCAATCCCCAAACTTTATTATATATTACTAAATTATTCTAAATCGAGTTAAATCGATGATTTCGTGCGAGATGGGATACATGAGCGAGTCAAATCGGTATCGTCGAAATCCGAGTTTTGAGACGTACCAGTGAAGTGTGAACTGTCTGTCTGTGTAAGGGAGCCTTTCGCCTCCTCACTCTCGTTAGTAGTATTGTAGTAGCTTCCTCAGAGTTCCGCTGCAATTTTTCACTCTTCCAGTGGCCTTGGTACAAGAAAATGGGAAATTTCAGTTCCCTTTTCCATCGTCTGTTCTAAACCTTGAAACAACGTAAATTTATTTTCTTTAACAGTTATTTTCATTTTCCAGAAAATTCAGAGAGTTCGAATTCTTAGCTATAATGCCTCCAACACGATATTGGATAGTTTCTCTTCCTGTTCAGAACTCCGCTTCATCTCTATGGAATCGTTTGCAGGAAGCGATCTCCAAGTGTTCCTTCGACACTCCTCTCTATAGGGTAACCCATCTCTCTCTGTCTCTAAATCAAATTAGAAATTAAATTTCAGAATTTTTGATTCATTTTTGTTATTTCTTTCTTAATTTTGCAGTTCAACGTTCCTGATCTTCGTGTAGGAACTCTAGATTCTTCCTATCTCTCAGCGACGATCTTATGAAGGTGAACTTTTTTTCGAGATTCGAATGAGAATTTTGGATATTTTCTTCTCGATTTAGGTTTTTTATGGTTTTGTTTGATTTGTTGAACTTGTAGTCGAATATCTTTATTAAAGGAGTTTCTCACAAAATAAGGCGTTAGATTTACCGTTGATGGAGTCCCCATTGATTCCTACCTCACAAGGGAAGAACAGTTATGTAAACATAGCTTGAATTTATGAAGAAATTTACCTTTTTCGATATAGAAGAACCGAACTTTGGTCCTGAAATAGTAGATTTTCTTGGGATGAAGTGAAGTACCCGAAAATGTTGCCTCTTAGGGAGATTGTGGACAGCATTCATGGTCAAGTAGCCAAGATTGAGCATGATCTCAAGGTAGTGACTAGTTTTTGCTGATTCAAAGTTTTCTTGTTAGTTTATTTGATGAATTTCCTTGTCGTTCATAACGAACCATACTTTGAATTGAGCCTCATAGAAAGAACACTCCTACTATTTTTAGTTTAAGAATCCAAATTTGCTGATCTGAGAATTTTAAATTTCAATAAAATTGAAGGTTCATCAATTAGTTGAAGCAAAAGGATTTAGTAACACCTTAATTTCACATGGGAAAGATATATGTTAAATTGAATGTAGGCATCAAAATTTTAAAGGGGCCTACACCTTTCCAAATTATTGAGAAAGTCCATAAAAAAATCATGGTTGGCGTTACATAAATACGGGCCATTAATTAGGACAGGTCTATTATGATTTGGATTTGGATTTTGCAAATAAAACCCATATTCCAATAATTCCAAGTGATCCATATTAAATATTGGGTTCTACACCAAAATAAATGAGTTTGACCCACCAACAATCTATACAATCCTTAAAATTGGATTTGGACAAATTTAGCCTTTAGATGAATCAATCAAAGTTCTTTAAGTCCGAACATAATTGGAAAGCTAAATTATCCTTAAGTCTATAAATAACAAAACCTCTCTCAATTAAAGGGAGGGATCTGAATCACTTTATCTTAGAAGATAGAAGTTCTCTCTCTAGAGAAGAAGTTCTCCCCCTAGAGACTAAGAAGCTTTTAAGTCTTCCTCCAGAGACCAAGCAAAATTCTTCAAGAAACTTAGATTCCGATTAAAGAGAAGATCAAACCTAAAGTCCTTTTCCGGAAGTCAAGAAATCCTTCTCAACCGATTAAACGCGAAGCCCTGAAAGAAGAAAATCTACAGAAGATCAAGCACAAGCAAAGTTATCATTAAAGCAACCTTCTCAGTTGATAACGTGCGAAGCCTGGAGAGAAGAAAGCTACACACCATTTTTATTTTTGTACTTGACTATCAATCAAAGGAAAACATTGAGATCTGTATCTCTTTTTAAAATCAAAATCAATAAAATTATTTGTAATCTTATTTCACGAATCTCGAGGTATATTTGTAAAATTTATTATCGAAATTTTTTTGGCACGTCCAGTGGGATTATCTTAGCCTTTTATCTTCCAGTCAATTACAAAAACATCAACCAAAACATCAATGGTGTCTTGTAACGCCAATGCTATCGTATTTGTCGCTATTGAGAAAGGTAAAAAAATTATTACCTCTAACCTTGAATCTACTCAGGTTATCGGTCGCGATCATTCTATAACACGAACAATGATGAAAATTGGTGGTTCCAAACTAGTTAAGCCTTTCCAGCATCACTCCAAGACGTGTGCTACAAAAACGATGCTCACAATGAAGATATTATGGGCAGATGACTCATCGGATTCTTGATCCAATTCGAAGTCAAATAAAGGATAGTCTGGATCTCTATTAATGACTTTTTCGTCACAAACTCACACCTCTATTAGAGCGGTAATGACAATTGGAGTACTAACGATGGAAGAACAAGTTACCCAGATGACAAATACCATCAACAAATTGACAAAGACAATGGAAGAAAATGACATTCAAATTGCCACCATAGTCAGTCGGTTGGAGTAGAAGGACAAAGAGAATGAATCAAGTGTTGGACCCTCGTATCCTTTAGGATTCACTCTCGAAATGCACACGGCTCCGTGCGAAGAAGAGAAACAAGGAGACTATTCTGGCTTGCGAAATGCTACGCGAGACCCACTACAAGGATTTGTTGTCTTGCTTTCTGTTCAACAACTGCATGCAATGATAACTGACACCATTCGTACTCAATATGGGGGGAATGTCACAATCCTCGTTGGTCTATTCTAATCTTATACTCAATTATACTCAATGCATTGAGTAAATGCGTCTTTTGGCAGGATATCAACCTTCAACATTTTAATAGTTTGAAGGAAAAGGCAATCCAAAGCAGCACATTGCCCACTTCATCGAAACCTACAACAATGCCAATACTTATGGCGACTTTATGGTGAAACAGTTCGTTCGTTCCCTACGTGGTAATGCGTTCAATTGGTACATCGACTTGGAACCCAACTCGATAGACAAATGGGATTAACTCGAAAGAAATTTCCTCACCCGTTTCTACAGTACTAGAAGGGCAGTAAGCATGGTAGAACTTGCCACTATTAAACAGATGAATGATGAACCAATGATTGAGTACATCGAGCGTTGGAGGAATCTATTTCTTAACTGCATGGATTGTCTCTCTTAGTCTTCCGCCATTAAGATGTGCATACATGGGATGGATTGGGGACTTTTGTACATCTTAAAAGCGATCAAGCCCCACACCTTTGAGGAGTTAGCCATACAAGCTCATGACATAGAGAAAAGTATCACTACATATGAGGATTTAAGACCAGACACACCTCAAAAATCTGAGTTAAAAGAAAAAACATCATCTCAAGAAGAAGAAGTTATGTAAACCACATCCACAAAAACATTAACAAAGAAGAAAAAAGGGAAACCCAAAGTTGAAAAATCCCAATACATTGGGGCAATGTTGTTAATACCAAAAACTCGAGGTAAAAGAATATCCTTTCCTTGAATATGATATCTTTGACATGTTCGATTATCTACTAAAATTGGATCTGATTGAATTGCCTTCTTCAAGTAGACCAGAAGAAATAGGGTGTGATGATCATCTAAGGTACTGTTGTTACCATCGAGTGATCAGTCACCTACTTGAAAAGTGTTCCACTCTGAAAGAAGAGATTATGAACTTAGTGCGTCAAGGGAAGATTGAACTCGAATCTGATAACAATCTAGCAGCTACGAAAATGTTGACAACTACATTTGAGACTAATGATAACACCTTTGACAAGCTCATTTGCAGTATTGACTTCATTTTCCAAAGATAAATGGTGTTGCCTCTGTTAAAATGACCTAGATTCGATTTCATTAAGTCATGTGATCTTTCATCAACATTGGGGGCATCATCAAATTAGGGGCAAATCATTTCCTCATGATCTCCACAACCACAGTACTCTTCAAATGGAAGTTTGTGTTCATCAACGTTGCAACCTACATATGTGAGGTTGCAATCTATTCATCCAGATCTACAACCTACTCATGTTTAAGATGAAGCTTGGATGATTATCACATGTCAAAGAAAAGGAAAATCCATATTTATCGACCTTGCTCCATTTGAGGCCACTGTCTAATAGAATGAAGACTCTACCCAAAGCTAGGTTGAAGAAAAGAAAAAAGGAATTGCGCGTGTTAATCAATACTAACATGTGCTACCAAATCAAGACGGGTGCATTGGAAGAAAATGATGATAATTATTGGAGATATTAGAACAGTTAGCTTTATTTTGTCTAATATAGTTTATTTCTATTCTTTTTCTATAAGGACATATTTTTCCATTAACTTATTATTGGTTATATATATATATGCTAAGCTCTCATTATGAGATTTGACTTTTCATCTTCTAAAATTCTATTTGGTATCAGAGCCAAGAAAACCAAACGCCCCTCTTGGGTTTTCCCTCTCCCTTCTTTCTTATCTCACTGATACCTTAAACCCAATCACCTAGTAGCAGTTTCATCCGGAGTTTCTCCCCATTGGGGGAATATTTTTCTTTTCTTAATCACATGTTGCGATAGAAATTTTTTATTTTTTTTGTTTTACATATGCTGCAATAGAGACTTGCACTGTGTTTGGGTTGTACGTACCTTACGACAGACTTATTACGCTATGTGGTGACCTGCGACAGCAACACTATGATCTACGACTTCTCCAAGGCTATGCGAAGACCTACATGACTTCTCTAGGGTTGTGCGAAGACCTGCGATCGACAGTAGAGAGGTAGATTAAACCCTGCAACAGCAATTGGGTGGATTTTCTTTGATTTACGACCCCCTGGAGTTGTACGAAGATTTGTGATAGAAGCAGGAGACTACTTTGTGACCTGCGACAACAATTCTGTGGTGGTTTTAACTCTGTGACAGTAGCAGGTGGCTGCTTTGTGACCTGCGACAGCAACAAAGTCGTGTTCTGTGATCCACGACAACAACTGGTATTTGGTTTACTGCTGATTTGTGATCTGTGATACCACTTCTGGGGTTGATTTAACCTTACGGTAGCAGCAAAGTCCTACTTGGTGACCTGCGACACCAATTCTGTGGTTTTAACTCTACACACAAAGCAGGAGGCTGCTTTGTGACCTGCGACAACAACAAAGTCGTGTTCTGTGATCCACGACAGCAACTGGTGTTTGCTTTCATATTGCGACAGCAACTAGTGCTTTGTGATCTCCTATCTA
This sequence comes from Akebia trifoliata, assembly GCF_017979445.1. Taxonomy (NCBI): domain Eukaryota; kingdom Viridiplantae; phylum Streptophyta; class Magnoliopsida; order Ranunculales; family Lardizabalaceae; genus Akebia; species Akebia trifoliata. The sequence goes on from NC_141381.1 coordinate 20,936,742, forward strand.
ATTCATCAGCAAGGTGTTGTTTTGTGTGTACGGAGACCTGCACCAATAGTAGTCATTAGCACGGAGCTCCGATAGTAATTAGTAGCACTATTTGACCTTCGACGGTACTAATACGGGAGATCTCCCTTCAATCCGAAATTTCTTTCTGTTCATAGTGTGCAATGACGATGACTCACGAGACTAAGGACTCTGCCACAACCCTTGGGGTTAATTTCTCAGTCCAACGTATAATCAATGCCCCACTAGATGGTCGTAACTTTCAATCTTGGTCCCGGTCAGTGCGACTTTATTTGAGTAGTAGAGGAAAATCTGGTTGGCTATCAGACGTTGTTCCTAAGCCACCCCTCACTGATCTAAAATTGAACAATGGGAAATTGATAATTACACCATTCTTGGATGGTTATTTAACTCCATGGAGCAACGCATCTACACAATGTTTATGTATCATGAGACTGTCTCCTCTTTGTGGTCAGCTCTTACTCAGACATATGCACATGCTCAGAATGACTCAAGGATTTATGAGCTTTATCGGGATATTGCTCAAGTTACACAAGGAAATCAGAGTGTTGCAGATTATTTTGGAATCCTTCAGTTCCGTTGGGAAGAACTCTCGCATTATGAGTCTATGGCTGAATTGTCTTCTAAGGCAGCCGGGTATGTAGTAAAAAGGATTGCTAGACATTAGACATATCAGTTTCTCATGGGTCTACACCCTGAGTTTGAGGCACTGCGGACATAAATCCTTAATACCACTCCTCTACCGTCTTTATTTGAGACATTTGCGACTATTGATAGCGATGAGCGTTGTCGCCGTGTAGTTCCCTCTCAGACTTAGTCTTTTGTCACTATCTCTACTTCCGATAATGATTAGAAGGCCCTTGCAGCTAATTCAGGATTCTCTAACTTTCGTACTCATAGGTTCAAAAATCGTGCCTGTGGAAGTCGTGGGCGTGGTAAAGGAAGTAGTCTTACATGTAGCCATTGTGGGAAGGCTGGTCATGAGAAGGCTCGCTGTTTTCAGCTCTATCCCCACCTGTTGAGATCCTCTGGGGGATAGTCCCGTGCTGCTAGTGTGGAATCTACCTCCGTTGATTCGGCCTCCCTTGGTACTATTGATTTGCAACATCTCCAGACACAGATTACAGCTATTGTACGGGATCAGATCCAGGCCCAGATTCCTTCATCCTCGACAGTTGCTTCTGTTACCACACCTCTAGGTACCTCTTTTGCATTTCATGTTACTTAGTCTGGCTCTGCTCCTCTGACTTGGGTCATTGATTTTGGTGCCTCTGATCACATGACTGGTGAGTCCAATCATTTTATTTATTCTATTTTTCCTACTACTCATAAGGAGGTTTACCTTGCTGATGGGTCCCTTACTCCTATTCACAGTAAGGGTACTATCTCCTTATCCCTTGATTTTCCTCTTGATTCTGTTCTTCATGTTTCTCATCTCTATCTTAACCTTATGTCTGTGAGTAGTATTACCAAATCTTTAAACTGTTCTGTAACTTTCTTTCCTACTCACTGTGTCTTTTAGGACCTGACTTCGAGGAGGATTTTTGGCAAGGGGTATGAGAGGGATGGGCTGTACTTGTTTTGCACTCCACTTACTGACTGCTCCGGCTTCTGTCCTCCCACACACTGGGAATCAGGCTTTTTCTTTCCAGACTTTAGACTTATGGCATGATCGCTTAGGACATGCTAATTTTCAACACTTATGTTCTTTATTTCTTGCTTTAAAAACTTCTTGTAATGGATACAAATTTCAGTGCTTTGTGTGTGAGCTTTCTAAACACACACGTACCTCTTATATTCCTCGCATGCATAGAGTTAATGATATTTTTGACTTAGTTCATTCTGATGTGTGGGGACCTTCCCCTGTTACTGCTTTTAATGGCCATAGATATTATGTTACATTTATTGATGACTATTCTCATTATACTTGGGTTTATTTAATGCGTTTTTGCTCTGAGGTGTTTCTTATTTTTGTTAACTTCCTTAAAATGATACAAACTTAGTACAACATTACTGTCAAATCTCTTAGAACTGATAATGGAGGAGAATATATTTTTGATGGGATTCGGTCCCATCTCATGAGCGTGGTATGCTTCATCAGTTAACTTGCCCCTACACGCCTGAGCAAAACGGGGTGGCTGAACGTAAAAATCGCCACCTCATGAATATTGTCCGTTACCTTCTGCGAGGGATGCATGTTCCCAAGTCATATTGGAATATGGCAGTCTTTACTGTTGTTTTCCTTCTAAATTGTGTTCTGAACCGCACCTTAGGGGGACAGGTGCCTTCATGTTCTTCGACCTGATAGCACTCTTTTCCCCTTTACACCGAGAGTCTTTGGGTGTACCTGCTTTGTTCAGGATAAAACCCCCCATCAGACCAAACTAGATGACAAAGCCATTCGTTGTGTTTTCTTGGGTTACTTATCTATGTCCAAAGGATATCGGTGCTATAATCCACTTACTCATCGTATTATTCATTCTGTGGATGTCACATTTTTTGAAAATGTTTCATATTTTAGTGCTTCATCTTCTTTGCAGGACTCCATTCCTTTGCAGGATCAATCTCCTATAGTGCTACCGTCTCCAGTTTTCTCTCCATCTTCATCTTCATCTTTATCTTCACCGCCGCTGCAGGTTTACTCTCGTCGCCCTCCCCCTTCACAAATCTTGCCCATCTCCTCTTTGGACTCAGGTATACCCCCTTCTACACTTATTCCTGTTTCTTTTGTTTATGACTCTCACTTACCTATTGCACTTCGCAAAGGTAAGCGAGGGTGTGTTATTAATCATCCTATCGCCCAGTTTGTTTCATATCAAGGTCTTTCTTCTTCCTATAGAGCTTATCTTGCCTCCACAGACTCTATTCGGGTTCCTCGGTCAGTGTCCGAGGCTTTACGTGATCCTAATTGGACTAGAGCCATGACTACTAAGATGGATGTATTGCAGAAGAATCACACTTGGACTCTTGTTACCCTTCCTTCTGGGGAGCGAACCGTTGGTTGTAAATGGATTTTTTCTATGAAATACCTCGTGGATGGAACTGTTGATCGGTATAAGGCGCGACTAGTTGCTAAGGGATTTACGCAGACTTGAGGGAAAGATTTTGGTGCCACATTTGCTCTTGTAGCTAAACTTTCTACTGTTCGTCTTCTTATCTCTTTAGCTACTTGTCACTCATGGCCTCTTCATCAACTTGATGTGAAGAACGCTTTTCTGAATGGTGATTTGATTGAGGTTATATATATGGATCTCCCTCCTGGGTTTCTCCTTCAAGGGGAGTATTGTGGGAAAGTATGTCGACTTCTCAAATCTCTGTATGGCCTGAAACAATCTCTGCGAGCTTGGTTTCATCGTTTTTCAGAAGTTATTGTCTATGGGATTCACCAGATGCCACTCAGATCATACTTGTTTGTCTTTGTTTCTTCTTCAGATCAACTGGCCGACATGCTTACGAAGTCTATTGGTCCTTCTATCACTAAATCTCATCTTACCAAGCTGGGCTTAGTTGATATATTTTCCCCAGCTTGAGGGGGAGTATTGGAGATATTAGAACAGTTAGCTTTATTTTTTCTGATATAGTTTATTTCTATTCTTTCTCTGTAAGGACATATTTGTCCATTCATTTATTATTGGTTATATATATATGCCAAGCTCTCATTATGAGACTTGACTTTTCTTCTTCTAAAATTCTACTATAATGTGTTTGGTAACCATTCCAAGTCCCTAAGACTCGAAGGACAAAAATCTAAATAAGGAAGTATCGTCTCAAAAGATACACAAGCAAGATTGAGCATTTATGATGCGCTTCAGCCTATGACATGTCAATCGTTGCTTTGATGAGGATCCCCAACCCGATCTTTGCATATAAGACTAGTGCAAAAGAAAATTTGAACTACGCTTGGGCTTGATCCCATATTGGGTACGTAGGCAGTCTGCAAAGTTACATTAGGTTCAATTACAAAAAAAAATAAAAAATCTTTGAACTACGCTTTGGCTTGATCCTACATTGGGTACGTAGGCAGCTTGCAAAGTTAGATCAGGTTTAAGTACAAAAAAAAAAAAATTTTGAACTATTTTTTGTCTTGATCCCACATTGGGTACGTAGACAACCTGCAAAGTTACATCAGGTTCAACTACAAAAAAAAAAAAAAAAACTTTGAACTATGCCCTAGCTTGATCCCATATTGGGTGAACATATAGGTTGCTGGCAAAGTCACAACAGACTCAACCACCGTAAAAAGAAACATGAAGTCTTTTTCAACTTTCATGTTTTGAAAAACTAATCACCTATGCTCCTCGACACCAGCCTAAATTATTAACAATACTTCTCGACACCAGCCTAAATTGTTTGACAATGTTCCTCGAAACAAGCTTAAATTATTTGATGACGTTGCATGCACCTCTAGCTAGTTGGCGTTTCCGGCCCTTGAGCACTATTGACAAACAATTTCTTTGGAGACTGGCCAACCGGATTGTGCATATCTCCTATCATGCGGCATCTCTAGCCAATTGGCGTTGTTTGCTCCCAGAGCACCACTGATAAACAACTACTTTGGAGACTGGCTAATCGGAGTATACATACCTCTCATCACATGACATCTCTAGCCAGTTGGCGTTGTTCGCCCCCGAGTACCTTTGATAAATGGCTGCTTTGGAAATTGGCCAATGGGCTTATACATGTATCTCATCACACAATACTTCTAGCTAGTTGGTGTTGTCCACCCCCTGAGCACTACTAATATACAGTTGCTTTGGAGATTGGCCAACTAGCGTATAAATATCTCTTGTCACGTGGTACCTTTAACAAGTTAGGGTTGTCCACTTCTATGCATGACTAATGAATAGTCGCTCCATAGACTAGCTAACAAGCATGGATTCGAAAGCTTCTTCTTGGTTACCATGGATGAAAATGTAAAGATCACTAAAGGATAGTTGTTGTATGGTGTTTCATCGATCTTGCTCTTTTAGGGCTTGCTCTCATGCCCCAATGCCAATCGGTTACTACCTTACAAAGAGAAAAAAAATTGAAAGAAGTCAAAAGAAAAAAAAAAAAAAAGGGAGCCACAAAGTTCATTATTCAAGCTCAGACGTAGACCGGTGAAGAAAGCTTTCTACATTTGCTGGTTTGTTTCACTACTTCACTTGACTCTCAAAAGGGATTGCAAATTTGCGTGAGCCTGCTTGAAGTAAGCTAGGCTGACCACGAAAAACACCATCAATCGAAGACAACTAAGAACCTGGATCCATCAATTGAAGTTGAGCTTGTTTTTTGTTTGTTAATGGAGGACCTTGTCAATGCCAAGGGTGTTAATGAGGGCAAAGAGATCTCTAATGATATGGAAAGTGGTATAACTATTAATGAAAGTTGGTGCATCTTTGTTGCCATAACCACGCAAAGTCAGGAGCCAAAGCTTTGTAACCTTGTGAAGCTAGTGAGACCATCCAATGGCACCAAGAGAACCAAAGCTCAAGGAAGCCGTGAAGGTCTTACAAGTGTGGGGGGCTGCTATGTGAAAAAAAAATAAAAATAAAAGTGGCCGGGTTTGTGAGGTACCAACAACAAGAAGAAAAAACCCTCACCCCCTTGTTTTCTGACAATGTAGTTACTCTATTGGATCGATCAATTACCCCTCACAGAACAATGGAAGCTCAATGTGCTCTGTTTGTTCGAAGGTTGAAGCTCTCCATCACAATGGAGCACCATGAAGCATTACTCCTATTGAAGTCAATATCTGTACCATTGTGTTTAAACACTTTGACAACCCTCTCTCATCGCACAAGCATGCATATGCTGCATTTCCCATTGTCTGTGCAAAGATTACCAGCAAAGTGATGTTTGGAGCACCTAAGTCATCCAGAGCTGCATCATCGACACAACAAGCACAATGTTCATACATTTTTACCCATTGTTGATGTGCACACTCCCTAGAAATCTGTTGCAATCAAGCATCACTGTAACTGCAATGTGTGCAATTGTTTGTCGTTCTATGCTGGTCGCCATCACTAAGTATGTTTGCTTCTGTTCCTTGGAAAAAAATGACATTGGCGAGTAATAAAAAGGGGACAATAAAGAAGCGCTATTCACCAATGAAGCTGTATTGTAATCATTGAAACAGGCACTTACTATCAATTAGATCATTGATTTTTCAAGTAAATAAGTATTGAATCAAGCCTCTTAGAAAAAGTGGAGTGAGGTGCAACCATGGCATCTGCGATGTTTAAGCAATCAAGCTGCTCTACAATGAAGCTGATAAGGGATAACCTTTGAATTGCTGCTTCAAGGACTCTCGCTTTGATTTCAGTCAGAATTGATTTATTGTCTACAATGATGTCATCACGACAGTCTTGGACTGATGAACGCATCATCCCTGCATTCCGGAACTAGGTGGCTTGGCTTGTGGCAGATTGGACACACATGTCTAAATACCAAGGTTGAAGATACTCGATGATTACCGCAACACGTATTGATGTTGACTGTGCAACATTGTAACTGTACGACTTTGTCTTTACTCAAGCTCGTTACATTGAACATTCCTAGGACATCTAGAGGTTGGCACCTCCAAGAACGAAGGTTGATCGAAGTCATTCCTGCAAGCAAAAAATGAAATAAAATAACAAACTCGAATGGTAGATCTAAAAAAATAAAAATTAGATCGACAAGGCTCATCAGCTCTATTCAACCATCTTCTCAATCTACTAAATGCCACCAATTGCGTGAATGTTGTCGAGATCGCAACCTCTCTTAGCACGTTGTTTTGATCCAACAGTTGATTATGAAATATTTGAAGTGTGTAACAGCTAACAAGATTGGATGTTGCTGTAAACGCCACCATCATCGACCATATCATGTATCCCATGACTAGTTTGGTGCATATCGATCCTTTGGAGGGCTTCATGGTTAATTTAATCGTGAACTTGTTGCCCCTTGATGCCATTAATAAAATAAAAAAGAAAGGGGCTGAAGGAAGAAGAAGAGAAGTCGCTCGTCACTATTGTTATTCCTTGCAAAGCAAAGATCAACTGTCGTAGCTATCATTGCAATCATCTCAATTTGTGTATGTTGAAGAAAATCAATGGTGGACCTCCACCCTGTTGTCGTTAGTAAATACAAATACATATAAGATAAGAAGGGGAGAGGGGAAGATAGGCGAGCAACTCATAAACGCTATTATCGACTCTAGTATCTTGGAGATGCACCTCTTACGTTCAAGCATGAGATACTTATAACAAGAGCACCGGGTCTCTAATGGAACCACGTTGCTGTGTTTGGGTGGGAGTTAAAAACTAGACATGATTTGTTTGTGCGGGAATTGAAGACTTACCACATTGTGTTTCAATTGGAGTATAACTTTAACACGTTGTGTTTCACTTGGAGTATAACTCTAACAACTGTCCAAATTCCCCTTTGGTTTGCCTTTTTGATTAAAAAAAAAGGTATGGAAAAGAAATGAAATTTTTGTCTTTTGTGGAACCAACCATCAAAAGAACAGTAAAAAAATTCAAGGTTATCCTTTACACTTATCTGTCAAAGCCAATTCCTTAACTCAATTCTTAGTAAACCCAACTCAACTACCAAACCTTGAAAAAGAAAGGATAAAAAAAAGAAACACAATTTCCAAAGTCTAGTGTTCTGCCCTCTTTGGCACGTGCTTCTAGCCCCAACAAATTTTCTAAGTCAAATTCCTTGAGCCCAAAATCCTTATGGCCCAACTTAAAGTCCTCCCAATAAAATATTCTTCAAATCTTGGCCCACGGGATTATGCTGTGAACAAAACTTCTCCCATCTGTGCAAATTAAAAATACATGGATTTGTTCCCATGCTTCTCACGCATACCCACCGTGGTATCCCCACAATGCAATCTAGCAATACATGGATATGTTCCCATGCTTCTCACATACATGCAACGTGGTGTCTCCATGCAATGCCATCTTTTTGTGGACTGAATTCTCCAAGCAAAACTCATTGAGTTATGTAAAGGTTTGGTTGAGGTTTTCAGAAGAGTTGTTGAAATTAAACCCTCATTCTATCTATTTCGTTGTGAAAAGAAATAGAAGTGGTTTTGTTCCCATGCCTCTTGTGTTTACCAAGTTCTTATAGTTAGTTGCTTTCAAGCTTTATGCTATCTATCACGAGGAAATGGAATTTCAAGAAAAATCAATGTGTTGGATGTTGAACACCAACCTCTTTTCTTCTATTCCCTAATGATCACTAGCATGGACAAATCCTCAAGTCATTCGCAAGATTGTCCTATGGAGTACATACTTCTCAGTTTTGCCTAAGCCCAATTCCAAACCCATCTTGGAAAAAGGTAAGGGATTGTGGTGGTGGTTCAACAAAACGTAAGGGATTTTTAAATTAACATCAAGGGAAAACTTTTAGGGATTTCAACACACCTAGAACAGGATCATTGTTAAAATAGGGACACTTTTATTTGAAAGAAAATTGGTTCGCGAATTGATTCTGCAATATTAGGAAGAAAGCTAGAATAACTATCTTAACCTAGCATAGAGATAAAATTATTTATTATGGCATGTGAAAAATGCAATAAATAAAGAGAAGAAGAGCATGGAAGAAAGTTAAATTTCACTATCGTGAAATGAGAAGAAATGGGTGCTATTAGGAATGGAGAAACAACTACCTTGAAATATGCTTGGAAGTAATTAGGTCTATTGAGTCATCTATGTGCTCACTTGATTGCTTGGGCAACCCTCACCTACTCATTTCATTTACCTATGCCTCCTGGCTCTTGGTTTTGGATTATTGGCTAGGAACCTAGGCTCCCATCTAATAGATGTTAGGCCACAGGTGCGTTTCACTTATTTTAGGCGCAGGGGTAATTCCGGGATTCTACACGATAGTTGACATGTAAGTAATGATTAGAGTGTGGGGTCTGTTATGGAATAATAATTCTATCAGGATGAGAATCTTGATAAGGATGATCTAGATGATATTATGCCGACTCAGCATCCAGAGTCTCAGACACCTCTAGACTTTACTCCTGATGATGCTGATGAGTTTGAGGATGATGCTACTCCTATTGTACCCTCACCCACAGCCCACGTTCGACGCAGAAGTGGAGATAATCTACCACCTCAAAGTCGTAGGCAGAAGACGATCACTGCTATGCAAATTAGCCAGTCATTGGAGAAGCTCGCAAATGCAGTCCACAGTCAGATATCCGCTTCTACCAATCCCACTCCAATTAAGAAAGGCAATATTTAAGAGTCAATCGAGATCTTAGATCAGCTACCAGATGTACCTACCAATAGTGATCTCTATCGTTATGCGTTGAAGATGTTTATAAAGAACAAACAATTTAGAGAGGTTTTTTGTGCATTACGATCAGTAGATGTTCGTCTTGAGTAGTTGGAGGGCGAGATGTCTGATTTTATGGTTGGAAAAGGCATTTAAACTTGTTTTATATGTTACTAAAATATTTTTGTGGGTTTTATGATGTACTTATAGAGTGCAATATACATTGGTTATTTTTGGCTGTTGGATGGATATTGTACATATTATATTTTCTGTTAGATGGATATTTTGTTTACTGTTAGATGGATATTGTGATTAATATTTTCTATTAGATGGATATTTTATTTGTTGTTAGATAGATATATACCACTAATATGGATTCATAAGTAGGTCATGGATTCAGATGTTGATATGATGAATACTATCGATTCAGCTGATACGGCTAATACTATCGATTCAAATGATGATTCCACCAATACTGTCGACTCAAGTGTTTTAAGTATGGCCACTACAGGAGGCGTCCTAAGTTCTTCATTTTATTGCGAGAATTTCTTATATAGGGAGCCACATAATAATAGTCAGTTAAAGGGGATTGATTTTGTGCGGGAAACACTGGATGATCAATCGTGCGACATGTCATCATTATTAGAATGACGACACGTATTTCTCTGAATCTGTGTAGTCTTTTTGAAAGTTCGAGGTCTATTGAAGATGGAACGCTACATTACTATTCAAGAACAACTAGCGATGTTTTTATCGATAGTAGGACATAATCAAGGACAAAGATTAGTTGCAAATAGTTTTGATCACTCAGTTCATTCAGTTAGTAAGTATTTCAACAAAGTTCTTTTGGCTATGGTGAACTTATCAATGTCCTTAATTGTACCTCCTGATCTCAATGAAGTCTCTTCGCACATCCGTAACAATCCTCGTTTTTGGCCATATTTTAAGGTATATATATATATATATATATATCTATATATATATATATATATATGAAAAATACTTGTTTAATTAATGTTTATAATTAATATACCTTAAAAATATGTAGGATTGTATTGGAGCGATAGACGGGACGCATGTTAGTGCATTTGTACCAATAGCGGAACAAATACGATACGAGGACATAAGGGACTCACACAAATGTAATGGCAACATGTTCATTTGACATGTTGTTCACTCATGTGGTGGTTAGTTAGGAAGGGTCAGCTAATGATTCACGTGTCTTCCTTTGAACATTGATACTCCCAGTTTAAAATTTTCATATCCTCCACCAGGTCTGTATTTAAATTTTTTTAATTATATCTGTTTATATTCAATCTTAGAAATTAATATATTTTTTTGGATAATAGGTAAATATTATTTGGTAGATGCTGGGTACCTACTCATTGATGGTTATCTCGTACCTTATCGAGGTGTTCGATACCATCTACAAGACTATAGGAGATCACGGGCAAATGGTCGAAATGAATTATTCAATCATTTACATTTTTCACTTCAGAACGTGATTGAACGAACCTTTGGGGTTTTGAAAGTAAAATGGCCAATCTTGAAGTTGATGCGTTCATATAATTTGGACAAAGTACGAAACATTGTTATTGCCTACATGACATTGCAAAATTTTATCAGAAAACATGCTATCGTCGATGAAGAATTTGCTCGATTCGAAGAAGAATGATCAACGGGAGTAGAAGAAGAGCGCATCACTAATCAAGAGTATCCAGTTCCCCCATTAGTAGGTCGTCAAAGTCAACAAACAATGAAAATACATAGGGATTTAATAGCTGATGCCATTTTTACTGGCAATCATTGATGTATTTTCATATTCTGTTTTTTAATTTTATATTGTAATTATAAATATTGTTAAACAATGTTGGAATAAAGATTATACTGTTTGTAAGTATATTTCGAAGATTCTATACTTATTTATTTATTGTCTTTGTGTATGATGAATAGCATTGATGGCAAACTATACGTATCCACCATGTTGTTCATGTGGTCGAGTGATGACATTAGTCACAGCTAAAACAAAATAAAATTATGGGAGGATGTTTTATAGGTGTCTATCTTGGCAGGTAATATAGTATTGATATTAATGTTGGGTGCGTATTTATATTTGGTGAGATTGATATTAATTCATGTGTTATTTTACTTTATAAGGACATGCAGGGTCTTTTCTGTGGGTAGATGAAGTTGACATTATCAATGATAATGTTTCTCAAGATAAAGTAACGGAGTCAAATAAGAAGAATGAAAAATATATTTTATATGCATTTGTTGGATGTATATTTTTTATGTATTTATTTATTTCAGTTTTACTTATTATATTAACTATGATTATTATGTTTAAATGATGTCAGGATCTAAATGTGGTGGTTGTGGATGTGTTATGTATATACGATGTAATGCGGATGTGTTATGTAAAATGTGAAATTTGGATTGAATATTATGCAGGTATTTTGTTTATTAGGAAAATTTCATATGTTCAAGAGGAGATGTTGTCGAAATTTTTATAGAATTTTATTATATTTATCTATATTTAGTGTAATTATATATTTATAGGGGTATTTTAGTAATTTTTGATGCATTCTGCGTACATTATGTGGATTGTGTATTATGCAGGTATTTTGTTTATCAGAAAAATTTTATGTCTATTTTTAAGAGGAGATGTTGCCGAAATTTCTATAGAATTATAAATTTTTTTATAATTTTTTTTTAGAATTATAAACATTTTAAAATTAAAACAATTATTTTTTTAATTTTTTATATATTTTATTATATTTATATAATATAGTGTAATTATATAGTATAGGGGGTATTCTGGTAATTTTTATGCATTCTGGTTGCATTATCAACCTTAAGGGCATTCTGGTCATTTTACTTTACTACAGCAGATTTTAGAAGCTGTATCAAACAGTCCACAGTCAGATTCTAGTCAACAGCACAGTAGTTTTAAAAAGTTCTATTAAACAAGTTTTTCAACTTTTCAGATTCTGACAGCAGATTCAAACAGCAGATTGTGACAGTAGAAGCTGACAGCAGTTTTAAGAAGCTGAATCAATCAGCACCTAAGTTTATTATCAGCTCTAGTGCCTATCAAATTGGTATCAGAGCAAATGTACCTGGGAAATGGCAGCCAAAAACATTGCTTAGCGGATGGATTCTATGGAGGAAATGGTTGGTGCTGTGCAAGAAGAAGTTCAACAGGAAATTGGCACATTGAAGGAGGAATTGCAGAATATGAACAAACGGTTCGAACAGTTCATCAAATTGCAAAAAGATACGGCTCGGAACAGTTCATCAGCTCATGGTATAGATGGTGGCTCGAGTTCAAACGGATTTCGCCATGAAGTCCGATTTCGGAAACTTGAGATGCCATTGTTTGATGGTTCAAATCCAGATGGATGGATTTTGAAGGCGGAACGATATTTCGCCCTCAATCGGTTTACAAATGAAGAGAAAATTGAGGCAACAATCGTGGCGTTTGATGGAGATGTTCTACTGTGGTATCAATGGGAAAATAAGAAATGTTCCATTGTTTTTTGGGAAGAGATGAAGATTCTTCTCTTGAAGCAGTTCTGATAACTCAAACCGGCTCACTCCATGAACAGTGGTTGTGGTTCAGGAAGGCAGCGTGCAGGAGTATCGCCCGAAATTTATCGAGCTATCGGTGCCGCTAGAGAATGTCTCTGATGAAGTAGCCTTGGGAAACTTCATCAATGGGTTGAAACCAGAGATCAGGGTAGTGGTTCGGATCTTGGACCCAGTAACTTGGGTCGAGCCATGGACTTAGCCCAGAAGATAGAAGAAAAGTTGTGGGTGACCAAGGCCCACAAACCAGTTGGAGGGCTTAATCGGGCATGTTGGTAACTGGAAGCTCAAGCTCCTATTCTGAAGCTTCTCGACCAATTTTTAGGGCAAATTATTCTACAGTCAAATCTTTTGGAGAGGTGCGAAGGCTCATCGATTCGGAGCTACAGAAGAAACGAGAAAAATGGCTGTGTTATCGGTGTGATAAAAAATGGGCGCCTAAGCATTGCTGCAAGAAGAAGGAATTGAATGTCCTTCTTACCCATGATGTCGATGAAGGAGAGTTGGGGGAGGCTGCAAATCGGAAAAAGCAGTGGCCGAATTGGAGACGACCAAACTTAATCAAGTAGTGGAAGTTTTGCTCAATTCGGTGGTGGGCTTAACTACTCCAAAGACAATGAAGCTAAAGGGAATGATTGGTGAACAGGAGGTGGTGGTCTTGATTGACCCAGGTGCAACTCATAACTTTATTTCCTTAGATTGGGTTAATAGAATACAGTTACATGTTGTTAAAACTGAGGTTTATGGAGTGACCATAGGAATTGGAACTGCGGTACACGGTAAAGGCATATGCAGAGTGGTAACTCTTCATCTGCAGGGGATTGATATTGTGGAAGAATTCTTGCCCCTTGGGTTGGGGAGTTCTGATGTAATCCTAGGAATTCAGTGGCTTGAGACGTTGGGAATGACTCATACAAATTGGAAGACACAAGTGATGAAATTTAGGCTTGGTAGTGAGACTGTCACTCTGCGTGGGGATCCTTCCCTTGGGAAAACTCTGGTTTCTTTGAAGGCTATGATGCGAACAATTAAACATGAGGGAGCTGGAATTCTGGTAGAGCTTAATCAATTGGAGGGTCTGGGTGAAGAAAGTCATGAGGTGCTGCCGTTTCTACACCAAGTCTTGGCAGATTATGAAGCTGTTTTTGACATGCCTTCGGGATTACCTCCTAATAGGGGACATGAACACTCCATTGTGCTCAAAGAGGGTAGTCAACCAATTAGTGTCCGACCATATCGCTATCCGCACGCCCAGAAAGATGAGATTGAAAGATTAATTAAGGAAATGCTTGCTGTTGGAATAATCCAAGTTAGTAATAGTCCCTTTTCGAGCCCGGTTCTGCTTGTTAAGAAGAATAATGGTTCCTGGCGTTTTTGTGTGGATTATAGGGCTTTAAATAAGGCCACAGTACCAGATAAGTATCCAATTCCTGTTATTGATGAACTCCTTAATGAGTTACATGGTGCAAAATTTTTTTCTAAGTTAGACTTGAAGTCCGGTTACCATTAAATCAGGGTCAGCAATCAAGATATTCATAAAACGGATTTTCGAACTCATGATGGACATTACGAGTTCCTTGTCATGCCCTTCGGTCTTACGAATGCCCCCGCTACGTTCCAATCCTTGATGAATGATATTTTTCGGCCTTATCTTAGGAAGTTTGTTTTTGTGTTCTTTGACGACATTCTGATTTACACCTTCATGTGACCTCCCACATCAGTGACATTTAGAGGACTCCCATCAGTAGCATTTAGCACAAGTTTTGGAAGTCTTGCAAGCCAATAGTCTTTATGCCAACAAAAAGAAATGTGAGTTTGGTAGAACTCAAGTGGCTTATTTAGGTCATATAATTTCCGGGCAGGGGGTAGCAGCTGATCCAAGAAAAATCCAAGCCATGATTTCTTGGCCAACACCCATTAACTTGAAGGCATTAAGGGGATTTTTGGGTTTGACAGGGTACTATCGAAAGTTTGTGGCTGGGTATGCTCAAATTGCTTTGTCGTTGACTGATCAGCTTAAAAAAGATAAGTTTGGGTGGAACTTGGAAGCTGCAGCAGCTTTTGAAGAGCTTAAGCGTGCTATGTCCTCAGTCCCTATTTTGGCAATGCCCGATTTCACAAAGCCTTTCATTATCGAGACGGATGCTTCTGGGTTTGGGTTAGGGGCTGTCCTTACCCAGGGACAACAGCCAGTGGCTTATTACAGTCAAGTTCTAGGTCCCCGAGTTCGCTTGAAGTCCATATATGAGAAGGAATTAATGGCAATAGTGTTTGCAGTGATGAAATGGCGACCTTATTTGCTTGGAAGGCGTTTCATTGTGCGGACAGATCAGCAGAGTTTGAAGTTTCTATTGGAACATCGAATTGTTGGAGTTGAGTATAAAAAATGGATTACTAAACTCATGGGGTACGATTTCGATATTCAATACCGTAGTGGGGCAAGTAATCGGGTAGCGGATGCACTTTCTCGCATGTCAAATCAAGTGGAGTGTTCTACCTTGGTAGTTCCACAGTGGCAGCATTGGGATTCTTTAAAGGTCGAATTGGCTGAGGATACTTTTCTAAAGAAACTAGGGGATGATATCACTTCGGGTACTCAATCTCATGCTGGGTTTACAGTGGAACAAGGGATCTTGTTTTATAAGAATTGACTCGTTATTCCGCAATCCTCTAAGCTCATTTCTACTCTAATTGGAGAATTTCATACCTCCAGAGTTGGGGGGCATTCAGGAGAAACAAAAACTTATCAGCATCTTGCAGCTGAGTTATATTGGATAGGCATGTTCAAGGATGTAGCCAGATTCGTGCGGGAATGCATAGTTTGCCAACAACACAAGCACCTGACCACTACTCCCGCTGGGTTACTGCAACCTATTCCACTTCCGGCGCAAGTATGGGATAAGGTCACTCTTGATTTTATTGAGGGGTTGCCCCATTCCGAGGGCTGGGATACTATCTTAGTAGTGGTGGGCAGACTAAGTAAGTATGCTCATTTTATTGGCTTGAAACATCTTTTCACTGCGGTATCAGTTGCTGGTATCTTTGTTCGCGAGATTGTGAGGCTTCATGGTATTCCTCAATCAATTATTTCTGATCGGGATAGAGTGTTCTTGAGCCATTTTTGGAGTGAGCTGTTTAAGTTGTAGGGAACTACTTTAAAACAAAGCATTGCCTATCATCCTCAATCCGATGGGCAGACGGAGGTTGTCAATCGATGCCTTGAGACTTATTTGCGCTGTTTTGCTTCTGAAAAGCCTCGTATTTGGGTTCGCTGGTTGGCATTGCTAGAGTATTGGTACAATACTTTTTTTCATTCCTCTACTCGTTGTACTCCTTTCTGTGCTCTTTATGATCGAGATCCACCTCCTCTTATTCGTTATGAGTGAGGAGCTGCTTCGTTGTCCTTGGTGGATCAGTTGTTGGAAGATCGTGACGCTATTTTGGATGATTTGAGAATGTAGTTGCTTCTAGCTCAGCAGCGGATGAAGCTGTAAGCTGATATCAAGCGTCGCCATGAAGA
Organism: Akebia trifoliata; assembly: GCF_017979445.1. NCBI lineage: Eukaryota > Viridiplantae > Streptophyta > Magnoliopsida > Ranunculales > Lardizabalaceae > Akebia > Akebia trifoliata. Next base: position 20,953,126 of record NC_141381.1, read on the forward strand.
GTTCAATGAAGGTGACTTAGTTTTCTTGAAATTGAGACCATACCGACAGTGTTCCCTCACTCAATGTAAGTATGAGAAACTAGCTGCTCGTTACTACGGCCCTTTCAAGGTCCTTCAGCGCATCGGTAAGGTGGCCTACAAATTGGAGCTTCCTCAGACAGCAGCGATTCACCCTGTTTTCCATGTTTCTCAGTTGAGGCCAGCATATGGGATCTCTTCCTCCTCACCAGTATTACCACTTCAATTGACTCCTGAGCTTGAACTTGTGGTGGAACCGGAAGTATTGTTGGGAGTACGTCTTAAAGCTCAAGGCCAGCTGGGAGAAGTTGAAGTGTTGTTGCAATGGAAGTCTTTGCTTGAGTATGAGGCAACTTGGGAGGATTTTCACTTGATTCAACAACAATTTCCTGACTTTCACCTTGAGGACAAGGTGAATGCTTGGGCGGGAGGTAATGTTAGGCCACAGGTGCGTTTCACTTATTTTAGGCGTAGGGGTAATTTCAGGATTCTACACGATAGTTGACATGTAAGTAATGATTGGAGAGTGGGGTCTGTTATGGAATAATAATTTGTTAGGATTTTCTGTTATGGTAGAGAGTGGGGTTTGTTATGGAATAATAATTATGTTAGGATTTTCTGCTATGGCTAGGTGGTGAGGAGAATATAGGGAGAGGAGTTGGTTTGAGGTGGGCATAGGAAGTTTTATTTTGTATTGAGCTTGTTCATCTTGGAGAGTTTCCAAGCCTCTCGAATGCTTGGCTAGTCTGTACCTATTCAGAGATTAAATATAAATTCTCTCATCTAATTTTCTGCTACTATCTGTGTTCCCTAAGTTTATTATCAGCTCCAGTGCCTATCAATAGACCAGACAGTGAATTTCCCAATGGTTTTAGATTAGTACTCGAATTGTAAGCATTAATTTCAATACAAGCATTCACGTGCCTACATATCCATAACTAGATTTGCATATAGACCAAGATGCAGAATAACGAATCTGACCTATATCGAATATCTTAGGATCAACATGGATTAATAGCAATTATTTCAAGAATGATCTCAACTTTATGGGTACTTACTTGTGATTGTTGCAACTGCCATTTTGATCTCCTCACTTCTTTGAGTTTATCCCCTTTTGATTGTGATCTTTGATCTCTAGACTCACCTTCTCCTCCTTGATTTTTCTTTCTTGGGTCGTGTGCCTTTCTTGATGGAATTTCGATCTTCAATGAACCTTTTACCCTTCACGGCTTGGATGTGTAAACTGTATGGTTCTTGAAGTTCTTGATTTTCTTTTAATGAAAATCACACACCTATAGGGGAGCCGATCCAATTCTTTTATAGATAGGAGCAGAGGGCCTAGATCCTCTCCAATATTATAAACTAACCCATCCAAGGATTCTATTCCTTCTACAATAGAGGTTTCCCAAATTTTAGACTCTCAATCGCTGAAACCCAAATGACGTTATTGATTTATTTCCTTTATGAGAAATCCATCTCACTAGAAAACCTAGACCACACGTCTTAATTAGCCACTAAGAAATGTGAGTTTCACACGAATTTTCCAATGGTTTCCTAGGTGGCCTTGTAGAGTTAGATGAGAGCAAAAGCTGTTGATGCATTTCAGTTCATCACTTCTAGCTTTGAAGTAAATTGATTGGTTAATTCTTTTTGATCGGTAAGCCTGTTTTCAATGAGATCAGTAACTCAGTGATGGCGGGAAATGAACAAGGTATATGGTGATAAATCTGGTGGTCCAACTCAAAACCAATTGGCAATGAGTGGAGAGGCCCAAGAGCTTATAAGGACAAAGACAAGGCAATTTGTGTTTGATGTGAGACTAAACTCAACACACCCTTGCACGTGTGGGCCAGACTTGGCCAAAGCACGTGGAGATACGAACTGGGTGATGTGGTTGAGAGAAAGGCCCGTTTTGATACCTTGATAAATCTGGGAGTCCAACTCAAAACCGATTGGCAATGAGTGGAGAGGCCCAGGAGCTTATAAGGAGAGAGAATGAAATTTGTATCTGATGTGGGACTAAACATATGGTATCGTGACATATAGACTTTATCAACTAAGCTAGCTGGCACCAAATTCTTTCGTGATTTAATTTTAAATCTTGCTAATTTGAATATATTTCCTTGTTTTCACGTATCTTTACCGTCTTGATTATAATTGTGGTTTATACATTATGATCCATTAATTCTCAGCTTTCAATCATGCATCCATCACAACATTTTTACTTCAACGTACCCTTTTTATATGTGGAATTCACATGTGCAATTGTACCATGTGGTGAACCTATTTGTTTCAAGTCATATGCTATATTATGTATTTAGATCCATTTCTGGGCCAGTCATGGGGGTCGTTAGCCTAGGTTCCTGGATGTTCACCTTGGTTCCAAAGGGGGTTGATGCCAATGCTCGCATGTGTATTTTTACAAACTTTCCCGGAGTTTGCTTGTTGCTCATAAGAAATCCTCAAGGGTAGATTATAAATATTGGTTTTAATGTATAGCTTCAATTGGATGAAGCACCATATTTGAAATGTAACCATTTTTTTCTGCTGGATTTGTTCTAGCTTCGTGTTGCTGAGTATAACACTGTATGCAGTCAGCTTAATGCAATCACTAGAAAGAAAAGTGGAAGGTAAGAGAGATTTCTTTATCAGAAATATAACCCGAACTTCTTAGGATGGAAATTCAATAGTCAAGCCTTCCTGATATTTGAAATTGTACTCTGAAATGTTCTTATATTGGATTGCTATTATCTTGTTTTTGTCTTGGAAATGCCTCATCATGTATTCTTTGTTAAAATTTGGGTTAGCTGATCTTTCTCTTATGTTACAGCTTGGCTGTTCGTGATCTTTCTGATTTGGTGAAGCCCGAGGATATTATCATGTAAGAACATTTAGTGACACTCCTTGCAGTTGTTCCCAGGTGTAGACACCTCAATTTGAACGGGCCACTTCTCGAAAGGGCCCAAAATATCGATTTTCCAAATAAATGGGCCAACGGGCCTTAAGGGCCCCAACTCATTGAAAAGGGACATTTTACCAAACCGAGCCCCTAAGACCTCTCAATGGTTTAGGAGGCCACCAAAAGGACTCGGCCTACCTTACGACTTCCCAACATTCACCGCTCCGCTTCCAAAATAAAAACGTCAAATTTTCGATAAATTTTCACCAACGGGCCTAAAAAGCCCGATTCGCCACACGTGGCATTTTTGATCAAATTAATGATTGCAAAATAGAAAAAATTTTAAATTAAAAAGGTGAGACTTAGATGCCTACCCCTCCTCTACTACCACCGCTCCGCCTCCGAATCCCGTAAAAACCATAGGCCCAGCTAAGGCCCAGAGCCCTCAACACTTTCCTAAATCGATTTCTCATCTTACCCTGAGCCTGAAAATCAATCCCACATCACCTAAAATCTAAACCACCTATACCCTCAAAACCCATTCCAAAATAACCTTCAACCAAACCCTAAAACCCAAACCATTCTAAACCCAAGCCCAACACTAGAAAGCCCACAAATCATTAACCATATCCAATTCATTAGCCAACCCACACCCTAACCCATAAACCACAACCCACATCAACCAATCACTCGTTTAATCATCAAAAGATGACACATGTCATCACCCCCATCGCACCTCCCTCACCTAACTACCTACCCCATTAAGTTTGCTTTAAATCCCATCTACCCACACATCAACCCATCACCTTTCTCTCAAATCAAACACATCTACCCACAACCCCTAACCTATACCTCCCCTAATCTACCCGCATCATTCCCTACAAACCTATATCTACAACCTAAACCTACACCATCCTCTCAAGTCAAACACTCAACCTCTCCCATCAACCTATCCCAACCTTCATTTCCACCCACTTTAACACATGGCATCATCTCCTCACCCTCCCAAAATATCATCAACCACCTCTTTAAATCCTCCATTCTCTTAAATCAAATACCATTTAAATACACCACCATCTTAAACTCACCTCACCAAAACACTCCACCCCCAAATGGGTTGGGTAGGATCCAAACCATTTGGTCAAAACTCACCTTTAAACCCCCCTTAACCCTAAATACCTCTCTCCCCATCCCCCTACTTCAATTTTTTGTTGATGACATTGCCTCTTGACCGGGCTTTCTCGTATACTAATTGGAAATGACCTAAGTATCATTTTCTTCAACTTATAAGCAAAAACCTCTGAATTTCTCCCTAAAACCATTCATCTTCAAGTTCTTCAACTATACAACAAACCATAGTTTGCGCCCTTTACAAGAAAATCCTTGCTCCACCCCTGATTTCAACTGAGGTTTTTAACTGCTGAATTCTAGACCAATTGATTAAGGTTCACTGCAGATGGTGGAAGTTGATTCTTGTATATTTTCTCGAAACATTTGTTATGAATTTTTTCATGCATGTGTGCTTTCCAAGTGTCGTTGTTTTGATCTAATGTTCAAGTTAATTAAATGTATACAGTTTTGCATATTTTTTCTTGTGTGTTTTATTTCAGTAGTGCTATTTATTAATTAAGTTAAAATTTATAGGTTCCAAGGTCCTCCAAGAAGTTGCACGAGGACAATGAATATGCTCTTTACACTGTAACACTATTTCTTCACGTGGCTGACAACTTCAAAATACGTGCACGCGAAAGAGGGTTTCAGGTGATTTTATTTTTTAATTATCTCATTGTAGTCTCAAGGATTTTAACAGAACAACATTACCCACATATTTTGTACTATTTATAATTACTGGCTGAAAATTTAGGAATATTTTCATTTGATATTGATATTGGAGGAAATATTACCTCCTCTAATTGGTGTTTTTTAATGGGTGCTTGTATGATTCCTTTTTATTATTCAGATTCGTGAATTTGAATATAGTCCAGAGGGTCAAGAAAGGCGGAAGCATGAGTTAGAAAGACTGATGCAAGATCAAGAATGGTTGAGAAGCTCTCTTCTACAGTGGTGCTATAGCAGTTATGGAGAGGTTTGTTTCATTACTGAATCTCTTCTGAATGTCCTTTACAAATCATAATTGGTGGTTGTGGACACTATGTTCCTTCTGATATTTCCAAAAATCATTTCTAACTTAACATTATTATATTGATTTATATATCCTGAAATAAATGGAATTTATCATTTTCTTGTGACATTTCGATGAGATGCTGATTTCTATAGTTTGTCGAATGATCTTCATCAGCCTTAATGCAAATGAATCTTTTTCCTCCATTTTAAGTTTTTACTACAATGCTAACTTTTGGTTTGAAAACTTGTATGGCTCACATATCACCACAAACAATTAGTTATGATGTTCATGTTTGGACAGCTCCAGGATTGAAGGATTAATTAGGAGTACAACAATGTATGAAGCCTAATGGATTTGTCTTTTCGATTGATGATACAATAGTCTGTAGCAATGCATTAGAGAGCTGACTGTTTTTGTGAAAGGGCAAATTCTGTATCTAATTCTGGTTTCACACAAAGAAGGAATTATTTATATGATTTGGATAGAATTTTTTTTTTACTGTTTTGGTAGAGATGATCGCTTTAGTTTGGTTCATGTGACTATTACTGATTCAAAAACTTGGTGCTGCTAAGATCAGCTACTAAATTTTCTAAAGAGCTATAATTTCTTTGGGATGTGAGATAAGGAGAAGAAGACATACTTGACTACAATGGTTCTACATGTGTACATGCAGCAGGGTTTTTAATTGTGACCACCTTTCAATGTATCCAACCTGGAGGTTACCTTGGCTAAAGAACTCGGTATGACCACCTACTAAATGGTGGTCTCAATATCACTCCTTTCCTGCGTGTTATTGTTTGTACTCACAAGTAGAGAGACATCCTTCTTACACCCTTTTGTTTGGGTGGCTATTCCTTTTCTCCTAAAATGATCCATTGTTGAGAAGAAATTAGTCGCAAGCATAGTCACCAAGTCGGGGTTGGGAATAAGTTGGCAAGGGAAAAAGTTGAAAAAAAAAAAAAGGAAAAAATCGAAATAGTGTTAAGACAAGGTATTTTTTTCTACTAAGTGTTATTATCATTTGTATCATCAAGTCCTATTTTAAACTATAAGAATAAATGGTTTTTGAAAAAATCCTTTCAAAATAGCTTGCTTTGCAACCAAAAAAAAAAAAAAATTCACATTTTTGTGTGGTTTAAATCGCAACTTCTTTCAAAAAGTCGGGATTTAACCACAAAAAAATGTGATTTTTTTTTTTACTGAGCAAGCTATTTTAGAAGGGTTTTTTCAAAGACCATTTATTCTTATAGTTTAAAATAGGACTTGATGATATAAATCGTGACTTGTTCAAAAAGTCGTGATTTAATTGCCAGTCTCTAAAATTGTGATTTAAATATGATTTTTTTGAAAAAGTCAGCGACTTTGTTGACAATGGTTGCAAGGAGAAAATACGAAGCCAACGGAAGCCTGATTACATGAAACTGTAACGGTACTACAAATGTTGTCAAATGGCATATGCGAAATTGCATATCGCATATTGATATGTGTTGGCATATTCAACAATATATATATAAAAATGCAGAAAATTTTTAAAAAATGCTAAAAAATTCAGAAAAAAAAAAACTCTAGAAAATACTTAGTAATTAAGTAATGCACAAATTCAATATTTTCATTCATAAATCATAGTCCATACTCCAAAACATGCAAGTAAAAGACAAAAAATAGTCAATTATAAAAAAAAAAAGTCAAATAGCCAAATAGTCATACAAATACTTAAAATAGTCATAGAAATGTCTAAGTAACTAACTCTAATAGTTAGTTTGATACTTTACACAAGCATCCATAATCCATTGTGGAACATTTCACTAGGATCGTCGTTGTCGTTGCTTCCATTCCCGTCGTTATCAGAGTCCTCACCCTCCTCCACATACACATCATCATCCTCAATCTCCTCATTTTCAGATCTCACCAATTCTTCATCTCCTTGACCTTGTACTGCTTCATCTTCATAATCATTTTCTGATTTCTCATCTTCATCTTCTAGGTGCCTCGAGCGTCGACTAGTGCCTCTTCTTCTTTGTCTTGAGCTTTTTCCAGGTGCCAGTGCAAAAGCCACTTGTTCAACTTAGGCCCAAGTTAGATCCTCTCTTTCAAACACAAGCTCGTCCCGTGCATCTATGATCCACGGATGATCTATGCAAAGATCATCAATAGAGATGGGATCATAGAAGTCGAGATTCTCTTATCTCAACTTGAATCGCTCGTGCAATTCTGGTTGTATTGCATGAACACCAAGTCATTCAACTTATTTTGTTATAGCCTGTTTCTCTTTTTAGTGTGGATGTGTTTAATACAAAACAATTTATAAATATTAAATATTTATATCATTGAAAGAATGAAACAAAATATTAAGTGTTTTACTTAGTTTAGTTCTTAGTTTTTAGGTTCTACCATCTCAAAAGTACTCCAATTACGTTTGCAACCCAATGCAGAACATGTTAGGTCAATAATCCGTATGGCCAACCTTTTCAAACATGGATTCTTCGCAACAGGAACAACTCCATTGTTCAATGCCTTTTGACTATATCTCTTCCAAAGACCCTTTTGTAATTCTTGCAACGATCCAATTGTGTCGATATTGCATCTTGTTCTGCCTGATTAGGGATCATTCTTTCCAACACGTCAAGAAATGCAATCATATGCATCGAATCTGTCTCGTCTCGATTGACGGATTGGAAATATACAACAGGATTAAGGATGTAAGCAGTCGAACATAATGCAAATTTCATTTGGTTGCCCCTTCTCTTATAAATAATATCAATTACACTTTATAATTTCTTTCACGATATTGGTATACTTCCTTAATCTTTTCAATAGCTTTTTCCATTGCATTGTAAATGTAGCCGATAAGGGGTTTCTAATCATCAACTACTAACCGAAGAACAAAAACTAATGGCATGGCATTATTTAGGGCTTTTGTGACACCTGTCCAAAAAGTTTGGGACATGATAGTTTGGGCAAATAATTTTCCTTCGGTCTTCTTTGAACATGGCCCATTGTTCCATTCGACTGACACTACAAAGATTCTAAGTTCAACCATTTTCCCGTGTAAGCTTTGTAGTGTCAAGAAGGCCATTGCAAATCGAGTGATTGCAGGCCTAATTAAGTTTCCACCTATACGTGCTCTCATTCATTGTAGTAACAGTACATACTTGTACATAAAAATAATAACCTTCCTAGCGTTAGCAATGGTGTGCATATGCAATTTACTTATGTCCTCTAAAATTAGGTTTATGCAATGTGTTGCACATGGAGACCAATACAAAGGGCCTTTATCCATTAAAATGCGACCCACAACCACATATGCGACTACGTTGTTCATTACAACTTGGAAAACGTTGTCCTCACCAATTTTCTCAATTTTTTATGTAACAATTGAAAAAGATACTCAGTTGTGTGAGGATGAACTGATGCATCTATGGATTTGAAGAACATTGTTCTGGTCGGACAATTAACTAAAAAGTTAATTATTGACCGACTGGTTCAATCGGTCTATCCATTAGCCATCAGAGTACACCCATAGGTTTTCCATGATTATCGATATCTGTTGATTAACATCTGGGTGAACTCCACTTTTTTCTTAAGACATGACTTTCTTATTTCATGATAAAAAGGTGGCTTGAGGCCAGATCCAAATGGCCCTATTGCCTCCACCATTATTTTGAAGCTCTTTAATTTGACAATGTTTAATGCAATTCCAACTTGATATAACCATTTGGCTATATATTGAATGGTTGTTTTCTTATTTTTGGTGCTATATTCAATGGTGGTTTGGTATGGACCTTTATTTTTCCCTCTTTGTAAAGCGCTCTCGATCTGCGGGTACAGATCCGATTTATTTTTTTAGGAGTTGCTATCTAGTTTTATGGTTTAGGAACCAAATATGACTCTAATTAGATAAAGAATACTAAGGTACGAATAGATTATGGGTATAGGGATCAGGTTATGGGATTGGAAAGTGTTAGGCACCAATCCCGCTTGACGAAAGTCGATCTCAACTCTTTCCAAAGATTTACATTGCAAAAACAACCTAAATCTAGAATAAAGATAAAAAATTATCTTTGTTTTTACCTGAGTGATTGCGACGATCTGTTCCCTCAGAAATTGGTAGTGTACATTTCCCGTGCGAATCTTCTCGATTTGTCCTTGTTTCTAAATCTACTCCCGATCTCTGAAATGAGACTTTCTTCTCCTAGATTTCATTGTTTTTCTATCATTTCTGGGTGTTTTTAGGGTTTCTGAGTGTTTTTAGGTTGAAAATTGGGGTTTGGGGGTTAGGTATTGACTTGGGGCTCTCGATTTGGGATTTTGGAAAGGATTTGGAGAGTTTTTGACTCTGTTTTCTAGGGTTTCTCAAGATCTACGAGATTAGGTGGTAGAGTTTCCTTTTTAAAGAGCGTTATTGATAAAATATTAGAGTTTGATTAGAATTCTTACAGATTGAGTCTATCTCTAACTAATTTCTTGAGTGGTTTAAATAAGATTTCAATTAGTTTTTATTTTGATCTTTATTTTTTAACTTATGTAGAATAAATTTTTTAAGTTTTGTAGAACCCCCCAATGGAGGGTTCTTTATTAAATTATTTTGAATTCTTTGGGACCATCGGTGGAGTGTTCTTTATTAAATATCAGGTGGGCCCCACTTGAATAAATGGGCTGCCACTTGAAATTTGGCCTATGGACTTCATTAATTGAATTTATTTGTTCAAAAATTTTAATTTTTTTTATTACGATTTCACTTTACATTAATCAATATTTTAATTATTAGTTTCAGATTTTTGAATTTTAGGGTAGGAAAATTATTGTTTTGCCCTCAAAGAGGACTTTTGAGTTGGGATGTCGTTTTTTGATGTTTTGGAATGTTTCGAAATTAGTTTTTCTTAAGGAATTCAATGAGAATATTGGTTTGTGTCACTTCTGGATTTTTAGAGTGAAATGATTGTGGACTCTATGAGGGGATTTTTGTAATTTTGTCAAATTTTGTGAAAATTGGCGAAACAGTTTATTTGATTTGATTTTATTGTTTTACGCGATCAAAAGGATTTTTCTAAGCGTAATGTGGCCTCTAGGGATGTTCTGGTGTCGGGTATTTTGATGATTTGATCATTTTTTGATGATTTTTCTTGTAAATGTTTTTTTAGTCTCAAAATGATGATTTCTATTTTTTAGATCTTATTTTCTTAGCGTAGTGTGGTTTCTAAAGTTTGCTTGAAATATCTCCTTCGAGTTTTGGAAATACATTTAGTAACAAATAAAACTTTAGAATATTCATTCATCATCGGGAACTATCACAATCGAGTTGACAAATTGATTAATCAGGCAAGTGCAAAAATGAGGTGTTTATAGATGCCCCTCTTTGGCAGATGGTTGAAGCAAAGTAGATAACAAATCTACTTTAGTAGAAAGTGCGATATTTTAATGCCAAAGTTAGTAATAGTTCATTTTAGAACCTGATTTAGCAATTCATCGCGACGTTCAGATCTTTGAGAGTAAAACTCTCACTAAATTAAAAGTTGTCAGGTCTTTGAGTGTAAGCTCTCATTGGCAGTGTCAGATCCTTGAATTTTAAAAAATTATCCTTGACTAATGCAAATGCAATGAATGTGCACGTGTGTGCAATAGTGTAATAATGATTTTGAAAAGGCATGCCTCCATTTTGCACATTCATGATAGGAGGATGATGAAATTCAAAATGAAAAACTGAGTAAGACGATTGAGCAAAATCTACATAAAATTTGAGCAAAACTTGAGAAAATATGAATTAAAATTGAGTAAAGTCTAAGCAAAATTTGAGAAAATTTTGAGTAAGGTCTGACCAAAATTTGAGTAAAGTCTGAGCAAAATTTGAGAAAAATCTGAGTAAGATCTAAGCAAAATCTGAGAAAAATTCGAGTAAAGTCTAAACAAAATCTGAGTAAGGTCTGAGCAAAATCTAAGAGAAATCTGAGTATGACTAAGCATAAGTTGAATGTCCTACTCTACCTACTCTGGGTGAAAGAGTAATGAACTATTCTCTGGGCAAAACCAATGTGAGATTAAAAATACTTCCATTTGAACCTTAGGGTGTTTTCAAAAAATTTATGAATTTCAGACCAACATTTTAACTTCCTTGGACTCTCAGGGATTTTCAAAAATTATTATCAAGAAGGTAACCTTTAATTCAGTGTTACTATTATCTTTGGGGTTGAAATTGATTAAGATTGAAAACAAAATGCCCTTCGTTTGATAGGGAATATTGCGCTGGGGATAATTGAACGCAGTTTAAAAAGAATGCTCCTAGTATAAAGGGGAAAACTACATACTTAAGAAAAGGAAAGTGAAGGTTTGAAATCTTTGATTACCACAAGTGCAATAAAGGTTTAACTTGTTAGATTCTTCAAGATGATGGCTACTTGTTCCTTTTCTGAAGGTTTATCCCACATTTGTGTAGCCTTAACCCTCCAACGACTAATGAAGTCAGTAAAATTTTTCCCATTTTTCTGCTTGGTTGATTCCAAGTCCTTTCGGGAGGTTTCAATTTTGGTAGTATACTTATATTGGTGCCAAAATAATTTTGACATACTCTCTCATGTTCTAATTGTAGATGGGTCTTAAGACATTAGCCATCGCAGTGTCGCTTTTGATAAAGTACGTTGAAAAAGCAATGTCATCTATTCATCATTGAAGCCCAAAGTGCGCATGTTTAATAACATATACCTTGAGATGTGTTCTTACGCAATTTATCCCACTGAATTTTTCCATCTCTAGCATTACAAACTTTTCAGGCAAATGGATCTTAGGGATTTGATTTAAAGTCTCAATGTCTGTTGTGATTTCATTAATCCTTTTTATGTTTTTCAAGGCTGTTTTCAACTGAGTTATTCTATTGGTTAGCATTGGATTCTTATTAAAGGGTTCTTCGTTTCCATCAAGCTCATAAACCTCTTGCGGATTCTTGGCCGTGCTACCTTCTAGTCCCTTGTCCTTTTGATCGTCAGGAGGGTTTCTAGCTGACTCAAAGATTTGTTCTAGCACTTCTACGTTGCTCTTTATGTCATTTATGTCCATTGCAAAGACTGCTAAGATCTTATGAACCTTTGAGAGTTCAGATTCAGAGGCCATTTTTGATGGTTGACTTGGTACTGACGTTCATTCTAGTCGACTGGACTTACGACCCCAACTAGACGGTGGATGCTTGAGCTTAGGTGTAATGATAACCTAAGACCCTATCAAAGGTGGATTATTGGTTGTGGACCCGAGAGTAGGTCTTTAGCAATTAGAAATAATGGTACTTCTTGATAGCATTTGTTAAGTTAACTATTTAGATTTAGAGTCTCTAATCGGTGAAACATTCTTAGTAAGAAATATTACATGAAGATGATTTGCCAATTGATCAGGAATCTTAGAAAATTTCGAACCATAATTAATGGTTGTATGATCTTCAAAAAAGTAATATCCAAATTGTACTAATTGGTACATCCCTTAATATGTTTTTTAACTAATTCTGATTTTTTTTTAAATGTGAAATATTTTGGCCAATACAAAGTGATTGGGACTATGTACCCATTTGAGTTTGGACCAGTTCGATTCAATGGATTCGAATGTTATACTTGAATCATTTCATCCAATATTTTTAAGTCAATTAGTCCAACCGGTCCATGTGTTGATCTATAAGATCCATTTACCAATTGGGCTAACTAGTTTAATTTGATATTGATTAGCATGTCTCATCAGTTACGTCTATTGGGTTGGACCGGTATTACGGGTTCAATTTGAATGGTGTGGACCGGTCTACCCACTTACCTTTTGGATGGATTGAATAAAGCAACTCGGGATCACTCATGGTAAGTTCGGGTCATGATCTATAGGAAGGTTTTTAGACTTTAGGTTTATTACATGCAATGTAATTTATCCGGCCACCCTTGCCCAAGTACACCTATATACCTCTCGAGTATACCCAATCAGATGGTATGTGGTGACTTGGTTTGATATACTGTATATGCACGAGACTAGGGTTGTAGCTTTCGTAAATGGTTTAATGTCCCACAAGGAGATCGACCACGTATTAGTACTATATTAGCAATCGGGACATGTCATTTTGTGGCTTATAATAGGACAAAGGCTTAGGTTGTTCTAGCATGTGTGCATCGATATACCTTTCAGGGTCACCTGATTAAATGGTACTGATGCCCCAGTTTTATATACTATAGAGGTACATGACTGGAGTTGTGGTTTTTATAAATGACGTCGCATCTCACGAGGAGATCGGGCCACATACGAGTACCACGTTGGTTATAAGGGACATGCAAGCATGTGATGCATCATAATTTAGATGTGCTAGTGGTGTGTGCAAATAGGATGGGGTGCGCCTGGGGTGTTTTTGGGATAAATGGGCCCATGAACTACATCACATCACCAAAGTATGGCTATCAAATAAATATTGATTATAAAACCTAAAAATATCCATAACATCAAGATCAAGATCAAGATCAAATGCATGCACATTAAAGATGTATATCAATTAAGATCATGACATATTCAATAGGCAATCAATCAGGATAGTGTAAAGGAGAATATTGTCGATGAATCAATCGGGATAGCACAAAAGTAACTAATTATTGACCAACCATTGAGATAGGCACAAGAAAAACTATTTTATTTATTTATTTATAACTGAATTATGTTCTATTAACAAAACAAAAAAAAACTTTTTTTTTTCAAACTGAATAATGTTCTATAAAACAAAAAGACTTGTTTTAATTGAAATACCATTTTTTTTTTAAGGAAAGAAGACAACAAATAAAACAAAGCAGCCAAATGGTTAGGCATTAAAATGGAATCAAGAATCGTGATGGTTAGTAATGTCATCTCCTTCAACAATATCATCTGAGTCTGCAAATTGATCAAAGAAAATATCGAGGTACCATGGGCACTTTTCATTCCTAGTCCCCTTTCTTGGCATTGGCTCTCCATTTTTGGTCAGCTATCATATCTGGAGATAGTCCCCATTGTTCAAGCTCTTCCTCATTATGATGGATTGCTAGACTGTATTCTCCACCTAGTCCCAATTGCATAACTCGAAATTCACAGTTTTGGAGATTGTTCAGGTACTCGAATTGGTCAACCATCCACTTAAAGCACTTCATTAGGAAGACCCGTCTCGCTAATTCATGCAAGATGATGATTTGGTTGATCTCATCCAAGGCGTCCTGTTGAAGCCTGTTCATGTCTATGTCCCTCCATAGGGACACTAGGAAACTTGAAACCCGATTGAAGACATCAGCAGCAGATTCGTCTTCTTGGAATCGAAAAAAGAATCTCCCAAATCTCTCTCTAGTCTCCTTAATCACTTTCATCCTCTCCTCCACCTGAAAATTCCCAAAATCTTGTTCCCTAACCTTACATTCTTCTCTAACTTTGATAACTCTCTTTTTGGGGAAAGACCTCCCAATCTCCCAAAGAGTTGATCTTGTTATTTGATAAGGAAAAACATAGAAATAAACCTTCCAATTCTGAGATTGCTTATCGTCAGAAATGACATGAAGAATCTGTTCTCCTGTGAGAAGAGCTTGGTTGATGCCTAATGGGGTTAAGGGGATCATCAGGATTTGGATCCGTTAACAGTGACCAGATTGATAAAAGAACCTTGGATATTGTAAGGGCTGGTCTCCACTGTTCTTTGAAAATATCAAGGTAGATACTTCCATTGCTGTTGATGTTAGGATAGAAAACTTTGGTGCTGAAGGAAACCTTGGGGGGCTGATCGATGTCTTGATCGGTCTTCCTTGTTTTCACTTCCAGATCTGCTTTCATACCCATCTTCTCTAAGCCTCCCTACTACACCGGGCTCGAAATATTCCCCAATTCTACCTCCCTCACCATGCCCTTCCATGCTTATTTGAAGAGCAAGAGAGAGAGAGGCCTGGAGAGCTGAACATGGACTCAGTGAGGATTAGAGCCACTAAACGTGGCTGAGAGATGGCACCAGTAGGCATGTTGTTGTAAGATACATCTGCGACTCTTGCACCACGACCAGAACGGTTAGCGAAGAAACCCCCAAAACTCATTAAGAAGTCTCTTTTCTTCTTCTCTTTGATTATCTTTTTGTCGTCCTCAGAAAGCTTTATTTCTTTCTCTATCAAATGGGTTTCTTCAGATTTTCTTCCTCCTCTCTTCTCCTCGCCTTACAAGTCGTTTCAGCTTTTTCCTTTATTTGGTTTTATGTATTTGTAAGCGTTTGACGAGTCTACATACGGTCTCAAAATATGTCTCTCTCACTCCTCTCAAATAAAGTATAAAAAAGTAGCTTTTTAAAATTCTTTTTTTTTCTCACTATTACTGTGCCTTCCTATAAAAAAGATGTTACAGAGAGGGAGAGTTTTGTTTTAGATTTGTGAATCTTTCTACTCTTCTCTTTCTCTCTCCACATAAATCTCGTTATCCTTATTTCATTATTTTTTTAAAATCTTACATTATTTTAGGTCGCCAAAGGTGACTCTTGATTGGATCATAGAAAAAAAAAACTTTTGAAAAGAAAATAATCAAAAACTATAAGACCAATCAAACAAACCATAACCATGCTAACAAAATAAAAAATAAAAAATTAGGCCAATTTTGCAATGCAATAATATTTGAGATTTTCAAGTTTGATCTTCAAAATTATCCCTTGTGAAGTCGCCACTAAAACGCTCTCGTCCGCGGGTACGCATCCGATTTGCTTTTTTGGGAGTTGCCACCTGGTTTTATGGTCTAGGAACCAAATATGACTCTAAATAGATAAATAACACTAAGTTATGAATTGATTATGGGTACGGGGATCAGGTTACGGGATTGGAAGGTGTTAAGCACCAATCCCGCCCGGCAAAAGCCGGTCTCTACTCTTCTCAAAGATTTACATTGCAAAAAACAACCTAAATTCTAGAATAAAGATAAAAAATTATTTTTATTTTTACCCAAGTGATTGCGACGATCTGTTCTCTCAAAAATTGGCGGTGAGCGTTCCTTATGCGAATCTTCTCGATTTGTCCTTGCTTCTAGATCTGTTCCCGATATTTGAAATGAGACTTTTTTCTCCTGGATGTCAATGTTTTTCTGGCTTTTTCGGGTGTTTTTAGGTTGAAAATTGGGGCTTGGGGGTTAAGTATTGACTTGGGGTTCCAGATTTAGGGTTTTAGAGAATTTTTGACCTCTGTTTTATAGGATTTCTCAAGACCTACGAGATTAGGTGGTAGAGTTCTCCTTTTAAAGAGCTTTATTGATAAGATTAGGGTTTGATTAAGTCTCTTAGTGATAGAGTCTATCTCTAACTAATCTCTTAAGTGGTTTAGATAAGATTTCAATTAGTTCTTATTTTGATCTTGATTTTTTAACCTAAGTAGAATGAATTTTTTAAATTTTGGATAACCCCCCAGCAGAAGGTTCTTTATTAAATTATTTTGAATTCTTTGAGACCCCTGATGGAGGATTCTTTATTAAATATCAGGTGGGTCCTACTTGAATAAATGGGCTGCCACTTGAAATTTGGCCCATGTGCTTAATTAAATGAATTTATCTATTCGACGATTTTAATTTGATTTATTAAGATTTCACTTTATATTAATTAATATTTGAATTGAATTACCGTTTTGACTTCAAAGAGGACTTTTGAATTGTGATGTCATTTTTTGATGTTTTGGAATGTTTCGGAATCAGTTTTTCATAAGAAATTCAATGAGAGTATTGGTTTGTGTATTTTATGGGTTTTTGGCGTGAAAATGATAGTGGACCCTATGAGGGGTATTTTTGTAATTTTGTCGAATTTTGTGGAAATTGCAAAACAATTTATTTGGTTTTAGTTTGTTGTTTTACGCATTTGAAAGGATTTTCCTAAGCGTAATGTAGACTCTCGAGATGTTCTGGTGTCGGGTATTTTGGTAATTTGATCATTTTTTGATGATTTTTCTTGTAAAGCTTCTTTTAGTTTCAAAATGATGATTTCTATATTTTGGATCATATTTTCCTAGCGTAGTGTGGTTTCTAAAGTTTGCTTAAAATATCTCATCCGAGCATTGGAAACACATCTAGTAACAAATAAAACTTTAGCATATTCATCCATCATTGGGAACCGCCGCAATCGAGTTGACGAGTTGATTAATCAGGCCAATGTAAAAATGAGATATCTACACTTTGGTTAACTACATCTTTGAGATGCGGTCTACACCACTTATCCAATGGATCATGGGCACGAGTTCTTTTAGAATCTCTTTGAGATAATGTTGGTGGAATCAGAGGTCTATAACGTCCCGTTGATGTAAGAGGGGTATTGTAAGCAATGATATCATCATCATCATCCTCTTGACCACCACTTTTCATATAGCTTTCTAGATTTATGGCCTGATCTTGTTTATTTTTTGGAACCTTGTCTATATGCTCCATTAGTTCTTTTCGGAATTCGGGAGTAACTTTTTCACATGCCCTAGTATTTGATCTCGGCATGTGTACTAAATATTGTTTATGGTGTGCAATACCACCTTTACTAATGTACCCACACAACTCACATACTACTTGACTCTTTTCATTTGGACCATGATAATAACCATGTTTCCAACCGGGATCATTTGATTTAGGCCTTAGGGAAGAGTGGGCCGAAGAGGATGACATTAATTTTTGAGCTTCTAACAAGTAAAACAAACAAAAAAAAATTACAAAATAGAAAACAAATAGCAAGTTTTAACTATAAAAGTCAAAAAAGTATATAATATAAAAACCTCAACCTCAACCTCAATTTCAATAGTACTAGAAGAGAAAAAAGATGATGATAGTTGAAGCCTTGAAGGTTGATAGAAATTAGAATGATAGTTGAATTTGAGTGATGCTTGATCAATCTTGAGTTCTTGACTTGAATCTTGATTCTTGAAGTTAAAGGTTGAAGTTGGAACACTGAACTTGAATCTTGATCTTCAAATTTTTGATGAATGATGAATTGATGACTTCACTTGATTGTTGAATCTTGACTTGAGCAGAGATAGTTTTCTTTGTCTTCAAGCCTTGAGAGTTGAAAGTGATAATGATTAGTGAGAGAGAGATTTAAGAAGAAAGAAAGAGATTTGAGCTTAGAGAAGGTAGTAGAGACTAGAGAGTATGTTGTAGAAGAAGTATGGGGAGGTATTTATAGGAAAAAAATGAAGTTTAAAGAAAAAAGAAAAACAAAAAAATTTGTTTCCAACTGTCATATTTCTGATTGTTGGACATTATGCATCGCATATATTAGTATGCCATCTCATACTTTCCTAACAACATAATTTCACATATGCGAAATTAGTTATGGAAATCACATATGCGATCGCATTTGACAACATTGGGTACTACATTCAATCTCAAGTACGGAACTGGATATTAGTAAAGCACTCAATAGCAGACAGTTTTTTGGCTGAACCGTATTTTAGAGGGCGAAGGCAGGCTGTTAAGATCACACATGGTACTTAAATGAAACACAATATCGGGATTAGAAATTGGGTTCGTGTGGACTGGAAATCGATTGCAAGAAGTTGTTCAATCCGGAGAAGACCTATGACCAGGAAACTAGTTAGAATAATCTTGTGTTAGCCAAATCGTTTTTAGTAGTCCGAATCGGTACGAAGCGAACCAATTTGCGGTATTGTTCGTATTGGGTTCGTAAAATCTAGCGAACCATGAACCCACTGAATTTTGGTCGGCTTCGGCAAACCAAAACATTTGGTTCAACGAACCCAAGCATGAAATTCGGCGAACCAAATATTTTTTTAATTGTTTATATTTAAAATTTAGATTATTTCACTAATTTAACTTAAAAAAATTAATATTATTGTAGTTATAACTTGTATACGTAATTATATATATGCAAAACTAAACCATGCTAGCGAATCGAAAAACAAATTTTCTCTACCTACTCCTACTAATCGGGATCATTTTAGATTGGCGAACCACGAACTCTGAAGCCGAATTTGAACTGATCGAACCCACGAACTAGGTAACATAGGTACAATCTTCGCTTGTCTTGGTCGCTTTTGAGTGATTACAGTGTGGGTTCTAAGATTGACTAGGCGAAAAACTGGAAGGATTATTTCACTTGACCCATTACCAACGAAAGAAGATTGTACAATAGCCAAGTTAATTCTCTATTTGGCCAAGTTGATCATTGATTCTACAGTTTTTCTAAAACAATCAAATTATGGTACTTGTTTACACTCACCAAAGGTACAATACAATGTTCAATAACTACCTAAATCATTAATCTTCTTTGCTATCACTCTTTCTCCATAACCCTAGATGGCTAGATCTATCTTATGTTCCTGCATCTAGCTCTGTCTGTCACACTTCGGACCTGGGGACCCGTGACCCAAAAATCGGGGGTAAGGTGAACCTACAACCCAAAGGATTCCTCATGAGTCAACTCACACATCAACTCAGTCAGACAATTCCATCGATTAACTCACTCGCCCAATTTTGACACATGGGCAAGCTACCTTAGGCCACTTAAGATTTTGTATAAAATATATTCTAAATGTAATGGGTTGAAACCAATTTTGTAGAAAAATTAATTTACAAAGTTTTGAGAGAATATTTTCGAAGGGCTTTGTTCTTAAGAACCCAATGCTAGAATTTTCAATCAAAGATATTCCAATGAATCAAAGTGGGTGCTTGCAACTGATATTGCAACACAAAAAAATTCTATAGACCTTGATTTGTAATTTTTTTAAACAAAGCCTAAAACATTGGAATGGGAACTCAAATGTTTCCTTTTCTCTAATTTTGATTAGAACTCAATTCCTCACTTAAGATGGGGTAAAATGGATCCAAAGTTTGTCTAAACATAGGATTGATAAAAAAAAATTCTTTTTTGACACTTTATGTAAAAAAAAACATAAATAAATATAGAAAAATCATATTCGCATGATATCACTTCTCAGAGAAAGATATTTGGAAATATCTGCTGAGAAAAATACAAAAAGACCCATGTTTGAAACTTTTAGGTGATAAGTGAGGTTAAACTCAATTTGGACAACATATAAAAATACTGAGTTTTGTAAAATAGTCTACTTCAAAATTCTTTTCAAAATACTAAATGACGATATTTGGACCTAGAAATTTTTTGACATTTCATAAGTGTAAGATATCCTAGTAAAATATTTAGACAAAAGAAAATATATAGACAACCTTTTTACCTCAATAGACTATATCTTTCTAATCAATTACAGATTTCAACAGTAAGGCAAAAATCGTCATTTAGCGCACTAACATGATTGTAGCGACCCTACATGCATATATAAGTCATTCAATCAACATAACAAAATAATCGAAACAAAAATTCAATGATCATTTCATAGAGGTACAAAAATCATAGTGCAACATGTCATTTGGTATTTATTCCCAAAGCCCCATACACTCCTAATCATTGGAGTAGATTAAACTTAAACAATGAAATGAATTTGATCTCTGAAAACGAACTTAATATCCATAATAACTCTTCCTTGAATTTGAAATTATTGACATAAAATGTTAATGAGCAGTAAAGCCCAATAGACATGGTAGTAACCAAGCATTCTGATTCAAAAAATTGAACAAAATAATATTAGTAGAAAAAAATATATCTTGACACACATAACACATAGTGCTATCATGTCATCGCAATTCATAAGAACATCATTCTCTCTCTCTCTCTCTCTCTCTCTCTCTCTATATATATATATACATATATGGGGGCGGATCATGGGACATAAGTAAAAACAATTTAATAGCAATCATTTTTCAAAATATGGGTGGGGTTAGAAGTTTCAGATTGAGCTGATTTTTTGTGAGGATGATCTCTATGATGAGAAGATCATCCTAAAAAAAAAAATAAAAAATCAGCCCAATCTGAAACTTCTAACCATATCAAAAGTTAATTAGAATGTGGACCGATTTTTTACCAATAATTTATAAACCACTTTTGATGGATTTAGAAGTTTCAAATTGGGCAGATTTTTTGTGAGGGTGTTCTTCTCATCATAGAGATCATCCTCACAAAAATTCAGCTCAATTCGAAACTTCAAACCCATATTTTGAAAAATGATTGTTTTTACATATGTTTTTGCTTATCTCCCATGATCCACTATATATGTACATATGTTAATCACAACATTTAGTCATTATATCCCTAGTGTGGCTAAACTGCACTATCCACCGAAGGGCTTATCCCCTACTTGCTTCACATATTCATCATTTTTTTTTTCACATCATAATCATCTAACAAACATATCATAATGATAACACAATCTATCTTGCATATATCCTTCATAGTAACCATGTCTCACACACCAAAATATATAATTAACATTTGTTTATTATTTTTTTTTTTTGTAGTTAATGAATCATTAGAGGCTAACTACATCTACTTGGAAAATTTTCAGCAAGCTTCTTGAATCTTCTTTCTTCTTTACACCATCTTAGCCTCTTCTTCACTTTCTTTTAATGAGTTTAAGAATACAAAGTCCAAAGATTACGTAGGAGAAAATTTGGAGAATCGTTGAACACAAAGAAAATGAGAGTGGTGTAAAAAATTTTACATGGGAAGAGATCCAATGACTCCCACTTCTCCAGCCTCTCTTCCCTTTATTTCACTCTACCTATCTCCCTTAATTGAAAGATTGAAGTGCAAATGGTAGTTTCCAACCTCACATCTTCTAATTGCTTCTCAAAGAATGTTTTCTAATCTAGATTGACCAAAAAGGCAAACAAAATGAATTATTTTTGAATTTCAAATCCCTTTGACACAAAACATGGTTGGGGGGGGGGGGGGGGGATGTTGGATAATAAAATTGACAATTAAAAGTTTCCAAAGAGGGTGGAACGTCCCTACCTAAAATCCTCCTTTATTTGGTTTCCAATATTTTTTTTCTTTCACACCTCTCAACCATTGACCATTCCCATTTAATTTATTTACACATATAACCTTTCTAAGGGACTCTTATTTGATTATCTAGATTACCCTTAAACTTGGCCCCCCTATTTTTATTACTGAAGCTAATGGTTTTTTAATCCACCAACCCATAAAGCCCAACAAAAATGTAAATCATAAGTATAAAATATAAAATTAAAATTAGGTCCTTAACATTATTGATAGACTGACATAAAAATGTTCTAATGAGGTGTACAATGTGGTGTAGGGAAATGGCAATAATGAAGTGCACTCACAAAAGGCGGAGGTAGACGAAAGACATCGTTTGACAAACGAAGATAGAAATTCTACAAATACCCGTAAGAAGAGAATGACCGGTGCAAAGGATCGTGCTGGTTTGGAGGATAAATGTACTCCAACCAAGAAGGATAAGGGCAAGAGATTCAAGATAGAAGGTCCATATAGATAGTCTCGTATAGTGATACCTAAGGGGGGAAAAAGGAGTTATCCTAAGTTTAATTTTATATTTTATACATATAATTTACTTTTTTGTTGGGCTTTTTGGGTTAGTGGATTAAAAATTCATTAGCTTAAGTAATAAAAATAATTGGCCCAAGTTTAAGGGTAATCTAGAGAATCAAATAGGAGTACTTTAGAAAAGTTATAGGGGTAAATAAATTAAATTGGAATGGTCAATGGTGGAGGGGGTGTGGAAGGAAATTTTTTTGGAAACCAAATAAATGAGGATATTGGGTAGGGGATGTCCCACCGTTTGGAACTTTTAATTGCCATTTTTTTATTCTATATTCTCCTTCTAATGCTTTGTGTCTATGGGATTCGACATTCAAAAATAATTCCTTTTGTTTACCTTTTTGGCCAATCTAGATTATGAAACATTTTGTAAGAGAAGCAATTAGAAGATGTAAGGTTGGAAACTACCATTGACATTTCAGGCTTTCAATTAAGGGAGATATAAGGAGAGCGGTAGAGTGAAAGAAGTCAAAAGAGAACTTGGAGTCATTGGCTCTCCTCCCATGTAACATTTTTTTTACACCTTTCTCTCTTTGTCTTTGCTACAACTCTTCCCTAGATTTTCTCTTAACTAACTTTTTGTGACTTTACATTCTTAAAGTCATTAGAAGAAGGTGAAGAAGAGGCTAAGGTGGTGTAAAGAAGAATAAAGATTTAAGAGATTTGCTGAAATTTTTTCAGGTAGATGTAATTACCCTCTAATGATTTATTAACTATAAACAAACAAATAAATAAATGATGATTATAAAAGATAGATTGTGCTATCATTATGATATGTTTGTTGGATGATTATGACGTGGGAAAAATGATGAATATGTGAAGCAAGTAGGGCATAGTCCCTTGGGTGGAAGACCTGAAAGGCCTCGAGGAAGATCCCATAATGAGATAGTGTGGTTTAGCCACACTAAGGATATAATTGCTAAATGTTGGGATTAAATTGAAAAAAAAATAAATATAGAATGATGCACTTATGAATTGTGATGTCATGATAGCACTATATGTTGTGTGTTAAGGAATGTTTTTTTGTTGATTTTATTTTGTTCGGTTATTGAATCATGATGCTTGGTTATTACCTTGTTTATTGGGCTTTAGCACTCATCGACATTTTTTAATTGAATGACTTATATGAGCATGTGTGGTAAATATGATCATGTTAGTGGGCTAAATGTTGATTTTACCTTAGTGTTGAAATCTTGAATTGATCGGATAGATCTGATCTACTGGGGTAAAAATGGTGTCTTTTGATTTTCCTTTGTCTAGATATTTTACTAGGATATCTTACACTTATTTATGAAATGTCACAAAAAATTCCAGGTCCAAATATCATCATTTAGTAATTTTAAAAGAATTTTGAAGTGGATTGTTTTACAAAAATCGCTGTTGTTACATACTATCTAGATTGAGTTTAACTTCATTTTTCACCTAGAACTTTCAAACATGTTTTTTTTTCTTCTCTGGAAATATATCCAAATATCTTCCTATGAGAAGTGGTCTAGTGTGAATATGATTTTTCTGCATTTATTTACGCTATTTCAAGCACAAATAGTCAAAAAATAGAAATTCCTGATTAGTCCAACACTTGGACAGATTTTAGAGAAAGTAAACCTTCGAGTCCCCTTTCTAATGCTTTTGACCGTGTTTAAATTTTTTTAATAAATTGTGGTCTGGAATATTTTTTTTTGCTGCAATATCTGTTGCAATCACCCACTTTGGTTCATCGGTTGTGCTCTTTGGGTGAAAATTCTTACATTGGGTTCTTAAGGACCAAGTCCTTTGAAAGTATTCTTTCAAAACTTTGTAAATTAATTTTTCTACAAAATTAGTTTCAACCTATTTTGATTTAAAATGTATTTTATACAAAATCTTGAGTGGCCTAAGATAGTTGGTCCATGTGTTGAAATTGGGTGAGTGAGTTAATCAATGGAACTGTCTGATTGAGTTGATATGCGAGTCAACTTGTGAGAGATCATTTGGATTGTAGGTTCACTTCACCCCCGATTTTGGGTCACGGGTCCCTAGGTCCGGGGTGTGACAGTGTCTTTCCTCAAGAGTTAATTTTTGTGCTCTTTTTTTTGGTGAAGTACGTATCTTTCTTTCCAGTAAGTAATCTTTCCTCCCTTCCCCTATTTCAATTTTATTTTTTATTTTTAATACATTTACCCTGCAGGTTTTTAGTGCCTGGATGCACTTCTGTGCTGTACGTGTCTTTGTGGAGGGCATTCTAAGATACGGCTTGCCACCATCATTCTTAGTAAGCAAACTTTCCCTGCACAGTCACTTTGTTTCATGTTTGACTTTTTAACTGAGTGCATTTTTAATGGAGTTGATTTCAGGCTGCAGTATTAGCCCTGTCTGTGAAAAGTGAGAAGAAAGTTCGGTCCATCCTTGAAGAGTTGTGTGGCAGTACAAACAGGTAAGTGCATGTGCTATGAACTTTACTTCCATTGCATCAACTATTTTTAACTCTCAGCCATACATTTGTGAACGGCAATAACTATATTTATGGAATCCAGTAGAATGGGCTTGTGGTTCATCACCCAACATTTTGGGTTTTCCGAGATCTTCCAGATGAACCATGACCCAATTGGATGATCCTAAGAGCCCACCCTATCACATTATTTTGGGTGGTCAGAGAACATTTGATGAACTGTCTAGGAAGAAATAGGTTTACCGAAGAAATAGGTATACCAAATATATGTCCCTTAGGAAGACACATACTCTTATGGCCATGCTACCCTTACAAGAGCGTTCATCTCGCAGTAATCATTTTGCACCTTATTTTATTCTCAACCCTTACTTTTGGGTATTAAATTTTAACTTCCAACATGTTGTACCTACATTTACAAGAATACATTGAGTTAATGTCATATGCACCCCCCTCTTTTTTTTTCCTGTGAATTCATTTCCTATTATTTGTGCTTTTTGTTTCTACACCACCTTATGGAAATCTGAAGATGTTGGAGGGTTAGCTGGTCTAGTAGGAAGTGAGGTTGATGCTTATCCGTATGTGTTCTTCACAATCAATATCGTTTGATCTAACTTGAGTTGAAATGTCTAGTTTTGTTCAAATCACAAATTAGACTACTTTTTTAACCCTGCAATTAAAAGTTGATGGGGGATAAAAACTACTGTCTATTTGTGTTTTTTTTGTTCTGGTTGTTCATTTATATAGTTTTCGAGATTTAATTCTAGTGTTCAATGCTTAGTTATGGGGTAGGCTTGTTGAAATTGTAAAACTTTTTGGAGCTCAGGCCATATGGGGAATTCATTTTGAAATCGTTGGCCTTATATCCACCCCTACCCCAAGTATGACCACTCCAGGGGTACAAGGGACGTTGATCAGGGGAGCAAAACAGGCCCTCTTGATCCCCAAAGGGGGATGAAGTGCGTAGATTGCCTGACATTGGTCCCTTAGAATTGTCGGTCGTCGGAGTGCTAATAATGATCTGTGAAGCTCAAAAAGTTGTCATGCTCTTCGCCTCCCTCAAACAGCCCCCATCAGTTTCACTTGTATAACCTTAAGGCTTTGCAACCTTACTGTGAAAGAGGGTATTGGAGTATTAGATAAGAAATATTATAACTGTGATGGATCAAACTCTTTCAATTATTCGGTTTAACTATAGTCCTAGCTAGCATGATATTAAAGCCACGGACGGCTTTCATCATTAATAATCTCCTAATCAAGATGCACAATCCAACTGTTTACTCTTTGAAGAGATGCCAACGGACCTGATCTAGTGGACTACCAACTTCATTTGGCTCTAAGATACCTCACCGACAAGTGATGATCACGGCCAACAATAATAGGGACATTTTCTAGAGATATCAACCATTCAGTCAAATAAGGACTTGTCAAGAATCAACATCATTGAAACACAATCAGGTCTATAGAATTTTAGCACGATAAACAATTACCAAAAAGCACAAATCAAAATAAAGAGAACGCGACATCCTTTCATTATTTAAGTATAAACAAGGTTACAATCTCTCAAGTTTCGCTTCTTCTCATTAAAACTTAAAGTCTCACTCATAAAAAATCCTAAAACGAGTTTAAGATTAATTTGTAATTTATACAAAGATAAAATTGTCCCCCAAAGTATTAGTCTGTCTCTCTGGGTGTAAAATACACCCTATATGCCTATTTAATACCACTTAACAAAATACAAGGCACAAACATAATCAAGTGCAGTGTCCCACTTGTGCTTGGAGAATTTGTGGACAATAATCGAAAAATGCATTACTAGAATGCTACTCTGAGTCGACAACCATTTTGCCACGTGTCACTGGCCCCATGATTCCTAACTAACCAAATAAAAAATCTACACCACTATTTTGCTAATCAAATAATGGGTCCAAACCCGCTCCACAGACGCCACATATCATTGTCCTCAAGTCTTGTAGGCCCAAGATATTTCCCACATCCAACATAGGCTAAAGTTAAAAAAGAGACTTAACATAACACAAAACAAGTTGCATCAATGCCACCTTTCTTTTTTCGTGGTCTGGATCTTCGTTGTTACATTATATCTTCCAATATTTTGCCAGACAAAGGAGACAACGCAATTCAATGTTGCAAACACCGTGCCTCACGGCTCTGCTTGAGTAATCCAAGCTGGGCCCAGGTCCCAGCGGCCGAAACTTTAGTCTGCAACGCCATTGGCGTGTTTAGCTGACCTCTTAATTTCTGTATGAGATGGTACACATATGCTTATCCCTTTGAGGAAAATAATTAGAGGACCATTGATCCATACCTCTCACTTGTTTTCTAGTGGTGTTAGCTGGATGGACACAACACAAGAGACGTGGTCCATGCATGGTTGTGTTTCCAATAATGGACTAATTTATGTAATTGGGGCTTAATTAATTTAGGTGTTATGATTGGAAATTTGGAGATACTTGTTCAACACGATTATGAAGAAAATAAAAGTTGAAATAACAAAATTTGTGTGGTGCGGCAACAATGACTACAATCATGAAAAAAAATTGCAAAGAAAATAAAGTCAAACCAAAGGATACCAAGATTTACATGATTCGGCAATGATGTATACCTGTGCCGACTGTCAAATTTTCTTCACGAGAATCAAAGGAGAACAATACAAAAAAAATACTCGTGTGATTTAATCCCAAATACAAACCCTGAAACCCTTACATTCCCTCTCCCTTTCTCACACAAAACCTAGAAGAAATGCCATAATAATAAAATTCCAGCAAAACTACTGATAAGGTTCCAAGAAAAGGAACTTATCCTAACCATTAGATTAAGATCCCATCTAAATGATTGGGATAAAATACACATAAATAAATAGTAGTTAAATCCCCAATAGTTGGTGTGTTTGTTAGCATCACCCTTATTTTTGTTACTGTTTACTGGTTTGCACGTAGTACTAGATTTAGAAGTAGTTATAAAATCGCAACATTTTGAAAATCCATACAAATAAAATAACAAATAAAGGAAAATTTGGGTATTTTGAAAAGGGGAGGGGGGAATATCAAGTTGATCATAATAAAATGGAGGAGAGCCCTTTTCTTATAAAAGTGGCATCTTTTAGCAAAGAAATCGATATTTTTCTCTAAGAGCAACTCCAACCGAGAGTTTTTTAAAAAAAGCCTTCAAATGGGCAACTACTTCAAAACAAAGGCTCCAAATCTCTTTTCTACTCCAACCGGGGCCTTTAAATCACTATTTTTTTTTTTTAAGTATTGCTATTGACACTCCAATTTTTTTACTTATAATACTCCAATTAAGAGAAAAAATAGAATTACTACTGGCACCTCAACTTTAACTTATTGCACCTCACTTTCTTAAAATATTTATCACACCCCAATAAAAAATAAACACACTCTCTGAAAATTATAAAAGTTTGTCTCAAATTATAAACTCAACATTACAAAACACTATAGCACTTGTTCAAACAAATTTTATAGTTGTTTACAATAATGATTAGGCTTATTTAAAATCATAAAGCCCCAAAATATATAATTTGTGACATTAGTGTGCGGTTTACAATCAAATATAATTTGAGACAAATTTCCATTGAGCCTGATTGATTGATTGATTTGATTTGATCTTTAAAATATTAAATAAAAAGATTTTAAAACTTATAAGGGATGAAAGTGGCTTTTAAATCATGTTACATGAAAAGAAGATGTTAAAATTGACATTTATTAAAAAATGGGACACAATAGGTTTTATTAAAAAAGATGAATAGTGATAAAGGTGGGGCTTTAAATCTTCTTTATACACTTCAAATATAAAGTAATGCATTGTGATTGAAAGTCACTTTCTTTAAATTAAAGGATGGTTGGAGTATAGTTCGGTTGTCCAAACCTCCATATTTTGAATTTTAAAGCACGATTGGAGTTGCTCTAACTGTGTGGCTAATGGTAAACTTACCATTTTTGATTAATTAGTAAATTATAGAAGGAGTTCGTGTGGCAATATAAGGGTCCGTATAGATACAAGAGCCAGAAGTACTTAGAACATAAGTACTTTTTGAAGTACTGTCTGGAGCAGGTGGATAACAGTTGTGTGTTTGGATGTGAGTTCTAAAACGTACTGTCAGAAGTACTTTTGATAGAGTTTTTTTGATAAGTTTTTTTTTTTTTTTTATAAGAACTTTTGATAGAGTTTTGTGGTTGGAAACTATTTTGGATTATGTTAAAATGATCAAAATGCCCTTATAAGTATCAGTTACTATTTTTAACATTATAACTCAACAAATTATTCTTCAAAAGAAATAAAAGTTATTGTTTTTATCCATAAAAACTAATATAAACACTCAACAATTATAAACAAATAGAAGATATTGTGAGCAAATATATATAATCACTAAAAATATGAAGAAGCTTTCACCACATCAATGGATAGTAAATTTTTGTGTAATTGTTCACATCAATTTTGCAATAAGAAAATTTCAACCATGATTGGAATGCTTATGGATAAATCATTGAGTGAGCAATTGGGGGAGGTAGTAATCCAAATTCGAATGCTACACTAAAAGGCTAACACCACATCAATGGATAATAATAAAATATTATTTAATTGTATTTTTGAAGATATGCTTGCAATTTTTAAAATTTATGAGGAGCATACTTGTCCCAAATGCTACACCAAATAGCTACCATTACATCAATGGATAGTAATATAGTATTACTGTAGTTGCATTTTTGAGGGTATGTTTGTAATTTTCAAAATTTATGAGGGTATACTTGTCCCAAATGTTACACTAAAAAGCTACCACCATATCAATGGATAGTAATATAATATTATTCCAATTACCTTTTTAAGGGTAGGTTTGTAATTTTTAAAATTTATAAGGGGCATTTTTGTCCCAATCCCGTCATTTTGACAATGTTTTGTGGCTCCGCGCAAGAGTAGTTTAGAGAAGTAGCACTATCAGTACTCCGTGAAAAAGCACTAAAATGACTCCACAGTAAAGTAGTTCTTTGCAGGAGTTATTTATCTAAACACTTTAAAGTGTTTCTGACTCCCCGCAAAAGTCAGAAGTACTTAGAAAAGTCAATCCACACAGGCCCTAAGTTTTTCATAAAAGCAAAGGTGGTTTAGACATACTTGAATATTTGAGAAAACCCCATTGAGTTCTCAAACTGATGGCATGCCCCTTTGATCTTAGTCTCCTTAGTCTACTTTACTAAATAATAAAAAATGATTCAAATCCCCGAGGCTTCAACGTGTAGAATAAAAACCCTTTGATTTTTCTTCTTAAAATGAGACATCGTTAACTCTTTCTTAGGTATTAAATTTTTTTTATCTTCATCTTCAATCGTAAGATTCTATATACTTCAACCTTCAAATTTGAACATGATACAATTTTGGGAGAAGTAGAAGAAGATAAAATTTGGAGTTAAAACAATTAAGGGTTTTCTCCAAAGGGTTAAGGTGAGGTAAAATACAATGAATTGAACATGATGTTGAATAGATGAATAATAATTTACCATAGAGGCTAAGAGCTTGAAGATGCAGATTTTTGAGAGACTCAAGGGCATTAGGCTAGAGGTTGAAGATGGGGGCATTTAGGTCATTTAACATTAGTCTATAAGAGAAGATCAAGGTCAAAGGGGCATGCATAAGTTTTGAAAACATAGAAGAACGGGTATGTCTAAACGACCCAAAAAATATAATCTATTGAATTTGAAACTTTACTAATGGGTCTCCATAAGTTTACTCATCAAATGGTGGATCCAATGTCCCTCCATTATGCCATTGTCCTAATTATCCTGCCTCGACTTATAAAATGTGTTTGAGCAATTGAAGGGATGTTACCATTGCACCAAGGGTTGCGGGCCCAAGATACATTAGGCACTAGGCACCACACGCTAACCCATTCCTCTCCAACATAGCTAAAGTTAAAACGGACTTAAAATAAATAAAAACACAAGGCAATTATGTCACCTTCTTTCTTCTTCATCATCTTATATTTGCTGGACAAAAGAGACAAGACAATTCAATGCTGCACACACTGTGCCTCACGACCATGCTCGGCCCAGGTCCCAGCAGTTGCAACTGTAGCCTGCAATGCCCCATGGGCGTGTCTAGCCGACATATTTCTATATGAAACGATAATGAATTTCATAATCTCATATACTTAACCCTTTGTGGAAATAACAAAGTGAGTAAATGCTCCGAGAAAGTAACCATGTGTAACCCATGCCATGCTCTCAGAAAAAAAAAACATGAACAACCTTCGAGGAAATGGTAATTACTCCGCCAAAACAACACAAGCGAGTAGGTAGAGAATAAGACTACCTACAGGTGCAAGAAAATTAGGCGGTTTGAGGACTTTTGTTGCTCTCCATGGTCTTTCAAATCAATAGGTTTCGGATTACATCAATTCAAAGTTGCTAGATCAAATATGTACAACGTGCTGGGGGTTGTAAGTAGTTAAGTTTTAACAACGTTACTGAGTCCAGCAAGGTTCAATAATGTCCGAATCGATTGAATATAAACCCTAGCTCAAACTACCGAAGTAATCTATATAATAAAACATAATCACTACTGAAAACTGGAAAATTCGACATAAAAAATTGACGGGCCAAGGCCCACCAATTTTAGAAACTGAATTTTGACAGTCTAAGACCGTCGAAATTCTTGATGTTCCCAGATTTGATGGCTTAGAGCTATTGAATTTCTCTCATCCTTCATTAATTTGATAGTTTCGGCCCATCGAAAAAAATAAAATTTGACAATGAAAAAGTTCGACGCTAATTCGACCTCTTGATCCGTCGAATTTTATAAAATTTGATGGCCCAAGACCGTCAAATTTGGGCTTTTTTTACATTGTGGGTCCATTGTTTAAAATTTACACTGCAAAAACAATGTATCTTGAGGACTCTAGTACAAAATAAAAGAGAACACATAACATATAAAGTATGACATATCGTGGTGAGCAGTGCCTGCATGCATGGATGAGATGGGAGTGATTCACCATTATAGATAAAGAAATTACAGCATGAATCAAGAAATCATTTTTTCCATTTCAATTTTATTGTGCCACCTGTGCTATCTCTGCGACCCACTTTTGGGTGTAAGTGTATGATACATTCTTAGTGTGCAATACATCCATGTGATCCTTATCTACTAGAATCAAGACATCCATACAATATAAACTAACCAGAGCAAACATATTAGAATGATTATGAATTTGGAGATTCCTATTCAATACGACTAAGAAGAAAATAGCAAAGAAAATCAAAAACAAATAAAAAAAATCAAAATTTATGTGGTTCGACAATGATGCCTACGTTCATGAACAAATCCAATCTTCTTCATTAAGAAATCAAAGGAAAACAATACAGGAAATAACCACTTAAGGTTTTAATCCCAAACCTAAGCCCTGAAACTCTTGTACACCTCTCTCTCTTTCTCGCTCACAGAGTACAACCCAATACCTTAGGATGCAAATTAGAGGTGGAGTTGAGTTTTAAATCCAATGGGATAGTGGTAACCACTATTCAACTATCCTAATATAACTAGAAGAATTTTTTAAGGAATTGCAAGATCTCAAAGAACAATTTTGGATATGGTTGCAAATGAGATTAAACGTGTGTTTGATGGAAGTACTTTAGATGATGATGTAACAAGTGTGGTAGCAGTATTTTTTAGAGAGAAGGGATTGCAATAGTGTCAAAGGGAGATCTACAAAAATAATTTATTTTGGAATTGCCCGATTGAAGGAGTGATCAAAATAAATTTGGATGGATCTTTATCTTCAAGAGGAGGTGGTTTAGGTTTTGTGGGCAAAAATAATGTTGGACAAGTTCTTTTTGCAGCTTGGTCGAATTGCTTTGAAGAAGATATTATAGCAATCAAGCAATTTACTATTAACGAAGTGTTAAAGTTTGCTTTTGACAAGTCTTTGACTCATGTGTTAATGTCTTCGGATTCCTTGTATGCCATCAAAGTATTACGAGGGGAGTTTAATTCGGCTTGGAGGTATGCGAACGAAATTCAAATTCTTTCTAGAAATTTTGTTTATTGTGAAATTGAATTTTATTGGAGGGAGGCAAATAGGGCCACGGATTTTTTGGCACACCTTTTCTTGTCAAGAGGGTTTTTTTTTTTGTGTGTAATTGAGGATGAATCTGTTATCCCTCAAGAACTTGCTAATATTTTACTTAATGATATAAATTGTAATTATATTCACAAGCATTAATTCTAATAAAAAGGGAGGGGTCCCTTCAAGGCTTCAACCCCAACTTACCGATCATATATATATATATATATATATATACAAAATTCTAGATAAAGCTCTAGACAAAGCATTTTGTCCTATAAGGGCTAAAAGTTTCGGAATGGATGGATTTTTTTGTGAGGGTGATCTTTATGGTGAGAAAATAATCTTCACAAAAAACCACCCATTCTGAAATTTCTGACCCTAGATTATAAGTTGGAGAATCGTGGATCAATAATTTTTTACCATTAGTTTGTAACCACTTTTTATGGGGTTAGAAATTTCGGAATGGGCTAATTTTTTGTGAGGATGGTCTACTCACCATGGAGATCATCCTCACAAAAATTCAACCCATTTTGAAACTTTTTAGCCATATAAGATAAAACTTTGTCATGAATGTTGTCTACCAAACGCTACCATATATATATAACTAAAAAACCACTTCCACAATAAAATCCAATCTTAATTTAAAAATCCCATAACAATTTATTTATAAGGTTCCAAAAGTGAAACTTATCCTAACTGTTAGATTGAAATCCAATCCAACGACTATGATAAAAGACACATAAATATAATAATATAATTTTCACCTTGACTTTTATCACAACCACACCAAAGATCACAAGGGATGATAAACTGTCACACATGCCTGCCACTCCACATTGGCCTAAATACTAAAACTATCTTGGAGGTAAACCACACATCTTCAATGACGAATTTTTCATCACCTATCCTGGGATGAAACTCCACCTCAAACTTGAATCAACCCTAATCAGTCATTTGTTTGCTAATGTTGTAAACAACCATTGATTTTTTAAATCACCTACTACATACTATCGAATCGTCTTCGTCCACCGCACTCAATCACAAGGCCAATGTACATATGTAGTTGCCCTGAGCCGATTGCCTAGTCAACTCTTCTTGAATCATGAGAACTTTCTCACAATCATCTGCAATGTAGAAACTCAAATCTGTTTATGCTCCATTTACGAAAGAGACTCTCTATAGACGTCTACTATTCTGTATACCTTATTTCCAACCACTCGTCGAGATTTTAGAATTACCATTTTTCATTGTATTTCACACTAGACGATACAACTCACCACACTTTTCTCCATTCATTAGGACCATACAACCACACCTCCAGTTGATTACCTATAACCCATGGAGTCCAACATACTAAGTGATTTTAAATTATTTTGCATCTTTGGGACAAAAGTCACACCACCGAAAGTATGTATCACTCTATCAAACATTTTAATTTTTACCGTACCAATACCTGTGACATCACAAACAGATCCATCCCTCAAAGAGACCACACTTGTCTTCCTTTCTTGAAACGTATCAAAATAATCTTTCCTAGCACATACATGAATAAAACGACCAAAATCTAATATCCACTTAACATCAAAGAAAGTGTGTTTACTTTTGGAGAATGTGATAACATCTCTGCAATAATTTTCATGTCCATCTTCACTTCCCATTACAACAGTCGTACTACCCGAACTATCCATACTTTCTTTCTATGTCTTTTCCACACGAATAAGATAATTGTTTTTGATGTGACCATAACACTATATGTTGGCCTTTTCTTTTGATTTTGATCTACTCCTACTATTTTTAGGTCCCATATCTGAAGTCCTTCCTCGTTGATTCCCTCCATGAAAAATCAACCCTTGACCATTACCTTCAAGATTAGGCCACCTTCTAATATTATTAGATATGAGCACTTTTTTTTT
The DNA here is from genome assembly GCF_017979445.1 of Akebia trifoliata. NCBI lineage: Eukaryota > Viridiplantae > Streptophyta > Magnoliopsida > Ranunculales > Lardizabalaceae > Akebia > Akebia trifoliata. The sequence continues at coordinate 20,988,002 of NC_141381.1, forward strand.
TTTTTTTTTTTATCTCTTCCAACTTTATCATATCTTTCATGTACAAAAGTATTGCCACAAAATTGTCGTAGGAATTTGAAAGTGGAGTAAGAAACGTAATGGTCTTGTTTTCTTTCTCTAACTTACCATCCATTTTATGTAATTGATCCAAGATCTGATTGAACAGATTCATATGTTCTAGGAGATTCTCACCTTCTACCATCTTAAGGTAAATAATTTTCTTTTCAGAAATAACTTTTTCAAGTTACTACCAATGTAGAGATTTTCCAACTTCTCCAAAAGTTCTGGTGTTGATTTTTCCTTCATAACGTTAAACAAAATGTTATCTGTAAGGCTGAGTCGAATCATACTAATTGTTCTTGCCTCAATATCTTCTTAATCTACATCCGTTATGTTATTTGGTTTATTGGACTTCCTTTTCAATGCCCTAACCAGGCCTTGTTGAACCAAGATATCATTCACTCTTCTTTTCTATATATTAAAACTATTACTTTTGATGAATCTCTCAACCTCGAACTTCATGTTTGAACTCTTTATTGCTATCATATTAAACCATAGTTTTGTGATGCGTTCCTCTACAAAAAAATAAAAATATCTCCAAAATATTATCGATCTCTCTGTATGAGTCTGATTTCTCTTATACTTGTAGACACCCCAATTTAAATGGGCCTACTTGAAAAAGGCTAAAAAAGATGTATTTTTTTTCAAAATGACCCAAAGGGCCCAAAACCCTCAAAACAATGGTTTATTTCCAAATAAAAACCTAAGGTCCCTTGTTTGGCCCATGGGCTAATAAAAATCATGGGTCACCCTCACCACTTCACTTCTCAATCCTACCCTGATGAGATCCAATCCAACCCCTAAGGCCATTGAACCTAAACCAGTCCAGTCCATAAACCATTATTCTATTCTAAGCCAAACCCCTATTCAAACCCATACCCCATGTCTATGATCATAACCAATCAAGATTCATATAATCAATGAGGGACACTTGTCACCATCACAATCCACCTCCCAAAATCATTCTACCCAGAGTCATCATGATACCTTAAAGCTACATAACCTAAACGACAACCCACACCCCATGTTATAACCTTCCCCATCACTTTCTCTAAACCCTCATTACAAGCCATTCCCATCCCTTCTCCCTAATCAACTCACCTAGCACACACCCCCATTTTGACACATGTCTCCATTTCCTCCACCCTCCTAAAATTTCAACAACCACCCCTTTACACTACTATTCTTCTAACAAAAATCCACTCCCCTTAACCCACACTCAACACTTAACCCATATGAGTTGAAAGATCCAACTCATTTGGATCTAAAACAACTCACTTATACCACCTTCCACATATACCCTCCCCCTAATCTTAAATTTCACACTTCACCCATAAACCTTATGCCATTTTTTATTTTTTTACATTTTCATCTCATCCTACCCTTAAAAGTGACCCTCAACACCTATAAACCCCATCCCTTTCAAAAAGTTAATGTTTGAACCCCCTATCAAGACTTGAACCCTTCTATCAAGTTTCTACTTTTATCATTCAACTCTCTCATCACCTAACTCTATCATCACTAAACCCCCAATTGTAAATCACCCTCAACTTATCACCTCAACCCTCAAGATCTACAATTCAAGCTAGTCAAGCAAAAGACAAGACATACCTCAACAAGACCAAGAAGGAAATTCAAAAAAGAAGAAGAACAAGGTCGGGTAAGGATAATAAAAAAGAAAATAATTCCCCCCTCTCCCCTCCATATTTTCCCTCTTCTACTTCTCCTATCTCTTTTATTTTTTATTATTATTTTTATATCAACCCTAAGAGGTAATATGTACCGTCCCCTATTTCCAGTAGATTAGGTTTCGGCTCAGTCAAACAGTAAGGGTTGAAAACCACTTTCAAAAATATTTCTTAAAAACTCCTACATGATATGCACCCACCACAAAATAATTTTGGGGCTAAGGCATTGGGCCATTTTCTTATGAAAGTGGGCCCTTAATTGATAAGTTCACAATTTTCAAAAATGCGTCCAAAGGCATGAACCATAATAGGGTCCCTTTCCTCAATAAGGAAGCTCTCTTAGGTTTAAGTCGAAATCGAAGTCCCTCATACTCGAGGGCACAAATCGATTTTTTCAAACTTTATTTTTATTTTCTAAAAATGATTAAGTCCAATGTTATCACCAATGGTGGAGGAAATAGGGTGCCTAACACCTTTTCTATTCCTTAATATGTACTTCCTTACCTAGATCTTAGGTGGGCCAACAAGCTTATCTATATGAGAGTCACTACAAATAAAAATGATTTTTCAAAACAACTTTATAAGTACTCCTTCACACCTTTTTCTAGATAATAATGGTGGCGACTCCAAATTTAAGTAGTAAAGATCTTCGGACTCGAAAATGTCATGTCTATAATACCAATTGTTATAAATTTGGAGATTTAATTCAATATGATTACGAAGAAAATAACAAAGAAAATCTAGAAACAAACCAAAAAATGCAAAAATTTGCATGGTTCGACAACGATGCTTACGTCCACAAATTGATCCAATCTTTTTATTAAGAAATTAGAAGAAATAACCACTCAAGGTTTTAATTCCAAACCTAAGTCCTGAAACCCTTGTAAAACCCTATCATTTTCTCTCTCTCAAACCCTAGAAGAATTGACTTAGTATAGAGTACAACCCAATACCAAAATATATATAAGGAGGAAGACTAAAGATCAACTAGGATTCAAATTAGAGGTGTAGCGAAGTTTTAAACCCAATGTGATGGTGGTTGGTTACCATGATTCTGATATAACTAGAAAATCACTTCCACAAGGAAACTTAATCCTAATTTAAAAATCCCATAGCTTACTATTAGTTTGAAACCTGATAAGTGCTAGAAATTTTGTAAAGTAATGTTAATTATAAAAGTAGTTATCATAATTTCTAACTTAAAATTATGGTTAAGAGAAATAATCTTGAAATAAGGTTTTTAGTTGCATTAGTTAATAATTAGGTCATTTTTGCATATTTTAATTGGGATTTAATTTTTGTGTAATGTCTATTTTGTAGATAGTCTAGAAGCCCAAGCCCAACACAAAAAGACCCAAAGTGATAAAGAGCAAGTCTTCAAGCAAAACATGAAAGACCAAAGTCCAAGTGCAAGAGATCACTGTGACACTTTGAAGCTTTGTCGTGGCGCAGTGGAAGAAGAGTGATAAACTTTGATATTTTATTCACGCACCATATCCATAAGAAACATTGCAAATCAAACTCTATCTCTTCAGCTTACGCTAGAAGTCATCTGAAGTTATAAAAAGACCTATTGGTCTTCAAAAAAGAAATCCCAAGTTAGAAATCTTTCTTATTTTTCTTCTCTCTTTTTATTTTCAATTTAGTTCTTGTTTATTAAAATTCTGGAAAACATACTGCTCTTCAATTGAATTTATAAAATTCTGTTTTCTAATTCAGTTATTCTTTTATTTTTACTAACATGACAAGATGCTAATCTCTCTCCATTAGAGAGGAGGGAAAAACCTATAGTTAATATCTAATTATTATCACTTATTTTCATACCTCTTCGGTTTAATTGTTCAATGGGTTATTTTCAAAGATTTATCCAACTCCAATGGATTAAAGTTATGTGGATTTCTTTATATTTTATGCTTAAAATTAGATAAATCATTTTTAGATTAGGCACACTGATTTATACTAAAAATTATATAGATTGTGATTGGATGTTTCAAATCTTGAGTGAAAGAGCCCTGACTTAAGATTTAGTATTGGTTATTAATGCTTTATTTTCCAACCCTAAATATTTGATTGTTATAAGTTGAAAATTAAGAATATTGACTAGATTAATTAATCTCTCGGTGATTCCCTATTCTTTAATGATTCTTTTTAAATAGTTTTCAAATCTTTAGTTAGTTTTTAAATCTTTTCAACAAAAATATTTAAAAAAAATACTTTTCTTTAGTTATTCTTCTGTCCCTTTTCCTCTGTGGGTCGACCTTTACTTGCCTATCAAGATAAGGTTTCTTATTATTTTTAATTGCCTTACAAACAAATATTTCAGCAATAAAGTCTACAAATAACACTCGAATAAAATCTAATCCAATGACAATGATAAAAAACACATAAATATAACAAGAATTTGTCAATTACTTTATACAGCTTTAGGCGCATTGTATAAAGTTAAAGATTTTCGTTTCTTTGTTCTTTTTATGGACACAAATGTCCAATAAGTGGTTGTGATGGGAATATATTCCGTAGGGATTCCCAACTGATCCCTAAAAAATGTTTACTAATCCATAAGAAACTTGCATTTCTTTTACAAAAATTCTAACTTTTGATTACTTTTTTGAGTCGTCCAACTTACAATTAAGACGGGAATATATTCTAAGGATTCTCTTTTACAAGGGATCCATAGAAAATTATATTGATCCATAGGAAAACTATTTATTTTTCTCCTATCACAACTTAACGTTGGACGTTATTGTTGGAGAATATTTCGTTATGAAAAATGCCAATGCATAAGATTTTTAAAATAAAAAAGGGTAGGAATTATGTGATTTTACAAGATTGCCTACATAAATGGGGCAACATTTTCGAAATTACTATGATGAAAAACCTAGAAGGGGGGATGAATAAGTTTTTATAAAACTTTTGCCAACTTTTAATTTTTCTTTAGGGAAGTAAAGATAGCAAAGCAATAATCATAAGAATCACAACCACGAAAAATAAAGGCATTCAAACCATTTAGTGAGACAACAATTTATAGTGGTCTGGTGATCTCGGTCCCTACTTCATTATCGAAAAACTCAAAACTTAAGTTGATGTCTTTATTCAATGCTTTCAGGTTACAATCGCTTATAATGAAATGTGAGAACACTGTCGCAAAAATTTAGTTGAGACTTTCACCCGAGCCATTCGAGATCTCATAATAAGAAATTTTTAAAAATCCCTTTTTGATGAAAGAAAATAAACATTTTGAATAAAATTTCTAGAAGGTAGATTTGAAAACTTCACTCATATTCCCTACTTTACAATATAATCTCAGAATAATAAAAAAGAGATGAATATGACTTTCACAAAATGATTTCATTATGAAAGGAAATGGGAGAGAAAAACAAAACTATTTTAAAGCTTTTCTCAAAGAAGAGAATAATTGATGAATTTCTCTAAGAAAGATTTTTTTTTTTTAAATAAAGGCAAAATATTAGCCCTTTGAGAAATCTTAACTAATTTAGATAGGGTCATATTCAAATGACTAAAAGATCGATTCAATTAGACCAAATTATTTCAAAATGATTTTTTGAAAACAGAATGAGATTTTGTCAAATTTTTATTGAAATAATTACATTCGATCATCCCAAGAGAGTATTATTGAGATTTTGTCAATGATCATTAACAGTCTAGAGTAGTCGAACGTATTGACACTTCGTAAAAGGACTTGTACATTATGGTCATAGTCAACGACTAACCTGAGCCGAATAAATGATTACTCTAGTATGGTAAGTGCAATGACTAACCACAAAATCAAGAACTAACGATGAGATTTCATAGCGATAAATTTTGGAACATATTTGGATCTTGATTGGGAGGTATCCAGTTATAATTCTCAATGCTCTTAACAGATACGCTACCATTGTTTGTACTTAATTATTGAACCTACTTTATTTTAATTTATAAAATCTAAATTTTATCTAGTTAATTATTTTAAATAGTAATTGTAGTTATATTTCTAACATGTTATTTTATGATTAAGAATTATTTCATGAAAAATTGAAGAATGCGGTTTTAAAGTTAAATATTTATAGGTTGATGAAAATAGGTTATTTATTTTCTAGATTGGCTTACATTTTGTTTTAAAATGTTTCATAAGATTTTGAAGATTGATATTTTATATGTTATTTTGAAAATAGAACTGGTAGGTTGATAAAATATATGGATATTTACTACTTTTTAGTTATTGTCTAATTCATAAATTTTATGTTATGACATGATTTTTGGTTATTTAAGTATAATATGATTTAACCATTTTGTTATTCTTTACATTGAAAAACTTGCATAGTTTTTCAAAATATTTTAGAATGATTTTCCCTGTATTTAGGTTTGAGATATTTATTTTTTGCTAGATAACTCTCCTGGTACTCACCCTATCCTCCACCCTTTCAGTTTTGACAGATTTTAGAGTTAGGCTTGGGAAGAAAATTTCTAGTTAGCCCTTAGAGTTCATTACTGATGAGTTGTAGCCTTCGTCTGCTTAAAGATATTTTAGGGTAACAATGTGTACTTGAAATATTGTAAGTGGATCATAGATTAGAATTGAGGTTGTTTTCGCACTTTCATATAATTTAGTTATATATTATTCTTTTTTTTCTTCACTACTACATTATTTTTTTTAACTATATAATCATATCTATGTTAATATCATGTTTGGGTAGGGTTTTCAGTGGCTTTGATTCTGGCAAGGAATCATAGTGATTCGTGTTAGAATTTGGGGGTACCACAGAGGAAATTGTGTTGCATTAACCATTGAGGCGACAAAGTGAATATGACCATTATTGATTGAAAGCAAATATTCCCTATTGTAATGAAAATCTATATATAGAAGACTTCCTTGATTGGATCTCAGAAGTAGAGCAGTTCTTTGGGATGATGAAGTTCTTAAAGAGAAGATGGTGAAACTTGTCACTTTTTGATTGAAGAGTGGGGTTGTACTTTGGTGGGACCAACTATAGAGGAAGATATAACGATAATAGAATAACCCTAAGAGAACTTGGTGTCAGATGAAACAACTTCTCATGGATAGATTCTTACCACTGAATTAAGAAGAACACTTATGTCATATGTACTAAAATTGCACCCAGGTTTCCAAATTTGTGTTTGACTATACCGTTGAATAGATGATCAGCAATTAGTTAGATACCTCAATGGGTTGTGGTTGTCACTTCGAGATAGGATTGGCTTGCAGGTATTGTAAAATGTTAAGAAAATCCATAATATGGCTCTCAAGGCAGGGTCATTTAAGAAACAAATCAGAGAACTTGGAGTACTATCAGAGGAACACCCTAGAACCATCGTAAAAGGGTATCATTTAAAAACATTGTTGCTGATGATAATAGTACTAATTTCAAGTAACTAAATAAATTAACAGAAACACAACAAGGAATTCAAACATTTATATCAAGCGTGCACCAAAAAATTGCTATAGATGCGGAAAACTTGATCATCACTCCAACACATGTCATGACTGCAGGCTTGTGAATTCGGTGGATAATAATGAGGATACAAAGGTGAATGACGATGGTGTAAAATTTGCAAAAAAAAAAGAGATTGTGTTAATTGTGTAGTGCAACGAGTACTTTATGTTCCAAAGTAGGAGGAACTCAACGTCATAACATCTTTCGGTCTAACTGTATAGTTAATCATAAAGTTTGTTATGTGATTGTAGAAAGTGGAAGTTGAGATAATTTTTTGCAAAGAAACTGGTGGAGCATCTAAAGTTACTAATAGAAAAATATTATTCTCCTTACACCATTGATTGAATTAAGAAGGGATTAAAAGTAAAGGTAATTGAAATTTATCGTGTTCTTTTACTTATATACAAATATTATAAGGATGAGATAGTCTGTGATTTGGTTGATATAGATGCTAGTCACGTGTTGCTGGGAAGACCATGGCATCATGCTATGAATATCATGTATAATGGAAGTTGATGCAATGCAACAAGCCCAAGTAGGCCCACAGAACCTTATGAACGATAAAATTAAAATCATTCGAGGAGATCCATTCTTGAATGGAAATGTCAAGATCTTCAAAATCCACTGTATACTATGGACTTTCCATTTTTAGACTTAATTCCTTCATTTACATTTTTTTTTACGTTTTTGTTATTTTAGAAAATTTTTATATTGTTAATAACTTTAGTTATAGAAGTCAGAATCCCAAACGAGTTACCTATATTATTACTGGTTCTTCCTTTTCTTTTTCTTTTTTAATTTTAAACTTTGCTTGGTTGTAAAAAAAAAGTCAGAATCACGCATCATTGATTCTGTCTTACTTTTAGGCTTAAATAATATATATTTCCATGGCTAGGTTGTTTTTACTATTTTTAATAATTTTTTTTTAATTTTCGTAATTTTCTAAAATAAGACTTTTTTCTATAAATATTATTGTAACTCTACTACGGGGGACGAACTTTTGATTAATAAAATTTCTTGGTATTTTGTGTGAAACAACAAATTTTTATGCTCAATTGTTCGATATTCTTTTGAAAATCAACAAACCAATTAGAAGATTGCTCTTTGCACTACGTCAATGGGTATTAGAGCTTGCATCTATCATGTAGTTTGTAATTCTCGTTAAGATGCTTCTGAAAAGACGATCGGTTCAATGCGATGCTACCCTTGAAGATTCATCATCGCAAGGTAATGTAAGCAATATTGAACTTGATTTTCGAAATCCTTTTCAAGATATCGCACTAAAGAAAAAAGCAGAGGAACACGTCTTTGGTAGGGATTCACAAAAGTGGGATATCGAAATTATAGTTGGTCTCCAAGAGTGGTCTAGAAACTTGGTTGCAGATAAGTTCATTGATTTGCGCGTTACATTCAAAATTGATTCCAAATATAGTAAATCATGTATTGCGGATGGTGTCTTTTTCTCCAATCCTATCTATAATGAGTACGATAGATATGAAGCTAAGTTTGCAGCAATAAAAAATAACGTAGGAAAAAGTGGAACACAAATTTAAACAAAAAAAGTATGGGTCATACATGATTTTGAAGAAAATCAATAATAATGCCTATGTGATTGACTTACTAGAGGAAACAAGGATTTTAAAGAGTTTAATGTTTCAAACTTGTATGAATATCATGCTGACGAGCTTCTCTATCTAGAAGATAAATTGAGGCAAATTCTATTCAAGTGGATGGGACGGATGTAGGATAAGTTGTAGAAGAACTCATGGAACGTTTGGATCACAAAAAGTCCAAGCGTAAGGCTAAGGCTCACAGGCCCAGATGGGGACGGAATAAGAATTATCCTTGGAGACCCATTCTTGATTAAAAATGTCGAGATCTTCCAGATCCATAGCAAAGCTATGGTCTTTTGATTTTTAGGTCTAATTCCTTCATTTACCTTATTTTAGATGATTTTCTTATATTTTAGAAAAGTTTAATTTTGTTAATAACTTTAGTTATAGAAGTTATAATTATGCACCGTTGATTCTCCTTAACTTCTAGGGTTAAGTAACATCTATTTCCATGCTTCATTTTTACTAATTTGAATAGTTTTGATGATTTTTATGTTTTATTAGAATTATAACTTTATTTATATTAAAGGGGTATAATTGTAATGTAGAAATCACCTCGAATTTAAAAAAATTCTCCTCGAGAGTTCTTTTCTGGTGGATTCTAGATTTTCTTATTCTTTTCACGCTGCATCAATTGAGAAGAATAAGAAGAGGAGAGAGAATATGATTTAAATTTTGAGCGTGGATTTCATTTTCCTATGAGTATAGGTGGAAAAATGAATTCCAGCATTTGTTGGATTTTTGAATGGAGAAAGAAATCCATTTTTCATGGAAAAATCCAATTACATATGGATTTCCAACCCAGTAAAATACTTCCTTAATATAAAGTTGTACCCTTCAATCTTAATATTATATTTTCTTCAACTTTGCAATCTCAAGAAGAAGATAGGATTTTAGGGAGGTTGAAGATGAAAGATTTTCGGGAAGAATCCCATATCATTTGATGAACTCCTAAAATTGTTCGGGATTCATAGAATTTAACGAAACTGACCCTGTCGATTAATTGCTGAATCCGAACTTGGTTTTTGTGGTCCTAATTTTGATGGACCATCTCCTTGATTGGCCATGATTAAGATGAGTCAATTAAAGCTCGTTCCTAAATTAACACAGTTCTATCTTGACAAAATAAACAGTTGCGGGGTAAGAAATGTATTCCTAGACTTTCATTCATTGCTTGGCTTGCTGTGCAAAGGAAGCTCTCTAGAGTTGAAAATCAGAAAAAGAGAGGATTCCAACGGGTGTCGAGTTGCCAATTGTGCTTCATGAATCAAGAGACAAATGATAACTTGTTATTTACTTGTCGTTTTACAAGATGAATTTGGAATTGAAGCTTAAGGTGGTTCAGTATTATTAAGGAGGGATTCGGGTCAATTATTGAAGAAGTTCTAGTGATTAATAACATTCATCTTCCAAGTAAACACATCACTCAAATGTTGTTTACAATGATCAGTGTCTAGAAAGTCGTTTATAGAATTTAATTATATAGACTTTATCATTAAATCATATACTAAACTTTCTAATTGTATATAGTTCATTATTAGTTTAATTATGTAATTCAAAACTAATTACTGTTATTTACGTGTAATAGAAAATATTCGCAAAGTTTCAAGGCGAATCAGGAAAATTCGAAGCTACCACTTTGATTTAAGATTAAAAACAAGATCGTGGACCAAAATTCAAGTCAATTGAGCAAAAATATATTGCAGTGCCATAGTCAACAAAAAAAATCAAGCCTCGAAATTAGTATTGAAACTTGACGGTTGAAAGGCATTCGTATTGAAGTAAGACTTTTGTATTTTTATAATCACGGAATGTTTTCGAAATCCTAATTACCCAAGAAACCATAATCTGGTCTCTATATAAATAGGAGATCAGACTAAAGAGCATCAGATCTCTAAGATCATCTCCTCCAGAGGGATGTCCCATCTCTAATCTCCCTGGAGATCTACTTTTCTTTTTCTATTATTTTAGTTTTAAGTTTTTATTTTCTGTTTTTTAGTTTTACAAAAATTGTATGAAGGCTCTGTTGGTTTCAAGTCAAGAAGCAATAAAGAGCTTTTTTTTTCTCTTATATCTATTTTTTCTTTTCATGTTTTCTTTATTTTTTTTGTATTTTATTATTCTTGCGATAACTATTGGCTAAATCTCCGTTAGATTGGTTGAAGAAGCCTGAGCATAATTTGTCAGTGTTTTATTATTTTCGTAATGACTTAATAGTTTTATTGTGATAGCATATGTATTTATTATTAGGTTGAATAATGAATGTTTTTCAAAGTTTTGATGATTTCTTTTTTTGATTAGTTCAAGAAGAACCATGCTTTATAGAGAATAATTAATGTTTATGTAATAGTCTTGGCCTAATTTATTGTATATTTTTTATCTTGTTTTTATTATAACTGTTTGATCTTCTGATCTACAAACATTAACTTTGTTTAATGGATTGAGATAAAAAGAGAACCAGAATTCACTGATAAAACTTGTGAAGGTGGATCCAATTGATCTATACTTTTCTATCATATTTTTAAGTTTTTATTTAAGTAGTTTATTTTAGATAAATCTCTCTCGAAAACTATTTTTAATTGGTTAATAAACTTGAATTGGATTGAAAGTAAAAATACTTTGGATTGATGTTGTCTCTGTGGTTCGACTCTTGTTTGCCAAGGTTTTCTTTTGTTCTTTATTTTATCATCATCTACAGCTTGAACATACAACATTTCACATAGTCATTCATTTTGGTTGGAAAGAGAGGAATAAAAGACTATTTGAGGAAATTATTTCACCTAAGGAAGTAGAGCTCAAACAATTGGGTGAGTTTATTAAAAATTACTTCGATGGCATCATCATTCATAATGATACAGCATTAGTTAGTGCCCAAATTCTTCAGAATTGGAGTTGCTGTTTTTTCCATCATCAAGCCACCAATTAAACTTCTTTTTTTGGAAAACTCCGGAGGATAATGTGGTAAAGATTGACACAGATGGTTCAAGGTCTTCGAATGGGTCAGGTTTTGGCTTCATGGGGAGAAATAATTGTGGTGCTACTCTATTTGCATGATGGAGCAACTCTATAGAATATGACATTATTATGATCGAACTACAAACAATAGTGAGGCTATGAAATACGCAAGAATATTAATGAGAAATATTTTGAATATCCTGATTTTGTCAGGTTCTCTCTATTCGATCAATAGCATTATGAATGAGATAGAACCAACGTGGAAATATCTAAAGATTTTGTCAGAGATTACCATCCTTCGAGATACGTTCACAACATGTTCATTTGAGTTCTTTTTGGAGAGAAACAAATTTGGTTGCAGAATTTTTAGCATGATTGGGCACTTATGCATGGCATTTTATTGTAATTAAAGATGTAGAAAATATTCCTCAAGAGCTTTTGAGCATTGTAGAGGAAGATTTAATCTGTAATTACACTTGTTAGTAGTGTGTTCAGGGTGGAGTTTGTTCAACTCTTGCTTATCAATAATAATAATAAAAAGTAAACAGTTACTGTCGCTCAAAAGAGATAGTGTGGATAAAAATGTGGAAAGAAGCAACATGAGTTAGTTGGCTCTAGATGTGGACGGTATCTTCTACGTGTGCATGAGATGGGACGAGACACTCTTAGCTAAAAATTCAATTATTTGGAACAAGACTTGTTCGTAGTTTAAGGACAAAATATTGATGTCTTTCATGATGGTCCACCACTAGATCTATTTATCAAGAACATTGTAAGAATGGGTGATCACCTTTTAAATTGGATGCATGCCAAATTCTTATTGTTAGAAAAAACCCTCAGATCTGAAGTATAAATCAACAAGAACACAAATAATCTCATAAGACACAGGATATATGTGGTTTGGTCTAAGCATCGACCTTCCAAGTGCGAAAACGGCGATTCACTGTGATAACCAAAGAAGAACAAGGTTACAATTTCTCTGCCTCTTGTATATCTCTCTAATTTTTTTAGGGTTTCATCTCTTAGCTTTTACATACTTAGGATTACAAAGAGGATAAATGGGTCGGATCCAAATCCAAACCAAATGGGTCCAATATTTTGGCTTGGGGCGAATTAAACTGGTCATACGGGTCGTTAGCGGATTATCAAAAGATCCGGGTTGAATTTATGATAACTCTTCATACATGAAGAATAGAAGACATAACCCAACACTTATCGATGTGAAAATTATTAAGATGCTTTTCTACAATATCACCCAATCATGTTGTGGCCAACCAAATGAACTGTCTGAGTCATAGATAGGCCTATTGTCTGTTGTAAGGATGGACGAGAGGTGACTTATGTGATCTTTAAGGGTGATATGGAATAAGTACTTTTTGTAAACATTGTAGTAAAACAACTTTGATTTTGAGAATATTATATTTTGCTAAAAAAATACTTTTCTTGATACAAAATCCGTATTCAAATAGACCGTAGAAGAGAGATGGGATCATTAACAGATCAAATATCTATTAGACAAGAAGCCATATTTATGAGGCCTCAAAGTAGCTTAGCAGTGCAAAAGATGTGGAAGATCAAGGGTTTAATGGAGATAATGTCTTGAATAAAGGATCTTTTTCCTATTAAAGTTTAGTTTCAATATTGAGGACATCAAGATGAAAATTCAGCAATTTGGACGATCTGCTCCCTTTAATTCTAGCTTTTGAGTCATTGGAAATGGTAGGATGGTTATTAGGAGTGTGGTAGGAAATCCTTTACATATGGATTAATTAACTGGTAAGTGCTCACTCCAATCTTACATTTGCTAGAATTTGTGTGCAGATATACAGATAAATTTTGTGAATTTTCAACTTCGATATCGTTGGGCTGGGGATGATGATGATGAGGATCATGGAGGTTCCTTTGAGCAGGCCATTGAATTTGAATGGAAGTTAATTATTATTTTGATAATTCATAGGAAAAGGTGTTCGTGTTACACGAATTCCCATCATCCGATTTGTAAGTTGTGTCCCTATCTGGTAATAGAACCTTAATTGTGCACAAGAAGGATACTCAAGAAGTGGGAAGATGACCTCAAAATCATAATCCTAAATGTTGGATGGTAAGATTCGATTTGATTGGTGCTGGAATTTGCTATGTGGAGGGAGATATTTCAGGAATTCAAAATATGGCTTGGAAAATTGAACTAAAATTCGGAAGAGTGGACCATGGTCTCTAAGAAATAGAATATTCTTAATTTGGTGGGTTTCCAATTAGAAATTTCTTAAACCAAAGGGGATAGATGGGACCTATTTTAGAAGGTGATTGGTTGTAGACTTGAATTGTTGTCCTAATGAGAATAGAAGTCCTAACAATAGGGATCTTTGGGACTAATTCCATATGAAGAAATCAGGAAAAAGCCAATGGAGGAGCACATCTCTGCAGCAAGTTCCAAATGATAATAATCACTCAGAATCAGAATCAATGGAAGCCCAATGGCTGGAAGAGGAAATCAAGAGTGAGGCCGCAGGGTTGATGGATTCCTAAGACATGGATGAACAGTACATTGCATGCATCTGAATGGGATCAAAGGTCTCTTGGAGTTGTAGCAAGATCTAAGAATGTCCATCAAGGAAGATAAGGCCTTGATCTATAATGGGCCCTCCAATTGGTGTGAAATCTAGGGAGGCATCGAAAAAATGAGTTCCTTTGTTGTCGTGTTACCCCTCATCCATATAATAAAGCACAACTTTAGGACTTTAGGACCGACTTTGCCACAATTTTGTGACGGATAAACATACCATCCTGATACAATTTTGGAGCGGGATCCACCTTTCCTCTCCACCTCATCAACATTATTGTATTTCTTCATCTTTGCTTTTCTTAATAAGATCTCTCCAACTTTATTATTTTTATTATTTTACCTTATTAACCTCAAAAAAATTTAATCATATCCCTCCAATTATATTATTCTTATATTTTTACCTCTTAAACTTAAAGCAGATGCCCATGCCTACAGCGAACTCTAGGATTAAATAGGATGTTAGTTTTAATCTGAAACTGTTCATCTATTATTATTATGGGTCCCGTTCGGCACCCTAAGTTTTACCACACACTTTAACAAACGCGTTTTGTCTTACATGGGTTAGAAGTTTCGGAATGAGCTGATTTTTGGTGAGGATGATCTCTATGGTGAGGAGATCATCTTCACCAAAAATCAGCTCATTCCAAAACTTCTAACCCCATCAAAATTGATTTACAAAAAATGGACGGTCCACGATTTTTCAACGTGTAAACATGGGGCTAAACATTTCGGAATGGGCTGATTTTGGGGAGGATGATCTTCTAATCATAGAGATCATCCTCACCAAAAATCAGCTCATTCCAAAACTTCTAACCCATGTAGGACAAAAAACGTTTGTTAAAGTGTGTGGTAAAACTTAGGGTGCTGAACATTTCCCTATTATTATATATATTGTTTGGTAGTTAGCGAAGATCTGAATAGCTCTTGGGATCCGTCATTGCTCATTTTTAATCCATTTGGATGTTCTCAATCTCATGAAAAATTAATTTTGCAAATAAAAATCTATTCTACTTCTATCTTTTTAAACAATTAGTTCAGGTAATAATTTTGAGTAGTGCTGGAGTGACCTCATGATTGACCTCAATTCATACTTTGCTGATGGGGAGGTGCACTACAACCCTAGAAACTTTCACAACTCCACGTCAGCAAAATGTGAATTGAGGTCAATCCAGCATTATTCATAATATTTATATAGTAAATACTATGAAAATGATATGATTATTCATAGAGTCCTCACAGCCTGGAAATACAACATGATGTAAGTATCGATAAGCCACTGAACCCATTATTATTATTATTATTATTATTGAATCCCATTTATAAAGCCAATTATTATTTTTCCATTAAACCTCCTTTTGTTGTACAAATTGCCAACAGATTCATAAATGTAGACCATTTAATTGTTGAGATGCTTCCTTGATGGGCTACACTTTTTAAATCAGACTAAACCTGCAATCCTAAACTGTTAAAGATATAGAGAAAGGACATTGGAAAGATATTATTACTTTATTATTTCTTCTATTCGATTTTGACTCATCCAAGATTGATCCCACTAGAATAGTAGGATAGACATCGTGTGTTTATATGTAGAATAAAGGACTTGATATAGTTGGCAAAACCAAAATTTTCTAAAATAGGAGTGATTCCCAACTCAAAGGGAGCCAATTATGTTGCCTTATTTATTTGGTCAATCTGTTTTATTTAAGCTGGGATGGATCTTCCAAGATCTAGTTTGTGATTTGAGTTGGTAAATGTGAAATCCCAAATCAATCAAACACAAGGCATTTTTATTTTTACAACCCTCCCCCCCCCCCCAACCAAAAAAAAGATAAGATAAAATGTGGTAAGTACACAATAACACAATAAAAGTTGTGGCAATGGTTAAGTCCAAGGATGAGATTGGACCAATTCATTAACTCCAAAAACTAAATTAAAAATCACTCAATGAAATTCTAAAATGTATTTACTATAAATTTATAATCCATCGAAAGACAAAATTATGGGGGAAAGTGAAAATTACAAAATTGAATTAAAAAAATCCCCTCATAAGTCAATATTGGGACCCCTAGCCAACTTAGTACAGAGTTCAACCAGGTATCTGTCAACACAAACCTATCACCAACAAAAATAAGGCACAATCATAACGGCATACAAGTACAGTTCAACCCCAATCAACAATCACCAACAAAATTCAAGATATTTATAACAATATCATTGAAGTAGGATAGCTTCAACTAGTCAATTAGTGGGTCATCTCTAGGATTGATCGTGATCTTGATGAGTCATTTTGGGTTCATTATTTTACTTACCACAGCTTTATTTTGAACAAATTAAAGTAGACAGCTTCTGTCGGTCAAAAGGCAATGAAGATAAAAAGTGGAAAGGAATCAGCATGAGTAAGTTAGTTGTAAATGTTGACAATGTTATCTATGTGTGTGGGAGATGGGGTTTGTCACTCTCGACCCAAGGTTCAATTATTTGAAAAAGGCTTGTTTGTAGTTGAAGTACACAAATGTTGATGGCGTTCACCATGATCCACCTTAGGATATATAGTGCAAATTTGTAAATCAACGACCTGATTAGATTCAGAAATGAGTGATAATCCACTAGATCATATTTAGTTATGATATCTTTCAAAAGCATTCAATTGAATACTAACTTGTATGGGTGTCAATGGGTTGGTTCCGATTCAGTTCCTAAGGAACTTAGAACCATAACCATTATACTAGTTCAGTTCCAGTTTTTGTTAGTTCCAAGTCTAGTTCCAAAATAAATGGAACTAGAATCAGAACTACCAAAAATCATGGGTACATATCAGTTCCGGTTCTCAAGAATCGGATGATAAAAAAAAGTATTTCAAATCATTATAAAAAAATTTCCTTTCAAAAAATTAACATAGTATCAACAAAATTGTTAGCTTAGTTATAAGTTGTTATACTTAAGATACAAATTAATTATTTTTTTCAAAAATTAAATTTATTTTTGTTAAAAGTAATAAATTTTTAGAAGAGTAACTCATTTTAAATTTCGATAGATAATTTATATGAAAAATTGAAGAATTTTATATAACATGCATTTATTTTTGAAATAAAAAATACCTTAAATCATTTATAGCATGGAAAGAAATGACAAAATAAATCAATTCTAGGTAGCCGCGAGTACCCATTGGATAGAACCTAATGATTCCGATGCCTATTGGTTTGATTCCATTTTAGACCTGATTCTAATTGATTAAAAAAAAAAAGGGATGTAAAACCGAGGTATTCGATTTTGATTCTAATTTGGTTTCGATTAAATGGATACCCATTGGCACCCGTACTAACTTGGGGTATTGTCTAATCTATATATTATTGCTGACATGGCATGTGGCGTAGCAAAGTTTTACAACTGTCATCTTAGATGTATCATAGGTATATGGCTCTGGTAGAGTAAAAGAATAATTAGAAAGAGAAAAATTTAGAAGAAAAAAAATCCAAAAGAGGAGAGACAAAATAAAAAATAGGAGTATGGAGATGATGATGTGGAGGAGAGAGAAATAAAGAGAAAAAGGAGGAGAGAGAGTGATTTACGTATGGGAAGTAAACTCTAATATTTTTGTTTTTGTTTTTTTTTTATCCCTTTATTTTTCTTTAAATTCCATCTTCATTCCTTTAGCCATTGTTTCTTCTCCAAAAGTCCATCACTAACGCTTCTTTTATGTTTAGTGCCTCAACACGACAACACCTAAAAAAAATAAAATTAAACTTAATATTACATGATCATAGTAAATTACACCACATGAAAAATGGGTAAATTCAACACCATAATCAGTCGAATTTTTCTAAATCCAAGCAAATTCTCCGGGCCTTGACATCGAATTTACCATATTTTAATGTACTATTAGTGGTAAACATCATTATTTTGTGCGTTTATCAGTTTCATCATCATCTTATTCTTCTTCTTCTTCTTCTTCTTCTTCAATGGATTGCATTCCATACTATGACTAACACCGATAAAAGATGCTTGCGACTGTGTTTAGCAACAATGCCAAGAGAGTAGGAATAGGGAAGAATGGAGTGGGTCGAAGGAAATAAAAAAAAATCCTTCCATGGCATACTAATTAGTAGAATTAAAACTTGAATATATTTTTAGGTTGGAGTGCAACCACAACTTGTGGACGACAAGTAGTGGGTCTCTTTATATTTCCTTAATATTTTTTCTGGCTCCCTTGTCAAATTGTTCAACTTGTAACAAGGAAAAGTTTTCTTGTAGATTTTGTTCAGAGATTTTATGTCCTCACTGTTCACAACAATTACGATAGTGGATAGTGACTTCACCTGTACAACCTTAACTATAATAACAAAATAGAGAAGATTCCTCCATATAAAACCAAAAAATACACAACATACTTAGTCAAATGGGCTGTGGGCAGTCACTGTATTGCAAAACAACACCTTCTCTTTACTTTCTAACTGATAAGTTATAAGGAAAGAGAAATAATAAGAATCACAATAATATAACAATACAATGAAAATTAATTTATACAGTCTTATTGTAATTATTCTTACACAATAAGTCCCTAAGTTTAACCACCACAGGAACTTGGAAGTTGGAACTGGTGCTTGAGACTTGGGAGTCAAATGTAAAGCAACAAAGGATAAGGATCTTCATAAGATCTGGTTTTATTTTGTTGATCTGCAACTGTGCTGCTTTTTTGTTTCCATTTATATTGTCTTATATTTGAAGACAAAGACCCCTTCAATCTACTTTACTTGGATAATCCCATTCCATTGGAATTCACTGATGGTACCGAGAGGATAGCAGCTTTAGATCTCATGTTGGTTTATTTGAGTTGCTTTCTTTCTGATTGCTCCTGTTAAGATAAATACGTAACTCAAAACAGAAAATTTTAATTTTTTTTTCAAAAAGGACAAGAGTTGCTAATGCCACACCAACTGTGTACAATTTTTTAATGATTTATATAGGAATTGGTGTGGTATTAGTAAAAGATGGTGTTGCAATAGTAGCTCTCTTAATTTAACGCGATAAACAAGATATTTTGCCGAAATTACTGAACCAGCCATTATATTAATATTTATAAAAGGGTCAGACCCTAACTCATAAAGAATGATTCCTAGAAAGAAAAAAAAAATACATGATCTCGACCGTAACAACCCAAAATACAATGGTTGACATCTATTATTGGGATAAACATCATCGAGATGTGTGATATTGGGATACATTTAAATTTCAATATTGGATCTCATGTTTTGACGGTCACGATCATGTCGTTTATCATGAGTCACCAGAACCAATGTTTTTATGAAAATGGTCATGTATCCGATTTTGTAATTATTATTAGTTTTGGATGCACCATCATTTTATCAAAATCTGATGATTTTACCTTTATGCCCTTGTATTGAATGTAGGTTCACAGAAAAGGAAAATAATTAAATAGAGAATTTGATATTTAAACTGTTTTACTAAAATTAAACAATATATGAAACGGAGCATCTAACCTTTTTGTTAATAATAATGATAAATGCAGATGGTCGGGTACATGGCTGATGTGGCAAGGGTGCAGAACCACATATCTTTTTCTTGCGTACCCCGATGAAGATTATCTATGATTCTATGCCCTTGTCACCTCAGCCGCATACTAAGACCGGGTGCATTCATCACGACTCTTTTGTTAATATTACAAAAGCCACGGCTGGTTCACTAATGCTTGAGACTGGTTCTTTAGCGCACCCAATCTAATTAAGGACCTATGGTCGGATACCGGTCATAAAGAAAAAGAAATCTGAGGCTCTACCTACCACTGTGGGGGGATGATTTTACTGGAAAGAACACAAGTTGGTGAAGGCCGGTTGCTTAATAGACCTTTCTCTCAGATCATCCAAATGCCATAATAGATTTCCATCCTGAAAATTATAATTATATCAGTGTTAGCAGATGCATGGGTTTTCATATCTTAATCTTTTTATTTGGATTCTCTAAGTAGAGAGATCAAAGGGTAGGATGGGAATTCTAGTAAAATACCTGATGGATGGCATTTGATCTTTGCCCTTGTTGAAGTAAAAAAGAAACTGAGTTGTCTTGATGAGGATAGTTATTAGCTGTGGCCAAGGTGGTTGTAATATCAGCAAAAGATGTGGTTGGGGTAGGGATGAATTGTTGCACGGATGTCAATTTCTGAAATTTCATGTTGGAAACATAGAACCCATTAGGCTCAATAAAGAAAAATGGCGAATAATAATAATAATTAATAAACATAGAGTTTGTTTATTATTATTTATACCTCTGATTTCAGCATGAAAGCACCTGGATCCACTTTAAAGTCATAGAACATGGGACTCATTGAAGCAAGCTTCAGAGAGAGGAACTGAAAGATCAAATAAGTGAACATCAGGTTTTCAGTTTGGTTTTGTAAACAAAGATATAAAAATAAAAATCTGATATTATTTGGAACTTTTATTAATTACCTCCACTTGATACTGTAGGGACTCCACATAATTGATTATCTCATCCAACATAAGGGCCTTGCTAGTCACCTATCACACATCAAACCACATGAAAAATGTCAACTCTCAAATGAGGAGAAGAAGAAAAAATTATATGTTAATTTTCAAGACAACAAACACTAAAAAACAAAACTTATAAGATAGAATTTGAATGCTACCATGTCACAGCCAGGAACAAGACCTTGCAACATCTTAAACCTCTCACTGATTCTCTCTCTTCTTACCTGAAAACAAATTTAGAAAATTGTTAATATAAGAAGTTGGGTTCCCTAGTTTAGTTTCAGTAGGAATTTAGGTTATTTTCTTTGTGGGTGCATAAAGGAAATCTACCCGTTCTGCAAGGCTGTGGCTATCAGTTGCTTCACCTCTCTTTGCTCTCACATGAACACAACCACTTGGGGGATTTTCAATTACTTTCTTCTGATTTTTTTTATCAGCTTTGGTTCTTCTTCTCATTTGTTTCTTTCAAACTACTACCAATGCATTTCTTTTGTTTCCAGGATTTAGCTTTCTTTGGATCCTAAAAAATGAACTTCATAATAAGAATCAAACTCAACAAAATAAGAGAAATCAAGAACTACCCATGATTTGTATTACACAATTCGAATGAATTGAAGCTTAAGTTGGACTAGTTTACCTTAGATGCAGCAGAAATCAAGCAAGACCCATCTCTGTTTTTTTCCTCTTGTTTTCCTTTTGAGTATCCTTCTGAGTGACCTGATCACCACTTTCAAGATCAAACCCATTGATGATGGATCTGTCTTTTGTTTCTCAATCACAGAAGATCCAATATCACTACATTCAAGAACTCTAACATCATGAATTGGATTCTCTTGAAAAGGCTGAGATGGGAAAGAATAAGAAAAATATGAAGAGGTGGAGGAATTTATGTATCCTTCCTCCATAAAACCAGACATCTTATTGGGATTGATTGGAAGGAAAACTGTGTCAAGAAGAAAAGAGGGAGTTGATATGAAAAGGCTGCCATTTGAGAGCCCAGAATAAAATGAAAGGTGCAGTAGAAAATGAGTGCAGAGAAGGGACTGAGAGAAGAAAGAAAGAAGGTAATCAAGAGGAAGTGTGGTTGTGAGAAACCACAGACTTGGTTTATATAAAGATGAGAAGACAGAGAGAGCAAAAGACAGGAAATTGTAGAATCTTATAAGTCCATGCCAAACTTTGACTTGTCTTCTCAATCTTTCTCTCTCTCTCTGCCACTAAAGATCCAAGGTTTAAATCTAGACTTCTCCATTTCATTACCTTTAAGGGAATAGAAACATGGTAAAAACCATTTCAGTTCCCTGTTTTTAAATCGACCCAAAAACACAATCATTTGTAAAATTGTAAGGAGATCAAATTCTTTAATTTTTCATTGGCAAACAAAAGGAAATTCCATTAAGGGTATGTTGATTGCATGGAAAGTCACTTTCCATGGAATTTGAAATCCATGGAAAATTAATAGTGGAAAATAGGTAGGGTTGGAAAATCAAATTCCATTGTTGATTTCACTTGGATAAAATCATGGAAAAATATGAGAAAAAAGAAGAAAAGGAGAAGGAGGAAGAAGATGAGAGGAGGGGGAGAGGAAGAAGAAGATGACGAGGAAGAGGAAAGGGGGAGGATGTGGCGACGGTGACGGCGAAGGCAAAGGCGACGATGACGGCGACGGAAGTGACGGCGACAACGGAGGTAAGTGAGGAAGATGGGGGGAAAACGTGGTGGTGGTGGCGGTGGCAGAGGAGGTGAGGGATGGAGAATAAGAAGAAGAAGAGAGAGAGATAAAGAAGGCGGTCGGAGACGGAGCCGACGGCGACGGTGACGGTGACGGTGACGATGACGGCGATGAAGACGACGGCGACGGCGAGGTTAGTGTAATGGTGGTGGTGGTGGTGGTGGTGGTGGTGATAGTGGTGGTGGTAGGGAAGAATTGAGGATGGAAAATATGGGTGGATTTCATTTTCCCACCCATATAGGTGGGAAAGTGAAATCCATGATTTAGTGGACTTTTTGAATGGGGTGGAAAATGATTTCCATTTCCATGTGCCATCAAACACTTGAAAAATGTCATTTTCCATGGAAATTGATTTTCCACCCTATTTTCCATGTGCAATCAAACATACCTTAAGTGTCAATGTATTTCAACGACTATTATCAAATCATTACACTTTTCAATTGTGAGATATTTTAGAGAAAGTATTGAGCAAATAAATGAGTGCTGCTTTTCTAATTAACTCAACCTGACAAAATAACTCAAAAACTCACTGACGTGGCATGTGCAAGAACCATAGATTTTTTCCCTCAGGAGACACAACTACACATATTTTATGGGAATGTGCAGTTTTGTATCCTAAGGGGAAAAATCTATAGTTCTTACACATGCCACGTCAATGAGTTTTTTAGTTAGTCTCTCAGAGTTGAGTTAGAATCATTACACTAAATAAATGAGATGTGATAAATCGACGGTTGCGACTGATGCAGCAAGGACACAAAATCATAAATCTTTTTCTTGGGGATACACAAGGAAAAAGATCTGTGGTTCCCTGCCATTGCCACTTATCAACCACGTACTATTTACCATCTAGATTTATTTTTAGTCTAAATAAATAGAAACCAATCACTATTACATTCAGATGAATAGGAGGTGTGTGAAATCGCCTTGAAATTTTTTACTAAAATAATAAAAAGGGTGTGATGAATATTGGAGGATTTTTAGGGAATATGGAGTCGCCACCTAGTTTAGGTCTAGGAACCATAGATAACTCTAAAAATGGATTGGATTAATCCATGAATAAGAGACTAGGGTAAGGGGTCAGATTACGGATTTCATAACTTGTTAAGCACCAAACCCAGCCGATCGAGGTGATCGGTCTCTATTACAATCCAAGAAATTTGTAAAGTCAATTGAAGAAGACCGTGGTCAAGGCTAAGGTCCAATCATCATCATTTATCTATGTCGGATTGTCCAAATAAATTCTATGGTTATGATCCCTTCAAACATTATACCAATCCTCAAATTTCACACATAAAGATAAAATGAATAAAGTGAAAAGGCTTAGATTGCATCTAATGTCTTAAGGCTAACGTGGTGAGTTTTCACAAAAATGAATAATTCAATTAGCATGCCACATGCATGAATAATTTCCAAACTGGCAAGAGTATCATCACGTGCATAATTAATCTCCAAATTGGGTAAATATCATCACATGCACAATCTACTTCCAAATTAGTAACAGGAACATCACATACACGATTAATTTCCAAATTGATAAATGTATTATCACATGCCTAAACAATTTTCAAATTGATAGGAATTCCACGTGCATAATTTCCAACTAGGTAAAAATTCAGCACACATAAATAATTTTCAAATTGATTAAAACACCATGTGCAAAACAATTATTGAAATGGTTAAACATTACACGTGTGAATAATTACTGAATTGGTCAAATAACACATACATGAATAATTATCAAACTAGTTAACTAATATCATATGCAGAATTACCACATTGATTCGAGTTTCTCACATGCATAAATAACCTTTGAATTGGTAAAAATGCATAACATGTTGTAGTTTTGAGGAAAATGAAATTCCAAATCAATCGTCTATTCCATCACAAGGCCATATCAAATTCAATACAAGCACAAAGGTAGTTTTAAATACTTTAGGCCTAATCATACTAACATGAATTATCATAATCATAACCTAGGCATGAATTATTGAAAAAATGCCATCACCAATTAAAAAATTCCCCCATGGAAGGTATAACTTGATCAAAAGAAAGAAAAAGGAAAGAAGAAAAAAATAGAATAATGCATTATCGATAAAAAAAAATGAAAATTAAAAATTAAGAAAAATAGACGAAATGCCAAACAAACGATACCTTTGTTTTATTTATATAAGAGACATAAGTAAGAAGAGATAAAACAAATATCTATTAGAAAATCGAACTTACCTAGAATGATGGAGGTGTGTTGGGTGTAATTCCTTCAAATTCAATGTAAACTTATGAGCATGGGGCAAATGATGATGAGAACTCGAGGATTCACGCGACTGTTATTGTGAGTAAAGAGGAACATATGGCATGACTGAAGGAAAATAGATGACGTTGTAGGAGTTATGGCTGGTCTGTGAATGGGTGATCAGAAAGGAAAAATAAAAGAAATGAATTAGTGGATGAATGAGAACATATAAAAAGAGTTCGATGAATAAGAAGGGAGTTTAGAGAGTTGGGAGGAGTGTTTGATAGCCTAGTTATGCTGTGCATGACAAGAAAAAAAAAAGGAGAAAGGAGAGTAACTTTCAACAAGGTTGTTGTCAAAAGGAAAGTAGACGAAGAAGGGAGGTGGCTCTCGATTAGGTTGCTGACAAGGGGAAGAAGATGGAAAGGGGGTGTTCTCGGCTGGGCTACAAATGAAGTAAAGAAAAAAAAATTAAAAAAAAAGAGGAAGAAAGAGTAGGAGAGGTTGGATGAGAGAGTTTTTTTGAAAATTGTGAAGGGATAGATGAGTGAAGAGAAAAGATGATTGAAAAGCAGATGACATAAACAGAGTTAGAGGGGAATCAGAGCTATTGTAAAGGATAATTCGGTGAAAGAAGAAAGAATAAAAACTATGAAATTCTTTTCGAGTGATGATCTCACGCTTTCCATGTCTGAAGTTACCATGATGAGTTGACCAATGAGATCCTTTTGGGTTGGGTACTTGGTTGATTGATCGATTTGAATGATTGATTTGGACTATTAGTTGTTAGTTCGTGATTGGTTCGATAAGGTGAATTTTGATTTGTTGTCGGCTTGTGAAAGCGCCCTCGATCCGTGGGGTGTGCGGATCCGCTTTTGACCCTTGAGGTTTGGGAGTCGCCAACTAGTTATTACGGTCTAGGAACCGATCAATGACTCTAAATAGATAAGAACTAATCTAGAATAGAAAAGCTGAATTCAGGGATCATGTTACGGGGTTGGAAGGTGTTAGGCACCAACCCCGCCCTGCCAAAGCCGGTCTCTACTAACTTCCCAAATAAAATTACATTGCTAAAAACCTAGATAAAAATAAAAAAATTTATACCTTTCCGATAGCAAGGACTTTGTTCCCTCAGATCTGACAAATATAGCTCCTTGTACCGTACTCCCTTGCTTCATTCTGTCTCCGGATTTGATTTTGGATCTCTAAGGCAAGATATCTCCTTATTTTTGGATCTGAATTCTTCAAGTTTGTTGTGGATTTTGGGATGTTTTTGAAAGTCTTTTAGGCATTTTTTAGGCTAAAATCGAAGGAGGGATATTAGGTAAGGAGTTGGGACTCCAAAACTAGGGTTTATGGGAGGCTACGGGGGCTTTTAGACCTATTTTTCTTAGGGTTTATGATTTGATACGAAAATAGGGTGTGAGCACCTCTATTTATAGAATTTTTTAGGGGTTGATTTTGATAGAGTTAGTGTTTAATTAGAGTTGTGTTTTAGTTAGACTTGTTTTAGGTAGAGTTGTGTTTTAATTAGAATTGTTTTAGGTGGAATTGTGTTTTAGTTAGAACTCTATTAGATAGAGTTATTATTTAATTAGAACTCTATTATGATTTTGACCTTTGGTCTTATTTGATTGACTTTTAATATTTTGACTTTAGTCTTAATTGATTGACTTTTAATATCTTGACTTCAGTCTTGCTTAATTGACTTTAATTTTGACTTTAGTCTCACTTGACTTGACTTTAGTCTTGCTTGATTGGCTTTAAATTTTTGGAGAACCCCCCTCTATTATATCATTAATTCTTTGGACCCCCAAATAGAGGGGTCCTTAAAGAAATATCTCACGAACCCTCAACAATTTTACCTGAGAACCCGATTGATCGATTTCTTTTGTTCAAAATTTTAAATTAATTTCATTAATGTTTCAATTTAATTATTTAATATTTTATTTATTAATTTCGAGATTTTTAATTATGAAAATTATGAAATTACCGTTTTGTCCCCGGAGAGGACTTTTCACGTTTTAAGTCAGTTTTTAATGTTCTAGGATGTTTTAGAATCGATTTTTCGTAAGGAATTCAATGGAAATCTTAGTTTGTGTCATTTGTGAAATTTTTGTGTGAAAATTGGTGAAATGATTTATTTGGTTTCGATTTGTTGTTTTATGTGTTTGAGAGAGTTTTTCTAAGCGTAACGTAGGCTCTAGGGTTGTTTTGAGATTAGGGGTATTTTGGTAATTTGGTCAATTTTTAGTAACTTTTATCGTGAAGCTTCTTTTCGGGTCTGCAAGATGATGATTTCTATGTTTCTGGGGTCATATTTTCCTAGCGTAACGTGGTTTCTAAGGTTTTATCAGTTCGAGATACCTCATCCGGATTTCTAAAACATTTCTAGTAACAAAGTAAAGCAATGGAAATAACATCCATCATTGGGAATCATTACGATCGGGATGACGAGTTGATTAATCAGGCGGATGCAAAAATGGGGTGTCTACAGATGCCCCTCTTTGGCAGAGGGTTGAAGCAAACTAGATAGCAAATCTATTTTGGTAGATAGTGCGATATCCGAATGCCAAAACTAGTGACAGTTCATTTTACAGCCTGATTTAGTAATTCGTCAAGGTGTTCGGATCCTTGAGGGTAAAGCTCTCTCCGAATTAAAAGGTTATCAGGTCCTTGAGCGCAAACTCTCACTGATAGTGTCAGATCCTTGAATTTTAGAAAATTCTCCTTGACTGATGTAACAACTGTGCAAGTGTGTGGACTTAAAATCTGAGATAAATTTGAGTAAAATCTGAGCACAAATTAGGCATGAACTGAGCATAACTGAGCATAGATTGAGCATAAACTGAGCATAATTTGATCATAAACTGAGTATAAAATGAGCATAAACTGGCCATAATTCCGAGAAAACCCTCGGCGGCAACTAAGCAAAATCCAAGATAACCCTTAGCGGCATCTGAGCAAAATCCAAGTTAACCCTTGGCGGCAACTGAGTAAAATCCAAGATAACCCTTGGCGGCAACTCAGCAAAATCCAAGATAACCCTTGGCGGCATCTGAGCAAAATCCAAGTTAACCCTTGGCGGCAACTGAGCAAAATCCAAGATAACCATTGGCGGCATCTGAACAAAATCCAAGTTAACCCTTGGCGACAACTGAGCAAAATCCAAGATAGCCCTTGGCGGCATCTGAGCAAAATCCAAGATAGCCCTTGGCGGCATCTGAGCAAAATCCAAGATAACCCTTGGCGGCAACTGAGCAAAATCCAAGATGACCCTTAGCGGAAATTGAGCAAAATCCAAGATAACCCTTGGCGGCAACTGAGCAAAATCCAAGATAACCCTTGGCGGCAACTGAGCAAAATTCAAGATAATCCTTAGCGGAAATTGAGCAAAATCCAAGATAACCCTTGGCGGCAACTGAGCAAAACTGACAGAGGAATGAAGGAATTTTGAGAAAGAATGAATGAATCAGGAGAAGACTGATTGGAATGAATCGGAGAATGAATAAATCTGAAAAATAATGAATCTGGAAGAGAAATGATCGAATCTAAGAATGATTGGATCTGAAAAAGAATCTGGAGAACGAAAGAATGCCATATCTTCTATGTGAGATCTAAAATGCTTTTGTTTGAACCTCAAGGATTTATCAAAAAATTTTATGAATTTAAAACCTGAGTTTTTATTTCTTTTGAACCTCAAGAGTTTTTCGAAAAACTGTTATCAAGAAGGTAACCTTAAATTTGGGGTTCTCATTATCTTTTAGGATTAACATTGCTCAAAAACAAAATGCCTCTAGTTTTACAATGAACATGGCCTTGAAAATAATTGAATACATCGTGCAAAAAATAAAAAAAATGCCCCTAGTGTAAGGGGGAAAAGAAGAAAGAAAATGCCCCTTGTATGAAGGTTTGAAATAATTGATTACCACAAGCGCAATAAAGACTCAACTTTTAATTTTGATTAATTTTATTGAAGGTTTTGAGTTAGGCTCAAGAATACAAAATTATTCCCTTTCGAGACTCATCATAGAATTCACCCTTATCTCCCTTGGTTCACTTGGGGGAGTAAACATTTTTAGATCGATCGTAGACAAGATACTTGTAGCTTCTGAGTCTATGCCTGGTTTAAGCTAAGTATTGACCTTGATTATTCGGACTTCTGATGTTTCAGCTCAGACCACTCTCAGCTTGGGATTTTCTTCTGTTTTTCTTTGTTGCTCTAACTTTTGCCTAGATAGCCTTTTCAGGTTTTCGATCTAGCGAGCTCTTTTTTTTTTATTGGCTCTGATTGTTGCCAAAGTTGTCCTTTCAGATTTTCAACCTTGCGAGCTTGCCTTAATGTTTGCCTAAGTCGCCCTTTTCGGGTTTTCAACTTAGCAGGCTTTATCATTTCTTATCTTCTTTTTCTCCTCTGAACTTCTAGAGTTACTGTCTGATCATGCTTTGCTATCTTCTTTGACTTTTCGCACGGTACTTAGGAGGACTTTCATGGGTAGGCTTAGGACTGGGTATAAAAAGAAAGGGATTTTGAGGCTCAAAAACCCAAATGCCCCTTATGTGGCATTTCCTTTTAAATTATTTCTTTTTCTTTAAATTTTCTTCCCCATTTTGGATGATATTTCTTTTCTTTTGAATTTTTTCTTGATTTTTTTATTGTGTGGGAAATATATTTTTTTTTATTTTGATGTGGTCGGGCCTGAAGTAACTTCTCAGGTTGCCTACGTACCCCAGAATTTTGGGATCAGACCAAAACGTAGTTCGAAGCTTCCCTCCCCTAGGTTGAGAAAGAAAAATGCATAATTTTTCTTTTTGAAAAGGCTGCAAAGGGGTTGAGAAAGGATATGTTGAACCGGGTAACTGGGTAATATGAGGATTGATTCGGCCAAAGATGGCCTCCTTAAATGTAATACCGTTTGATTTGGTCAAGGTTGGTTGGTTCTGGTAATTCAATTACATCATGATCTTGAAGTCTGACAGTCTTTCCTGGTAATATTTCCTTAACGATGAATGGACTTCCCCAATTTGGTTTGAACTTCCCCCTGAGATCAAAAATAGGTGTTCTGTTATCTTTGAGTACTAAATCCCCGACTTGTAAGTGACGGGCCATGATTTTCTTGTCAAACGCACGGGCGACTCTTCTTTGATAAGCTTGCATGTGATACAACGCTCTCAGTCGTTTTTCCTCGATCAAATTCAACTCTTCATACCGTTGACGAACTCAATCTGCTTCTGACAACTGGCTTTGTAACAAGACCCTGAGAGACGGAATCTCCATTTCAACTGGCAAGACTGCTTCCATTCCATACACTAAGGAGTAGGGAGTAGCTCCAGTAGAGGATTGAATTGAGGTTCGATATGCCCATAATGCAAATGGCAGTTTTTCTGACCAATCTCGATGTGATTAACACATTTTCCTAAGGATAGTCTTAATATTCTTATTAGCTGCTTCGACTGCTCCATTAGTCTGGGGGCGGTAAGGAGATGATTTATGGTGTGAGATTTTGAACTTTGAACATAATTTGATAACCTCAGCTTTGAAGTGTGACCCGTTATCAGAGATCAGCTCCGAAGGTACCCTGTATCGACTGATGATGTTCGTTTGAATAAACTTTGCAACTCGAGACGCAGTGAGGACAACATAAGAGGCAGCTTCGACCCATTTGGTAAAATAATCGATGGCAACCAGAATGTATTCATGCCCGTTTGATGCCTTAGGCGATATTTTACCAATAATATCAATTCCCCAGACTGAGAATGGCCATGGTGAAGTCAGACCCACTAATTGAGATGGCGGCACATGTATAAGGTTCGCATGTATTGACACTTATGACAGGTTTTGACCATGTGATGACAATCTGTTTCCATCGTGGGCCAATAGTATCCCTGTCCCATAATCTTCTTAGCTAACATTTTCCCGCTCATGTGAGGGCCACATTCTCCTGAATGTAGTTCAATCATTATCTGTTCAGCTTGATCTTCATCAACACACGAAAAATGGATCCCATCATAAGACCTTTTGTATAAACTTCCTGCGCACAGGATGAATTGAGATGCTAATCTCAGTAGGGTTTGTCGTTCTTTCCTTGATGCTACTTCCGAGAATTCTTGTTTTTCCAATACTCTCTTTATGTCTATGTACCATGACTTTCCATTGGGTAATCGAGTAGCAATGTTAATCTGATGGCAGTATGCGGATTTGTCTTTGACTTCAACAGTGATGGGCCTCAATTCCATGCCAGGGGGTAAATGGATCATTGAAGATAAAGTTGCTAAGGAGTCAGCAAATCTGTTATCCTCCCTTGATAAGTGTTGAAACAGGATAGCTTTAAACTTACTGACTAAGTTTAACAAATACTTATGGTAAGATTTCAACTTTTCATCCCTAGTCTTCCATTCTTCCAATGACTGATGTATGACCAAGGCCGAATCCCCAAAAACTTCAATTTCTGTAATACCCAGGTTCAAAGCAGCTTCGAGCCCCGCGATGCATGCCTCATATTCAGCCGTGTTATTGGTGTTCGAAAAGACTAATTTAATAGTGAAAGTACCCTCGATCCGCGGGGTGCGCGGATCCGCTTTTGACCCTTGAGGTTTGGGAGTCGCCACCTAGTTATTACGGTCTAGGAATCAAATTGACCCTACAATCGATAAAAAAGAACTAATCTACTATAGAAATCTGAATCCGGGGATCATGTTACGGGGTTGGAAGGTGTTAGGCACCAACCCCGCCCGGCCAATGCCGGTCTCTACTTATCCCAAATAAATCTACATCGCAACTGATAAACCTAGATTAAAAAAATAATAAAAAAGCTTACCTTTGATCTGCAAAAGTGTTATTCCCTCAGATCTGGTGAAAACGGCCCCTTGTACCGTGTTCCTTACTTCGTTCTATCTCCAGATCTAATTTCTGATCTCCGAGGTAAGGTATCTCCTTCTTGGATCTGGGTGCTTCGAATTTGTTGTGGATTTTTGGGATGTTTTTGAGAGGTTTTTGGGTGTTTTTTAGGCTAAAATCAGAGCAGGGGTGTTAGGTAAGGAGTTGAGGCTCCAAAATTAAGGTTTTTGAGAGGTTGTGGAAGCTTCTTCACCTACTTTTCCTAGGGTTTTTTCTTTGATACGAAATAGAGTGTGGAGGCTCCTATTTATAAAATTTTTAGAAGCATTAGGGTTTCTTTTTAGGGTTTCAATTAGGGTTTAGACTTTGGTCTCATGAGATGGACTTAGTCTTTAGGGTTTTGACTTTAGTCTTAGGAGATTGACTTGATTAGTTTAGATTAGGGTTTTGATTTAGGGTTTTGACTTTAGTCTTATGAGATTGACTTTAATACTTGACTTTAGTCTTACTTAATTGACTTTAATTTTGACTTTAGTTTTATTTGATTGACTTTAATATCTTGACTTTAGTCTTGCTTGATTGACTTTAAATTTTTGGAGAACCCCTCTCTATTATATCTTTAATTCTTTGGACCCCCAAATGGAGGGGTCTTTAAAGAAATATCTTGCGAACCCTCAACAATTTTGCCTGAAAGCCTGATTGATAGATTTTTTTGTTCACATTTTAAAATTAATTTTATTAATGTTTCACTTTACATTATTTAATGATTTATTTATTAATTTTGAAATCTTTAATTTTTAAAATTGTGAAATTACCATTTTGCCCTCGGAGAGGATTTTTTACGTTTTAAGTCGTTTTTCCATGTTCCAGGATGTTTTGGAATCAGTTTTTCGTAAGGAATTCAATGGGAATGTTGGTTTTTGTCATTTATGAAGTTTTTTTGTATGAAATGGTCGTGAACTTAATGAGGGGTATTTTCGTAATTTTGTCGAATTCTGTTAAAATTGGTGAAATGATTTATTTGGTTCCGATTTGTTGTTTTATGTGTTTGAATGGATTTTCCTAAGCGTAATGTAGGCTCTAGGGTTGTTTTGATGTTAGGGGTATTTTGGTAATTTGATCAATTTTTAGTGATTTTTATCGTGAAGCTTCTTTTTGATTTGCAAGATGATGATTTCTATGTTTCTGGAGTCGTATTTTCCTAGCATAGCGTGATATCTAAGATTTTGTCAGTTCGAGATACCTCATCCGGATTTCTGAAACACATCTAGTAACAAAATAAAGCAATGGAATACACATCCATCATTGGGAATCATTGCGATCGGGTTGACGAGTTGATTAATCAGGCGAGTGCAAAAATGGGGTGTCTACAAATAACGATAGGAATATGGCACCTTTCCGGAGAAAACTGGACTGCCCCTATTCCATACCCATTTTGATTGACGGCTCCATCAAAGTATAACTGCCATGTTTGGTTTTGAGGTTCTTCTTTAACGTGCAAGATGTTCTCATCTGGGAATTGATCGACAGGCCTTATTCCTTCTACTACAGGGTGATCTGCCAAGTATTCTGCTACAGCTCTCCCCTTGATAGACTTCTATGTAACATGTGTGATGTCAAACTCTGATAGCAACAACAACCATCACGCGGTTCTCCCTGTCAACGCCGGCTTCTCGAAAAGATACTTGAGAGGATCCATCCGAGATAACAGGATAATTGAATGAGACAACATATAGTGCCTAAGTCTCTGAGTAGTCCATACCAATGCTAAATAGGTTTTCTCCAAGTGTAGACACCTAAATTTGATCGGGCCCTCGACGCAAAATGCCTCAAAAATCGTAGAAATCGAAATAGGCTCCGAAGCCTAAACCTGCAAAAATCCAATGACTTTTATCATTTATTTCTCAATAAATGGCCCAAGGCCTCTCACGTGGCCCACGGACCAAATCTCTTACCATCCTCCTAAACCCAACTCAACCCAAGTCTAAGACTATTCAACCCAATCTAAACTAAATCCATCACCTAAGCCAATCTAAATTAACCCTACCCATCAAAACACCAAAGCCCAACCTACAACCTAAAATCCAACCATTCTTTAATCCAACACATTACCCAAGCCCAATTCTCCACCCAAGCCCAACATCACAACCAATCACCCAATATGACACATGTCATTACCCCCTTCCACCTCCCTCATCTAATCAACCAACCAACTTCATTACTTCCTTCCAAAAATTAATTCAACCCATAACCCTACCCTAACCTATCCTATCCATTCTCTCAAATCAAACACTTATAACCTATCACCCTCCCCTAATCTACCCCCATCATTCCCTACAAAACCCATCTCTACACCTACACTTACACCCATCCTCTCAAATCAAACACTCATCCTTTCCCATCAACTCATCTCAACCCTTCATTTCCACCCACTTTTACACATGTCATCATCTCCCTCACCCTCCCAAAATATCATCAACCACCTCATTAAATCACCCATTCTCTTAAATCAAACATCATTTAATCACAACCACCATCTTAAACTCACATTACCAAACACTCAACCCAAATGGGTTGGGTTGGATCCAAACCATTTGGGTCAAAACTCACCCATTTAACCTTCTTACACAAATACCCCTCAAATCCCATCAATTTAGCCATACCCTTCTCTTAAACCCTACACCATTCTACCACTTCTCATCATTTCACCCAACTCTACCCCTCAAAATAACTTACAAATTCTATAAAAACCCCACCATTCTCAACTCTCAACCCCTAATGAAAATTTGACAAAAAAACTCTAAAAAATCACAACTCATCTCAACTCTCTACTCTTACTCTACTCTCAACACCCAACTCTCAACTCATCTCACAACTCTCAACTCTCAAACTTCTCTCAAACAAATCAAGCAAGGAAAAAAAAGTCAAGGAAGGTCAAAGAAAGTCAAGGAAGGGTCAAGGTGGGTTTGACAAAAGGGACACCCCCCTCAACTCCCCTCCTCTACTCTCCCCTTCTCTACACATTCGCACACACCACCATGATTTAAATCATCACAGGGCCCCTTCTTCAATAAGGGTACCCTCAATGATTTGGATCAATATCGAAAGCCCCTTACACTTGAGGGCATACATACAATATTTTCGATTTTCTTTTCTTTTCTTTTTACTTTGGAATACCGAATCCGAGGTTACCACATTACGTGGATGGAGTAGGGTGCCTAACACCTTCCCTACTCCATAAATGGGCCCCCTTACCTTGAATCAAAGGTTGGACCACGTGCATTATCCTACGAGAGTCATCACATCAAAAATGATTTAATTTTAAAAAAATGAGACATCGGGTGACCATTCACACCCCTTTACCAATTTGAATGGTGGCGACTCCAAAACACCCCAAAGTGGAGGGATGTTTGAAGAATGTTAAAAATCCTGTGTCCACAGCTTGGCGACTCCACTGGGGAGTACATACTAGCGGGTCCGACCCTCTTCCTTGATTCGGTTATTCCTAAAAAAAAAAAAAAAAGTTTGTTTTCTTTTTGTGTTGTTTCTTTTGGTTTATCTACTAACGCGTTTGCTTTGTTTCTTTTTTTTTTTATTTCACAAGTTTCACATGGGATGGTTGTAATATTTATTTACATATGCTTTTGTTTTATTTTTATTTTGGAACAAAGAATGTAAGGATGGATACGATTCAAAAAATACACGCACATGCACATGCGATACACGCCCCTATGCATAAGCCACCCCCCTCATCTTTAAATTTCTAACCCCGGATGCCGGTACTCTCAAGCCCCCGAGATCGCTATTTTGGGTGGCTGGGAGGAGAACATCCACCACATTCACCAACCTAAAACATGTACACTTCAGTGTACATCGAGGTTTGAAGAATGGGTAGCCGAAAAACCACCTACAAACCGCATGCATCGAAGCGTAATTAATAGACAAAGGACACTAAGGCTTGCAAAATCAATTCCGTATCCATCCCATGTTCATATGTCTTGTATTTTTTTTTTTAAGCCCACGAAGGCAAGTTGTATAGATTTTATGATATTTTTCTTTTGTTCTCGTTTATATGTCCCCCTAGGTAAAAGGGGGAAATCTGTTTTTTTTATGTTATCATGTGCATCATCAAAAAAAAAAAAATGACATTTTTGTGGCCCAAGCAAAAAAAAAGAGGCTATGTGCCTCAAAACCCAGAAATTTCGGACCAAAATGGGATGAGGATAAAAAACAGAGCAAGGTTGGAAGGCCAGAAAAGGTTCTGGTCCGTGCTTGAAGCACGGACTCAAGAAATATTGTTAAGTCCGTGCTTAGAAAACGATTGGGCAAATTTTCTTAGGTCCGTACATGAAGCACGGACCAGTGTAAAAAAAAAAAAAATTGATGTTCTGGTCCGTATTTGAAGCACGGACCAGCAAAAAAGTGTTAGGTCCGTACTTGAAAAACGGACCAAAAAAAAAAAAAAAAAAATTTGATGTTCTGGTCCGTATTTGAAGCACGGACCAGCCAAAAAGTGTTAGGTCCATACTTGAAAAACGGACCCAAAAAAAAAAAAAAAAAATTTTTACTCATTTTGTTCCTTACGTCAGTCCTGACAACTTTTCTTTTCAAGGTTTTTTTTTTTTTTTTGAGTTTTAAAGCTTGAAAATGATCAAATGATTCACTTTATTTAAAAACTCAGGGCCTACTTCTCACAATCGATCCCGCTCCAAACGGATTTTGCCCAACGTGGCTCACTATCGATCTCGGTCATAATCAAACTTGTCCTTCATGGAGTATTCACTTCAAACTGGGTCCACGACCCAGATCCATGTCAACTGGGCACGACCCAGATCCAATCAAACTGGGTCCACGACCCAGATCCATGTCAAACTGGGTCCACAACCCAGATCCATTTAAACTGGGTCCACGACCCAGGTCCATTTCGTTTGGGTCTACGACCCAGATCCACTCCAACTGGGTCCACGACCCAGATCCACTTCATCTGGGTCCACGACCCAGATCCATGTCAACTGGGCACGTCCAATTAAACTGGGTTCACGACTTAGATCCATTTCGTTTGGGTCCACGACCCAGATCCGCTTCGACTGGGTCCACGACCCATATCCAAGCCAAACTGGGTCCACGACCCAGATCCGATCAAACTGGGTCCACGACCCAGATCCATGTCAAACTGGGTCCACAACCCAGATCCATTTCTTTTGGGTCTACGACCCAGATCCGCTCCAACTGGGTCCACGACCCAGATCCGTTTCCAACTGGGTCCCTGACCCAGATCCATTTCCAACTGGGTCCACGACCCAGATCCAACCAAACTGGGTCCACGACCCAGATCCATGTCGACTGGGTCCCCGACCCAGATCCACTTCAACTGGGTCCACGACCCAGATCTATTTCAAACCGGGTCCACGACCTAGATCTATTTTAAACTGGGTCCACGACCCAGATCAATGTCTAACTGGGTCCACGACCCAGATCCGTTTCCAACTGGGTCCCTGACCCAGATCCATTTGCAACAGGGTCCACGACCCAGATCCATGTCAATTGGGTTCGATCCAGATCCGTTTCGTTTGGATCCATGACCCAGACCCACCTGAATTGGGTCCACGACCCGGATCCATTCCAAATCGGGTTGACGACCTATATCTAATCAAGTTCATGATCCATCTATGATCTTACAAAGATAACAACTGGTCAATCAACTCCAATGCATTCAACTTTTTTAACAAAAAAAAAAAAAAACAGATTTCAAAAAAGCACCAATTGCAGTCCTTGATCAAAGTCGGTGCCTAGAAAGATCTTACCATGTTGATACGAGGGGGATAGACTACGTCTATTTAGGGAACAAGGTGATTTAAGAGTGCCATTATGCGCTGCCTCTTCCTTGGAGATTGGCCTGGTCGACGATGATTTCAAAGAACTGAATTGGAGGCTACCAAAAACTATGGGTTATTTTAACTCGATTTATCTTAGAAAACTACTCTTCAAAATGTTCTCCCGACTCCGTGTCGATGACAGCTCCGTGCTAATGTAATTTCTTTTCAAAATGTTCTACCGACTCCGTGTCGATGCCAGCTCCGTGCTGATGTAATTTATTTTTTCAAAATGTTCTCCCAACTCCGTGTCGATGCCAGCTCCGTGTTGATGTAATTTATTTTTTCAAAATGTTCTCCCGACTCCGTGTCGATGCCAGCTCCGTGCTGATGTAGTTTCTTTTCAAAATACTTTACCGACTCCGTGTCGATGCCAGCTCCGTGCTGAGGAAATTTCTTTTAAAATGTTTTACCGACTCTGTGTCGATGCCAGCTCCGTGCTGATGTAATTTCTTTTAAAAATATTTTACCGACTCCGTGTCGATGCCAGCTCCGCGCTGATGTAATTTCTTTTTCAAAATACTTTACCGACTCCGTGTCGATGCCAGCTCCGTGCTGATGTAATTTCTTTTAAAAATGTTTTACCGACTCCGTGTCGATGCCAGCTCCGTGCTGATAATTTCTTTTAAAAATATTTTACCGACTCCGTATCGATGCCAGCTCCGTGCTGATGTAATTTCTTTTTCCAAAATGTTCTCCCGACTCCGTCTCGATGCCAGCTCCGTGCTGATGTAATTTCTTTTTCCAAAATGTTCTCCCGACTCCGTGTCGATGTCAGCTCCGTGCTGATGTAATTTCTGTTAAAATGCTTTACCGACTCCGTGTCGATGCCAGCTCCATGCTGATGTAACTTTCAAAATACTTTACCGACTCCGTGTCGATGCCAGCTCTGGCTGATGTAATTCTTTTTTCTTCCAAACGATTCAGCTCCGTGCTGACAAACCACGTTTTTAAGTTCACCTAACTAAATTTCTCTTTTGAGTACCATCCCTAATAATTACTGGACTTAATAAAACATTATGCATTTTCCTTTTTTGTAAGTAAGATGGTAATGTTCGGTCTTCTGTACCCACAGGTGGCCAAACGAAAGAAGTACAAACATCCTGAGAAACCTCCGTATTTCCTTCGATCTTCATCAAGTATGAGTAACTCAGAAGACCCACAACCTGCCATGAGTAAACTAGCTGAGGCTAATGCGATGATAGCAAAGTTGTTAGAAACAACGAATAGGCAGGAACAAATCTTGACGGCTGTTTTGAGTAGTACTAATTTTTTACAAACACAGGCAGCTCAGCACCAAGCATCTGGGTCAAACCCTGAACTCCCTGAACAAACACGACTAGATCAACAGACCACCCCACCTCCTGCTGTACCAGTATACCAGGGCCCTCCACTCTACATCCCACAAAATCAACCACCTCCGGTGGTGATCCCAGACGATGAGTGTAACTTCAGGGTTCCTGAAGCCAAAAGTTCTACCGATGACAAAATGGCCCAACAAATCGAGTCTCTCCAGGAAGAAATGAGACGAATGAAGGGTACAAATACTTTAGGAGGGACAAGATTTAGGGACCTTTGCTTTTACCCTAACGCACAGCTGCCGACTAAGTTCAAGTGTCCAGAATTTGAAAAGTACAACGGGGTTGGGTGTCCTTTGTCGCACCTCAAATTGTATTGTGGATCGATGTGCCAGTATGGCGAAGACGACAGATTGCTGGTACAGTTATTTCAGAGAAGTTTAACAGGGCCGACGCTCAAATGGTTCTCAGGGTTGGACCACTTACTTATCAAGAATTAGCAGGACTTGGCTGAAATGTTCTGGCACAACTACAGGTTTAATACAGATGTTGGTTTGGATAGAAATGACATGGCACGAATGACGAGAAAACACAAAGAAACAGTGAAAGAGTATGCCCAGAGGTGGCGAGAGTCAGCTTCCCAAGTACGACCAGCCATGACAAAACAAGAGATGAACACCACGTTTATCTCTACATTGGGGCATTCCTTCTACACCCATCTGGTAGGGCATACCACGGGCACTTTCTCCAATTTGGTTCAAGTGGCAGACCGGGTCGAGGACGGGATCCGAACCGGTCTAATATTTGACTTCACAGCCCTAAGCGCAGCAGCAGGGACATCGGCACTGAAGAAACCAATGCCATTAGTCAAGAAAAAAGATGGGCCTCAAGTCAACAATGTACAACCCAGCCAACCTCTCTTTATCCAGGCACCAGTTCAAAGGCCACAGGCACCACAAACCCCTTGGGCGCCAGTACCTCAAGCTGCTTGGCTCCAGCACCACATAATCCCTTCCGGATGGTTCCTCCACAAGCCATGCCAGCACAGCCAGTGCAACAATATGGACAAAATCAACAAGCAAGACCAAACAGGGTTAATAGAGTGTTCACCAAGTTACCGATGACGTTATCAGAACTTCTTCCCACATTACAACAGGGAGAGTATTTTACTAAGAGACCACCGAACCCAGAAGCTTCTAAAGGGCCAGGGTACAATCCCAACTTTTTTGTGAGTTTCATATGGGTGCACCAGGACACTCCACTAATCAATGTTGGAAGCTCAAGCACCAAGTGCAGAATCTGATTGATCAAAAAGCCATCACACTAGACGGTCCTGCCAACTCGCCCCAACAACAGAATATCAACCAAAACCCCCTACCTACTCACAATGAAGGGGGAAGTGGGCACAGGGTGAATGTCATTCACAGGGAACTCGATTTCAATCCGTCTGTCTTGATAGCGCCTATCGGGTCCATCTAACTCAGGGATCAGAAGCACCAACAATCAGCACAGTCAACCATCACACAACCAACTCACCCCAAAATCCATCACCACCACTCAGATTGGCCGACCTCACCATCCATCCCACTCATCAAAATGCTACCACCCGACCTCCTTTAATCATACCTTACGGACCACCAAATCATCAAAACTCGAATCGACCTCCTTTAGTTATCCCCTAAACACTGCCAAATGCTCAAGGATCAGCCCGACCCCCTCTCCACATACCATACACCGCATCTTCACGTCCACCACTTATCATCCCATACACTCCATCAACTACTCCTGCTACCATTTCATCCAAATCATCGCCACCACCCCTCATTCTCAATGTAAAACCCGAGCCGCCTCCCATGACCATACACTCACCCAAACCATTCCCCTATAACTCTATCCAGGCAGTTCTCTGGAGCTACAAGACAACCATCACCACAACCGCTGGGGTTGAGGCTATGAAAAAGGCAATGGTGGCTGATATCGGTCATATGACAAGGGAAGGGAGATGTAGAAAAATATCAGCAAAGGGGGTAAGCATCAAGGAAGAGACCGAAGAAACGACAAAAGTGATAACAGATGAAGAGATGAGAAAGGTAAAAGGAAAGGGCAAAATGAGCGAAAGTGACCAGAAAAAAGATGAGGGGAAAACAACAGATAAAGAGGCTGAGGCTAAAGTAACGGACAAGGAAGCTGCAGACTTCATTAAGCTTATTCGCAAAAGTGAGCATAATATTGTGGACCAGCTAAATAAACAGCCAGCCCAAGTCAGTATTCTGGCTCTGATGCAAAAGTCAGAGGAATACTAGGAGGCATTATTGAGAGTTCTAGGAAAATCACATGTACCTGCAACTACATCGCCGGCACAGTTGGAACAAACAGTTGGCCAGATCATGGCCCCCAATCCCATCATTTTCACTGAAAGTGAATTTGTGCCTGAAGGAACGGGGCACGCCGAGCCACTGAACATTATGGTTATATGCAAAGGCATGATGGTTGCCAGAGTACTGATTGACAACGGCTCAGCGCTTAATATTTGTCCACTTGAGACCTTCCGAAAGTTGAACGCCGATTGGTCGCACGTCTAGCCTAATAACAAGGTCGTCCGAGGTTTTGATAGCTCGAGAAGGGATTCTCTAGGAGAAGTGGATCTACCTGTCACAATAGGACCATGTACATTCGAAGTAACGTTTGAAGTCATGGAAATACCGACGACCTTCAATTTACTACTGGGTAAACCGTGGATCCATACTGCCAGGGCTGTACCTTCTTCTCTACACCAAATAGTCAAGTTCATCATGGGGCAGAGAATGATATCGGTGCTGGCAGAAAATCTTATCCCGGCTGGGAGAGCTCCGGACGTGCCATTTATCGACGTTGAAATGACAAAAGACAAGGCACTTTATCACTCTTATCAATTCGCCGCTGTTAATCATATTGAGAAGGGGCAGGAGAATGTAAAAGCAAAGCTATCAAGAACAAATTTGATGGTCGGTCGGGTTATGAAGAAAGCAGGTTACCGACCAAGACAAGGGTTGGGACCAGGAGGAAGAGGGAAAACTAAGCCGGTCGAAGCCAAAAAGCATATTCCTTATTTCGGCCTCGGGTTCAGGCCCACAAAAAGGGATATCGTAGAAATGAACGAAAAGAAAAAAGAGCTTCGACTAGCGAAAAGGCAAAACCGTGAGCCGAATGTTTGGAATTTGGGCAAGGTTCCTCATATCAGTATTAGCTTCCTGAAATCTCATACTAGACCCGACAGCTTATCGGAACCACCAACGGCTAAAAGGTCAAAAACGATAAATTTCAAATCCGTGCACGTTCATGAAGACTCAGTTGTTGAGTCTCACTCATCCTTCGTAGAAGGCATTGATGTTCTATTCAATGGGGATTCCAACGAAAGTCTACCAGAGACCGTTCCAAAATCCACCAAAGTGGAAATCACTACTGGCCATAGGAATAAATCACCCTTTCCAAAGGGCATTGACTGGGCATCAGTCGTCATCCCACCAAGCTTGGGAGGGACTATGCCCCAACCTGACAACAACAACAATCATTCGGAGATCATGGTTATCTCCGAACCACCAACCAAATCACCCAACACATCACTTTCACATCTCATCCGCCCCCTCAGAGAAGGGGAGACACTGCACAACTGAGAAGAATTTCCTCTAACCCTTGAGGCTACCATAGCCTCCAAAAAAAAAATGCCGTTAGGCAACATCAGTTTGCCCAAGGATCATAACGAGCCCTCGTCCTCGGGTAAAGACTGTTTTGAGGGCTCCCTATCTTTACTAATGCATGACTGCTCTTTTTATTTCAGATGTCTGGAAAATAGTACTCAAAAATCAAAAAAATCAAAAATTCTTCAAAAATCAAAAAAATCAAAAAGCTTTCAAAATCTCAAAAAAATAGATATATTTCAAAAATCAAAAAAGATTTTTTTCAGAATTTAAGTGATTTGTCTCAATCGAATGGACCTTTGGACAGAACAGATATGAAAATGATGAGTATGACTTCGATCTCGAACTCGACTTCGATCTCATGGGAATTGAAGAAGAGTCTGAGGACGAAGTGGAATACCCTCCTAAAGAAATCAAAGACTTCTTAGAACGACATGAAAAAGGTGTTCAGCCAAACATTGAGGATACAGACTCAGTTAACCTCGGCACTAAAGATGACCCACGTGTTGTAAAAATCAAAGCCTTGTTAATCCCTCAGCAGAAAGAAAAAATGATTGAACTATTGCGTAACTATCAAGATATCTTCGCCTGGTCCTACAAAGATATGCCCTGTTTAGACATGGATCTTGTTGTTCATAAGTTGCCGATCGCACCTGGGAGCAAGTCGATCAAGCAAAAGTTAAGAAGACTTAAGCTAGAATGGACACTCAAAGTCAAAGACGAAGTGATGAAACAGTTTCAAGCAGGATTTCTCGCAGTCTCCACGTATCTCGAATGGCTAGCCAATGTCGTTCCGGTACCAAAGAAGGACGGGAAAGTAAGAATGTGTGTTGACTATCGAGATTTGAACAAAGCTAGTCCTAAGGATGATTTTCCACTGCCTCACATCGACACTCTAGTCGATAGCACAGCAGGACATGGTATGTTCTCATTCATGGATGGTTTCTCCAGGCCATCAAAGGGCAAGCCATTGCCGACCATTTAGCCGAGCATCCATTGCCTGATTACGAACCATTGAAGACAAACTTTCCTGATGAAGCCATATTGCTCATTGAGATTGAGGATGATGACGAAAAACCAGGCTGGAAAATGTACTTTGACGGAGCAGCAAATCAAAAAGGGAACGGAATAGGGGCAGTTTTGATCAAACCGGATGGGTCCCATGTTCCCATTGCAATCAGACTGAAGTTCCAATGTTCTAACAATGAGGCTGAATACGAAGCGTGCATAGCAGGGTTGAAAGCAGCACTGGATCTCGAGGTAGATGAGATCGATGTTTTCGGAGATTCAAGCCTAGTAGTCTATCAGACGACTGGAGAATGGAAGACTCGAGAGCAGAGATTGATCCCTTACCATGAGTATCTAGAGGAACTAAGCTCATGCTTCGATAGAATCTCATTCACTTATATGCCGAGAGCTAAGAATCAATTTGCTGATGCACTAGCAACGCTCGAAGACCGAACTCTCCCATCAGATGCAACGTCTAATGATCGAAGGACTATTCAGAAGCTAGCAAGCCAATTCTTCCTGAGCAATGGCATTCTGTACAAGAAATCACATCATGAAGTCCTACTCCGATGTGTGGCAGAAATAGAAGCAAAACGACTGATCGAAACCGTACATGGTGGAGTCTGTAGACCTCACATGAATGGTCACATGCTTGCTAAGAAGATCATGAGAATGAGATATTACTGGACAACAATGGAAAGTGATTGCTATCAACACGTCCGTAAATACCATCTCTGCCAGATTTATGCCAATAAGATCAACGCGCCACCTTCAGAGTTGCACAATATGACTACTCCTTGACCCTTCTCACTCTGGGGCATGGACGTTATTGGACAGATTTCGCCAAAAGCTTCAAATGGGCACCGCTTCATCCTGGTCGCTATCGAATACTTTACAAAATGGGTAGAAGTGGCTTCTTATGCAAATATCACTAAGAGCACTGTTCTGAAGTTTGTTAAGAACAATATCATCTGCAGATATGGGCTTCCCAGCGGGTTAGTAACGGACACGCCAAGAACTTCAAAAATAAGGATATGATCAAGATGTGCGAGGACTTCCAGATCACTCATTACAACTCTGTACCTTATAGGCCCAAAATGAACGGAGCAGTTGAGGCTGCCAACAAAAACATCAAAAGAATCATCGAGAAAATGGTAGTCACCTACAAAGATTGGCACGACATGTTGCCTTTTGCCCTTCATGCTTACCGGACTTCATTTCGAACCTCAACTGGGGCAACTCCGTACTCATTGGTGTATGGAATGGAAGCAGTCTTACCTGTCGAGGTTGAGATTCCCTCCCTCCGAATCTTAAAAGAAGCAGAGTTGGATGAAACAGAATGGGTTCAAACTCGATTTGATCAACTAAATCTGATAGAAGAGAAACGTCTCGCAGCTATCTGTCATGGCCAAATTTACCAACGGTGAATCGCACGGGCCTACAACAAGAAAGTC
This sequence comes from Akebia trifoliata, assembly GCF_017979445.1. Taxonomy (NCBI): domain Eukaryota; kingdom Viridiplantae; phylum Streptophyta; class Magnoliopsida; order Ranunculales; family Lardizabalaceae; genus Akebia; species Akebia trifoliata. Next base: position 21,032,947 of record NC_141381.1, read on the forward strand.
AAACCCCCGAAATTTCTCACCAGGAGACCTTGTCTTGAAAAAGATTTTACCGATACAAGAAGATGCTAGGGGAAAATTCAGACCTAACTACGAGGGACCATTCATTGTGCAGAAGGTGATGACGGGAGGAGCTTTGATCCTTACAGAGATGGACGGACAAGTTTTTCCTCAACCGATTAATGCTGACACTGTCAAAAAATACTACGCTTGATATCTGACCCTGAGATGACGAAAGGCCATCTTTGCTAGCCTGAAGACAACTATCTAACCTTAGTCGACCCCTTTGAGCCATCACATTCATTTCTTAACCCAAGACTGGACCACGTGCATTATCCTACGAGAGTCATCACATCAAAAATGATTTAATTTTTAAAAAATGAGACATCGGGTGACTATTCACACCCCTTTACCAATTTGAATGGTGGCGACTCCAAAACACCCCAAAGTGGAGGGATGTTTGAAGAATGTTGAAAATCCCGTGTCCACACCAAGGATGAATATTTTCGTTCATACTCTAACATCTTCTTGCTGATGTAGTAGTTGGCCCTTTCTTTGCGAGTATCTTTATCATACTGTGCAAGCATGCATCCCATAACTTCTTCTGTGACTGACAGATAAAGAAGAAGCGGTTCACCCGGTGTAGGTGGGACCAAAATAGGTGGGTTTAAGAGATACTATTTGACTTGGTCGAAAGTCTTTTGACATCGCTCATTCCAAACTGTTGGTTCATTCTTTTTTAGAAGCTTGAAAATAGGTTCATAGACGTTGGTGAGTTGAGCGATGAATCTGCTGACATATTGGATCCTGCCCAGAAAACCTCGAATCTATTTTTCAGTCTGAGACTGACGGCATCTCTTGGATAGCTTTAATCTTCACAGGATCTACTTCGATCCCTCTTTGACTGACCACGAATCCCAACAGCTTTCCAGAAGTTACTCCGAATACACATTTCTGTGGGTTGAGGCGGAGTTGGTACTTTTGAATCCTTGTGAGAAACTTTTCTAACGCAGTAACATGCCCTAGTCATTCTTTGGATTTGACTATCATATCATCTACATAGACTTCGACTTCCTTATATATCATGTCATGTAGTAAAGTCGTGGCTGCTCTTTGATATGTAGCTCCAACGTTCTTCAAACCAAAAGGCATGACCTTGTAGCAGAAGGTCCCCCATTGTGTGATAAACGACATTTTTTGCATATCTCGAGGGTCCATTTTTATCTGATTGTACCCTGAAAATCAATCCATGAAGGACAACAACGCGTGTCCTGCTGTACTGTCCACTAGAACATCTATGTGTGGTAAAGGGAAATTATCCTTTGGGCTTGCTTTGTTTAAGTCTCTAAAATCCACACACATTCTAACTTTTTCATCCTTTTTCGGCACCGGGACGACATTGGCAATCCACTCAGGGTATTCTACTACTTCCAAAAATCCAACGTTAATCTGCTTCGTAACTTCTTCTTTGATTTTCAAAGTCCATTCCGACTTCATACGTCGAAGTTTCTGTTTGATTGGTCGAGCATCAGGATATAACGGAATCCGATGTTGGACAATATCTGTGCTTACCCCCGGCATATCTTCGTAAGACCACGCGAATACGTCTTTGAACTTTCTGAGTAAATCTACTAACCCTTTGCGTTCATTGGGAGATAAAGTGACCCCTATCCGAATTTCTTGAGGACTTTCTTTTGTTTCGAGGTTGATAACCTCTACTTCCTCTATTAGAGGTTGAGCCTGACGTTCCTCTTCTTGTTCAAGTAATTTGATTATTTCAGGGGGAGGTTCTTCGTTAGAAGATTCTCCCTCCGAAGCCAGATTATTAGTTAAATTATTATTGCGCTCGGGGTAATCAAAAATTTCTTTCATTTCATTGAAAAGAGATAGGGTAACAGGATTCATTGCAGACTTGACAGACTCACTTGACTCAGCAGGAAAAATAGACTCAACTAACTTATTTGACTCAACAGAAATAAAGGACTCAACTGGCATGTCAGACTGAACAGGACTAATGGGACCGACAGACCCAGCTTTGACATGCAACACAGGACTGATTACATGATAATTTGATAGAGACCCCACAACGGGTTTGATTACAGACTGAGGATTCGGGATCCCTTTCTCAACTGACAACACTAAGATACTATGATCTTCAATGAATAGCTGATCGATGTTGAGGGAGTCTAGATCGAGCTGCCAGTCTTCAACTTTCTTCTCCTTAATTTATGTGCTCGCTTCCTTTTCGGGCCATTCCATGCCAAAGAAGATTTCAAATCCCGGCAGACGAGTACCTGTGATGTGATCAATGAACGGCTCTGGGAACCCACAGTAGCGGAAGTTTTCTCCTTCTTTCACAAAATAACCATTAAGAGTCTTTCGATAGGGCTTCATTTTAATAAGATCTGTGATACGCCTTTGCCTTTTAGCAATGGCCTTATCCCGTTTTGTCTTCCAGTATTGGGCCCAATCTTCCTTAGTAGGCTTATATCCTAGTCCGAATGTGCCGATAGCCTCTTTAATCACTGGTGCCTCTTTAATACCTTGCTGCCTACGACCTAAGCCCATACCAGGGAAGAATATCATTTTCTTGAATATATTAGCCATGTAGCAATTAGAAGTATTTTCCATTAGAAAATATTCTTTCATGACTTGATCCCATTGGACTGAGCATATCTTTTCAAACTCGAACCCACTGAGCTCTACTCCCTGTTGTTCTGGTTGAATCTCAAGCAACGGCTCATCCTTAGCCTCAGTATTACTAGCCCATCCTTGATAAACTTGACCTTCTGGTGTAGTGTAGAAGGGATGGCTTTGATTTGGTGTAACCATGATCTCCCTAATAGTAAATGAAAGAAGACTGGATGTCAATAACCTGAAATTCCACAGGAAATTCAGCTATGCCTGTGGACAGTCGAAGATGCAAAATTCCCAGTACATCTCTCTTGGTGTTATCATAGGCTCTAACACCTTGATTAGTAGGTTTGAGATCCTCAGCCTAAAATTTGAGACAAGTAGCCGTTTTCAGCGGGCAAACATTCAGTGCACTCCCGTTATCAATCAAAACCAAAGGTACCCTCATTCCGTTACAGTCAACTGTAATGTGCAACGGCTTAGTGTGGCTTGCCCCTTCTTTTGGGAGATCTGAGTCCGAGAAGGATAGGATATTCTCTACGTAAGTTGCCCTTACTATACTAGCCAGCTAATCTGGAGAAGTATCAAGGGAGACTTGGGCCGTGTTTAGTACTTTGAGAACAGCCTCCCTATGAGCAGTGGAAGCCATGAGTAAACCCCATACTGAGATATTGGCCCCTGATTTTTTCAACTGCTTGATCACGGAGTTATCTTCTTCGATGCTTTCCTTAGTGGGATCTTCTCATTCTTTTCTTGCTAGGGCTGCAGGATTATCAACACAGAGTTCTTGTGGCTTAAAAACTCTTCTCCCTCGAGTCATATGTCTAACTTCATCACAGGAAAGGGAGAAAGGCTCATCTTCCTCAGTCAACAAGTATGGATCTTCGTCTGTCAAAGGTACAAGGCTTTTCAGATTCTTTTGGGCCAACAAGTAACTAGTGAACGCGGGACTATCGTAACGAGGCGGGGATAAACAATATGTGTCATCCGAGGTTAGATCAAATGGTTCATAGTTCGTAGTGAAAACCTCATCAGTGAAAGCTATCCCGGCAAGGGGGTAACTAGGCGGTTTGACCTGGATTGGATGGATAAGAGAGATGGGATCGAATGGCAATGAGGTATGAAAAATCATATTTAGGGTTGGTGGAGGTTGATAGGTAGGTAGTGGATTTGTGGTGACATTTGGTGGGCTAGGGATCGTGATCTTTTTGTTATCAATAAGGTTTTGAATGGCATGGTGCAGGGTGATACATCGATCCGTGTGATGGCCAGGATTTTGATGAAATTCACAGAATAAGTTGGGGTTGTGTCCGGCTGGCAAGGGATTTGGTAAAGGTCGGGGTTGGATCGGGGTAAGCAACCCTTTTTTCAACAGTTTTTGCAAAGCTACGGTAAGGGTCATCCCTAAATTGGTAAATTGACGTGGAGTTCGAGGTTGATTCGGGTGACCCTGGTTATTAGCCCGGGCCGGGGGTTGAGCTGGGGTAACGGAGGTGTTGGCGATGTAAGTATGGTTGATATTGGGTTTGGGAACATATGGTTTCTTAGGCTTGTTATCTGCAGGGTTAGAAAGGATCCCAGAGGCAAATGCATCTTCAAGTTGGCTCCCGGCTTGCAACAAGGATTCAAAAGTAGGGAGGTATTGGGCCACTAGGTGCTGAGCATATCCTTGAGAGAGATTCTTTAGGATAATCGCTACTTGTTCCTTCTCCGAAGGTCTATCCCACATTTGAGAAGCCTTGGCCTTCCAGCGACCAATGAAATCAGTGAATGTCTCCCCATTTTTCTGTTTAGTTACTTCCAAATCCCTTCTTGAGGTCTCAATTTCAGTACTGTATTTATACTGATGCCAGAAGGCCTTTGACATGTTCTCCCATGTACCCACAGTAACTGGATCTTGAGACAGTAGCCAACGTAATGCTGATCCTGATAAAGTCCTTTGGAACAACAATGTCATATGTTCGTCGCTGAGCCCCATAGTGCGCATGTTGGTAACATACACCTTAAGATGTGTTTTCGCACACCCTGTCCCACTGAACTTGTCCATTTCAGGCATCAAAAACTTCTCTGGCAAATGGATTCTAGGGATGCGATTCAAAGCTTCAATGTCGGCTGTAATTTCATCAATACCCTTTATACTCTTTATCGCTGACTCCAATTGAGACATTCTATTAGATAACGCCTGATTTTCATCAACATACTCTTCGTTTCTGTCGAGCTCGAAGACTTCACGTGGACATTTCTCTTCAACCTTTTTCCCCTTTGGGTCATCTAGGGGAATTCCCATCGATTCCGAGGTCTGTTCTAACATTTTCACTTTGCCTTTTATATTGCTGATATCATTGGCAAAGGCTGCCAAGATCTTACGGATCTCTGTGAGCTCAGATTCTGAAGCCATCTCTGCTTGTTGACTTGGTACTGTGGTTCTTTCTAATCGACTGGACTTACGACTCCAACTAGGAGGTGGACGCTTGAGTTTGGGCGCAATAATAATCCTATATGACCCCATCAAAGGTAGATTTAGTCTATTTCAGTATTACCCCCTTAATAACATTTTAGATAATCATTTTATTGAGGTTTGTGTATCAATCCATTAATTAATCCATTCACACAATGAGTATTTGAAAAGGAGATATTTAAAGAAAGATAATTTTATTGAAAATGATTGACAAACAATATGTTCTTATTAAAACATCTTTCAGCAAATTTGATTTGAACTATTTTTACATGGACGCTTGGCTTTATCTTGATGGTCATCAGGATTGCTATCAGGCTTGACCCTCTTGGCTCTAACAACTGGCTCTCTGAATTCTTCTGGTCCGTCTGGATACCCTAAGGTGCGCTTGTTACAAGCTTTCTCAATGATGTGTACTAACTTTTCAGTCAAAGGCTCGGGAGAAAAGAAAGCTTTGTGCTGAGGTAAGGATAACTCTATAGGTACATCGTACTGTTCTGGGATCAGATTAGGATGGTAAAAAGATGTTTCTTCTAAACCAATCAGACGGACATAGTAGGATCCTTTGGTTCCTAGAACATGGGGATCAATCATCCACCAAGGGCACCTAAAATCAATATGACAGGCGAGGTGAGAGTCTAACCATTTGCTCCAAGCTTTGACTAAGTTATGACGCACTAACAGGTTTTTCTTGGAAAAATATTCTGGCCCATATTCGAGGTTTGAAAGAACCTCTACGATTTTGAGACAGTCGCAAAGTCACATATAGAGTAAATAGGGGCTTCCCTTGAAGCTTTTCCGCTCACCATTTTTTATGGCATCTAAACCTGAGAAGGTTTCGGCTAGGATGAGAGGTACTGGGTTGGCTTTCCTTGAGAGTTGAGAGACTATATCTATGAAGGACTCAGGGATAGTTTGGCCATCACTATTGGAGGTCAGTATGTATTGGGCTAGGATTCCTAAGCATAATCGATAATCCCTAGTGGCTCGCCAGGCTTCGGGTTTTACATTGATAGGGTGACTGCGTGAGCGATACGGGCCCAGTAAAGGTACTAAGTTCAATCTCCTGTCATTGACTAAGACCTTGGCTTCTTCCTTGGAAATGTTTAGTCCTGTGGAGAGTTCACCAGAATATCCGATCTTCAATGAGGGCCTGACTAGAGGTCCTGAAGTGGATATCCTCATGATGCCGCAATAATCCTCATGAGTAGGGCATAAATGCATATACCCCATATGGAATATGTGAAGATAGGGGTTCCATCGCTTAGCCATAGCATGTAAGAGGTTCCAGTCTATCTCAAACTCATGGAAGTAAAGAACACTCCTCAACATGAATCTCCCAAAATTGATCTTCTCTACAAGGTGCATTCCTATGACGGTTGTTTCGACTAACTGATCGATTGGGTTATCGTCGGCGGCTAACATCCTGGTTTGACACAAAAGGGTATTTTAGTACTCTTCCAATGGTCCATGTAAAAGATCAATTTATTTTCTTTTGGAAAATCTTATTCTTATGAAAAATATTTTTTGGAAAATATTTTTTTCTGGAAAACGTTTCTTCTAAAGAACATTTCTTTTGGAAAATAATCTTTTCTAAAAAATATTTTCTTTTTCTTCTTTGAAAATTCGATTTCGATTTAATTTAACTGGCCCGGTCCATCCTGATTGTTGGATCGGGATGGACTGGGTCATTATTGTAAAAGAATGGATTCTTTATTGGGTCGGAGCACCCATTTTAATTTTCAAAAATAAAATTTTTTGATCCTTGAGGACAATTATACATTTTGATCTCATCATTCACATCACTCACATACATTCATCAATCAACAGGCTCCATTCAATAAACAACCCAGGAACACCCACGATAAGTTCGAGTCGTGACCTACAGGGAAGGTTTCTAGACTCTAAGCTTATTACGTGCAATGCATTTTTATCTGACCACTCTTGCCCAAGCACACATATATACCTTTCGATACGTGATGGCTTGGTTTGATATACCATATAGGTGATAATCTAAAACCTCAACTCACTTCTCTGAAGCAAAAAACAGGCAGTTTGATCTCCAGTTGAGAGGTGGCGCACAATGCTGAGCAAGGGCCCACTTAAATACCTCTCGTCTAGATTAGACGTAGTCTATCCCCCTCGTACAGTAGGGTATAGCGGGGCAAGATCTTGCTTAGGCACCGGTTTTGACCAAGAAGTGCAATTGATATACTTAGATTATCTTTTATACCTACGGGTACGAGTCAAGAGTTGTAGCTTTCATAAATGGTTTGGCATCCCACAAGGGGACCGACCACGTACTAGTACTACGTTGGCAATCGGGACAGTGACTGTGTGGCTTACAATAGATCAAAGGCTCAGGTCGTTCCAGCCTGGGTGCATCAATATACCTCTCAGAATCACCTGATCAGACAGTATTGATGCCCCAGTTCGATATACCCTAAGGTACGTGACTGGAGTTGTGGTTTTCATGAATGACATCGCATCTCAAAGGAGACCGGGCCACGCACTAGTGCCACGTTGGCTATATGGGACGTGTAAGTGGGTAAAACAGTAAACGTGCATGTGGTGTGTGCAAAATAGGGTGGGGCGTGCCCGGGACCTTTTCAAACCATTACAACGTTGATATCACATGAATATTAAATACCAATCCGATCACATTCCGTCACATTATGATCAACATCAAACATGTATCTCAAGTAAGATTACGGCATGTTAGATGGGCAATTAACATAAACTAAGAATATGGTCCGCTTTACGATTTAAACATGCACATCACCTTCATATATCAATCATGGTAAATTAATAAATATGCTATGTGGCAATCAATTAGACCCGTTCATTGCAATAGGTACAATTGATAATTTTTATAGTCCAATCAAGGGTATTTTGGGGCTACCCTAACCAAATTAATATTTTTATGAGGATATAAGATTAAGAATGAAATATCAATCAACGGGATGAGAAATTATAATGATTAAATTGAGACAGAGGAGAGAGAGAAAAAAAAATGAGACATTTTTTAAGAAAAAACAAATCGATTTCCTTCTTTTTGTAAACAAACTTGAAAGAACACATTCTTTTTTTTTAAGAAAAACCATTAAAAGGATAATAAAAAAAATCAGTAGAGAAAAAAAAACTAAAAAAATAAAAAAAAAAATAAAAAAAACCAAACCAGAGGCGACGTGGTAAGGCGCTGTTTAGCCATAACAATTAAACATCGAAGTTAATAAAAGGGTGTGGCCTTAGTAAAACGAAAAAAAATTTATTTAACATTCGCACCATCTTCTCAAATGGTTTTCAGCCATGTTCGTCAAAAAAAAAAATTAAAAAAAAAAAAAACAGAGAATGATTGAGCTTCTCAAACCAATCGATTTGAAATCGGTTTGGCCGATTTAAAGTTCTTCGTTTATCACTGATTTCCCATGATTTCAACCCAGATTAACCACAATACCGCTGCCATTAATGGCTTGTTTAGCTCAAGATCAAAGTGGAACTGTCCCCACAGACTCCATGAGCCGCGACTTCATCCATGATCAATTTAATGATCGCAAGATCTTCGTGTTAAAAGCTGATTGAAAACGAAATACCAAAGGGTTCTCGATTCGAGTTCGAAACCCAAAGTCAAATTTTTAAGAGAACAGAGAAGAAACGAAAAAAAGAACAACCCTTTTCTGATTGGGATCTTCCTCTCTTGCTTCAAATCGAGGTTTCCATCGATTAAAAACTTCAGAAATTCTTTGACAGATGAAAACGAAAAAGAAAATCCGACAGAACCATTGCTCGAGTTGGTTGACGATACCAAGCTTCCTGAGGAAGAATCAGACATCCTCTTCGTGGGGAAGGATCGTGGACTGATTAGAACAAGGGATCTAAGATAATCGGCTTTGCCAAACCGATCAGTTTTCCATTCGGATCAGTCGGTCTATGATGAGGACGAAGGAACTTCGTTGGGATAGAAGAAATAAACAGAGAAAATCTGGTTTAAACTATGTGGGTTTGGCTGTTAAAAAAAAAATTTTACTTGAGACACCCCTCTTTAATAGTTAAACCGATGGGTAGCTTAGCTCCTCAACAGAATCTCTAAATTATTTTATTTTCCTTTGCTTTTTTTTCAATGGACAGCACGGCTTGGAAACAAAATTTTTTTTTTTAAAAAAACAACCAACAAATCAAGCTCACATTAAAGAAAAACAAATCTACTAATACAAAAATTATTATCCAATCATCAATATCTCATCCTTAATAAAACCATTCACCTCGAAATATCGCATTATTTAGGATCATTCCGAGGGTTATTCCGAATGGCCCTTGATTGAACCATAAAGATTAACATATTATATCAAAGTACTCCAAGTAGAATCAGATAATTAATGATGTACTAACAAAAATAAAAATAATAAACAAATAATAAAAAGAAACTAACTAAGAATTAAATAAAATAAACTAAAACAAAAAACTAGGTCGTTGGCAAAACTCACATACTTGGGGTTTTTCAAGTCTGATCCTCAATGTCTCCAGTGGAGTCGCCACTAAAAGCGCCCTCGATTCGCGAGGTGCGCAGATCCACTTTTGACCCTTGAGGTTTGGGAGTCGCCACCTAGTTATTACAGTCTAGGAACCGATCAATGACTCTAAACGGATAAAAAAAAACTAATCTAGAACAAAAAAAAGCTGAATTTGGGGATCATGTTACGGGGTTGGAAGGTGTTAGGCACCAACCCCGCCGGGCCGAAGCCGGTCTTTACTAACTTCCCAAATAAATTACATTGCTAAAAACCTAGATAAAAATAAATAAAAAAATTATACTTTTCCAATAGCAAGGACTTTGTTCCCTCAGATCTGACAAAAATAGTTCATTGTACCGTACTCCCTTGCTTCGTTCTGTCTCCAGATTTGATTTCGGATCTCCGAGGCAAGGTATCTCCTTATTTTTGGATCCGAACTCTTCAAGTTTGTTGCGAATTTTGAGATGTTTTTGGAAGGCTTTTAAGCGTTTCTTAGGCTAAAATCGAAGGAGGGATGTTAGGTAAGGAGTCGGGGCTCCAAAACTAAGGTTTATGGGAGGCTAGGGGGGCTTTTAGACCTATTTCTCTTAGGGTTTATGACTTGATCCGAAAATAGGGTGTGAGCACCTCTATTTATAGATTTTTTTAGGGGTTGATTTTGATAGAGTTAGTGTTTAATTAGAGTTCTTTTAATTAGAGTTGTGTTTTAGTTAGACTTGTTTTAGGTAGAATTGTGTTTTAATTAGAATTGTTTTAGGTAGAATTATTTTTTAGTTACAACTCTATTAGATAGAGTTATTATTTAATTAGAATTCTATTATGACTTTTGGTCTTATTTGATTGACTTTTAATATTTTGACTTTAGTCTTAATTGATTGACTTTTAATATTTTGACTTTAGTCTTGCTTAATTGCCTTTAATTTTGACTTTAGTCTCACTTGATTGACTTTAATACCTTGACCTTAGTCTTGCTTGATTTACTTTTAATTTTTGGAGACCCCTCCTCTATTGTTTCTTTAATTCTTTAGACCCCCAAATGGAGGGATCTTTAAAGAAATATCCCACGAACTCTCAACAATTTTACTTGAAAGCCCGATTGATCAATTTTTTTAATTCAAAATTTTAAATTAATTTCATCAATGTTTCACTTTAATTATTTAATGTTTTATTTATTAATTTCAAAATTTTTATTATGAAAATTGTGAAATTACCGTTTTACCCCCGGAGAGGACTTTTCACGTTTCAAGTCGGTTTTTAATGTTCTAGGATGTTTTAGAATCGATTTTTCGTAAGGAATTCAATGGAAATATTGGTTTGTGTTATTTATGAATTTTTTTGTGTGAAATGGTCGTGAACTTTATGAGGCGCATTTTCGTAATTTGGTCGAATTCTGTTAAAATTGGTGAAATGATTTATTTGGTTTCGATTTGTTATTTTACATGTTTGAATGGGTTTTCTTAAGCGTAACGTAGGCTCTAGGGTTGTTAGTTCGAGATACCTCATCCCGATTTCTGAAACACTTCTAGTAATAAAATAAAATAATGGAAATAACATCCATCATTGGGAATCATTGCGATCGGGTTGATGAGTTGATTAATCAGGCGAGTGCAAAAATGGGGTGTCAACACCCCCTCTATTATATCTTTAATTCTTTGGACCCCCAAATGGAGGGGTCCTTAAAGAAATATCTCACGAACCCTCAACAATTTTGCCTGAGAACCCGATTGATCGATTTATTTTGTTCAAAATTTTAAATTAATTTCATTAATGTTTCAATTTAATTATTTAATATTTTATTTATTAATTTCGAGATTTTTAATTATGAAAATTGTGAAATTACCGTTTTACCCCCGGAGATGACTTTTCACATTTTAAGTCAGTTTTTAATGTTCTAGGATATTTTAGAATCGATTTTTCGTAGAGTAATGATTTATGCTTTGAAGTACGACCCATTATCAGAGATCAGTTCAAAAGGTACCCCCATATCGACTGATAATATGTGATTTGAAACTCAAGATGTAGTAAGGATAGTGCTGATACATTTTATAACATCTTCTTTGATTCCATCGATATAGACGAGTATCTATTCGTGTTGAACAACACGCAAGCTTGTACTTAACATACCCTCATATGATCATACGAACAAGTCTTTTGAAATTTCTGAGTAAATTCATTATCCCCTCGTATTCCTTTAGGGATAAGATGGTTTCTATTTGAATCTCTTTAGGAATTATTTTTTGTTTCGAGGTCAAAGACCTTTCTTTTCTCGATTAAAGGTTGAGCCTGACTCTTATCTTCTGGTTCAGAAACGAAATCTATCAAATTATTAGTTAATTCGTTAATGCGCGCGAGGTATTCAAAAATTTCCTTTATCCGATCAATTTCAGATGGGGCAACATACACCTCTATAGACTCGATGAACTAACTTGACTCAATAGGAAAGAGTAGACTCAATCTAAGGAAGACATGACCTTGCTGGAAAAAATGACTCGAGCTAACCCAAATGACTCATGAAAACTCAAGACAAGTACCCACACGAGTTTGATTAGGACTGAGGACTGAGATATTGCTTATGACCGGTAGGATTGAAGCACTATGATCTTCAAAGAACAACTGGACGATGTTGAGAAATTTTGAGGTCATTTCTGACTGTTGACTTGATATTGACGTTTACTCTAACTGACCAGATTTACAACCATAGCTAGACGATGGACGATTGAGCTTAGACACAATGATAACCCTTAAACCTCTTTGAAGGTGAATTTAACCAATTTCAATATCACCCCCTTGATAACATTTTAAATAAACCCTGAGATTTTATTGAATTTTGTGCACCAATCCATTAAACAATTAATCCATTCAATGATTATTCAGAAGGAAAATAATTTTATTGCAGTCTTGAAAATAATGTTTTTATTGAATAAAAATTTTCACAATTCTGATTATTTTTTGCAATCATTTTCTTTTTAGAAAAACCTATTTTGATAATTTTTCAAGTTCTATGCAAAAAATAAATTTTTGGTAAAAAACATATTTCACAATTTTCCATGCAAAAATAAATCTTTTGTAAATCCTTTTTTCTTCATTTTCTTTTCTTTCGGAAAATATTTTCTTTTGGAAAATATTTTTTCTTTGAAAAATAGTTTGTTATTTGAAAAACATTTTCTCTTGAAAAATCTTGTTCTTATGGAAAACATTTTCTGAAAAATATTTTTTCTTAGAAAACATTATTCTCTAGAGAATAACACTTTTTCTGGAAAACACTTATTTTGGAAAACACTTTTTCTAGAAAATACTTTCCCTTCGTAAACCATTTTTCTTTTGAAAATTTGATTTTATTTCAATTTAAATGGTCCAGCCCACCATGATTATTGGATCGGGATGGACTGGGTCATTATTGTAAAAGAATGGATTCTTTATTGGGTTGGTGCACCCATTTTAAGTTTCAAAAACAACATTTTTGATCCTTGAGGACAATCAAAACTCTGATCTCATCATTCACATGCATTCACTAATCAAAAGGCTCCATTCAATAAAAACCCGGGAACACCCACGATAAGTTCGAGTTGTGACCTACTGGGAAGGTTTCTAGACTTTAAGCTTACTACGTGCAATGCATTTTTATCTGGCCACCATTGCCCAAGCACACCTATATACCTTTCGATACGTGGTGACTTGGTTTGATATACCGTATAGGTGATAGTCTAAAACCTCAATTCACTTTTCTGAAGCCAAAAACAGTCAGTTTGATCTCCAGTTGAGAGGTGGTGCACAATACTGAGCAAGGGCCCACTTAAATACCTCTCGTCTAGAATAGACGTAATCTATCTCCCTCGTATAGTAGGGTACAGCGGGGCAAGATCTTGCTTAGGCACCGGTTTTGACTAAAAAGTGCAATTGATATACTTAGATTATCTTTTACATACCTATGAGTACGAGTCAAGAGTTATAGCTTTCATAAATGGTTTGGCATCCCACGAGGGGACCGACCACGTACTAGTACTACGTTGGCAATCGGGACATGTGACTGTGTGGCTCACAATAGGTCAAAGGCTCAGGTCGCTCCAGCCTGGGTGCATCAATATACCTCTCAGAATCACCTGATCAGACGGTATTGATGTCCCAGTTTGATATACCCTAAGGTACGTGACTGGAATTGTGATTTTCATGAATGACGTCGCATCTCCGAAGAGACCGGGCCACGCACTAGTGCCACGTTGGCTATATGGGACGTGCAAGCGTGCAAAGCGGTAAACGTGCTAGTGGTGTGTGCAAAACAAGGTGGGGTGTGCCCGAGGCCTTTATTCAAACACATGGGCCATGGGCCTGATCATATCATTACAACATGGGTATCACATGAATATTAATTAAAAATCCACAACGTTAGGATCAAGGCCTGCACATCTCATACGTATCTCAATTAAGATCATGGTATGTGTATGAGATATCACATAAATATCTACTATCAAATCACCTAATGAATTGATCATCAATCGATAGTGTGTGATCAAGCTAATCAAGGCATTAAAAAAGGATGGATATACCCCTAGATATGATATATCAAAATATGGTCCAATGTCAAGAATCAAGATATTTACACATACCAATCACGATCACACACCTATCACAACAAAATGACACATTCAAGAAAACGTCGAATATCATATGGTATACTACGAGGTTAACTAAGGAGATTTTCCCAAAAATAAATTCCTTTTTTTATATATTTTTTTTGTTATTTTTGTTATTTTTTTGTTATTTTTTATTTTTTAATTAAAAAGAGAGAAAGAAAAAAAATGCTAAATGGTGACATTAGGAGTGACAACACACAAAAGAGGTGTTCATGACTAACATCTCAATTTCCTATGAGAGGTGTTCACTTTACTAATATATTTCAGCAAAACAGAATCACCACCCATTGTGTTCTTCTTGTAATTTGTCAAATTCTGTTAAAGAATGTGGTAAGAGAAGATTGCTCAAAACAAATGCACCAATGTAATTTGTCCCCATCATCTTGAATAGCTTTAAGATAGGCAACAGGATGGCATTGCTTGATCTTTTCGATTGTCTTAGATTGCAGATGAGTAAACCATCCAGCTAGAACAACGTGAAAGTCCTCAATTGAAAGAGCATAAACAGCTGCTGCACCAAACCAGATGTAGCACCAGTGATGACATCAACAGGTTGTTTGGAAGTGAATGTTGGGGAGAGACGAGGGTACGAATTGAATTTATGGAAGAGAGGTCGAGAGAAACATAATTAAAAGTAAGAGAGGAGCAAAGAGAGTATCCACAAGACTAACATTCTCCAGAACTGTATGGAGAAAACGAGGCTCAATGTCTCCTCTCCTCTGTGTGAGTGTATGTGTTCTCTTTATTTTCTTTAAACAATAATAATAAAAAATCATGTAGTGCTTGGTAAGAATTGGTGTGGCCAAAAAATTCTCTCTCTGCCGTTGGAGTTTGGGGGAGAAGAAACATTAAACAGATTGAAAGAGATGGCTGCATCAACCAAGGTTCTTGATCCAAAACCCTCGGTTGAACCACCGCCTTCGTATCTCTCATTGAGATCTGACTCACACAACTTTTCCGACTTGTCTTCATCGTCCGATGATAATGATATGGATGGATGCTACAAATCTGTGCAACACCATCTTGGAAACGACCTTTGATCTTAAAAAAACAAAAAGAGCGTTTTTTTTTTTTTTTTTTGGAGCTCGGTTCAATCTCGCAAGTTTTATAAATTTCTTCTTGATCTAGATACGCTAGAACAGAGGCAATAAATCATCAAGATTGGATTTTAATGGAGGAGATTCTCTTCTATCAGTTTGAGCTACCAGTCTGACCCCATGAAAAAAAAACGAAATCCTTAACGCTAATCAAAATAGGAGAAGATGATAGCATAGATGATCAAATTGAGTTTCTTCTTTTCTTCAAAAGATTCGACTCTCGAATGTGTATCAATCCCTTATCCTTTCTCACAGAGAGAGAGAGAGAGAGAGAGAGAGAGAGAGGAAGGAGAGAGACGTTCTTTTTTTATTTGCTGTTTTTTCGTTTTTTTTTCTATTGGAGAAGGTGACAAAAAACAGCAGAAACGGATTTCTGCTAATGGCACACCACGCATAATTTTTTTTTTTTTTTTTTACGATTTTTTTTCTGATTTTTTTTTCTTGGAACTCTCTCCTCATCACGAACAACATTAAAAAAGGCACTTTTCTTGTTTCTTAGCACATTACTCACAAATAATTTATTTTCACAACTCACCGCATATGCCTAGTAACGCAATAAAAAATTCATCCAAGATTTTTTTTTGTTTTTTTAAAAGAATATCATTACTCTCATCCCAACCACCATCATTCCATCCTCAATTTATGTTAATTTGAATCTTTCATTATTTAGGGTCATTCCAAAATGACCTTAGATTGAATAAAAAAGAAAGATTATGCCAAATCTGAAATATCCAAAATTGAACCATTATTTTAGACCATTACCTTCCTGAAATCCTGCATGATTTTAAGGTCATTCCGAATAACCCTTGATGATCCATAAAAAATGTCAAAACACAATATTCAACATCCAAACCAATGCTCAATAATTGAACAAAAAAGAATGATAAAAAAAATAAAATAAAATAAACGACTAAACAAATAACTAAAAATAAAATAAAATAATTAAAAAACTAGGCCCTACTAGCAATATTTCCCATACTTGGGGTTTTCAAGTCTGATCCTCAAGTTTCCCCAGCGGAGTCGCCACTGAAAGCGCCCTCGATCCGCGGGGTGCGCGGATCCGCTTTTGACCCTTGAAGTTTGGGAGTCGCCACCTAGTTGTTAAGGTCTAGGAACCAACTGACTCTAAAAAAAAGCAAAACTAATCTACGAAAGAAAAAAAAGAGTCCGGGGATCACGTTACGGGGTTGGAAGGTTTTAGGCACCAACCCCGCCCGGCCAAAGCCGGTCTCTACTAACTTCCCAAATAAATCACATTGCTAAAAACCTAAATAAAAATAAAAATAAAAATAAAAATTTTATACCTTTCCGATAGCAAGGATTTTGTTCCCTCAGATCTGACAAAAATAGCTCCTTGTACCGTACTCCCTTGCTTCGTTATGTCTCCGGATTTGACTTCGGATCTCCGAGATCAAGGTATCTCCTTGTTTTTGGATCTGAACTCTTCAAGTTTGTTGCAATTTGGGGTGTTTTTGGAGGGTTTTTAGGTGTTTTCTAGGCTAAAATTGAAGGAGGGATGTTAGGTAAGGAGTTGGGGCTCCAAAACTAGGGTTTATGGGATGCTATGGGGGCTTCTAGACCTACTTCTCTTAGGGTTTATGATTTGATACGAAAATAGGGTGTGAGCACCTCTATTTATAGATTTTTTTAGGGGTTGATTTGGATAGAGTTAGTATTAATTAGAGTTCTTTTAATTAGAGTTGTATTTTAGTTAGACTTGTTTTTTATAGAATTGTGTTTTAATTAGAATTGTTTTAGGTAGAATTGTTTTTAAGTTAGAACTCTATTAGATTGAGTTATTATTTAATTAGAACTCTATTATGACTTTTGGTCTTATTTGATTGACTTTTAATGTTTTGACTTTAGTCTTAATTGATTGACTTTTAATATCTTGACTTCAGTCTTGCTTAGTTGACTTTAATTTTGACTTCAGTTTCACTTGATTGACTTTAATACCTTGACTTCAGTCTTGCTTGATTTACTTTTAATTTTTGGAGAACCCCCTTCTAAAATATCTTTAATTCTTTGGACCCCCAAATGGAGGGGTCCTTAAAGAAATATCCCACGAACCCTCAACAATTTTACTTGAAAGTCCGATTGATCGATTTTTTTAGTTCCAATTTTTAAATTAATTTCATTAATGTTTCACTTTAATTATTTAATGTTTTATTTACTAATTTCGAAATTTTTAATTATGAAAATTGTGAAATTACCGTTTTGCCCCCGGAGAGGACTTTTCACGTTTTAAGTCGGTTTTTAATGTTCTAGGATGTTTTAGAATCGATTTTTCGTAAGGAATTCAATGGAAATATTAGTTTGTGTCATTTATGAAATTTTTTGTGTGAAATGGTCATGAACTTTATGAGGGGCATTTTCGTAATTTTATCGAATTCTGTTAAAATTGGTGAAATGATTTATTTGGTTTCGATTTGTTGTTTTATGTGTTTGAGAGAGTTTTCCTAAGCGTAACGTAGGCTCTATGGTTGTTTTGAGATTAGGGGTATTTTGGTAATTTTTAGTGATTTTTATCGCGAAGTTTCTTTCTGGTCTGCAAGATGATGATTTCTATGTTTCTGGGGTCGTATTTTCCTAGCGTAGCGTGGTTTCTAAGGTTTTGTCAAATTGAGATACCTCATCCGGATTTTTGAAACACATCTGGTAACAAAATAAAGCAATGGAAATAACATCCATCATTGGGAATCATTGCGATCGGGTTGACGAGTTGATTAATCAGGCGAGTGCAAAAATGGGGTGTCTACAATTGGCACTCCATGTATAATTTTCATTTTGTTTATCAAAATTGTGGTGCAATAAGTAAAAATTCGATTTTGAGAGACAACAATCTAATATCCAATTTTTAATTTTTCACAGATTTGAATTTCCAAGCTTTTAATTTTTCTGAGTTAAGATTAAAATTTTCATTTTAGTTTTGAATTAGAGTTTCAATATTTTTTTTTATTATTATAGCTTAAATTTTGTTATTTCCTATAATTAATGGTTGTCATTCCACATATGGACGTCGTCATTTTATGTGAATTTTTTTTTTTGTTTTCGTAAGTCCGTGAATTTATAAATTTTCTCAACGTGCATGAATAGTGTCAGAAGTTTTTTTTCAATCACGTTTCCTAAGAATCGAGGTTTATAAATAAAAGTCGAACATTAAGGGTATTTTGATCATTTTGTAGTTCTTCGTAAAATCCACCGGTTTCAATAATTTTAATCTCATTAGATTCAAAATCATATTTCGAGATGTGTGGGATTCAAGGGTATTTGAATCATTTTGTTGATTTTTAAAATTTTTAAATTTTTGCGAGCGATTTTGTCTGGTCATAATATGATTCTTTTTAAGTCTCAAGGTCTCATTTTCCTAGTATTGCGAGGTCCTTAGATTATCGAAATGCATGGCAACCTAATCGTACATACTTGCTAAATTGAGCATATGGTGTAGTGATCCTAAGCGTGTGTAATTTTATGTCGAGCATGCTAAGAAAAGAATAAGGAAAATTATAAGGATTGGATGGGAAACAGAAGGAATTGAAAGATGACCTCTCACAAGCTTTCGATTTTTTCACATATTCTACGTTCATCATTAAAAATCCGCAACAATCGGGTGACGAATTGTGACGCCTCGCCAAACACTAACACAAATTCCAAGGCCACCTCGAGGCATTAGGTGGCGCTTCGAAATTTCGGCATGGTCTCCTCTATTTATGTTAGTGTTTCACGAAACTCAAAACCTAATAAATCAAATCAAAACAATCATGTATAAAGAAACATACCAACAATGAATAAGAAGTGGAAGACGGAAAATTTTACGAACATCATAAACGAGGTCGAAGTTGCGCAAAAAAGAATAAAGATATACAGGATTACAAAAGTTTATCCTCACTCTAACATAGCCTTATCACTCGGCCCAAAATACTATGTACACCTCCTAGGACGAACAAACTCATAAGGGAAGTAATCCCAATGCTCATCGGATAATGGATACTGGTCGTCGATCTGACCAACCAGATGCTCCTCGACTGATGGCTCAACACTCGCCTCCCCAAGCACAAGCTCTACAACTAAAAAAAATGGAAGGAAATGGTAAGTAACAATGGTTACTCAGTAGGTCCACAAATAATTCCTACTAATAATCTCACCTAACGTGATCGAATAATCATACTGCATCATTTCAAAACATGCAAGTTTTACAATTAAAACTACGATTAACTGGTACATATAGCCAGGGATGAGCAACTAAACAGTTTAATAGTTGCACATAAAATCAAATATCCATACTCATTATACATTTTCTATTTTATGCAAATACAGTTGACAACATTAAAATAATAGACATGTTTTTCAGTTTATAATTCGAAAATAGCAACAGATACATAGTACAAGTGGTGGAGTAATGGAATTTGAGCGTTGGGATTCACGACTGGATCGCTCCCAGTTGGGACATGATGTCACAACATAAATCTGAGTTTTAGTTCCTGATTTTGTGGCCGATCGTTGCACTTACCACACTGGTGACCATTTATCCGGCTCAGGCGGGCCGTTTGACGTGACCGTAAGCAATGGGTCTCTTTTCGATGTGTCAAAACGTTCGACTACTACTATATTCTTA
Organism: Akebia trifoliata; assembly: GCF_017979445.1. Lineage (NCBI taxonomy): Eukaryota > Viridiplantae > Streptophyta > Magnoliopsida > Ranunculales > Lardizabalaceae > Akebia > Akebia trifoliata. Next base: position 21,052,887 of record NC_141381.1, read on the forward strand.
GTGATCACTGACTAATCATCTTCGTCTATGCCTATCAGGCGTGCATGTGATTTCCAAAATAACACTCCACTCATATACGACCACCTTTATAATACACGTTCATTGATAAAGATAAGAAAGGAATGGACCCGGATTCCAATTGTGACTCCACTCTTATACGCGTCTCATACCATGTATGAGCTTGGTGGTCCCTACCGTATATCCTAGGAAAGTACACCCCTCCAGATGATGTGACGCACTATCCCTTCAGACATTCACAAACCCTTTAACAGCTCACAAAATAGCTACATCTATATATATATATATATATATATATATATATATATATATATATATAGATATATATATATATATATATATATATATATATTATTTTTCATTTAAAACAAAAAAGAAATTAACAGAATAGGGTTGAGAATGGATATTGAGTTCCTACCATGCAACTGTGGCCCCCTCGGCCTAAAAATAAATAACAGTACTCAACGCACGCGTTAACATAATCGTAAATAAATATGCAACCCTTTAATTAATAACTTGGATATCCTTTCACCAACCTACACACAACATACAATGGCAAATGCAGACATCACCCCTCGAGTGTGATTCTGACATTTCACCGTTTATCTCATTTTTCATTCTATCGACATTCTCACTTTTCGTCTTTTTAAATCAAACCATTCATTTTCAATATTTCAAAGTCATTTTTGGTCTTTCCATCGAAAAACATCAAGGTTTATTCAAAATGAGGTCCCGACGATGCACGGGACCAAAACTGTTAAAAACAAGGAAAGTTGGTGAAAATTTGGCTAAGTGTCAGAAACTCAAATTTTCAAAGTTCTCGAAATTGAAAACGAGTTTTTGGAAGTGAAAGCCTCAAACACAAGATTTGACACCATATAAATTTTATAACCTAATTCAAAATGACGCGGAAGTTATTACATTTTGAAAATTTGTCGAAAACGTTGAAATCTACGTTTTGTTCTTGAAACCAAAATTTGGATTTTGATCTTTTGAGATTTGGATCTTGAAACCATTCCCATTGTTCCGAAATGGGAGGTAAAACCTTAATTTCATTAACGAACGTAAAGTAAATGTCATTTACTTAAATGTTTTTAATGAAATAAAGGGTTGAAAATCATGTGCAAGTCATAAGGACCACAGTCCAAGAGTTAGAGTCAGAAGCTCTTTGAAAATAGTTTTGTCAGCCGCAGAAAGTTATTCTATCGATAGAACCAACGGTTCCTACCGACAGACGAATTTTTTTGATGGCAGGAGGTTGATTCTGTCAGTGGAACCGACAGAATGCTCATCGGTAGGTGTCGGTGGGACCGACGGCATCCGCTGATAGAACTGAAATTTCACGATTTTTGGGTTCTTTTTCAATCAAATTTTCGGATTCTTCTTCCGTTCTTCAAACCCTTCAACCCACCCACGAATTCAACACTTAAAATTGATAAAACAACATAAAATCTCTAATCTTAATCATGGATTGAAAATTTAACAAATATTTCTACGATTTACAAAAAACAAACAAGTTTTGTAAAACCTAAATGCACATTTCGAAATCTAAAGTTACCAATAGGAATTGAAAGTTCCCTACTTGATTTGTGGATGTCGAAAGTGATAAACTCGCACAATAGTCAAGGTTGGTGGTAAAAAAGTCGATGTTGGGTTGAGTTTGGTGCAAAGTAAGCGAGGGTTTGCAACTCCTTCGACAACAGCACTCTCCTTTACTTCTACACTAGAAGATGAGTCTCTACTAACAAGGTGAAGCTCTGAGTTTGATGATACCCTAATTTACTTGCTGATTTTTTATGGAGGGTGAGGAAATCAAAAGTGAATGGGTTAACAAGGAGGGTAAGGTTGTAGCTATCGTCGTAACCGACAACTTTGTCTTCTTCGTCGGGGTTCAACGGTCATTCCTTCTCAACGAATCTTGAGATGAAGAGAGAAGAACCCTAGGTTTGAGAAAGTAGCTTATATTTGGGTTCTTTAGAGAAGAGGGAAAAATGAGGATGAAAGAAAATTTGCTTTCTTTTATAAAAAGCTGAGGGCATACTTGTAATTTTTCCATCATTTCTAGTTTCGATCGTAACTTAACTATTCGGACTCGAAAAATGACAAACGAGTATACCATTTCGAATAATTTTTCATTGCAGTCCTAATGGTATGGTCGAATCTTCCTGATTCTCCCTCTAACAAAAAATTTCTATTTTGGATCCCGCTCAACACGAAATTCGAGGATTTGTTAACTTTTTCATCCGAACTTGAATTCAAACTTGCTTACAGGCTAAAGTACATATTTCGATCATTTTGAAACTAATGGAGAAGTTGATTTTCAACAAAAACGAACATAGCATAATCCAGGTACTTTACTCTAAGTTATTTTTTCAGAATATTCCTCGAATTAACACTATCTAATATCTTCGAGATACGAGTTAAAAACACGGGGTGTTACAAGGATTGTCGAATCAGGTAGATACAAAAAATGGGGTGTTTGCAATGTGCTAATATAGATTCTTGACATCGATTTTAAATAAAAAAGATATTAAAAACCTGATTTTTTTCATTGTTGTTTGTGCGAAAACTCTAAAAAGGTTTTTAATGTCAATTTTACTAAAATCGACGTTTAAATAAGTTAACTGTAACGTCGGTTATTATTTATGAAAAAATCGACATAACAAACCAATTAATATTATACATAACCACACTAGCCTTTTCTATTCTCTCAACTCTCTCCCTAATTTCTTTCTTCTAGGACTCAAAATCCCAAACTGTAGACCTTTGAGTAACAAATTGACTACCTTAGAAAGAGAATTGAGAGACCTTGAAGAAAAGAAAAAAAACTTCGTTCCATCGAGATCTTTGTATTGGCATAAAAAGTTTTAAGAAACTGAGGTTGAGATTGTTTCCAAAGCTATGACCTCTATTTTTTATGATTGCACTTATAACTCGTGATGGTTGATTAGGGTCTAAAAAGTAGTTTTCAGAGTCCTTATTGCATGAACTTTACAGATAAATTGCAAATTAAATCCCCTTATTAGATATAATTCATTGTTAGTCCATATTTATTATTGATTTCATTAAATTATGTATTTCAGACCTAATTGCGGTTATTTATGTGTAACGTGAGAAATTCACAAAATTTCAAGGCGAATCAAAAAAATTTGAAGATGTTACTACGATCCAGGATTCGAAATAAGATCAAAGAACAAAATATGGACCAATTGGGTCCACATGGACAGCGGTGCCCAGGTTGGGTAGGGCGGCGCAGCAAACAATGCATGAAATTCCTCGAGATTTTCATGAAAGCTTTGTGGCTATAAATACTTCGTATTGAAGTAGGGTTTTGAAGTTTTTGTGTTTACAGAAGGATCCTGAACCTTAGAACCCTAATCTGATCCCTATAGATGGGAAATCGGACCAGAGCTTAAGGGATATCTGTAAAATAAAGAGATTTGTAAATGTATGTCTAGAGTTTTAGTAGTTTTAGTTCTCGTTTTTTTTAAAGAAGTTGTAATCGAAGAAGTTCTGTCGATTTTAGAATTAAGAATCAATAAAGAAAACTCTTTTTTCTATTATCTCTACTCTCTCTCTTTTATGTTCTTTTTATTTTATTTTTTTACTTTATTGTTCTTGTGATGACTATTGGCTAAACTCTTCGTTAGATTGATTGAGGAAACTTGAGCAAGTTTTTATTAATTTCTTTATTATTTTCATAATAATGATTTATTATTTTATTGTGATAAATTTCAGTAATTACTATAGGATTTAACATTAATTGTTTATCAATTTTGATAGTTTATTCTTTGATAAATTAAAGATAAACCATGCTTCACAGAAAATACTTAATATTTAACCTATAATCTTACATTAATACGTTAATCACATACTTTGAATTTCTTTTTTAATATAACTGTTAAATTTTTGAATCCACAAATATTAGTTTTATTTAGTAGATCAAGATAAATAGAGGACCGTGAAATCATTAATGGAACTTGTGATGGTAGATCAAATTGATCTAAACTTCTTTATATTATTTTAAATCCTTGAATTTCGTATTTTCTTTAGGTAGTTTATTCTCACAAATCATTTTTAAATTAGTTATGTAAACTTGAATTGGATTTGAAGTAAAAATAATATTGATCACGATCTAGAAAGTGATTTCTATAGCCCTAATTACATAGACTTTATTAGTAAATTATATACTAAATCCTCTAATTAAATATAGTTAATTGTTAGTCCATAATAATTATTGATTTTAATAAAATAATGTATTTTAGAATTAATTACTGTTATTTTCATGTAATAAGAAAAAATCATAAATTTTCGGGAACAATTCAGAAAATCCGAAGATACCACTGTGATATAGGATCCAAAATAAGACTAAAGACCAAATTCAGGCCCATTAGGCCAATTTACCGTACTGCCCTAGTCAACGAGGGCACCATGGTAATGTCAGTGAGTCAAAACTCGAGATTCACGCAAGAGCTTGGTGACTATAAATGCTTCGTATTGAAGTAGGGTTTTGAAGTTGTTTTGTTTACGAAAGGTTTCCGAAGAAACCTTAGAAAATCCTAATCTGGTCTTTATAAATAAGATACCAGACCAGAGCTAAAGGGTATCTCATATCCGTTGAGATCAACTTATCTTCTTCTATTCTTTTAGTTTTAGGTCTTCATATTTTTTGGTCTTAATTTTTGTTTAGAAGAAAAAGTTGTAATCGAAGAATTCTTGCCAATTTCGAAGTTCAAGAAGAAATAAAAGACTAATTTTTTTTCCATCTCTATTTTCTATTTTACATCATGTTTCTTTTACTTTATTTTATTGTTCTTATAATGATCATCAGCTAACTTCTTTGCTAGATCGATTGAGGAAGTCAGAGCAAGATTTTGTCAATAGTTTTATTATTTTCATAACAATCGCTTAATAGTTTTATTATGATAGTTTTTAAGTAGATATCTTTGAATTTAATATTAATTGTTTCTCAAAGTTTTGATGGTTGATTCTTTGATAAGTTTAAAATTAACCATGCTTCAAAAAAGAATAATTAATACTTATTCCATGATCTTGGCTTAATCTATCAATCATATGCTTTTAGTTTATTTTCTATTTGTTTGATTTTTTTATCTACAAATATTAGCTTTGTTTAGTGAATCGAGATAAATAGAGGATAAAAAATCATTGATAAAATTTGTAAAGGTGGATCCGACTGATCTACACTTCTCCATCGTATTTTAAATATTTTTCTTTTAGTATTTTACTTTAGATAATTTCTCTCAAAAATTATTTTTAATCGTTTACATAAATTAAATTGGATTTAAAGTAAGAAGATTGTCGGATTAATGTTGTCTTTGTGGTTTGACCCTTGCTTGCTAAGGTCTTTATTTTGTTCTTATTTTATCATAATCTACAGCTCGAACAAAATTGGCGTCACTGCCAGGGACAACAATGTAATTCAATATCGTTTATCCGAAAATCCAATTTGATTTTCTATCTATTAAAATTTGGAAAAAAAATTCGCTGGATTCTTGAAGTCAGTACAAACAAAACCTAAATTTTGAGCTAATTTAATCAAAAATTTATCGTGACGCATTAAACAATTGGGGCACCACGGTAAAACCTCGAGATTCGAGTTTAAATTTTTTACATAATTTTTATTTAGACTTTTAGATTTTAATTAACACATAATTTTTGTAGAATTCTAACTTTGATTTTTATTCTATTTTCAATCGAAGAATTCGATAAGGAGCAACGTGGTTGGAAAGTTTTACTCCACTACCTAAATCCGATTTTTTAACGAAGAAACAAAGACTTTCTTTCTTTAAGTTTCTATTTAGAATATAACTATAGTAGGTTTTTTTTTTTTAATTTTAATTTATTTTTATAATTTAATTTTAACTAATCAAAGATGGCTTATTATAAGATCTTGAATTTTTTATTCGTATCTCGAGGAAGAAAAAATAATGAAATTTTGAGAAAATCCTGAAAGTGGGACTTAAGGTAAAATTGTAAGATTTTGTTCTACCCATTTTTAATGAAATCTGACCTCACCATTGGATTCAAAATGGTTAGAAAACACACTTTAACCTGTAAGCATGCTCAAATGCGAGTCCGAACAGAAAAGTTACAAAATCCTCAATTACTAAGTTAGACTAGGCTAAAAATAATGACTTTTTACTAGAGAAAGAATTTTTAAGATTTGATCATATCATTGAATTTGTAACGAAAAATTATAGAAAATAGACTATTTACTTGTCATTTTTGGAGTCCAAAAAGTCGAATTATCGTCAAAAACCAAAACGACGTCATTTTAGGGTCCCATCGGGCAAAAAATGTAAGTTTTTGTTAGAAATATAATTTGACCACACCATTAGATCCGAAATAAAAAAATTAGACAAAATAGAGTATTCATTCATCACTTTTGGAGTCCAGACGATCAAGTTATTATTGAATGAAACAATAGGTAAAATATCGATTTCGTCCCAAAATTTTATATAAATAATTTTTAAAATTTTTTACTATTAATCTTTGTTTCAAACAACCCAAAACCAGCCAATGGATTTTTTTTTTTTTAAATTTATTTTTTTTTTTTCAAATTTTCAAACTCAGATCCATCGCGAACGGGCCCTCGTTGACTTCCGTCGTAGAAGGGAAAAAGGTCCGTAGCCTCGACATCTACAAAACCCACCTAATTTCTTTTCGTTTCATTTTTTTCTTTCACCTCGTATCATCAAAAATCAATCGTATATATATATGGGGGTCTCGTAACTTCGACCTCAGATTTTGCTTGTTACGGGGTCAAACTGTTTTTCATCACAAAAGGGAGAAAGAACGATGGTGTCGAGATCTTCGAAATCACCAGGTCAAATTTAAAAATCAACTGTCTCAAAATTCGGTCTATTTAAATTTTTGTTCTAATCATCTCGATTTCCGTGCACACGCTTTTATCATCTCGCATAGAGTTTGTAAGGAACTTTCAATTTCTATTAGTATTCGTAGATTGTAAAAATTGCATTTAGGATTTTATTAAAAATTTGTGATGTGTTTTCAAAAATATAGAATTCAATTGGTTATTTCAAATTTAAGCTAGAACTTGCATATTTGATATTTTAATTGTATTTTATAACAAATTATACGTGAGTAGGATATTTCACCGGATTATTTCCGTTAGTTGGGTCATGTGTACCGCTCGGACCCCATTTTGATCTAAGTTTTGTATTTTTTAATGTTATTGAAAAAAATGAATTTCATAGTTGGAAAAATAATTTAATATTCACTAAACTCATATTGAGTAAATGAATATTAGAAAGTGAATATTTTTTTTCGAAAGATTGAGAACTACGAAAATTGAAAAAAAAAATGAAACAATAAAATATCATAATCACACCCGAGGGGTGATGTTTGTATTTTACATCGTAAAAGATGGGATGTCACACCCCTTGCACATGCCAAACTAGGCTCATGATCAGCTGGGATAGCGGTGTGGTAGCAGTGCTACATATGGTAGGTTCTATGAGCTGACACGTGACTACGGGTAGGAAATACGGCCAATGAGTGATGTCTATATTTTATATTGTTGTGTTGTGTGTAGGTTAGTGAACGGATATACAAGGATAATGATTAGTTGCATGTTTATTTAAATTCTATTGGCGTAGAGGCTCTAACTTCTGTTATTTATTTTAAGCCGGGTGGCCACAGTTGCATGGTAGGAAACTGAATATCGTTTTTTAATCTTGTACTATTAATTTCTCTTTTGTTTTCAAATGAAAGTAATATATATGTGGTTATTTTATGAGTTATTAAAGATTTTGTGAATATTTGAAGGGATAGTGCATCATATCATTCGGAGTGGTATACTATCCTAGGATGTACGGTAAAGATCACCAAGCTCATACGTGGTATGGGACACGTATAAGAGTAGAGTCACAACTGGAATCCGGGTTTATTCCTTTCTATCTTTACTAGTGAACTTGTAATGTAAAGGTAGTCGTATACGAATGGTTTGTATATTTGAGAATCACATGCAAACTCGATAGGCATAGACGAAAATGATTAGTTAGTAATCACTAACAATCTATAGTAATCGAACGTTTTGACATATTGAAAAGAGACCCATTGCTTACAATCATGTCAAACGGCCAACCTTAGTCGAATAAATGGTTAACCAAGCATAGTAAGTGTAACAATTGGCTAAAAAAATAGGAACTAAAAGTCAGTAAGGAATTGTAATAACATGTCCCGACTAGGAGCGATCCAGTTGTGAATCACAACTCTTTAATTCTACTACTCCACTATTGTGTATTATGTATCTGTTGTCTTATTTTGATATATAAAATGAAATGCATGTTTAATATTTCCACTTGGTCAATTAGATTTGTATAAAAAGAAAATGTTATAGTGGGTACTGTTGATTGATGTAATGTGAGTTTTAAAATGTTTAGTTGCTCATCCCTGACTGTATGTACTAGTTAATTGTAGTTTCTTCTATAAAACTCTGCATATTTTAAAATGATTCAGTATGTTTATTCGTTCATGTTAGGAGAGGTTATTGGTAGAAATTGTTTGCTTCCCTACTGGGTAAATATTGTTATTCACCATTTCCTTCTCTATTGTTTTAGTTTTAAATTTAGAACTTGGTAAGGCAGGTATAGAGCACAAGTGAGGATCATCTGGTGGGTCAGATAGACGACCAGAGTCCTTTTCATGGTAAGCACTAGGCTATACCTAGTGGCGTCAGGTTGTCCAGGTAGTAATATAGATTTTGATTTTGAGCGTTAAAATTTTTGTTAGAATGAAGAATTTCTATATAATCGTGTATATAAACTTCTTCTTTCGCACTCTGATTTTCATACGTTATTAGATGTATGTAGGCTTCCTCTAGTATTATATTTTGTATGTATATATGCAGGATTATGTATGTCATCTATTAAGTGCAGGTTGAACGCCTTGAAACACTAACATAAACAAATGAGACCATGCTAAAATTTCGAGGCGCCACCTTGTTCCGAGAGATTTGACATGGGGCTTTGTGTTAGCGTTTGACAAGGTGTCACACTCAGACTATAATAGAATTAAAGGAGGACGATAGTGGGACGTAATTGTCGGATCCATCATCTTCGAGGAGGAGGAAAGAGAAGTCCAATACTATTTATAGAAGACTAGGGATTGCTTCGGTACTTTGGGTTCGTAAATTGAGTTTGGTGTCGATGGCCCGAGTCGACTCAACTCAATCAATGCTTATCTAGAATGAGAGGTAAGACTTGAAACCCCCACGCAACTCTTATACGTGGGTTTATGTATTGAATTTGAGTGAGTTAACTACACATTTCTAATTGTACAATAGTAAAAATGACATCCTTACAAGGATGACACGAACAAGATAAGAATCGAATTTCATCACCAAATTCTTGTCTTATTAAGAAATTAATTCACACAAGCCAAATATAATTAAAATCTGATTAGACTCGACCATAGGTCCCATCGAGCTCAATAGGCAAAGCTAGCCAAAGTTGTGCCAATTACATTTCTTGATCAGAGTCAGTACCTAAGTGAGATCATGTCCCATTGTACCTTATTGTAGTCGGAGGATAAACTACATCTATTCTAGATAAAAGGTGATTTAAGAGTGCCCTTGCTCAGCATTATACATTACTTCTCATTTAAAGATTAAATTTGTTGATTACGATCTTGGAGAACTGGGTTGGAGGCTTAAGTTATCTCTTTGAAATAGTTAGGAGCTATCTAGTTAAATAAGAATCCATAAAGCACTGTGTGAATTCCTTCATACTTTCTGTACTAGTCCGTAATGTATGTTAAAAAAAATAGATACAGAACCTTAGGCAGATTTACATCGTCATGGAATTTAAGAGAGAGTCATGGATCTTGTACGTCTTTTACGATAATTATGGTCATTTTTTCGAGTGTTGTCTCAATCTACCCATACTTCGTACTATACTGGACAATATGTGTAATTCTCAAGATTCTTATTTGATGTCAACACCTAATTTGTTCGACCAATCATATTACGTAGATAATTGGTTTCCTCGGATACCATACTTTGTCAAAACAAATTCACTCAGAGTAGTCATTTTGGCAACTATGATGATTTTTATATACACGATACTTCGATAATGGATCCAATTATAATTTCCCAACAATCTTATGATTCTCATCAATTCTTTGATTATAGAGCTATAGAGCTGAGTCAACATTTACTCACTCATATTTGTACTCTCCTCCTACTTCATCATTAGAGTCCTTGATGATTGAATTGTTAAATTAACAATGACAATTCATCCATTAACAACAACAGCTCTAGGACATTGGTCAAGCCTTAGTCAAAATGGTGACTCAATTGAGTCACCTAACACCATCTTTAGAAAAAGTGAAATTTGATTAATTAAAAAATGATACACCATTATTTTAAAATAACCTGAACGACCAATTCCATTCTTTTGAGGATTTCGATGATTGTTTATCAATAGCTGATAACCCCTTCTCAATTGAAGTTCAAAAATAAATCAATGAGGTAACAGTTCCAACCAAAGCAATGATAGAATTCCAACTTGGTTAGCTAATCATACCTTTAAAAAAGAAGAGAATTATTATTTTTCAAATGAGATAATCCCCGAAGGTCAAGTTGTGTTTTAAATTCCCAATAAGTAAGATGATTCTACAAATTTGGTAAAAGAAATTGATCAATCATCAGAGGAGACTGTTGTCTATTCTGATTTGTTAGTTACACTAATTCTAACTACTCCCAATCCAACTTCGTACCCCATCCAACCTATCATTTCACAAAATTGTACAGACCCTGTCTGTTTTAAAACTTTCATTCTCTTAGGGAATATGATTGTTGAAAACTTTTTTGAAAAGGTGATGACGCTAAGAACTGAGGACAAATGAGAAATGTTGATCATTTTACAAATTCATTTTCATTTATTAACAATGATCCAAATCTCTTTGCCTATCATTTGAGGTAGGAAGTCGATCTTCGTGTTCGTTAAATTAGATGATAGAAAAGTACAAAGGAATCGAACCTTTTGATAGGTTCGATTGAAGACGTTAAACTTAGCGCTGCTTGGAAGGCAACCTATGTGTTTTTGTTTTTGAATAGAATAGTCAGGATTTATTTTCTTGTAATTTTAGGCTTTCTCGTAGACCTTAGTCTCCATTCTTTCTTCAATTTGAACTCAACCAAAAGGGGTACAAGGGTTGAAATTTTCAAAAAAAATTCTTCGAAAATTTACTTTCTTAGGATTTTCCAAGGAAGAAAATTTATTTTCCTAGAAAATTTTCACTTAAAAACCCTCAAATACTAATCTCTTTATCATTTTCTTCTTCCCTAAGTCAATTATCAACCAAACCAGTCAACCAACGCTAATAGGACTGCAGACTAGTCAGCATTTGTTGATTGAGCAACAAAGACAGATATGAGCCTATATTAAGGAGAAAAGACACGTACGATTGTACAGGCCACTGAAAGTTCAAATTCAGATTAGGATGAGTTTAATTCTTAGAGTAGGATATCTTTTCTTAGTTATGTTATTTTTCTATTCTTAGGTAGGACTTCTTTTATGCAAAACTATTTTGAAAATTATCATTGTTATAACTTTCACTCTTTCAGATTAGTTGTAACCAACGTTTGCACATTAATGCTTAATCCGTTTCAGGTGTGATTTAAAAATTGATTTTCTAAAAATTGATAATTGCATATGGGTTCAACTTTTCCAAGCTTCATTTTGTTTTTTGTTTTCTTCATTTATGTATTGGAAGGGAAAAAAAAAGGGGCAAAAGTCCATTACAAAGATAGAAAGGAAATCCTTTTAGATCTCCAATGAAAGCACTTTTGTGAACTTCAATTTTTCCTCTCTCTATATTTTTTTTAATCTTTGGATTTAGTCTATATTGTTCATGATGATTTATTATTGATAATTAGCGGGTTGCACAACGTGAAAAAATGCTTATATTTGACGGTCCAAGGCTATCAAATTTCGTAAAATTTGACGGACCAAGTCGTCAAATTTTTCATTGTCAAAATTTTTTTTTACGGACCAAAACCGTTAAATTAATGGAGGATGGGAGACATCTGATGACTCTAAGCCGTTGAATTGGGGATCATCAAAAATTTAAATGTCCATAGGCCGTCAAAATAGGCATTCTAAAATTTGTGGGCTTTGGCCCATCGAATTTTCTTGTCAAAATTTTCAGTTTTCACATAGTGTTATTGACACGGTTGAATAAAAACAAAAACAATTAAAATGGAAACATTTAAAATAAATATAGATTTTTTTATATATATAAAAATTGATTTTCATTGCAAAAAAAGGCACTTTTGGCCACAAAATATACTCGTGGCTAGTTATATTTTAATTTCAATTTTAAAAAATATCATTAAGCACAAGACTATTTTGTAGCAAAATATTACTTTTCTGCCATGAAAATAATTCTGGAAAAGAGCTTGTATTTACCAAAAAATTGAATTTCATCGCACAAAAGTAATATTTTGCTACAAAATATTCTTGTCATTAATGATTTTTTTTGAAATTGAAATTAAAATATAACTAGCCACGAGTATATTTTGTGGCCAAAAGTGACTTCTTGCAGTGAAAATCAAGTTTTATAAATAAAAAGAATATATCTATATCTATTTTAGTTGTTTTTGCTTTTATTCAACCGTGTCAATAACACTATGTGAAAACTGAAAATTTTGACAAGAAAATTCGACGGGCTGAAGCCGACAAATTTTAGAGACCCTATTTTGATGGTCTATGGGTGTCGAAATTTTTTATGATCCCCAATTTGACGGCTTAGAGTCATCAGATGTCTCCCATCCTCCATTAATTTAACGGTTTCTGTCCGTAAAAAGAAATTGAAGATGAAAATTTTGATGCCTTGGTCCATCAAATTTTATGAAATTCGACAGCCTTGGGCCGTCAAATATATGCTTTTTTCACATTGTGTAACCCGCTAATTATCAATAATAAATCATCATCAACAATATATACTAAATCCAAAGATTAAAAAATATATATATAAGGAGAGGAAAAATAGAAGTTCACAAAAGTGCTTTCATTGGAGATGTAAAAGGGTTTGCAAACATTCTATTTTTGTAATGGGCTTTTGCCCCTCTTTTCTTTTTCTTTTTTTTCCTTCCAATACATAAATGAAGAAATCAAAAAACAAAATGAAGCTCCAAAAAGCTAAACCCATATGCAATTATAAAAATAATTAAAAAAAAAAAATTAGCCTAGTAAATTAATATTAAGATTATGGGGAACATTTTTGAGTAAGTGTGGTATAACAAGAATAAATTTTGGCACGATCACTATTGAAGCCGAATACTTGAATACTATGAATAATGGCTTACGTAAATTTATTCATGTTGCCTTTGGTGTTGTGGTATATCATGCTTGGAGAGAAAGGAAGACGATAATATTTGAAGACCATGATAAGGATGTTAGCTCTCTCTACCAAATTATCCATTCAGATTTGTATGATAGATTGGAGGAGCTGAAGGTCACGAATATTCATGAAAAAGAGATCTTGGCTTACCTTGGGTTGTCATACCTAAGTAGCTCCTAAGGTGCAGCAAATGTTGAAATGGATTCCGCCTGAAGAATGTGCATTCAAATTGAATATGGTTTTATTTTCAGAAATCGAACTAGCTCCTTCTCCTCCAAGATCATCGTTGGTCCTTTGTTCGTAGTGGTAATTATATAGTGAGAAAGCTCACCCCTGCCTGCCAGACGAGAAAGCCCTCTTTTACATCACATGAATTGAAATGCTACAATCAAAAAAAAGTTCTTTTGACCATGAACCACTCCGGTACAGACTATATGGAGGGATGAAGTGGTATAATTCATTTGTTAGTGGCTTGGTATCAACTCCCGGATAGAGTATTAGAACGGAAAGATCCATTAGATAATGAACTATTGGTTTTAAGCCATCTCTGGTGATGGACCAACTGTTAACTCTTGGGTGGAAATTTCTTTTACCTATTTCTCTAGTTAACTATTATTAATAACTTCTTCCCAACTCCTTTCACTGTAAAGACATACCATATTCTAGCTCTATAATTTTTCCTAACAAGAGAAATAATCAAGGAAGAACAATATTTGCGGGTATTGGTAAATTAGAATTTAGTGATGTTCCTTTAATTGAATTACAACCTATTCTGCAATGTTTAGCGATTGCTTTGGAGCGTGGCATTTAGAGGCTAATTGTTAATTCGGATTTCCTTTATTCAATTAAGTGTTACACAAGAATGGGAGGTATCTTGGAAGCATATTGGGCTGATCCAAACAGTGAAGAACCTGATAACTCATTTGGGGTGCCAATAATAGCTCTCTAAAACGTTTGAGGTGCAAATAGTAGTTCTCTAATAATTTAAGAAATTGGGGTATAATAATTCAAATCTTTCCGAAAAAACTGATTCTATCATTATTTTTATATAATTATCAGAAAAGTCAAATAAAAATAATGTTTTTTTGGTATTTTTTTATGCAATTCAAAAACAAAAATATATTTCCACGGAAATTTTCATGTTTTGCCCAAATGGTAGAAAAGGATTTGCCTGATATTGCCTGACAAATCATTTGCCCGGGGAATGATTTTCCAACTAATATTTTATTTGCAATCAAACAAGCCCTTAGTGATGAATAAGTATTCATAGCATAAGTCCACTTTTGGCGACGACTAAGGATTTCATGGCTAAAACGTATTAGTCACGCCCTTTTCACAATGAGGTTGTGAAGAAAATATTTTCATCATTCAAAGGTTTTCTTTTGACAAATTCTCTTTAACAGTGAAAATTTTAAAGCTAAAAAGTTATACATGAAAAAAGAGGTAAATTCAATGCAACTCTTTTAAACACTTGGTGAAAAAAGGTTTAAATTCGATGGACCTTGGCATCGAACCATTTCCCCTAAAACCAGCCCATTTGTTGATCCCTAACCTAGCTATTGTTACGTCAGATGGCAACAAAGAAAATGGGGGACTTACCGAAGCCCAAGGTCTGGCCAATATGCAATGATCCATTTTGTGGAAAAAAGAGAGAATATGGGAGAGGAGAGAAAACTGAAAATTTTGACAAGAAAATTTGACGGCCAAAGCCCACAATTTTAGAAAGCAAATTTTGACGGCCTATGGCTGTTGAAATTTATGATGTCGCCAATTCGACGGCTTAGAGCCATCAAATTTCTACCATCCACCATTAATTTAACGGTTTCAGTCCATCGAAAAAAAGAATTTAACAATGAAGAATTTGACGCCTTGATTCATCAAATTTTATGAAATTCGACGGCCATGGGCTGTTAAATATAGGCTTTTTTTTCACGTTGTGGTATATATATCCCAAAACTTTCCTTATCTAAAAGAATTTATGAATACCAAGTGATCAAGCTACCTTTAGCTAGCCCAAAGTTCCCCTAAATCGAAACTGATCCAGCTCCATTTAGTCCAATAGTAATAAAGCTCCCAATTTTGAATCTATGAATTCTCATGGTCAAACTCATCCTGACCCTCTGAGACCCATTCTCATTTTTGATTAAAATTCATTAGGTTTTGATCTACCCTAATCGATCATGGTCCTATTAAAACCGGTTCGAGTTGAATTATTTGCTCCATCATCTCTTCTGCTCTTATTGGCAAGTGATTCATCATCTGTTTTTTTTTTTTTTTTTTAATCGATAAGCTGAGGCTGTAAAGGGCCCCACCCTGATATATTAATTAAAAGACTAATGCCGAAAAAAACAAACATTCAAATCCTCCAAGCGGATATGATTCATCATCTGTTGATTCTTCTACAATATCTCAGACTTTTATTAACGACAGAAATTTGGCAAAATGGTTCTCATCTGATTAGTGGTAAAATCAATTGGTTTGTTAACAACTAATCTTACAAGACAGAGACAACTAAAGATTCATCTCAATGATCAAACTCTTCTAGGCGATTGATTTCAGCAAACCCGTAATAATCTTTGACCACCATGAGTTTGAAGGAGGGAGATAGAATATTAGGCATGAAGTAATGTAATAAGGTGGATTATAATGCACTCAATCATCTTTAGGATTGGTACAGGATATATTTACCAAAACGGAATCAACTTTTGAAGAATTTACGGTTCGGGCTCACTGTTCATTTTAATTATCAAAACGTGAACGGTAACGAATTCAGAGGTTTTAAAGTGACTATTTCACAGGTTCAAAGTGACAATTTCGCAAGTTTAAAGTACCTATCTCGCTAAAACTAACAAAACCTGTGAGATATCACTTTAAACCTTCGCAATTGTCACTTTGAACCTGCAAAATAGTCACTTTAATACCTCCAAATTTGTTACCGTTCACGTTTTGGTAATTAAAATGAACAATGAGCCGGAATCGTAAATTCGTCAAAAGTTGATCATGAAATGGTAGTTCACCCTTAGTTCAAATATTTAAAGATTGAATTTAGATCAATTGTAGCGATCACGTTAATTAGGATTTCCTTCATTCACATATAAATTCTTTTCTGTGATTGAGTGATTATATTGTGACTCAAAATATATGAGCTTAACTTTCCACACCAGTAACACCTACGTATTTCTAGTGTATTGATTGGGTGCATTTCATTTGGTATCAGAACCAGCATCACGTTTTGGGTTCAAATCTTGAAAGGTGCAACTTGGGGAAGGATTACATAGGTTACCAGATGAAAGCCAACACAAAGTGAGTGTTGGGGTAGATTGGTTCATTTTAAGATTAAGGATCCCTTGTTTCAACTGGATGTTACAATTAAAATTAAACACAAAATTTGATGGGTTAAGTGCAATTATTAAGATGCTAGATCTCAATAAGTTTGATGAGAAGAGAAGGGCTCTCTACATAGGGACTTTAGCTCTGCAACCTCAATCATTAAAAGAAAATAAAGAAGATTACACCAATGAAAACCAACAAAATACAAAAGCAAACATAGTGAATGTAATACATAACAACAGCAGAAATAATTAAGAAGGATAATCCCAAGTAATGATGGTTACAAAACCCATCAAGATGGACTTATTCTCTAATTATAACAACCAGACTGTTTGAATTTGTGCTTGAAATTTAGGAGAGAAAACAACAACATTCTTTCCCTTTTGTTCTCACATTCTAAGACGAAGACCCAATTATTCTCTTGGACTTAGATCAGAGCTTTGAGATGACAAAGAACACTCCAGTGTAAATAATTGATACTGATCAGAGGAATGAAGCTTTAATTTCATGTTGGTTTCTTGAATCTACTCTTTCTTCTGTTGAGATATATCAAGAACAGACAAGAAAAAAAATGTCAGAATAAAAAGGAAAGCTATGAATATGTCAGGTTTTGATGAAAGAGGAAGGGATTTAAGGGCTTACCAGATATTTTGTGGGGGGAGGTTTTATATAAAATTTTACTGGAAAGAAGACAAGTTGGGGAAGTCGGATTGGTTAATAAATTGTTTTCCTTCCTCATGGTCCACCTCCCAAGATAGATTTGAACTCACCTGAAAAATGATATATTTTCAATGTTGGTAGGTAAGTTTTTCCTAATTAATTATTATTTCTTTTAGGGTTTTTTGTTTTTTAGGTACTCAAATGGTACCTGAGACGTGGCATTGGGCTTCTGCTCCAGTTGATGTAGAAAGGAAACTGAACTGTCTAGAAGAGGGTAATTATTTGTTGTAGTAAAGGTGGTTGTAGCATCAGCAAAAGCTGTACATGGGGTAGGGATGGAGTGTTGCGCAGATGGCATTGTTGATGTCAAAATACTTAGATCCTGTAATTAATTTCATGTTAAAAACAAAGAAGACCCATCAATTTGAACAATCAAAATGATAAAATATAACCTAATGAAATGAAATTGTACCTCTGATTTATGGAAATCCACTCCATAGTTATAGAACGTGGGGTTCACATGAGCAAGTTTCATAGAGAGAAACTGAAAATGCAAATAAGGGCCACCAATGACTCAGTTATAAATTAAAATACATTCTCATGAGATAGCTTTATCAAATAAAGATATAAATGTAATTCCTATATTCCTATTTAGAATTATCATTACCTCCACTTGATGTTGTAGGGATTTGACATAGTTGATTATCTCATCCAACACAAGGGTTTTACTTGTCACCTATTATAAATCAAACCACATGAAATTTGTCAGAGAAAATTATTCTCAAACAAGGAAAATAAGATGATCAAGAAACTAATATTTTCTAAGAAAAGAGAAAAAAACACAAATGAAAGACTTAAGGGCTGAATCTGACCATGTCACAACCAGGAACAAGACTTTGCAACAGCTTCATCCGCTCCGTTATTTTCTTTCTTCTTACCTGAAAATTAGGCAAAAAAAAAAAAAAAACATGTTTAGAATACTTGAGATGATAGATGTAAGAAATTAAACTTGAATTTTTCATCCATGACTAACAGCTGTGTTGACTTGAGATATAAGTCATTCCTGAGCTGATTTCCAACAAAATATACAAAGATCCCTAATCCAGGAAGGATTCAAACAGTTACCAAAATAAGAATGAATCCTACAATTGCTAATTAAATAGATAATATATTCTTACTGAACCTAAGAATTAAGAAGCAAGTTAACTAAAATGTAGAAATGAAAATAGGTTAACTCCAGACATCAAGAATCATGGATTCTATATGCGAAATTTAACACCTAACAAGATAAGAAGGAAACTTCAACAAAAACTATAAGGAGATTAGTGGAAACATGTTGTTTAGGGTTTTCTCTTTATTAATACAATTCTCTGATTACCGAGCAAAAACCAAAAAATAATAATAATAATAATAATAATAATAATAATAATGCTGTTTAGGGTTCGTACACCACTTCTGTAAGGGATGGATGGAGAGTTAAGAAGACTTGCACTTTTCTTTCTCTTCGGATTTCTTTAAATTGTTATTGTTGTGCTCGTTCGAGTCCAATTGACATGTATCATACCAGACAGACAAGAAAGACAATGGAGGTTGGCAAGACACAGCTCAAGGACTAGATCTAGAGACATATCAAAACCAAAACCCCCCCAAACCCCTTGAAAGTATAAAAAAGCTTGGGTCACTTGTGTTAGCAATTAGGTGGCCTCTTGATTTACCCTATTACATCTTAGGAAACTTCCGTGAGGTGAGGGTGGGTCATGTAACTATAAGGAATAATCTGCATCCCAAGAAGAGTGTAAAAAAAGAAAAAACTAAAACTTGGATCACTTGCCCAATTAGGGAAGATTAAAGGAGAAATGCCATTTAGGTTACCACAGTCGAATATTTTGCATATTTTTCCTAGGATTCGTATGGCTTCTTATTGATTTCATTGTTGGAGTATAATTGGTTTGTAGGATTCCACAAGATGAGGGAAAAGACAACAACAGAGGTTAACAAGATAACAGACCCCATCATAGATCTCGAAGTGTGTGAAAACAAGAATGGGAGCCCACAACAATTAGCTATAATAGAACGTAACATTGGTTTATTTTTAAGGTAGCTAGATATGATTAAAAGCAAAAGTTAGGTTGTGGGGTTGGGTATTATTACAGACCCTTTCTGCGAGGCTGTGGCTATCTGTTGCTTCACCTCTCCTTGCTCTTACATGAACAAAGCCAGTTGGGGGCTCTTCCATGACTTTCTTCCGGTTCTTCTTGTCAGCTTTGCTCTTCTTCTCTTTAGCTTCTTTTAAGCTGCAACTGCACTTCTTTTGTTTCTTGACTTTAGCTTCGTTTTCTTCCTAACAAAGTAAACCATATAGTAAGTAACATTAGTCAGATCAAAACTTGAAAATAAAAAAAATTAAAGATTTGGAAAACCTAAATTCTCAAGAATTCAACAAATATTTCACATAGTTTACCTTGCTCAAGGAAGACCCATCTATAATTTTCCTCTTTTTCTCAACTTGGGTCTCCTTTTGATTGATTTGATCACAATATTCAAGATTAATAGCCATGGATGAATAATTTGTCTTAGGTTTTTCTGTTTCAGAATCTCCATTATCACTACATTCAAGAACTCTAGCATCAACATGAACCTCTTGGAAGGACTGGGATGGGAAAGAATAAGGAAAATATGGTGAAGTGTTTATGTATCCTTCCTCCAAGAAATCAGAAATATTGATTGGAGTGTTTGGCAGCAAAACAGACTCAAGGAGGAATGATGGGTGTTGGTGAGGAAAAGCTTCCATTTTGGTTCCCTCAATCCAATTGAAGAATAATAACTAGAGAATGAGAGAAGAGAGATTGATGGACACAAAAGGGATCTGTAACAAAGACCTTTGCTTGTTTATATAGAAATCGAGAGAGAGAGAGAGAGTTCATGTACGAGAAACTGAAGTAGCACTCACATTCTTACTTTTCTTCTTAGGACCCTGGGTATTCTGTCTCTTTCAAATTATTCCTTTGTTTGATACAGACATCAGTCTCGTAGAATTTAACGTGGTGTTTTTGTCATTTAATTCACAAGGAGACTTTGACAAATCAATTGATCACTGGCGTGTAGACTGTAGTAACCGAGACATCCGCGGTATTAGTGAGTCCTGAATGTGTGCCACGAGTTGGATTTTGGTACTGACTTACATGATTACGTCAGTTTTAAAATTTCTAGAAAAATATTAAAAATAAGAAAAGGCTGAAGAAACATTGAAATTTGGCTATTAAAAGACATTTATTGTTCAAAATCGATCGTTCCTTGTTTTTATTTTCTTAATTATATATTATTTATTTTCTCTAAGATATGATAATATACAATCTTGACGATATTGTTTGAAAAATTACTGACATGGATGTATATATATTGAATCATAAATATTTTTCATCGAAATGCAAGTGAGAAGCATCTATGATTGTACACCCTAATCTCTCAAAAAAATGTCAATTTCAAGATTAGCCTAGCACAACTCTTAAAAATATTATGTAACCGGGCCAAGTGGCCTTATGGCATGGTCTTGGACATAATGGGGATAATTCGTCCAAGCTAGTCATCTCAATATCATTAATAAATGAGTGGAATTTAATGTTATATATATATAGGGTTGGGTTCCGTAGACACATAAAATTACTCATAAAACTACAACGTTTTTGTCTTATATGATTAAAAAGATTCGGAATAGGCTGATTTTTTAGGATGATCTCTATGGTGAGAGGATCATACTTGCAAAAAATCATCCCATTCTAAAACTTCTAACCCTATCAAAACTGATTTATAAAAATTGGACGGTCTAAAATTTTTCAACTTGTAAACATGGGGCTAGAAGTTTCATAATAGGCTGATTTTTGGCAAGGATGATCTCCTTACCATAGAGATCATCCTCACAAAAAATCAGCTCATTCCAAACATTTTTGTCCATATAAGACAAAATACGTTGTAGCTTTATGAGTAGTTTTATGTGTATACGGATCCTAATCCATATATATATATACATAGGGTCCCGTTCGGCACCCAACCATTTACCCAACAATTTGCCCAACATGTTTTGTCCTACATGGGTTAGAAGTTTTGGAATAGGTTGATTTTTGGTGAGGATGATCTCTATGGTGAGGAGATCATCCTCACCAAAAATCAGCCCATTCCAAAACTTCTAACCCCATAAAAAATGGTTTACAAAAAATAGATGGTCCACGATTTTTTTACTTGTAAACATGGGGCTATACATATATATATATAGGGAAATGTTCAACACCCTACACTTTACCCTACGCTTTACCAAACGTGTTTTGTCCTACATGTGTTAGAAGTTTTGGAATGGATTGATTTTTGGTGAGGATGATCTCTACGATTAGAAGATCATCCTCACCAAAAATCAGCCCATTCCGAAATTTATAGCCCCATGTTTACAAGTTGAAAAATCGTGGACTGTCCATTTTTTGTAAATAATTTTTTATGGGGTTAGAAGTTTTGGAATGGGCTGATTTTTGGTGAGGATGATCTCCTCACCATAGAGATCATCCTCACCAAAAATCAGCCCATTCCAAAATTTCTAACTCATGTAGGACAAAACACGTTTGGTAAAGCGTAGGGTAAAACATAGGGTGAGGAACGGGACCCATATATATATATATATATTAGAGATCATCCTCACCAAAAATCAGTCCATTCCGAAATTGCTAGCCCCATGTTTACAAGTTGAAAAATTGTGAACCGTCTATTTTTGGTAAACCATTTTTTATGGGGTTAGAAGTTTTAGAATGGGCTGATTTTTGGTGAGGATGATCTCCTCACCATAGAGATCATCCTCACCAAAAATCAGCCTATTCCAAAACTTCTAACCCATGTAGGACAAAACATGTTTGGTAAAGCGTAGGGTGGCGAACGGGACCCATATATATATATAGATATGGGTCCCGTTCGGCACCCTAAGTTTTACCACACACTTTAACAAATGCGTTTTGTCCTACATGGGTTAGAAGTTTCGGAATGGGCTGATTTTTGGTGAGGATGATCTCTATGGTGAGGAGATCATCCTCACCAAAAATCAGCTCATTCCAAAACTTCTAACCCCATCAAAAATGATTTACAAAAAATGGACGGTCCACGATTTTTCAACTTGTAAACATGGGGCTAAACATTTCGGAATGGGCTGATTTTTGGGGAGGATGATCTTCTAATCATAGAGATCGTCCTCACCAAAAATCAGCCCATTCCAAAACTTCTAACCCATGTAGGACAAAAACCGTTTGTTAAAGTGTGTGGTAAAACTTAGGGTGCTGAACATTTCCCTATATATATATATATATTTGCATTCCACACCTAATGTTAGGGAGCTAATGGTGGCAGCCAAAAAAAATTGTTCTATGTGACTTAAAAGTTTTGGATTGGACTAAATTTTTGTGACGAGACCATCCTCACAAAAAATATTCCTATCTGAAACTTCTAATCAATCAAAAGTGGTTTACAAATTAATCAATCAATTCTATAACTATGATCTCCTCACCATTGACATCATCCTCATAAAAACAAATTAGTCAATTCTAAAACTTTCAACCCATATAGGACAAAAGCGCTCTAATCCATATTTTAAAAAATGTTTGGCTCTTTTTAGGACCTTCAAACGCTCTCATATATATAGGGAAAAGGTTGCTTTATCCGAAGGACTAAGCAAAGTTTCGGATAAAGCAACCTTGGACCGAAGAACTTAAACATGTTATATAAAGTAGTTAGAGGTTAACCCTAGTTAAATCATGGGTTTAATCTTATCTAAACATCAAACTCATCGTAATGTACCACGTATACAAAATCCTTTTCAGTTTCAATTACCCTACGTAAACAAAAACTCATTAGGGTAAAGATATCCTAACTAATGTAGAAAGATTTCAATTCTTACTAAGGGTTTTTGTCCCACATGGACTACCATATTGACAATCCTACACCACACCCTTCTAGATTTTATTGACAAGCTCAGATTAAAAAAGAATATTTAAATAATTTTTATTTCTTTTGAAGATGTGTGGGCATTGAAACCTTTGGGAAGGTTCTAAGCTCATCTACACGGGTTTAGGAGTCGCCACCATTCAATTAAAGTACGAATGAACACTATTAAAGGTTTTTAAAAATTTTTTTTTTTTTTTTACTTGTAGTGACTCATATATCTAAAAGATAAGGGGGAAATGGTCTACCTAGAAATCTAAGATAAGGAAGTTCGATTGAGGGATATGGAAGGTAGTAGTTACCTTGTCCTTTTTGGCATGTTGTGGAGATATACATTGAGTAAAGACGAAGGGAGGGATGTTCAGGTTTTGAGCTAGTATTGGCATCGGTGCTGACATATTGTTCTGAGCTTGTGTTGACATAAGATCAAGAGTTGGTGCCATTGGAAGAGGTATCATTGTTGGATTGGCTGCTATGGGTATTTGCTAACTAGACTATCCTGACCTATTTGCATGATTCTGAATACCTTGAGTAACCTTAGGAATCTGAATCAATATTGATAACTGTTCCTAATTTATGTCAGTTGATCATTTATTTTCTTAAATGCTACTTCACTAACTAGATGGTTACTAGTCAAATTGTCAGTACCAAGTGGGTTTTCTATAATTGGAAGCTCAGTTTTATCTATTGGCTCCATGATGACAGTCTTAGACTTGAGATGATACCTAATTTGCTTTGTAGCCTCTCTTCTCAATCTTCTGCTCTTTAGACACCCAATGTTTGTACCCTGAGTATAGAAGATTGCTTAGAATCATAAATACCTTAGACAAAGAAAAAGATAAAAAATCTAATTTTAGTTCTAGGAAAACAATGACTTTATTGATATTTTATTTGTTTTTTATTTTGAGTCAATAGCAAACCCTTTTTATGGTGAGATTAGAAAAGACCCTGAGAAACTTTAGGAGAAATGATAATCCTAGTTGCAACTCTTTATTACTTCTTTATTTTTTTTGATACCTAAAGGAATGTAAAAGAACTATCCTAGATTAAACTAAGACATTCTACTAAAGACTCTTAAGCAATAAAAGAAGCGAAAAAGAAATAAATGAATGCTAAGTTGAGCTTTGAGAGACCCAAGTTACAAAAGTCTTTGAGAGACCCGAGTTACAAAAGAAAGTGCAACTAATTTGATCTTTAAGAGGTCCAAAGGTCTTTGAGAGACCCGAACTATGAAAAAAAATGCAACTAATATGACTTTTAAAAGGTCTAAAGGTCTTTGAAAGACCCGAGCTATGAAAAGAAATTCGAGATTGTGAATTTGAGCTATAAAAATGAAGACAGGTCCCTATCCAGACCTTCTAACATTAAAATTTAATCTAGGGCAATCTTTAAGAGGTCTAGAGCTCTTTAAGAGATTCGATCTACGATCTAAATTAACATTTAAGAGTTCAAAAGGTCTTTGAGAAACCCAGTTTACGAATAAAAAGCATACTAAGTTGACCTTTAAGAGATCCAAAGGTCTTTAAGAGACCCGGTCTATGATCTAAGGTGACCCTTAAGAGGTCCAAAGTTGTTAAAGATACCCGATCTATGAAAATGTCTCGAATGTAGGAGACATAAATGAAAAGGTCCCTTATATGGGTGTTATGATCAGACTTTTGAGTTGGGTACCTTAAGTGTATGAGGCAAAACCTAGAAGATCTTAGAGAAGGTTCATTGCATAAGGCTTCCTTGCCCTTGAACCTTGGAAGTAGGTATCTTGAATGCATGAGATTTGAACCCGAAAGGTGTAGAAGAAGGTTCGTTGTATAGGGTCTATTTGCTCTTGAACCTTGGAAATGGGTATCTCGACTGTATGAGATTTAAACCCATGAAATTTTAAAAGGATTGCACGACCCTTGTCGATGAAGATCGTGGTGACCTGCAAGTGGGATTGAACCCTGAGATTCTAACAAACCTATAATAAATAAAGATTGGTTGTGTGCATGACCCTTGTAGATGAAGGATGATGAAGTGACCCACTAGTGGGGTCGATCATGAGAGGTTCTAAAAAACCTAAAATAGAGGAAGATTAATAGTATTATATTTCCTAAGAATCTCGAAGTTCTAAGGAAAAGAGAGTGGAGATCTGTCCTAGGGATTGAGGTGAAAAGCTTTTCACCTTTATTGGGGTTGAAGTATAATCTACGATAACGTGCAACTTAGACTTATAAAATCAAGTTGAATTTGAAAAGACGAGTACTTTTAGACCTATGGATACACCTAGATCTAAGGACTCGGAACCTTAAGTCTAATTTGAACAAAATCACAAATCCTATAAGTTAGCTTGATTAAACATACAAAATAGATTCCTAATTTCCTTTAGGATTTTTTAAATCCAAATTACTTAAATAGGTTTACACAAGTAAAGATTTACCATTCAAATACATAAGAATATTTATTGTGATAGGAGTGATGACATTGAGTCCTAATTCTATACTTGAAAAAATTTGTAGGACTTCGATGGACCTTAAGTTTGGACCTAAGAATAAGGTTGCCTTCGACATTAACAAACCCTTATTTCAACTCTAAGTAGGAATGTAAAGACATGCTATATTTGGATTTAAACTCACCACAAGAAGTCAAGAGAGTGGAAGAAAGTCAAGGCTCAGTTCCAGTCCATGGGCGAAGTTCAAACTAAGCAAAATACTTGTTCTGGTCGGGGGGTGAAGGTGGATAATACCAAAAACCTTCTTTGTTATTGGTGAGGCCCATCCAAGATAAAATATTTCCTAGCCAAAGGTCAAGTGTGGTCAGACAAAATTTTTACCTTAGCCAAGGGTTAGGCACGGCCAGGCAAAATATTTGTTATGGCCAAAAGTCAGTTGCGGACCCACAAAATTGGCTTTAATCTATAGAGCAAAACTTTATTTTTGCTAAAAGTTTCCTTACCAACATCAATTTTCAATTAGTTTTCCTAGGTTTTGACCTTGGGGAGTCTAGGTCATTAGTATGTGTCTTTTAGACATGAAATGTTCACCATGAATCTCAATGCTTCATTGTTTGGAGTCGCCACCATTCTTTTTTGGAAATGGGTGTGAATGAGCACTCGAATCAATTTTTTTGAAAATCATTTTTCCCATGGTATTGTAGTGACTCTCATTTGTTGGAAAGGGCAAGGTCTACCTAAGATCTAGGTAAAGAGGTCCGGTTAGAGGATGTGGAAGGTGTTAGGCACCCCATCCTCTCCACCAAAGGTGGTTACCTTGCTTGACCATTTTATTTTGTAAAAATTTAAGATAATAGATAATAAAATGCATAAGAATGCATGCTAAGAGTGGTGTGTGCATTGGAGTGAAATATCCTATTTTCAAAGGATTTTCGATTTTAAAGTGACATTAAAGGCATTCTATGGAAAAGAATGACTCATGTAGTCACATTAAATTTATGAATATGAATGTAGGTTTGAGCTTTTAGAGAGATTCCATGATGGAGTTCCCTTGATGCCCTAACCTTGATGCATGTATGCATGACTAGAAACTTAGTGTTTCTTCTCATCAAGAGGGTGACACATTTCTTCATCATTGTCATGCATAGGTGAGTGTGTGCATTGTGTACAATATGATGCATGAAATTAAGGTAAAAAAGGCTTCAACTCTCATCCTTTCGATCGAACCTTAGTCCAATCTATCGAGGATGGGAGAGGGTATGCATTACATCCTAAAAGATTTCTAAAAAATAAAATAAAGTAGAGGGTTAGAAGAAGAAGATGCAAGATTTAAAACAAATAAACTACATCTTAACCCCACCTTGTCCCTTGGTGGTCTTGAACCTTGAGAGGTAGACTTGAGAGTTGAGTGAGATGGTTGAGGGTTGAGTGAGTTGAAATTAAGAGATGAGAGAATGAGTAGAGATTTTGGTAGAGTTTTAGGTTGAGAGATGAGGGCTTGAGAGCATGAATTGTTCATAGAAAATGAGAGTATTTATAGAGTTTTTGGAGAACTTTTGGGGTTAAAACGGTTCAACCCTAAAAATAAAGAAAATGGACATAAGGTTTAGCTTATTTTTTTTGAATTTTTCACTTGTATGAGAGTAAAGATGACATTTGTGGAGAAATCATAAAAGTATTTTTAATCTTTGGTTTCTTGGTAAATAGAGGTAAGAGAACAAAAAGTATTTTTGGGAGGATGAATAAGGGAGTGACATGTGTAAAGGTGGAGTAGTAGGTAAAAAATAGACCTTGGTTTATTTGTAAATAACACATAAAACAAGGGTAGAAATATATTTTTGAAATGGACCAATGGGAGAACAAAAGTATTTTTGGGAGGGTGAATAAGGGAGTGACATGTGTAAAGGTGGAGTGGCAGGTAAAAAATAGACATTGATTCATTTGTAAATAACACATAAAGCAAGGGTGGGAGTATAATTTTGAAATTGACTAATAAGAGAACTCCATGTATGTACTTGAAGATTCCCACCTTTTGAAGGTATGATTGGAAGTTCTCTCAACTTTATGAATTATTACCAAAGACCAAAGTATCTTTTTTGGTTTGACCATACCTTTTTAGAAGGGTATTCTTGAGTTTTCACAAAGGGGGAGTTGACCCTCCAATTAGATAATACATTGGGTATTGAGGGCTTATGGAAGGTCAACATGTTTCATCTTTTGAGAGGGTGTGAGAGAATAAGCTTAGAATAGACTTGGTATTGGGCTTAGAGAATGGACTTCATCTTGGGCCTAGGTTGGGCTAGAAAATGGATTTAGGTTATGGGTTTAGAATGGCATTGGGTTTTGGGCTTAGGTTGGGTTAAGTAATAGATTTGGGTTATTGATTTTAGAATGTCATTGGGTTTAATACTTAGAGAATGGGCTTGAATTTATGTTAAAATATGGACTTTGTTTTGGGCTTAGATTTGGTTAGGGAGTGGACTATGGTGAGGATATGGGTGATGGATCGGTTAATGGATAATGAATACGAATTTGGAGTGGGTTAGGGACAATGTTGAGCATGCAAACTATATGACATGATGCATGTATGCATGTATGCATGGGAATGATGCCACGTGGCAATGTGGGCCCGTGATAGGTTTAAGTCATAAATCGAAATCAATTAGAGGAAATTTGAGTTTTCCTAACGGGTTCGTGCAAATTGGGGTGTCTACATGTCTTGTAAGGCTTAAAAAAATAAGAAAAGGAAAAATCCCCCCTTGTCAAAGGTGAGACACCCTATTCTATTATTTGGATTAACAAAATATGACCTTACAACTTAACCTTCATGGGTTGACTTGGACTTACAATGTTTTAATGAATTGGCACACAATTTGCTGAGATTTTTTTTTTTTTTTTTTTTCAAAACACGTGTTATAAAACTCTAACTAAAAGCTATGCATGATTGGCGATAGGTAGGTTGAACCTTCTCAAATCTTCAAACCTCCACACGAGACGAAGCAAGTATTTAATAGTTGGTGATTGAGTTGGACATTTTCTTTTTCATTTCTTAAGGTGGGCGACCTCAAGGCGTAAAATTACTTGGATCTGAGGCTAGAGAGTTTTTATAGGACAGATAGTTTGTACATTGGCTATGATCGAGATGTGCATAAGTGCATTTGAAAATAGAATTGTGTCAACTTTACAAGCAAATCAGTCTCAAAGTAATCCAAATCAATCCCTCATTATTACAAATATTTACCAATCAAAAGAAAAGAACACAAAGGAAACAAACAATATTACTTATAAGAGAAAAAATATTAACTTAATGTTTCAAAATCTATACCAATGGTCATTAAAATCTAGTTTGAACTCTTAATTTTTCCAGTGAAGTCGTCAGGCCGTAGATACGTGGGCTTTGAAACCTTTGGGGAGGTTTTGAGCTCATTTGCACGGGTTTAGAAGTCGCCACCATTCAATTAAAGTGTACATGAGCACTATAAAAGGTTTTCAAAATTTTTATTTTTTTGGCTTGTATTGACTAATATATCTAAAAGATAAGGGGGAAATGATCTACCTAAAACTCTAAGGTAAGAAAGTTCGGTTGAGGGACAAGGAAGGTGTTAGGCACCTTGTCCCTCCCATCCTAAGATGGTTACTAGTAGATGACCATAGGTGAAGATTAGAAAATACTTTTTGAGATTTTTGAAGACAAAAAAAGCTATAGAAAACTAGGGATAATTAACTATAATTATGTTTTGAAAAATGAACAAATCAATATGATGAGCAGCCCCCTACTAGAAGTAGGTGCTTGCTGAAATGTTTTGTGAGCTTGGGACTTTCATGGAAACCCACATGGATCTTATTATTTAGAGTCACAAAGCTTTAAAATAAGTTTATGTGTTCTTTAAGGAGAATTTATTTATTGGTTTGATCCTTTGGTGAGGTTCATGATTTGAACCACACCATGTAGGAATAAAGACTACATGCATGGAATTTTGTTCATTTATAGATTATTTTGGCTGGCTTTAAAGGTTGAATATAAATCCATAGGAATCTACACTCTTGCTTGTAGTCATTGTAGAAGTGAGTGTGTATAAAGTGTATACATGTGATGGACTTATCAAGAGAAGATTACCTCGAAGAAGGGTTTACTCTCTAGCTCTATTGTCATCAAAGGAAGCAAGATAAAAAATAATTATTCTATAATCGAAATATTAAGGAATTAAGAGCATCTATGCTATGGAAATTAAATTGCATAAGAGTAAATGAAAGTAAAACAACCTAATTTACTATTCTCAATAAGCTTATTGAGGAATTATTAGGGGAGATTACCTCAAAAATGGATTACTCTCTCTTCCTAAGCCTCTAGGCTAAAGATCTAGGAGATTACATTAAAAAACATGAAATTAAATTTGTAAATTGAAAACAGGAGGGTAGTAAGAAGGGGGAAATTGAGGGTTTAACCCCACCTTAGTCTTCTTTTTCTCTTCATTCTTCTTATTGTTCTTGGGTTGAGCTTCTAGGAATTTTAAGAGAGGTTTTGAGATAATAGGAAGGTTTAAAGAGGTTTGGGAGAGATTTAGCCAGAATTTTAAATTACCAAATGAGTACCTTTATGTATGTTGGAAGGGTCTCCTATTTATAGGATTTTAGAAAATCCTTAAGGGTAAATTGGTTGTAATTCTCCAAGTTTCCAATAATTTCACTAAAACCTTCATGAAAGCATCATTTCCACCTTTTAACCTTGGCTTTAATGAACTTTATCTTCTTATTCGGTCTTACCAATCTTGATTATCAATGTGTATGATAGTAAAAATTCAAAAATTTAAAAAATTCTTGATAGAGGTTTGAATGGTCTAAAGACCTTGACCTTGACTCAATTGTGAAAGAACCAAACCAAATGGCATGTGATTAGATGATAGATTTTTTGCCCTTTTGATTATTTCTCTTGAGAGAATTTTTAACAAACTAGGGATAGGTTGGTCACTAGGCACAAATTTTCGAGAATTCTCGAAGAAGGAAAAAGTATTCATGGACTTTAGAATTTGGTCAAATTACATTAAATGTCATGAAAACTCTTTGAATTTTGAAGAATATGAAAAGGGTAGAAGAGGAATTTACCTTTGATGAATCTCAACAAACCAAGGTTAGTGGAGGTAATTGACCTTAAGTGAAGACCAAATAAGACTAACAATCTTTGTTGGAAGAAAAAAGAATTTACAAGAAGACCATGATGATGAGTTTATTGAAAGATTAAATGATGAGTAAAAGAGAAAAATGAAAGGACTTTTTTAGGGAAAATTTCATTAAAGAGTAGGTTAAAGGATAAATTATCCCTAATCAAATTTGAGCACACATGAGTTTGTAATAGAATTGGCCTTGAGTAAACCAAGGCCTAAACAAAAATTATGTTTGGCCGTGGGTCATCCTTGGACTAGGCAAACATACTCTTGGACATGGGCTACCCTTGGCTAGGCAAACAATTTAGCTTGGCCAAGGATAAGGTATGGCCAAGCTTAAATTTAAGCTTGATTAAGGGTTAGGTACGGTCAGGCTTAAATCAAAATCTTGAAAAATGGCTTTCAGGCCTTATGGTTGCTTGAAATGGGATTTTTAAACCCTCTTGAAAACCGACTTGAATCAAGCCCATTCTTAGAAGGTTTTTTATACTCTCGGGCTTGGCCTAGGCAAAGATGAGGTGTCTACATCTTTTATTTTCAATCCAAGAATTTGAAAATGAACGACAACCGAAGTCCCAAACTTAAAATTAAAATTCAATAATGAAAAATAACTTTTTTTTCCAATTTGTTATTTCAAGTTCTTAAGAAATTTTCCCTACAACCTTGTGGTATTGGAACATATTTTGGATACCACAATTGAAGTGGTGGGGAAACTTTCCTTAATAACTTAGAAAGGAAAGTCATTTTCAACTTCTTAAAATGTGGGTTCTTCAATCTCTATAATAGAGGGGAAAAAATTACTAAAATCGATAGTTATGATTTTGATCTTTTTACATTGAACCTAAAATTGGTTGTTATGAATTTTTTTACTTAGTTAGATTGAAATTTTAATCAATTTTTTAAAATGATTTATGATTCATTTCTTTGAATCTTTTGGAAAAGATGGTTTGTATTTCTTGAGCAATGAAGAGATAGAGATAGAGAGAATAAACATGTGCAAGAGATAAGTAAGGAGAGTTGTTGGATATCTAACGATAGAAGAGGAAAAATAGTAAGAGAGAAAGAAAGGGGAGAGAGAGTAAACCAAAGTGATAAGACTCTAGTTAATTAGAGTGCACATGTCTTATTTTTGTTACTTCGATCCATACTCTACCTAGACCTTCAGTCCATATAACCGCATCTCATATATATTTAAGTGTTGGGTTGCCAAAGTCCTATGCAAAGTGTTTTGTCCTATATGGTCTACAAGTTTTGGGATTGATTGATTTTTTGTGAGGATGACATCTTTGGTGAGGAGTTCGTTCTAACAAAAACTCAACTAATTATGAAACTTCTAACCCCAATTAATTGTTGCAGAATCGTGGACCGTCAATTTTTACCGTTTGTTTATAAACCACTTTTAATGGGGTTTGAAGTTTCAAAATGAGCTGATTTTTTGTGAGGATGATCTCCTCAGCATAGAGATCATCCTCATAAAACATGAGCTCATTCAAAAACTTTTAACCCGTATAAGACAAAACTTTGGTTGTTTAACTTGTTTAACATTCTAGACAAACCATTTTGTCTTATATCGGTTTAAAGTTTTATAATGGGCTGATTTTTTGTGAGGATGATTTCTATGGTGAGAAAATCACCATCACAAAAAATCAGCGAATTCTAAAATTTCTAACCCTTAGTTTATAAGTTGAAGAATTGTGAAGTGTAAAATTTTAGCATTAGTTTGTAATCACTTTTCATGGGGTTAGAAGTTTCAGAATTGAATGGTTTTAGTGAGGATGATCTAATCACTATAGATATCATCCTTACAAAATCTCAACCCATTTCAAAACTTTTAGCTATATAGGACAAAACTTTGTCTAGAATGTTGTTTAGGATTTTGTCAAAATAACTAAATCCTATATATCATTAGTAAATGAGTGAGACTTTTAATGTAAATTAATTATCTTGTTTGCGTGTACATAAGGTATTTAGGTCTCTTAAAGAATTTGGCTAAACATGGCATTTCCTCTTCGTAATTTTTGGGATAAATCCTTGAGGGTGGGCCCTAAGAAGTGATTTGAACACAATATCTCATCTTTTTAATACATGGTATTAGCTGTCTTAGAAACCCTTTGGCATTAATCATCCTTCAAATATATATATATATAGGGAAATGTTTAATACCCTAAGCTTTACCCTACACTTTAACAAACGTGTTTTGTCCTACATGGGTTAGAATTTTTCGAATGGGCTGATTTTTGGTGAGGATGATCTCTATGATTAGAAGATCATCCTCACTAAAAATCAGCCCATTCCGAAATTTTTAGTCCCATGTTTACAAGTTGAAATATTGTAGGCCGTCTATTTTTTGTAAACCATTTTTGATGGGGTTAGAAATTTTGGAATGAGCTAATTTTTGGTGAGGATGATCTCCTCACCATAGAGATCATCCTCACCAAAAATCAGCCCATTCCAAAACTTCTAACCCATGTAGGACAAAACACATTTGTTAAAGTGTAGGGTAAAGCTTAGGGTGGGGAACGGGACCCATATATATATAGGGTCCCGTTCAGCAACAAACATTTTGACAAACATTTTGGCAAAACATTTTTCAAAACATGGGTTAGAGGTTTTGGAATGGGCTGATTTTTGGTGAGGATGATCTCTACGGTGAGGAGATCATCCTCACCAAAAATCAACTCATTCCAAAACTTCTAGCCCCAGTTTACAAGTTGAAAAATCGTGGACCGTCCATTTTTTGTAAACCATTTTTGATGGGGTTAGAAGTTTTGGAATGGGCTGATTTTTTGTGATGATGATCGCCTCACCGTAGAGATCATCCTCACCAAAAATCAGCCCATTCCAAAACTTCTAACCCATGTTTTGAAAAATGTTTTGCCAAAATGTTTATTACTGAATGGGACCCTATATATATATATATGGTCCCGTTCACCACCTTACGCCTTACCAAACGTGTTTTGTCCTACATGGGTTAGAAGTTTTGGAATAGGTTGATTTTTGGTGAGGAGATCATCCTCACCAAAAATCAGCCCATTCCAAAACTTTTAACCCCATAAAAAATGGTTTACAAAAAATGGACGGTCCACGATTTTTCAACTTTTAAACATGGGGCTAGAAATTTCGGAATAGGCTGATTTTTGATGAGGAGGATCTTTTAATCGTAGAGATCATCCTCACCAAAAATTAGCCCATTCCAAAACTTCTAACCCATGTAGGACAAAATACGTTTGGTAAAGCGTAGGGTAAAGTGTAGGGTGTTGAACATTTCCCATATATATATATATATATATATGGTCCCGTTCGGCACCCTAAGTTTTACCACACACTTTAACAAACGCGTTTTGTCCTACATGGGTTAGAATTTTCGGAATGGGCTGATTTTTGGTGAGGATGATCTCTATGGTGAGGAGATCATCCTCACAAAAAATCAGCTCATTCCAAAACTTCTAACCCCATCAAAAATGATTTACAAAAAATGGACGGTCCACGATTTTTCAACTTGTAAACATGGGGCTAAATATTTTGGAATGGGCTGATTGTTGGGGAAGATGATCTTCTAATCATAGAGATCATCCTCACCAAAAATCAGCCCAATCCAAAACTTCTAACCCATGTAGGACAAAAAACGTTTGTTAAAGTGTGTGGTAAAACTTAGGGTGCTGAACATTTCCCTATATATATAGGGTCCCGTTGGGCACCCTAAGTTTTACCACACATTTTAATAAACGCGTTTTGTCCTACATGGGTTAGAAGTTTTGGAATGGGCTGATTTTTGGTGAGGATGATCTCTATGGTGAGGAGATCATCCTCACAAAAAATCAGCTCATTCCAAAACTTCTAACCCCATCAAAAATGATTTACAAAAAACTGACGGTCCACGATTTTTCAACTTGTAAACATGGGGCTAAACATTCGGAATGGGCTGATTTTTGGGGAGGATGATCTTCTAATCATAGAGATCATCCTCACCAAAAATCAGCCCATTCCAAAACTTCTAACTAATGTAAGACAAAAAACATTTGTTAAAGTGTGTGGTAAAACTTAGGGTGCTGAACATTTCCCATATATATATATGGGAAATGTTCAGCACCCTAAGTTTTACCACACACTTTAACAAACGTTTTTTGTCCTACATGGGTTAAAAGTTTTGGAATGGGCTGATTTTTGGTGAGGACGATCTCTATGATTAGAAGATCATCCTCCCCAAAAATCAGCCCATTCCGAATGTTTTAGCCCCATGTTTACAAGTTGAAAAATCGTGGACCGTCCGTTTTTTGTAAATCATTTTGATGGGGTTAGAAGTTTTGGAATGAGCTGATTTTTTGTGAGGATGATCTCCTCACCATAGAGATCATCCTCACCAAAAATCAGCCCATTCCAAAACTTCTAACCCATGTAGGACAAAACGCGTTTATTAAAATGTGTGGTAAAACTTAGGGTGCTGAACGGGACCCTATATATATATATATATATGGGTCGGGTTCCTGCAACACACATTGCGACACACATATAGACAACGTGTTTGTCTTATATGGGCAAAAATGTTTGGAATGGGCTGATTTTTTGTGAGGATGATCTCTGTGATGAGGGGATCATCCTAGCAAAAAATCATCACATTCCAAAACTTGTAACCCCATCAAAATTGATTTACAAAAATTGGACGGTCTATAATTTTTCAACAAAAATTGGACGGTCTAGAAGTTTCATAATGAGCTGATTTTTGGCAAGGATGATCTCCTCACCACAGAAATCATCCTCACAAAAAATCAGCCCATTCCAAACATTTTTGCCCATATAAGACAAAACACGCACGTTGTCTATATGTGTGTTGAAATGGTTGTCGTTTGAACCTGACCCTATATATATATATATATATATATATATATATATAATTGGTAGCATTCGACAAACAATCTTTGGGGGACAATGTTGGTAGACAAAATTTGTTCTATATAACTTAAAATTTTCTGATTGGGCTGATTTTTTCTAAGGTTGATCTCTATGCCTCACAAAAAATCAGCCCAATCTGAAATTTATAACCCCATCAAAAGTGATATTTACAAATTAAAGATACAAAACCGACGGTCCACAATTCTTCAAATTTGTAAACCACTTTTGATGGGGTTATAAGTTTTAGATTGGGATGATTTTGTGTGAGGATGATCTCCTCACCATAGAGATCACCCTTACAAAAATATAAGAAAAATTCAAAACTTTTAAGTCATATAAGAGAAATTTTATCTCCCAACGTTGTCCTCCCTAAGATTGTTTGTCAAATGCTATACTATATATATTTATTGATAGATTGTAAAATTGAATCACTCGTCTAATATTTTAAAACTATCGATCAACTTATCAATTGAATTTTGTGTTTTTGATAAAATTAATTATTTTTCTACTAAAAATATTATCCAATTTATTTTGCAATTATGAGCATATTTTAACCAGCCAATTTATTTTATAAAAACATTATATTATTTTATAATAAATATATATATTAATAAACAATAATAGATCAAACCAAATGATTTGTTTCATCTAAAATGTATGAAGCAAGCTAGTCAACTCGATAGTGATTGGGGATAGAGAGCATAAAAACCATGCCTAATGGATGTTTATATACCATTTTTGAATCAAAGGTCATTGACTCTATTTTGTGGATTTACAAAGAGATTTTTCAAACACTACTGTTACCATGACCGTAAAATTTGCCACAGATCAATTTGATATTCAAACAAGGTATGAAAGCTTTCCATATCAATGTCCGTGTCAAACTTTATTTTTTCGGTTCATCTGGGACATATTGTGTACGTGTCAGCCATGCCGCGTTAGATGTTGCGAGTTTGACTGGTCCTCTGTTTCTACTTTTAGTACGGCTGCCGATGGATGGAATAAGATCTGCTGAACCTGGTACCTTTTCCTTCCGATAACTCCGGCTCCTTATCAAGGATTTTGGTTTGGAACCGATTTAGTAAGTTGTCGGATCATTTTAGATCAATCATCTTGTCATCACATAATGTTTTTGAGATTTATCTTAGGGGTGTCAATGGGTACCCATTTACCCGAAATCGAAATCGAAAACTCAAGTTCTGGTTCCCTTTTTATTTGAACTGATTAGAGTCGAGTCTAATATGAAACCGAACTGATAGGAATCGGAACCATTCGGTTCTATCTGATGGGTACCCGTGGGTACCCAGAACCGATTTATTTTATCATTTATTTTTATATTATACATGATTCAAGATAATCCTATATTTTAAAATTAACATATATTGTATAAAATTCTTCGAATTTCATATAAACTAAATATTTGAGTTTAAGAAGAGTCATTTCTTTTTAAATTTATTACTTGTAAAGGAAATACATTTTAATGTTTGAAAATAAAAATCATTAAATTATCATTTTTAGTGGAACAAATTATTATTAAGTTGATACTTTACAAATAATATATTATTTTTTAGAATGAATTTTTTATTATAATGATTTTGAAATAATTTTTCTCATTCGATTATTGAGAATCGAAACTGACGGGTACCCACGATTTTTAATGGTTCCGGTTCCGATTCCACTTATTTTAAAATCGGAATCGGAACCGACAAGAACCGGAGCTGATAAAATATAAAGATTATTATTGCAAATATCATAGGAACCGAATCGGAACCGACCCATTGACACCCCTAATTTATCTTTGTGATAAGTATCTCCGAGATTTGTGTAATTAAAATACTCATAAATCTCATTCATTTAATTTTGTGTTTAAAGGGTTGTAATCATACTTTTTTTTTTCATAAGTTATTTTTAGGAGCCATCAATGGATCTCAACCCAATGGAAAATATATAAGTAAAGTTCATTTATATTATGAGTGATGATATTCTAACTAGAAAGTGTCAACACCATCAATACTCAGCTGACTTGTTACCGACATGAAATCAAAAATCTGTTTTTTCGAGATATACAAATGTTATTTTTTTTTTATGAAGATTTGCATTTGTGTACTCCGAGAACATAGATCTATGGTTTCGTGTTCTTAAAACATTAGTTGAGTATTGACTTGGTAAAGACTTTTCTAATTAGACAATCTCCATTCTTATATTATTTATCTTGTGTGAGGGTTAATGACTTGTGGAAAAAACACATGATCATGACCATGTAATACAATGGTCAGGATTTATTTTTGAGGATAAATATCCTAAAGTTTTTTGTAAATCCGTACCATTGGATGCCCTTTTCAGTGGGTTGGAATCATGTGTTTCTCGTGCCTCACAGGAGCCCAACCTCACGTGTATACTTGTATCAAATTAAATAAAATAAGATTAAAAGGGAAGAAAATAATTATTTTTAGATACAGATCAGAACGAACTGGAACAGCACATTGGATTAGTTCTGGATCTAATAAATTTGTTATCGATTACTACCGATCCAATCCGAACCCGATCATTTGACAGGTTGACAGCTCTTGCAGATCATAAAAATGCTTTTATTTTCCTGTTAGAATTTTTTGGGATTAATTTATTAAGAAATTTAGTTGTACAGTACGGCAGACGTGTGTGCGTGTATCTTGGTTTGGGTTATGCAAAGATTCCTTCTTTGACGCCGAAAGAAAGAAAAATAAAACTTGTTAAAATGTTTTCTTTTTCATAGACATACAACGAACGCGTTCAGCTATTTGCAGCTTTGTTTTAAAACTCGAATACTTTGACTCAATTCCATTGTTTGCAAGCCGAGTTAACTTGCTGAGTCACAAATCGATATGGGGAGTCATATTTTTTTATTTATATAAGAGGGTATCCAGACTTACATTTGACTAGGCAGACTGGATGAGCCTAGGCCGGAACCCAAGCATATGGGACCCTCCATTGGGAACGTGCAACGCCCACACATTATACGCATCAGGTAAGTAAGGGAATACTCTCGCGAGGTGGCCCGAGGAAATATTGCTCATAATGGGTATCGAACACTCAACCTCCAAACTCTCACCGCTTATTGGAATCGAAATTACCATTAAGCCACAAAATTAAGAATCATGATTGTAGGAGAATTTCTATCAACTCATATGGCCTTAAATCACTACTCCTATCCATAATTGTCATCTTATTTTTTTGATATGAGTATAGTATCTGTCAAAGGGGGAGAGGACTTCACATAAAATCATAGTAGAATTAAGTTGAGTATGGGGTGGGAACTGCACATGCCCCAAGGATTAATTGGGTGTTCTAAGAGGTTGGATACCTCAATTTAAAAAAAAAAAGGTATGCCCATGTTTTAAAACTCAAAAAATTGACTTGACTTATTCCTACTATGGTATTATCTTTTTTTATTTTTATTTTATTTTTATTTTTTAAAACAAGTAGATTAATGGGTAGCAAATTAGTTGGTGAAGGTGGGCATTTAACACAAATCATTGTATAAATACTCATGGATGGTGACACTTTCATGTCAAGTCTAAGATCAACTCCAACCAGACTTCAAAAAACTGTCATTTTAGAGAAGATTGAAGCCCCTGAAGTAAGTTCCTACCGGGCTTCATTTTGTAGCCTTGGGGTTCCAAATCATTGTTCATAGCTCTATATATATAGAACCCCACAAAATTTTAAAGCCCTGGGCTCCATCAGTACTGTTCCATCTTTTATATAAATACCAATTGAATCTTTCTTTAAAATAAATATCATTTTTACCCTTATTCTATCATGTGATATATTTTAAAAACCATTTGTGTCTTCACTAATTTTAAACTGTTTTCCTTCATTATTTTAAAAATTAAACCAAACCAATTAATCGATCATGCTTGATGGAAATTTGTAATAAACTATATTTGATTTTGAACAACCAATTTTTTTAATTTTTTCTTTTTAATTGAAATAAATGAAGGCTATTTAGAAAATCGAAAGAAGTCACTCGGAAAGAAGATCCACGTCACAATTTGATTATTTAACATACACTTGGATAAGACATTATTTGAAACTTTATGAATTATTTTGTTCGTCTCTTTCAAGTTTGAAATGACAATGGATGTGGACATTGGATTTGGTAAAATAGTGTAGATGAGGGTGCGGACCTGACAAATTAATGACTATCACATCAAACAAAAATGAAAATAAAGGAAAACTATTTTATTATTGTCATAAATCGACTATAAGATTTAATTTAATTTATTTGTATGAAATCAAAATGTAGTTTAATATAATTATTTTTGTTAAATTATGTCTTCTTATGTGAATCTTTTTTCTAGTTAGGAAAAAATGGTTGCGATTTTTCATGTGGGACGAGGAGCCGAATACTACATCATCAATAGATGTAGAGGAAGGAAAAGAAATAATTGAGGAAAAAAAAAATCGAAGACCTTTGTGACAATATTGTAGATCTCTATAATAATTTGAAAGAAAAATTAGATAAATTAGAAATTGAGAACTAGAATAGATCTTTGTAATATTTGAAGGTATGCAAATATAGTTATTTGGATTTGAATGTAAATTGCTGCCTTACTAACCATTTGCAAATATAGAAATTGAGGACTTCTATTTGCACCACAACTTTTACTTATTCCGAACCATTCATTTGAGCTTTCACTTTTTGCTAAAGCGTGGATTCCAAATCGGATACAATGCAAGGAATTGTCTCAGTCAGAACGAAGTTAATTATACATAGAATAGAT
Organism: Akebia trifoliata; assembly: GCF_017979445.1. Taxonomy (NCBI): domain Eukaryota; kingdom Viridiplantae; phylum Streptophyta; class Magnoliopsida; order Ranunculales; family Lardizabalaceae; genus Akebia; species Akebia trifoliata. The sequence continues at coordinate 21,093,497 of NC_141381.1, forward strand.
TTTTGGGAGTAAAAAAAATATAGCTTACTGTGAAATTTTTAGTACAAAATGTATCCTTTTTTTTTTATGGGGGGGGAGTTCAGAAAGTTGTTTTAGCTTTAGGTGCTAAAAAGAACTTCTAAGAGATAGAGTTGTTCCCTTATCACCGATACTTAGAGCTGAGAATAACCTTACTTTTAAGGGACTCAAGAAAACATGTTATTTAATTTAAAACAATATATGCTTAGAGGAACAAAGTCGATGCACTCTATTCAATAGATCTTTGGGTCTTCTGATTTTGTTGTTCAACTTATTTCTAGTTGTATTTGCAATCCTTGTTTTTCAGTAACTATCAACGGAGGCACTTTTGATTATTTCCTAGGCTCTAGAGGTCTCCGACAAGCAGATCCTCAATACTAGGCTTCTGTTGATATTCAACTGGTACCTCGGGCATTTCTGATTCTTTGAGCAAAGAGGCTATGTATGCTAGTGAATTAGCATATCGATTTTCATCCCTCAATATTCTTCTTATGCATACATTTCCGAAATTTTCCAGTTCATATTTTAGTAGGACGAGGTATTGAGCCATCCGTTCATCCTTTACTTAGTACCCCTATTCCATTGATTAGCCATCAACTACGAGTCTGTAAACATTGTTAATTTTGTTATGCCGACCTCCTTTACCATTCTTAATATGTTCACAATGGACTCGTATTCAACTTCGTTGCTTGTATCCCCGAATACCAGCTTTACCATCTTTTCTAATCTATTGTTGCTCGGAGTCACAAGAATTATGCCGATTGCTAGGCCACGATAATTTGAAAACCCATATACAAATAAGCTCCAACTTGCCTTTGTATTCCAGGCATTTTCTTCTTTGGTGTCAGCTACCTCTACATCATCTTCATCTTCCTCCAAACTCGGATCTTTAGTTGGTAAATCCGCTAAAAAGTTAGTTAGGATTTGCCCTTTATTGTTGTTCAGACTTCGAATAATATGTCGTATTCCTCAAGCATTACCGTCCACTTCCCCATTCTTTTTTACTTTTTCACCCTTTGCATCATCTCCCTGAGTGGGTATTCTATGATTACCTAGACGCAGTGTGACTAGAAGTAAGGTTGCAATTTTTGTGCTGAATACACTAATGCCAGTCCAACCTTTTTCGTTCCATTATACCTACTTCTAATTTTCCTAGAGTTTTGTTGAGGAAGTAAACAATATATTTTCTCCCTAAATTGATCCTAAAGAGTACTGAGCTTACTGAGGGTGGGGTGACAACTGAGTAGATTACTAGTTTTTCCCCATCCTTTGGTGTACTGAGTACTAGTGGTTCTCCCAAGTATTCTTTTAGTTTCTAGAAAGCCTGCTCGCATTCCTTAGTGCACTAGAATTTCTTTCTTTTCTTTTGTAATCTGGATATTGGTTTGCACCTATCTGAGACTTGAGAAATGAACCTATTCAATGCGGCAATCCTCTCAGTTAAGGTTTGTACTTGCTTAACTATTTTAGGAGTCGACATAGTTGTCAATGCTCTAATTTGCTCTCAGTTCACTTCTATTCTCCTTTGTGTGACCATGTATTCGAGGAAGTTCTCGGATGAAACTCCAAAGGTACACTTCTTCGAATTTAACCTCATTCAATATTCTCTGAGCCTCGCAAATGTCCTTCTGAGGTCATCCTGATGTCTTCTGCGTGTTTGCTTTTGATGAGCATGTTATTGAGGTAGACTTCCCGAGCATGTTTCTGAACATTTTGGTGACTAACCTCTAGTACGTGGCCCTTGTATTTTTTAATCCAAAGGGTCTGACTTGGAAGCAAAATAACCCTTGCTTTGTTATAAAAGAAGTTTTCTCTTGATCTTCAATGGCCAATGGCATCTAATTATACCCCAAGTATCCATCCATGAAGGATAGTTTCCCGTGCCTCGATGTTACATCTACTAGTCTATCGATCCTCGGCAAGGGGAAGTTTTATTTTTGGCAGACTTATTAAGGTTCGTGAAGTCAATGCACACTCTGAATCTTCTATTTTTTTCGAAACTGGTACTATGTTAGCAATCCACTCTAGATATTCTTCCTCTCGAATGAATCCGACCTTCTACAACTTGTTGATCTTATCGTTTACTCCCTTTCTCAAGGGTGGGGGGGGGGGGGAGTCTCCTTAGTTTTTATTTGTATGGTTTAAACATTGGATTAGCATTCAATTTGTGGCACAAAATACTTGGATATATCCTTGGCATGTTATCAAATGACCATGCAAAAACATTTTTGTTGGCTCTTAGGAACTGAATTAACTCCCACTCTTTTGTTGTTAGTAGTGTTCCAATGCTAGTGATATGTTTCTCCTCTTCTCCTAGATTGACCTTTTCCCCTTCCTCTATAGCTCAACCAAAGGAGGAGGTGATATTTTATATAATTGTTATTGATTAGTTTCAAGCACCAAGTACTCTTTCCTCTTTTCTTTAGTGCCTTCTTCCGTCTTCTTTCCTACTTTCAGTGCTATGGTAAAGCATTTTTGGGCCATCTCCTAGTCTTTTAGAATTTCGACTGGTCCATGTTTACTCGAAAATCTCACTACTTGGTGGTAAGTTGAAAGAAATGCCTTCATTTAATGTATCCATTTCCGCCTGAGGATTGTATTATAGGCTGAATCAAAATCTATGATGATAAATCTCATCATTGTCACTTCTAGTCCTATTGAGATGGATAAGGTAATCTCTTCCACTGAAAAATTTGTCTTGTCGTTGAATCTGAACACCGTGGTTTGTGCCGACTCAAGGCTTGATGATACTCACATTTTCTCAGCTATACTTAGAAGAATAGGATGTCTACCGCATTCCCTACACCGATTATGATCTTTCTCAAATCTATGTTTTTGATTGGAAGTGTTATGACCAGAGCATCATAGTGGGGTGGCAACATCTAAAAGGTTTTCTTGGTGAACACTTTAGCTTTATCTCCCAAGATCGACTCTAGGACCTTTGCGACATTCACCCTCATTGAGACTTGATACACTCCAACTTCATCTCTTACTTTTTTCATTTGTAATCAGACACTATTTCCTATTTGTTTTTTTGTGTTGTATTCTCCATAAATTGTGTAGACTACTTTGTGTCCATTATGTTCTTGTTGTTGCTCTTCTCGGGGCAAAGGAATAGGCATTTGCTCATTTTGCCATCTCTATAGCCCTCTATCCTCTGTGGTGGCCACCACATATCTCCTAAGTTTTTACCTTTAATCATATCTTGAATGATTTTTTTTGAGTTGGTAGAAATTGTCTATTGGGTGATCCTCAACCTTATGATAGTCGAAATAGGGCTTCCTTGACTTCCCTTGGTAATCTCTTGGAAGTGGGATAAAGCTTAGATCATCCCAGATATACCTTAGTATTTCTAACATCTTCGTGTTCAACGTTGTATAATTTTGTCTTATTCTCTGTATTGATCTCCCTCGGCTCATCTTTCTCATGACCTTTGATTCTTAGATTTATCAATTTCTTTTGCTGGGTCCACCGAGTTCACCATTTTTACCATCGAGGTATGTCATTTATTTTTCATCTTTTCTTTTACTATGATATATTTTTTTCAACTTTTAAGTAGAGGTGTTCCAATCGTGTGGGATTGGCCTTGATTAATAACTCGTATAGCTGAGTTCCTAGCATTATTACTATCGTATAAGTCATGCATATGGTTGCTTCATCAGGATTCTCTACCATTAGTAATCTCATTCTAAACCTAACAGTGAAAGTGTGGATTGACTTGCCTGTTTCTTACATCAAGTAAAACAAGTTGTTTATTCCAACCTTCCTCTTTCGATTGTGAATGAACTATGTGACAAAGGTTTCCTCTAGCTTAGAGAAACTATTGATTGATCTCGGAGGTAAACTTTGGAACCATGCAACGGCTCCCTATCTAAGTGTTGATGGAAAAAGTTTGCAGAGTAGAGCGTTGTGCCCTTGGTATAGAATCATCTAGTTCCAATAATACAGGACGTGGTCCAAGGGATCCTTTTACTAAATGAAAAATGGAAATTTTTACAGGAAAAATCGACAAGCCAAGGCCCATGAATTTTAGAAACCAAAACTCGATGACCTAGGGCTGTTGTAACTTATGATGTTCCCTATATTTGAAGGCTTATAGCCGCCGAATTTATCCCATCCTCCATTAATTAGACGGTTTTGATCTGTCGAAAGAAGAAATTTGACAATCATGGTCTGTGAAATTGCCTCGACCCTTTTTTCACTAAATAGCGAAGAGGAGTCTGATTGGTAAAAGGGGGATTTTCTGAGAAATGAGTGTCACTACCTAATTTAGGTATAGGAACCAAAAATAACTCCAAATGGATCTGAATCGATCCACGGATAAGAGAAATAGATAAGGGGTCAAATTACAAATTTCGAAAAGTGTTAGGCACTAAACCTGCCCGATCAAAATGATCGATCTCTAATACGATCCAAAACTATCTTATGGTCTACATACAAAGACTAAAGTCAAACTAGAGTCTAGTCAGCATCAATTTATATCAAATTTGCTAAACGAATCTTACGACTAAAATTCTCCAAGTATTACATGATTTCTTGAATTTCGCGAAAAAAAGAAACTTTGAAAAAGCCCAAATTATATCATATGTTCTAGAGTTCACATGGAAATATTTTTCAAATCATCCGAAATAGGAACTTATGAAAATTCTCCAAATAGAAAAATGATGAATATGAAACTGCGAAATTGGCAACTTATGAAGTTTCTAAATTAGAAATTTCCTAAATTAGAAATTTAAGAATATATAATGAATTCTAAAATTAGAAGTTTAATAAAATGAATTCTCCAAAATAGAAAGTTTCAAAAGATATACAAAATTTTAAAATTAGAAAATCTCAAATTTCCATGAATATGAAATTTTCAAATAGGAAAATGCAAAAACTTCTAAATTGAAAATTACTAAAATGTGAAATCTTTAAATTAGAAATTTATAATATGTGTGTTCTCAAAATAGAAAATTATGAAATGCCCATATTAGAAAGTTCCAAATGCGAATTTTCCACAATAGAAAATATGAATTCGAAACTTTCCGAATAGAAAATAGAAAATATGAACATGGAATTTTCAAAATAGAATATTATAAATTTGAATAGAAAGTTCTAAAACACGTGTAATTTATGAGTTTCCAAATTATCAAAATTTCTGAATCGACAAGTTACTCACATAGGAAAATTTTCAAAATTAACAAGAGAGAAATATATGCCAATTTCTGAATTTACAAAATGTTCGTTTTGAATATTCATCAACTTCACGAACAAATCATTGCATGGCATCATTTATCACAATCTATCGATTTAAATAATTATCCATTCCTAAACATGAAAACTATCAAAATAATTTGAATCATCCTAATTGCCAAAAGAATTTAAATAAACACAATTTCATCATATAAAAATCAACTTAATCATAATGATCATGAAATTCATAAAATAAAAATAAAATTTTTTTTCTAATCTTACTAATATGAGAAAAACTAATGAGAAAGAATAAGAGAGCAACAACTTCTTATACCCTAAGCTACATAATGATCATTATTCTAAAACAATAGAAAACTCTAATACAATAATAAATAAATGAAGAAGAATAAAGCATGAGGAGAAGGAGAAGAGAAAAAAAAAGAAAATTACATCAAACTTACCTCAATGGTGGAGTGGTGGTTGGGTGTGGTTCCTTCAAACAAACCTCAAAGTAGCGTGAGAAATGTTGAAGAAGGTGGGAAGATGAGTTTATTGCTACTGTGAAGAGCGTCAAAGAGAAGTGAAAAGTAGACAGTGGTAGTGTTCTGAAACGTTCAAGAAAAGAGAAAATACTGGAGATGACGGAGAAGGCGTTGCTGGGGTTGATCAAGAGAAGAAAATAGATAAAGAGGCTTGTGATGTTGGGTCATTCAAGAGGAGAAAAGAATGAAAAGGATTAAGTTGTTAGGTCATTTAAGGAGAGAGAAGAATGAAAAGATCTGAGTTATTCGATCTTTTAAGGAGAGAGAGACAAGGCTGTTGCAAGGCTGCTGTGAGGGTTGCGGGAAGGAGGCATAGTGAGGGGCTCAGTGACAAGGCAATAGGACAGAGAGGACAACTAAGTAAGTGTTTCATTTATCTTCTATTTCTCTTTTTCTCCCTATTTTTTTGTTATCCAAAATTGGAGAAAACGTAGAGGAGTCTGTGAGTGAGAGAGCTGGAGAGAGGAAACCTTTTTTCAAAGGGAGTAAACACGTCTGACAGAGAAATGTCTAGAAAGAAAGATCTGAGATAGCAGGGATGTGGAAGATCAGGACTTGTGTGAGAGAGTAGATCATGAGAGAGAAGAGGACGCGAGAATAGGGACTGTGTAAGAGCGTCAAAGGGGAAGAGTCCAATCTAAAACATGGGAGAGTAATCTATCTATAAGAGTTGTGTTGCTGTGAGAGAAGAAGTCCTTCTCTTTAAAATGTGGGAGAAAGGGGGAGGTGGAGAGAGGCGTATAGAGGCCAAAAGGTTGCTGCTAGGCAATATATTGAGAGAGAGAAAAAGTCAGGGAGAGAGCTGGGCAGAGATAGGAGGTTAAAGAGAGATGGGTTGGAGAAAAGAGAGGAACGTGAAGAAGAAGATATAGGGGAGAGTCCTTTTTTCTAGCCAAAAAAGAGTCCATTTTATAAAATCAATTTCTTTCTAATTTTTTGTTATTTCCAATTTTTTATTTTTTTTACATGTTTTTATTATTTCCTTTTCCTTTTAAAAGAATGAGAGTAACGATCCCAAGCTACTCGCCTTGTCGATGGTCCTTCATCGATTTTTGAATTTCAATTTGATTTTGCATTTTAATTAGTTGAATTTTTAATTTAAATTAAAATTTGATTTTGATTTGAATTTTAATTGTTAAATTTTTAATTTGAATTTGATTTTTAATTTAAATTTGATTTTTGTTTGATTAGATTTTTAATTTGATTTCGAATTTCAATTCTTTCATTTTTTTTTTTTTTTTGTTATGTTTTTCTAAGAATCAGGGTCACTAGGTCAAAGTTGGATATTGAGGGGAATTTTCATTATTTTTGTGATTGTTGTAGATTTTTACGAATTTTGGCGTGAGGTTTATTTCAGTCCCAACGTGATTATTTCTAAGTCTTGAGGTCATATTTTTCTAGTGTAGTGGGGACTCTAAGTTATCAAACTGTGCAGTGAACCTAAGCGTATATGCTTGTTAAATTAGGTGTAAGGTGTAGCGATCCTAAGCGTGCGTAAATTTTTATGTCAAGTCATAACAAGTAGGGGAAATAAAAATACTAGAAATGGAAAGATTGGAGACAGTACTCACAAGCCTTTGAGTTATTTGCGCTCATCATTAAGAATTCACTGCAATCGAGTGATGAATTGTCAAATTAGGCAAATGCAAAAATGGGATGTTTATAGTTTGTTAAATTTTACAAAATTCGACGGGTTAAAATCTTCAAATATGAGTTTTTTTCACGTTGTGTTTGTCCTATCTAACTCTTCAAACTTCGAAGGATGAAAGTTTTTCAACAGATTAGTTGCTAAGATTTATAAAGAGATTGGGGTTCCTCGAAGCTTTTTGATGATGCCGTGAGCAAGTCGATTTGCATCCCTCTTCTATATGTTCTTATAGTCCCTTCTTCAAAGTAATTCTCACTGTCTAAGCCCCCGAGCTCTCTTTGCATGTATGCGTTCTTATTGAATTCACAATTCTCTCGAATTATGTTTTCTTGGTTCTATCATGATGAAGATCATTCTGTTGCTTCTCCCTACTCTCTGACACCTCCCTTATTTCTGATCTGTCTCTGAGAGCATTTGTCTTAACTGTTCATTTTCTCTTCTAATTGTTTGAATCTCGTCCTTTTACCGTTAGAGCCCTTGTTGCATCTCCATTATCATCTTAATTAGCAAATGCTAGACAACTTGCATTGGGTCTTATGGAACTGGTTGAGGATTTGCTAGCAGAGGATCTACTAATGGAAGATTTACTAGTGGAGGGCTTGCTAGTGGAGGATTTTCTAGTTCTCCAATCCCTTCTCGCCTTCGTTTTCCCATGTTTATCATTTCTCCTTGTATCGTTCCCACGAACGATGCCAAATTATAAATGTAATTTTTTTCACTACCTCGAGATTTTCAACTTCAGCCTTAAATCTATAATTTATATGCTTCTTGGTGTATCTTTAACACAACCTCTCAAATGCCTTAGTCAGATTGAGTACAAATATTAGTGGAGCTTTTCTATGGGAAAAAATACCTTTTTTGTGTCCTCCCCTCATCTATTTATAGAGATCCAATCCTGACCTTTTAATGTCCCTTAGTAATGTCATATTCCTTCCAATTCGGACTTAGGATCTGAATTGGAATGTATTTTCTTTTGAATCATGTCAGGATTCATTGAACTAATTTAGCAACAGATTCCACGTATCAAGGGTATTCCCTGATTTTTTGGGCTTCCAACGAATGATACTTCAATTAGATCCCTTATATTTCGAAGCTCAAATATCTTATCCATTTATCTAGTTTTGAGATCCGACTCCGAGTTAGGTAATAAAGTCCATTTTTCTCTTGTGCCTTGCCCCCATATATTTCTTTTACGCTCGGATGGACATGACGTCATATCATGATCTTGGGGCTTAGTTTCACATACTGCCATGTGTCATCATCTAATGTTTTCACAAAAATAATCATCCATACTCACTAATGATAAATCCATTCTTAGAAGAGGATAATTCATAATTGATGTGCTTGCTTTCACCCTGCTAATGAAAGTCAATGATGGAACCTAGAGCAACAAAACCATGACAAAAGAGAACGCATCATTTGTTTGCAATTTTTTTTACAGATTAACAATAAATAAAGATCACAACTTACGTACACATTGCTTAATTATACAAACATCTGTAGAAGACTAAAAACTAACAAAGCACCACCAAGCAATGCATATAGAAGTTAATTAAAAATATTGAGAATATACATAAAAAATGACCAATATCTTAACTTTCGATAATAATATTCAAGAATGATTAGAAATACATAAAAATAAATTTACCAAGTGTCTAATGCAAAAATAAAATCCTTTTGATCACTCTCCATGTTTTTGGTCCGATTCTTATATATCAACATTTTCTGAGAAAACAATCATACAAAAAGACTATGTTATAATTTATTCGATTAAATGCTTAAAAGTAAGACATTAGTTTATGAAGAGAATTACAATTACCTTGGGTAGTAAATCTTTTTATATTTTATTTCATAGAACTTATTTACTTGTTGTGTTCGAGTTTGTGGCATAATGCATACCTTGTTTTATTATTTTGTTAGCTCAAATCAATATTGCTTTTCAACCTATAGTTCATCCCCCAAAGGTTCTATTTGATTCTGGATATTTCTAGGCAACAAATCAATTTGGGGCATTTATGGACCATGGAAGGAGACATTTAGCTTGAGTTCATCTTTTTATTCCCATCATGGAGATAATAGATCAAGTATTTATCCTCAACATGATAAAATAGTTAGATCTAAAACTTCTATCTATTATAGTTTGAAGAACAAGAAAGTAAGAAAATAAAGAGCATTTGCAAGAAAACCAATAGAATAGAAACTTGGAGAATAAGAAACAAGAAGAGCAAGAAGCAAAAAGATCTTATATTTTATTAAGAAATTGAAAATAAAAATGAAGGTTTACGGATTTGAAGTTTTATCAATCAGCGTTTTCTCTCATGGTGAGTGAGAACTCCTTCCTTTCCTAATTCATCTTTTTTTCCCAAAGTTTCCTTTTTTTTTCTCTTTTAGGAATGAAGCTCTCTAGAACTCAAAGTATTCTTCTTCTTCTTTTCTCTCTTTCTCTCTCTCTTTTGAGATAAATAAAAAATTATCCTTATACCTTTTCAAGGCTCCCCTATTTATAAAATTATAGGAGAGTCTATTACAAAAACTATATGCATATACGAAACTACCCTTGTATGAAATTCTGTTGAGATAGCAAATGGCCATTCGCTATCTGTCAGCATATGTATTTTGATCTTCTTTTACTTTTGATTTTTATTGATAATCCTCTATTCTTCAATTTTTTTGCACTAATCTTGCATGTACTCAAATTCTTGGATAAATTTGTGTTTATTTTAAACATCAAATAGCAAGTTAAAATCCCCTTGATGCTTGCCTGCCAAATAGAAGCTCAAGGGTGATCATCAAATCAAATATTCTACTTAATCATAATAGACATGTCATTGAGAACAATCCTATGGTAATCATGATGTTCAAATAAATATCCTGAAATTTTTTGATCCAAATCCAGTACATGATTGAAAGAGCCCTCGATCCGCGGGGTACGCGGATCCACTTTTGACCCTTGAGGTTTGGGAGTCGCCACCTAGTTATTATGGTCTAGGAACCAAACTGACTCTACAATGGATAAAAAAGAACTAATCTACTACATAAATCTGAATCCGGGGATCATGTTACGGGATTGGAAGGTGTTAGGCACCAATCTCGGCCGGCCAATGCCGGTCTCCACTTATTCCAAATATAACTACATCGCTAATGACAAAAAAGAATAATGAAAAATCTTACCTTTGATCTGTAAAAGTACTATTCCCTCAGATCTGGTGAAAATAACTCCTTGTACCGTACTCCTTGCTTCGTTCTATCTCCAGATCTGATTTCTAATCTCCGAGACAAAGTATCTCCTTCTTGGATCTGGATGCTTTGAATTTGTTGTAGATTTTTAGAGTGTTTTTGAAAGGTTTTTAGGTGTTTTTAGGCTAAAATCGAAGTAGGGGTGTTAGGAAAGGAGTTGGGGCTCCAAAATTAGGATTTTGGGGAGGTTGTGGAGATTTCTTCACCTACTTTTTCTAGGATTTTTTCTTTGATACGAAAATAGGGTATGGAGGCTCCTATTTATAAAGTTTTTTAGGAGAATTAGGGTTTGATTAAGGTTTCTTTTAGGGTTTCAATTAGGGTTTAGACTTTGATCTCATGAGATTGACTTAGTCTTTAGGATTTTAATTTAGGGTTTTGACTTTAGTCTTATGAGATTGACTTGATTAGTTTAGATTAGGGTTTTGACTTGAGTCTTATGAGATTGACTTGATTAGTTTAGATTAGGGTTTTGATTTAGGATTTTGACTTTAGTCTTATGAGATTGACTTTAGTACTTTGACTTTAGTCTTTCTTGGTTGGCTTTTAATATCTTGACTTTAGTCTTATTTGATTGACTTTAATATCTTGACTTTAGTCTTGCTTGATTGACTTTAAATTTTTGGAAAACCCCCCTCTATTATATCTTTAATTCTTTGGACCCCAAAACGGAGGGGTCCTTAAAGAAATATCTTGCGAACCATCAACAATTTTGCCTGAAAGCCTGATTGATTGATTTTTTTGTTTAAATTTTCAAAATTAATTTTATTAATGTTTCACTTTACATTATTTAATAATTTATTTATTAATTTCAAAATTTTTAATTATTAAAATTGTGAAATTACCATTTTACCCTCGTAGAGGATTTTTTACGTTTTAAGTCGTTTTTCAATATTCCAGGATGTTTTGGAATCAGTTTTTCATAAGGAATTCAATGGAAATGTTGGTTTTTATCATTTATGAAGTTTTTTGTATGAAATGGTCGTGAATTTTATGAGGGGCATTTTCATAATTTTGTCGAATGTTGTGAAAATTTGCGAAATGATTTATTTGATTTCAATTTGTTATTTTATGTGTTTGAATGAGTTTTCCTAATCGTAACGTAGGCTCTAGGGTTGTTTTGATGTTAGGGGTATTTTGGTAATTTGGTCATTTTTAGTTATTTTTATCGTGAAGCTTCTTTTTGGTCTGTAAGATGATGATTCTTATGTTTCTAAGATCGTATTTTCCTAGCGTAGCGTGATTTCTAAGTTTTTTCAGTTCGAGATACCTCATTCGGATTTCTAAAACATATCTGGTAACAAAATAAAATACTGGAATAAACATCCATCATTGGAAACTTTTGCGATCGGGTTGACGACTTGATTAATCAAGCGGATGCAAAAATGGGGTGTCTACAATGATGTAATTAGATTAGCATTATACTAGAATTTTGATAAGAGTGAAGTCCCCTTGAGTAGAATTTGTAAACATTTGTATAAAATCAAATCAACTATTTGTGTAGAACTTTTTCACTATCCCGAATTGAATCAACCATCTCCGTGTCTTCTCAAAAAGACTAACAAGTGCCATTGATAGTTTTTTTTTCATTTATAACACATAAACCCCCTTGATTAAAAATAGAGAATCTCAAGGGATTGCATCGACACCAATAACTAAATCATGTATTGAATGAAGAGAATATGCTTCGAATGATGAAAATGTAGATCACATTCATACTTAACCGATCAATGAGCCTCTTGAATATGAATAGTGAAACCACTACTTAGTGAGCGAACACTAAAAACATTGGTGAATATTTGAACTCATCAAAATCGGTCATCCATTTAATCTAAATAGTCTGGCTTCTGAATTTTTAGTCATCACACTTTTTTCTTGAGCTAGAAAATGTATACAATCTCTGAAAGCAACAAGCCATCTAATCACAGTAGCCAACATACTCTAAGATTAACACCAATTATTGTATCTTTTTGTGCAGTGAAATAATTGAACTTAGCAGATTGAATTATGAAGGATGATGAAAGGAAATGTGTACTTTTAATCACATTAACGTTCTCTTCTCTTTGTCTAGGTCAAATATGATAAGAATTGTTGAACATGGTCGACATAGTTCTCTACTTGACATTTGCAACTATCTTGAATAGTTCACCATTTCTCTTGATTGTAATCATGGCTAAAAATTTGTTTCCCGTCATTTGTGAATTTGAGCCTACTTGCATTTAGCGTATTAAAGAAAACAATTGTCATGTGTTTCATGAAACCAGTTCAAGCACACTATCCTACCACGCACAAAGTATTCAGGCTTCAATACATCCTTGATCAGAATGGGGCCAATTCAATCACTTTTGCCCAACTATTCTCAAACTTGAGCAAATACCAAAATATCATTGATTTAAAGATACCTGAGTGTAGTATCAACTATCAAGATTTTTGAAGCAAATAATATTGAAACTATCCACTATTGAAATTGTCGAAATTCGTATGGTGATAAAGACCCCTAAAATAGGACAAAAAATTGTGCCTCAAATGCATGAAAATAAAAAGATTTTTAGTTCGATAATGTAAGATAATGTATTTATCACCAAAACAATCAAGTTAGTCGGACTACTTATAGATTTATATGCATCAATCTCACATAAATAAAATATATATCTTTGTGGTTTCTAACAGGGATGCTCAATATTCTGAGGTTACTACATTTAAGGGTAAGGACGAATTCTTTCTAATGGAATGAAAGAATGAAATATTAGAGCTAAGATATCAAGCCCATGAAATAAGAAATTGAGGATAGAATCACATGACCCTTTGTAGTATCAACACTAAGAACTCTAAGATAAATGAAAAAAAATTGTTGAATTAAAAAAATACAGGGTATCATGCAATGAAATCACACAAGATGTGTGCAATTGTGTTTTGAATAATATGTGTCAAAAGATTAGCAAAAATCAATAATTTAATGGAAGAAAAGAGAAAATAAAGAAGAAGGTACAGTTTCAATACATGTCGAGGTAAGATTGTTATTCTTTTAGGTTTAAAAATTATATATAAAAAAAATTCATGAATCAATATCTGAACACAAACCGTGCGTATGTAATTATGGGGGCTGATATTAATATTGAAGCTCTTCCTTTTGGCCAAATATACAAAAATATGGGGTAAAATTAAGGATATGGGGGAAATTTCACCAATTTGTTTACTGATAATATTCCTGCATCTCAAATGGTGTAATAATAAAGAGTAAGGAGTATCCTTAAAATGGGATTTGAAACTTTATGTCTCTTATATTGAAATCATTGGGGATTTACCATCCTTGCTTTCCCATTCTCGTTCGTTTTCCCTATCCTCCATCAATAACCAGCCGTGTAGTTCAAGGGAAACTCTACACCTTCCATCTAAAGACTTCATTGAGTAGGAGTTAGAGCCACCTTTCATTGTAGAAGTGAAGGAGAGCGCTGTCATCAAATGTTTTGCATATCCTTGTCCATTTTGCATCCAAGCTAGCCCAACCTCAACTCTCATGCCATCCACAACTGTAAGGGACTTTTGATTCTTAGTAGTAACCTTAGATTTCGAAGTATATATTTAAGTTTTTAACAAAACTTATTGTTTATTTTTAAATCATAGAAATCTTATGTTTGATTTTAAATCCATGTTAGAATTAGAGATTTGATGTGCTTTTATTAAGTTTTAACAATAAATTCGTGAGTAGGTCGAAGGGTTCGAAGAACAGAAGAAAAACTCAAAAATTAGATAGAAAGATCAAAATTTCATGAATGTGTTCAGTGATGTTGGCAGGAGGTGTCGGTGGCACCGACACCTACCGAAGGCCATTCTATCGGTCCCACCGATATAATTAGACTTCTGCCACTAATAGAATTTTGATTTCAAGAACAAAATGTAAATTTTAACATTTTCTACAAATTTTCAGAAGTTAATATCTTTCAGGTTACTTTAAATTAGACTATAAAAATTTATGGTGTCGAATCTCATGCTCAAGGCTTTTATTTTCAAAAACTCATTTTTAATTTAGAGAACTTTGAAAAATCGAGTTTTTGACACTTAGCCAAATTTTTACCAATTTTTTCAATTTTGACAGTTTACCTTCGCATACCTATTGGAATCCCATTTTAACAAAAATGTAATAATTTTTCGATTTAATGATGAAGTGAATTTGAAAGCTTAAAAATGAAGAGTTGGTTTGAAAAAATGAAGAGTGAAAAATGTCTAAAGAATGAGAAAGGGATGAATCGGTAAAATGTCATAATCACACCCAAGAAGTGATGTCTGCATTTTACATTGTATATTGTGAGTAGGTTGGTGAAGGGATATCCAGGGATAATGAAAGGATTGCATGTTTATTTTAATTATGTTGATGCAGAGGCTCCGAGTACTGTTGTTTATTTTAAGCCAGGTAGCCATAGTTGCATAGTAGGAAACTGGATATGCATTCTCAACCCTCTTATGTTAATTTCTCTTTTGTTTCAAAGAAAAATAATATATATAAGTAGCTATTTTGTGAATCGTTAAAGAGTCTATGAATGCTTGAAGGGATAATGCGTCATATCATCCGGAGTGGTGGTGAACTATCCTATGATGTATGATAAGGACCACGAAGCTCATACGTGGTATGGGACACGTATGAGAGTAGAGTCACAATTGGAATCTGGGTCCATTCCTCTCTATATTTACCAGTGAACATGTATTGTAAAGGTGACTGTATATGAATAGAGTATTTATTTTGAGAATCACATGCATGCCTGATAGGCACAGACAAAGATGATTAGTCAGTGATCACTAACAATTTAACAGTAGTCAAATATTTTGACACATCGAAAAGAGACTCATTGGTTACGGTTACATCAAATGGCCAGCCTGAGCTAGATAAATGGTCCAGCAAGTATGGTAAACAGCGACCAGCCACAAAATCAGGAACTACGTCTTATTTGAGGAATATCATGTCTTGACTGGAAGCAATTCAGTCGTAAATCCTAACTCTCTAATTCTACTACTCCATTATTATGTATTATATACCTCTTGCTTTATTTTGAATTATAAACTGAAAGGCATGCCTGTCATTTCAATGTTGTTAATTATATTTGCATAAGAAAGAAAATGTATAGTAAGTACTGACGATTGATGATATGTGATTATTTTAAAATGTTTAGTTACTCATCCCTGGCTATATGTACTAGTTAATCGTATTTTATTTTGTAAAGATTTGCATATATTAAAATATTCAGTATGCTTACTCGATCATGTTTAGGAGAGGTTATTGGTAGGAATTGGTTGTGGACTTACTGGGTAACCATTGTTACTCACCATTTCTTTCCTATTCTTTTTAGTTTCAAAACTTGCAACTATAGAGGTAGGCGCGAAGTCGGCAAGTGAGGAGTACCTGGTCAATCAGATCGACGAGTGCATGGTGAACACTAAGGCTACACCTTTTAGTGTTGTCAGTTACGTCCGAGATGTATATAGATTGTGGGGTTGAATGTTAGGCTCGCGTTAGAGTGAAAGATTTTTTTAATCCTATATATTGTTAAACTTCCGCACTCTGATCTACTCATGTGTTAGGTATATTTATCATTCCGTTATTATCTTGTGTTCGCATTTTCTTCTATACAGGATTTGTTTTATGATAGATTATCAGGTCTTCGAATTCCGTGGAACGGTAATATAAACAGAGGGGTCATGTCCAAATTTAGAGGTGTCACCTAATACCTTGAGATTTGGCATTGGGATTTGTATTAGCATTTTGGCTGGACACCACATCTTGATACGAACCTCTATTTTACCTCAATTCCTAAGATTCCAACACATAACAACCCAAAAGCAAAGAAATCATAATGATAAAGATGATCATGATAAGAAATTTCTAACAAAAGAATAAATGAAATTAAAGTATGGCATTGGTAAATGAACTGAGCAATGTGAAAATGTCTATCCCAAGTTAACCATAAAACCCCTTTTGATGGAAGAATATCAACCCTTAAAAGAAAGCCACATAAGAATATACTTGAAAAAGGACATGAGAGATTTAATTGGTATACCTAACTATTGCATTTTTATTATAAAAACTCTTCTCGAGTTCGAACAACTACAAGAGAACTGTATTTTATCATGTTTGTTACCCAACAAACCTTACTTTATCAAGTATGTTATCCATCAAACCTTGTAGCAGTAATCCACATTAATTTTTAGCATCCAAAAATATGATCTGATTCCACAAGGTTATAAAGAACGAAATTCTAAGAACTCTGAAAGAAATTGAAAAAAGCTAATTTTCACTGTTGAATTTTATTTTTAAATTTGGGAGTTCGATAGGCATCCATTTTTAATACCTTTTATCAAGTTAAAGAATCGTGGATTGTTTATTTTAACCGTTAGTTTGTAACCACTTTTCATAGGGTTAGAAGTTTTATAATCAGATGATTTTTTGTGAGGATGATTTACTTACCATAGAGATCATCCTCACAAAAAATCAACCCAATCCGAAACTATTTTGCCATATATGATAAAACGTTGTCTACGAATCTATATATATATATATATGCTAGCGTCCAAGACATCATGGGAATATTAGCATTCCTCTTCACATTTTTCTTCCAATAATATCCCTTATATTTTGTCTTTTAGTGAAAAAGACAAAAACTTTTGATATTTTACATAATAAATATATATCCTTTATATTGTAAATAAAGCCATTTAATTTTTAGATTTAAATTTTTTCGTTGTAGTAAATGTTTTGGCAATCAATACAAACAAGAAATTATTATGTAAAAAATCAATATACCCTCATCTTTTTCACTAAAAGAAAAAATGATAAGGGTAGTATTAAAAAAAAAAATGTGATGGAGAATACTAATATCCCCATGAGGTCTTAAACGTTGGCATTCCCCTGTATATATAATAAAGCATTCAAATAACTTCAACAATTGTTTAAAATTAGCATTGGGCTCTTATAAAATCCTAGATCTACCAAATATTAATCTAAACAAACAAAAAATAGGAAATATTTATTGGCACCCCAACTTTTATTCATTCTTAGCCGAACAATTAAGCTTTTTATTTTAATTGGACTATAATAAGTAAAAGTTGGGGTGCTGAAAACAACCCTATTTTCTATTTATTTAATTTTATATATGAGTGAATAGTATTTTAGAGCCATGAATATCGATTTGTAGCTTGGGATGGTTGGAGTTCAAAAGTGCTTCGGGGGCTTCAAAATGAAGAAGATACCATTTTGAAGCCCCTAGTTGGAGTTACTCTAATACTCGGGAATCAACTTGGGTAATAAAATGAATAGATAATAATTTTATAATTTTTTTTTTTAATTTGAAGATTTAAATTAAGTTCATTTTATTCTATTTTTCAAAAAAGAACATTGAATATAATTTAGAGAGCTGTTATTGAAACCCCTAAGTTTTACTTGTTGCATATTTACACCAATTTCTTAAATTATTTATCACACCCCAATTAAAGATTAGAAAACACACATCAAAGACTACCAAGGTTTGACTCAAGTAATAATCCTAGCATTAGAAAACATTATAACTCTCATTCAAATAATTTTAATAGTCGTTTGCTTACAGTTATGATTAGGCCCATATAAATCCTAAACCCAAAGAATAGAGATTAAAAATATATATATATATTATTCTAATTCACTTATTTTCTTAATCTTGAGTGGGTTAATCTCCAAATCATACACTGAATATGCTGAAATTCCAATTTTTATATACTATTCATTTTAATTCCCAAAACATGCACACGGTACAATGTTCACTTTTTACTCATCTACAAAGTTGTAAATTCATTACTTTAAAATTTACGGGTTCGTAGATGCGTAAAAGTGACAGTAGTATATCGTGTGTTTGTTTTTATAAATAAAATGAACAGTGTATTGAAATCGTAAATAAAACAAAAGTGGTGCAATGAGTAAAAGTTGGGCTGCCAATGGCAGCTCTAATAATTTATTAGTCCGTCAACCTTTTAGTGACTCGCCAAATTTTATAATTGACTCGGCGTGTTGGTTCAAACGTTTTCGCACCAATTCGATTTGAGATTCTATTTAGCGAAATGGATTTGACCAATTACGACTTGCCATATATGAATAACGTCCGTGTAACGGTAGGACTTATTTTCTTACTCCCTCTTTGTACGTCTACTTATGGATTCCACCTGGATACCATATTTGATGATCCAACAGCTGCCCATGGATTTATTCATATTTTATAGACTGAAAATAACTTAAAATTGAAAAATCCTGACTAAAATATCATATTGTTAATTTATGACAAATTTCCATATGGTGAATATTTTTAAAAGAAAAGCTTATTGTATGATTGACTTATAAACATAATATGGGGCCTCAACGTCTAGAGTACAAATAAGTACAAATTATATTTTTAATTACCTTTTCTTTTCTTGTAACCAAAGAAAGACTAGTAGTCATCACTAAACATGGCAAAACGGACTTTGACCCGAACACATGGTATGTATCAACATTCCCGGACTTTGACCCGAACACATGGTATGTATCAACATTCCCAAGCTTGAATCAAGCTAGCACCTTCAAGATTATTTGGCACTAAAGGACAAATTGGGAAAGGGACTAATGCTAGTGTAAAGATTCATCAATACCATGGGAACTTAGTGTTTACATTTTGTTAATAAATAAAAAATTATAAGATAAAATTACTATTTTTTATATATTATTAGAAGGGTGTTGTTAACATGTGCCCTAAGGCACACGTTAAGCTACATTAGCTACACTTTGGATATTGAATTTTCTACCAAAATTGTCTTTAAAAAATACCCTCAAATGTTTATTTGCAAGGTGCATTTAATAGAGCTTAATGTGTGCCCTTTGAGCAAATAGACCAACTTTGAAGTGGACAAGCCGTTTCGAAATTTTGGAGGAGCTCTCCTTATTATAAGACACATGGCGTTTTGAATTTAATTCACACTCTCACATTTCTGCCAAAATTTGGAATACTACCTTGAAAATGCCACGTGTAATCCATTAAACTTTTGAAGCAACCTGCACACTTCAAAGTTTTTTCTTAGGGTACATGTTAACAAAATCCACATTTATAATAGGAAAATCAAGTTTTGAGGTGTACTTAATGCATCTTAACATTGGCCCTTAGGGCATGTGGGAGATTTTAAGGATCTTTCACTCGTCGAGATTTACATTGCACTTGATCTCTAGATCCTCGAACTTTGTGTCATAATAAATGAAGACTTCAATTATCATTTCTGATAGACTTCTTTTCTGGTCGTCATCTTTGTTGCTCTTCACCTGAAAAGGCCTTTGACGTTCAAGTTAAAACTTAAAATAAAATTGTAGTGCAACAAGAAGAAAATAAGACTAAGGAATTTCTTGGTTGCTTGTGCATTGAGTTTGAATAAGAGAAACTTCTCTATTTATAGAGTAGTCTTTTTAATGGTGGTAATAACTTAGTGGGTGTTTGTTTTCGCTTTTTAAAGTGTTTTTTTGCGCTTTTGCGTCGAAAATCTGCGTCTCACTCCGAAATTACCGTTTGGTAATAAAATTCGCGTTAAAAAATCACGGTTTAAAACGCAGATAGGAAAAGTTGTTGAAAGGAGCTTTTACATTCGCATTTACGGGTGAATCTAACACCGAAAAACCGCTCACCTTGAAAGATCGAAACACCACTCTCTTCTTTGCTTCTCTTCTTCCCTTCTCTGCGACAGAACCACAGCAACTCAAATAACCACTGATCATCTCTCTCTCTTCTCTTCTTGACAGCACGAAGTTGTTCTTGTCGATATAACCTCAGACATCTCTCTAGATCTTCATCTCAACTGAATCTTACATACCACAACCCTCTAGAAAAAGAATCCAACTGTCGATTCGAGATTCCAAGTCAAGAATTTTCAATTTCTCTGTCAAAACAGTGATCGATCCCTCTCTATCAAGCTCTTTATCTATCTTTTTCTCTCTACAGAGGTAGTTTTCTTCTCACCTTTATTCATGTTCTATGTGTTACATTTTTTTTTTCTTCTATTTATTTGTTGTCTAGAATGTTTGTTGATGATCATTAAACTTGAAAATCGCAATTGGATTTATTTTCTCGATTTAAGGGTATTTGTAGGTAGATTATGGTTGTTTTGATTTGAGAAATTCAGATGAACTTGTTTTTGTTGAGTTTTCTCTCTGTTTCTTTGTTTCATTGTTTAGGGAAATATGTTATGTTCTTCAATTGATAATATTTTGTTTTCAGGTATGTATTGCTCTGATTTTTTAGAGACCCCATTATAAATAAATATGGGTATTTGTGGGAATTTGTAGATTCTAAGAAATATAGGAGTTTTATGGGTTGAAATAAGGGAGTTTTTCTTTGGGTTTTTATTTCATGTTTTTATTTGTTTCAGTTTTACTTATTATATTAACTATGATTATTATGTTTAAATGATGTCAGAATGTAAATTAGATGTTATGTGGATGTGTTATGTATATGCGATGTGATGTGGATATGTTATGTATATATGATGTAATGTGAACGTTGAATTGCATACTATGCAAGTATTTTATTTATCAGGAAAATTTCATATGTCCATTTTAAAGAAGAGATATTGTCGAAATTTTTATAGAATTATAATTTTTTTTTTGAATTATAAATATTTTAAAATTAATACAATTATTTTTTTAATTTTTATATAATTTTATTATATTTATATATATTTAATGTAATTATATATTTATAAGGGTATTTTGGTAATTTTTGATGCATTTAAAGTGTTCTATCATCCTTAAGGGTATTCTGATCATTTTACCCTAAACAGCAGATTCTAGAAGCTATATTAAACAATAATTATCATATTCTTATCAACAACACAGCACTTTTACAAAGCTTTATCAAACAAACATTTCAGTATTTCAACTTCTGACAACAGAAGTTAACAGCAGATTCTGGCAACTGAATCAAACGGGGCCTAAGTTGTAACCACCTCTTAGTTTTATAACTTACATGAGGAGTAATCTTAAATGTGTAACTGGTCTAACTCAGTGGTTATTCAATTTTCAAATTGACTTAGTCGTGTAATGCAACTATAATTCTTTTGAGTATCATACATTATTTGAATAATATTATTTAACACCTTTGTTACTTAGGGTCTGTTCTTTACAAAAGTCAGAAGTTGGCTTCTACAAGAAGTAGAAGCCCAGAACTTGAAAAGCTACATCTAACAGAAGTTTGTTCATTACAGAAGCACATAAGCTAGAAAAACTTGTTCGTTTGACAACTTTTTATTGATAGATTGGAATAAGATGACCAGAATACCCTTAATGTTGATAATGCACCTAGAATGCACAAAAATAACTAAAATACAATAAATATTATTACACTATATATATATATATATATATATATATATATATATATTAAAAATTATAAAAATAATTATTTTTAATTTAAATAAATGTAAAAAATTTTACAATTCTATCAAAATTTCGACAACATCTTCTCTTAAAAATGGACATATGAAATTTTCCTAATAAAGAAAATACATTTATAATACACAATCTAATAATATCCCATACACAATTCGACATCCATATAACATCTCATACACATTAACATTCAAACAAACACATAATACGTACATCAACATGTTTTAAATCATTATACTTCATCATCATCGAAGGAGAAATCCTGCTACTAGCATTATAATATAAAATGACCAGAATGCCATAATAAATATATAATTACACTATATATAATAATAAATTTATATTAAAAATTATAAAAATCATTATTTTACTTTAAATAAATTTATAATATTTATACTTTTATAAAAATTTCGGTAGTACTTTAAAATGGACACATGAAATTTTCTTGATAAAGAAAATACCTGTATAATACACAATCCAACATCCACATAATATTCCATATATATTAACATTCAAACAAACACATAATACATACATCAACATGTTTTAAACCATTATACTTCATCATCGTTAAAAGAGAAATCCTACTACTAACATTGAAATAAAAATGACTAGAATGCCTTAATAAATAAATAATTATAATATATATATATATAAAATAAATTTATATTAAAAATTATAAAAATAATTATTTTTAATTTAAATAAATGTAAAAAATTTTACAATTCTATCAAAATTTCGACAACATCTTCTCTTAAAAATGGACATATGAAATTTTCCTAATAAAGAAAATACATTTATAATACACAATCTAATAATATCCCATACACAATTCGACATCCATATAACATCTCATACACATTAACATTCAAACAAACACATAATACGTACATCAACATGTTTTAAATCATTATACTTCATCATCATCGAAGGAGAAATCCTGCTACTAGCATTATAATATAAAATGACCAGAATGCCATAATAAATATATAATTACACTATATATATATATATAAAATAAATTTATATTAAAAATTATAAAAATCATTATTTTACTTTAAATAAATTTATAATATTTATACTTTTATAAAAATTTCGGTAGTACTTTAAAATGGACACATGAAATTTTCTTGATAAAGAAAATACCTGTATAATACACAATCCAACATCCACATAATATTCCATATATATTAACATTCAAACAAACACATAATACATACATCAACATGTTTTAAACCATTATACTTCATCATCGTTAAAAGAGAAATCCTACTACTAACATTGAAATAAAAATGACTAGAATGCCTTAATAAATAAATAATTATAATATATATATATATATAAAATAAATTTATATTAAAAAATTATTTTACTTTAAATAAATTTTTTAATTTTATAATTTTATCAAATTTCAACAACATCTTCCTTTTAAAAATGGACATATGAAATTTTCCTAATAAAGAAAATACCTACATAATACACAATCCAACATCCACATAACATCTCATGTACAATCCAACATTCACATAACATCCCATACACATTAACATTTAAACAAATACAT
Source organism: Akebia trifoliata (assembly GCF_017979445.1). Classification (NCBI taxonomy): domain Eukaryota; kingdom Viridiplantae; phylum Streptophyta; class Magnoliopsida; order Ranunculales; family Lardizabalaceae; genus Akebia; species Akebia trifoliata. The sequence goes on from NC_141381.1 coordinate 21,117,100, forward strand.
ATTATACGAAAATAAAAAATGTTGCAATGTTATATAAAAGGAAAAATATAATTTTCATTAAAAACAAATCCAAAATAAATCAAAGTTCTTAAGTTCTATCATAAACAACATATAATGCATTAGTTATTCCACTCTTTGTCCACTCCATGGTAACACAAGATCGACAATCTACAAGTTCATTATTATCATCATGTTCAAGTGCATCCCCTTCATCCTCTCCAATTTGTTTTCCCTCGAAATGTAAGAATTCATCATCTGTAATTACATGCTTCCTTATGAAGTTATGGAATATCATGCAAACCAATGTAATATCTTGTTATGTTTAGAATTTATAATGTGACATTTGCTTCAAATTGTCAATTTGGCATTTAAAATTCTAAAACATCGCTTAATGATATTCATAAGTAAAGAATGTAATAGTTAAATAATTCTTTATCTATTCTTGGCCTTGATTCTTTTTTTAAATTTTGTAAATGATATATTGTACCCGGTAAGGTGCGAGGTAGCCTTCCATCAATAAATATCCAGAGTTGACCAAATAATATTTTCCTTAAAAAAAAAAAACTTATTAAGAATGACATTTTTAATATTGTATTTTCTCTTTAATTTAAAAAAAAAACTTATTTGAAAGAGGATGTGAAAATTGTAATGATGGCTTTGTAATAGTATCAAAGAACATGCGAGAATCATTAGCTGATCCTTCTATTCCAGCTACGACATGTGTAAATGGCATATCAAAAGTACAAGTGGCCATAACATTTTGTTTTATGCCTTTGTGTCTTCAAAATCTATTTTGATGTTCGAACGGGATATGTGCCCTAATGTGAGTCCCATCGGTCGTCCCAACACAGCCCTTATATTTATATAATTCAAATATAAATAACCATATTTGTGATATCCCGTTGAACGTTAAAACAAATCCCCATGTAAGATCTCGAGGTACTAAAAATTTCGGCATGGTCTTCTCCGTTTATGTTAGCATTCCAAGGCATTTAACCTGCACTTGATAAACGACATACAATCTTGCATATAAACAAACAAAATATAATACTAGCGGAAGCCTATATACGTCTAATAATGTACGATAGATCAGAGTGCGGAAGAAGAAAATTGATATACAGGATTATACAGAGATTCTTCACTCTAACAAAATTACTAACACTGAAAACAAAAATCTATATTACTCTTGGACGAATCGACACCACTAGGGGTAACAACCCCAGTACTCACCAGGTAATGGACTCCAGTCGCTTATTTGACCCACCAGATAGTCCTCACTCGCTGGTTCTATGCCCGTCTCGCCAACTGCAGGCTCTGAAGCTAAAAAAAAGAACGGGTGAGTAACAATGGTTACCCAATAAAGAAACAAACAATTTCTGCTAATAACCCCTTTTAACAGGAACGAATAAACATACTGAATTATTTTAAAATATACAAAATTTTATAGAAGAAACTACGATTAACTGGTACATATAGCTAAGGATGAGCAACTAAACATTTTAAAACTGACATTACATCAATCAACAATACTCACTATAGCATTTTCTTTATATACAAATCTAATTGACCAAATAGAAACATTAAACATGCATTTTATTTTATATATCAAAGTAAAGCAACAGATACATATTACACTGTAGTGGAGTATTGGAATTAGAGACTTGGGATTCACGACTAGGTCGCTCCCAGTCGGGACATGATGTTACAATTCTTCTCTGACTTTTAGTTTCTGATTTTGTAGCCGGTCGCTGCACTTATCACGCTTGGTTAACCATGTATCCGGCTCAGACTGGCCGTTTGACATGATCGTAAGCAATGGGTCTCTTTTTGATGTGTCAGAACGTTCGACTACTATAGATTGTTAATGATCACTGATTAATTATCTTCATCTATGCCTATCAGGCGTGTATGTGATTCCCAAATATACAAACCATTCGTATACGACCATCTTTACATTACAAGTTCACTGGTAAAGATAAAGAGGAATAAACCCGGATTCTAGTTCTGACTCCACTCTCATACACGTCCCATACCACGTATGAGCTTGGTGGTCCCTACCGTACATCCCAGGATAGTATACCACTCCGGATGATATGACGCATTATCCCTTCAGGCATTCACAGACTCTTTAACAGCTCATAAAATAACTACATATATATATATATATATATATTTTTTTTTTTTTTTTTTTTCATTTGAAAACAAAAGATAAATTAGCAATACAAGATTGAGAATGGATATCCAGTTTCCTACCATGCAAGTGTGACCAATCGGCCTAAAATAAATAACAAAACGGAAAAGTAAACAATACATCGCACTAACAAAAATTTAAATAAACATGCAACCAGTAACGTTATCTCTGGATATCTATTCACCAACCTACACACCACACAAAAATGTAAAATGTAGATATCACCCCTCGGGTGTGACTCTGACATTTTACCGTTTCATATCATTTTTCTCCTTTTTCGATTTTTTTAGTTCTCACTTTTTCAAACAAAATATTCACTTTCTGATATTCATCAACTCAATATGAGTTAATTGAATATTAAATCATTTTTTCAATTATGAAATTCATTTTTATCAATAATATTGAAAAAATATAAAACTTAAATCAAAACGGGGTCCGAGTTGTACACAGAACCCAACTAGCGGAATTAACCTGGTAGTATACACTATCCACGTATAATTTGTTAAAAAATACAATTAAACATATCAAACATGCAATTTCTGGCGTGAATTTTGAAATAACAAAAGAATTCTGTATTTTGGAAATACATCAAAAATTTTCAATAAAATCTTAAATGTAATTTTCAAAATTTACGATTACTAGTAGAAATTGAGAGTTCCTTACAATCTCTATGCGAGATGATCAAAGCACGTGTGCAAAAATCGAGACGAATGGCATAAAAATTGAGATGGACCAAACTTCGAGATTATTGATTTTTAAATCTGGCCTGATGGTTTTGAAGATCTCGATGCCATCGACCTTTCTCCCTTCTGCAACGGAGGACGGTTTGACTCAGAAACCGATGAAATTTGAGGTCGAAGTTTCGAAATCTCCGTATATAAATACGGCTAATTTTTGACGATACCGGATGAAAAAGAGTCTGAAACAAAAAAAAAGGTCGGGTGGGTTTTGTAAAGAATGAAGCTGCGGACGTTTCTCCTTTCTGTGTCGGTTGACGACGGTGTACCGTTTGTCGTAGATCTGGGGTTGAAGTTTAAAAAAAAAAAATTTTTTTTTTAAAAATGGCGTTGGCTGTTGGACGGGTTGGAGAAGAAGAAGTGTATAAAAAAAATTAAAATTTTATTTATATAAAATTTGGGACGAAATCGGTATTTCGCATATTGTTTCGATCGACAATAACTTGACCGTTCGGACTCTAAAAATAACGAATGAATATTCTATTTCGCCTAATTTTTCATTCTGGATCTAATGGTGTGATCAATTTTTATAAATTTTATCTCTAACAAAAATTTACATTTTTGGCCTGAGGTGACCCTTGAAATTGACGTCATTTTCATTTTTGACGATAATTCGACTTTCTGTGCTCTAAAAATGACAAATAAATATTCCATATTCAATAATTTTTCGTTACGAACTCAATGATATAATCAAATCTAAATAATTATTTCTCTAGTAAAAAGTCACTATTTTAGCCTGGTCTGACTCGATAATCGAGGATTTTACAACATTTATGTTCGGACTCAAATTTGAGCGTGCTTACAGGCAAAAGTATGTTTTTCGATCATTTTGAATCCAATGGTAAGATCAGATTTTATTAAAAATGATCAAAACAAGGTCCTACAGTTTTACCCTAAGTCCCACTTTCAAGATTTTCTCAAAATTTCACTATTTATTTCCTCGAGATACGAATTGAAAACTCGGGATTTTATAATATTTGACGTTATTAGAAATAATAATAAATTAAGAAAATCATTGAGAAATTACCTTGAAATATTCCCAATATCTTTAATTGGTTCGTATATGCATAGAGACTTCGTTGAGATTAGGTGGAATGATAAAAAACTTTGAAATTTCAATTAAGTCTCTAAGAATTATTTGAAAATATTGGTTAATAGTATCCAATAAATGCTTAAAACTGGCCATCAAACCCCCATGCCTTTCATTGTGATCCATGATATAAACAAACATTACAATTTGTTCTTGGATCGAGATCTTCTTTTCGTTTTTTATCAGACCTTTCCCTTCTAATACGTTACACAAATTTAGGAAAACATGTTGTGTGATCTTAAACAAATCATTGCATGTGTTACCATGTCTATCAATGATGTCACACATATAATCTACTCCAATATAACAAGAATTCTTATGTAGTTCCCTATAAATAAATGTGTCAATGTATTAATGTATTGCAACAATGGCACATGTTACCAAAATATCTACGTTAAATCATCATCTACAGTACGCACATCATGAACTTCATTATTACTGGACATATCATCGTGGGGGGGCGTACCATTATCAAAATTCATAAGTCTGTATAAATACATAACTATAAATTATTCATTTAAACCTATAACATTCAAATAACATAGATAAAAAAATAGACATATTTAACATTTATAACAAAATGGACATATTAGCCAATTTAAGGAAAACATAAAAAAATAAAAGTGCATTGTCAATAACATACCACCATAGGGGTGATATATAGTTATAACCATCAATAAAAGATGGTAATTAACAAACATATTGAAATCACACAAAAATACTATTTAGAATGTTGAACTCGAGCATCCTCCATCTTACCATCCAACCACCCAAAACGGAGTTCATTTATTCGCAACATGCACTAAATTTGCTTGTATTCCTTTATACTGAATAATTTTAGGGTAAATCGATACGATCACTAGTAGGGATGATTACTATTGTTGCATCCAACAAATCAATGTATTCCCTAATGCTACCAGGTACTGTAGGTGGTGGTGAGGATGTTGTACTACTCACACTCTTCCTCGATGAAACTGTTTCAACTAAACGCTCAATTTGTCATCCCAACATAACTGCATTCGTTATTGTTTGTTGTTTGAAATTGTGTTGAAAATCTAAGGTATCTCTAGATTCCCTGCTCGATGGTACAATAAATGTAAGGATACCATTAACATCAACATGAGGAGACATATCAACAGGTTGATGGGAACCTAGTGGTTGGGATTCTAGAGGTTGCATTTCTTGAACAAATGCATCATCATCATCATTATCATCTTAAAGCTCATACTCAACTACTCTAGATGACCCAGGATTACAAGAGCTTGCAACATACTCTCCAGTAGCATAAGTCCCTCCAAATAGTATATCCAACTCTTTAACATATTCCAGTCCGTCATAACACCATTGTGCATCAGTTTTATTTTTCTACAAAATAAATAAATTTATGTTTATAAGTTTGAATAGGTAAACGTGATATTCCTATTTGGTAATCTAATAAAAAATTAGCTCTAACCAAAAGTTCTACCATTCATCGCTCACCAATACCTTATTGTTAATAGCAACGTAACCCACTCTAGTACATGCTTTTAATTTAATCTATCTAGCCCAAATACCTTTTGTTTTGTCTCAGTGATTCTTAAGTTGCTTCTTAGTGTAATTAAACCATGTCGTTATTTGAAATTGCTTTTATTAGAGATGAATACCCCAATACATTCAATGAAGAACCATGATTTTTTTTCTTTTTAACTAATTCTACACAGATATCAACCAAAATCTTATGAAGAAAAGATATCCATCTTGCAGAATCAATTTTTGACTTTGTTTCTTTTGGTTCTATTACTTTTTGTCTCGACATCTATCAATTTCATTATTCATTTAAAAATAAAAAAGGAAAAAGTAATGGATAAGGATAAAGAATGAAATATGAGTAACAACAACAAGAATTATGAGCAAACAAATAATTATCGTAAATAAATATCACTGTAAGTAAATGTTAAAAATATCAAATAACATGCTAAACACCTTGTTCCTAAAAATAATATTAAATAGATTAGTGTGTAGACACCCCATTTTTGCACTCGCCTGATTAATCAACTCGTCAACCCGATCGTAATGGTTCCCAATGATGGATGTTTATTCCAATGCTTTATTTTGTTACCAGATATGTTTTAGAAATCCGGATGAGGTATCTCGAACTGATAAAACTTTAGAAACCACGCTATGTTAGGAAAATACGACCCCAGAAACATAGAAATCATCATCTTGCAGACCAAAAAGAAGCTTCACGATAAAAATCACTAAAAATGACCAAATTACCAAAATACCCCTAATATCAAAACAATCCTAGAGCCTACGTTACGATTAGAAAAATTTATTCAAACACGTAAAATAACAAATCAAAATCAAATAAATCATTTCGCCAATTTTCACAGAATTCGACAAAATTACGAAAATGCCCCTCATAAAGTTCACGATCATTTCATACAAAAAACTTCATAAATGACAAAAACCAACATTCCCATTGAATTTCTTATGAAAAACTGATTCCAAAACATCCTGGAACATTGAAAAAAGACTTAAAACGTAAATAATCCTCTCCGAGGGCAAAACGGTAATTTTACAATTTTAATAATTAAAATTTTTGAAATTAATAAATAAACCATTAAATAATGTAAAGTGAAACATTAATAAAATTAATTTAAAATTTTGAACCAAAAAATCGATCAATCAGGCTTTCAGGCAAAATTGTTGATGGTTGCCAAGATATTTATTCAAGGACCCCTCCATCTGGGGGTCCAAAGAATTAAAGATATAATAAAATGGGGTTCTCCAAAAATTAAAGTCAATCAAGTAAGACTAAAGTCAATCAAGTAAGGCTAAAGTCAAGATATTAAAAGTCAACCAAGAAAAACTAAAGTCAAAGTATTAAAATCAATCTCATAAGACTAAAATCAAAACCCTAATCTAAACTAATCAAGTCAATCTCACAAGACTAAAGTCAAAACCCTAATCTAAACTAATCAAGTCAATCTTATAAGACTAAAGTCAAAATCCTAAATTAAAACCCTAAAGATTAAATCAATCTCATAAGACTAAAGTCAAAACCCTAATTAAAACCCTAAAAGAAATCCTAATCAAACCCTAATTCTTCTAAAAAACTTTATAAATAGGAGCATCCACAACTTATTTTCGTATCAAAGAAAAAATCCTAGAAAAAGTAGGTTAAGAAGCCTCCACAACCTTCCTAAAACCCTAATTTTGAAACCCCAACTCCTTACCTAACACCCATACTTCAATTTTAGCTTGAAAAACACCTAGAAGTCCTTCAAAAATATCCAAAAATCCATAACAAATTTGAAGAATCCAAATCCAAGAAGGAGATACCTTGCCTCGGAGATCAGAAATCAGATCCGGAGACAGAATGAAGCAAGGAGTACAGTACAAGGAGCAGTTTCATCAGATCTGAGGGAATAGAACCTTTGCGTATCGAAAGTACAATTTTTATTATTTTTTATCTAGGCTTTGTCATTAGCAATGTAGTCTTATTTGGGATAAGTAGAGACCGGCATTGACCGGGCGGGGTTGGTGCCTAACACTTTCCAACCCCGTAATGTGATCCCCGGATTCAGTTTTTCTGTAGTAGATTAGTTTTTTATCCGTTTAGAGTCAGTATTCGGTTCCTAGACCGTAATAACTAGGTAGCGACTCCCAAACCTCAATGGTCAAAAGCGGATCTGGGCACCCCGCGGATCGAGGGCGCTTTCATAGTGTTCTCTATAGACAAATACCAATACCTAATAACAGTTGCGTGTGCAAACACATACTACATAAGATCTTATTTGTGAAACCCTTAAAAAAATACTTTAATAAAACAAAATACAAAAGAGATTCACTAACAATCTGTTTGGATTGAGAGAAGAAAAAAGTAAAAGTTAAGGGTACCAATAGTATCTTTCATAAATAATGAGAGATGCTATTGGTACCCCAACTTTTACTCATTTAATCATATAAAGTTTAAGTATGCGAAGAAGATAAGAAGAGGGTTGTTTGGGTGCTCCAAAAATTTCCCTCTTATGGGGTCTATTATATAATTTTACTTAAAACTCTAATTAATACATAATTAATACAGAAGTTATAATGCTATGTATGAACCTTGTACTACAATAGAGAGTGAAAGCCATGAAATAGTTCCAACTAATAAGGATCCCTGAGTTAGACACTGGTAAGCATTTTTATTTTCATACACTCCAACTGTACTTGCTTTCTTTTGCACATCAAGTCTTTATTGTGTAAGATGTCTTTTAGTCTGTTTGTACTTGAGCTTCAAGAGTATAAATTAGGCATGTTTTGAAGAATCTCTTTCTTTTTTAATTCTAACTTGGGTCCATGAATGATGTTTTACTTTAAACATAATATTTGGGCCTAAATGTTTTGAACTCTCCTTACATAAAGTAATAGAGGACACAAAGAATTGTAATAAAAAAATAACATTTATTCAAACTAAAAGGCCTTAAAATTCATTTCTATTGTTGGCACACAACATATAGCACATCACAAAACACAATAGTGGTGTTTTTTTGTAATCTACCGACCAAACTCTGTTTCCTATCCATTATATCTTGGTTTCTCTTTTTGACTGGCAAAAACAAAGGAAATCTTGTTAATTTCTATTGGAATATCAATAGCCAAATAGTTTCACATATTGAATTTCTTTAGAAATCTTTCGATATATTTCTTTTATATCATTCCTCGAGATTGGTTTTTCAAATTAACTAATCAATATAGTTACCTCACCCATATATTTTATTACAAAGTTTCTATAGACAAATGTCCCATGCAATAAACCTAAGTCATTCCCAACGAGGAAGTTATCATCTTGATCAAAATATACAAATAGTTATAATATTTTCCTTATATCTAAAAGAAACTATGGTATCATTATGTTTTAAGGTAAAGCTATTGGGAAGTTTATTTAAGAGTATATATATAAATATATGGGTCAGGATCTGTATACACATAGGATCTAAAAATATGTTTTTAAAATTTTATTACTCAATACCAATTTGACAATATCTGTATTTTTTGAAAAATTTATTAGGTGATTGAAAAAATTCCTTCACTACAAAACATTAGAGCTTAAAAGGAGTCGAAGTTGGGTATATACATATTCAAAACCAAATTTCTTTATCTAGACTCGAATTTGAATCAGACTCAGACCCTACTTGATAAATAATGTCTAGATTATTTTCCTTTCACTTAATCCAGATCCAACTTAACCAAATTGCTTGATTTGGGTCAGATCAAGTTGGATAATTTGATAGTTCGTTAACCAAGATCAACAACAAATACGTCAAGAAAAGTCCTATAGCTACAAATTTAATCCATCTAGAATAATTCCCTCCTAATCCCAAATGAAGAATCTAATTTTCACTGTTTGGTAAATAACATATTAGGGATCAGATGTGGTAGGAACTAAAAGCTTCCTCAAGAATTTGGTATTTCAAAAAAAATGTATACCCATCTTACCCAACTAAACTAATTTTCATTGTTTGGTAAATAAAAATAAGTCATGATTTTTAAGACTCATCTTCATGATCGAATCACAAAATTTGGGTTAAAATGCACAAAAAAAGGATACATTCGTGAACCCCAACACGATTTATAGTAAAATCAAAAATAAAAAGAGACAAATAAAAAATCGATAGCTTGATTGATTGTCTCAAATCAGGAGATCACACACAGAGAAGAAGTTGTTAATGGTGGAGAGTAAGAGATGAGATCTGCTATTACAGAAGAAGTCGTTAATGGTAAACTGTAAAGAGACGAGATCTGTCGTCTGCCATTAGAGCTTTTTCATTTTTTTTAGTTGTGAGGAAAATACGAGAGAGAGTGAGGGAAGGGATCTTTGCGATAAGGGAAAGATGAAAAAGACAAGAAGGGATCTTTGTGATAGTCGATTGTTTAGGCGAGGCACTTGCAGGAGATGAAGATGAGAGAGATGAGAAGGGATCATAATAGTCGATCTTTTTCACTTTCGATTTCTAGGTTATATTTTAGTTGGAATTCAATTAAAGGTGGGGGTATTTAGGTAATTTTATATGAACCATTTTTCGATAATTGGCTTCGCAAAAAAGTCTTACGAAGAAGCGGGCATGGGGCGACTAAAAAAAGAGCTAATTTTTGGCTTCAATTAAAATCTGTGGGAGCTAAAAAAGCCTAAACAAACAGTGTTCATCTAGCTTTTTAGGCTTAAAAGCAAATAAAAAATAAAAAAAGTTGGCTTTAAAAGTCCAAATGAATAAAGGGTTGCCTTGATCGTGCAATTATTAGAGGAATTCAATTTAAAAAGGTCAAACCTATTGGAGTTTACGAAAGGGAAGTTAGATTAATAGGCCGAACCTTTTAGTGTGAATCAAAAGGAAGGATGGACTTAAATGCAGAACCCCTTGGTGTCATGCTATTAAGAGGGCGGAGTAGAAGGTTGAACCTCTTGATATTGCCTTAATAGGAGGGATGGAATAATGAGGCCGATCCTTGGTGTTAGTTGTTTTGGGCATCCATGTGGACCCAACCCATGTTATTCACGTATTAGGACTCCCTTTTAGAGTGAGAGTCCTAATAAGGTTGAGTCCTTATTATAATAAGAGATTGCAGCCCTTTTTTTTTATTTTATTCTTTTATAAATAGAAGAGGGGGGATGTGAAAATAGAATAATAACAAAAAATTAGATTCTCTCAAGAACAAAATCTTCTTCTCTCTAAGTTGCAGTTTTCTGGGTTTCTATCGAGAGGACTCTAGGGTTTAAGGCGTGGAAACATCGACAACTCTAGTAGCGTCAACGTGACTGTATTTTGGACTTTCGATCTCCAGCGATCGACTCAACGTGACGCGAAACAAGGTTTGGATCTCCGTTGTGAATAAGAAGGTACGCTCCCTACATTTTTCCCAACATTGGCATCAGAGTAGGGTTCGTAGAATTTCGTCGAGTCCCGCATGGTAGCATGAAGATTTTTATGGGAAACAGTTCTAGTGAAGACGTAGTAGGAGTGGGAACATACCAACTACGGATACACACAGGACGCACATTGTTACTCCACGATATTCTTTATGCCCCAGGAGTTCAACGTAGTTTGCTTTCAATTTCATCGCTATTAGATTTAGGTTTTGATTTCCATTTTTCGTTAAAAATAGTTAGCATTTCTTTGGATTCAGTTGTTTATGGATACACTTTTAATTCAAATGGTTTGTTTAAATTAGATATTATTTTTAGTAATTTAAACCCTATTGCTTATTCAATTTCCAATGATGTTGTTTCTGATTATGTGAACTGGCATGCTAGATTAGGCCATATTGGGTAAGATAGGATGAAAAGATTAGTGAAGGATGGATTATTAGGTTCACTTTCTAAAGTCGATCTTCCAGTCTGTGAACACTGTCTAACTGGAAAGTCGAGTAGGAAACCATTTGGTAAGGCAGTACGTGCATCAATTCCTTAGAGTTAATCCATTCTAACATCTACGGATTACTTAATGTGAGGGTACGCCATGGAGTGACCTATTTCATCACATTTATTGATGATTATTCGTGATTTGGATATGTTTATTTGATTTCACATAAATCTAAAGCATCAGATTGTTTTAAGAAATTTATGTTGGAAGTTGAAAATCAGTTAGAGAGAAAAATTAAAACTCTCAGAACTGATCGAGGACGTGAATATTTATCAGAAACTATGAAAAGGCTCTGTGAAGAAAAAAGTATCCGTAGGCAATTAACAATTTTTTCTACTCCGCAACAAAACAGCGTAGCAGAAAGAAGGAATAGAGCCCTTTTAGATATGGTGAAATCGATGATGGCACAAGCAAACCTTATCATTTCTTTCTGAGGAGATGCTCTTTTGACTGCAACCTACATCCTCAATAGGGTACCCTCCAAATCTATTACATCCACCCCTTATGAGTTATAGATAGGTAGAAAAACCGATTTGGGTCATTTACGTCCATGGGGATCATCTGGTTTTGTTCATATTCATTCCCATCAGGTTGGAAAGTTAGACATGAGAGTTAAGAAATGCACGTTTATAAGATATTCTGAGCATTCTAGGGCTTTGTGTTTATATATGAACGAGACAATGGTGGACTAATAGAGATTGAGTCGCGAGATGTAGATTTCATTGAGAATGATTTTCCAAACAGAAAGAAAACTCAGACATCACATGAGTTCTATGAATTGATACAACTAACTCCGAAATCAAAAGAGGAACCTTCACCTATCCTCGACGAGGGTGAAGTAACTAAACCTTCTGATGATCCGATGATCGTCGAGGATAGTGGGAGTGTACCAATTAGTGGGAGTGTACCACTAGATATTTTTTATGATGATCTTGAGCTACGTAGGAGTAAACGTGGACCAATACCCCGTTGTCGATTTGAGATTGAAAGGGAATCATTCATGTCTGCTCTACTTGATGAAGAACCTAGGAATTACTAGGAGGCATTGTCATCATCTACTTCTAAATAATGGATGACTGCTATGCAAAATGAAATTAGTTCTATGATGAAGAACCAAGTTTGGGAACTTATTGATCTTCTGCCTAAACGCAAGACTGTTAGAAATAAATGGATTCTAAAAGTCAAGCGAAAGGCTAATGGAACTATTGATAAGTATAAAGCCCGTCTGGTTGCGAAAGGATATACCCAAATAGAGGGTATTGACTATGATGAGACTTTCTCACTAGTAGTAAGGCTCACATCTATTCGTCTCATTTTAACCATTGTCGCATATTTAGACTTAGAATTTTCCAAATGGACGTTAAAACAACATTTCTTAATGGAGATTTGGATGAGGAGATCTATATCGATCAACCTGTAGGCTTCAAAATAGAAGGACATGAGTACAAAGTTTGCAAGCTTAAAAATTCTATCTATGGTTTGAAACAATCATCCAGGCAATGGTATTTTCGTTTTCATCGAGTCATTACTACAAATGGATTTACGATGATGGAAGAGGACCATTGTGTGTATGTTAAACGGAGTAGAAAGAGTTTCTTAATATTATTTATATATGTTGATGACATTTTGCTGGCTGGAAATGATATAGAGTTAATTGTCGCCACTCAGAAGTGGTTATCCTCAAATTTTGAAATGAAGGATATGGGTGAAACGAATTTTGTACTTGGAATTAAGATCACTCGTGATCGCTCTAAGAGACTTCTTTGTTTATCTCAGGAGACTTACATTAATAGAGTACGTGAGCATTTCTGTATGCAAAATTGTAAACCCATAGAGACTCCAGTCCAGAAGAGACATTCTTTACATTTTAGTCTTTGCCCTATAACAGATGCAGAGAAGGATAAGATGGCACAAGTGCCCTATGCAAATGCAATTGGGAGTCTGATGTATGCTATGATGTGTACTCGACCGGATATTTGTTTTGCAGTAGGATTGGTCGATCGCTATCAAAGTAATCCAGGAACTGCTCATTGGAAGGTAGTAAAGAGAATTTTTTGATACTTGCGTGAGACTGTAGACTATTCACTTTGTTACTAGGGAGCAGATTTGCGATTACAGGGCTATAGTGATGCGGATTGGGTTAATGATATAGATGAGCGTAGATCTACTTTAGGTTATGCATTCTTGCTAGGAGGTGGTGCTATTTCTTGGTCTAGCAAGAAATAGTCTTGTCTTGCATTATCCATGATGGAATCAGAATATATTGCATGTAGTGCTACGGTTCAAAAAGCCGTGTGGTTAAGAAGGTTCCTTATTCAACTCAGTATAGTGCATAGTGCCTCACATCCTGTATCATTGTATTGTGATAGCATGACAACACTAGCATATGCCAAGGATCCTAAATACCACGAAAAATGGAAGCACATCGACATTCGCTATCACTTCATTCGATGTATGGTTGCACAAGAGGAGGTGGTCTTATCACATATTACTTCAGGTCAAATGGTAGTAGATCCTCTGACTAAACCTATTTCACGAGACATTTATCATACTCATGTTAGGAGTTTGGGACTTCGTAAGTTTTGATTTGTGATTGTAATAGACTTCTTGTGTTTAATGGATATTTCTTTTTATATATAGATTTTTTGTTCCTTCCATTCGATTATCATCATCATTATATTGTATTCTTTTTGGATTATCTTATACCCACACATTTTTCTTCTATATTTTTTGAACATGAACTTGTTTTTTCATCATCGGGCTAAGGTCATTCACTCACACAATGATTGTCCTGGCGCATAGATTGCGAGCAGGAAGGTATTATTTAGACAATTAAACCTTAAGGGTTGAACCAATTTATAAGGTGCAACGATTGCGAGCTTAATAATTGTATTATTGTCACCTTGAATATTGTCGAGATGAGATTCATAGGAATCAATTATGATTCATAGACTTGTAGAATCATAAAGCTTGGAAAAGTCGGATGTGAAATCTAATCAGTTGTTTTGGTAAGCAGTTGGATTGGGAAGTTCAAATTAAGCGCTTATAGTGTTACTAGACTTAGATCTACATGGTGTTGAGGTTGACGAACTCTTAAGGAGCTCCACCATGGCATTTAAGTCATACTACTTGTGTTTTTTTATTTTTTGACCTTTATTATTACATATACGAGTAAGTGAATGATTCCCTGTTTCCTTACTATGTGAGTATTTTGAATAATTAGGTAATTATTATGCCCTTGGTGACTTATGACTATGTTGTAAAGTAGAGATTAATGTTTACTAACTCTAGCATGTTACCTATGACTAGGATTGATAAGGTCTAATGGAACATGACTGAGAAAGTAACTTAATCAAAACTAAGCAACATGAGGGCTTGAGGAAGATTATTTGGCATCACATTCTTATGATAGATTGTACACAATGACTGGAGCTTGTATCGGCACTGATAATTTTACTTTCAAATTTTTTAAAGTATATTATTGTATATTCAACAAAATATATAATTTTACAAATTATTTTGTTTTTTGAAAGAAAGCTCATGCATTGTGTACATGGTTGATCATTGTTCTGAGCTTAGGCTCATGAGGGTTTGAAAAATGTTCAATCCAATGTGGTCAAATAAGTCTGGGACATATGTGAGTTATAGAAGATGAGATGTGTTTTGTCAGTTAGATAGAAACTTGGCATCATGCTCTCTTCGGAAGTCAAACTCCCATTGATCGCACACCTTATTCCCTTGTATGAAGAAAATACATGCATAATTTGAGATGAGGAGATGATTATTGAGTCCCACCATGAACTAGTGGGAGATGTTAGTTGTTTTGGGCGTCCATGTGGACCCAACCCATGTTATTCACGTATTAGGACTCCCTTTTGGAGTGAGAGTCCTAATAAGATTGAGTCCTTATTATAATAAGAGACTGCAACCCTTTTCTTTTATTTTATTCTTCTATAAATAAAAGAGGGGGGACGTGAAAACAAAATAATAAGAAAAAACACAACAGAAAATCAGATTCTCTCAAGAACAAAATCTTCTTCTCTCTAAGTTGCAGTTTTCTGGATTTCTATAGAGAGGACTCTAAGGTTTAAGGCATGGAAACATCGACAGTTCTAGTAGCGTCAACGTGATGGTATTTTGAGCTTCCGATCTTCGGTGATCGACTCAACGTGACGCGAAACAAGGTTTGGATCTCCGCTGTGAACAAGAAGGTACGCTCCCTATATTTTTCCCAACACTTGGTGTTATGCTATTAAGAGGGACGGACAAGAAGTTTGAACCACTTGATATTGCATTAATAGGAAGGACGAAATCATGAGACTGAACCCATGGTGTTATCTTATTTGGAGATATGGATTAGTGAGGTCAAACCTCTTTGGTGTTAGCTTATTTGGAGGGATGGACTAGTGAGGCCGAACCTCTTTGGTGTTGCTTTATTTGGAGGGACAGACTAGAGAGGCTAGACCTCTTTGATGTTGCCTTATTAGGAGAGACGGATTAGTGAGGTCAAACCTCTTTAGTGTATTAGATAGGTGGTTCAGCCAATATTGTGCATACCCTTTCTTGCCTATTTTGGATCAGATTTGATTTGTTAATATTTGATTACCTTGATAATGTGATTTTGTTAATCCCTAGGAAAGTATATTCTTTGTTCTTATAGGGCACATGTTAACAAAACACTTCTTCAATAGGGTTTGATTTGTTAAATTATACTTTTCAAAAGAATGAAAAAACTAGAGATTGGAAATGTAAGATCCAATTGAGAAATATATGACTGTGTGATTGTACATGGAAAATGAGTATAAATAAAATTTTGCTTGCAAAATACTATTTGCCGGTTTGTGGTTAAACCTTTTTTCTATGAAAATCATTTTTCCACACAAGGTGGCTCTTAATTTTGGCATCTCATGAAAATGATTTTCCCATCTTCTAAGGATTTCATTTTTTTTCATGAAATATTTTCTCTGAAGTTATACTGAAATTATTAAACTAAAATTGTAGTGTTTTTCCCTTCTTAAAATCGTTAGTGAGCGCATGGGGCCCCATTATTGTGAAATAAAGATTTTACCCTTAAAAGCTTTTTCAGCTCTCATTCCTAAATTAATTTTTATCATTTTTCACCTTCTCTGAACCCTAGCAGGTTGTTGGCATCAACTTTCTCATATTTGCATCTTCAAATCCAATGATAAGGAGTCATTTCCCCTCCAACGATAGTGTCAAATATAAACCTAGATGGATCACACAGGATTAAAGTAGTTATTATGAGATCACTAGATAAACTACGTAAGCAATCGTCTCAATATTGAAATAACCTCTATTTGATTTTTTTTTTTTTCGTTAGTAGAATATACTTAATTAATAATCTTTTTTCTAAAGAAAGAATCACTTTTATTGTGGACACAGCTGCGATTATTTATGTGTTTATCAGCTTGGAAAATGTTGTCCTGGTTATGTTGCTTTCGTGTATAGAAAAGCTCATTTCAGTATAAAAATGATGCTCTAAATATTTCTAACTTAAATTTTGCATTTTGTTTTTTTTGTTGAAATCGTAACTTTTATTTGATTCTATTGAGATATAAACATTATTGATGACTTTCTTTTGCTTTAGATAATTTATTTTGGAGTTTCAATTAGGCAAATGACAATTTTGGTGGGAGGAGCCAGGATTTTTCCCATGTGAAGACAACTGAGAGCAGAAAAAATTTTATGGGAGTAATGATTACCAATGCTTTTATCCACTGCTGATATCTACTGTTGCAATAGCTCATTATTCTAGACTTTGAAAATGAATCATGATAATCTGACCATTCGATGTGGCAATTGACTATCTGATGTGACAAGAACTGTAGATTTTTGGACTCCTTGGGATACACAGATCCATCAAAATACATTTTTTTATAAGGAACTGCAGTCATGTATCCCGAGGAGCACAGATCTATAATTCTCAAAGTTGCCATGTCAGAGTAGTCAATTGAATTGCCACATAAGTGAGGTAATCACATTATCACAATTCTTTAAAAATTCCTGTAAAACTCACCCTGATTGATAGGAAGTTAAATCGAAATTTTGTTGCTGGATTCTTAGCTGTGAGAATGTCTTTAATTTTAATTTCCTTTTTGAATAACAAGGGTGTCCGGATTTGTAGGTCAGCATACTTTTTAGAGTTAAAGTAACATTGAAATGTCCATCAATTCTATCATACCAATGTGGTGGTGCACACGTAATCATAGATGCTTTTATTTTGTATATCAACGAAATGCACCTAGGACCATATGTGCACCACCACATTAGAATGTACAATTGATGTATATTTAATGTTACGTCAGCATTCTCCTACTTTTAATTTTTCTAATGAAAAGGGTGTGGGGCTTGTAGCACCCTCACATCTCACCCAATTCACTGGTCTCATGGCACATCATATATTGTCCAAATACCCGAGAGAAGGGCAAAACAGTAAAAACACCTAAATAAAAAGTAAGATTGACTAATTAAATCAAAATTAAAACCTGTAATCCATGAGGATGCAGGGAATCTTGGAAAAATTAGTCCCTCAAAAGAAAGTCTTTCATAGTCATATAAAACACCTGTTAGTTGTTTTGAAAATTTGAAACCAAAAGCACGCATGCTGCATAACAGTTGTGGTCAAAGCTCATATAGAGGAGAATGTTTCACGTGTTGTATGAAGTGGCGGCTTGTCACCAAAGGTATAAAGGAGTACAATTAGTCTATTCTGAAACCTCTAACACCATCAAAAGTGATTTAAAAATTAATGGTCCATGATTCTTTAACTGTAAATCATTTTTAATGGGATTTGAAGTTTCAAAAAGGACTGATTTTTTGTGAGGATGATCTTTACGATGCGGAGATCACGCTCACAAAAAACCAGTCCATTCCAAAACTTCTAACTTATATAGGACAAAATGTTAGTCTCCCAACGATGGTTTTTTTGTTGGCTGACAAACCTGTTCAACATCAAAAGTCTTAACCAAAATTTTGTCTTATATGGGCTAAATTTTTTTTGGAATGAGCTGATATTTTGGGAGGAGAATCTTTATAGTGAGGAGATCATCCTCATAAAAACTCAGTTCATTCCAAAACTTCTAGTACCATGAAAAATGGTAACAAACTAATGGTTAAAATTTGACGATCCGCGTATGCATGTATATCTAACGATAATTCTAACAATCAGATCTGTCACTATCACCTGAATTATGAATGCTTTTTACCCTTAGAAAAATAAATTTATATTTCGTGTGCTGAATATGGAACTATTCCTTTCGATACACTATTCATTTTAATTCCCATGACTTGTTTTCAGGTGAGAAGATCACTTTTATAATCAGCCATCTCGCTACTGAAAAATCAAGGATATTTTTCATTAAAATTATCTGTAATCTTGCTTTTAATTTATGAGTGAGATCATTACTTTTTTATTAATGAGATTGTCACTTTAAAATCAAGGATATTTGTCTTTAAAATTACTTACGATCTCACTGATAATTTATCATTGAGATTTCACTTTTTATCAGCAAGATCATTACTTTAAATTAGAACACCTACATGCGATCTCACTGGAAAACATGTTTTGGGAATTAAAATGAACAGTGTGCCCGAATCAAAATTTTTGAAAAAGTTTCCAAGTTTTTTGGAATTTTCTATTTTATCTAATATTATTTATAATGGCATCTCATTTCAATAAATATTTGCAATAGGACCATGACCATCCATTGATTTACTTAGAGTACATGTGTTTTAACTCCTCCTTAGATAACATCAAATTGAACCACCATTTTTTCATAGAGACTTCGTGCCCTATTTGATTTGAATGAAAATACAATAGAAGGTTGGACTGTCAATTCGGTCCATTTTTACTTAAAAAACACTACTAAGTCATCAATCATGTTTGGAGGCAAGGCAATGCGACTTCAGATGCCCTTGCTAATGCAGCAGTACAGTCTTTAGCATCCCAAATTTTTGAAAGTTCTGTTAACCTCCCATTGATAGTCAAAAGCTGTTATTTGGATGATCTTCTCTCGCTTTTGACAATTTGGATTGTAAACCAAAGGGCTTGCCCTTGCTGTACATTCTTTAATTAATTCAATTCTTGTTTGCTTAGTAAAAAAATGTCCATACGAGTCTGAATTCGTTATTAACAAACAAGCTCAATAACATGTTAAATTAACAAAGTGGCCAACACAACGTGAAAAAAGCCCAAATTTGACGGCCTTGGGCCATCAAATTTCATAAAATTCGATGGACCAACAGTCGAATTGACATCGAATTTTTCATTGGCAATTTTTTTTTTTCGATGGGCTGAAACTGTCAAATTAATGAAGGATGGGAGAAATTGGACAGCTCTAAGCCGTCAAATTTGGGAACATCAAGAATTTCGACAGTCCTAGACCGTCATAATTCAATTTCTATAATTCGTGGGCCTTGGCCCCATCAATTTTTTCTGTCGAATTTTCCAGTTTTCATGTAGTGCAAGTGCATATCGAGATTCATTTCTTATTTTAAAGTAATCAATTTTTAGTATACAATATTTTTATTCTAACCCACCCTATGGTCATTTGACATAGAAAAAGAAATTTGAGAACCTTAGAGCTTGTTTGATTGCATGGATAATATTACCTCGTAAGGTAAATCCTTTGCCATTGTTTGAACACATCATTGAGAATATCATGAAAAAAATTTAGATTTGAGAGCTCCATAGCCGTCCAATTCCAAAACCTTTGATCAAGTATTCAAGTATATATATAATTAGATATGAGTTTTCCATGTAATTTAGAGGGTTCTAGTGTTGGATTGCCAAATGATCCTTACTAACTAACGTGGTAAGATTCTAAGTCTTATTAAGGTTCCTTGATTTCAAAAAGATTACAGAGTTCACAATCCAACACCACATCCCTTTAGATTTCTTGAAAAACTCCAATCCAAAAACAATTTAGAATTTTTTTTTTCTTTAAATTTGGTCTTGATCCTAGGTTTTGAAATGGACAACTATTGAGCTCCCACCAAACTCCCAAATTTTAATGGTGAACAATAACCCTTTTATGTTTTTTCTTCTTCTAAAGTTCATAGAATTTTGTCTAGATCTACAACAATCCTGTGGCATCGGATCATGGTTTTGGATGCTACAAGGTGAGCTCAACAACCTTACCATATCTACAACGTAAAACAATCGATCATGTTTTTTGATGTCACAAGTTAATCCAAGGACCTTTAGTAAGGGTGAAAATTCCAACTAACTTAGTAAGGCTAGTCACAAGCACTTATCATATGAGAAACATTTTCCTTACTAATTTAGTAAAGATTTTAAGGCCCCGTTTAATTCAGCTGCTTGAATCTGCTGTCAGAAGCTGAAATACAGAAAAGCTTGTTTGCTAGAGCTTTGTAAAAATGCTGTGCTGTTGACCAGAATCTGATAATTACTGTTTGATACAGCTTCTAGAATCTACTGTATTAAGGTAAAATGACCAAAATACCTTTAAGGTTGATAGTACACATAAAATACATCAAAAATTACCAGAATACCCTTATAAATATAATAAAATTATATGAAAAAATTAAAAAAATAATTATTTTAATTTTAAAATGTTTATAATTCTTTAAAAAATTATAAAAAAATTTATAATTCTATAGAAATTTCGGCAGCATACCCTTTTAAAAATGGACATATGAAAATTTCTTGATAAACAAAATACCTGCATAATACGCAATGTTGATAATGCACTTAGAATGCATAAAAAATTAACAGAATACCCCTATAAATATATAATTACATTAATATATATATATATATATATATATATATATATATATAATTGATAAAAAAAAATTATTAAAAAAATTATTTTAATTTTAAAATGTTTATAATTCATTAAAAATTTATAAAAAAATTTATAATTCTATAGAAATTTCGACAGCATCCCCTTTTAAAAATGGACATATGAAATTTTCCTAAAAAACAAAATACCTGCATAGTACGCAATGTTGATAATGCACTTAGAATGCATAAAAAATTAACAGAATACCCCTATAAATATATAATTGATAAAAAAATTATAAAAAAAAATTATTTTAATTTTAAAATATTTATAATTCTTTAAAAATTTATAAAAAAATTTATAATTTTATAGAAATTTCAGTAGCATCCCCTTTTAAAAATTGACATATGAAATTTTCCTGATAAACAAAATACCTACATAGTACGCAACAAAATATCACATTACATCATATATACATAACACATCCACATTACATCGTATATACATAACATATCCATAGTACATCGTATATACATAACATATCCACAATACATCGTATATACATAACATATCCACATTACATCGTATAATCTCATTTACATCGTATGAAAATATATCAATGATTGCCAATAAAAATGGCATCAGCTATTGAATCCATATATATTTTCATTGTTTGTTGACTCTGACGACCTACTGATTAGGGAACTGGATACTCTTGATTAGTGTTACCCTCTTCTTCCTCTACCATTGATCCTTCTTCCTCGAATCGAGCAAATTCTTCATCGACAATTGCATGTTTTCTAATAAAATTATGCAATGACATGTAGGCAACAACAATGTTTCGTTGTTTGTCTAAATTATATAAACGCATCGTCTTCAAGATTGGCCATTTTGCCTTCAAAACCCCGAAGGTTCGTTCGATTACGTTCCGAAGTGAAGAATGTAAATGGTTGAATAATTCTTTTTGACCATTTACTCGTGATCTTCTGTAGTCTTGTAGATGGTATCGAACACCTCGATAAGGTGCGAGATAACCATCCATGAGTGGATATCCAGCATCTATCAGATAGTATTTACCTATTATTCAACCAAAAAAATTAATTTCTAAGATTAAATATAAACAAATATAATTGACAAATTTGTAGATATAGACCTGGTGGAGGATGTGAAAATTTTAAATTGGGATTATTCATTGTTTCAAGGAAGATACGTGAATCATTAGCTGACCCTTTCCAGTCAACCACCACATGAGTGAATAACATGTCAAACGAACATGTTGCCATTATATTTTATGTTAATCCCTTATGTCCTCGATATTTCACGTGTTCTGTTATTGGTACAAATGCACTTACGTGTGTTCCGTCTATCGCTCCAATACAATCCTACAAAATTTTAACTTATATTAATCTATAAACATTAATAAAACAAATATATTTAAAATATATATATATATATATATATATATATAAGAAATTACCTTAAAATAGGGCCAGAAACGAGGATTGTTACGGATGTGCGAAGAAACTTCATTGAGGTCGGGAGGTACAATTAAGGACATTGACAAGTTCACAATCGCCAAAAGAACTATGTTGAAATACTTACTAACCATTTCAAGTGAGTGAACGAAACGATTTGCAATTAGTCTTTGTCCTTGATTATGTCCTATTATCAATAGGAACATCGCTACTTGTTCTTGAATGATAAGATATCGTTGCATCTTCAATAGACCTCGCTCCTCCAAAATGGAACACAAATTGACAAATACGTGTCTTTCCATTCTAAACAGTGCGTGGCACTCCGTATTATCATCCAGTGTTTTTCACACAAAGTCAATCCCCTTGTACTGACAATTACTATGTTCCTCCCTATGTAAGAAATTCTTGTAATAAATTAAGGAACCTAAGACGACTCCTCTCGTGACTATATTTAAAACATTTGACTCAATAGCATTACTAGTATCACAATTTGAATCAATGGTATCAGTCGTATCATCTGAATCGATAGTATTTCTGGTATCAACATCTGAATCCATATGACCTGTTTATGAATCCATATTAGTGGTATATACACTAAACTTACAATACACAATATAGAAAACACAATTAAATGATATCCACCACATAAACTTACACTCATCAACCACAACATTAATCACAATATCCATCCAACCGAAAATAATATATCCATCTAACAGAAAATATAATATACATCTAACAGAAAATAATATATCCATCTTACAAAGTATATTGCACCATATTAGTACAAAAAGTAACCAAAGTATATTGCACTCTATAAGTGCATCATAAAATCAACATAAATATAAAAGTAACATGAAAAAAGTCTAAAACTCTTTCCCAGTCAGAAAATCAATCATCTCGCTCTCCAACCACTTAAGACGAATCTCTATTGATCGTAACCCACAAAAAATCTCTCTGAATTGCTTGTTCTTCATAAACATCTTTAACGTAAAATGATAAAGATCACTGTTGGGGATTACATCTGTTAGCTGGTCTAAGAGGTCGATTGACTCTTGAATACTGCCTTTTTTAATAGGAGTGAAATTGTTAGAAACAGATGGCTGGCTGTGAACTGCATCTACAAGCTTCTCCAATGACTGGCTAATTTGCATAGCAGTAGTCATCTTCTGCCTACGACCCTAAGATTGTAGAGTATCGTCACTTCTGTGTCGAACGGGGTCTGTGCGTGGAGGTACAGTAGGGGTAGCATCATCCTCAAACTCATCGGTATCATCAGGAGTAAAGTCTAGAGGTGTCTGAGATTCCGGGGGTTGGGTCTCTATGGCATCATCTAGATCATCTGTATCAAGATTCTCTTGCTGGGGTGTTGATGTAGATAGCATTATACCAGATGCAGGCAACCACATCCGGCTACCAGTAGCATATGTGCCTCCAAAAATGAAATCCAATTGCTTCACAAATTTCAGAGGCTTCGTTCGGAATATTGCATCTTTTGGATGATGCTTTAAAAAATAAAATTTTAAATTATATATAAAATAAAAAAATTAAAAGAAATAAAAAAAAAGTAACAAAAAAACTATACCTCTAACCACCCATCCCACCATTCCTCACTTACATCTAATATGCCGTCTCAACATCATAAAAGACACCAGTATTTGTGCAAATTTTATTCCAACGTCCCCAAAGTCCTTTTTATCTATACCACTTATTTTTCATTTGTCCTCTATCATAGTAAATGCCAGTTCTTTTTTTAAACTCCTTAATTAAGGTTTCATATCCGATCTTGTCAAGTACTTTATGTGGTCTCCTCCCCTTTTTAACTAATTCAAATCATATTTCGACCCAAACTTCATGTTGTTTGGGTGTCCATTCTACTTTCACACCCTTTGAATTGTTATCTTCCATCTGCCAATGGTAATAATAAGAGTAGTGCATGAAATGAAACATGTCATATTCCACTTCACCTTCATCATCAGTCCTTCGTAAAAATTTTAATTGATGTGTGTAAGTTAAAGAAAAACACACATATATTTATGAAAACATTAAATACAATCAAGAGATTGAATCAGAACTTAAAAACCAAATCCATGAACCGATGTATTAGTTATATAAATTCTTGCAAAAAGACTCGGGTCCCCATCATTCTGAGTAATAACTGAAGACACCATGTAAGATAATTATAGTTAATAACATATCAATGGTCAAAGCATGATTCCAAAA
Source organism: Akebia trifoliata (assembly GCF_017979445.1). NCBI lineage: Eukaryota > Viridiplantae > Streptophyta > Magnoliopsida > Ranunculales > Lardizabalaceae > Akebia > Akebia trifoliata. The sequence continues at coordinate 21,141,971 of NC_141381.1, forward strand.
TCATGATATTCGAAGTTATTACTGAAATGCATTAAGAATAAAATCACAGAGATGCCCAAATTAGGACATCTATATCAATGACTACCTTGACCTGCTAAATAAGAGAAAAATCCTAAAAGACTATTATTAGAAATACAACATGAATCCTATTAACATGAGATAGAGCTTGATCGATAAACTTTATTATAAAATCAATTTTAGAAGATTAATAAATCTCACAAAACAAATAGAAAACAAAAAACTATTATTTATTTTAGAAATATCTATATTTTATAACTTTTTGAAGGAAATAGAACTTCTACAATACCAAGAACATAACCAAATACTTCAATTTTCCAAAAAGCAGGAGAAAAAAATATCCCAAAAAAAAAAATTCAGAAAAAAACCCAAATAAAAACTCCCTTACTTCAACATATAAAAACTCCTATATTCTTAGAATCTGCAAGTTCCCACAAATACCCATATTTATTTATGGGGAAATGTTCAGCAACAAACATTTTGGCAAAACATTTTTCAAAACATGGGTTAGAGATTTTGGAATGGGCTAATTTTTGGTGAGGATGATCTCTACGGTGAGGAGATCATCATCACCAAAAATCAGCCCATTCCAAAACTTCTAACCCCATCAAAAATGGTTTACAAAAAATGAACGGTCCACGATTTTTCAACTTGTAAATTGGGGCTAGAAGTTTTGGAATGGGCTGATTTTTGGTGAGGATGATCTCCTCACCGTAGAGATCATCCTCACCAAAAATCAGCCCATTCCAAAACCTCTAACCCATGTTTTGAAAAATGTTTTGCCAAATGTTTGTCAAAATGTTTGTTGCTGAACGGGACCCTTATTTATGATGGGATCTCTAAAAAATCAGAACAAAATATACCTGAAAATAGAAAAGCATCTGCCCAATCATTTATCCCTAAAAACAAGTGTATATCCCCAATTTCAAACGAAACATAATATTAAACCACCTCAGATGGATCGAAACAACGTGCAAACAACACATACACGTAAAGTAACAGATGAAATAGAAATAAATTAATAAACAGAAAAAGTCTCCAGATTCCATGGGAAGAATATTATTATAGATTAAATCACAAGCACATGACCATGAACTTTACTCATCTGAGATTCAGGATTAAAAAATTTCAATAAAAATTTCAAATTGATTCATAAACAAATATAAAAAAAAATTTCAAAATTCACTAAATTAACACGAAATGTCGTTACTTGTTAAAATGCAAACCTAAAAATCTGAAATTTAAAAATAATAATTAAAAAATAAATAAATATAGAGAAGAACTGTTACTGGAAATTAATACCCTAGAAAAAATAGGTGAAGTACCTGGAGATTCACCAGAGACGTATGTATATCGAAGGTTGATGGATGGATTCGATTTCACTTTTCAAAGAGAGAGAGAGAGAGTTTTGATCTGTTGTTCGAGGTATTTTCGAGAAGAAGAGATGAAGAGAAGAACAGATTTGTGATCTGTTGAGTAAAAATCGGGCTACTGTGTGTGGTTCTTCAACAGAGAAGAAAATGAGAGAAGAAGAGAGGTGTGACCGAAGAACAACCGCGTGTTGTCGAGAAGAAGAGATAGAGACGGAGAACGGATGTGATCTGTCGAGTTGCTGTGTGGTTCAGTCGCAGAGAAGGGAAGAAGAGAAGGGAAGAAGAAGGGTGTTTTGGTCTTTCAAGCTGAGCAGTTTTTCGACGTCAGATTCACCCGCAAACGCGATTGTAAAAAGCCCCTTTCAGCGGCTTATGTTATCTACGTTCCAAAACGCAATTTGTTAACGCGATTTTTATTACCGAACGGTAATTTTGGAGTGAGTCGCAGATTTTTGAAGCAAAAGCGGAAAATCGCGCTTAAAAAAGCGGAAACAAACACCGGCTAATCCTTTTTAAGGGTCGTTTTGCTCAAATGGATTACCACATTAGCAATCCAACGCTACAACCCTCAAAATCTCATCGAAAAGCTAAGATAAAAAAAAAAAGTAAAAAAACAAATGTTTTGGGCTTGATCCAATGTTTTGAAAGTGTACAGCTACCGAACTTCAACCTAACCCCAAAATTTAGAATTAAAATTCAACTGTGAAAAATAACCTTTTTTGAATTTTTTTTCTAAGTTCATAGAAAATATTCGACAACCTTGAAGCTTCAGTTCTTGTTTTGATGATGGGTCCCGTTCGCACCAACATTTATGCCAACATTTTAGCCAACCATTTTTGTCCTACATGGGTTAGAAGTTTTGGAATGGGCTGATTTTTGGTGAGGATGATCTCCTCGGTGTAGAGATCATCCTCACCAAAACTCAGCCCATTCCAAAACTTCTAGCCCCATGTTTACAAGTTGAAAAATCGTGGACCGTCCATTTTTTGTAAACCATTTTTGATGGGGTTAGAAGTTTTGGAATGGGCTGATTTTTGGTGATGATGATCTCCTCACCGTAGAGATCATCCTCAAAAAATCAGCCCATTCCAAAACTTCTAACCCATGTTTTGAAAAATGTTATGCCAAAATGTTTGGTGCTGAACATTTCCCTTTGATGATACACTGTGGGCCCAAGGATCCTTATTGAAGGTGAAATCCTTACTAACTTAGTAAAACTAGTCGGACTCTTATTATAACAACCACCAACAACTCAACAAAAATTAACGTATTTATTACAACAAGTAATGTGTAAATTACACAGTGAAAGCTGTGACAAATCATTTTCCTGGGGGGGAGTGTAAGTAAAGATCTTTTGCTGGTGAGTGCAAATCATTTGCTCGAGGAAAATCTTTTTCTTTACATTTTCCAACTTAGGGTATGTTTAATTGCTTAGAAAGTGATTTTCCATGAAATTTGAAATCCAAGAAAAAATAGTGATGGAAAATAGATAGGGTTGGAAAATCAAATTCCATTGTTTGATTTTACTTGGATAAAATCATGGGGAAAATATCTAAAGAAGAAGAAGAGAAGGAGGAGAAAGAAGATGAGAGGAGAGGGAGAAGCTTGGGACGGAGAATAAGAGACTTGGGACGGACGGAGGATAAGGACGAGAAGGAAGAAGAAGAAGAGGGAGAGTGAGTGAGAGAGAGAAGAGTGATTGGTGACAGAGATGGCAATGGTGCGGTAACAACGGTGATGGACAGAGTAAATGTGTGATAGTGGCTATAGAGGTGGAAATGATGGAGAAGAAGAAGATTTGGAGTTAGGATTTTAATTTTGTAAGGAAACTATGTGTGGATTTGTGGGACTTTTAGAAGATGGTGAAAAATCATTTTCCATGTAAAACTGAAATCAAATACATGAAAATGTCATTTTCCATGGAAAATGGATTTTCACCCTATTTTTCTTGTGCAATCAAACATACCCTTACTTTGTTATCAAACACCGGAAAATAAGGATTTTTCTTGACAAATGATCAGCAGCAGGATTTGTTATGCAATTTAAACACACTCGTAGTATTTACTTGTGGAAACGTTAACATGCGATAAACATGTTTTTGTTTTGGGAAGGGAAGACATTTGAGAGAGAGAGAGATTTGTATTACTTTTAACAGCTAAATAGGCTAACGTACCAGGAGTTGTAGACTGCTATATTTGGAATGGTTGGACCAAAAGAATTATGTTGAAAGACTAAATGCACAACTTTAAAAAGGTTTAACTTCATTTTCACATATTGGAATAATTATTAGCAACACTGATGGCAAATACCTATGTTTTGAAAATATGAACCAAACAGTCCCTTCAAAAAAAAAAAAAAAAAAAAAAAAATATATATATATATATATATAATATATATATATATAGGGGACGGTTCAGCAGCCCTAAAGTTTTGTCAAGTTTGGTGCCAAACATTTTTCAAAATATTGGTTATAAGCTTTGGAATGAGCTGATTTTTTGTGAGGATGATCTCTATGATAAGGAGATCATCCTTACCAAAAATCAGCCTATTCCAAAACTTTTAACCACATCAAAAGCGATTTACAAAAATTTGACGGTCCACGATTCTTCAACTTGTAAACTAGGGTTAGAAGTTTCAAAATGAGCTGATTTTTTGTGAGGATGATCTCTTCACCGTAGAAATCATCCTCACAAAAAATCAGCCTATTCCAAAACTTCTAACCCCATCAAAAGTGATTTACAAAAAATGTTTGGCACCAAACTTGGCAAACTGCAGGGCTGCCGAACCGCTCCCATATATATATATGTGAGGATGATCTCTACGGTGAAGAGGTCATCCTCTCCAAAAATCAGCTCATTTTGAAATTTCTAACCCTAGTTTACAAATTGAAGAATCGTGGACCGTCCAATTTTTGTAAATTACTTTTGATACGGTTAAAAGTTTTGGAATGAGATCATCCTCACAAAAAATCAGCTCATTCCAAAACTTCTCAACCATGTTTTAAAAAATGTTTGGCATAATGTTTAGCAAACTTTAGGGCTACTGAACCGCTCCCAATATATATAGGGTCTCGTTCGGCACCCAACAATTTGCTCAACATTTTGCCCAACATGTTTTGTCCTACATGGGCTAGAAGTTTTGGAATGGGCTGATTTTTGGTGAGGATGATCTGTTTAGTGAGGAGATCATCCTCACCAAAAATCAGCCCATTCCAAATCTTCTAACCCCTTCACAAATGGTTTACAAAAAAATAGATGGTCCACGATTTTTCAACTTGTAAACATGGGGTTAGAAATTTTTTGGTGAGGATGATCTTTTAATCGTAGAGATCATCCTCACCAAAAATCAGCCCATTCCAAAACTTCAAACCCATGTAAGATAAAACATATTGGGCAAATTGTTGATTTCCTCACCAAAACATACATACATATATATATGGGTCCCGTTATTTGGCCAACAGTTTGGCAAACATTTTGGCAAACACTTTTTCAAAACATGGGTTAGAGGTCTTGGAATGGGCTGGTTTTTGGTGAGGATGATCTCTACGGTGAGGAGATCATCCTCACCAAAAATCAGCTCATTCCAAAACTTCTAGCCCCCGTTTACAAGTTGAAAAATCGTGAACCGTCCATTTTTTGTAAACCATTTTTGATGGGGTTAGAAGTTTTTGAATGGGCTGATTTTTGGTGATGATGATCTCATCACCGTAGAGATCATCCTCACCAAAAATCAGCCCATTCCAAGACCTCTAACCCATGTTTTGAAAAATGTGTTTGCCAAAATGTTTGCCAAACTGTTGGCCAAATAACGCTATCCTATATATATATATATATATATAGGGAAATGTTCAGCACCCTATCGTTTACTCAACAATTTGCCCAACATGTTTTGTCTTACATGGGTTAGAAGTTTTACAATGGGCTGATTTTTGGTGAGGATGATCTCTACGGTTAGAAGATCATCCTTACCAAAAGAGATCATCCTCACCAAAAATCAACCAATTCCAAAACTTCTAACCCCACGTTTATAAGTTGAAAAATCGTGGACCGTCCATTTTCTGCAAACCATTTGTGATGGGGTTAAAAGTTTTGGAATGGGCTAATTTTTGGTGAGGATGATCTCCTCACCATAGAGATCATCCTCACAAAAAATCAGCCCATTCCAAAACTTCTAACCCATGAAGGACAAAACATGTTAGGCAAATTGTTGGGTAAATGGTTGGGTGCCGAACGGGACTCACATATATATATATATATATATATATATATATATATATATTTACCCGTTCAGAACCAAACATTTTAGCCAACCATTTTTGTCCTACATGGGTCAAAAGTTTTGGAATGGGCTGATTTTTGGTGAGGATGATCTCCTCACCGTAGAGATCATCCTCACCATAAATCAGCCCATTCCAAAACTTTTGACCCATGTTTACAAGTTGAAAAATCGTGGACCATCCATTTTTTGTAAACCATTTTTTATGGGGTTAGAGTTTTTGGAATGGGCTGATTTTTGGTGATGATGATCTCCTCACCGTAGAGATCATCCTCAACAAAAATCAGCCCATTCCAAAACTTCTAACCCATGTTTTGAAAAATGTTTTGCCAAAATGTTTGGGGCTGAACATTTCCCATATATATATATATATATATATATATATATATATATGGGGGGGGGTTCATGGGACATGTGTAAAAACACATGTACAAACAATGGTTTTTCAAAATATAGGTTAAAGGTTTTGGATTGAGCTGATTTTTTGCGAAGATGATCACTATGATGAGAAGATCATCCTCACAAAAAATCGACGATCCACATTCTGTGGTGCCCCACCGAACACTAACACAAAATCCCATGTCAAAACTCAAGGTATTAGGTGGCACCTCAAAATTTCGGCATGGTCTCCTCTGTTTATGTTCTCATTCCAAGGCATTTAACCTGCACCTGATAAACGACATACAATCCTGCATATATATAGTGCGGAAGAAGAAATTTATATATATGATTATACAAATATTCCTCACTCTAACAAAAGTCCTAACACTCATAACAAAATCTATAATACTTTTGGACAAATCGACACCACTAGGGGTTATAACCCCAATACTCACCAAGTGATGAACTCTGACTGTCTATCTTACCCACCAGATGATTCTCACTCTCGCTCTATACCTGCCTCGCCAAGCTTCGGATCTAAAACTAAAAAAATAGAGAAGAAAAGGGTGAGTAACAATGGTTACCCAGTAGGGAAGCAAGCAATTTCTGTCAATAACCTCTCCTAACATTAACGAACAAACATACTGAATCATTTTAAAATATACAAAATTTTACAGAAGAAATTACGATGAACTGATACATATAGTCAAAGATGAGCAATTAAACATTTTAAAACTGATATTACATCAACCAACAGTACTTAGTATAGCATTTTCTTTTTATACAAATCTAATTTATCAAATGGGAACATTAAACTTACATTTCATTTTATATATTAAAATAAGGCAACATATACATAATGCACATGATGGAGTAGTGGAATTAGAGAGTTGGGATTCACGACTGGATCGCTCCCAGTCGAGACATGTGAAAGTGCCCTCGATCCGCGGGGTGCGCGGATCCACTTTTGACCCTTGAGGTTTGAGAGTCGCCACCTAGTTATTATGGTCTAGGAACCAAACTGACTCTAAAACGGATAATGAACTAAACTACTACAGAAAATCTGAATCCGGGGATCATGTTACGGGGTTGGAAAGTGTTAGGCACCAACCCCGCCCGGCCATTGCCGGTCTCTACTTATCCCAAATAAATCTACATCGCTAATGACAAACCTAGATTAAAAATAATAATAATAATAATAAAAAACTTACTTTCGATCTGCAAAAGTGTTATTCCCTCAGATCTGGTGAAAACGGCTCCTTGTACCGTATTCCTTACTTCGTTCTATCTCTGGATCTGATTTCTAATCTCCGAGGTAAGGTATATCCTTCTTGGATCTGGGTGCTTCGAATTTGTTGTGGATTTTTAGGATGTTTTTTAGAGGTTTTTGGGTATTTTTTAGGCTAAAATCGAAGCAGGAGTGTTAGGTAAGGAGTTGAGACTCCAAAATTATAGTTTTGGAGAGGATGTGGAGGCTTCTTCACCTACTTTTCCTAGGATTTTTTCTTTGATACGAAAATAGGGTGTGGAGGCTCCTATTTATAAAGTTTTTTAGGAGAATTAGGGTTTGATTAGGGTTTTGATTTAGGGTTTCAATTAGGGTTTAGACTTTGGTCTCATGAGATGGACTTAGTCTTTAGGGTTTTGACTTAGGGTTTTGACTTTAGTCTTATGAGATTGACTTGATTAGTTTAGATTAGGGTTTTGATTTAGGGTTTTGACTTTAGTCTTATGAGATTAACTTGATTAGTTTAGATTAGGGTTTTGATTTAGGGTTTTGACTTTAGTCTTATGAGATTGACTTTAATACTTGACTTTAGTCTTACTTAATTGACTTTAATTTTGACTTTAGTCTTATTTGATTGACTTTAATATCTTGAATTTAGTCTTACTTGATTGACTTTAAATTTTTGGAGAACCCCCCTCTATTATATCTTTGATTCTTTGGACCCTCAAATGGAGGGGTCCTTAGATAAATATCTTGCGAACCATCAACAATTTTTCTTGAAAGCCTGATTGATCAATATTTTGGTTTCAATTTTATAATTAATTTTATTAATGTTTCACTTTACATTATTTAATGATTTATTTATTAATTTCAAAAATTTTAATTGTTAAAATTGTGAAATTACCATTTTGCCCTTAGAGAGGATTTTTTACGTTTTAAGTCATTTTTCAATGTTTCAGGATGTTTTGGAATCAGTTTTTCGTAAGGAATTCAATGGGAATGTTGGTTTTTGTCATTTATGAAATTTTTTGTGTGAAATGGTTGTGAATTTTATGAGGGGTATTTTCGTAATTTTATCAAATTTTGTGAAAATTGGTGAAATGATTTATTTGGTTTCGATTTGTCATTTTGTGTATTTGAAAGGATTTTCCTAAGTGTAATGTAGGCTCTAATGTTGTTTTGATGTTAGGGGAATTTTGGTAATTTGGTCATTTTTAGTGATTTTTATCGTGAAGCTTCTTTTTGGTTTGCAGGATGATGATTTCTATGTTTCTTGGGTAGTATTTTCCTAGCGTAGCGTGGTTTCTAAAGTTTTGTCAGCTCGAGATACCTCATCCGAATTTCTGAAACACATCCGGTAACATAATAAAGCACTGGAATAAACATCCATCATTGGGAACCTTTGCGATCGGGTCGATGACTTGATTAATCAGGCAGATGCAAAAATGGGGTGTCTACAGATGCCCCTCTTTGGCAGAGGGTTGAAGCAAACTAGATAGCAAATCTATTTTGGTAGATAGTGCGATATCCGAATGCCAAAGCTAGTGACAGTTCATTTTGCAGCCTGATTTAGCAATTCGTCGGGGTATTCGGATCCTTGAGCGTAAAATTCTCCCCGAACTAGAAAAATGTCAGGTCCTTGAGCGTGAGCTCTCACTGGCAGTATCAGATCCTTGAATTTTAGAAAATTCTCCTTGACTGATGTAACAACTGTGCAAGTGTGTGGGCTCAAAATCTGAGATAGATTTCAGAGAGTTTGAGTTGGAAATGAGTCAAATCTGAACATGAAGTAAATATAAACTGAACATAAACTGAGCATAATTCCAAGAAAACCCTTAGTGGCATCTTAGCATAATTTCGAGAAAACCCTCGACGGTAATTGAGCATAGTTCCGAAAAAACCCTCGGCGGCATCTGAGCATAGTTCCAAGAAAACCCTTGGCGGCATCTGAGCATAATTCCGAGAAAACCCTCGGCAGCATCTGAGCATAATTCCAAGAAAACCCTTAGCGGCATCTGAGCATAGTTCCAAGAAAACCCTTGGCGGTATCTAAGCATAATTCCAAAAAAATCCTTGGCGGCATCTGAGCCTAGTTCCGAGAAAATCCTCGGCGGTAATTGAGCATAATTCCAAGAAAACCCTTGGCGGCATCTGAGCATAATTCCAAGAAAACCCTTGGCGGCATCTGAGCATAGTTCCGAGAAAACCCTCGGCGGCATTTGAGCATAATTCCAAGAAAACCCTTGGCGGCATCTGAGTATAGTTCCAAGAAAACCCTTGGCGGCATCTGAGCATAGTTCCGAGAAAACCCTCGGCGGCGTCTGAGCATAATTCCAAGAAAACCCTTGGCGGCATCTGAGCATAATTCTGAGAAAACCCTCGACGGTAACTGAGCATAATTCCAAGAAAACCCTTGGCGGCATCTGAGCATAATTCCAAGAAAACCCTTGACGGCATCTGAGCATAGTTCCGAGAAAATCCTCGGCGGCATCTGAGCATAATTCAAAGAAAACCCTTGGCGACATCTAAGCATAGTTCCGAGAAAACCCTCGGCGGCGTCTGAGCATAATTCCAAGAAAACCCTTGGCGGCATCTGAGCATAGTTCCAAGAAAACCCTTGGCGGCATCTGAGCATAGTTCCGAGAAAACCCTCGACGGCGTCTAAGCATAATTCTAAGAAAACCCTTGGCGGCATCTAAGCATAATTCCGAGAAAACCCTCGGCGGCATCTAAGCATAATTCCAAGAAAACCCTTGGCGGCATCTGAGCATAGTTCCGAGAAAACCCTCAGCGGCATCTGAGCATAGTTCCGAGAAAACCCTTGGCGGCATCTGAGCATAGTTCCGAGAAAACCCTCGGTGGCGTCTGAGCATAATTCTGAGAAAACCCTCAATGGTAACTGAGCATAATTCCAAGAAAACCCTTGGCGGCATCTGAGCATAGTTCCGAGAAAACCCTTGGCGGCATCTGAGCATAATTCCAAGAAAATCCTTGGCGGCATCTGAACATAGTTCCCAGAAAACCCTCGGCAGCATCTGAGCATAGTTCCGAGAAAACCCTCGGCGACATCTGATCATAATTCTAAGAAAACCCTTGGCGGCATCTGAGCATAATTCCAAGAAACCCTTGGCGGCATCTGAGCATAGTTCCGAGAAAACCCTCAGCGGCGTCTGAGCACAATTCCAAGAAAATCCTTGGCGGCATCTGAGTATAGTTCCCAGAAAACCCTCGGCGGCATCTGGCTGAATAAAACTGAGAACAAAAAAATAAATCTGGGAAAGAAACGATTGAAAATTAATCTGGAAAAGAGTGGTTGAATCTGGGAATGAATAGATTTGGGACAGAATGGATGCCCTATCTCCTATGTGAGATTCAGAATGCATTTTTTTGAACCTCAAGGTTTTATCAAAAAAGTTTTGTGAATTTAAAACCTGAATTTTTATTTCTTTTGAACCTTAAGGGTTTTCGAAAAACTGTTATAAAAAAGGTAGCCTTAAGTTTGGGGTTCCCATTATCTATTAGGATTAGCATTGCTCAAGAATAAATTGCCTCTAGTTTGACAATAAACATAGCATTGGACACATCATGCAAAAATTTAAAAAATGCCCCTAGTATAAAGGGGAAAAGCTACATATTTAGAGGAAAAAGAAAATGCCCCTTGTATGAAGGTTTGAAATATTTGATTACCACAAGCGCAATAAAGATCCAACTTTTAATTTTGATTAATTTTATTGAAGATTTTGAGTCAGGCTCAAGAGAACAAAAAATATTTCCTTTTGAGACTCATCATAGAATTCACCATTTTCTCCATTGGTTCACTCGGGGAAGTAAACATTTTCAGATCGATCGTAGACAAGATACTTGTGGCTTTTTAGTCTATGCCTGGTTTAAACTAAGTATTGAACTTGATTATTCGGACTTCTGATGTTTCAGCTTGGACCGCTCTCAGCTTGGGATTTTCTTCTGTTTTTCTTTATTGCTCTAATTTTTGCCTAGATCGCCTTTTCAGGTTTTCAATCTAGCGAGCTCTTCTCTTTTTTTCTTTGCTCTGATTGTTGCCAAAGTTGTCATTTCAGATTTTCAACCTTGCGAGCTTGCCTTAATTTTTGCCTAAGTCGCCCTTTTCGGGTAGCACATCACTCTGGATGATATGACGCACTATCCCTTTATGCATTCACAGACTCTTTAACAACTCACAAAATAGCTACATATATATATATTATTTTCATTTCAAAATAAAAGAGAAATTAACAATACAAGATTGAGAATGGATATCCAGTTTCCTACCAAGCAAGTGTGGCCAAACTGCCTAAAATAAATAACAGAACGGAAACGTAAACAGCACCTCACGTTAACAGAAATTTAAATAAACATGCAACCAGCAATATTATTCATGGATATCTGTTCACCAACTTACACACAACACAACAAGGTAAAATGCAAACATCACCCCTCAGGTGTGACTCTGACATTTTACCGTTTCATACCTTTTTTTCCTTTTTCTGATTTTTACAGTTTTCAATATTTTCAATAAAATATCATTTTCTGATATTCAAAAACTCAATATGAGTTCATTGAATATTAAATCACATTTTCCAACTATAGAATTTATTTTTATCAATAATATTGAAAAAGAATACAAATTTTATATCAAAACGGGATCCGAGGAATGCACAAGACCCAATTGATGGAAATAACCCGTTAAAATACCCTACCCATGTTTAATTTGTCAAAAAATACAATTAAACATATCAAACATGCAATTTCTAGCGTGAATTTTTAAATAACAAAAGAATTCTATATTTTGGAAATACATCAAAAAAAATTTGATAAAATCCTAAATGCAATTTTCACAATCTATGATTACTAATAGAAATTGACAGTTCCTTACAATCTCTATGCGAAGGAATTGAAACACGTGCGCAAAAATCGAGGTGAATAGTATAGAAATCGAGGTAACTCGTACTTCGAGATGACTGATTTTTGAAATCGGCCCAGTGATTTCGAAGATCTTGATGTCGTCTTCCTTTGTCCCTTCTACGGCGAAGGAGGGTTTGACCCCGAAACAGATGAAATCCGAGGTCGAAGTTTCGAAATCCCCATATATACGTACGGCTGATTTTTGACGAGACGGGGTGAAAAAGACGAGAAAATGGAAGGAATTTGGGTGGATTTTGTAGATGTCGAGGGTACAGACGTTTCTCCTTTCTGCGTTGGTCGTCGACGGCGAGCCTTTTACAAGGAATCTAAGGTGGAAGATTGAAGAAAAAAATAAATTTTTTTTAAAAAAAATGGGTTGCTATTGGACGGCTTGGAGAAGACGAAGTGAAAAAAAAAATTAAAATTTTATTTATATAAAATTTGGGACGAAATCAGTATTTGACCATCCGGAATCTAAAACTAACAAATGAATACTCTATTTCATCTAATTTTTCGTTCTGGATTTAATGGTATGATCAATTTCTATAAATTCTATCTCTAACAAAAATTTACATTTTTGGCCTGAGGTGACCCCTAAACTTGACGTCGTTTTCATTTTTGACGATAATTCGACTTTCTGGTCTCTAAAAATGACAAATAAATAGTCCATGTTCAATAATTTTTTGTACAAATCCAATGGTATAATCGAATCTTAATAATTCTTGCTCTAGCAAAAAGTCACTATTTTAGCCTAGTCCGACTTGGTAATCGAGGATTTTGCAACTTTTATATTCGGACTCGCATTTAACGTGCTTACAGGTTAAAGTATATATTTCGATAATTTTGAATCTAATAGTAAAGTCAGATTCCATTAAAAATGATTAAAACATTCTAAAATTTTATCCTAAGTCCCACTTTCAGGATTTTCTCAAAATTTCATTATTTATTTTCCTCGAGATACGAATCAAAAAATTGGGATTTTACATTCTCACCACCCCCCCTTAATAAAAATTTCGTCCTCGAAATTGAAATCATACCTTATCGAGCTTTGTCGCGATTCCACTAACACGACATGTATAATAAACAACACCTATTTTCGATTACAATCTATTCTTAATCCCAAGTCAATCTCATTTATAACTCGTAGACTTATGTCTCCCATATTCCGTCAACCCAACACATTCATTAATTAATCACTCTAATTCAAACTCATACTCCAACCAATCCATTATTTGTATAACCCTAAGATAACAATCAATTCACCTTATATCACTTCCTTGCTAATATCTATCAACAACAATTCCTTAAAATCTTCTCTATTATTTATATTTACTTCTCTCACCAATTACACCGTCTATTATGTTTTACTCATACTTACCCTGATTATTACTCCTCATTGCATAGACTTACTGCAAATACATCACTACTATTTGCACACCATTTAATACTTCCTAATAAAAATTATACAACCTTCACCATTATTATATCCCTACTATAATACAAATATCTACTAATACTAAATTCGAAAACTGCATTAAAATATTTATTCCCAATACACCAATATCTTTATATTCAAGTAGTATTCCATTTCTGCTTATCGTGACATCTCCTCATAATTTTCATGATTTAAAACCTTAATCAAGAGGGTAAATCTTACATCAAATAAATTGTTATGCAACTAACCACGTGTGAAGGGCCTGACAAATACTTCTTCAACATGGAAACGTGGAACATCCGATGAACTTGCTTAAACTCTGTTCAACTACTTCAAACGATCCCATAAGCTGCAAGTCACATACTTTCTTTCTCTACTCCCAAAATTATAGTATTGACCAGTTACTGTTTAAATATCATTATAATATCAATTAATCCTTATTCATGTAACTTTATATTTTGCCTAAATCATACATATTTCCACTTATCATCTAATATTGACAGTACCACAATTAACCTTTACAAATCTCACAACTATCTCTCCTGACTTTCAATTCATAAGCAATATTGCTATCTTATCTTCTTCATCTATTTCTCACAATTCCATTAATGCAACGTTGTCACAAAATCATTCTTTCTCGCATTTTACATTGACCTACCTTGCTTTCAAAATTACATTTTCTATCTAACTCTTCCTTACTATAATTCTAATCCTTTTAACGCTACTTTTAGTTTATCCAATTGCCAAATCCAACATGTTCTACTATTCATAAATCTACCCCTTACCTTTCCTAATGAAATTCATCATTCACACGTCGAGTTTACCTCCAAATACTCATTAATTTTGATCGCCTACCAAATTTTAATTTTAAATTGCACACCTATACTCTATAGGTTCTTATCTAATCTTTCTAAAAAATCTCCTTCTTTTTTCATAAGGTATCATCCTAAACATCACTTACCAACAAATATTTTTAGTCTTTACGCACACAAACCCAACACCATATTATTACCATGTTATAAATGTACTCATCCCAACAACACATATTTCCCTATGTAATGTTCTTTTCTACCCTACTCTACTGTGCATATCTCGTTAGCATTCTTTGTCTCCTAGTACTCAACAACCTTTTGTCAATCATAGTCTTCTGGTGGAGTAGACAATTTTATTACTTGGCCTATCTCGACAATTTTTAACTTTAATAAGTGTGCATAATATTATCAGAAGCATATGATCTAAAGGAAACATCATTTAATAGAAGTCCAATTTTCTAACATCATAATTAGAAATCGAACCTTCCAAAATTTCGTCAGAAACAGTTACTTTCTCCTAGGTCACAATCCTTGCTCGTGACTGTGATAGAGAGCACTCTCTCCTAATATGTCCCACCTGACCACATGCGTAGCATGTCAACGATCATGTCTTCGTAGATCTCTGTGAAGCGGGTAGTTGGTGGATTGGGGTCTGTAGGCTCTAAACCTGCATTGTTGGTTCCTTTGGCCTTATTGGCATCATTAGAGTCTCAATTGTTATATGACTTGGTGATGAAGAAACCTTGTAACTCGATAGTGGAGTAGGAATTCGGTACTACGGATATGCAGGTTCAGAGGCACTCGGTCTTGAATACACCGGTCTCTTGGCTGAATCTGATCTGGAAGGAAGAGACGTCTGGGATTGACTAATATGTCCCCGGGATATCTGTAATTCCATCATTTCTCGCTTTCGACCACTAGTTCAGTCTGATTGCGGTGGCATAAGTTTTTCATCAATCTTGTTAAAATCAGTGGCCTTATTATTCCTTAAGTTGGCCCATCTAACATTTTTCTTAGCCACGGATCTTTAATCGGTTGATGTCAACCGGAACATTGCTCCCCTCTATGTCCTAACTTACCACATTCGTAACATGCCACTACTCTTTCTTTTGACTGATTTAATATTATATGTTGTTATTTCTTGTAAAACTCTTCCATCTCTTGAACATATATTTCTATAGTCTCGCTTCTTATGCATAGTTTTTTTCCCCGTGACTTTGCTAGTTTCGTAATTGTTTGCCTTTTATTAGATTCTAATTGTCTTTCTTCAAATAGGCTCTAAGTCGATGATTGTAATATCCCTACTCCTTCTCGCAATCCTCCCTGTGTTGGGATGTTTACCCTTGAATCCTTTTGGGATTTATCCTTAAGATGGTGGTCGAGCTTTTCTTCTATCTTCTCTAATCTCTTTGTCAGTTGACTCACCATAATCATTTGAGCCTCAAACATCTCCGATTATCTTATTTCCATACGAGCCTGCCTTTGGGATAACTCCAAGACTACTTCTATCAATTGTTCTAATTTGGTGAGTTTACTCGACCTAGGTAGGTCTTCCCCACCAGTTTGACTCCTTGTCACAAGTCTAGTTGCACCAATATTTCCTTACATCTTTCCTAACTTGTAAGTTCAAAAATCTTCACTTTATCAGAAGCAAGGCACTTCTCTGAACCACACCGACATCATTCTCATAGAAGCATTAACTACTAGTACAATAAGGAATCTAGTAATGAATACCATTTTCATTTCTAACATAATGAACCTATAGTCTTATCCTACGCTTGCTAAGCTCTAAGGATTTCTAGACACAGAAGAGCTCGCAATCCCAATATGGAACTACTAATGAGCTCGAATATCAGACTCCTAATGACACTCTATGATTATCGCTAATGTCTGTGGTATCAGTCAACTCCTCAAAACACAATAGATCAGTATCCCATACGGATCTATTACTGTGCTCTGATACCATCTGTCGCACCCTGCCAAATACTAACACAAAACCCCATGTCAAAACTCGAGGTATTAGGTGGCACCTCGAAATTTCAACATGGTCTCCTCTGTTTATGTTAGCATTCCAAGGCGTTCAACCTGCACCTGATAAACGACATACAATCCTGCATATATATATACAAAATATAATACTAGCGGAAGCCTATATACATCTTGTAGACACCCCAATTTGAACGAACCCTCACTCGAAAGGGCCCAAAAACAATAATGTTCCAATAAATTCAACCAACGGGCCTCGATGGCCCGAATCATCAATTTTCACCAAAATCAAGGCCTCTAACACCTCTCAATGGGTTAGTGGGTCCATTAAAAGGATTCGGCATGATCCCATCTACCCTACTCCATTCAAAATATCGGTTTCCCAACAAAATAGGCCAACGGGCTTCTAAGGCCCAAAACGATAAAATATGGCAATTTTGAATAAATCAAGGCCCTAAGACCTCCTAATGGTCTAGGGGACCTATAAGAAGGGTTGCAACCCATCTTACACATGTTCAAAACCCCACCACACCTCCTTTATATCCAAGAGGAACCAAACGATTGATGAACTCTTCAAACGGGCCCAAAAAACCCGATTCGCCAACACGTGGCATTTTAATCAAATCACTGATTTCAAAAATTTCAAAAAAAAAAAATCAAAAAATAAAAGTGTGAGACTTGGGATGCCGACCCTTCATTTATCATCCACCACTCCGCCTTGAAATTCGTGAATACCCGAAACCTACCTAAGGCCCACAAGCCCAACTCATCCTCCTAGAATTCATTCTTACCGGACCCTAACCCAAATTACAATATATCACCTAAACCCTAACACCTACCCGCCCTCAAAAAGCCAATCCATAAACAACCTTGTATAACCCACAAACCCCCTAAACCCAAGCCCAACACTTAAAAACCCACTAACTATTACCCATATCCATCCAACTCATTACCGAACCCTAAACCTTAAC
The DNA here is from genome assembly GCF_017979445.1 of Akebia trifoliata. Classification (NCBI taxonomy): domain Eukaryota; kingdom Viridiplantae; phylum Streptophyta; class Magnoliopsida; order Ranunculales; family Lardizabalaceae; genus Akebia; species Akebia trifoliata. Next base: position 21,159,370 of record NC_141381.1, read on the forward strand.
CCATTACCCATTACCCATTACCCACATCAACCAATCAACCCCTCAACATCAAAAGATGACACATGTCATCACCACCTTTCACCTCCCTATCTAATCACCCACCCCATCACCATTCTCTAAACACTCAATCTAACCCACATCATCTCTCTCCAAAATCACCTCAACCCATACCCTACCCTAACCTACCCTATCCCCATTCTCTAACATCATCAACCACCCACACCTCAACCTATACCCTAATCCACCACCATTCTCTAACATCAACAACCACCCACATCACAACCAATATCTACACCCAACATTTTTCGTAAAACACTCCCACAAAATCACCTCAACCCCTACCTCCCTCATCATCAACCAACTAACCCACACCCCTCTCTCTAATCAAACAACCACCATCAACCAATCAACCAATCTCATCACCTCATCCTTTCATCACAAATGCCACATGGCATCATCCCCTCTCTCCTCCCAAAAATCAATTTAACAACCTCTTACACAACCCATTCTCCAAAATCTACACACCTCACCTCATCAACCAACCTAACAGTCCTTCTCTAAACAACCCTCTTACACCCTCACTTCCCCCATCAACCATCACTCATCTCATCTCACCAAACACTCTACCCAAATGGATTTGAGTAGGATCCAAACCATTTGGGTTGAAATACAACCCATTTCCCTCACTTACACAATTATCCTGACTTACACTTCAAATTTCAAACCTTCCACCTCTAAAACCCATGCCATTATCATCCCTTTTAAAATTTAACCCCATCATACCCCCAAACCTCCTCCCAACATCTATAAATACCTCCCCTCTCATCCCAAAAATGGTTATCAAGTCTCACAAGAAAAAAATAAGTTTTCTCTACTTATCTCTACTACTCTCTCCTACCACCCTCTAAAAAAGAAAGTAATTTTTCTCATACTCCACCAGAACTTGAAAAGATCTAGAAGAAGAAGAAAGAAGAGGAAAGAAGCTTCAAGGTGGGCTCTAAACTCCCCCTCCCCTCTCTCTCTCTAACCTTCTCCTCTTCCCTTTTCTAATACCCCCCTCTTCTATTTTATTTTATCTTTTTAATGATTGGACCCCAAGGCTAAAGGCTCATAAGGGTCATTTTCATCAATGAAATGACCCTATGATCAAGTAAAAAATGAATCCCTAACGAGGGTACAAACACTTCCACGTGGCACTTTATTTCCCAATATTTTGTCAAAAATCAAAATGATTGAGTTGTGTAGAGGTTACTATCACTTGACGAGGAGAAAAGGGTGCCTAACCCCTTCCCTTTTCTCCAACCAAGCCATTTATCCGAACCTCTAGGTTTGATTGGTTCCCTATCCATTGCGAGTCACTAACGCCAAAAATGGCAATTTTCCAAAAAATGTACACCGGGTGACCATTCACACCCATTTACAATTTGAATGGTGGCGACTCCAAACCATCGTAGATGTGACCGTCGTAATGACGAAAATCACGTATCTACACATCTAATAACGTACGATAGATCAGAATACGGAAGAAGAAATTTATATACAGGATTATACAAATATTCCTCACTCTAACAAAAGTCCTAACGCTTATAACAAAATCTATAATACTTTTAGACAAATCGATACCACTAGGGGTTATAACCCCAATACTCACCAAGTGATGAACTCTGGCTATCTATTTGACCCACCAGATGATTCTCACTCGTGCTCTATACCTTCCTCGCCAAGCTTCGGATATGAAACTAAAAAAATAGAGAAGGAAAATATGAGTAACAATGGTTACCCAGTAGGGAAGCAAGCAATTTCTGTCAATAACCTCCTAACATGAACAAATAAACATACTGAATCATTTTAAAATATACAAAATTTTACAAAAGAAATTACGATGAACTGATACATATAATCAAAGATGAGCAACTAAACATTTTAAAACTGATATTACATCAACCAACAGTACTGAGTATAGTATTTTCTTTTTATACAAATCTAATTTATCAAATGGGAACATTAAACTTGCATTTCATTTTATATATTAAAATAAGGCAACATATACATAACATGGTGGAGTAGTGGAATTAGAGAGTTGGGATTCACGACTGGATCACTCCTAGTCGGGACATGATGGTACAATTCTTTACTGACTTTCAGTTCCTGATTTTGTGGTCGGTCGCTGCATTTACCACGTTTGGTTGACCATTTATCCGGCTCAGGCCAGCCGTTTGCTGTGACCGTAAGCAATGGGTCTCTTTTCGATGTGTCAGAACGTTCGACTGCTATAGATTGTTAGTAATCACTGACTAATCATCTTCGTCTATGCCTATCAGGCGTACATGTGATTCCCAAATATACAAACCATTCGTATACGACCACCTTTACATTACAAGTTCACTGGTAAAGATAGAGAGGAATATCCCGGATTCAGGTGTGACTCCACTCTCATACGCGTCCCATACCACGTATGAGCTTGATGGTCCCTACTGTACATCCCAGGATAGTACATCACTCCGGATGATATGACGCACTATCCCTTCAAACATTCACAGACTCTTTAACAGCTCACAAAATAGCTACATATATATATTATTTGTTAACTAAAAATATTAATACTGATCCACACTGATCAATGTCATGGAAAATACTCAACAGGTTGATACATGAGATAATAGAAGTGTATTTGTTTGCATTCTACATCATTTCTTATTTTTTCAAATCTAATTTTATACTGTCAACCATCACATAAAGCATTCTATAGATTTCAACATTGCCTATTTTTGCACTCCTTTTTCACACTTGTGATAGAAGAGGGCTCAAACTCTTTTGATCTCTTATAACATCTTCTAGGTATTTCTTCAATAAATTTTTCAACTAAATCAATTGAAATATTTGGTGTTAACCTTTCATTCATATCATTAATATTTGCATCTAAATCATTGATAGAAACACGACTATCTTGCATAATTGAATAAGTATCATTTGGGGTCATACAATATTTTTTTGTTACAACGATCACACCAAATATTTAGTCTAGCTCATCTTCGTACTGTAATACCTTATATCGAAATTGATTGAAATGTTTATTTAACTGATAAAAGATATAAAATATAATCAGAAGAAAAAAAAATAACTAACTCATTTAACTTCAATTATCATATGAAAACAAAAAAAGTTATCAAAACATATAACTTTCATTGCTCATCAGTTGCTTCAAAGAATCTTGTATGTACATCTCATCCTAACCCAGATTTCATTATAAGATTCTTTCATGCTTTCCATTTATCATTTACATAATCCAATGATGCTTGTATTGATCTTTGGTGTAAGATTTTTTTACTTTTCTTCAAATATAGTTGTAAAATAACCATGTCCTTTTGAGGTTAGACTTTTTTCTCCTTTATCATATTTTTTAACTACTTCAATATAACATTCCATCCAAATTTTATATATCGTTGAATCCCGATATACCTTTACTGATGGTTAACTAAACATTATCTTGATAAAACTACATAAATAAAAAAAATTATAAATTTAGTGAAAAAGAAAGTAAGCTTCTATTCGCATGATTCTAAACAAAAGTCCTAAAAGGACTATTGGTGAAGTTATAATTTTATTAGAGAGCTATTAATGACAACCCAAATTTTACTTATTAAATATATAAAACAAGTAAATGGTTGGAAATAAGTAAAAGTTGTGGTGCCAATAGTTGTTGTTATTGAAGAAGAAGAAAAAGGAAAAAAAAAATAATGTTTAATAAAAGTCATTGTTGTAAATTTAAATGATTTTAATGAAAAAATCATGTTTTTTTTCTTTACAAGAAAAGAAAATAGTAATCAAGAAATATCATAATGCAAAGAGCACTTTAGAAAACATAGAAGTAAACAAAAACAACTCGAAGAATGCAAATTTAAAGAAAAATTAGTATAGTCAAGCACAAATAACACATACCCACACAGACCTGCACACACACACACACATATAGATCATATCCAAATCAAAAAACACGAAATCATCAAGCTTAGCTTCTAAAATTCATTAAATTAACAGAAAAAACTTATAGAACCAACTCAAATAACACTTTGATTTCTCTGAATATCGCTACATAAACAAAGAATAGTTAAAGTAAATCAAACCCTAATTCCTTATACTTTACTACAATAAATTGTGTTACCCAGAAGAAGAACTCTTTAATGGTTGATTTGATCAGAGATGAAGAGATCAAAGAAATAGAGAGAGTTTAAGCTCTTTAATGACAGATTCAATTAGAGATGACATGAGGGTTTGAAAGAGAAAGAGTTCGAAGAAGAAAGATTTGAGTTCTTTAATAACGAATGTGATTGGAGATGATGAGAGTGGAAACTATGAACAAACAAGAGATAATGGAGAAAAATCTTTAAAAACACCGAGTGGATGCTGAAAAGATTTGCTATCATGTGATTTTTGTGGAACCCTATTCACTTATTAATGGTTGAGAGGATCGACTAAAATTTCTGGATGAATCGACTGTCAAAAAGAGTTTTTACTCGGAAACTAGGAATGTGTTCAACACGTTGAGGCCTTTAGATGGGTTTTCCTAACAGAGCATTAGACATACATCTGTTTTCTCAGTCGAGTCATTTCTTTCACTCAGTTGAAGAATTCGATTTTGTTGACGGGCATATTCTTGACGCATAATGACGGCGCAATCCTATTGGAGGATTGATTGGAATATTTTTGCAACAATCCCTTCATTTTTAATTTTGTTTACATTCCATATACTCTTTATTAATTAAATTCAAATCCAAACATTGACATTTTCAATTGAAATATCAAAACACTTGTCTTACCTATGTAATAAGATTTTAATCCTTATTAAGGGTCTTTTTAGTCATATGGATAACCACATCACCAATCCAACATTACCACAACTCTCTAAATTTCATCGAAAGCCTCAAATCAAAAAAATAAAATTCAAGAAACAATTTTTTTTTTTTTTAGCTTAATGTAAGTTTTTGAAAATTACCAAATTGGCAAATCCAAAACTAAGGTTTCTGATCCTGAAAAAAAAAAAACTATATTTTTTTGAATGAAAATGATTTTCTCAAAAAATTCATATAAAAATAATAATAATGAATGAAAAATATTTTTCTAATTAACCTGCAAAAATAAAAGGAGGTGTTTCAACTTTTTACTATGAGAGATATTTTAAGAGAGGGGCTATTGACACCCCAACTTTTACTTTTTACATCCCAATTACTTAAATTAATTATCACACCCCAATTAAAAATCAAAACACACTCTTCAAATATTACTAAGGTTTGCCTCAAATTACAATCTCATCATAATAAAATATTATAGCACTCATTTAAACAATTTCAGTAGCTTTTTACAATTAAAAAATGTTCATATAAAATCCTAAACTTAAAAGAAAAGAATCTAAGAAAAAATAATGAGAGTTTCTATTGGCACCCCAACTTTTACTTATTCTCAACTATTCACCTATTTTCTTTATTTATTACTAAGATATGCCTCTATTTACAATCTCAACCAAATAAAAGATTATAGCACTTATTCAAAGAATTTCAATAGTTTTTTACAATTAAAAAAAGGTTCGTATAAAATCTTATACTTAAAACAAAAGAATCTAAAAAAAAAAATTAAGAATTTTTATTAGCACCCCAACTTTTACTTATTCTCAACCATTCACCTATTTTCTTCATTTATTACTAAGGTTTGCTTCAAATGACAATTTTAACATAATAAAATATTATAGCACTCATTCAAAAAAATTTAGTAGTTTTTTATTATTAAAAAAAGGTTCATATAACATCCTAAACCCAAAATAAAAGAATCTAAGCAAAAGAAAAGAAAAAAAAAATGAGAGAATTTCTATTGGCACCTCAACTTTTACTTATTTTCAACCATTAAATTGTTTTCTTTATTTTTAATGGAAGTGTAATAAGCAAAAGTTGGTGTACCAATAACACCTATCATAAAATATCTCTAATAGTAAAAAGTCGAACACCTCCTTTTATTTTTGCAGGTTAATTAGAAAAATATTTTTCATTCATTATTATTATTTTTTTCATTTTTTTATCTAAATTTTCAAGGAAATCATTTTCATTCAAAAAGCATAATCTGTTTTACATAAATTACTTTTTTATTTTTTTTCATAATCGAAAACCTTGGTATTAGATTGCCAATTTGGCAATTCATTTGAGCTCAATGACCCTTAGTAAGATTTCAAATTATACTAAGTAGGAAAAGTGTTTATCTAAAATACTTTATTGTGTTCAAGTAACCTTGGGCTCGCCTTGTGGTATCCAAAAACATGATCGGATGCTTCAATATTTTCGAGGACAAAAGTATATGAACTTTGTATAAATAAATCCCCAAAAAAATTATTTTTCACTGTTGTATTTCAATTTTAAGTTTGAGAGTTATTTGGAAGTTCAGTAATTTTCAAAAACTTATATCAAGCTCAAAAAAAAAAAAAAATTTATTTCTTGAATTTTATTTTTTTGATCTGAGACTTTCGATGAAATTTAGAGGGTTGTGGTAATGTTGGACTGGTGATGTAATTATCCATATGACTAAAAAGACCCTTAGTAAGGATTAAAATCTTATTACGTTAGTAAGACAAGTGTTTTACTATTTCAATTGAAAATGTCAGTATTTGGATTTGAATTTAATTAATAAAGAATATAAGGATTGTAAACAAAATTAAGATGGAGGGACTGCTATAAAAATATTCCAAGCAATAATCCTCCAATAGAATTGTACGGTCACTATGCATCAAAAACATACCCGTTAACAAAATTGCACTCCTCAGTTGGATGGACACGTGACACTTCTTGGAATGAATAATTCATGCACTAGACTAAATGATTGGTCCACCAAAAGCATTACTCCGTGTGTTTAGAAAGATTCTCTTATAATGAATTGTCGTTATAAAGGTACCACCGACCATTAAAATTCTTTATGAAAAGTGTATTTCATTTGATTGTTCAAGACTTGTCCTTAACACTTTTTGTCAATAGTTCTGATTAGTTTGATTTGGAAAAGTCCGACTATTGCTTTTGATTATATTTTCATCCAGAGCTTTGAAAATCTCTAGATTTGTTCATACAATTTTTCTCTAAACTAATTAATGGATATGACATCAGATATTAGCCAAACATTTTTGAAAAAAAAAATAATAATTATTTCAAACTAACAAAATAATAGATTTCGGATTGGGTATTTCTAATAGATGATTTAATCAACAATTTATGATTGTTAATGGATCTGAAATCCATTCGAATATGGTAACTTTGTTATGGATCGAGAATTTGAGTCTATTAGTGATCTGATTTGATAATTTATCTGATTAGTCATGTTCTGATACACTAGATGTCAACTCAATAAAATGTGAGAAATTATGCAAATTATATTATATGTTTTATTTAAAGATTAGGTTTCAATGACTCATATATTTATAAATTTACAACATTTATTCAAATTTTTCATAGCAAATTAGATTTCATCTAATTTTGATCCAATCTGATTATTATGAAATTAGATTCAATTCTTATTACATCAATTCGGACAGACCCCAGATTGACTTAATTAGAACAGTGGATGACATGACACAACCTTACAATTTCCATTTCTTGCAGCCACACCCACGTGTGCTAATCAGTTATATCACGTGGATTTGTCCATATATAGTTAAATTTCCAATCCAAAGTCAATTTATGAACCTCCATACTTGTTTGACTATTTAGGAAAGTGTAAGGGATTTTCGTTGAGATGATGTCATGCATTACGTCATTGTGATTGAGGATCCATTTGTTTGGATTTTTGGAGCAGGCTTTTTTTATTTTTTTTTTGCTTTTAAAATCAAAAAAATCAAATGTATGATATTTATTTGGACTTTTTTGGCCATGTAGATTTCAACTTAAACCTAAAAATAATTTTTAACAGTAATTATCCAAGAGAGGTTTTTCTATTTAATTTTTGCACAAAATTAAATACTACAAAATGACTTATGTGTAGTTACCGAAATACCCTCCATCTTTATTCTAATTTTCAATCAAAATTTTAACCTAAAACCCTCTTTCATTTTTTCGATTTTCAGCATAAAAGTTTAAAGTTGATCAATCGACCTCACCGCCACTTCGCCTCTCTGATCCTCCTAGTGCCACTTCTCCTCTTTGATCTTCCTCACGACGACCTCATCTCTTTGATCCTCTAAAACCGATCGATTACAGTCTTCATTGAAGCAAAAACTTGATAGCTTGTAATTTTTTCGTTCAATATGTCATCGACGCGATCAAGGTAAATCCGATCAAGCAAAAGATCAATTACAATCTCCATTGAAGCAAAATCGATCAATTACAATCTCTATTGAATACGCCATCGACACAATCAAGGTAAATCCCCATTTCTTCTTCTTCTTCTTCTTATTTTAACTTTTTTTTGCTAAATAAAAGATTTTTTTAATTACTAATTTTATTTTATTGGGTTGAATGTGTGATTATCTTTTTGGGTACAAAAATTGTAATACCCCAAGTTTTTAATTCGTATCTCGAGAAAATTAAATAGGAAAATTTTGCAAGTGGGACTTAAAGTAAAATACTCAGATTTTGTTATGTTCATTTTTAACGAAAACTAATTTTATCATTGGATTGAAAATGGCTGAAAAACATACTTTAGCCTGTAAACAAGCTCAAATTCGAGTTCGAAGATAAAAGTTACAGAATCCTCGATTTTCGTATAGGATAAGACCTAAAAAGGTAAATTTTTGTTAGAACACAAATTTGTAAAATACAATCATACCATTAGGTCCGCAACAAAAAATTATATAAAATGGAGTATTCATTCGTCATTTTTCAAATCCAGAAAATCAAAATATCGTCAACGATAAAACAAATGAAAAAATACAAAAAAAAAAAATGCCCCTTTGAAATTGCCTCGACAAGGCCATCCGCTAAATAACGAATAATGGTCCGATTACGTATCTCAAAAAATTTTAAAGAATAAGGAGTTGCCACCTAGTTTAAGTCTAGGAACTATAGATAACTTCAAAATGGATCGGGTATGTCCACGAGTAATAGGTAAGGGGTCAAATTACAGGTTTCGAAAGGTGTTAGGCACCGAACCCACCTGATCAAGATGATCAGTCTCTACTACGATCAAAAAATATCCTATGGTCAACATTCAAAGACTAAAGGTCAAATTAGAGTCCAATCATCATCGAATTACATCGGATTTACTAAACTAATCTTACAGCCAAAATAACTACATGGATTCTCAAATTTCGCATGATGAAACCCCACGATTTAGTAAGACTTACGTGACACCAAAATTAATTGATCAATTCGATCACATTTTGAGGAGTATGAAATCAATTTTCAATGTCATGTACACAAAATTAGTAAATTGGCTCATTGACAACATTTTATCAAAGAAATTCAATTTTGAATCGTTACATATGTTAAATTAGTGAGTTAACCTACACATTTCTAATCAAAGAAATTCGATTTTTTAAATTGCCACATGTATTACAATCAGTGAGTCGACTCGTTAATTTTTATTGAGAAAATCGATTTTAAATTTTTCGTTTACACAAAATCAGTGAGTTGACTCACATGCATATTTCATAGAAAATTTCAATTTTAAATTTTCAATGTATACAAAATCAGTGAGTTGGCTCACATATCCATTTTATAGAGAAAAAAATTAATTCAAATTTTTAATATACCCAAAATCAGTGAATCAACTTACAATTTTGATCAAGAAAATTTTGATTTTCTAAAATCACCACGTGCGTCAAAATCATTGATTTAACTCACATATCCATTTTATAGAAAAAAATCGATTCAAATTTCTAATATACCCAAAATCAGTGAGTCAACTCACAATTTTGATTTAGAAATTTTTGATTTTCCAAAATCACCACGTGCGCCAAAATCATTGATTTAACTCAAATATCTATTTTATAAAAAAAAAATTGATTCAAATTTCTAATGTACCTAAAATCAGTGAGTCAACTCATAATTTTGATGAAGGAAATTTTGATTTTCCAAAATTGTCATGTGCGCCAAAATCATTGATTTAATTCACATATCAATTTTATATAAACTAAAATTAATTCAAATTTCTAATGTACCCAAAATCAGTGAGTAGACTCAATAATTTTGATTAAGAAAATTTTGATTTTTTAAAATTGTCACGTGCGTCAAAATCATTGATTTAACTCACATATCCATTTTATAGAAAACAAATCGTTTCAAATTTCTAATGTACCCAAAATCAGTACATCGACTCAATAATTTTGATCAAGAAATTTTTCATTTTCTAAAATTGTCACGTGCGCCAAAATCATTAAGTTAACTCACATATCCATTTTATAGAAAAAAAAAAAATCGATTCAAATTTTTAATGTCCCCAAAATCAGTGAGTCGACTCAACAATTTTGATCAAGAAAATCTTGATTTTTCAAAATCGTCACGTGCGCCAAAATCATTGATTTAACTCACATATCCATTTTATAAAAAACAAATCGTTTCAAATTTCTAATGTACCCAAAATCAGTGCATCGACTCAATAATTTTGATCAAGGAAATTTTCATTTCCTAAAATCACCACGTCGCCAAAATCATTAAGTTAACTCACATATCCATCTTATAGAAAAAAATCGACTCAAATTTCCAATGTTCCCAAAATCAGTGAGTTGACTCAACAATTTTGATCAAGAAAATCCTGATTTTTCAAAATCACCACGTGCACCAAACTTAATAAATTAGCCCATACATTTCACAAAATCAACGAATTAATCCATTAATATTACAAAATGAGAAAATCGATCCAGTAATATTAATAATCAATTGATTGATCCATCAATATTTCATAAATTTTAAAATTTGTCATTAGTACCACGTACACCTCAAAAATCGACGAATCCATTTAGGTACATAAAAAAATTATGAAATCAAGAATAAATAAATAAAATAAATAAGTAAATAAAAAAAATTATCTTTGCCAAACGATTTCGGACGCTTGGATTCCTTCAACAAAAACTCAAAATAGCTTATGAGTAGTGCCGTGATCTTGCGAGTCTGATGTGTGAATCTTTCTCCAAAATTAATTTTTTGTTTTGTTTTGTAATTTTTTTTTTTTTTTGTTTGAATGGTTGAAAAAAATGATGTAGTGAAGAGGAAGAAAAATAGAGAGAGTGAAAGAAAGAAGATGGTTCGGGAGGTATCTTCTATTCTTGATTTTTTTTGTTTTGTTTGAAGAGGAAGAAAAAATGTTAATGGAAGAAGATAATTGTTGCAGATTTTTTTCTTTTTAAAATGGGAAAAAAGAAGGAGTGGGGTTACCGTCCAACGTGAGAGAGAGGAGTTGAGGACGTTAATGGAGAAGAAGGTGTGATTTTTTTTTTTTTAAGAAAGAAGAAGAAGGTTGTAGGTTTACTGGTGGAAAAAAAAAAATTTTTTTTAAGGGTAGCCTCAAAAACGTTTTTTCTCTCATTCAATGGTTCCCTTGATCCTATTTTATGGTGGTTTTATCATAAAACACGAAAGAGGAAGAGATGGAAGAGGTGGTGGAGGACATGGGTAGTTATGAGAAGTTGGAGAGAGGGAGATGGAGGACATGGGAAAGAGAGAGTTTGAGAAGAAAATATGTGTCCACGTTTTTTTCTTTCTCTCTTTTTATTTTTTTATTTTTTTATTTTTGAAAAATGGGGGTGGTGATCCCACGGTACTCGCCTTAATGATCTCTCATAGACCATTAAATTAATTGGTCGATTAGAACTCGATTTTAATTCAATCGGATTTGGATTTCAATTTGATCGAGTGGGTTTTGCTTTTGGTTGATTGATTTAATTTTGAATTCGATTGGACGATTTTAGTTTTGAATTTGGTTGCTCGATTTTAATTGGTCGATTGGATTTTAATTTCAATGTTAATTGATAAATTGGATTTTGATTTAAAAGTTTGATGGATTTCAATTTTCACTTTGCTTAATCGGTTGGATTTTAATTTAAATTTTGCTTGATTATGATTTGATTTTGAATTTCAATTTGATTTGGTTGATTCAATTTTAATTTAATTTTGATTTTATTTTGATTGGTTGATCGATTTTATTGATTCGAATGATTTTCAACTTGATTTTCAACTTGATTTGAATTGAATTTCGATTGGTTTTTGTCAATATTTTAATTTGATATTTAAGTTTAATGTTTAAATTTTAATTTTAATTTTATATTTTAATTGATTTCTTGATTAAATTTTAGTTTAATTTTTATTTTGTATTTTAATTAAAATTTAATTTGATTTTCGATTTTAAATTGTTGTTAAATTTTGAATTTTAATTTGATCTTAGTTAAATTTTAATTTAATTTTCAATTTGAATTTTATTTTGATTTTTAGTTAAAATTTGATTTGAATTTTAAATTGGTTCCTATGGTTGAATTTTAGTTTGATTTTTGATTTGAATTTTATTTTCCTAGAGATCAAGGTCTCTATGTTAGAGTTTGATATTGAGAGGTATTTTGATTTTTATGATTTTTTGACGATTTTTCTTGAATTTTTCTATTTTCATCGATTTGGGTCTCTTTAGACTTGAAAACACATTCTGAGTGCAATGGAGGTACTTTCGAGATTTTTTGGAAGTCCAAAATTTATGAGGGGTATTTTTATCATTTTGATGATTTTATTTGTAGATTTCTCTGTTTTCATCGATTTGAGTCCTGTTAGACTCGAAATCGTATTCTAAGTATAATGGAAGTACTTTCAAGATTTTTCAGAGGTCCAAAATTTATAAAGGGTATTTTCGTCATTTTGATGATTTTTACGGATTTTTTTGAATTTTAGCGTGAGACTTTTTTCAGTCCCTGTGTGATTATTTCTAAGTTATGATGTTGTATTTTTCTAGCGTAGCGTGATCTCTAAGTTATTGAACTGTGTATTGAACCTAAGCGTACGTACTTGCTAAGTCGAGTGTAAGATGTAGCGATCCTAAGCGTGCGTAAACTTCTATGTCGAGTCATGACGAGTAGGGGATGAAAAGGAATTAAAATTTGAAGGAATCAAGCAGTACTCACAAGCTTTCGAGTTCTTTTATGTTCATCATTAGGAATCCATAACAACCGAGTGACGAATTGTCGAATTGGGCAGATGCAAAAATGGGGTGTCTACACCCTCCAACCTTTATATAAAAGAATTATTTTCTTTTATTTCACTTCTTTCTCTCCAACAACCTAAACCCCCAACCATTTGAAAACCAAGGATTTCTTTCCTCTTCTCTTCTAGATCCATCGCGAACGAGCCATTGTTAAGCTTCGCTAAAGAAGAAGAAGTTGTCGGCGTCGACAAACTCTACGTCCTTACCTCCTTAGATCTTCATTTAATTTCTTCTTCCCCATTCTTCCATAAACAACCAATCACATACTTTGAGTTGATTCTAATGCATTCTACTCGAGGGCTTCATCGAATTAGCATTTGACTCGTCTTCCATCTAAGAAGGAAATGAGAGTGCCATTTCCAAGATCTTCTTGCAAAATTGCCGCAACCAAACACACCCAACCTTGATTTCCGTATTAGCTCATCATTTTCGACAATCACGAACTTCAGTAGGGGACTCTCAATTCTTATTGGTAATCGTAGATTGCTAAAATTGCATTTAGGACTTTTATCGAAATTGCGATGTTGTTTCGAATCGTATCATTTATTTCAAATTCATGTGAAACTTTCATATTTGATGGGTTTTTATTAAATTTTTAATTAATTGAATCGTGGGTGGGATAGTGGATCAAAAAATCGACGTGAAGACTCGAAAATTGGAGGAAAATCCAATTTTTCGCGTAATCTGCTAGATCTGTTTGCAAGACTAGCGGTGACATCACCAAAACTATGGTTCTGCCATCGCCAACTGCCACCAGAACTGAATTTGACATTTTGAATTCCGCACATTTTTGGAAACTCATTTCAATTAAATTTGTAATAGTTTTTAATTAAATTGTTAAAAATGAACTTTAAAGTTTGAAAACGATTAGTATTAAAAAAATTACACTGTTTTGATAAACACCAAAAAAAGTAGTTTGTCTTCGAAAAGGTCGAAAAGTGTAAATACTGAAAATGGGAAAAAATGAAAGAATCGATAAAATGGTAGAATCACACTCGAGGGGTGATGCCTGCATTTTACATGGTTGTGTTGTGTAGGGGTTGGTGAATGGATATCCAAAGGTAATTAATTGTGGTTGCATGTTTATTTCCTTTCTGTAGTGTGAAGCGCAATTTAATTTTTGTACTGTTATTTATTCTAAGCCAATGAGTCACTGTTGCATGATAAGAAACTAGATATCCATTTATTAATCATGTAATGTTAATTTCTTATTTGTTTTCAAATAAAAATGATATATATGTAGCTATTTTGTGAAATGTTAAAGAGCATGTAAATACTTGAAGGGATAGTCCATTTTTAATCATGTAAGGACAACAAAGCTTATACATCGTATGAAACGCGTATAAGAGTGGAGTTTATTCATCACTATCTTTATTAATGAACTTGTAATGTAAAGGTGGTTGTACACGAATGATGATGTATAATGGGAATCACATGCATGTTTGATAGACATAAACGAAGATGATTGGTTAATGATCACTAATAATCTAGAGTAGTCGAACGTTCTAACACATTGAAAAGAGACATATTGCTTACGGTCACATTAAACGGCCAGCCTGAACTGGATAAATGATCAACCAACCGTGGTAATGAAACGACTAGTTACAAAATCATGAACTAAAAATTCGTAAAATATTGCAACATTATGTCCCGACTAGGAGCGATCTAGTCGTAAAATCTCAACTCTCTAATTTCAATACTCTATAATTATGTATTACGTATATGTTATTTTATTTTAAATTATAAAATAAAAAGCATGTTTACTATTTAAACTTTATCATGTAGAATTGTATAAAAGGAAAATGTTATAGTATAAGTACTGTTGATTATTGTGATGTGAATTTTAACTCTTTATATGCTCATCCCTAACTATATGTATCGATTAATCGTAATTTATCTTATAAAACTATGCACATATTGAAATGATTGAGATTGCTTACTCGTTTATACTAAGAGATGTTATTAGCGGGAATTGTTTGTTTACCTATTGGGTAACCATTGTTACTTACCCTTTCCTTTTCGTATTTTAGTTTCAGAGCATGTTGTTGCCTAGGTGGGCGTGAAACCGACGAGTAAGGCACACCTGGTTGGTCATATTGATGACTAGAGTCTGCTACTTAGTGAGCATTAGGGCATATCTAGCTGCATTAGTCCTATGGACACCTCATTTTTGCACTTGCCTAATTAATCAACTCATCAACTCGATTACGACGGTTTCCAATAATGGATGAAATATCTTCAGTAGTCTAGCTATAGAGTCGACAATCCCAAGTCCTAAGATAAAATTTCACAACCAAAGAGTATGACTTGAGGCCTCAAAGTATGCCACTAATTCAGCCTCCATAGTAGGCAAAGCAATAATGCTCTGTTTCACTCTCTTTCCCATGATAGCTCCTCCTACTAGCAGAAATACGAAACTTGATGTAAACTTTCTACTATTAGAGCATCCAGCAAAATTTAAATCTGAGTATTCGATCATCTCTAGATTATCTAATCTTCTGTAAGTGAGCATATAGTCCTTTATCCCTTGTAGGTACCTCATAACTTTCTTTGCAACTTTCCAATGATCTATTCCTGACTTACTTTAATATCTCCCCAACATTCTAACTACAAAATTGATATCCAGTCTGGTACATGTCTAAGCATACATCAAACTCCCAATAGTTAAAACATATAAAATATCCTTCATCCATTCCCTTTCTAAATCATTCTGCAGACATTGCATCAAGTTCTCATTTCCCGATAGGTGCGTCACCATTAGAACAAGATTGCATATTGTATTTCTTTTAAGACTTTGTTGATATAATATTTCTGAGACAGTCCTAATAATCCTTGAGATCGATTCCTAAAGATTTATATGCCAATGAAATATGTTGCCTCACCCACATCAATTATCTTAAAATTCTTAGTGAGATAATTCTTGGTTTTGTGCAACAAACCAAGATCACTACTAGCTAAAAGAATATCATCTACCTATAGAACTAACATAATAAACTTGCTACTACTGATCTTCAGATATATATACATTGGTCAACAATATTTTTTTTAAATCTAAAGGAGATAATGGTATTGTTAAACTTTATGTACCATTGTCTTGAATCTTATTAAGTCCATAAATGAATTTCTTAAGTCTGCAAGTTAAACTTTCATTTTTTTTTTCTAGAAGTTTCATAATGGGCTGATTTTTGGCAAGGACACCATAGAGATCATCCTCACAAAAAATCAGCTCATTCCAAACATTTTTGCCCATATAAGACAAAACACGTTGTAGCTTTATGATTAGCTTTATGTGTATACGGATCCTAATCCTATATATATATATATAATAAATTAATCTCCATTTATTTTGGTTATACAAGTCTTGAGTTGAAAACCAAATCGATTTGATCGATTCTGTATTTTCTTAACTCAAAACCGAACAACTTGTTCCAAAGAAGCCAAAAGCTTTTGGTTTGGTTCGATTGTTGGATTGCACTAGACCAAGTTGCAACCCTAGTAACAACACCTAAGGGGCATGTTTTGTAATACTCAAAAAAACCTTATCTACCAGTGTACTTGCTTACCCTTTTAGTGAACCTACATTCAACTCAAGGGCATTAAGGTAATTTTTTTAATTATCAATACAATAAAAATTTATTAAAGAGATTAACTAGTTGCACACCATCCCTTATCAATTGCATTCCATCACTTATAAGTTCCCCTTCGCACTCTATTTGGAGGATTACATTCCAAAATAATTTAAAAAATGATACTCAAAACCTTTCATGAACCGAAGGGTAAATGGTTGAAGTCAAATCAACTATCCCCAAAGAGTTATCCTAGGGCCTAGCCATTGTAAGGCTTAATAAGTTGATGGAATTCATGTCAATACTTCAAATCAACATAGATAATGAAAATCCAAGAGATGGGATTTAAACGCAGGTTCATGTTAATTTATAAACAAAATCCAAATAATGATTAGAACATTAGTACCTTAGATTAAAGGCAAAGAGAACATAAAGCATAGAGTACAAGCATAGAATACAAAGTTGTAGGAAGATAAATAAACATTAAACCCGAAAGAGCTATGTATTGAAGTACAATCAAAGAGGTTAAAATAAAGGTAATAAAAAATAAAAAAAATTAAAATTAAAATTAAAAGATTTTTTAAGGTTGGAGTGCAAGCAGCGATTAGTGGTGTGCAACTAGTGGATCCCTAGAGCTATTGGTTAGGTTAGACTCTCAGCTTGAATCAGACCAAGTTGCTCTCCTAGTAACAACACCTAAGGGGCATGTTTTGTAACACTCAAAAAAAAAAAAAAAATTTATCCACCACTACACTTGGTTGCCCTTTCAGTGAACCTATTATTCAACTGAAACGCATTAAGGTACATTATTAAATTATCAGTACAATGAAGATTTATTAAATTATCAATACAATGACCAATCATTTTTGTAAAAAAATATATAAATAAAATATTATGATCGGTAGACTCATGGAAGGGGAACTCATATGTTCACTCACAATCCCAACCCTGCAAACATGAAATCCAACGATTGAGATAAGATATGTATCTCAAGAATCTCCATTCACATGGCCCTGAGATTTATCTTAATCGTGGGATTTCATGTTTACACTATCAATGTTAAAGATCGTGAGTGAACATATGAGTTCATTTTCCATGAGTCTACGGATCCCCACCCATAAATAAATATAAATTTGGATTTATAATCTTTCCATAAATATCAAAACACATGGATGGGATGATTAAATAATTTTAACAAAATACATATCTATTTTAGTAAAAAGAGCTTCTATTGCCACTCAACTTGTACTAATAGCACCCCAAGATGTGTGTTAATTCTTTGGTGATTTACATAGAGAGTTTATATTGGCACCCCAACTTTTACTTATTCCACCCCCGACTAAAATTAAAGAGAATAAGTAAAAGTTGGGGTGCCAATAGAAGTTCTCGTGTTTTTTTACTAGATTTTTTGGTTTTTGAATTTATATGAGCCCAATCATAATTGTAAACAACTACTGAAATTGTTTTAACGAATGTTATAATGTTGAGAAAATAATTTGATCCAAACTTTTGTAATATTTGAATGGTGTACTTTAATCTTTAATTGGAGTGTGATAAATAATTTAAGAATTGAGGTGCCAATAGCATCTCTCTTTATATAGGCCGAATTTCCATTTAGTGTGTTAAATATGACGAAATTTCAGTTTTGGTATATTATTTATTTTAATTTTGAAAACATGCTTTTATAGTGAATTCGTCACTTTTATAATCTATGAATTCGTTAATAAAAAATACTAGTGATTTTGCTTTATCAACTATCTCACTCATTGGTAATTTATCAATGAATTCATTGATTATAAAAGTGACGAATTCACCGGGAAAAACATGTTTTGGGAATTAAAATGAATAGTGTATCGAAATCCGAATTTTGGATATAAGTTGGACACGTTTGAATTGGGGTGATGTTAACAAAAGTTGGTGTGGCAATAGAGTATCTCTTTAGTAATTTGGCAATGAAAATGGGTCCCCGAGTTGTGACGTGCAAGTCGTCACGAAATTAAATTAAAGTTGAGTCAACCCATCCGAGTTTTTATATCAAGTTGCAGAGTAGGCCAAATGAACTTGTTGTCCCCAGTCCCCACCAGTTGGCTATTGTCAGAGAGAGAGAGAGAGAGAGAATGGATGGTGGCCACTCGGATGTCGGATTTCAAATGCGGACTTTTCGATGCTTTTTTAATCTCTAAAGCACTATTTTAAAATACCAGTTTTATCCTTCACACTGTTTTCTGTTATTCTCTCTTCATTTTCTTCTGTTTTTCTCTGCTTAAGCTCCAATGGCGACTGTTTCTGCAACTTCACTGAGTTTCGGATCTTTTTCCAAGCAGTCGATTGGGGCTGATTTGGTAGACTTCAGCTCTTCTATATTTTTATTTTTATTTTTATTTTTTTGTTTAAGTTTAGTAGGGTTTCAGATCTGCTTTATTTGTTGCTCTGTTTGTATGTGTTTTTTAATTATTTGGATTTGTGTTTGATGAGATTAGATCTAGGTAGATAATGAAACTTGGAAGATTGAAGAGAAAATGCTTATTTTTTGTTATGTTCTGTAGCTTGAATTTCGAATTTGCTCTCTCTATTTTATGTATATTTTGAATTTTGGTTGATAAATTGTTGCAGAGGCATCCATGCAAATTCTCTGCAACATGGAAACAGAATAGGTGAAAATTCAAGAGGGGAAGATTTAATCTGAAAATAAAAATATTTAAAAAAAAAATTAAGGTAAAGAGGATGCAGAGTAGTTTTTAATCTATTTAGGGAGCTGCTATTGCCACATCAACTTTTACTTCTTACACCCCAATGAAAAATAAAGAAAATAAGTGAAAGTTGGAGCACCAATAGAAGCTCTCTCTTTCTTTCTTTTTCCTTTTTTTGCTAGATTTCTATTTTTTGAGTTTAAGATTATATATGAGCCTAATCATAATTGTAACCAACTAATAAAATTGTTTGAACAAATGTTTTGCAATGTTGAGATTATAATTTGAGCAAAACCTTAGTAATGTTTGAAGGGTGTGTTTTAATCTTTAATTGGTGTGTGATAAATAATTTAAGAAATTGGGGTGTAATAAGTAAAAGTTGGGCTGCCAATAGCAGCTCTTTTTTATTTAAGGTGTAATTAGAATACCCTTTTTTCCTATTTTGATATTTATTAGAATTTGGAAGTATTAAGCTGGAGTTTTCTATGTAAGAGTCTATTAAGGTGAAATGTTGAGGATTGAGAATTGTGTTCTTTGGTTCGATCTTAGGAGTTTTAGCTGATTAATTTAAATCATCATGACCTGTGAAGGATCAAACCTAGGTGATCACTGCATCAGAAATATTTACAATTTTTTTCTCATAATTTTGAATGAAATCTAGATATAGTTTGTTTGATTAACTTAGAGACAGTGACATAGTGGGATATTATACCATTGTACCATACTATGCGAGAATGCATGTCATGTAGGGTTATGATATAGGTCGTGCCCTATTTGATCATGTTAAGGAATAATTTACGAAAATTATCATGTTAAGGAATGCATTAATCATATCGTTTGGATTCTGTGGATATTTGTTGCGGGCAAGAACATGTGATTTCCATGGAAATGAGTGGATGACAAACCAACACAAATATATGTTAAACAGCTTTTGTTTGAAAATTCTTGCTAGCAATACATAACGAATACAAACTGATTAACTTGAAGGCTTCGAATTCTAATTCTGTGTAGGTAACTGGAAGGACCTTGAATGCAAAGCTGGTCTCCTTTGGTTGCACAAAGAAGGGTTTTCCTTCTTTGAGGTCCTCACGCTTTCATGTCTCTTGCGGGGTATTCCTCAACAGCGCTTTTATTTTTAATGAAAATGATGTTTGCTAAGACACAACTTGACATGCTTCAACTTTCTTAATCCATAGGCCAAACCCGAGACCATAGAAAAAGTTTGTGAGGTCGTGAGGAAGCAATTGGTATTACCTCCAGACTCTGAGCTCACCCCAGAGTCCAAATTTGCTGCCCTTGGTGCCGATTCTCTTGACACAGTAAGCCACCATTATATTTTGAACTTTTTGTTATTTTCTAGTTCTATATGAAAAGCAATGTCGCCACACAGAGTAGTTAACAATTAGGGATGGTGATGTGTGTAGGTTGAGATAGTGATGGGATTAGAAGAAGAGTTTGGAATTATCGTTGAAGAGGATGACTCTCAGGACATAACAACAGTAAAAGAAGCAGCAGAGATGATAGAAAAGCTGATTGAGAAGAAGGATCAAGCTTAGAAAATGAAAACTGCTTTAGAAATCGGGTAGTGAGAGTAAGTAGAAGTTTTGCATCAGTGAAGGTTGTTTTGTTATGTCCTGTTGTGTTGTGTTGTTTTCTCCATTTTTATTTATTTATTAGCAGAAAAGCTAAGTAGGGGTGGTGGATGTTTGAATGATCTCACAAAAGTTACTGACTGGTGAGTGAATCTGTTTATGTCTAGTTTGTTAAAAGCTTCATTTTTCTTGTCTATCTTGCTTTTGGAGAAAGAGATGCATGCAACATGGTATTGAGAACTGGATTTTGGGATCATCGTATGAAATATCATTTTGTATCGATCATAGACATTTAAATTCTGAAAGCTGTTTATGTGTTGTTTTTTAATGAATTTAATTAAGAGTCGTGCTGGGGTGACACAGGATTTAATGTGTTTCTCACAATTCTGACATGGAGATGCATGCATAACCATAGATGGTTTTTTTTTCTCTCATATCGCGAGGAAACGCATCTATGGTTATATGCACATCCTACGTCAGACTTGTGAGAATCGCAGTAAATACTGTGCCATTCGAGCATTTTCCTGTAATTAATATATCATGTAGAGATTAATTTGATTAATAGCAAACATTTAAATAACTTTTGAATATTGTGTTAATAAATAACTGGGAATATTACTTTTTTGTTGCTTTAATTTTCACATCAATTAATGAGTGGAAAGAAGTTTCCTATTTGTTTTATTTTTACATGGATTGATGAAGTTTATCTTTTAATATAAAAATAAAGAGATCCTCCACCCTTTGGAATTGGACTGCAACTTGGGCAGGCTAAACCCAAACCCAATGGGTTCAACGTGTGACCTTGAGTCAGGTTTGGGCAAAATAAGTTGACTGAATCAAATCGGGTTGGTTTAAGTATAGATATCGGATTTTGCGAACCTAGCTTAATTTGGTTATAATTTACAAAAATAAATAAATAAATATATGTTTTTTTTTGTTTCTCATTCACATTTCAAACTTTAGTTAATCATCATCTTTTCAAGGACAAATCATTGTAATCTCTTTTTCGTTATAATTTAGAATAAAATAAATATATTTTATTGTTATATAAAATATTTACCAAAATGTGGAGGACCTTATCTTATTGTGTTGGTTGAAGATGACTGGTTTGGGAAAAATAAAGGTTTTTAATTCATTTTTCCTTAGTTTATAAATTGAAGATTTGAGGTCAAGGAGCATGTCATCGATCTTAAAATCATAGGAGGTGTTTAAAATATTCAAAAATTGCAGGGTTTAAATAAAACAACATCCCACCTTTTTCCTATAATTGATGTGTACTCTCTTGGGAGAGAACTCTCTTCAGGAACCCCCCGGGAAATACTAATGTTTAAGACTTCATGATAGTATTAGTATCTTCCATAATTTTAATTTTTCAGAAATTCTATTAAAATGTAATTATAATTTTATAAAAATATTTATTGTATTTATTATGCAAAAATTTATTAGGGTGGTACCTTAGTAAAAACACTAATTGTATAATACTAAGACATCCTTACTTCTTTCACACCCCCAAAAAATGCTTCAGATTCAATTTGGCTGAATTCTCTCAGAAAAAAAGAAAAAGAAAATCAATTTTAAATGATTCTAGTTGGGTCAAATTAACAATAGAGTCATGATAATATGACTCACCAGGTGGCATACTCAATCAACTCCCTGACTTGGACAAATTCGAGAATAGTAGATCTCGACGCATCAGGGTATCCCGAGACATAGATCTACGGTTCCCAAACTCGTCCACATCAGGGAGTCGATTGAGTATGCCACCTGACAAGTCATATTATTAACTCTTAAACAATATCGGTCCTACTTCCTACTTTGCAGAAGCATGCCAAGTCAAATGGGACTCAGTTTGAGTTTTAAAATCATGTTTTTTTTTTTTTTTGGAAAGTATAATATATTGACCAGAAAGGGGAAACAAGAAACAAAGAGGCCGAGAAAGTCTCAAATAAGAACAATAAAGAAAAGAAAAACAACATTAGTAATTACAAAATGAGTGCCATCTAAACACAAAATCATCAAATGTAGTCCCCGCAAACTCTATATGCTGCTTTGACCAAAGGTATAACAAACCCAAGATCTCCAAAAAACCTGCATGAGAGCTGCTACTCTGATTATTGAATACTCTGTTGTTTCTTTCGTTCCAGATCTCCCAAGCGATAGCCGAGGGGAGCAAAGCCCAAAGAATCTTTTTTCTGGTGTGGAAAATGTTACTAGTCCATTCTACTAACAACGAGGAGAACTTACGAGGAGGAACCCAATTCAAACCGAAGAGACCAAGGAATTTCGATCAAATATTATAAGAAAATGAACAATGGATCAACATATGATCGACAGATTCCCCATGTTTGGAGGAACATAGTTGGTGAAGTTATAAAAAAAAATGACATTTGAGGTGAAGTGAATAAAATAGGAGGTAAAATTGAGATTGTTGGCACATAGCAACACTTGAGTTGAGAAAATAGCAAAAGCTAATGAAGAAGATAAGTATAGAATAGAAGAAAAGTTGGTGACAGTACCTCAGGAGCTCTCAATCTTATAAATTAAGCTAAAGTGAAAAGTTACATATAATGCACGAATATGGGTTATAAGATGGAAGATAAGGTGGGCAGTTTGTAATATATCAACATATAAGATGGAATGCCCACCCATTATATGTATAGTGTAAAGTAAAATTTACATCATAGTACATTTGTCATAGTTTGCACTTCCATATCGCTGCAATTGTCAATATCGATATCACGAATAAGACTTGAGAGCTTGTTAAATTTGTTTGGAAATATACCATCATAAAAGAAGATAGAAGTTCATTGCAAGGTATTTGATCAAATATGATCGTTCAGTTGTTATAAAATAAATTACTAAAATACCACTAGAGAGAGAGAGAGGAGCAAAAAGAATTTTTCAAGAGATGAAAAATGAACATAAAGTTTGTGAATTAAGTGATTGTCTGATTCCATCATGTTCTGCTAAACAAGATCCAAACCCTTTTCTACTCTAGGAGTTTGGCCTTGGACTTGGAATCTGATAGTTCATACTTTTAGATGGAAAGAAAAGATAATTAATGAACAACTAAAAAGTAATTTATAAATTAGATGCATATAGTTAGTTATTTTCAATAAAAGAAGACCTGGCCATGGTACCTGCCACATGAGGAAGAGAGAACACTGAAATTGAATAAATAAGAAGAAAATACAAATAACATTCCAAGTTATTGAATTCTAAGACAAATTATTTTGCCCAAATCCTGAATATAGATTAATGTCTCACTCCTTACAGAACAAAATCTTTTTAAGTTCTAAAAATCAAAAGAATCACTTAAAGAGGAAAATGCTCCAACTCTAGCAGCTTTTTAGAGTGGGTAGCTGAGAAATACATAGAAGCAAAAGGCTCTCTTATGAGACACCAAATATTAGTAATTTACGTCGGTCGGTTACTGACCAATCACTAATTAAATACTGATAGTCTAAGCTTTGTGGTAAACCAATCAAACCAACTTACTCACAAGTGGCAGCAAACCCAATCGATAACCATAAAAATGTCTGGCCATTAATCAACTTCATTTGCCCATATGTAGAACTTGTGTGTGGTGGCTTCACATATTTCGTGACTAGAAAAGCCTCAGATGTGAAGTATCATTGAGTCTCTTTATTTGCCAACCCGTTCTTAAAGAATATTGTAATACTGTCATCGAAGAATCATCTATACAAATCTTATGTGACATCACTGGTCCACACCCAAGGAGACCTGTGAGGAGACACTTAATTGGTACTACATGAGTGAAGACGCCAATAGAGGTGGAGCAAGAAGAGGAAGAGCTTCTGACATTTACTTCATGAAGGTGGTCTTGGGTGGTGTTGTTCACTTCATGTCTGTTTATATCCTCCTCAGTCTCATTATCTCCAATTGTCGTCACAAACTGTAGCCTACTCTTACCAGATTTCTTCCTTGATAGGCCTAACCTAGGCTTATGCAGAAAGTCATAATGTGCTGGCGGGAGCACAGGTGTGTCCCGATCATGAGCTGAGTTTTGTTGGGGAAACACCTTGCTCTCATTCTGATGGAGTGATGGAAGATTATCCCCTCTCAGCTTTTCGGTCAATCCAAGGATTGTGCCATTAAGAAATTGGATCATCCGGAACTCCACTTGCCTAAGTGATTCTCCAGATGGCGCAGAGAAATCAGGTTGGAATTTGTCGATTAGACTCACCCTTTCAGGGGTGTATATCTCTGATTGGAGACAACCCTCCCATTGGCCTTGACTCATCTCGAGAAGTTCATCCGAGGATTGTATTTGTTCCTCTGCAAAATTCAATTCCTGACAGGTTCGATGCACCAATCATTAACTTAAGTTCAGATCAGAGGATGGCAATGGATCACAAATACTACATTCTCGGTTATATATCTCAGCACTCAATTACACATTCAGGAGACTACAATACAGACCACCCATGTTCCATCCAACATGTTGATATTATTCAATTAGTTTTTAGTCTTAATTATTAAACACTATCTTTCTAGTCTTCCTAATCTAAATTTGACAGATTAACATTCAGTCGGTACAGTAGGACCTTTGCAAGTTGTAACACCCACTTAGATGAATTCCAGAAATGGAACAAATAAAAAACAATTGTTATATAACACTGGAAGAAAAAACAAAGTGTATGTCATGCATCCATGCAGAACTTGATATCAGAATGTACAGTTTATCGTACCAATACCAATGATCTATGCCAAACGTTTTTATCAGAAGTGAAAGTTCAAAAAGAAAGATGGCACAAGTCAGCATGATCATCCAATTATTAGTTAAAAGTTTGTGCCACAAATATGCATACAGTATTGGAGTAGCAACTTATATGGCATCGCCAACTGTATCGATACCCAAGATGGCTCAAGTGAGAAAAAAAATAAAAGGGCTAATAACTTTGAGATATCTATCTGGGTATTGGCATATACCCCCCTTCCCCCCACAGATTTTCAAATGGATGACTTAACTGCAGTCTTCCATGAGAGACTAAGAATTAATTACAAGAATGTCCTCATTTTCAACCTCTTGCCAAAACACCTTCCCCAAAAACACATGGTAAGCATTCAAAGTAGTATCATGTTGTCCTTTTTGAGTTAAAATGATTGATTACTAGTATGAATGAATGCAACATAAAAAAATGCTACCAAATTTTAAAAATACAAATTAAAATATAACAAAGAAGCAGAGTGTCCCCATCTCTGAAAAATGCCCTTGACACACTCTCTAGTTAGAATCAGGCATCTGAGCCGCCACACGCAAGAAGTACAACTTAAATTCTCCCACAGTTCAAAATCTTATCAACAATGAAGCAAAACAACTTAAACTCTCTGGCAGTTCAATCATTCTTCCATTCTTAAAAATATATTTTTCGATAAGTCCTTTCTTAAATATTTGAATTTGCACATTTTGCCACTTTCAGGTCCAAACAATATCAGACTTGTTTTTCTATAATTTGGTTTCTAGAGCATAAAATAACAAATTGCAATGAAATATTTAATTGGATAAATGAGGCTTTAACCCTATGGCCCACAATGCATTCAACAATTTAAATGGCATATCCAGTGGGCATCACCATTTGATGTTTTCTACCATGATTTTACAGTAAAAATACTAACCCAGCCAGTACAAATGCTTTCTTTGAATTGCGGATCATACATGTAACAAAGACGTATACACGTGTCAATGGCCAACATAAGTATGGAATGTTACACACTCCCACAAACAAGATAAGCAACACGACTGTACAGTTTATTCTATATTTTAAGATATATTTTTGGAGCATGTTAGCTCATATTAAGAGCATAATATTAGGAAGTTTGTATTTAGATAAGCTGAATAACGTTTGAAAGAATAGTTCTCTATGGTAAAGTTGCCACCACATGTCTGACACATGCATACGACATAGAGTAAGACAAGGAAAATACTTGGGAAAGGGAGCGTGCTTATTACAAAGCAAACCATAGATTTATTTTTGAACTGAAGTCATCTAACAAAGACTGAGCCTTGGCATAGTAGATGTTTTATGTAGCATTAGCACGGTCATGGAATACCATTCCTAAACCAAGGGAATTTTAGGAACTGGAAAATAGAGAGAAAAATGTTATCAGAAAAAAAAAAAAGAGAAATGGGATCCCATCCCAAAGCATGATATAAAAGTTGAAAATAATTTCTAGGAGTTCATACTCTGAACAATAAAACTTCCTCAGTTATGAGGAAATCACATCCTACCATCAAATTAAAATCTCAAAGCTAGACAGCTCAGTGGGTCACATGTTACCGGCTCAGCTAGTACTTTCTGCCTCTATTAGGGTTCTCACTTCAGATATGCAGGATTCAAATCAAGGGTATCTTCACAGTTGATCTTCCTGAATCAAATGATGGTGCCTACAACATTGATTTTCTCGAGGCTAGCTATGGTGCCATTGCGATCCTCCTTTGTTGCCTCGTTCGTTCACTTCAACCCATCCTTTTCATTTCAACCCAACATTTATTTTCTTGAGACCAGCTAGGTGCCATTGCTATCATCCTTTGTTACCTCATTTATTTCACTTCAACCTCTCTCTCTCTCTTTCTCTCTCTTAAGTTCGCCTGTGCCTACAACACAAGCTTCTTCTTTGGGATTAAGGATGTAAAAGTGGGAAAAAATAGAAATAGGGGGTATTATTAAAAAAATGAGGTTAAGGAGTAAAAGAGGAAATATAGTAAAAAAGGGTTGAAGACGATAGGCAATAAAGCGGGCTTCACAAAAACTGTAGTTGGATGAGATGTTTATCCTAGTTGGATGGAAGTTTGTCCCCCACAAAACTAGACCCTACAGTTGTGTTGTATTGTATATATATATAGACAGAAAAAGATGGGTGCCTCGTCCTTTGATCCAACTAAAGAGAGATCACCACAGTGAAATCTACAAAAAGAGTATTTAGAGAGAACAATTTCTGATTTTGCTAATTATGAGATTGTAAGAGCTTCTCCATCAGACTTGCCATAGTCTATTAGGAGACATTTTAGAGAGTGAAAGGTCAAACACAACGGCTCCAAGAAGCGAACACCCAAGGGTTAGTGAGATAGCCAAGAACACACCTCAAGAAACAGAGGTCTTGAGTTCAATTCCCTCCCTTGGTTGTCACCCATAAGATTTATCCCAGAATGGGTGACATGCATGCCTCGTGGGATTAGTTGGGTGCTCAAAGACGTCTTGATACCCAAGGTATTAAATATCAATATAATAAACCACAATGGTTGTCTTCCCCCAATCTTTATCCCTCACATAAGTAGAGGTTGGGATTTAATCTCCCCACGAATCTTGAGGAACAATTCAACTTTATTCTTTTTCTCCCCTCTTTCCAAAAATACCCCTTCAACTTTATTGTTTTTCTCATCTAACCCTTTCTAATAATACTTCTCCAACTTTATTCTCTTTCTTCTTCTCCCAATTTTTCAATAATGCCCTTCCAACTTTATTGCCTTTACCTTTCTACCTTTTTTTTCCAATAATAAAACACAATTGTGGACCCCACTATGTTTATCCTCTAATCAAAAAGGTTGGAATTTAATCACTCTACGAATTTCAGGGATACTTTTAACTTTATTGTATTACCTTTTCCAAGAATACCTTCCAAACTTATTGCCTTTCCTCTCCTAACCCCCTTTCCAAAAATATCCCTCCAATTCAATCGTCTTTCCTCTACTACCATTTTCCAATAATACCCCTTCAAACTTATTGCCTTTTCTCTCCTACCCCTGAACCCTAAAGAGGATGCTCTTGCCGTAAGCATGGGCAAACTCTAGTATATATATACAACCGATGTTTTTCAGAGCATCTCCAACAATGTTAGCTAAAATAAAGAGCATCTTTTGTGAGAAAAAAACAACTAAAATTTACTTTAGCTAATCTTAAATTTGGTTTCAACTCCAAGAGACTCAACATTTCTTTCTCTAGTCATGATATTTTATATTATTTTGCTTTTATCAAATAAATTTATTTCATATTGTCCATTCTATTTGACACAAATTAAAATTTTGACCTTCATTCCCATTTTTGCACCACTTTTATTTTTTACCCAAATTGAAATTTTGATTTTCCCTTTGGTTTTTACTTTTTTTATAAATTCAACCATCTTCTTTTTCAATTTCACATAACTTTCAATTCTAGATTCTCTCAACTCCACTCTTCTTGCTTTTTATGTCTTACAATGATGCAATCAATATGCTTCTTAACAATTTTGATACCTACAATGAATTGAATATGTTGACAATTGGTATTATGGATGAATAACAACTTGATAGCGTGAGACAAACAAAACCATGCCATAATAGACTTTTGCAATTATTTTGCTAAAAATCTCGTATATCCTTCAATTCTATTTTAAAGGAGGTTCAAGAGTTCTCTTTTTCTTATCATTCAATTTACGATTGAAGCTCATAACCTATACTTTGTCCAAAACAGAAATGTTTATATTATCGTTAGTTTATCTTCACTTAAAAAGATTATCGTTGCATCTAGGATGCTTACTTAAAGAGTACCAACAGATTTTGTGGATGATTGATAACGTGATAATCGACGAAAGTACCACAATAAAAACACTAAAAAAAAAATTTGTTAAGACAATAGTGGTTACAAGTTTTTTATGAGTATTTGTGGCCATTGAACAATAACAAAAATGCTCAATTACTAATAAAATGTGAAAATTACAGGTTTCCTGGAATGTTCGAGGGTATTGATTGCATATGACTTTTGGATATGATATGCAATTTTTGAGTTTTCGAGATCTCATAATAATATCAATGTACTAAAACTATCTTCTTTAGTTATCAACCTAATTGAAGGACATATTGCTCTAGCCAATTACTCAATCAACAGTCATGATTAGACAATGGGATACTATCTTACCAATAGTATACATCATGGTCAAACAAAATCAAGAGTAAGAGAGACGTGCATATGAGCAAGAAAAACTTCAAATCAAACAAATGAAAGGAGATGAACGGATAATGTTGATAGAAACGAAAGGAATGCCTAAATTGCAAGTAGAATATTATCATCATCGTCAATTGGAATCCTTACAAGAAGATCTAATCATTCTTAAAAATTAGTACTTTTAAGCAATTATTGTTTTTTGTATTTGTAATTTTTAACATTTTCTAGTAATATTGATTTTTATTGTACTAATTTGATGTAATGGCTCATATATGTAATTTCTAATATGTTTTAGTAATATTGATCTTATTGTAGAAATTTATGTAATGACTCATATTATTGAAATATAATGTGTTTACCAAAATACTTAATAATACACCTCCAAATTCCAAAATACTAGTTCCTACAACCCCCTGTAATTGCCACCAATGCTCGACTAGGTCATTTTGGAGTTGATAATGTGTTTCTCTGTCCCGCATGCAATGTTGATATTGAATGAATTTCGTAAGTTCTGTCATATACTCATGCGACACTAATACGCAAGATCGATTGCATCATAATTTAAACTTGATATGTCAACATCCCACTCATATTCAACAATCATGTTATGCATTATAATATATGAAGACATTTATGTGATACTAACACGCAAGGACTTTCATACATTGCATCATAACTTAAATTTGTTTGGTTGACATCCCACTCATCTTCAATAATTATGTTGTGCATTATAATACATTCCTTCATGACATCTTTAAACGCTTCCAAAAACGTACAAGTCCACACACCATAGCAAAAGTTTCTTAGAACAACTCCAAAGGCTCGTTTCATATCCTTTCTTGCTAACTCTTGAGTTGCAGTAAAATATTTTCCTATAGAGATGGAATTATTTTCACAAACTTTGATCAAAAGGATATAACCATCAGCAAAATAGTATCTCATTGTTTAATCATAACCTTTGATTGATAACTTGTTGGAATAGCATGTTCTTCGACAAGATCGGTAAACAAACAAAATTGTTCAAGTACATTGATATCATTATGAAATTCTGGTAACCCAAAAAATGCATGTATCCAAATATCATATAAAACAACTTAAAAACTATCGTTGGTTCGTGGAAATGACATCATACATTCTTTTTCACACAATCGGACAATTCTTCCACTTCTAATACATACAGTCAATGCTCACCAACATTCCAAGAAACCACGACTTTCACCTTCTAGTTCCAATCTAGCGATGTCGTTGTTGTTTAGTGCCCTCAATTACTCATAAAAAAGCATATGTAACCACCGTCTTAAACAAACTTTTCAATCTCTTTATTGTGATATTTTTGTCGATTATCACGCAATTATCCACAGAATCTGCCACTACTATATAAACAACCAACCTCATTAGAGTGGTAATCTTCTAAAAGGAAGACAAACCAATAATTCTAGACGCATTTCTTTTTTAGACAAAATATGGGTTATGGGCTTCTACCACAAATTGAATATGGAGAAAAAGAGAATAATTTATCTAGAATCTACTTTGAAATAAATTTGGATGATACACGAGATTTTCAACAAGATAATCACGAAAAATTCTATCATGGACTTGAATAAAACCATAACGCAGTCTCATTTGTCTCTCGCTATCGAGTTGTTCTTCTTCCATAGCAGTTATTGCCAACATTTCTAATTCATTGTTAGAATTAGAATTACAAAGAAACAAATTGATTACGCGATTGTGCAAGCCATAAAAAGTCAAAAGAATGAACTTGAAAGAAGATAGAGTTGAAATGTGTGAGAAAGTGAAGAAGAAGTAGTTGAATTGATAAAGAAAAACGGAAGGAAAATGGGAGGAAAAATTCAAAGTTTAAATTTGGGTCAAAAATAAAAAATGACAAAATAATGGTAGGGAAAGTCAAAATTTTAATTTGGATCCAATAGAAGGAGGATTATGAAATACATTTTTTTGGGTAAAGGAAAAACAATATAAAATAGTATGAATAAAGAAAGTATTATTAAGACTCTTGGAGTTGAAACCAAATTTTAGATTCGGTAAAGTAACTTCTATTACTTTTTGACAAAAAATACCCTTTACTTTAGCTAGTATTGTTGGAGATGCTCTAAATAAGTAAAATTTTATCAATAGCACGGTGGATATCTATGATTACTTAAGAAGTTTCAAATCAGCCACCCAGCAATTCTCCGAAACGGAAGGCAAACGTTCACTTGTCAAAGGCAAAAGTTCCCCAGAAAAAGGAAAATTGGCCCTAGTATTGACTCAAGACCAGATAACAAAATTAAGAAAGGAAGATGTAAATGGAAACAGCAAAGAAACCACTAGATAAAACCTCGAGGTTTCCATTTGTAGTTTCCCAATCAAATTGATCCTAATTCTTGAACCGACAAACATTGTTATATCTCAGATAGGATGCAAAATGATGAATAGTCAATTGAAACTGAAACCAGATAGATAAGTTGAGCTCAAACCTGCAACCTTGCAAGTTGCAACTGATACCATCACTCATCTGAAATTTTCAAAAATATCAAAATGTTTCACCCATTAACCAAAGTTTCTAACCCCAAATTTTAATTGGCGACTAAAAATTCCAAATCAACCTAAAGTCCCATGATTGTTCAATCAACCTAGTGGATAAATCTGGTAGTCAAAGATCCTAAATTTACATTTCCAATATCCACTTTCTTCCTCAATTAACTCTGTCTCAATTCAAGCAAGGAATTGATCATAATTCAAATAGTATTCCTACCCGCATTTCAAATTACCAAATTCCGTGATAAACAGAACAAAGAAAATCAGAAATTTCAAATTAAATTACCTGACAAACAGATAATGCAGTTGTCCTCGCCCGATCCAATGGCGATGAATAAACAGCATTGAACCGAACCCCCTGAGAATTAAGGAACACTGCCAAAGCCCTTGCTTGTCGTTTGCCGTTCGATGTCAGCGCTGCCTCCGGCCACCGGCCACCAACCAAATCCGGCCTCAGATTCACGGCGCACTCCCCATGACTGATCAAGAAAACCTCCGTAATTGTCTGATCGTAGTCAAGAGTATCCGAAGAAAAACTCCTAGAGAATGTCGGTGGAGGTGGCAGCAATGGCGGTGGCGCAAGAACATTATACGGATCCCAAACCTTGATCGATGGCCCTAAACGTGGAGTTCCAATGGAAGAAAGCTGAGGTGACAATGGAGATGCCGATGCGTGACAAGGGAGCATCTCTGGTTCTTGTTCTAGAACCTTCTTCATCAATGGATTCTCCAGTTCTCTTTGCTCTGTTTCCCCGTTATCATCCTCTTCTTCTTCCTCTTCTTCTTCTTCCTCTTCTTCTTCTTCTACTTGGGCGGACTGAGAAGAACCCATTTGAACTGAATTACAGCAAAAACCAGTAAAATCCCCCAAATCTCCTCAAACTACAAACCATCCTCTTTCATTGGAGATTCTAAGGATTTTACCGTACGAGATTATCAGATCTAGGAGTTGTAAAGAACACATCTGATCTGAATTTTCCTTATTCAGGTCATTTGTTTGCAGATATGAGGCTCAGATCTTGAGGATGGATCTAGGGTTTGTGGCTTTCACAGTAAATGATGATGAGATCTAGGATTCGGTGACTCAGATCTGTCTCTATTTTAATCTTGCTCCCTCATTGAGTTCTTGAATGAACGAATAAAGATTTAGAGGAGATTTTACAGGGTCGCTTTGACGTTCGTCATCATGAGAGTTGGATTGGATTTCGACAAGAAAGATTGAGGAATTTAAACAGTTTGCTCATTTCTACCATTAAAGAGTTTTCTGACGTTTATTTTGACCGTTAGGGTCCTGTTTGGCGGAGTGGTGTGTGTTTTTTATTGGTGGGATATGGGGAGATTTGTGATTCTCTCTTCTATTTATGAAAAAAAAAAAAAATGAGATTTACCGGGCAGACCTATCTATTGAAATTTTATTACAATGACTAATTTAGTAAGATTTCAAATCTTACAAAGGATTATTGGACCATATAGACAATCAAATTAGCAATCCAACAACACAAACTTCTAGAATGCATGTAAAAACTCATATTCCATAGAATAAAATAAAAATCTTTTGATCTTAATAGTAGATGTTGAAAATGGATGGATATTGAACTTCCAAAATTTAAAATTCAAATTCAACTGTGCAAATTTTTTTTTTTTTCAAATTATTTTCTTAAAGTTCTTAGAATTTTATCCTTTATAATCTTGTACATCAAATCATGTTTTTGAATGCCACAAATTAATGTGGTTAGAATCCACTCCAAGGTATGTTACGTTACAAATTAACTACAAAAAAATTAGAAACTTATGACGTGGATCCCACTCTAGGATTTGCTCGGTAACGAATTTGATAAAGTAAGGTTTGGTAGGTAACGAACTTTATAAAGCAAGGTTCCCTTGGAGTTGTAAGAATTCCAAGGGAGTTTTTGTAATAAAAGTGCAACATAGTGTTTTGTAAAGTGGTTCTGAGAGTGGGATTTTAGCTTCTTCTCTGCCTGCGGATTTTCTTGGAGGATCGTCACCCTGACGAAATGCTACCACTTTATACCCAAAAAGATCAATGGTACCATAATTAATTAAATTTGGCAATTAGTTATTACTATGATGTATGATGGAAAACTCAACATCAAAAGAGAAAGCAAAGGTTACAATGATAGAGGAGACGTTGCGGTGTCCAACAATGAGGATGGGATGGCAAGGAGTACATGGAAGAAAAAAAAAGATTAGGGTTTGTGTTATATATTATTTAAGATGACTAAATATTTTATAGCTTATATATATATATATATATATTGAACAAAATATAAATTTTCCCCTCAAACATTAGTACTTCAATTGCAAATTTAGTGAGAATTGTCTTAATACTCAAATTTTATTTGTACCAAACTAATAGATTATACTACGACCCAATTTTAAATGGATCGCAAATATAGGGAAATAGATTTGGTACAATATGTTTGAACTCTAGTCGGATATCAATTATATGGCTACTCATTGTCATCCCTACCTAAACTTCCAAGAATAATATTTCGGATGCAATGGCTCACAGCTAGCTCATAAACCTATACAAGGTTATTATATTATTTCAAAGTTTACGGTAATTAATAATCTACTTCTATGTTAGATCAACTCTAGCTTTTGTGCATGTTATCCTCTACCTCTTGAAAAGTAAAATAATTTTCTTACGTTTTCTTTTAAAAATATTAATTTAAAAATAATTGTTAATAATTATTATAAACAAATATTTTTTTATCCTGATGCAGAGAACCATAAATCCAGCATGACTCTTGGTTCACGATCCAGCATGAATCTTGATTCATGTTCCAGCACGAATATTCGTTCACGATCCAGCATGAATCTTGATTCATGATCTAGCACGACTCTTGGTTCACGACTCTTGGTTCATGCACGAAAAAACATCGCCTCCTTTCCTATTGAAAAAACTTCTTTTTCATCATCTTCCAAAACCCTATAACCATCATCTTTAACATCTTCCAAAATCCTATTATTTTTCTCAAGCTGTTTCTTTGGATTACTTGAAGGCATAAACAAGTTGCTTCTTTGAACATAGTACTCTCTCTCTCCATAAACACACAAATTGATTCGTTTATGTTGTTTCTTGGGTATATTGTTTGGATTTTGCTTAAATTTACTTATTTCTTATGCTATTTTGGTCGATCTATTTCTTAATTAGGGATGAACAAGTTCTTTCTTAAGTTGTTTTTGGGTTGTATGATTTTTATACAATATTGTTTCTTAAGTTGTCATTCATTAATAATATCTCTATGCGACCAATTTTTGTCTAAACTATCATTTTCTATTCGAGAGCTTGGACCCATACTATATAGTTTAGTCGGTTGACAATTGCAATACAGCTTGTAGGTGTGGGTTTTTGGGTTCCACAATCTAGGCTGATATAATTAAGTTTTATAAAGAACTTACTTACTTTGTAGTTAATTTCCAAGCGAAACATTAAATGTTAGCAATCTCCAAAATCATACCCTAAAAAAATATCCTTAAAATAATTATATTTAATATTTAGGGATAAGAATTAGGGTTTTAATGTTATTTATGTAAATAATGGTTAAGGCTGAATTTACAAAACTGTTAATTTGCAATGCAACAAAATCTTTATGTTTTGTCACTAAAAGATAAACTAAGATTACTTTATAAAAATATTTTTGAAAAAAATAATTATGATTCTAGAATTTGATAATATAAAGGGCTTGACTTGAACATTAGAATTAGGATCACGAGAATAAAAATATTAAACATAAATTCAATATTATCTTATGCAGGTGCTAGTTAGTTTAGTTGGTAGTAAAGTCTCTGGGTGATAATACTAGAGACCTTCAAATCATGTTAGCACCGAGTTACTAAACTCATGAAAATCAGGCTTATCAATAAAAAAAAAATTCAATATTATCATATGCTCAAAGGTCATTTTCAATGTATGCCCTTGAGAGAGTTTGCAGTCTCCCTCCCGTGCATGAGGGGGGGGGGGGGGGGGGGTCTACATTAGGAGTGTACTTAGCTATGACTTATGTCTTGAGTTTTCAGTCTTGCATGTAGCTACAAGTTGAGTTCACATTTTCTAAAAAAATTAAGTTTCCTATATAATTTTCTTAAAGTCAAGCACACTTCTTGTTGATGCTTATTGTAATAACAAATCAATTTTTTACTAAGTTTTAACTAAATTGGTAGGTAAACTCAAGGTTTTTGATAGGTTAGTCTACCTTATTTCAGTTATTGCAGTAAAGGAATCACGTTATATAAGAGTGGACCCTATCATAAATAATATTAGAAATACTTGACAAATCATATGTCTAGGCTTATTGTTTGGGCATAAAATGGTATGGAGTATTTTTTTTTTTTCCCCTTTTTTTAGTGTATGTGTAAAGGGGCACTTATCTTAGTCAAACCCACAACTGCCCAAATTATATGGATGTCAATGTGTAATTTTTAATAAGTTATAGTAAAATTGGTAGGTAAAGTCAAGGTTTTGATGGATTGGTGTACCTTATTTCAGTTATAATAATATTGGAAACACAATAAATATGTAAGAGTGGATCCTCTCATAAATAATATTAGAATATTTAAAAAAAATTAGCAAATCATTTTTATATGCTTAAGCTGATTGTTAGGAAATAAAAGGATCTTGAGGATTTTTTTAGGTGTGTATAAAGGGACAAGCATCTTAATCAAATCCACAAATACCCATGTTTTATGGGTGTCAATGTGTCAGTTTTGGCTTGAGTACTAAGTATTGGTGTCCAAGACCTAATTTACATTTGAGGTTCTTGGTCTGATTCCAAGATTGAAATAGGTGCCACCACAAGTAAAAGGAAAAATTACTTAAAAGGATCATGAAGGAAGGATTTGATAAATTTGGGAATCCAACTCAAAACCAATTGGCAATGAGTGGAGAGGCCTAAGAGCTTATAAGGATAGAGATATGGCAATGAGTGTCCGATGTAGGATTAAACTCACATGCCCCCGCACATGTGAGCCAGACTAGGTCAAAACACATAGAGATATGAACTAGGTGACGTGGAGGAGAGAAAGGTCCGCTCTGATA
Source organism: Akebia trifoliata (assembly GCF_017979445.1). NCBI lineage: Eukaryota > Viridiplantae > Streptophyta > Magnoliopsida > Ranunculales > Lardizabalaceae > Akebia > Akebia trifoliata. Next base: position 21,196,903 of record NC_141381.1, read on the forward strand.
CTATGATAAATTTGAGTGTCCGATGTGGGACTAAATTCAACTTGATTTCTTTTAAAAAGATTCTTAAGTTTTGTGTTGTAGCTTGATAGTCCATTTAGTAAATTTTTTTACTTCTTAATGGTCCCTTATTATTGGCAAACTCACCACTTTTTATTTATCGTCAAACTCACCACTTTCTATTGTTGAGTCCACCACTTTTTATTTATTATCGAGTTCACAACTTTCATTGTCGAACTCACCACTTTTTATTGTCGAGTTTCACCACTTTTCATTGTTGAGTTCCCCACTTTTTATTTATTGTCAAACTCGACAATAAATAGTGGTGAACTCGACACTGGTAAAACCCACCCATTTTCAATTTTTTAGTTTTTCCGATAAAAATACGTGGAAAGATCAACTAAAAACTTGAGATAACAACTTGTTTAGATGATTTCAAACCAAAATGTTTCATCTAAAAACGAAAAGAAAAAGTGCAAAAAAAAAAAAAACCCTTTACTTTTTACAAATCTTTAAAATGTTTGAAAAAATCATTGAAAATAACTTCTTTTTTCCTTCTTAAATCTTTTCTGACGGAATAGTCTCTGAAACTCGATTGAGATGCCAAAAATCCGATTTTTTTAGATGAAAACGATGAGTTCAAATGGTTAGTGCATTCAATCGTAAGAAATGTAGGAAATAGGATTCATGGACTAATTAGAAATACATTTTTTTCTAAATGGACTATTAAGAGAGTCCTCGAAACTAAGGAATTATTTAGAAAAAAATCCCTCTACCAGGGTCCTTTAAGTAATTTTTCCCAATTAAAATTGTCAATTACCATTGTTACGACTTATGACAGAGAATACAACATCGAAAGGTGAAGCAAATGTGGTGCCATGCAACGGAAAAGGAGGGGACCGGATAACTGGGAGTACGTAAATGAAGACTAGGTAAGGAGATTTTAGGGTTTGTGTTATATTAAAGACTTAAACTTTCATAAATGAAAAAGAAAAGACTAACAAAAATATCATTTTCTCCACTAAAATATTAATAAAGCAATTACATAATTAGAGAAAATTTATTTATACTCAAATTTTGTTTATACCTAACTATTAGATCATAATGAAATGCAATTTTAAATGAAACCAGAATATAGATAATTGAAATTTGAATAATACGCTTGAACTCTGATTGGATATCAATTTTATGGGTATCCATTGACATTGCTACCTAACTTTCAAGAATGATAGTTCATTTGCAATGGCACACACGACAAGTCCATAAATTTATGCAACATTATAAATTATTTCAAAAGTCGTGGCTAACAAACAAAACATATTTAAATCCATATTCAGCTTTTGTGCATGTTATGAATATATCTAATAACCTTTCTATGCTTCACCAATGTCTGATTTTTTAATCTAAACCATCTTTTTCTATTTAAGAGCGTAGACTCATATCTAAGTTGGTTGACAAATTGGAATGTAGCTTTGAAGTGTGCATTTGGTTCAAATTTGGTTCAAATGTGGTTGACCTACCAAAAAAACCCTTGATTCTTAATCATCATCCCTTGTGACGCCATGGGCTTGTGTTACATTTTATATGTCATAATATCTACTAAAGGTTGCATGTGCCTAATGGGGCATCCTCTTTGGGGTTAAGGAGGTAAAAGGGAAAGATAATTAAATTAAAGGTATATTACTGAAAAGAAGGGAAAGAGGAAGGAGGAAAGATAATATGTAAATAGGGGTATTCTTGAAAAATGGTAAAAGAGAAAGAAAATAGAATTGGAGGGTATTTTGATAAAGAGAAAGGATAGGAAATACAATAAAGTAAAAACATTTTTTCTCAATATTTATGGAGAGATTAAGTCCCAATCCCTCTTTTTATTGGGAGTAAAGGGATTGTCTCCACCGTTGTGTTTTTGTATATAGATATAATAAAATAAGGGGACAACTATCCCCTTTTTCGTTTAAATCTTTATATCCATACAAAGAGATTTTGGGATTTAATATTATTGTGAATCTCGAGAAAATTTTAAATTTGATTGTCTTTTTTTTTCTCCCCCTTCTCATAATAATATATTTCCAACTTTATTACATTTTCCCTTCTACTCTATTTTTCAAAAATACCCCTTTAATTTATATATTTCATTTTCCCCCCCTTTTTAATAATATCCCTTAATAATTTTATTGTATTTCCTCTTCTTCCACTTTTTTAATAATACCCTTTTAATTTTATTGTCTTTGCCTCTTCTATCCCCTTAACCTTAAAGAGGATGCTCGTGCTACTTAGCATGGGTTAAACTCTAGTCATGTATAATTTCCCAAGTCAAGATTGGACATTAACAACCTCTAATATTATATTATTATTTTTTTATATTTTTAAATGTTTCTAAAAAAATAGTATTATTTTATCTTTTAGCGGTAAAAAAGAAAGGTTTTAGTGTCATTGTAGAATGACATTTTCATAAATTCAATTTTAAAAAAATTATTCATAAAAATAAATTTGTGTAAATAACATTAAAACCCTTATTTTTATTGATTGAATTACAAATAATATCATCATGCAATGACACTAAAAACTTTTTTTTTTTTTTAACTGCAAACATAAAATAAGATTACGTTTTAGAGACACTTTTGAAAAGAAGGATAATTTTGGAGTTTATTAATTTCAAATGCTTGGCTTGGACATTCACATGAGGGATGTGGATTCAAAAATCCAACAAGTTGCCTCAATATTTGCAGCGTAGCTTTAATTTTGATCTTATCTTAGTCTGAATTCTTCAATTGCAATGGATTGCCACCTGCCCAAATTACTCATTGCACACTAATGAATTTTTGCTCGGGAAACCATAAGCCCGACTTTTGACTCCCAACTTTGAATCCAACGAAGTGGGAGTCGTTCAACCATTAATACTTGACTGTGAAGAGAACCTTGGATCTTAAGGAGACACATGTCACCTCCTTGCAAGGGCGGAACTATTAAGGAGTTGGTAGGGGCAATTGCCCCCATAGAACTTTAAGATACTCTAATATTTTCAACTAATTCCATGCCCCATTTGTCCCCACTCCTTCACCTCTCTCCAATTTTTGGCCCCACACCCTCACCTCCCTCCCCCCTCTCAATGTTTTGTTGATGACATTGCCTCTTCACCGAGCCTTCTCATATATTAAATGGAAATGACCTAAATATCATTTTCTTCAACTTCTAACAAAAAACTTTTGAATTTTTCCCGAAAACCATTCATCTTCAAATTCTTCAACCATACAAATAACCATAGTTTGCCCCTACTACAAGAAAATCTGGGCCCCACCCCTGTCTACTTGGGGATGCCAATAAATCACCTGGCCCCTCCTCCATATTGTTTTGTTATACTATCACTCCAATTCCAATATGCTATAACTCCTTTGACGTTTTTGAAAATTAGAGACACCTCCTTGTCTTTTACAAATTAGTTTTGTACGAGAGACCATTATAAAATGCCCAGAGCACTCTTATTTTCACTTTTCTGACAAAAACTTTCGATTTTCTTTTTCCCAAAATCCATTGCCTTCAACTCTAAGATAAAATTGTTCAAACCAATTGAATTTCTTCAAGCTTGTTTTCAACCTCTCCGTAAAGAGTAGACTCAAGACTTACCATCCCAAAAAACCTAATCTTCAACCTCACCCAAAGTCTTTTCTTGTTCAAGAGGTTTGATAGTTGAAAGAGATAGAATATTTAGCTTGAATACAAGGATAAATTTTTTTATTGTTTCTTGGCAAAGGTTGAACTAGAGGGCATTTTGATTCTACATCACTAATATAAAACGGAAGTTAAGGTATATCACCAATTTGAAAACACAAGGTTATCTTTAAGCTCCATTAAAACTTGGAGAGGTTATCCAAAATTACCCAGGTGGTGTGGTTAAATAACCATTAATGATAATAATTTCATATATTGTGTGGTTTTGATGTGTAGTCATTATAGTATTATAATGTTGTAGTAATATCAGAGTCCTAACATTATTAGACTAGAGATTCAACATTGGGGATACGGGATCAATGTAGTGAGACTACGATTGTTGGAAATATAAAGTTTATATTTCACATTTGCAATATGTTTAATTCTGTTTTGATATTTTCGGTTTTCTACACTTGACTTTACACATCAATTACTCTAGATTCTTCAAAAATTCTAATCGATTATTTGTTATCATAATTTTATTCTTTTGCTTAGGATAGCACTCAATTCGTTAAGTTCGTTGTAACGGTCCAATTGGAGTACCCTTTGGAGCTTGAATTGTTATATCTTGAAGAGTAAACGCCTACATAACTATAGTACTATAACATAGGCAAATTTCACATTCTATCATACCTCAACCTTAATTACAAAAGAAAATAATGTTTTTCTATTGCATTCAATTACGAAATCGAAAGGTTTTCCAATCTTCTTTACTCACTTTTCTTAGAAATAAGTATCAATTTTCCAACACTTAAAATCCTAACTACTTGTCTCTTCCTGATACTTGAGACTAAGATAACTTGGACAACTTGGACAAGTCAAGTTGGGATAAAACCAACTTTGCAAACCCTCAATTTGGTTTCAAACCATAAATTCATCAGATACATCTTCGCTTAGATTCATTGTATTTGTCAAAATTACTTTCCAAAGATCATCGATTTGTTTATAAACGAAGAATCTATGAAATTGCAGGAGAAATAAAATTCAAACTTCCCAAAGATCATCAACTGTTTATGGACAAGAATCTGGCTTTACTTGTAGAACTTGCAAATAAGATCTGACTCGATTTTCAAATCCCAAAGGAACTTGAGATGACTCGGATAAATTTGTCAAAATTCCAGCCGATATGACTAGTATCTTGAATGAGTCAATGCCGATGCAATACCGAGACGACCCGAGTCATCTCGATCTCCAACCATTTTTGAAATCTTGAATCAGACACAAATAATAAATCCACCATTAATTAAACTCAGGTGGTGCAATGAGTTGCACTTGCACCGTATTATATACTACACGCACTATCAAACCTTTGTATTTGTTTGGCGTAGAAGTTACCGAACGCATGCTAGTGTCCGAAACCGCCACCGATAACATTTTTCTCTAAATTTCTGCCTTTATGAGATGCGTTATATCGGTCAAAACCGATACTCTCGACTCATGCTTTATTCACTTTTCTTAGATCCCAAGCAGTCCATCTCACTTTCGCTTTTCGAATTTCGATCCTACTAAGCTTTCCTCTCTCTCTCTCTCTTAGATTCCAATCGTAATGGATCGGATACGAACCAGAAGTCCTATATATTCGAGGCAGAGGAGTGGCGGTTCGAGCAGCACTGGTTCATCTTCTCCAGCAATGTCGCCAGCTCACCACCATTCCAGATCTTCGTCCAACTCTGGTCTCTCAAACATCAAGAGAACCCAAAACGTTGCTGCGAAAGCTGCGGCACAGAGGCTTGCGCAAGTCATGGCTTCGCAGACTGCAGATGATGATGATGATGATGAAGATGATGATCTAGGGTTTCGTTATGGTGCTCCTCCTCAATCTTATTCCAGCAATGTTCCTGCGATTTCAGCTGCTAGGCCTGCTAGATCTCCGTCTCCTGCGGTAATTTCGATGATCTGTGTTGGTTTTTATTTGTTGATGATTTGATGTGTTTTTTGTCTGGTTTCAAGTGAATTGGTGGAAATAAGTGAGATCGGAATTGATTTGGTGTTTTTCTATTGAGTTGATGTATTGCTGGAGAGTTTGTGTCTGAATTTTGATACATTGAAATAGAAGAATTTTGGCAATTTACTGTGGTTTTCGATCTGTTTTTTTTTTTCCTTTAATTTGAGGAAATAGCGAGATCTGATTTGTATTGGTGTTACTGTTGAAAGGATTATTTCTAGTTATTAGAGATCTGTTTTGGATGGGATCTTTGTTGAAACAAGTTTTGATTGAGAAATTTTTGTATCTCATTTGCACAATGTGGGATTTGTAAAACAATTAAAATTTGAAATTGTATGGGGATGTTATTTGTGTCTGATATTTTGACAAATTAAAATTTAAATCTAGGGAATTAAACAAATCTCCATAAAAAACTTGGAACATTGATTTATGTGCATGCAATGATATGCTTTCACAGTTTTCTTTTAATAGAGAATGGCTGAAGTTTGCAAATATGTGTGTTATGTTTTTTATATGGAGCAGAAGGCTAATTGTATTTTTCCAATTTTAATTAGTTAGGTCGGAACTTTGTTGAGCATACTCCATCAGTTCGCTCTACATCAGCTGGAAGGCCATCTCTAACTGTTCGCCCAACACCAATGGTACCACCCAGTAGAACATCACTGAGGCCCGCAGTTTCTATGCCACCACTAGACCCTCCAACTAATAGGCAAAGAGAGAAAAGGTAAAGAAATTTGCTGGTTTTTATTTATAAATTGTTTCTTGCCAACAAGATCTTCATCAAAACCTTAATCCAAATTTTCTGGATCCCCTGAACATATGATGTAAGCTCTTCTTTTGGTTTTTTCTCACCTGGAATGGTAAATGACATAGATGCATGCACAAAAATGGAGGAGAGATGGGTATTCTTAATTTCTATATTAGGGTGAAAGATTGTTTTGGAAGAAGACTTCTTCAAGGATACCTATGTAGAAAGTGATTTAGGGTTCAGAGAAGATAAAGTGAGAAAGAAGAGATGAAGAAATTCAAGAGAAAAGTTATGTTTATTATTTCTTCATTCCTATTTATATAAGTTACATGATAAATAAGAAAGGAAGAAATGGACATGACATGAACATAAATAAAAAAGAATTATATCTGATAACATTCCTCTTCAAGCTAGTGCAAAAATATCACACATTACTTATAAGATTATCAAAACTAACATGACCCAAGGCTTTAGTGAGGACATCGGCTAATTATTGTGATGTAGGAACAAAGATGGTGCAGATGTCATCGGAATTTACTTTCTCCCTGATTAAATGCCGGTCGACCTCAATGTACTTAGTGCGATCAGGTTGAATTGGATTACGAACTATGTTAATAGGAGGCTTGTTATCACAGTATAACTGAAAAGGCGGAGGAGGTGAACAACTTAGCTCGCAAAGTAATAGTTGTAATCAAAGTAACTCAAATATGCCTAGAACCATGGTTCTTAACTTAGCTTCGGCATTTGAGCGACCAAATACAAATTGTTTCTTACTGCGCCAAGTTATCAAATTATCACTCACCATAGTGCAATATCCAAAAGTTGAACGACATCTGTCCATGCTTCCACATGCATGTGACTATGTTAATGGAATAATAAACTTATTCCCAGACATCCTTTCAGATATCAAAGGATGCGTAGAGCAGCATTAAAATGTGTTGTATGAGGGGCATGCATGAATTGGCTAACAATACTTACTGCATAAGCAATGTCTGATCGCATGAGAGATAAGTAGATGTGCATTATTTGTGGACGATGTATATTTATATTCATTTTTCCTAGTTATTTACAGATGATGTAGCATTGGTTGATGAGATTAGAGGATTCAACACAAAACTAGAATTTTGAAAAGGGATATTGTAGTCTATGGGATTTAGAATAAGTAAAACCAAAGTGGAGCATGTGGAAGGAAATTTAGTATTGACACCCAAGATGAAGAATGACCAATAATAATTGATGGTCTAGAAATATCCCGAAGTGAACACTGTTGTTATCTTAGTTGCGTGCACATAAGGATGGAGAGATTGAGGAAGATGTTGCCCATAAAATTAGAGTTGATGGTTAAACTAGAGGTGCTCTTCTAGATTGGTTTATGATAGATACATATCAATCAAGTTAAAAATAAATTTTTTAAGATGACAATAAAACTAGCTATGCTTTATGACTGGAAAGACTAAGAAAGATAAAATTAGAAATGAATACATTTGAAAAAAAAATGGAGTAATTCCAATAGAAGATTAAATAAGATAAAGTTGACTGAGATGTTTTTGGCATGTTCAATGAAGGTTGATTACTGTCTCAGTTAGAAGAAATATTCAAATTGAAGGTTTTAAAAGAGCAAGAGGAAGACCCAAAAGAACATGGATGGAGATAGTGAAAGTAGCTATGAACATGTGGTTCTTTGAACAGATTGAGTGGAATGAAGGAAAAAATTTGTTTCGCCAACCCCAATTCTTTTGAAGAAGGCTTAGATGATCTTTGTCTCTTGATTGGTGAAAAATTATAAGTTTATCAATCGTTGATGCTTAACCACGATCCTTATTTTAAATTTGTGCACGTTGTCTCCTTAGCTGTAGTAATCAAAGGCACCAAGCAATAGGTAAATGAAAAGAGATACCTAGGCGCCACAGCTCTTAACCCCTGCCTTACCATCACCTAAGCAACTAAAATGTAACTTACATTTATTGAATTCAAAATAACTAAACAGATTCAAATAATCCAAACTTTCACTATTTTCTTAATTCAGAAAACTAATATGGTTTTTCCAAATCATGTAGCCTAAAAATAACGAAAAGGAGGAATTGAATGACTACATAATCATCAGAGCTGTCCTTGTTCTGTTCCCATTCACATGCATGTGAAAAAGAAGTGCTCATGTTAGCACTAGGAAGCCCAAGTAGCAGCTAACCAGACATCAAAATCACTAATAATAAGAATAATAATGTATAATATTGGTCCTGCCAAAAAACAACGCTATCCACTCTTGCCATCAGTGAATGAGAGAATGGAGTATGATATGTAGAAGGTAGGTTTTCCATTCAAAGAGGAGGAAAAAGCTAAAACTACCATATATTAGAGAGTATTACCAAATTGAAATCTTAAATAAAGCAACTTTCATTTAAACTTGCGTGTCATGTTTCAACGGCTAAGGCTTCCAACTGAGGAAGCAGTGGCCTAGGCAAAGTCTGACTACAATGGGCCATCATATTGTTCAAAGATAATGTATATTTCGCCTAAATGTATGTATGCAACCCCCCCTTCTCCCTCTATTTTAAGTTGGGGGACCTTATGTAAATTACAAACAGTTGTTTATGTGTGAATATGCATGTACTGTGTGTCTGTGTTCATATATGCATGGGGAGTTATGGGCAAGCATCATGTTCCTCCATCTTTTAGTTGAATACTGTCATTTAAAGAGGAGTTGATAAACTACTTGTTGAACTTGAGGTTAGATTCTTTTGATAGGTAGAGTATTTCCATGCACTTGTATTGCAGGTTTACATCAGACATGGAACATCTCAACAAAAAGGACATAGGAAATCAACGTGAAGCTTCTGCACTTCGAGATGAGGTATGCCACTCCCCTTCATTTGTCTCCCTGTTGTTAGAAATAAGCTCAAAACTATATTCGAGAAAGCCATTTATTGGTCAATTCAGTTATGTATGTCCTGGGCTTATAAAATGGAAACACAAAATGGGAACCTTGTACTTTGTTTATGAACTTTGGAAATATAATCCCTGAATACTTTGTTCTTAAGCTTATATCTGGTGATATTGCAGCTTGACATGCTACAAGAAGAGAATGATAATGTTCTTGATAAGGTGTGTTGTTTTTTAATTAATTTAGCTAACCATTTTGTATATATAATGTTTATGACATTTACATTCAAATCTGCTGTGCAGCTCCGAATTGCAGAAGAGAGGTGTGAGGAAGCAGAGGCCAGAGCTAAGGAGCTTGAGAAACAGGTTCGCTCTATTTTTCTTCTTTATTGTTTCTGGGATTGAGAGTTTGGACTTGTAAATAGTAGTTTTTCATGGATTGGATTTCTTTATATGGTTAGTTTCTATTGTCTCTCATTCCTGAAGCGGCAAACTCTTTTTTCCCATCTGCTGGATGTGGATCTATAGAGGCATTTTTAAGGACATACCTAAAAAGTAGCAAAACAGGACAGGTTTTCTGTAGCAGGCAGACTTGACACAGCTGTTGGTGAACTTTATGCCTACTTTTTTCTTTGTATCTCCATTTTATGGTTCTTTTGTGTACTGGCACATGGACCTAATCTATTTCTGTTTATATGGCCATGGCTTAAAATATCCCTCTCTTAAATTCTTGTATCCAGTAAAGGTGCCTAGAAGTACTGTTTCACTGATTAGTTCTGACTACTCATAGGTTGCTGCTCTTGGAGAAGGCGTGTCTTTAGAAGCCAAATTGTTGAGCAGGTACTTTTTGGTTTAGAAATAACCTAGTGTCTGCCATTCTTTATATTTCCGTTATGACATCTTATGTTTTTCATCTGCAGAAAGGAAGCAGCATTGCGTCAAAGAGAGGTAAGCAGTGAGCGATAGATAATATTTAGTTTTGAACATAATAAATGACTACCAGTTAAAGACAACTTGAGTTAATGTCATGTTTCAATATCAGTGCTGGAAAGGCACTTAAGTTTTAAAGGTGCCACAATGTGTTTGGTATTTCCTATCTTCGGGTTCAGATACAGTACAACTTATTCATTCTCAGATTAGGGGTTTCTTTTTCAAAACATGATTATATGATTCATTGGCTCAGGCTGCTCTAAAAGCAGCGACACAGACCAAGGATGGGAGAGATGAGGAAGTCACAGCTCTACGAACTGAAGTTGAGGTAAAGTGTGATACTCTATTAGAACTTTTATGATCTACTTTTGATTCTCATAAATTGCTAAACCTAATTTAGTGTGCTCTGCTGACAGTGTGGCTTAAAACTTTTACTTTCTTCTTTGATCAGAATGCAAAAGAAGAGGCTGCAGCTGCTGCAGAACAGCTTCGAGAAGCAGAGTCTGAAGCAAAAGCTCTTCGCTCAATGACACAGAGAATGATCTTGACCCAGGAGGAGATGGTCTGTACCTTTTTACTGTTGAGGAGTTTATTGCTAATACATTATTTTCTTTTTGGTTATTAAATTGTATATTGGATCCGTGTTTCAGGAGGAAGTGGTTCTCAAAAGGTGTTGGCTTGCTCGCTATTGGGGTTTAGCTGTAAGGCATGGTAATCTACCTATTTAGCTTATTTTTAGTTTCTCATGTTGGTAGAGGGATTCCCGATTATCCCCTGATTTTAGAGAGTTCTTCATGTGAAAGTAATTAACTGTTACTGCCAAATTCTCTTGTTTCTAAACTTCAGTGAGAGCTAAACAAATCATAAGAGGCTCTTGAGACCACTGAACCTCTAAGTAGCCGGTTAGATTTTCTTCTTTTTTTTTTTTTTTCGGGGGGGGGGGGGGGGGGGGATTCATTGCTTGTTTTGGTTTCTGAGTGATATAGGATCTGTAGTGCTTTGAAAACTCAACCATTCTGATTCTTATTATTGTATTAGCACTTGTAGGAATTTAAGCCTATTCTTCTATAGAGTTTGCATAAATGTTATTCAGAAGTGAAAAGTGTATGTGGACATGTCTTTAATTTTTATTTAAAAAGGTGTAAGATTTATTTGTTGAGGAATACGAGTACTTGGGTGATCAAGGTGACCAACTCCATACTAGGAAGATAAAATTAGTCTGTGGACTTAAAAACCTAGTCCCACCTGAATAATAACTCTTCAAAGAAGCCACTCTTAAATACCCCCCCCCCCCCCCCCCCCCCCCAAAAAAAAAAAAAAAAAAAAAAAAGGGCCCCATAATGTGGGTCATTCCCTTTGAATTTTCATCTGTTCCTCTCCTTCCAGGGTCCCCAACAGATAGCATAAGGGGTCAAACACCATAGATTTCTTTCTCTTCCCATAAAAGCTGTGAGTGCCAACTCTCAAAAAGAGAAACAACCAAGCTGGGGAAACAAGCTGAATTACGAAGCAAAGGCATAAAATGGATCTACAGTTACCTTGAAAAAGTGCAGTGGATTAGGACATGGTCAATCAATTTACCACTACTTTTGCACAAAGAACAGAGATTGACAGTAGCGATGCCTCGAGCAATGATGTCTTAGGTCAGAGTTCTGTCTAAAGTCACAGTCCAAGCATAGAAAGCTACCTTTGATGGGATTTTGTGTCCCCTGATAACAACAATTGGGAATTCCAGTTGGGACTGAGCGTTAGAGATCGATAAAAAGATATAGTACCCACCAATTCCATATGATCCCTCCTCTCAGGGAGAGCTTATCACTGTGGATATTTGGTTAATAAGGCCAGCTAATAATGACACTTCCCAATTTATTGAAATGTCTCCTAAGGCCAAAATCCCAATTTTGCTCAACCCCGACTTGGGTCATAAACTTGCCGATGGGTATCTTCTTTTTTATGAAGAGTACAAATTTGGATACTATACTTGAAGTGGTGCCCTGCCACACTATGGTTTTCCCTTAAAAGAACTTTACTCCGTTTGTCAATCCTGAAAGATATCCTCTACCGGAACTCAGGAAGAATCTTAATGATGCCTTTCAAACCTGTATCCATTTTCCTGCCAAACGTTCAAACTACAAACTTAGCCATCCACAGACATTGATCATCAACTCCAAACCTCCAAAGTCAGTTGCCTAACAAGGCTATAATCGTTTGTCTAAACTTACTGATTCCTAGCTCCCCCTGTTTCTTAGGTTTACAAATACAGTTCCATCTAACCAGGTGGAATTTATGCTTGCCATTCTTACCACCCCACAAGAAATCCTGAATCAATTTTTCCAGTTATACCTGACTTTCCTTTTCAAACACCAGTTGCCTTTATGATTTTGCAGGTATCTGTCTGGATATTGCAGTGACAAAACATGAGCACTGGTCATCGTTAGCGCCTCTTCCTTTTGAAGTTGTCATTTCTGCTGGACAAAAGGCTAAAGAAGAATCTTGGAGCCGAGGTTAGTCATCACAAGTTGATCTTTATGTTTTTTATTTTTCCCTTCCTTTTGCTTGCAAAAGGTTAAAAAGCTTGTTATAGTTTGATTTCCTGTGCTGATATTTCCTTCACGGATAATTTTTTATGCTAAACTTTGGTATCTGAAAATTTGAGCAGATGATGATGATTTAGACAGAAGCAAGCTTACACGAGATTTGAGTGATCTTACAGGAGAAGGCAATATTGAAAGTATGCTTTCAGTTGAAATGGGCTTAAGGGAACTAGCTTCACTAAAGGTGTCTTCTTCTTCCTTTCCACTTCAATTTCATTATGTTCTTTTTGGTTTTTTCAAGTAGATTTTTTTTCCTTTTCTTTTTGGAGTTAATTTCATAAGACCTTGAAATTTTTATTGTTTTTTCATACATTTTTGTTTTATTCCATCACGGTGTTGTTCATATCATGCTATAAGCATTTCTTTTTTGTGGAAAGCAATGCTTCACATGCTTGTTTTTCTGACTACTGTGTACAAGGTTGAAGATGCTGTTGTACTTGCTTTGGCCCAATACCGGCGCACAAATTTGGTTCGACAATCCATGTCAGGTTGGTCTTATTGTTATCTTCCGATGTGCCCGGTCCCTTTTTCTGTGTTTTTCAATGTGATCATTCCTTCTGTTGGAAATTTTGAAAAATGAATTTGCACTTGCTGGGTTCATTCTTTCCTTACATCCCACTCCTAAATTTTTTACTTATCCTCGATTCAATGTCGACTTTTTTTTTTTTTCAGTCAAAATGTATGAAATTTGTTAAAAATTTAGTCCAATTATTATTATTGTTATAGCTTTGGGTTCCAACATTCATTTTGTAGTTGTTTGGAGTTGCTGCAGCTTTGAAACTTTTCTCTTATAAAATCAAGGTCTCGACCCAATATTACTGTTTTCTTATCATCTTCTAGTTTTAGTACTCTGCAACAGTTTCGGTAAATGAGGATTCTATTTGCAGTACAATAGTCTGATCATATGAATATGTTCTGATTTTGGTGGAACTCTTTCATAACTTATAGTTGTGACTATGACTATGAGAAACTATGTGCTTACATTGAATGTTTCTTTTTTGTTGCGTGTTTTCTGCATCAGATCCCAAATCGCCTGGCGATCCAAAGTTTATGGAGGCATTTGGTAACAAATTTTATTCATTACATTACGTTTTAGAATGTGTAGATCTGCTAGTATAGAGGTAACTTATAGTAGCCAACAGCCAGAGCCCAAATGCATTGCAGTACAGATTGCAGACTCGTGGCATCCTTCTATGCCAGAAACGACCTAATGAGATGTTAGGAGATGTTTTTTGCCCAATATTGCCCTGCCCTGATATTACTCCGTAATCATCTGTTTTCTGGTTCTTATTAGAACACAAAAAAAAGTCAAAAATAGATGATTATCGGGGGAAAAAATGTTCGGATTTAGTTGTCCTTTGGCTCATGTCACATGTCTAATTGTTGACATGCTGCAAACAGACATGAGTCTCTCGTTTTATCCTTAATCATGAAAGGAAAGACGAGTTGGATGTTTGTAGTTTATCTGACTGGACTGACTGAGCATGGATCTCCTAGGTGGGACAACTGAATGATTGGTCCCCACCTACTGCATGTGACATATGACCGTGCCAATAGTATGTCGTCCTTGTCGTCCATTGAACATGTATCTTACATGTTCTCACTAATAGTAGGACCAGCACTTTCCCTCTTGAAGGGGGTTTGTGGCTTTTGTCTTCTTTGATGGTATTTGGGTCTGATGTGTGTGTTCCATTCATAGAAATTCCCTTGCAAGGCTAGTGACTATGGAACTGAGACCCATGTTTTCTTTCAGAGTTAACTCAAGAAGAGTCGGAAGATGTTCTTTTCAAGGAGGTATGATATAAACTTATTAGTAGCTTTTTTGGACGCTGCATATGCTTTAAATGATCCTTTACCTTTTGTCATTCCAGGCAAACTTCATACAAATTGTTAAATAGTAAATAAATAATTTGACACTCATTTACTTTTCACGTTAGACTATGTATTTGTTTACTTTTTTGGTAAAATTCCTCGATTAATAATAAATCAATTGAGAATGCTTGGTATGGTGCAAATCATTTGCAAATGCAAACTATTTTTTGAAATCAATTTTATAGGTGCCTGGTTACACAATGCAAATGGTGTGCATTGAGAAAGTTTTGCATGGATCACCTAAATTCTGAACAAATTTCAGCAAATGATTTGTGACAAAAAAAAGTATCGCAAATCATTCGATATATATATGGTATCCAGACTTAGTCCGACTAATCCCATGGACACGCCCATCACCATTTCCAACACTGGCCTTGTGTACTTGGCCTTTTAAAGCACCAGGGTGGTGGCCAACAAGCGGTAAAGTGTGATTAGAACTCAGGACCTCTGCTTCCTGAGGCATGGTCCTGGCCATCTCTCCAACCCCTTGTTGGTTCAAAATAATTTGATTCCAATCTACACATATCAAAATTACTAAAATACTCTTTATCAAAGAAATTAATCAAATTGCAAAAATACTGTATTTGTTACAGCAATATACACATAAATATACAATAGTACCCCTCATCAAAGATACATTAAATTATACATTGAAATTATAAAAATACCCCTCATTTAAAGGCATGGCTGTTGTCAACTGATTTGCATGCTTCCTGGTGGTAGCTTTTGTAGGAGATCGATCTTTTATGTGTAGGGTAAGGACATCCATTAAGATTGTTTTTATAGTTCTTAGCACTCTTCTTATGTAGGCATGGCTTATATATTTTTGGAGAAGAGCTAAAGCACATGGTGTTGAAGAAGATATTGCAGAAGAAAGACTTCAATTTTGGATCAGTCGTAGCAGTCAGTCACCAACTTCGCATGATGCCGTCGATGGTAATTTTTTGCCACTTGTTTTTAGTAATATAATACTCATTTGGCTAACATAAGTCCTAATATTTAGAGATCATCATCCATGACTTATACGTAGCTCTTGACATGATTGAATGGAGGAAAATGATTCATTCATCCGAGACCAAATCCTTGGGATAAGGCTTTGATGATCCGTCACTTATCCCTAGCTCTTGACATAATTGAATAGAGGAAAATGATTCATTCATCCGAGATCATATCCTTGGGATAAGGCATCTTTGATTTATCTCAAGGGCTTTAGAATAATAGGACCAAATACAGTATTGGAGTGCAACTTAAGTGATGACGCACATATATAGGAAGGGCCAGTAACAATTGATTGTCAACCAATACAACAAACCAACCAACTTCATTACTCTTTTCTTGTCCTCAAGGATGGATAGATGAAGATAGAATTGGAGTTGGATGGTTAAGTTGCAAGTGAATCCTTGGAGTTTTCTGTGAACAATGCATCCCGTTCAAATTAAAGGGTAAATCTCTTTTTTTTTTTTTCCCAACGTATGTAAGTAAAAGAACGAGAGGAGGAAGAGGTCGAGGGGACCTGCCCCAAGCAAACACAAAGAACAAACAAGACTCTCATCCATTACATACAATATCCCATCTACTTAACAAATTTTCAAAAGAAATCTCCCTCGAACACTTTGAAAACTCTAATCCAGAAAAATAACAGACCAACTATAGAAATGATAACATCTTGGAGAGTGCTCAATCCCATCGAATAATCTACAATTTCTTTCCTTCCATAATCCTCATCATATGGAAAATGGAATCAAACTCTTTTTTTATGCAGGACAGTGAGGGAAGAAGAGGAAATTTGGGGTTAGGGAGCTGGTTTTGGATTGGGTAAATTGAAGACATCTTCTCAGTCTTTCACCTTAGAAGAACAATGGTCTCCTACAATGCCACATATTCACCCATTACATGGGATTCATCCAATTTATTTTTGTGACTTAACATCCAGTCGAGAGTCTTGAGTTAGAAATTTGCAGTCAGCGAAATTTATTAATTTTTTACCTTCACGTCTCTGTGCCACATCTAATGCCAGATGCCAAAATTTTCTTAATGATTGTGAAGAGGACATCACAGAGATAGGTCCACCTTGCTAATAGAATATAAACAAGAAAACTTGTGATTTTATAAAATTTAATCTAACTTCAAGTTATATTTGTTGATTGAATGCACCATTTTTCTCATACATTCATTCCAGTGTCTAAAATATTCAGTAAGAATTTGGACTCAATTGATAAGATTTGAAGATAAAAACACAGATAGTGTATCACTTATGATGGGTGTTTCTTCCCACAGTGGAGAGAGGGTTGATGGAGCTAAGGAAGGTGGGGATAGAGCAGCAATTGTGGGAAGCATCGCGTAAGGAAATTGATCAAGCATCTTTGATTCCTATTGCCACTCGCGAACCTGCTGCAGATGCAGAGTCCTCTCCCTGACAATAGCTGCTTAGAGGTACTGATTTATTTTGGTGTTCTGCTTCTTTATCATATGTTCATTCAGGTCGACAGAGTATCTGTTCTGTTGATTTTTCTGTACCAATATCATCTGTGTTATGGCGACCCCATCTGTGAAATCCAGGATCATTGTATTACTACTGAGAGATGAGGTCGTACCCACTTCAACCCATACATTCCTTAAGGGTCCTTTTAGATTGATTGTGCGAAAGGTTGAATTTTTCTTTCTTTATTATTTGTTTTTTTTTGTTTTTTTCAATTTATTTTTTTGTATCAGCTTGCAATTATTTGAATTTGTGTTCATTGGATCTTTTCTTCTTCTTTTATTTTTCTTTTCAAATGAATGAATGAGTGGAATTCGGTTTTCTTGTTATTATCTCTCTGTAAAATACTCTGTGATCTGCAATTGTAACCAGTTGGAATTTTATGGGTGTGAAGGGTTTGACCTCTATAGCCAGTGTGCCTGGCCAAATGGTTGTCATTTATGGTTGCATAGTTGAGCTTTCACTCTTGTTAAGAAACCTTTGATTTTCTCTAGAACAACCCCAACCCAGCTGCCGGGCCCCTCCTCACCAAAAACAGTATAAAAAAAAATAGGGTGAAACCTCAAAACTCCATCTTCTCAACCTCCAAGCGTCAAGAGGTTAAAGACTTTTAGCAATTTTTCAAGAGGGTTTATGGGTTTTAAACAATTCATCCTAGAAGTTGAAGAATTTGAAAAGTGGGATTTTGGTACAACAGGTAGAAGATGACCAAGGATTATGCCATTTCTTCCTAGCCACTTAAAGAAGACCATAATAAAGTGGTAAATCAGCGGTTTCAATCAGGTTGGACCTGAGGTCGTAACTTCTATGGGTCGACTCAATTGTAAAATCCATTTAAAAAAAAAAGCTAATTGGCCTGCCCAATTCAACCGGTCTCCCAATCAGATTTGCCAAAGGAATGGTCAAATTATGTAGCTATTTATAAAATTACATCTCCACAATTTGATGAAATTTGAGATGGCCCTCTTATGTTTTGAAATTGATGAAATGCTCCCTCTAACCTAAGGTCTTCTTTAATAAATTAATGGAAAATGATCAAACTTAAATAAGATTTTTATTGTTTGGCCAACATGAATTGGCATGTTGGAAAAATAACATTACAACCGTATAAAATTTCAAGATTAGATCAGATTTAAAATAAATAAAATATAGCATAATTTTTTTTAGCTTGATCCATACTTTGAAAATGGACCAACTGCAAAAAAAAATTATAGTTTTGAAGTGTAATCTCCTCGTTTCGTTCTCATCATTTTTAATTCAATTTCATATGTTTTTTGTTCAACCTAGTATCATCATGTTCATCTCAATCTCATCTCAAAGGCATTTTTTTGACCCAATGCTTAGAGTATGCACATAGAAAATATTGGAAAAAAAACCGAAAGAAAATGAAATTAGTTAATACCTCCCCTCCTATAAATATTAATATCAATTTTACCCCTTGTGCAATAAATAATATAAATAATATTTTTCTTGATTTTTTGCACGGAAGTTTAAGTCTTGAGGTCAAAATTGTTAAAAGAGCTCACTTGAGAGTTCAAACCCACACCCATTCACAAAATATGAGATCTTTAACTTGATTAACCAAAATCGAAATCAAATTCAAAACTGTTATTAGTAAAAGCAATGGATTTAAATAATAGAAACCTAACACACTCTGAGAACAATCCAACAATAACAAATAGAAACCCTAACTAGAATAATGAGAAAATGGTAAAACCTTTAGTTCGTGTTTGTTAGACAATATATGGTATCCAACCCTAGGGTCAAGTACGCTATTCTGGTAGTCAAGTGTTTGTTATGCCCTCTATTGATGGCATATCCGAATATCGCATCAAAGATGTGTTTTGGGTAAATCAGAAAACGTGGAAATCGAAATCCCACTACATAACGGGGATTCCACTTTTTGTCTTTCCATTCTCACTTTTGAGTGATTTTTTTGCTCATAGCCCAACATCCATTTGACATATGGTACAGATGATGTAAAAACATATAAGAGATAGAATTTCTCTCCAGCCCATAGTGAGAAGAGTCGTGCTAGAGTGACCTCAACAAGAGACACACGGGGATATCTTGACGTGGTGGTGCGTAGATGTTCGTAGATACATTTTATGAGTATCTCGAGGAAACATCTATAGATAAACACAGCCATCACGACAAGATTGTCCCCGATTGAGGTCACTCCAACATTAATCTAGTGAAAAAACATAACTTCCTAATTAGATCACCTTGTAGAATTCAAAAACATGATCCAATACCATAGTATTGTACAAGACAAAATTCTATGTATTTTACCAAATAAAAATAAAAAAGAAATTATTTTCCACCGTTTTGAATTTTAAATTTGAGTGATTTGCAGCCATCCATTTTCAACACCATGGATCAATCCCAAAAAACTATGCTTTTTTATTTTACCATGAGATTTTTTTTAATGAAATCTAGAAGGTTATAGTGTTTAATTGCCAATATGATAATCCATTTGGGTCCAAAACCCTTTTTAAGTTTTGAAATCTTAAAACTGAAATTTGCGGGCAGAGGATATGTGGGCAAGAAAGAGAATTCTCTCTGTTGCTTATGTTATCTGCATCATATGTCAAACGGGTATTTGGCTGTGAGCAAAATATCACTCTTCTCACTAACCTTATTATCTTAGTAAGATTTGAAATCTTAATATGGGTATTTGGGCCCACGTGAATTACCACATTGGCAACCAACATAGCAGCCTTCTTGATACCATGGAAAATCAGGGATTAACAAAAAAAAAAATAATAATAAAGTGATAAAATCATATATTTTTTAACTTGATCCAAGGTGTTGAAAATATCTGACTCTCAAAACTTAAAATTTAAATTTAACATTGAAAAACAATTTTTTTTCTCAATTTTATATTTCTTCAAATTTCTTAGAATTTTATCCTTAATAGTCTTGTGGCGTCGGATCATCTTTTGATAGCACAAGGTGATCCAATCAATAAAGTTTCCTTTGTAAGGAAAGTCTCTCTCTCTCTCTTATATAGCAAACATAGAGATCTTTCCCTTCGTCCTCTAATCAAACACCTCTCTCTCTCTCTCTCTCTCTCTCCTTCCTTGAATTGATCCATTAATCTCTCTTACATCTATTTTTATCAATTTTTTTCCTTACTTTTTTTTTTTACTTTCGTTTGCAATGATTTATTTGGTCCACTTTTGAATGACATGAAAACAAAGGAAATTGAATTGGATACACAATGATGTGATTCTAGGTTGGAGGGATTTTTATATTATTTTATATTTTTGTCATTTCAAAAGTTTTGAAATCATATTTTTGTATTTATTCCAAATAATTTAAAGAATGTATCATAGTTTAAGAAACTACATAATACATAGCTATTACTACTTATACTTAAACCAAGTTTGAGTTTACAAGGTCAATCTATCATTCCTACATTTAAAGTAACATATACAACGTTCAAATGAAAAACATCTATCAATATTATAATATAAAAAAATATACATAATACGAACACGACGGTGTATTTGATAAGAAAGCGGAGGAACACGTCGATATAATCGCCTTAATTATGCCAATTCGATATTCCAGACTTCAAATTCGACATGGAATCCCATCGTTATAATCTAAATTTGTGACCAGGGTCTAGCATACCACACTTTCGAGATCATTTATTCAGCTTAGACTAACGGTTGACCAAAAACCCAACACTAAGTTTATCAAATGGGGAAGTCTACCGTTTGACGACTGTAGACCAATAATGATTACTAATTAGCCTAGGAGATCTTTTGCATCAACGCCTATTAAGAGGCAATATATGTGAACCCCGACTATTTCTCTACTATATATAGACCACCTTTACATACAAAATTCTCTAGAAAAGAAGTAGGAAAAATTTTCAGATCTTATAAGCTGTAATATGCTTTAAGGTATCTCATATTACCGAAGAGCATATGACATCTACTACTTTCCTAGAATGATCCACCGCTTCTAGATATACAGCAACGCGTCACTCTTTGTAGGTTTTCTATGATTCTTTATTGGTAAGCAAAATAGTTTTTATTTTGTAATATAAACTAGTTTCTTTTTATAAAAAATACAAGCAAGATTCGGTAGTGTCCTCTAGTGACATCTATTTGTCATTTCATCCATCCATCTATCGTATCTCACATGATCGTAGGAACGTGAGATATACATTCGTCTATATATCTATCATGTCTTACGTGGCATGGCCACTGCATAAGGTTAGAGGCACTATCTCATTAATTAGTCGAGAACATACATTCTTTCTATCCATTCATTAATCGATTGATCAATCCATCGTCTAACTTCTTACATATCTATCAAGGTATTTTCGCTTTTAAAGTTATTCGAGATCCATAGAGCATCAACCAATTCCATTCGATGGTTTTGGTTGAGTAGAAAGACTCGAAAAAATATAATAAAGTCGAAAAAACTGTAAAAATTTGGTTAAGTGTTGGAAAAAATAATTTTCAAAATTGTTTAAATTGAAAATAGATTTTTGTAAATAGAATCCCTCAATAACATGAAAAATGCCATGTAATTTTTATAATTTCATTCAAAGGAATAATAAAGATATCAACTTTGAAAATCGAGGAAAAAAGTTAAAATTTACGTTTTGTTCTTGAAAACAAAAATAAAATTTTGATATGATGAGATTTGGGTTTTAAAATCATTTCCAAAGTTTCCAAATGGGGGTAAAACTTTATCTCATTAAAAAACTTAAAGTAAATGGAAAATGTTTTCAATGAAATGTAAAGTTGGAAAAACAGTTGAAACACACTATAAGCAAATAGTACTGGCGGTGGCAGAAAGCTATTTTTGACGGTGCCACTGTCGGTATGCCACTGCCAATATAAAATTTGGCAATGGCAAAAATTGATTTCTGACAGCAATAAAAATGGTGCCACCGCCAAACACAAACAAAAACTCAATTTCTACAACATTCATCCAATTTTTGTCTTAACTTTAACCAACATTTCTACAAAAATAATTTAAATCATAGATATACAAGAAATACCAAACAAATCAATATGATCAAGTCATGAATTTGAATAGTACATCATATGGAACAAATAACATTTTCAATTCGATTATCCAAAATGTACAAAATTAATGAAGTAGTCGATAATTGAAAAATAACAATAATGTCAAAGATTTCAATTGATTTTTTAATGAAATTTGGTATAACTAGATAGTAGAAGGGAAGACATCCTACCTCAAATCATTTTCGACGATTGATCGGAGGTAAAGAAATTGCACGGAAGTCGAGGTTGGGTGGTCTTGGATGCGAAACAACCAGTGGTTGCGAAGACCATGATGATGACACTATCTTTCCCTTCTACGATAGAGGGAAAAACTTTTTCTAAGTAGATGAAATCCCTAGTGGAATGTGTTAAAACCCACTCGCTGATTTTTTATGGAGAATGGGACTAAAGAAAGATAAACGAAGATCAATGACAGTGGAAATGTAGAGTTTATCAATGCCAACAACTTTATCTTCTTTGTCGAGGCTCAACAATATCTTGTTTGCGATAGATCTTGAGGAGAAGAGGGTTGAAACATTTGATATTTTGATCGGCTAGGTTTTGATTCATTTTGAGATAAGAGAATGAATAAAAGAAACTTAAGTTTCTTTTAAATAAAGATTTGAGGGGCAAAGTTGATATTTTCTCATGTGATGGTAATTTGACTTTCTGGACTCGAAAATTGATGAATAAATATTCTATTCCTTTTAATTTTGTGTTGCGAGCTTAATGGTACGATTGGATTTGACTAATTCTCGTTCTAACAAAGATTCACCTTTTTAGGTCCCGACCAACACTAAAATCAAGAATTTTATAATTTTTTCGTCCAAACTCGAATTTGAGTGTTCTTATAGTCTAAAGTATGTTTTTTTAGCCATTTTGAATCCAATGGCGAAGTCAAATTCCGTTAAAAATGAACATTAAAAAATCCAAGTATTTTATCCTAAGTCCCTCTTTCAGAATTTTCTCAAAATTTAACTATTTGATTTTCACGAAATACAAATTAAAAACTAAAGGTATAACAGAAGCTCTCTCTTATTTATATATTAAGGGGGGGGGGGGGGGATTAGGACTTTATATGAGCCTAATCATTATTGTAAACAACTTCTGAAATTGTTTGAACGGAGTGCTTATAATGTTTTGTAATGTTAAGATTATAACTTTGTAATGTTTGAAGAGTGAGTTTTAATATTTAATTGGCATGTAATAAATAATTTAAAAAATTAGGATGCCTATAGCAACTTTTATATGATTTTTATTTGTGTCCCAACTACCTTTTTTAAGATGAGTCGTGATGATATGATAGCCCTCTCTAACATACGCCCCTATCACAAAAGCGTAGATCATTTGCCTCAAGATACACAAGGAAAAGATTTATGATTGTGTGTATCCCAAGACAAATGATCTACATTTTTGTGATGGGGCATATGTCAAAGAAGGGAGTCAAAAAATCATTACACTTTTAAGATTTGAAATCTTACCAAGGCAACGTGCTAGTCTGAAATCTGAAAAGCAATGACGTTGTCTTATTTTCGAATGGCTACTAGTGTTATGGGCGCCCAACAATTTAGCTTGGGTGTTCACATATTTTTGAAAAATCGATTTTTTTTTTTTTTGTTTTGTTTTGTTTAAGTGGGGTTTAGATTTGGGCACCTCACATGTTTTCCATTCCACTTCATTCTCACTTCCCTTCCTCCAACAACAATAGTTTTTGAGGCTATCTTCCCCGATGATGACCAAACTCCAGTAACATCACCAAAAATCATCCATCTCCGACGAGAAGCTTCATATTTTCTCATTCACCTCTCTCTCTCTCCTTCTAACATAGAAACTCTCCCTATGTTTATATTTAAATTTATATATGTTAGAATTAGGATTTTATATGAGACTGATGAGCCTGATCCTAATTTAAAACAACTTTTGAAGTTGTTTGAATGTGTTAATGGTTTGTAATGTGGAAGTAATAATTTGAACCAAACTTTTGTAATGTTGGGATGCTAATAGCAATATATATATGGGTCCCGTTCAGCACCAAACATTTTGGCCAACATTTTAGCCAATCATTTTTGTCCTACATGGGTTAGAAGTTTTGGTGTAGAGATCATCCTCACCAAAAACCAGCCCATTCCAAAACTTGTAACCCCGTGTTTACAAGTTGAAAATTTGTGGACTGTCCATTTTTTGTAAACCATTTTTGATGGGGTTAGAAGTTTTGGAATGGGCTGATTTTTGGTGATGATGATCTCCTCACTGTAGAGATCATCCTCACCAAAAATCAGCCCATTCCAAAACTTCTAACCTTGAAAAATGTTTTGCCAAAATGTTTTGCCAACATGTTTGGTGCTGAACATTTCCCTATATATATATATATATATATGGGTGGTGTTCAGAGGCCCGAAGGGGAGCCAAACATTTTTCAATGTATGGGTTAGAAGGTGTGGAATGGGCTGATTTTTTGTGAGGGTGATCTTTATAATGAGGAGATCATCCTCACCAAAAATCAGCTCATTCCGAAACTTCTAACCCCATCAAAAGTGGTTTACAAAAAGTGGACGGTACACAGTTGTTTTACTTGTAAACTAGGGTTAGAAGTTTCAGAATGAGCTAATTTTTGGCGAGGATGATCCCTTCACCATAGAGATCATCCTCACAAAAAATCACCCCATTCCGAAACTTGTAACCCTTACTTTGAAAAATGTTTGACTTTCTTTAAGGCCTCCGAATAGTTCCCTATATATATATATTAAAAAAAAAATTGGCTAGTGCCAACAGGACCTTGTTGACATGGCCCTAATAGCATCAACAAGAGCCTATTGACACTGCCTAAAAAATAAATTTGATCTCATGTCTACAGGATCCTGTCACATAGGAGGTTTTGTTTTTAATTTTTTTTTTTATTGATGTTGGCAAGACCTTAATCGAGTTGACAGGATCCTACCGATATTGTCTAAAAAAACCTTTTTGATCTCATATCAACATAGAAGGTTTTTTTTTTTTGCTAGACAATTATGAGAATAAGAGATATTATGAAAAAAAATAAAACGAGCCAATGATGGTTATAAGTCGTAGGTGGTGCAACGGTTATGATGGTGATGGTAGTTAAAATGGGTGAAGAGATGAATATTTTGGTTGTTGGGTGATGATTTTGCAGGCTGTGAGAGATGCAACCTTTGTTAGCAATTCGAAACACGGTAAAAATTCGATATGGAAGAATTCGAGTTTTATTCGATTTTGGATTGCAAAAATTCAGTCAAAAATTCACTAAACAAGAAACATGCGATATATACTTTATACGTGTTTTATACTTTCAACATAAAAAATTCGAAAACAAATAATTTGGTAAATTTTGAAAGGGAGACAAGTTATATACTAATATAGTTATCAAAATCCAATGCTTTTTGTAGACACCCCCAATTTGCAAGGGCCAATTTCAGAAAAGGTCCACAAAAAGTATGTTTCAAGCCAAAATACCAACGGGAGGCCTAAAGATCCAAATGTTCACAAGTCTTATATTTTGTTAAAATAAAAACCCAAGAGCCTTTAATTGACCTATGACCCCACAATAAATATCATTTTTAAATTTTTTAATGCATCCATGCATTTGCTAAACAAACCCATTTCTAAACCTGTTCACCCTCTTGGTCCACTACATTCCTTCAACCTCTAAACCCATTTCTATACCTTACCTAAAACCCATATCAATTCTAAGTTCTCTATATTTCATAAACCAACTCAAGGTCCATTCAAATCCCCAAGCCTAAGCCCAGTCAATCCATCCGACCAACCAATAAAATGCCCACTGACCCAAGCCCATTAGCATAATCCAACCGTATTACCATTTCTAAACCACTCCAAGCCCATTACCTTTCTTAAACCAACTCTAGGTCAATTCAAAGCCCACTTCTAAGCTATCCCAAATTCCAAGCCTATTATCCTAGTTTAGACCCCAACTCCTGGCTTCTACTTCTCCTAGACATAGAAGCCTACAGCTGAAGTTGCAAGCTGTACAGAACAGACCCTAAGCCAACCACTTCTAAACCCACTCTTATTCAAAACCCATTTTTAAGCCTAACCAACTCTAAGTCCACTACTATTTTCAAATCACCCTTAAACTCATTCCAAGTCCATTACCTAAACCACTTCTAAAACCCAACCCATTTTAACTTCCAACATTACCATATCCAACACTATTCCTAAACTAAGCTCAATACTATTCCCAATTCAAACCTAAGCCCACAACCTTTTCTAAATTTTCTATAAAGCCTAATTCATATCCAATCCTAGCCCATTGACACATGTTAAGATCCAAATGACATAGAACCCCATCATCTTGCCACGTGTCACCCTTCAATTAGTTCTAGTCAAAATCCAACCTTCACCATTATTTATTTATTTATTTACACACCTCCATCATATTGCCATATGTTACCACCTCCTTCATGCTCCCAATATCAATCCACCAAAATCCTATCATTTTCAACAAAAAAAAAACTATTTTCTAAGTGTAATCATAAGCATCCATTCTCATAAGCCAACACTACACCCCTTTTGACTTGATTTCTACTCAAGCATCAAGGAATGGCCTACAAGGTACAGCCCACATGGGCTCCACTTAAAGACATGGCTCAAGAGGCCCATGCCTCACTTTTCCCATTTTTACCCTTGAGATATTTAAAATTCCAAAGTCTTAAAAATTTCACGTCTTTTTGTCCATTCTTTCAAATTGGACACTTTTAACCCAAACAATACCTACGAAAATCTATAAAATCCACCCCTCCCACAAGAAATTTCATGCTTGAACTCAATTCTGCAAGTCTCAAAGCTATGCTTACATGTTCTAAAATTTCTCTCTCAATCGAGAATTCTCGACTCAAAGCCCTTCCTCTCGCCAAACCTCTTTCAAGTTGAATTATTTACTAAAATGCCCCCTAACTTAAAATCTCCCTCAATCTCAAGGCTCAACGCAAACTTTCTCAAATCCTAACTCAAGTACACCTAAAATTAATAACAAAGACTTCCTTGAAGACAAAAGAAAGAACACAAAGAAGAAGAATAATCAAGAAAGATGGGTTTAGGATTTTAATTCAAGTATTACATCCTCTCTCCCACTTCTCCCCCCCCCCCCCCCCCCCCCCCCACCCCCCTTTTATTTTTTTCCTATACAAACCTAGGATGTAGTGGATACCCACTCCCACCTCGGTAGATTGGGCTTAGGCTTGGTTGAAAAGGAGAGGGTTGAAGCCTAACCCACTTATCTTGTTCATGCATCACAATGTAAATCATGCACCCACTATCACACATGCATGACGATGATGGAGAATTGTTTTCCTCTATTGAGAGGTTGAACCACTAAGTTCCTAGCCATAACATGCATGCATTTTACCTTTCTTTAAAAATTATGGGATTTTAGCTAATAATGCTGCAGTTATTAATATTAAGAAAATAAAGACGTTTTGAAAGTAAATAGCTAGAAGGTAGTTTGGCTATATTAACCCTTAAATTTTATTTTAATATCAAAATATTCTTTTGTAATTTCGTCTCTTACCTTTTTCTCTTTAAAAACCAACTAAACTTGTTCATCTCTCCTCTGTTGAACTCGATGAACCCTAAAGCAGATATGGAATCAAATGTCTTCTCCGCTATTGAAGTCGATGTTTGAATGGTCAAGTATATATATATATATATATATATATATATATATGGCTATCATATTAGTTTTTATTTTATTTTTTTCATCAGATTTAAACATAGATGGAAAAAAGAAACTATTTGTGTTGGTCTTGCCAACAACCAAGTCATTTTGCACCAGACTATTGAAAGAAAGTTGCATGCTTAAATTGTCACGAAGGGACGATCATTTCCTTTGTTATTAAGTCAGACATACGAAACAAGCCTTAAAAGATTGTGGGTAGTTTTTCTTTACCGACCAAATTGAGAATAAGGACATCATCAACAAATCAATCAAAATTATTCAACATTGATGAGTTCTCTTGTTTTTTTGAAGAAACAACACGAGTGGCATATCTAAAGATGTGAAGGTGAAGATGAAGATTGATTTGATTGCAAAAGCTAAAAGGCCTCGTGAATATATAAATATAGTTCGTAATATTGGAGTTGTGTTAAACATTTTCTTGTTTTAATCAGTCTTTAGGATTACTATGTAACTTAATCGAATTTTATTGTTAACATATATTCTCAGTATATGTTTTGTGAGTATTTATAAAAATTGAAAAATGTTAGCTCACATCTTAATATTGATATAATCGCGTATGTTTGCTTTTTAGGGAATTTGAAATATGTGTGTAAATTTGGAAGTAAAATATTACTAATAATACTAAAGAGAAACATTATTAACAAAATTACTAATAATAATAAAGAGCAACAATATTTTTTTGGAAAATAAATAGCAACATTACTAACAAGATGTGCGACTAACAATAACATAAAGCAACAGTTAAACAAAATAGACTAATAAAACAAGTATGAACACTGTCAACTAGGATTCCTAATTTATATCACTAGTCTCACTTTCATTAACCATTTGATACAATAAATGTAGATTAAACTCATCAAGAATGATTTCTCATTCTTCACTTGGAAGATCAAGATAGGCACTAATTCTATCATGTTGTATGTTGCGTAGACGCATTCTTGTATTATCTTTTTAAACATGTTGAAGTGTTCGATCAAATACCGACAATGTATTCTTCGCCATTCACTTTGCTCTTTTTGGGGGGATTTTTTCTCCGATTTCACGCATCTCTTTCCTAAGATATAATGCTTCGTTGAGTAGCCAACGGCACTAGTTGTTTCTTTCGTTGAAAAATTCTTCATTTGATTCGATGTTTTGTAAGTTTTCTCATATATAAGCATGGGTTGCATCCTTTAAGCAATCTTTTGATTTTTTTTGTCCAATCATTTGAGTAGCTTTCTTCATTACTTGGGAGTTAAATATCTTCAAAGTTTTCTTACTATTCATCATTCGTGTAGTTCTCTTCAAAGTTTTTGTTACTACCATTGCTAATATGAATAGGAGAGTTGGAATCAGAACAAGGCATCTCTGTTTCAAGTGAGGAAGATGGAATGTATTTCAAATGTTTATTATGAAACTTCCTTATATAAAGCCTTTTTTCTTGAGTGTAGAGTAGAATTGATTAGTATTATGTCACAGTTCGTATGTGCTAGTGTTGAGTTTTAGCCTTACTTCATTAAGTGTAAAAATGGAATTAGTTAGTAATAAGTCATTAAATGGTTGTACATTGATAAGTTTGAAGTGTTTTGTCATTAATTGTCAATCATGTATGTATAAAAACAATTTTTTTTTAAAGAAACTATTGATTTTTAGTCCACTTAGAAGTCCCATTTTCAAAAAATTATATCACAATGTGTTTGAACACTCCCTCTGTGATATCACATCATCAACATAACTATCACAGTTATAGGTGATGTACCATCATTATAAAGTGGTTTCGAAATATAATTTGAAGTAATGAGTGAGGAGCTTACCTTTTTTTATTGACTAAATGATGATTGTGGTGATGATCTTGAACCAAAGATCTAAAAGTTACACGTCAATTGAAGTCTAATTTTGATAATAGAAAGATTTTCATAGGCAAATAAAGGAGATTGAAACAATATTTTTCAATTTTTAATAACTATGTTTTAGAAAATTATTTCTCATTCAAGCCTTGTAATTTGCTCTATCAACAAAATGATCTAAAATCATTGTGATTGTCCAAATAGGTCTTTAGATATAGTTCGAGAAGATCAATATCTTCCAAACTAATAAACTTATATCGATAGACTATCTTTTAGTTTAACTCGCTCATCCTTAAGTTCACCAAAGTTCAAAAATAACTTGACGAAATAAATGCTATTATGAAAATATGTGAAAACTACAATAAAATCGTTAGTTATGTTATAATGGTAATAATACTAGCATAAATGAAGATGGATTAAATTACATAAATATATTGGGAATGAATGGATAGAGCCTACAATAAAATTGTTTGTTCATAAAGAATCAAGTTAATTCTAACAAAATGCATCCTAGGATCTTAGTCAATCCTTTCTCTTTCATAACTTTTCTGAATCTCTTTGCATCATCCCATATCTCAACAGATACATATATATTGGTCAAAAGAGAGTAATAACCACTTGTGTCAGGCTCCCACTCAATATAATGTTGTGTTACAACCTCACTAAGCTCAACATTATAATGTAAACCTTAAATAAACCACCATATGCAAGTGTGTTGATTATACTTATATTGAATACTACATTGTTAAAATACCCCACTCCCACCAATAACATATTTAAATTTTTTCACCAGCCTATTTAAAATTTAAGATATTACATATCAAATATTGGATACTACATTGTTCAAATACCCCTCTTTTACTAATAACAGACCACTACCCAAATAGATGCCACTAGTCTAAAATAGCAAAACCATTTTAGTAACATAATTTAGACTACACTTCAGTACACCTATAAAAGAAGAAACACATTATGAATTTAGATAATAAATTCAAAATAATACCATAGTGAAAATGACTAGAAAACAAATGTAAATTCTAAGATGACCTCACAATCAAAGAGTCACATCAACAATAATAGACTTTGAGAAAATAGACATTATTGGAATGACTCTATATTCTAGATTCAAAGAAAGTTCAAAATGAGTGGCATAGAAATATTTACATAAAAAAATTTCATTCGATTGATCATTACATGACAATGGTGCTTAGGAGGCTCATACTTTCTATCCCACTAAACTCACAAGCATACTTGCATTAAAATGATGACTAGGCCATTATCATCCATATTCAACATATGGTGTAGCCACTATCAACATTGTCAAAGTAAAAAAAAAAATCCATTAATAAATAATAAGAAACAATAAAATTTTGTTCACCACATCTAGATATCAATGTAATAATAGTCTTTCAAAAATGGCAAACTTACAACCTTCCTACTCCAACTAGTTGTAATTTCTCAAATATTGGTCTTATATCAAAACAACATTTTTGTAAGGATATATTACACTAAATCCTTTATAAGTTTTATTATATTTTTTTATGTCATGAGCCTTAATATAAAAAAAATTTTCCTTATCCTGAATGCGCCTAAGAGATGATATAGTTAGCTATTGTTATTCATTTGACTAAAATTTTTTTTAACTTCTACCATCTTACATTGTAGGCTAAGACTATTTTTATATTAATATTATGACACTCTAAAAATATAGACATTTATCACATAAGAAGAAAATGTTATTTTAGAAACAACACCACTTAATCATTGCTATTAGCATTCTTCACAATTTTAATGGGACATTATGCAACAATTCATCACAAGGTTTTTCATGAGCCAGATTATAAAATTCATCACATTGATTGTAAGGCCAGTCACCATTGTGCCTCATATTAGATGCTTCAACAACTTAAATCAAAATTAAAAAACACAGTAACTATATAGCATCAAAAATACCAAACTCAATAAAATATTTTTAACCATACATATATATTAGTTGTAGCAATCTTTTAAAATGACAAAAGATTACAGCGTCAAAATAAAGTTTTTATTACGAAAAAAATAATTGGGGGGGAGGGGGGGTACTAACAAGTGTGGATTTTGTTACCTAAACAAATAAATTAAAAGTAAGACACGAGTGTATTTGTATTACCTTATGTATGAGTGGAAAGTAGATGAATGAGAAGAGACTCATTGGCATAATGTGGATTTTTGCAACTCCACCTATTGTGATTGAATTTCTTATACTTTGAACAACGCAGAGCCACACATATAATTGATTGTGACTCGATTATTCTGTTATATGATAGATCAACTAGTCTTCTACCCACAGGTGGAATTAATTTCGATCCACTGTCAACGTTGGCTATAAATGAATATTCACAATATATGAAAAGTATTTGACATGTGTAGCATGATAAATATTGATAAAAAATTACCTCTTGCAATAAAATTAAAGATCATACCCTCTATTCAGAATGAAAACAATGGCGTGTTTACATGGTATTCTCATTACATTAAATTCATGATAGCTACATGTCTCTTTATCCAAATCTATGGCATACAAGGAATCGTCAGAATGAAACTAGAATACATTTGGCCCAAATGACATAACCCTCAAACTTTCTATTTGATTACGTGTTAAAGTAAAAAATTATTTAACTTGAATGGTTAATTGAGTTATGATTTTTTGCTTACATTCTTGTCCTTGAAAAAATACTTGACAACTTTCTTTCAAACCTCTAAGACTAAAGCAATGATTAACATCTTTCTCGTATGTATGAAAATATTGTTCAAACTCTCAGATAATTTTGTAGTTGTAATATCATACCTTTTACCTTCAAAATACGCAGTCGCTCAAAGTTTTTTCTTTATTTTATCAATCCACTCAATTCTTTTAGGTTGGATAACCTGATCTTGTCTATGACCTCTTCAAATTCTTCTTACGTGTATACTTTTCTCATTATTTTCAAAAGAACCCTCAAATGATCCTTGAATACATTAAAGAAATTATCAACATAATGTCTCAAGTAGGTGGAATGACAAACTTTTGAAAATATAATTGGCACATATCTCACCAAGTCCTTATGGTGATTGATAATGATAATCGTATGTGACCATGGAGAATTATTGTTGACAATAAACATACTCAAGCAACTCAAAAATCATATCTACTAATGTGGATTCTCTTTTGGACAATCCTAAACGCTAAAAGTACAATGTCATTCTACTCATCTACGACCATCATATACCCTTGTAATTTCTAACTTAAGTAAGTACCATCTAAGAAGATGAATTATCATAGTTACAAAATAATCAAATTAAAAGTCTAAATGCCCAAAAATAGGCATCAAAACTCCCTTTATTGATCAAAATGAGATAAGTCACACATTCATGATCGATTTTTTTCAATTCTGCTAACAAGAAAAGTAATAATTTATATGATTTAGTAAAATAACCATATATCATCTTCATTGCCTTGGTTTTTACTTCAATGAATTTACAATAAAAGATGTCAATGCCATATAACATGCTAATATTCATTATTACCTTGGAAGGCATGGTAGTTCAGTGCTCATGTAGTATGATAGTTAACTTACTGACAATTCATTTCATAGTAGCTTATTTATGGTCATCACATCGCAATCTTTGATGTATGGAACATGTGTAAGACTTCGTATTGAATGTCATCTTGAATTTTGACAATCCTCTCTGTTTTATTCAATAAATATGTTATTCATAATTTTTTTCCTTACATTTGACTATTTTTCTTATTATATAATTTTTTCTTATTTCTTATCTCAATTTTCTTTCGAATGACATTTCATAAATTGTATGCTTGAAAACATCATAGTCAGTAAATGTTTAACCCTTCGTGAAATCAAATGTACTAGTAGAACCATCAACAAAGTTAGTATTAGAATTGACCAATTGCTTTCTATCCGTAATGGTATGGTGGTTCTAATCAACATAATAGTTATCAATAAAGTTTGTCGATCTTGTGTTAAAATCAAGCCATATTGATTGGAGTTATTCATACCTAAAGATTATAAATATTCATCTATAAGTTATTCTTTAATCGTAGCAAGAATTCAACTATACATTTAAGTAATAAATATAAATGTAATCACTTCACATTTGAGGTTCATTACTTGGCCCTCCAACGTTTTCAAATACCATTTTGGTATTCCAACTTCTTTTAGTAGATAAAACCACGTGACATAACTTAGGATTATCGTTTGGATTTTTACTATTATAATTAAAAAAAAATTTCTTGAAGTTGAAACTTAACAATTGATGATATGATAATGCATAAATAAACATAACAAAAAATGTATTGTACACCTGAATTACCTAAGACATGATGCATATACCTATCATCGTCGTTATCATATTAAAGAAATATATTATTATTATCTATTTCACCAATCCTTGAGAATTAAACAGTATCGAGATCGATTGTCTAATCATTTTCTTGTTCAGATTCAAACGTTGGATGCGATTAATTTAACTTGGTACATAGAAAATTAAGCAAACAATTTATTACGCATTAACTTAATAAATTATTTAAAAAAACATACCTAATTTCAAGATGAGGATTATTGAATTTTGTAGTTATAAAATCAATTATAGCTTCATGTATTATCTAATATATTTATCTTGTTCTATACATAAGACTTACACACATTATTCATAAATCGATAGTTATACGTCTAATCAATTCTTTATGTACAATGTTCAATATTTCTTGTATGTTAGAATTTAAATTGATGTTGTAATGTTATTGTCTACTTCTTATGAATGACTTTGTATAAATTAAACTTCAATAAGTATAAATAATATTGTACAAAAAAATATTATAATGTCAAAAAAATGTACACTTCGATTACCTCAAAGTTTATTAAATTGGTTGTCGCACACTAGGTTCATCGATATATAATACCAATGAAGTGCATGGATTTGGTGCAATCATTAATATAGTTACTAGCGAATCAATAATTATTACGTCCAACTTAATAAAATTAGTAGTCGATGTTGTAATGGCTATCTGCAAATAACTTGAACTTCGAATTTTCTTTTATACTAAATGTATCCATAAATCTCCTATACAACTTTGGATACTTTATCATACTATCTATTTGTACAAGTCTACTAATACCTCTAATATAATCTCCAGTCAGACATTCGCTAATCATTTCATTATGAAAATAAATAATGGACATCTTGTCAATTGATCATGAGCATCTTCATCAATAAAAAAATAATATAAATATACATAATATCGATTAAATACATCTACTCTTTGTGGATATCACTCAATTTCACCAAGAACTTATTATAAAAAAAATATTCATTGGGACACCAAATTTCGACATAATGTTCCTCAATGAAGGTGTGCAAAATGAGATTAAAGTTATTTTAAATAGTTAACAAACTTCAAATACCACAAATATTTAAAAATTCAAAAAACTTTCCAAATACACCATTTTCAAAGAAAAAAATTAAATAGAAAAAAATAAAAATAAAAATCCAGATTAGATTGTTCGAGACCAAACAAAGATCAATAAATAGATTGAATTGAAGTATAATTTCAACTTGTGTGAAACATTATCCTTTGGTCAAATATGAGAAAGATGTTTGAATGGTTAAGATTTGTCGAATACAAAAAAAAAATAGCACAAATAAAATTTGACTTATAATTCTTAGTGATCAATTTGTTGTGATCCCTTATATTCAGTAGGATTCTTTGATTGTAAGAAAGATGAAATGATGGAAACGAGATTCTCTTATGTTCGTAGGGTTTATCGACTTCAAGAGATGTAATTTTCATATGATAGTAAACTTAAAGTTCGTCGACTTCACGATTAAAAAGGAGATTTGATTTTTTTACTACTTTAAGATTCATCGAATTCAATAAAAAAGAGGTGAACAAGTTCAATTGATTTTTTTTAAAGAATGAACGTAAGACACGAAATTATAAAATGGTATTTTGGTAAAAAAATAAGGGTTACTATAATCAAACAACTTTTTAGCTATTTATTTTCAAAATATTTTTATTTTTTAAATTTTAATAATTATAATATTATTAGATAAAATACCCTAAAAATTATTGAAATAATCAACTTTAAATAAGATAACCACGTAAAATAGAGAAAATGACGTGCATAACATCTTCCTCATTCTTTAATCGGGTCCTTGGTAGACTAATCTTATTTATCGGTACAAGAGTCACTATGAATTCAAACAAAATCAAATTTTAAAATTATTATTTAGGTTTCAATTCATATTTATTTTCTAAAAAAGAATGATAGCGACTCCAAACAAAGTAGTGATCAAATTTTTCATAATCGAAAATCAAATAATTACAATTTTCAAGTTAGAAATTATTTAATTATATGAGTTATGACTCTAGAATTTAGAATATATAAAATCTAAAAAATAATTAATTCATCATCCACTTAGGCAATTCAACAAACAACTAGAATAATGTAATTATCAATTTAAAATTTTAATAAAAGATTTATAATATTTTAGTAAAATGCTTAAACATATAATTCCTTGAAAAGATTTGAACAATAAAAAATATATAAATTTAATGAAAAATTTATAACTTAGATCTCAAGTAATATATAAAAAATTCAAGACATAATGAACTGAAAAAAATCCAACAAAGTATATAAACATCTCTTGAGTAAAAGAGAGAGAGAAAGAAAGAGAAGTGTGTTCTTGTTAATATAAGAAAAAAATATAAAAGGAGAATTAATACTAAATTTTTTTAAAGAGTTGCATAGATTGATTTGATTTCAATTCTTTTTTACGAATTTGTAGATATTGATTTGATTTCAAATCAACATCTTCATTGCTTTCAAGTCAGACAATAAAGCTACTTTTTGTCAGTTTAAGTTGGTTAAAACTTCTTAGTTAAGAAGTATTTATTTCTTTTTAAGAATTTAAAAAGTCAAATTTGATTACTTCATTAATTAAAGTCAGATGGAAGATTTCATTAGCTATACATAGATAGCTATAAAAATAGCTATCTTACAACTTGATGGCCATAATATATGTGGCGATGAATTTATGTTCACATGTAAATATACTATCTCATATTGCCTATATTTATATTGTAACATTTTATTTTTTAAAAATCATCACATTTTTTAGCACAATAACTGTGAGAGAGAGTGAAAGAAAGTTAGAGAGTAAAAAATGAGGTTTTTTTCTAATTTTTATAGTCTTTCTTTTGTTAGAGAAAGTGTATTTTCTCATATTAGAAGAGAGAGGATATTTTCAATTGTATTCTCCTTATTTATAAAGAGAAAGTGTTGTAATTTTTTTACTATAGTAAAATCTTTCTATAATTTGTCCGTTGATTTTTTTACTCCAATTTATTTAGAGATTTTTTCATGTAAAATTATTATGTTCATCATTTTTCTTCAGTATTTTCATTTCTACTTTAGTTGTATTTGTGGTCTTTCGTACTACAACTTTCTAACAAGTTACAGTTTTCAAGTTAGAAAGTGTTCAATTATGTAAGTTATGACTTTAGAATCTAGAATATATGGAATCTAAAAAATAATTAATTCATCATCCACTTAGGCAATTCAACAAACAACTAGAGTGATGTAATTATTAATTTAAAATTTTAATAAAAGATTTATAATATTATAGTAAAATGCTTAAATATATAATTTCTTGAGAAGATTTAAACAATAAAAAATATTCAACTTAATGAAAAAATTTATAACCTAGATCTCAAGTAAACATATAAAAAATTCAAAATATAATAAATTGAAAAAAAAATCCAATAAAGTATATGAGCATCCCTTGAATGATAAAAAGAGAAAAGTGTATGCTTTTATTGCTATAAGAAAAAAAAAATATAAAAGAAGAATTACTACTAGAACATTCTAAAGAGTTGCATAGAATAATTCGATTTCAGTTCTTCTTTACGAATATGTAGAGATCGATTTGATTTCAAATCTTTATCTTTATTGCTTTCAAGTCTGACTTTTAAGATTTTTTTTTTAATTAATTTTTCAAAGAGAGAATGAAAAAGAGACCTATCTTAGTGGGTTGTTAGAGAGTGGACACGATGGAGAGATAGAGAAGTCCAATCAATAGAAGAAATCAAAGCGTTGTTAATAACTTAGGTTAATGTTATTTTGTTTCCCGAATGTTACAATGTTCATAAAAAAATTGTTTGATTAATTTTTTAATTAAAATACATGAATTGTTTTGAATAATTCAAGTATTTAGAAGAATAAGTGTATATTTGGTAACACTTCTAAGGTTTCAATGAAGGTGGTCGACTCAAAATCAGAATTCAGAAATTTTGAACTTACGATGGGAAAACGTTCAATAAACTTTTGAAGTTTGATCTCTAATTTTCAAACTTTAAAATTTAAAAGTATTACCAAACACAACCTAATTCTTTTATTAAAAAAAATAAAAAAATTGTGATTTTTTGTGAATAAAAAGGTAGATTGCCAATAGGGGGTGCAATAACAAAAATGTTAGTAGTGAAAAAGTGAAGAAGAGAAAAAATCGTTGAAAATAAGGGGTACCCGTGTGATTGTGGATGTCCCTTTTAAATTTAATAAGAACATTTATAATGGACATATTAAGTTTTATATGTTAAAGTTGCCATATAGGTACTTTTTTCACTTGTTAATCATTTTTAACAAATGAAGTTAATCAATAATTTCACTAATTCCAATAGACATGTTAATGTACGTATTCCAACAACTCTAAATTTCAATGACTATCCCAACGGTTATTTTTATTTATTAATAATTTATTTTTTATTCCATAAATTATCAATTTCATCTCATTGTACTCATCTATCTTAAATTTTTAATTATAAATAAATAAATTCATTATCCTGATTTATTATGATCGAATCTAGTTCTTTTACATCTTTGAATTTTTCAAGCAACGATAGCTCATCCTCTGAGGATTAAGAGACGGTTACCCATCATTATAAAAATGAATACAAAGGATGTGAACCTAGCATACCAAAGAAACCATGCCAAATCCATAAATATTTTAATGCAACTAACTCAATATGAAGGGTAGGCTTATGATGATGTCCTTTATGCATGTCATGCCATGCATTGGGGGCAATTTTTTTACTCCAATGCATATAGTCTAAAGAGCTAAGCATACCTAAGAATCATCTTTCGTCTCTTTCTTAAAGTAAATATGCAACATTTTGCATATTCGATTAACACATTTATTGTCCCTCATACAAC
This sequence comes from Akebia trifoliata, assembly GCF_017979445.1. Lineage (NCBI taxonomy): Eukaryota > Viridiplantae > Streptophyta > Magnoliopsida > Ranunculales > Lardizabalaceae > Akebia > Akebia trifoliata. Next base: position 21,235,876 of record NC_141381.1, read on the forward strand.
GTAATGATAGTATCATAAAAGCGCTTCAAATTTTGGATCGTAGTGCTTTCGCTAATCTTTAAGTATTATCACAATGATTTGTCGATAATTTGTAAATAAGTATGTATATTGCAGTTATCATCTTCTATATGGAAGATCACCTTAATTACCATAATAGTCATTCTTCTAGATGAAGTACTCGTCATACATCTCAACGTCCTTCAAAATGCGAAGAAAGAGTTCTCGTCGCATTCAGTAATGTCGGAGAATGTGGTACGTTAGATATGTACAATTATTAATGAAATAATCTCTCCATATTTATAAATGAATTTCCTTTCGATCACGTTTAATGACATGAATGTCATAGATCATTTCATACTATCTGACAATTTCATCTATGGTAACGTACCCCCTACTAATTGTGAGGTACATCAACATATATTGGAGTATTATCTAACTGATGGTATATACCCTTAATTAGAAACTCTGATGCAAATGATCGTTCATCCAACAATTGGAAATGAGAGGTTGTTTCCTAAAAATTAAGAGACAATATGAAAGGACATCGAATAGATGTTTGGCATTTTGTAGATCAAGTGGGGTATAAAACAAGGACCAATGTGTTATTGAAATAAAGATGATTTTTGCATCATAATGAAAACGTGCATTATACTACACAACATGATCATTGAAGATGCATCGATGTAAAAAGATGGACACCACCCAGTAGAAGAAATTATTTTTACTCTAGAATATAGTTGAAACCCAACACTTTTAATAGTACATGTAGACACCCGAATTTGAGCGGGCCCTCGACGTAAGATGCCCCCAAAATCGAAAATTGGAATGGGCCCTGAAGCCCAAACCTACACGAAATCCAATACGTTTCAATTAATAAATGTTCAAGGCCATTCACGTGGCCCATGGACCCACACACCTCACCACTCTCAAAATCCGTCCAACTCAAGCCCAATTCAACATAAACCCAACTCAACACTATTCTATCTAAGTCCACAACCCTACCCAATCCATTACTAAAGCCCAAAGCCCAATCCACTACCCAAACTCAATCTAACCCATCATCATCTCATCAAACCAATCACCAAGAGATGACACATGTCATCATCTCCTTCCACCTCCCTCATCTAATCAACTCAACCCATAACCCTACCATAACCTAATCTATTCCCCATCCTCTCATCCTCAACAACCCACAACTCAACCCATACCCTATACACCCTAACCTATCCCTCATCCTTTAACCACCCACATCACAACCCATATCTATCCATCACTTTCCCTTAAAACACTCCCATAAAATCACCTCAACCCATACCTCAACCCATACCTCCCATATTCTTCTCTCTAATCATCTAACCACCATCATCAATCAACTAATCTCTCCATCCCTCCATTTGCCACATGTCATCATCCCTTCAATCCTCTCAAAATCAAACCAATCACCACTCATCTCTCCAAATCAAACACCATACTTCTTCAACCATCTCAACACTCCTTCTCCAAACAACTCCCTTACACCACCACTCCTCCCATCAACCATCACTCATCTCACCCCACCAAACACTCTACCCAAATGGATTTGGGTAAGATCCAAACCATTTGGGTTAAAACACAACCCATTTCCATCATTACAAAAATACCCTCATTTTCATATCAAATTTCATACCCTTTTCCTCTCAAACCCATGCCATTAACCACTACTCTCATCCTTCACCCCATTATACCCTTAAAAAACCTCTCAACCTCTATAAAAACCCCACCATTCTCCCCATACACCACCTAATGAAAATTTGACAAAAAATCCTCTATAAAAAAAAAAAACATCTCTCTACTCCACTCTACTCTCAACACCTCACTCTCAACTCAACTCAATCTTCTACAACCTCAAGCAAGTCCAAGTCAACTCAAGGGAAGACATACTTGAAGATCAAGATTGGGACAAGGTGGGTTCAACAAAAGGAACACCCCCTCCACATCCCCTCTTCTACTTTCCCCCTCTCCTACACACTTGCACACACTCCATGGGTTAAATCACCAAAGGGCCCCTTCTTCATAAGGGTGCCCTTAATGATTGAAACCAACATTAAAAGTCCCTCACACTTGAGGGCACACATCGGATTTTTCTTCAATTTTATTTTATTTTTATTTTAAAATACCGAATCCGAGGTTACCACGTTACGTGGATGGAGTAGGGTGCCTAACACCTTCCCTACTCCATAAATGGACCCCCTTACCTTTGAATCAAGGTTGGATCAAATATGTACCCTATCCATACGAGAGTCATCAACATGTCAAAATGCCATGTTTTTCAAAGAAAAACAATTTCGGGTGACCATTTACACCCCTTTCCGAAAATGAATGGTGGCGACTCCAAAACACCCCAAAGTGGAGGGATGTTTTAAAATATCGAAAATCCCGTGTCCACAGTACACATATCATCTCGTCTTAATAGGATTCATACTAGAGGGTGGGCTTAAAACGGGTTAGATCAGACTTAAATATGTATATGACCATATCCAAATCTATTTTTTTTAAGTTTGGAATCGTATCTGAATTTTTTTTATTTATTAAAATCAAATTCAATCTGACCCGAACCGAATTGTTTACTTCGGGTCGGTCGGATCAAGTTGGCTCGAATTGAATTTTAGAATTTTTCCTTTTTTTTTTTTTCAAATAGTAGTTGTAGTTTTTTTCTTTAGATGACTTCAAACTTTAAAATCTAATGAATAAATCATTTTTCATCAAAAGAAAAATATAATTTACAATCTTTTTTTTTTTACTTCCATATATCAATTAGATGCAAATATTATATCTACATTTAACTAGATAATTAAAAAAAAGAAATACACACATAATATTAAGATAGTCATATTATCATAAAAAGTATTAATGAACCAACCTTTATTAATTTTCCCAACAAATTCTAGATATCTTCAAAAAAATAAACAAAAAGGGCGTTAGATACATCATAAACTTATGAACCATTATCTAATACCTTACAAGACACTCAAAAAAAAAAAATTCAATAAGAAGAGTATTTTGATCGCATTCAAACATCAAACTCATCAAGTATACAACCTGTAAAATCAAATAAAATTACAATCATAAATATAACTAAAAATATGAAAAAATAAAAGTATTTAGTGTAACAAGATAAATATACCAATATGCCAAACTAAAACTCTATCTCGTTGATTATTGTCATTAAATAAGATGTCTTAGTTGTCAAAATTATATACAAAACATCCAAAAGTATAAATAAAAGATACTTGAATCTTATTTGATATTCTAAAAAGTATATCAACAAAATGAATGTTATTACAATAATTGGATTTGGAAATATATTTTCAAAAGATTTATAGTAAGTCGTATGGGTATTGGGTTGGTACATGATGAATTGATCATGATAGGAGGTATAAGGTTCTCAAGTAAAAATGTAAATCATATGCTTAGTTTGGGGGTTTATGCCTTGACCTATCATCAATGGCGTGAAAGGAATATGAAGATTTTTTATGATTGTTCAAGATCAAAATCTACACTATTAAAACTAGGAGGGGATCTTCATCGAGTGTTTGATGGTATTGTTGCGGAGGATGATTCGATGGGGCTTAGCGATTTTTTTTCACCAATGAAATTGATCTAATATAAGGAAATCAATTGAGGTTAAATCAATCTTTTGGAGATGTTCGAAAAAAATGTATGATCAAAATGAATATCAATGGTGCTTGTAATTCGTTAGAAAGTGGTTGGGGGTTTATTGATAGAAATCTTTTAGGGCATTTCCAATTTGCTGCTTGGTCAGGTATAAAATTGAAGGATGTAATTATGATTAAGTTTCTGGTAATTTTTGAAGCTTTGAAATATGCTATGATGAAGGGAATTAATCGAGTTTGTATATCATCAGATTCAATATACTCAATTAAATGTTTGAAAGGATAAATGGAGGTAGTTTGGAAATACAAGAAATTGAGGTCGAAAATTCAGCAACTAGTTTTAAAGTTTAGTACGTGTTTACTTGAATTCTACTACAAGAAAACTAATTGAGCAGTGGATTTTCTTGCTCGACTTGGTTCTAGTGCAGATGAGCATTTTGTAATTAAGGAAGTTGAGTCCATTCCTCAAGATCTTTTGAGAATTATTATTGATGATGTAACATGTAATTATTCTCAAAGTTAATTTAATAAAAAGGGTGGGGTCCCTTTAACCCCAACTTACCAATAATAAAAAAAATGAGTGTCCCAATAACTTGCAAAATCAATTGAATATAAAAATAAGCAAAATATAATTAAAAAATATAAGACTATAATTAGTAGTCATTAAAATGGTTCATTTGGCAAATAAATACTTATACATTTGTTTACAAATATTTCAATTTATAACACATTAATTGACCGTTCCATGTCAAAATTAATATTGATTTATGTTGAACTAATAAATAATATGATCATATGCTACCTCTAACTTCAATAAATTTATAAGTCAACTTAAATAGTAAAAAGAAGAGAAAAATCGTAAGAACAGTAAAAAGTAAAATTATCAAAATAAATCAATTAACATACAATGTCCATGTTAGTTTGTTTCAATGCACAAGAAGGAAGAATCATCAATGAGTTCATAATATAATATACAAAAAATTATTAATCTTATTAGTAAATATTATAAATATAAAAAATTAATAAAATAGATTAATATTAATATTTACCTTTAAACTTATCTTTAATCCAATCTTGTACACAAATCAAAGCTTGTACTGTCTCGGGATTCAAGAACTCCTATATTGATCATAAACTCTCTCTCCCGTATTAAATGTTGATTTAGAGGCAATTGTTGACATGGAAATATCAAGAATATTACAAGTCATTTCTATTAAGATAATATATTTTACCTCATGCATTTTCCAGCAATTCAATGTATCGAAATTTGAGTTTCTAGGAAAAATGGGTTCCTCTAAGTAATAATCTAAATCAATCTCTTACTTGACTCATCGAAGTTTCACTAAGAGATTTGTTAAACTTTTTCAATTTTTTATTATCACCACCTTGCAAGAAACTTTCACGACTATCAACTTTATTTTCAACTTCCTAAGATAAGTTTTCGATTGAATTCACTGATAAGCAAAACACATACTCATAGTAAAAGTCAGCAAAACCATTGTAAACCTTTTAATCTTCATAAAAATGTTACTCCATAAATCAGAGGACAATATAAATCCACCAACTTCATTTTGAATTAAGGGTCTAAATGACAACCACTGCTAAAATCAAATGATAAGTGTTCCAATACTTATCGAACTTGACCTTCATAATTTTAGCCATAGAGCAAATGAGTGTGTGGCGTCCCGCCAAACGCTAATACAAATCCCCATGTTAGATCCCGAGGTACTAGGTGGCACCTCAAAATTTCGGCATGCTCTCCTCTGTTTATGTTAGCATTTCAAGGCGTTCAATGTGTACCTGATAAATGATATACAATTCTGCATATATATACAAAATATAATACTAGCGGAAGGCTATATACGTCTAATAACGTACGAAATATCAGAGTGCGGAAGAATAACCAGAATACAGGATTATACAAAATTCCTCACTCTAATAGAATTCCTAACACTCAAGACAGAATCCATAAAATTACCTGGAGGAACTGACACCACTAGGGGATATAGCCCTAATACTTACCAGGTGACGAAATCTGGTTGTCTATCTGACGAATCAGATGATCCTCATTCGTGCTCTATACCTGCCTCGCCAAGTTCTGAATCTGAAACTAAAAAAATAGAGAAGGAAATGGTGAGTAACAATGGTTACCTAGTAAGGAAACAAACAATTTCTGCCAATAACCCATCCTAGCATGAATGAATAAGTATACTAAATCATTTTGACAATATAAAATTTTACAGAATAAACTACGATTAACTGGTACATATAGCCAAGGATGAGCAACTAAACATTTTAAAACTGACATTACATCAATCAACAGTACTCACTATAGCATTTTCTTTATGTACAAATTTAATTGATCAAATGGAAATATTAAACATGCATTTCAGTTTATATATCAAAATAAGGCAACATATACATAATACACAATAGTTAAGTATTGGAATTAGAGAGTTGGGATTCACGACTGGATCGTTCCCAGTGGAGACATGATGTTACAATTCTTCTCTGAATTTTAGTTCCTGATTTTGTGGTCGGTCGCTGCACTTACCACGCTTGATTGACCATTTATCCGACTCAGACTGGCCGTTTGACGTGATCGTAAGCAATTGGTCTCTTTTCGATGTGTCAGAACTGTGACGCCCCGCCAAACGCTAACACAAATCCCAAGGCCCAATCCCGAGGTACTAGGTGGCACCTCGAAATTTCGGCATGGTCTCCTCTATTTATGTTAGCGTTTCACGGAACTCAAACCTGATAAACCAATTTATGACAAAACCTGTATATAAAAACGTAGATACAGAAAAATAACAGCGGAAGACTAATTACATCTAACATGTAAGTAGATCAGAGTGCGGAAGATCTAATCAATATACAGGCTTACCAAAACATTCTCACTCTAACATAGGCCTAAACTCTCAATCCAAAACTACACACATCCTGGATGAAATTGACAACGCTAAGGGATGTGGCCCTAGTGCTCACCAGGCAATAAAATCTGATCGTCGATCTGATCGACCAGATACTCCTCAATTACTGCCTCTACGCCTGCCTCGACAGCTGCAAGTGCTGAAACTAAAAAAATAGGAGAGAAAGGGTGAGTAACGAAAGTTACCCAGCAAGTCCACAGCCAATTCCTACTAATAACCCTTCCTAAGCATGATCGAATAAAGCATACTGAACATTTTAATACATGCAAAGTTTTACAAGATAAAATACGATCAACTGGCACATATAGCCAGGGATGAGCAACTAAACAGTTTAAAGATTACACATGGCATCAATCATCCATACTCATTATACATTTTCCATTCTATGCAAATACCGTTGACAACATTAAAACGATAGACATGCTTTTCAGTTTATAATTCGAAATATAACAACAGATACATAATACAAGTGGTGGAGTATTGGAATTAAAGAGTTGGGATCACGACTGGATCGCTCCCAGTCAGGACATGATATTCCCCAATAACATCGTAGTTCCTGATTTTGTGGCTGGTCGTGTCTACCACGCTTATGGAACCATTTATCCGGCTCAGGCTGGCCGTTTGACGTGACCGTAAGCAATGGGTCTCTTTTCGATGTGTCAGAACGTTCGACTACTACTAGATTGTTAGTGATCACTGACTAATCATCTTCGTCTATGCCTATCAGGCGTGCATGTGATTCCCAAAAGACACTCCACTCGTATACGACCACCTTTACAAAACACGTTCACTGGTAAAGATAAGAAAGGAATGGACCCGGATTCCAGTTGTGACTCCACTCTCATACGCGTCCCATACCACGTATGAGTTTGGTGGTCCCTACCGTACATCCCAGGATAGTGCACCCTTCCGGATGATGTGACACACTATCCCTTCAGGCATTCACAAACCCTTTAACAGCTCACAAAATAGCTACGTACATATATGATTTTTCATTTAAAACAAAAGAGAAATTAACAGAATAGGGTTGAGAACGAATATCCAGTTCCTACCATGCAACTGTGGCCACCCGGCCTAAAATAAATAACAGTACTCAGCGCAAGCGCTAACATAATCGGAAATAAACATGCAACCCTTTCATTAATAACCTGGATATCCTTTCACCAACCTACACACAACATACAATGTAAAATGCAGACATCACCCCTCGGGCGTGATTCTGACATTTTACCGTTCATTCCCTTTTCCCATTCTCTCAACATTCTCATTTTTCATCCTTTCAAATCAACCATTCATTTTCAATCTTTCAAAGTCATTCTTTTGGTCTTTTCATTGAAAACCTTCAAAGTTTATTCAAAAACAAGGTCCCTATGATGCACGGAGCAAAAGCTGTTAAAAATAATGAAAGCTGGTGAAAATTTGGCTAAGTGTCAAAAACTCAATTTTTCAAAGTTCTCGAAATTAAAAACGGGTTTTTCGAAATGAGAGTCTCGATCATGAGATTCGACACCATATAGTTTTTGTAATCTAATTCAAAGAAACGCGAAAGTTATTTCATTTTGAAAACTTGCCGAAAACGTCAAAAATTACGTTTTGTTCTTTAAACCAAAATTCGGATTTTGATCCTTTGAGATTTGGATCTTGAAACCATTCCCATTGTTCCGAAATGGGGGGTAAAACCTTAATTTCATTAAAGAACTTAAAGTAAATGGAAAGTAAAAATTACTTAAATGTTTTTAATGAAATAAAGGGTGAGAAATAGTGTATAAGGTGTGAGGAAGTCAGGCTAAGAGTCAGAGTCTGTTTTCTGACTCAGAACAGTGCTGTCGGTGGCAGAACCAGGATTCTGTCGGTGGAACCGACAGATTGGTCATCGGCAGATGTCGGTGGGACCGACGGTCCTGCCGACAGCATAAAATTTCATCGCGTTATTTGGTTTCGTCGGTGGCAGAAACCTCATTCTGTCGGTGGGACCGACAGAATGCCTTCGGTAGGTGCCGGTGGAACCGACCCTACCCGCCTACAGCCTGAACCTTACTCGAACCTTCGAGTTTTCGATCCATGTTTCGGATTCTTCTTCCATTCTTCGAATCATTCAACCCACCCACGATTTGGTTATCAAAATTCGATAAAACATAATTAAAACACCTACTTCTATCATGAATTTTAAATCAAACTACAACCGTCTACGATTCAAAAGCAAACAATAAGTTTTGTTAAAATAACCTAAATGCACATTTTGAGAAATCTAAAGTTACCAATAGGAATCGGAAGTCCCTTACTTGGTTGTGGACGCCAATGGTGATGAATCAACACCAAGGATCAATGTTAGGCGGCTCGAAGTTCCGAAAGTGGTTGAGCTCGGGTGCCAACGGAGTGGTTGGTTGTGAAACCCTCTTTGAAGGTGTTCTCCCCGCTTCCTAATGACCAACAACGACTCTCCTATGATTTGGATGAGGTTCCAAGTGATTATACAAAAACCCACTTGCTGATTCTTGTGGGAGACCAAGAGAAAAGAAGAGGAAATGGAGGTTGGATGGGGTGAGGACGTAAAGCTCGACAACGCCGACGACTTTGCCTTCTTCGTCGAGGTTCAACTCGGACTTGATTGGGAGAGATCTTGATAGGAATGGGTCCAAACCCTAGGTCTAGAAAATGGCTGAGTTGAGTTCTTTAGAGTAGAAGAGGAAAGAATGAAATAAAAGAAATCAGATTCCTTTTTATAATAAAGCTGAGGGGCATACTTGTAATTTCCCCCTTATTTCTAACTTCGTTCGTAACTTAACCATTCGGACTCGGAAATTGACAAGTGAATATACCATTTCGAATAATTTTTCGATTCTGATCTAATGGTGTCATCAAATCTTTTCGATTCTCACTCTAACGAAATTCTACTGTTTTGGGTCCCACTTAACACGAAATTCGAGGATTCTATAACTTCTCTATCCGAATTCGAATTCGGACTTGCTTACAGGCTAATGTATATATTTCGATGCTTTTGAATCTAATGGCGAAGTTGATTTTCCTCAAAATTAATCATAGCAATATTCGAGTATTTTACTCTAAGTCTCTCATTCGATATTTTCTTCCAAATCTCACCATTTAATTTCCTCGAGATATGAGTTGAAAATCCGGGGTGTTACAAGAACGTTCGACTACTATAGATTGTTAGTGATCACTGACTAATCATCTTCGTCTATGCCTATCAGGCGTACGTGTGATTCCCAAATATACAAACCATTCGTATAGGTCACCTTTACATTACAAGTTCACTGATAAAGATAGAGAGGAATAACCTGGATTCCAGTTGTGACTCCACTCTTATACGTGTCCCATACCACATATGAGCTTGGTGGTCCCTACGTACATCTCAGGATAGTACACCACTCTGGATGATATGACGTACTATCCCTTCAAGCATTCATAAACTCTTTAACAGCTCACAAATTAGCTACAAATATATATTATTTTCATTTGAAAACAAAAGAGAAATTAACAATACAAGGTTGAGAATGGATATCCAGTTTCCTATCATGCAAGTGTGGCCACTCGGCCTAAAATAAATAACATAATGGAAAGGTACACAGTGCCTCGCGCTAACCGAAATTTAAATAAATATGCAACTAACAATATTATCCCTGGATATCTGTTCACCAACCTAAACACAACACAATAATTTAAAATGCAGACATCACCCATCGGGTGTGACTCTGACATTTTACCGTTTCATACCCTTTTTTCCTTTTTTCATTTTTTATAGTTTTCAATCTCTTCAATAAAATATTCATTTTCTGATATTTTTCAACTCAATATGAGTTCATTAAATATTAAATCACATTTTTCAATTATATAATTTATTTTTATCAATAATATTGAAAAAGAATACAAATTTTATATCAAAACGGGGTCCGAGCAGTGCACAAGACCCAATTTATGGAAATAACCGGTTAAAATGTCCTACCCACTTATAATTTTTTCAAAATACAATTAAACATGTCAAACATGCAATTTCTGGCGTGAATTTTTAAATAACAAAAGAATTCTATATTTTGGAAATACATCAAAAAAATTTCGATAAAATTCTAATTGCAATTTTCACAATCTACGATTACTAATAGAAATTGAAAGTTCCTTACAATGTCTAGGCAAAAGGATCGAAGCGTGTGCGGGAAAATCGAGGCGATCGGCGCAGAATCGAGACGGATCGAACGTCGAAACGACTGATTTTTGAATTTGGCCTGGTGGTTTTGAAGATCTCAACGCCGTCGTCCTTTCTCCCTTCTGCGACGGAGGACGGTTTGACCCTGAAACAATGAAATTCGAGGTCGAAGTTTTTAAAATTCTTGTATATAAATACGACTGATTTTTGACGATATCGGATGAAATAGAAAGTGAAACGAAAAAAAGGTTGGGTGGATTTTGTAGATGTCGAGGCTGCGAACGTTTCTCCCTTTTGCATCGAAAGACGGTTTAACCCAGAAACGGACGAAATCCGAGGTCAAAGTTTTGAAATTTTTGTATATAAATACGGCTGATTTTTTATGATACCGGGTGCAAGAGAAGATGAAATGAAGAGTTCTTAGGTGGGTTTTATAGATGTCAAAGCTGCGGATCTTTTTCCCTTCTGTGGCGGTCGTCGACGGTGAGCCGTTTGCGAAAAATCTGAGGTAGAAAATCGGGATAAAAAATAAATTTTTTGTTTATTTGTCACGGCTGTATGGACAAGTTGGGGAAGACGAAGTTATAAAAAAAATATTAAAATTTTATTTATATAAAATTTGGGATGAAATCGGTATTTCGCCTATTGTTTTAATCGACAATAACTTAACCATCCGAACTCCAAAACTGACAAATGAATACTCTATTTCGTCTAATTTTTCGTTTTGGATCTAATGGTATAGTTAATTTTTAAAAATTCTATCTCTAACAAAAATTTACATTTTTGGCCAGAGGTGACCCCTAAAATTGATGTCGTTTTTATTTTTGACGATAATTCGACTTTCTAGTCTCCAAAAATGACAAATAAATAGTCCATATTCAATAATTTTTCTTTACGAATCCAATGGTATAATCGAATCTTAATAATTCTTACTCTAGTAAAAATTTACTATTTTGGCCTGGTCCGACTCAATAATCGAGGATTTTGAAATTTTTATATTCGGACTCGCATTTGAGAATGCTTACAGGCTAAAGTATATTTTTTGATCATTTTGAATCCAATGGTGAGGTCAAATTCCATTAAAAATGATCAGAAACATCATAAATTTTTATCCCTAAATCCCACTTTCAAGATTTTCTTAAAATTCCACTATTTATTTTTTCTCGAGATACGAATTAAAAATTCGGGGTTTTACAGATGGAATTCAAACTCTTACACCATTCTAACAATTCAATGTGAATCTCACAAATTTGAAGTTGGATATTTGACACATGTAAAAACAAATGAGATAGTTGGATTTTAAATTAATGAAAAGAAAAAAAAATCAATAAATGATAAAATTAAAATTACAAATAAGAAATTTATATAAATATAACTAAAAAAATATTAGTGGTTTTGTGGACATGGGATTTTTAACATTTTGAAGCATCCCTCCACTTTGGGGTATTGTTGGAGTCGCCACCATTCATTTTCAAAAATGGGTGTGAATAGTCACCCGAATTTGTATTTTTGAAAAACATGTCATTTTGACATTTTTTGTTGACTCTCGTGGGATAAGGTGCATGGTCCATCCTTTGATTTGAAGGTAAGGGGGTCCATTTATGGAGTAGGGAAGGTGTTAGGCACCCTACTCTATCCACGTAATGTGGTAACCTTGGATTCGGTTTTTTGAAATAAAAAGAAAATAAAAATGAAAGAAAATCGATGTGTGCCCTCAAGTGTGAGGGGCTTTCAATATCTGTTCAAATCGTTGATGGCACCCTTATGAAGAAGGGGCCCTTTGGTGATTTAGACCATAGTGGTGTGTGTAAATGTATAGAGAAAGGGAAAATAGAAGAGGGAAGTTGGGGGGTGTGCCTTTTGTTCAAACCCACCTTGACCCAATCTTGATCTTCTTTGATCTTTAAAGATGTTCCCCTTTGAGTCTTCTTTTTTTCTTTTCTTGATTTGTTTAAGAGAGGGTTGAGAGTTGAGAATTGGGATGAGTTGAGAGTAGAGGTAGTAGAGTGGGTTAAGAGAGAAAGGTTGATAGAGTGGTTTCTTTTTTATTTTTTTGAGGGTTGGATGTGGGATTTTTCATTAGGGATTGAGAGTTGAGAATGGTGGGATTTTTATAGAATTTGTGAGTTATTTTGAGGGGTAGAGTTGGGTGAAATGAAGAAAAATGATAGAATGATTATGAGTTTGAGAAAGAAGTGGGTATAATTTAGAGGAGATTGGAGGGTATTTAGGGAAGGAGGGTTAAATGGGTGAGTTTTGACCCAAATGGGTTGGGTCCTACCCAACCCATTTGGGTTGAGTGTTTGGTGATGTGAGTTTAAGATGGTGGTTGTGATTAAATGGTATTTGGTTTAAGAGAATGGAGGATTTAAGAAGGTGGTTGATGATATTTTGGGAGGGTGATGGGGATGATGACATGTGTCAAAGTGGGTTGAAATGAGGGGTTGAGATGAGTTGATAGGAAAGGATGAGTGTTTGATTTGAGAGGATGGATGTAGGTTTAAGTTGTAGATGTAGGATTTGTAGGGAATGATGAGAGTAGATTAGGGGAGAGTGATGGTTGGTTAGTAGGGAGTGATGGTAGTAGGTTAGGGGGAGGTGTAGGTTGGAGGTATGGGTAGATGATATTTAAAGAAAAGGTGATAGGATAGGTTGGGGATGAGGGAGGTAAGATGGGGTGATGACATGTGTCACACCTTGATGATTGTGGTGATTGGTTGTGATGTTGGATTGGGTTGAGTTGGGTTTGGGTATTGAGTTGGGCTTTGGGCTTTGGTAATGAATTGGATTAAATAATGGTTGGGTTTTAGATTGTAAGTTGGGCTTTGGTGTTTTGATGGGTAGGGTTAATTTAAATGGGCTTAGGTGATGGGTTTAGTTTGGGTTGGGAAGTGTAGGATAAGAATGAGTTTGGGCTTGTATTGGGTTGAGAGGGTAGTGAGGAATTTTTGGTCTGTAGGCCACGTGAGAAGTCTTGGGCCGTTTATTGAAATTAAGATGACAAAATTTATTGGATTTTTGTAGGTTTGGGCTTCGTAGCCAATTCCGATTTTTACTATTTTTGGGGCATTTTGCGTCGAGGGTCCGATCAAATTTGGGTGTCTACAGGTTTCATAAAATGGCTTCAAACAAATAGTGATGACACTTTCCATTTCCCATTCCTTATTACAAGGCTTCAAACAAATAGTGATGACACTTTCCATTTCCCATTCCTTATTACAAGGAGCAAACTTTGTAGTCATGATCATACGCTTCTAAAGGAAAAAAAACATCTATTTATATTCTATAGTAACCTCAAGCATGAGAAATGTTGAATTTCAATGTATTTGACAATTAATGATCATTTTTTATTATTAACATGAACTTGTTGGATAACTTCATTGAATATCTTTTATTTCTTAGGTGAATTTCTAATGTATTTTATACTTTCATGAATCTTCTCAAGCATGCCATGTATTGTATTGTACGCAATGCATCTTGAACAATTAAATTGAGAATACGAGTTGTACAATGGATGTGAAAAAACTCACAATCACATAAAAGTATTATGTTTTCATTTAATTTATCACCAACCTTGATGGTCATACTATCATTTATAAAATAATTATCTAATGTCAATATGAACTTGCCATCAATATTCTATTCATCAAGCATGTCATCATAGTCTTTGCAAGTCTTTTCTACATTGCGAGGAACATTTACCATTAAGAAATTTAGTATTTTTTTCTGTAATTTATATTCTACATCAACATAATGAGCAATCAATGACATGTATCCACGGTTCTAATAGGAAGTCCATAAATCTGATGTAATACTGATCTTTTTAGAAAAAGAACTCAACTTTTCATACATCTTCAACTTTTCACACTCATAAATTTTCATGCAATCAGCTTTAAAAATCATGGATGACATAAACTTAAACCTCAGCTCAATATTTTTAATAAACATTCTAAAATCCACATGTTTGATAATAGAAAACAAATACTCATGTAAAATAATCATGCGAGTGAAATTCATATGACTCCAATCTGAATCAAACGTAAAATTCTTAAGGTTTGCTACTCTATCTTTTTTCTTCTCTCTTAAAGTAAGGAACTGTTGTGTTGCATCCTTAAAAATCTTTCTCAAACACCTTTTCAAATGGTTTTTTAGGTGATTTGTTCCATTGGTACTCCCCATTAAATTTTTTTGTTACAATGCTTATAAATAGCTATCATTTTACCACCCATTTTCACCTTTTCAAATTCCTTCCATATCGTAGATGTTAAAATTTTTTTTCTTCACAATTGACTGACTTTCAATTTCAACTACATCATTGTCATCTTCCCCCTCACATGAAATATGTGTGAAATCAAGATGAGTGAAAGTGGACATGACTAAAAAATCTGCAACAATTATAGATAACAAAAAATAAAAAAATCAACCACATAAAATAAATAAATGAAAAAAAAAAATCAGATTTAAAAGAAAGAACTATACATATCATTACAAATAAATAATGAAATTCAACTTTCCAAGAATAATAGTAAAACAATTTATCTTTATTTTATAAAATAAAATAAATAAATAATTCACCCAGCTTTTAGTCAAGCTTCCCAAAAAGTATCGAAAAGTCATGAGACCCGCATTCCTTTGAAATCAAGAAACTTTTAGAAATCTCATGCAAAAGTCATAAATGAATAATTAAAATCCCCAATTAATTTTTTTTTTAAAATAATAACAAACACTGACTAATAAAAAATTTAATGAACATTTAAAAATATTAATATGAATCACTCAAAAATAAAATTGAGAATATTCAAATGATAAAATAATAAATAAAAACCCTTTAAGATAGAATAATAAGTAGCTGTTTAGAATTTTGATCATGTTCATATAACATTTCAAAACTCTAAAAATAGAAATCTAGCAAAAGAGAGAGAGAGAGAGAGAGCGAGCGCGCTTATATTGGCACCCTAACTTTTACTTATTCTCCACCATTCTCTTATTTTCTTTAGTTTTAGTTGAGGTGTAATAAGTAAAAGTAGGGGTAGCAATAGCAATTGTCTTTTTTAATTAAAGGATGGTAAAAAATCGAGAGCTGCTATTGGAACCCCAACTTTTTCTTAATTACAATCCAATTAAAAATAAAGAAAATAAGTGAATTGTTGAGAACAAGTAAAAGTTGGGATGCCAATATAATCTCGCCTTCTTTCTCTCTCTCTCTCTCTCTAGCTAAATTTCTATTTTTGGTATAAGATTTTACATAAGTCTAATCATAATCGTAAAGAACTACTAAAATTGTTTGAATTGAGTGTCATAATGTTGAGAATTTTGTGTCCAATTTTTCTATTGTTTGAAAAGTGTTTTAAACTTTAATTGGGTTTTGATATGTAAAAGTTCGGGCTGCTAATATTATGTTTTCTAAAAATCCTCCAAAATTTTGAATGCAGAATAAAGAATAAAAACGAGGATGGCATAAAAAATTTTAGATCACCTAGGAATCCTTAATTGATCAAAACCCTTTTCTAAGTCCCCACAAATCAAGGAGGAATGTTGGATGTTGTTGAAGAAAGATAATGATAGTTAATTAGTAAGGCTAGACTTACTCATCAAAAAATTTGGAAAATATTTGTTTGAGATTTTCATTTGTAATCTTCTCGTTTAAGTCTCTAAGAGAAAATTTTAGCTTAGATTAATCATTTATATTTTAATATCTTTATATATGAAAAAATTCATCTTAAATCATGGAGATAATGAGATTTGAATATCTTTATACATGGAAAAAAAAAATCATAACTTCGAATATTTCCAATTTCATAATTAGGTTTCAAAAAATAAAAATAAATAAACAACTAGATTTCTCCAAAAATCTTTCTATTTTATATTATCCAAAAGATATTTCACCTCACCTTTGCAAATAGAAGCATTGGAGATCGACTTTCTAAACTCCAATTGAGAGAAGCGAGATGAAGTTTATAAAACCCTAATCGATATATGCAAGCAAAAACCAATAAATACTTTAATCTTAGAGAAGATTTGTCTTTAAGAGATGTATACACAGAGAATGTGAATGTGGGTCTGAGTTTGAGAGGGAAGTGGAGAATATGAAGTATCTTTAATTTCAAAATTAACACATGATAAAAATGACTGCCTAAATGATAATTAATCCAATTAAAAATCAATAGAGTGTTCAGGTTCAGGTCAAATTTATGTGATAAACTTGTATCCAACCCGTTTTTGGATTTGGATCTACTCCAACAACCTAAACCTGCTAAAATCGATTTTCGGACCACTCAAATATCAAGTAAAATCTGACCCATTTTAAGCCCTAATAGAAGGACAAATATGATGTTGATGTTTGATTTCATAGAATATTTGTGGAACTAGTTTGATGATCAAGCTGTTTAAAATGTTGTTCCATTTAGACTTATTTGACATTTTAATTTTATGTTATTTTTTTTATGATTTTCCAATCTTGTGTTGTTGTTCTCCAAGAATGTATTTTCATTAAGTAATTAAGAATTTTTCTTTCAAATTCAAATTTCATCTATTGAATGAAAATACCACATTACATATATTAAATTAAAATACTAGCAATTACATATATTAAAATAAAATACTACTATCTAATATATTTATGAAATTAAAAATACTACATATTACATATATTAAGTTAAATTCCACCATCACTTGAGCCATCTCCGAAGTCCCTTCACATATTTGTCAAAATTATCTTTTGTTGTGCAATAATTCAAGTTTTCCCTTCTTCAGTGGGAATCAAATTTGAATCGGTCATCATGATATCTTTATCCCACCTCATTCATTCTTACTCGTGTTTGATCGCAATCTTCATTTGTTCTTATTGGCTTTTAACCTCCAACCTCAGTTATTTTTGTTCTTATTTTACTTAAATCTCCAGTCGTTCTCGTTCATGTGCTATAATGATATCTTTTTTCAGTAATTTCTTTTTTATCCATTTTCAAGTTGCTAAAATTTTCAACGAATAAGTTTACAACATGTACATTCTTTCTCCAACGTATGTTCTTTGTTGTTTTTTTTTTTTTCCAGGGGGTCATGGTAAATCGTGAGATCCATGATTGAATTGTGAATCTTCATCGTCAAGGCTAACAAATCTTATAGTTGAACCCAATGTTGTTGTCGGAGTAGAAAGATTTGATAAATCTCCAATTTCATCAGCATCCACATTGATATCTCCTTTCTTCCTTTGTATAGTCTTTTGTTTTTTCTCTTCATGTTCTTTGGTTTAGGTAAATCATTTTAGACTATCTTTTAGTAGTAGCCAACAACCATCCCACTTAAAATGGTGTCCCTCCTTTTCATAATGTAGTTGTTTATAACCCTTATGTATAAATAACAAATCATAGTTGAAATTAATTGTAATTTAAATAAATCATATGAAAAAATGTGTCAATTAATTAACGCACCGAATCTTCAACATTGTATCAAACTTGATGGATATCTCTTTATCGTGAGAATACAACTAGAATATTTATTGAGATGAGATTTGATGTTCGACCGTCGATTCATCAAATCTGAACTTATTCTTTGTATCGTATAATCCAAAATATTGTTAAACTCGTCACGGATTCGATCCCATAATTTTTTTTTCTTACTTGATCTATACCCGTGGCTGCATCATCCAAGGCACCCAACCGAGTTTTACACAATACTTCGCCTTCCTCCTTACTATATTCAAATTCAGTTCCAATTTAGCAACAAACCGAACCGAGCTGCAATCCTAGTAGGTTACCGGTGAAAATGGTTGCCCAGCTAAGTATATGGGCGTCCTTATCGCTAGTGTGTTCGAATTTGCGCAGCATGAACAGTAGCTAACGTGCGCAGGGTGGTTGGTGTCACCAAATCATGACTCATCATCCATCCCCTCTGCGCCACCTCCACGTCACCGCCATGCAGAAAAAGCGGAGACATTTTTTCTTTCGCCCGCAAAAAGATAACTGCTACTGTTACCGATATTTTGACGCTTTTCTTTCTTTTTTTCAATATTTTATTTGAATTAAATTTCTCTATTAAAAAAAAAAAATGTCTCAAGAAGAAAAACAGAAACCTGAAATCTTCTTTCAAACCCTAGATTTCAATTCTCAGGTATTCTTCACCAACATCTATGTATCTAGGTTTTCCGCTCTTCTTCGCTTGTTAAAAATTCCAATTTGCAGGAGAGAGAGGATGTGATGAAGGATCCTAATCACGTATCGGACGATTCTGGGGGTCGATCACCAGGTCCTGTTAGTTCTCGTGTAGGTTTCTTCTCCTTCTTACAATGTACGTAAAAGCATTCGTAGATCCATTAAAAAGGTGTAATTTTTGTGTCGTAATCGATTAAGTTTTTGTTTTTAAGGGGTTGTATACGTTAGGAGATGTAACAGCTGGTTCGGCGTATCGTTTTGCTGAATGGTTGAATTCGGTTCGTAGACGCAATGGGCGAAATCCTTCTTATGGATTTCCTGACCGCTATCTGAAACTCAAAACTATGCCAGTGAGGTTGTTCTTCTCCTTCTTGCAGCTCAATTTCATATTTTTATGATTTTAGCATAAATTATCAGATTTGATTTGTTTGTTTTAATTTTCTTGGGAATTTAAATGCTGATAGTAACAGTCACTGACAAACAACTGAAAATCTAGAGAAAATGAGACCCACATTGTATTTGGGGATACACTCCATGGGCACAGCCAGGATTTTCTTGTAGGGGTTGTAGTTTGTGATAAGGTTGAAGAGCTTGAAAATGACTGGTTTTGGGAAAGAAAATTCAAAGTTTTGGTAGAGATTGATGAAAATGGTATTTAGATCATTTCTCATTTGTCTACTAGGGAAGGCCCAAGTCAAGGGGACAATGTCATCAGTTTAATAGGTATCTCAAATATTCACCAAAACGCCTACATGCCACCTTTGAATTCTCTTTTCAAACCCAGTCATCTTGAACTTCTTTGATTACTCTAGTTTTCAACCTTAAGTTTAATACTTTATTCTACTTTATCCTTCAAATATAAAGAACAAAATAGGATTTTTCCAGTATAAGACGATAGGATCTTTTGATAGTAAAATAGTAGGATTTTATATTGTGGATTAAGGCAATGTTAAAAAATGATGGATTGAAGATGAACTTAAACGCAATGTTTTAAAAACCGGACCGATAATCCAACCGAAATTTTGCTTACTTGCTCGGACTGGGGTCTGACTGAGGTTCAAATTTGTTGGACCGATTTCGATTTATTAAATAATATATATATATATATATATATATATATAATATATATATATATATATATATAGAGTAGCGTTCAATGGCCAACAGTTTGGCAAACATTTTGGCAAACACATTTTTCAAAACATGGGTTAGAGGTCTTTGAATGGGCTGATTTTTGGTGAGGATGATCTCTATGGTGAGGAGATCATCATCACCAAAAATCAGCCCATTCCAAAACTTCTAACCTCATCAAAAATGGTTTATAAAAAATGGACGGTTCACGATTTTTCAACTTGTAAAATGGGGCTAGAAGTTTTGGAATGAGCTGATTTTTGGTGAGGATGATCTCCTCACCGTAGAGATCATCCTCACCAAAAATCAGCCCATTCCAAGACCTCTAACCCATGTTTTGAAAAAGTGTTTGCCAAAATGTTTGCCAAACTGTTGGCCACGGATAGGGACCCATATATATATATATATAAATTAAATTCTTTTAAATTACATAAAATTCTAATGTTTAATATTATTTTGTAAATGATAAATAGATTAGAAAAAATAACAAACATCCACTTAGAAGAAGAAAATTTAAGGATTTCATAGCATATTTGGGTAACTCAACTTTATAAAGAAAGTTTCTTTAAAAAGACCTTTATGTTTTGGTAACTCATCCTTTAATTTAGAGAGTTGCTATTTACACTCCACATTTTACTTATTACATCCCAATTAAAAATAAAGAAAATAACTAAATGATTGAGAATAAGTAAAAGTTAGGGTGCCAATGGAAGCTCTTTTGTTTTTGCTATTTTTTTTTTTCTTTTGATTTTATATGAACCAAATCATAATTATAAACAACTATTGAAATTGTTCGAACGAGTGTTATGTATTTTGTAATGTTGAGATAATAATTTGAGGCAAATCTTTGTAATGTTTGGATAATGTGTTTTAATCTTTAATTGGGGTGTGGTAAGTAATTTAAGATATTAAGGTGTAATAAGTAAAAGTTGGGGTGCCAATAGCAGCTCTCATAATTTAAGAAGGCTTTTGTAAATTATCCCTAAAAAGAAATTCTTTAAAGATATGCATGTTGTTGTTTTAAGAAGGTTTCTATAAAGTCTAATGATGAATGCACGCGGTCGGTACGCAACTGATGTGGCAAGGGCACAAAACCACATATCTTTTTCCTTGTGTGTCCCCAGAGAAAAAGATCTATGGTTCTGTGCCCTTGCCACGTCAACTGCGTACAAACCACGTATGATTTATTGCATGCATTCATCACGACTCTTCTATAAAAACAAAAGGATTCTTGACGTGATTGTAGCTGTTGAATAAGACAAATGCTATAAGACAAAAAGCCTTTCATTGGACTTCTTATACAAGAAAGTTTTCTTTCAATAACAAGAACCGACAGTTTAAAAACCATCGGTTTTGACGGTCCAACCAAAAATAAATGAAAACCGACGGTTCTTGACCAATTTTGGTTTTCCATGAACCGGCCTGCTATTTTAAAATAAATCCGTCGGTCCGGTTTTTAAAACACTTCTTAAACAGATAAAATTAATTTTTTACAGAGATTGAAGTGCTTAAAGACAACTGGTATTAAGAAGAAAAAAAAAATTGGTTGCAAGTTGAAAATGAGGGTATTTTGGTTTTGTTTTGTTAGTTTGCAAATGTCAAAGAAGGCATCTCATCAGCTTGAAAACACAAGAATATCTCGAATATTAACTAATTCCATAAACGGGTATCTAAATCACCAAAAAATTGAGGTGTGGGTGGGGGTGTAACCAGATAAAATGGGATTTGTTATCAATTTGAAAACAAAGTTGGGGGCGTCTCAAATATTCACCCAATTATTGAGGGGTGTCTAATCTCCCAAAAAAATGTTGGGGGGGAGGGGCAACACTGTCAAGGGAGCATGTCATCAACTGAACACACAAGGGATCTCAAATTATGGCTAAAATGGAGGGGGGTTATATGACATTATCCAAAAATTGAATGTGCCCCGTACCACCCCTGGATACATTTTGATCAATTACGATTCATAGAGTTAAAAAATTTACAGCTTTTACCCATGGTTTAAAGTTTTGTCCTGTTTCATAATGTTTCATCCTTGATAGGAACAAAACTGTTTTTTCAGTCAAGATTGCATCTATTTTTCTGAAACATTGCCTTCAGATGAGATTTTAAACCTTTGTTTTACCCCACATTATTTTGGGTTCTATATGGGTATTTTTATTATGGAAAAATTACTTAATTTCCTGATTTGAGAGTTTTACTTGTTGGCTTGGGATGCGAGTGGTTTGGGAATTGGCACCCTTATATGCTTCACCATTTGAGCCTTATTTTGTCTTTTCAATTTGAATGTTGTGGAAGCTCTCAGTATTTGTCTCTAGTTGCAGTTACGCAACAATTTGTTTATTTAAATATGTTTTCAGGTATAATATACGTGCACAAACACACAAACACATTGTACCTGAAAACATATTTAAATAAATAAAAAAATTGATTAAAAAACTTCAATTACTACTCTTATCATTTTGATGATCTTCTGCTTCTTTGGCATGCAAGCTGTGTAGGAGTTGTTTGCTGATATAAATATTATGGTTAGTTTATATTACGTAGTTGTCACTGTGGTCTTCCCATCCCATCCACAGTGCAGAGGAACCAATTGCAGAATCAACAAGTCCACAGCGTTCTGAGCAAGCATCAGAGATCAGTTTGTGGGGAAGACTTGGCAAAGCTGCTATGTTAGACATTGAATCAGCAGAGTTTTCTTGGGACATGCTGTCCTCGTTACACCGTACTGAACGTAGTAGTAGCACTGAACATTCCGAGGATGAAATGAATAGAGCTCTTGAGGTATGTCATCTTTCTTAGTTAAGGGCAAGGTTTATTGAGTTTCATTCTCATCTAACTCTTGCTACAGGCTATCACCTAGGTTTGATCACTTGATTGACAGAGTTTTAAAGATTGATTTCACTTGGCTAGATCTCCAAATGAAGATCTAACCAAGGTGACAATTTTCCCAAACAAAATATCTTCACTAATTCCCAAAAACTTCACCATAACTTGTTTTTTTTTACATCGATAGTATGTTAATAATCTTTATTTATTGAACTCTCTAGTTATGATTTCTTAACTTTAATTGAAACAAATTGAAGTTTCTATCGCACTCTTCAAAACTATTCCCTGATTCAAGAATAAAAAACTTTCTTTTTTCCTTGTATCGTAGTCCTGCTACTTCTGCTGAGCCGCATGCAACGTTGAATTAGTGCAGATGCATAGATGTTCTTGCATTTCATCTAGAAACTCAACTTATAATAATGAATAAATAGTGATATATTGCATTATGATTAAATGCACTCTTTGGGGCCTCTTGCCTTTTGTGGTGTGCTGGAGCATATGGAAGAAAAAGAAATAACCGTGTGTTTGAGGACAAAGAGAGAGAGGTTCAGGATATTGTGTTGGAGATCTTAGCTATACTGTTTTTCTGGTGTAAACATTTTAAGGAATTTAGGGGGGGGGGGGGGGGGGGGGTTGTTCTTTGAGGATCTCCATTTTCCAGTGGGACATAAGGTATGTAATTTAGGTATGGATTAATCTGGAGCGGTTTTGGGGCATTTTTTGCTTTTTCATAGGTTGTTTTGGTTTCCTTTGTACATTTTGGTTGGTCATCTCGACCTCTGTTTTTCTAATGAACTTATCTTTACCTATCACAAAAAAAAAAAAAAAAAACTCATTTTCAGATGTTCAAAATCATTCTAAATATTTGGACATATTGTATCCTAATAACACTCAGGTTTCTTTAGTCAAATGTTTACCAAGTACAGGATAGGATTACCTAGGGCGTGACAAAACCATTTCCTTTTAGGGTGTATTTGGAAGCGGGAGTTAATTGGAGTTGGAGTTGGAATCGGTGGAGTTAGTTATAACTCCTCGAATAAACTCTAATGTTTAGTTTATCTAAGAATTCGGCCTATTACTTTTAAAAAAACTTCAACCCTTGTATTTTGCTAAGATTGGCTATGGCTCAGCCGAGTCAATTTGGTTTTATGTAATTTTTTTACAAATAATTAACTTTAATTAATTTAAATATTTATTATATTAAATATATCATTTGGATCTAGGCAGATATAGGGATGGATCCGTATATGACTCGGATCCGACTTAGGTTAAGGGACATCAACCCATATTCGAACCATATTTTTCTTTGGATCTACTCCAAGGGTCCAAAGCCACTAAATTCAGATCACTCGAATTTTGAATAAAATCCGACCCATTTTATGACCTATTCTAATCACCTTATTTTATTAAAAAAATAATTATTATTTAAATAGGAATCTAGATCATAAATAATGTAAAGTGAATTGAATGATTTATATTAGAGTGTTCAATAGACCAGGTTTTGGCCCGATCCAACCTGGCCTGCTATGGACCTGGTTTGGGTATTAAGTCCATTTAGCTTTCGGCCCGGGCCGGTCTAAGCCCGTTTAATAATAGGGCCGGGTTTGAGTTTTGAATATAGGCTCGATGGGTGGCCCGGCCCGCTATACTATATTAAATACAATATATAATAGTCTTATTATAAATTAATAATGATCCCCTTACCTTCGTAGTTTCTTTGAAAATGGGTTTGGCCCGGCCCGCAAATGGCCCGAATGTTGGTGGAAGTGGACCGGGCTTGGACTAAGGTTTTATTTATTAAGCCTGGCCTGGCCCGATATTTATATGGGTTGGGTTAGGTCCTAATTTTTTAGCCTAAAAAAGCCCAACCCATTGAAAATCTTAATTTATATACTAGATGACTCAGGTGAGTCAACTCGATTTTTTGGATTGAAGATTTTTGCCTGGAGTTGTAAATCCCACCCACATAGGTGGGAGTTGTAACTCCTTTAAAAATGGGAGTTGAGGACCTTCTTGGAGTTGCAACTCCATTGAATTGGTGAACCAAACAACCAATTAGAATTCTAAGGTGGGAGTTGTAACCCCAACTACCATTTCCAAACATGCCCTTAATTTATTTATTGGAAAATCAGAGCATGGGCATTTTTTTTTTCTATTTTAGGCAGAGGAGGTTCTTATAAGCTGTGGATAATCTGTATACGCATGGCAACGACCAACTTAAACAAGTTCTAGTTGGAATGAAGGATCAAGCGAATTGTATTCGCATACAATGAGACAAATTCAATAATCAATTTTATTCTTTTTGCATGTATTTGATCTCCTTTCTCAGTTAAGATTATGGAATAAACAGTTTACTGTTTTGCTGATAGTTTGGTTAACGGAGATGCGGAGGTGGAATCTTTCCTTTTCTGTTTTCTCCATCTATTATCTCCATCTGCTCTCCCATCCAAATGGAATCTTTATGTCCTTGTTATTCTTATCTTTGTTTTCTTATCTGGCTTGTGTTCTGTTGGGTGTATTCAGGTCACTGTGAATTCTGGGGGAGTTGTTTTCTTTGCCCTATTCAACATGCCTGTGAGCGATGACTCATTCACAACAGAAGCTGCTGCAGTGATAAAGATATCCTCGTCAAGGATGGCCACACAATCAGAACGCCTGGGCTATGAAATTGCAAAGTGGCTAGGAGTCCAGACTCCACAAGTTGTCTCTTATCACTTCCAGCTGTCTTTCATACTCCCTTAATCATTGAAGCATGGTTCCAACTTTATGTAAAAATATTCCTTGGACTATTGCAGGCTAGAGTGGTTCACAATTCTAGCCCTGAATGGCAACAGATCAAGGATGCTGCAGAAAGAGCGAGGGATGCGGTGATTTTGGAGGGAGATGATACTGGTGAAGTGACTTGTTCAGAGCTTTTGGAAGCTCTTGAACTGAGCAGATGCCTTATATTGATGAAGTACGAACAGGAATTAATCTTATAGTTCTTAACCAACCAACTACTCCAAAAGACTGATCTGTTGGAGAGGAGGAGAACTATGAAAATAAGAGGGTCACAAGGCTTAACTTGGGTATGACATACCCAAAAGTGGAGGAAAATATACACTCAACAATAGTGAATGAGGTTTTCTATAATGATAAATCAGCATAAAATTTTCATGCTTTCTTGCTCAATTCCTGTCCAATTAGAAGGTATGCTGAGAGGGAGAGTAGAGACCACTCAATTGATTCACAACTATTTGATTAGCTCGATAACCTAAATTTCAATCCATTAGATCATCTGTCAGAATGTTTGGGACTAAAGGATCCACATGGGAGACAATCTTCCAGAACGGTGCAGTGTCCTGTTTTTGCACCTCATCGAGCAAGTCTGTAAGGAAGCATGAAAAGTCATGCTTTATTGATTTTTAGGACCATTATGAAGAAAGGATGTAAATCAGTTTGTTTGGATGGCTAACATCATCCAATCAAGTTGATTTGCCGTCTGGGAGATAGTGAAGCTTGCATTTTGATTTGTTGATCTATGAATGCTTAAAAAACTTGATTTGTTTATCCAGTTATGTTCACGGATCTCCTTTGCAAGAAAACTCAAGTGCATTTGATTCGCGGGAAGCTGCTGACAAGACAGTGGAAGCACTTGGCAGGATCTTGATGTTGGATCTTGTTATCAGGAATGAAGATAGACTCCCTTGTCGTCAACTTGGATGGCGGGGAAATTCTGCAAATCTACTTTTTTCCGACAAAGTGACTTCTGCAAACATGGATGCAATGGGGGAAGTCTTCGATTCTGCAGCCCAAAGATACAGGCCAAGGGTAATTAGGGATCTTCAGAGAGAGAAGAGAGCCAACTTGGTTCATGGTAGATTGAACCCTAGTAACCCTGATATATTATCTCACAGCTCCAGTGTTTCCAACCTAATGCTAATGGATTCACCTATATCCATCAAAATGTACCAAAAGAACCAGATATCAGATGAATCAAAATCTGGTGATTTTGATATTATTGCAATCGACTCTGGTATTCCTCGTCGTCCTCCAGCGGGGAAACGTGCAAATGACCATGCCCATTATCCTAAGCTAGTTGAGCTCATTCTCAACAGTGCCGAGTATTCTGCAAGCCTTCTATATGACATAACAGGAGGAAAAGTAGGGTGTCCTTCATCAGAAGATGATGACGTACAATTAGATTCCTGTTTATTGGACATTACCATAGTTAATGAATTTCGTAGTGGGTTTCGAGCAGCTCTCAGGGATCTACAAGGATTTCATATATTCCTTCTTACACTCTACCAGAAATTAGATAGCCTCTTACGAGTGTTTCTGACAATTATTAATAAAAGTTCATCCGGGGATTTTGACAAAGATGATTTTGGAGTTTCTGAGTCACCATCAAATGGAGTTGGAGTTGGTTTTCATTGCTTCTCTCCTGCAAGTAAGGAACGGTTTACTAATGAAACCCATGCAGATGTAAATGATTTAGAATTTCAGAGAACAGCTCTGAGATCATCTCCTTGGGGATACAAAGAAAGCTCAGACCCTTTTTCTCCCATTTCACGAGATAATTGGCATGGAAAGTATTGCAAGGGGAGTGGTGAGGCTTTTCGTAGTTTGCGATTGACAACAAAGCTTCGTGATTTTAACAAATATGCCAAGGTCTGTAACATCTCAGAAGAAAATAACATCTTTTGATTATCTAATGCAAGCATGTATGGAGATGAGGATAACAACAGATGTTACCTTCTGATGATGAAATTTTATTCGTTTTCTTAGACCAAGTATTGGGTTTCACCCTCAACACTTGTGCTATTTGTACCATAGTCTCATTGATGGACTATCTCTGGTACCTTGAGCATCCTAATGTTAGCTAAATTTAGATAAGAAACTGATTTCAAATATAACCAGAATAAATCACCATTAAGTATCATTGAAGATTCATTTATTGGGGTCTGTGGAAGGAGAGGAATAGACGCAATTTCGAAGGAAAAGAGATGCATTTAGAGGAGCCCACCTTTTCTATTTTGGGTTTGCTATTTTTGTGGGGAAAGGCTTTTAAGGAACTCAAAGGTATCTTTTTTGAGGACTTTGTTGTAAGATGGGAGTACATTTTTACTTTGGAGGCAGACTAGAGGGTTGTTTTCTTCGTTTCTTTTCCCCTACTTTTGATAAGTTCTTGTATTTTGGGGCCTTCTCATCCCCACTTTTCTTATTAATAAATTTAAACTTATCCAAAAAAAAGTATCATTGAAGATTCTTTGGATGAAAACCATTAAGGTATATACTATTTCTTCATAGAAAAACGTTGAAAGTGTTTGACCATCTTAGAAAGGTTTTTTGTACCAGGTAGATGCCGAATTAAACAGAGAACTGGAACAGTGGAACGAAATGCTCAGAACAGATGCAGTTAAATTGTGTCAGGAGAACAATTTTAATTCAGGGTTTTTTGAAGGGAGTGAAAACAACAGTGTTGTTGATGCTTACGAGTTGAAGGTTAGAATCTCTTTTCATTTTTTCAGTCCAGTTATATTCGAGAGGAAATAAAATAGAAGGTCTTATGTACAGGTCAGGCTTGAGCACATTCTTGAGAGAATAGCCTTAATATCTGATGCTTCAAATACGGAGAGACCATCTTCAATTACTGGCAACCTCTTTATTGGTGGGGCTCTATCTGCCAGATCTGTGTACACACTTCAACATTTGGGCATCACGCATATATTGTGCTTGTGCTCAAATGAAATTGGACAGTCTGATTCTCAGTATCCTGACTTGTTTGAGTACAAGAATTTCTCAGTTAGTACTTTTGTCCCTCTTTTTCCCGTAATGTTTCACTTATAAATCACACTGAAATCCACATTATGAAGAATTTTGTTAAAATATTTTACTCCCTTGGATCAACTAGAACTCAGGAATTGATTTGATTCTTGTTCTGTGGTGGCTTTAACTATTGCTAAAAAAGGCTATGCAGCTTAGGACTTAGGCGAGCATCAAAGTGACACTCAGTGTACATTTACTCTTGGATTAAGGAAAAACATTGAATTCTATATGCACTAAAAAACGAGGACATTTTGGTGCTCTGATTAACTTTTTGAATGGTTATGGTTTTAAAGCCTGGGTTCGGCTAAACGAATAATGTTCCTTCATTTAAATTATGTTTAAAGACATGAAACATGTTGGGAGTGTATCTTTGGGCCATCTTGTTTCCTTTTTTCAATAAAATTTTAAATTATATAAAATAAAATAAAAAACGGTGTTGGAAATGTGTTTATATATGCTTGTACTATATCAATCCATGTCCTTTTGGGCCTTCCTCTCACTCTTTTAGAAACCTTCATTTCTAATTTTATCTTTCATAATCTTTCCCCTCATCTATCTCAACATCCTCATCTTTGCTTTTCTCAATCCATTTATATAATGCTTATTGAGTGGACAACATTCAACTCTATAAGTCATAGTTGTCTTACTACCATCTTTTAGAATTTTCCTTTTAATTTTTTGTTTTTATTTTTTGATAAACAAATAAAATTTAGTAAAGTTAGAAAACAAGAGGGGGTTCGAGATGACCAACCCAAATAGAAGGGAAACCAAAGAAGAACTAACCACTCAGATGACAAATTGCAAACCCACTTCCAGCTAACAAAAAAATCTTCAAAGCAAACTCCCTTAAATTCTTTAAAAAAAAATCCAACATAAAAAAAATAGTGCAAAAATGGAGACAATCATATCTTGTAAATGAAGTTTCTTTCCTTTAAATATGCAGGGGTTCCTCTCCTTTTTGAGACTCCAACATGTTGCAAGAGGAATATATCTCCATAAGATCCTTTAGCTGTTGAGAAAGAGAACCCCCACGCAAGTCAAGACTCAAGAATTGAACAAATAGCAAGTGCCATTAGGAACACAACCAACCACACCAAATAAAGATAAGAAGTGGTACCCAATCTTTTATGCTAAGAATATGGTCCAATGACTCCTCATTCTTCTTACATGTGTGGCAGGAATTTGGCTTAGGAGATTAGCCTCTCCCAATAATATATTTGTTTTGTTAAGCAAGAGAGAACATATTTCTGAAAAACGAGGAATAAAAGTTAAAGGGGAGAACCATTAATCTACAAAGTCCAATCCCCGGAAGATCCATTACATCACCCTGAAGTTTCCTTCTAATTGATAAAGGCCATTCAAGCCTCTTCTAATAATTTGATCCAATGTAGCAATCTTTAATTTTCCTTTAATTTAATTGGCATGTGCTGTTCACATGGCACTCTAAAAGCATGCCTCCACTTTAACCATCTAGCTCTGATTTTGTGGACCTCATCTTCCTCTATCGTTCTATCCTTATATATAATAGACCTGAGCTAACAAAAATTGTTGCTTTGGGGTTTGTATCTATGTATCAAATTCCATTCTTTAAAAGTTTCACTAGGATGGACACCATTTTCTACTCACATGTTAGACAAGTGCCTGACTCACGTTGTGGGAGAAACCTTTTATAGTCACATTTTTTTTTCTCTATTACAAGTTGAATGGATAAATAGGATTCATATTATTGACCCCAATTTTTGGAGTAAGACATATGTGGTGAGGTTTCCAACGTATATCAGCTTATTTAAATACATTTTTTTTCTTTATGTATTTTTAGAAAGTATATTTCTCATCGTATAGAATAAACTGTTTGTGTCAACACATCGGGCTTCTTTGGGTTAGGGTACCAGACACTTTGTCAGTGTCAGCCACTACAAATTTGTGCTTGTAGCATTTTTATTTTTGTTACATAGGCTTGCATCTATCTACTTACATGAAAATCTTACTGGAAATATAGTAGATAATGGAAGTATGGAATGATGAATGTTTCTCATATTACCAATTGTACTCAAACTTGAATGCCAACACACAACAGTAATCCCCCTGGACAGTGTTTTTGTTCCACTAGATATCAATCAATTTTTTTGGATGAGGATTCTATAACCACTTGTTACCACTCCTTGTCAATTTTTCAATTTTCATTTGTTTGGGTTTTACTTGTTACTGAAAACTTTACTCCTCTGCACAGATACTTGATAAAGAGGACACAAAAATCAGCAATATCTTTGAAGAAGCTTGTGATTTCATTGAAAGTGTTGAACATTCGGGTGGCAGAGTTCTGGTTCATTGTTTTGAAGGAAGAAGTAGAAGTGTCACAATCTCTCTTGCTTACTTAATGTTAAGGAAGTAAGTGGTGAATAAATTTGCAAGTCATACAGTTGAGGTTGACACAGGTTTCTTGCCTAAAACTGACTGACCCTTATTGAATGATAAGTAGAGCTGCAACTTGGGCAGGCCAAACCCAACCCCGATCAGTTGAACCCGATCTGGGGTCAAGTCTGGGTACAGTTAGCCTGGGTTCAGGTAAGAAAATTTTGACCGAATGAAACTGGGTTGGGTTCAGGCATAGGCATCAGGTTCCCCAATTTGCCTGACCCACCCGAACTTAATATGATTATAATTTAAAGATATTTTCAAATATCTATTCTCATTCACAATCCATATTTCAAACTTTAGTTAATTGTCATCATTTTCTTTACATTTGCTTATAATTTTGTGTATGTAAGCTTTGAAATACATTTTTAGGATAAATAGTTCCAAATTTTCTACTTTTTTACATATCATAAGCCCTTATCATTATTAAATTATTTAGTATTAATGAGGAATGAATTAACCTGACCAGGGGTAGGCTCGGGTTGCGTGCGGTTTGGTGTTTGTCAAGTATGGGTTGATCCCCAATCCGGTTGGCCCTAGTGGCAAGCTCCACCCCATGCTTGTGATTGTTATGGGTCAACACTGACATTTCATTTTATTTTTTATTTTTTTTGGTTTTTGCAGGAACTTCACTTTGTTGGAAGCATGGAATGTCTTAAAAAGTGTTCACCGCAGAGCCCAGCCCAATGATGGATTTGCGAAGACCCTTTTGGAACTCGATAGGAAACTGCATGGGAAGGTTTCCATGGAGTGGATGCAGAAGAGGCCAATGATGAGAGTGTGCCCAATCTGTGGGAATAATGCTGGTTTGAGTAGTAGTTCACTTAGGTTCCATTTGCAGAAATCACACAGACCGATGAAATCAGGGAGTGTCGACAGTGCTATGACTGTGGAGATACAGGAGGCTTTGAATGAGCTCAAGTTGAGTAGAGGCAGAAGCGGTAGTGTCAGCCCAACACAGCAGTCTCATTCAATCATTAAGGGATTTGATCAATAGCTTCACATATATAACTAAGTGATTTAAACTACCACAAGGAGCCTCTTGATCCAACTAAAGTAACAAAATTGTCAAGAACTCAGAAAGATATGAACCTCTAGCCTTTAATTCGACCTGGTTTCTTGTTGGGTCCTGTTTTAACTGATTTTCGTCATTTTTTCCTTCTGTTGGCTGCCGGAGAATTAATTTTGTAATTGAAGAATATTTAGTAGGTAGGGAGCAATTAATAAATTTGAATTGCTTTTATTTCCAGTTTATGTATGTCAAATAATGTAATGTTGATAATCTAAAAGTTTCAATGGTGAACCCACGTGGAAGATCAATTTTAACTGAAAAATAATTTGATCCTCTAACATTGCTAAATACACCCATATGACTTGAGATTGCTTTTTTTTTTTTTTTCTTTTCATCAATCCTGAAATAATACACATGAGAGGTGGACCGCTATGATCATTTGATGAGACTACATTTTGACCCAGTAAGTACCCACCACGATAAGCACAAAAAAAATAAAAAAATAAATTCAAACGAATGAACTGTTTTCTCTTTCAAGTAACTATTTTAACTGAATTTACCTTTATACTCTTATTTTCAACCTGAAATGAATCCTAAAATAAAAAAGTTGTTCTGAACTTTTCATAATTTTGTATAAAATAAGACAATGGCCTTTTATTTAAGGTGCCAAAAAGGCTAACAAATGTAAGGGGATAGCTGGATACCCATTTTGGTAAAAACAAAAAAATTAATACCTCATGGATCTATTGCTCTCTTTCAATAAATATTTTAAAGCATGTCTGGGTCAGTAATTTTGACCTCATAGTCATGCATGACCATTTTAGTACTTCCCCTTCACTTGGAAAAAATCCCTCAGGGAAAATCATTCCCTAATCATTGGTTGCAATCAGGAAATTTTGATCGTAAATATGCAAAAACATTTTTCATCAGATTGCAAATGAAGTAATCAAAACCTCTTGATCTTCTATAAATCAAAATTCCATTTTCTTTTGTTCATCCAACTACATCATACAAACAAGAAAGAAAAAAAAAAAAAAAACAGAAATAAATCAGCAAAAAAGAAGAAAAAGGCAATAACAACTCGTGGCAGAAGCTACAACATTATTGTTTAAAGATGAACATTGGATGCACCCACTCAACAGTAGCAAGCAACAATTCCACTATTGTATTACCCAAGCTTTAATTTTGCTTTTTGTACAATGGGTCAAAGAGAGGAGAGGAATGCCACTTAAAGAATGGACTCTAAACATTTTATCTCCACCGTCTTTCCCCTTCAATGATCAATCTTGACTTTAGGATGATAACATCAGACTTTTACTGATCGGATGCCATTTTGGCTTGGATTTTCTGGTGGATATGTACAAGGAACTCCACATAAGAGAGGCTGCCTGGACTCTTGTCTTCAACCATGCACGATAAGAACAACATCCCTGCATTGAAGAAAGTTCATTAGCATAAATAATGAAAAGGTCATGTCCTTGAGAAAATCGGTCTTCCCTCCTCCCGACAAAAATACTACATGATGTTGACCAAGAAGATCAAATCCCCAATCAATCTCATTTCTTTAGTTGATAGAAAATTCACAATTGGGTCACTACATTTTAAAATTAGAAAAACAAAAAGACAAAAAAAAGAAGAGGAAAATAGATGGTTGTGGCTGAACTAACCTGATGGATCTTTTTTCTTGCACAACCGTAAACTGGAAGAAAGAAAGATAAAAAAGGAAGCCAAATTAAAGAAGAAAATGCACTTATACCATCAATTAAATTCAACACTTTCATACCAAATCACTCAGGTCAGACAGTTGGGACATACCGAAGGTAAGAACATCTTTGGCGCCTTATCTCATTGACCAATTTATTTAGTTTTTTTGATAGTTCATTATCATATTGCTGCAACACAAACTGTAGAAGGGCAAAATGTATGCCACGGAATGAAAACCTGTGTACACTTGAGAAAAATCTATTCCTAACAATGTCCTAAAGTAAATGCACTTGCCCCTTTTTTTTTTTCATTTTTGGAAAGTATAAGAGAGCTCCTATTGCCACATCAACGTTTGCTAATGCCACCCCAAGATGTGGCTAATTCGTTGGTGATTTACATATGAATTGGGTTGGCGTTAGGCACAAGTTGGTGTGGCAATAGAATCTCTCAAAAATTATTTTGGAAAAAAAGGACACTTCCCCAGTTAACTAGATATATTCAGTGTTACAAATACAGTAGCATACCTGGGCAGCAATTTCATCAATGGAAGGAACACCAAACAGTTGTTTTAGTAAGTCTGGGTTCACCGCCTTCCCAACATAAATCAAACAATCCTCACCATTCTCTAGGAGAAAGATTCCGTCCTCAGCTATATGTTCACTCGACAGTGGAATGGTAGGAGGCAAAATAGATCCATCACCCTCCTGTTGATTCATATCAACGTCATACTCGTTTCATTCTTTCATTGTTGAAACATAATAATTGTATTTTCTTTTTAATAAGTATATAATAATTGTAGATTGGATTGAATACAAACCATAAGAAAAAGAGAAACATTTTCCTCGGTAAAATTTTAAGCCTTACTATGGATTGATTTGCTCAAACAGAATATCACATTAGCAATTCAACACTACAGCCCCTCTAAATTTCATCGAAAAACTCAGATCCAAATATATATATATATATATATATAGGGTCCCGTTCAGCAACAAACATTTTTCAAAACATGGGTTAGAGGTTTTGGAATAGGCTGATTTTTGGTGAGGATGATCTCTACGGTGAGGAGATCATCCTCACCAAAAATCAGCCCATTCCAAAACTTCTAGCCCCAGTTTACAAGTTGAAAAATCGTGGACCGTCCATTTTTTGTAAACCATTTTTGATGGGTTTAGAAGTTTTGGAATGGACTGATTTTTGGTGATGATGATCTCCTCACCGTAGAGATCATCCTCACCAAAAATCAGCCCATTCCAAAACCTCTAACCCATGTTTTGAAAAATGTTTTGCCAAAATGTTTGTTGCTGAACATTTCCCATATATATATATATGTATATATATATATATATATATGTATATATATATATATATATATATTCAAAAATAAAAATAAAAAACAATTTCTTTTGGGCTTGATCCAAGGTTTAAAAAATGGATGGCTACCGAACTTCCACCAAACTCCAAAATTTAAAATTAAAATTCAACAGTGAAAAATAACTTTCGGAATTTTTTTTTAAAGTTCATAGAATTTTGTCCTCTAGAACCCTGAAACATCGGATCATGTTTTCTGAGGTCACAAGATGAGCCCAAGGTCCCTCATTAAGGATGAAATCCTTACTTAGTAAGGCTAGTCAGACTCTAAGAGAAATATTAAAAAGTATAAGGGACTAGCACTCAGACTAACATTACATACCTCTGAAAGAAGGTCATGGATTGCCATCATCCTTGGATAAACCCAAGGTACAGCCAAGGGAGTAGGAAGGAAAGAAACACGACTAATCCAATAGGACTGATCATCTATTCTTCCATCAGTTCGTAACCCTATACTTTTAACCAATGCTGAAACAGAAAAATCCAGAACAATAATAATGAAGCCAAATTTCTACATGAACAAAGTTGAGAACAAAAAAAATGAGACCCAGTTTCACACCAGTTCATATTATTCATGTTTTAAGTTTAAACAAGAGAACTGCTATTGGCACCCCAACTTTTACTTAATACACCCCAATTTCTTAAATTATTTATCACCCCCCAATTAAAGATTAAAAGACACCATTCAAACATTACAAAGGATTGACCCAAATTATTATCTCAACATTATAACATTCATCTAGTTGTTCACATTTTATGATTAGGCTCTTATAAAATTTTAAACCCAAAAAATAGAAATCTAGCAGAAAACAAAAGGAGATAGAGCTTCTAATGGCACCCCAACTTTTACTTATTCACAACCATTTACTTATTTTCTTTATTTTTAATTGGGTGTAATAAGTAAAAGTGGCAGTGTCAATAGCAGCTCTCTAAAACAAAGATGTGCAACATTTCTACTCACCAAATTTTTGTCTTCCAATCTTAAATCACCAGTTAACAATTCTAGCTAACAGATCTTTAACAAAATGTTAGATCTTTTTTATTTATTTTAATTTAACTTTTTTTGTGTAGATTGTAACAGCTTGGTTGAAGACTTTTTATCAGGTACTAATAAAGACCAAAGAGGGCTTTAACATGTCAAGAAAGTCATAATGATTAGTGAAGTAAGGCCCTTCATAGTCAAAAGCAAGGCTCAATAAAAAAACCCAACAGGTGTAAAGTTTCCTTGTAATCTATCACTAATGGAGATAACTAGGGAGAACGCCTATGGCATAGGTATGCCTGATAAATCTCAATAAGCAAAAATAGAATCATGAGCGAGGGGAGAGAAATACCTAGGATAAATAGAGGGAAAAGCTTAAGTGCCTCGGGAAGAATTAGCTGTCCAGATGATGAAGCTGTAGCACAAAATTTACGATACGAAAGCAGAATGTTAACGCAATGGGAGGTTATTTGCTCCCGGACTTGGACAAGTGGGGTAGATGGAATCTCATTTGCCGCTGCGCAAGAGAAAAATTTCAGAAAATTATTAACTTATTCTGTGATAATTATAAACTCAAAGGAAAGTACATAAATAAGAAAAGCTTCTATACAGTGACACTAAAAAAACAAACAATAACAACTGCCTTCAGAGTTTAGGCAAGCTAAGGGGTGGGCAGTGGATCAAGATCGGTACATCTTTGGGTCAACCAAACTCGAATTAAAACTAATTCAGGTTTCAATTAGTTGCAACACATCTAGTATTTAGTTTATTTATTTGTTACCAAGGTACTTGAAAAGGATCCTGTATCCATCTCGGATATTTTATTTTAATTTGAAATGTCAATGCCACATAGGCAGTGTATCACTCCCTAGCCACACATGGGTTTATGGAAGGTATGCTCCCACCCAATATTTCAGACGTTGAGGCATGAGGCAGGACACTCGGCTATCCAATTCCTCAAGGCATAAAGCGTAAGCCTCACATTCATATTATTTTTAATAAACAATAATATATATTAAAAATTAAAAAATTAGGATAGCAACCACATATTTCCAAATTTCAAGCTTCAAATTCATATAATCAAATTCCTAGTTTTAATCCCCTACATTAATAATAAAGTAAAATAATATATTACTATTTTAACAAAAAAAGAAACATTTTATAATTGTATAACCGAAAGTTTCTACAGTAAATAACCATCATATATATTTATTGTGAACATAAAAGTAAATATGATTTTTTTCACTTGCTTCCTCTGTATAAATGATAGTAAATACTAAAAAAATTTATCTATGGAAAAAATCAATTCAACAATTTTCTTCGCATATATCACTATTTTGTATTTGAATTCATTTATAAGTGCTCCAATTATATTGCATGCTAGCAACAACAAATAAATAAAAGTATAAAAGAAGAATAGAGGAAGAAACATATCAATTATGAGGGCCAAATGTTCAGTCCAAAGCTTTCTTTCTTCATTTGGTCAACTGTCTTAGGAAGAATTCTTATAATGGACAATATCATGGAAAGGGGGAATTTCTTTTGTATCATTTTTCTTCAATTTTTTTTTTTTGTAAATCAAGCGGAGAATCGATTGATCACATATTTATTCATTGTTCCTATTTGAGAGAGGTGTGGGCACATTTTCCTTCTCTACTTCACTCTTCTTGGTATTTCCATCTTCTCTCATTGCATTATTTCAAAGTTGGCATCTCCAAGCCTCTTCATTCAAAAAAAGAATCTTTTTGTCTCTGACCCCATTTGCTTTATGTTGGGGTATTTGATTGGAGAGGACTAATAGAATTTTTGAAGGGAAGGAGCAACCTTTGAATGAAGTTCTTACGTTCACTCTAGGATTAATATCCTCTCGAAGCAATACATTGAAGGAACTTAAGAGGAGTTTTTAGTTAAATGGGATCGGTTTGTTAACATTAGTTAGTTAGTTTAGTTTATTTTAGTCTATTTTTATTTTAATATTTTCATGTCTGTCTATTTTAGTCTTTTCATGTTTATGTCATTTTTTGTCTTTTCCTATTTATTTGTGTAAGTATATAAACAATACACAAGGAGAAATAATCAATCTGATTTTTTCCAGAATTTCTTCTCTTCTCTTTCTCTCTATCTTCTCTCTAAAAACCTAGATCAGTTTCTACATGGTATCAGAGTGTTGCTGGTAACCGAGAAGATCGAAAAGAGCCCCAAACACTCTCCCTAGGTGCTACCACAACTCATAGCAACTACCACAAGTGCTACCGCAGGTTCCCACAACCGTCGTTCAGGTTGCCGTAGGTTTTTTTTTTTATATAAATATAAATTTTTTTTTGATAAATATAAATTTTATTAATGAAAGAAAAAAGGAGAAGAGGAGGCTGAGATAGCCCCCAAACAACAAGACCAAAAAAAAACAATAATGAAAAAGGAAGAAATAAGAAAAACACGCCTGGCGGGAGGCAATGGTTCACAAACCATATCCCAATTAAAAGCAAAATCTTGGAAGCTCAATCCCTCAAAATCTTTACTCATCTTTGACCAGAAGAAAAGAAATCCCAAAGTCTCCAAAATCACTGTATGAGATAAGCTCTCCTTACTATGGAACACCCTGTTGTTGTGCACTTTCCAAAGACCCTAAGTAATAGCGAATGGAAGGATAGCCCAAAGATGCCTTTTTCTAGAAGAGAAGATATTAAAACTCCAACCCTTTAAAAGCGCCAAGATAGATAATGGAAGAACCCAATCCACTTGGAAACGAGATAAGAAGAACATCCAAATAACACGGGAAGAAAAACAATGAATAAGAATGTGGTTAATTGACTCCCCATCCCTCGAACAAAGATGGCAAAAGTTTGGGGTAATCCACCCCCAATAGATCAAATTATCCAAGGTTAGGATTCTACCCAAAGATGGCATTAATATAAATTTTATTAATGAAGAAAAGGAGAAGAGGAGGCTAGGATAGCCCCCAAACAACAAGACAAGAAAAACCAACAATGAAAAAAAGAAAGAAAGGAAAAAATACACGCCTGGCGGGGGGCTACGAATCATAAACGGTTGCCGTAGGTTCTTAGGGTTACCTTAGGTGTTGTTGCAGGTTTCCTAGGGTTACCTCTAGCCATTTAGGCCCCTTCTCTCATCCAAAATGCAACAATAGGGCCCCTCTTAGGTTCTAAGTAGTTTGGTAGTGTTTCCGAGTAATTTTTTAGTGTGATATGGACTCTCTGAAGTCATGTCAGAAGTAACTTCAGAATAGTTTACCAATAACGGCTTTGGATCCTCGCAAGTCAGAGATGAAATTCAAACCTCCAAATCACCACAGTCAAACTCTATGGCACGAATTACCTAGAGTGGGCTCAGTTTGCGAAGATAGCCATCCATAGAAGATAAAAGGCAGGCTATTTGAATGGTTAGGAGAAACAACCTAATATCTCAGATCCTAAGTACGACCAATGGAACGCTAAGAATACCTTGGTTATGTCATGGTTGCTACATTCAATGCAACCCCATATCAGTCAAGGATATCTCTTCTTGAAGACTGCACAACAGATTTGGGATTCAGTCACTCAAACTTACCCTCAGACTCAAAATAATGCGAGAATCTATCAGCTGGAACAAAATGTATCGCATCTCAAACAGGGGGAGAAGACATTGTTAGGCTACTTTTCTGAATTGCGTAGCATGTGGGAAAAGCTTGATCACTACTTACCCTTCAATTGGGAAAGCTCTAAAGATTGTGCTCAGTTCAACAAACATGTAGAGACTCGTCGCACCTTCCAATTCCTCGCCGGTTTGAATCCCGAGTTTGAGATGATTAGAGTTCAAATTCTGAACAGGGATCCCCTAACTCATTTGAACACCGTCTACTCTTATGTTCAAAGTAAGGAGAGTCGACGTGTGACTATGAGACATCTGGATATTTCTGTGAGTAATAGATCAGTCACGGCAGCTAGTAAATAGGGAGACGGACAAGCATCAAGAGTAAAGAAGTTTGATAAACTCACCCAGGCACCCAATAGCAAAGAGGTCGAAGTGTGACCACTGACATATTCGAACAAAGTGCTAAGACTTGATAGGTCGCCCTAAGTCATTTCAGCCTAAGAGTTGATCTTTTTCCGCTCATCACGCTTCTAATGCCACCATGCCAGATGATACCCTAAGTTCTGAGACACATTTTCCAGCAGTACATGCATCATTTTATGCGGAAGATATTACTCGCTTGAAGGCTTTATTGGATGGTTCCACTACCACCTCTTCCTTCGTACACACAGGTACTCCTGCCAGTGCTCATCATGTTTTCCCATCTCACTCCAACTCCTGGATTCTTGATTCAGGAGCTTCAGATAACATGACAGGTATGTCGTCTTTCTTTCAGTCCTATAACCCATATTCAGGTAAGAACAAGGTCTGCCTAGCTGATGATTCATTGTCATCCATAGCTGGTAAAGGAACCATCACAGTTCCTCACAACTTTCGTTTGTCTAATGTTTTACATGTTCCTAATCTCATTACTAATCTTGTGTCTATTAGTAATATTACAAAAAAATTGAATTGTAGTGTTACCTTTTTTTTCTTCTCATTGTGTTTTTCAGGATTTGGCAACGAAAATAGTAATTGACAGTGGTTGTGAAGCAAATGCCTTGTACCTGTCAACATCCCAACGCCTCAGCTCATTCCACACGCTCATGCTTTTCAGAGTAATAGTAATAGGATAGTCAATAAAGCTCGAATAATGCGGTGGCATATTCGTTTAGGTCATGTTTCTTTTCAATATTTACAGCGTTTATTTCCTTCTTTGTTTCAGTCCATATCATTGTCAAAATTACAATGTGAAGTTTGTCAATTGCTAAAACATTGTCGTTCTTCTTATCCAACAAGTTTAAATAAAAAGAGTTATTCTTTATTTTCTCTTGTGCATTCTGATGTTTGGGGTCCATCCCCCATTACTTCTTTATTGGGTTTCCGCTATTTTGTTACATTTATTGATGACTATAGTAGATGTTCGTGGGTGTACTTAATGAAAATAAAAGATGATGTCTATTCCATATTCCAAGAGTTTCATGCAATGGTTCTAACGCAACTTGGAGTAAATATCAAATCCTTCGTTTAGATAAAAGAGGAGAGTATACCTATGCAGGGTTAAAAAAATTGTGCTACTCAAGGTGTAAAACAACAATCGTCATTTGTTGGAGTTAGGAAAAGCTTTGTTTGATTGGGATGAATGTTGCTAAGCATTTCTGGTCTGAAGCAATTCTTACTGCATGTAATATTATCAACCGTACTCCCTCCAACGTCTTGAACTTCCAACTTCCTCTATTGTCCCTTTCTCCTGATCGTCCATTGTTTCTTGTGGTTCCACGAGTCTTTGGGTGCATATGCTTTGCTCATGTTTTTAGTCCTGCTCGCACTAAACTTGACCTTAAGGCATTGAAGTATGTTTCTTGGTTACTCTAATTCTCAAAAGGATTATAAATGTTATCATCCACCTACTTTTCATCGTTTTATTACAATGGATATCACATTTTTTGAAGATCAGTGTTATTTTCCTCGTCCTGATCAACAATTCCTTCAGGGGGAGTGGTTTCTTCAATCCACTAATGATGAGTCACTTCCGGAGTCCTCTTTCCTAGTTTCACCGCTTTTGCCAATTATTCCCGACTCTACTGAAGAAGCTGAACCACCTATTTCAGTACCTAACCCTAATCTGTTTGGACGCGTTTACACCAGAAAGGGAAAACAAGTCATTACGGATCCACCATACCACACCACTAAGGAGCCAAATCCAATTTCTTCAAATTCTAATGTTGTCATTACTCTTCGGAAAAGTAAACGTACTTGTACTTCACACCCTATTTCTCAGTTTATTTCTTATCATGATGTGTCTCCATCCTATTGCTCATTTGTTGCTACTATGTCTTATGTTTCCATCCCATCTAGTGTGAAAGAAGTTCTATCTAATCCTAAGTGGAAACAGGTTATGGAAGAGGAAATGTGAGCTTTAGAAAAGAATGATACCTGGGATTTGGTGCACAAGAGAAGAAGTCAGTTGGGTGCAAGTGGGTGTTTACAGTGATATACAAGTCTGATAGATCGATTGACAGGTACAAGACTAGGTTGGTTGCCAAAGGTTATGCTCAGACTTACGGCATTGACTATCAAGAAACTTTTGCCCCCGTAGCAAAAATGAATTATATTCGTGTTTTTTTATCTTTGGCAGCCAACTTCTCGTGGGAGCTTCACCAATTAGATGTGAAGAATGCCTTATTGCATGGTGATTTGCAAAAAGAAATATACACGAATACTCCTCTAGGAGTTCTTTTTCCTAGTTCTGGTGGGAAAGTTTGCCATTTCAAGTTCTTATATGGTCTCAAACAATCCTCGCGCACGTGGTGTGAACGGTTCCACTCTGTTATGCAGAATGTGGGTTACAAGCATTGTCAAGCTGATCACACATTGTTTGTCAAACATAATAGACCTCAAACTACAGTTCTTATTGTGTATGTCGATGACATTGTCTTTACAGGCAACTATCCTACTAAGATCCAAACTTTGAAGCATCTTCTTGGAAATCGTTTTGAAATAAAAGACCTTGGACTTCTGAGATATTTTTTGGGTATTGAGGTAGCTCGGTCCAAGACAGGTATTTTTATCTCACAGTAGAAATATGTGCTAGATCTGTTCCAGAAAGCGAGTAAACTTGGGGCTAAACCAATAGATACTCCAACCAAGCCTAATCACTGATTGAGTGATAATG
Source organism: Akebia trifoliata (assembly GCF_017979445.1). Taxonomy (NCBI): domain Eukaryota; kingdom Viridiplantae; phylum Streptophyta; class Magnoliopsida; order Ranunculales; family Lardizabalaceae; genus Akebia; species Akebia trifoliata. The sequence goes on from NC_141381.1 coordinate 21,278,762, forward strand.
ATAGTGAAGCCCTTGAAGATATCAACAATTGGTGGGTAACTCATCAACCTATCTCTTACGCGACCCAACATTGCCTATGCCATCAGTGTTAATCAATTCATGCATGTCCCTCGCACGACACATCTTGATGCTACCCTATGCATCATTTGATACCTAAAAAGATGTTTGGGGAAAGGCTTACTATTTCATTCATATGGTCGCATGCGTGTTGAAGCATGAACTGATGCTGATTGGGCAAGCTCTATTACTAATCGTCGTTCGACTTCTAGGTATTGTACTATGGTGGGTGGAAATTTGGTAACTTGGTACAGTAAAAAATAGTCGGTAATCGCCCGCTCCAGTGCTGAAGCTGAGTTTAGAGCCATGGCTCTTGACATATGTGAGTTACTTTGGTTGCGATTATTACTACGTGAACTGGGCTGTTCACCTACTATGCCTTCTCAGTTGTACTGTGATAACAAGGCAGCCATTAGCATCGCTCATAATTCAGTTCAACATGATCGCACCAAGCACATTGAGGTCAACCGTTATTTCATCCGGGAGAAAGTCATTTTTAGTTACATCTGCTCCATCTTTGTTCCTACCACACAACAGTTAGCCGACGTCCTCACTAAAGCCTTGGGTTACAAAAATTTTAATAGTCTTATTGGCAAGCTGGGCATGTGTGATATCTTTGCTCCAGCTTGAGGGGTAATGTTAGCAGTAGTTAGTTAGTTTAGTTTATTTCAGTCTAAGTCTATTTTAGTCTTTTCATGTTTATGTCACTTTCTATCTTTTCCTATTTATTTATGTAAGTACATAAACAATACACTAGGAGAAATAATCAATCAGATTTTTTACAGAATCTATTCACTTCTCTCTCTATCTTCTCCAAAACCCTAGATCAATTTCTACACGGTTATGTGATGTTTGTGTGAGGTATTATATGGTAATCTTTTTTTTTCTTACTTATGTACGGTGACCGCCTCAACCGCCGTTTTATTCTTTTATCAATAAAATCTTTTGCCTATTAAAAAAAGGGGGAAAAATAGAAAATTTAATATTAGTGTACACCTCAATCAAAAGGCACACGTTGTTTTGGTCAAAGGCATACGCATTAATGGCTTTATGTTTCATCCTTACACCTAAAAGAATTATTTATAAAACTCAACCGGAGTGCACCTCGAAACATAAGCCTTCACTTCTAAAAGCTCTGCTCCCACCAACGCAAATAATATAAAGGATTTACCCTAAAAAGTAAAGAATAAGTCACCTTTCTTCAAGAAATACGCAAATTGAGTATCCAAATCTGCTGAGCGAAAGACATTACTAAGCACAGAAGTGCATGGGAGCGATAATGTGATTACTCGGATTCTTCGTTGACCATAAACTGTTGTGTAAAGAAGTGCACACTGGACAATGAATAATAAAGAGAGATCATAAAAAAAATGTAAAGAAAAAGGTTGAATAATGCGAAAAACGTTTCTAGTTCTACCTGAAAAGCACATTCAGAGCCCTCTAGGAACTTGTCATCATGTTTGAAGGTAACCATTATACTTTTGTCAGAGTCAATCTGCACTTCAAGCACAAACTTTCATAATGTAAACAAGTCTAAATATGTGATGAATATGTACTATTCTAGTCACAAAAAGGTTTTTGAATAAGATAGATGCAAGTACGAGGGTAAAATATTGTGTGTATCAATTGCATGTCAGGACATACGATCATGGTTTTAAATCCAATCCGAGAACAAGATGACTCACCAGAGTCATCATCATCCATGAACGAGACGAATAGACATGCCGTCTCACATGTGCAAAATCTCGCAAGACAAACAAGATGACTCGGATGATATTTTGAAAATCTTGGACAAGTTGGTAAAACTCGTCCAGGTCAACATGGATTTTGTGTGCTTTAATAAAATAATTTTTTTTTTTAAATCTAAATATTTATTATCTATATAAAATATGATTTTGTTACTAAACATTTTCTAATCTACCTTATTTTTTAAGAGGATTTATAATTATTTTTGAATAAATAATTGTAAACCGAGTTAAATGGAATTAATGGATTATCTCGTCGAAGACAAGTTGACTCATCTAAGACAATTCGGTCTCATCCACGAACGAGATGAGACGTCAAACTGAGTTTTGAATCCATGCTTAAGATTGCCTTAACAATAAGATACAAGTAATATTTAGCACCAGCATAAAAAGGATAAGAGAAAAAAATATTTCATAACCATAGAATGTAAGTACCCTTTAATTCAAAGATTTATAAGTTCGTTTACATTATGAACTGCTAATAAAATGTCAATTTTATAACTAAGTGGCAACTCAACTGTCCGTTTGCTAGACACCATGACTGAAAAAGGAAAAAAGAATTACTTTAAACAACAAACATTCCTTGTATTGCCATATTCCACACTTTTGTTTTCTTCTGTTTGAAACTCAAGTTTATGTTTTTGATAAATATCACATATGTATTTACAATGACCTCAATTCCATCTTCTGCACTACACTTGAACCTGAATACATTTTTGGTTGCTGGTTATAGCATCCCCTTTGCTTTCAAACAGAATTCATGTATTTGGTATTTGTGAAGACACTTCAATGTGAAGGCAAATGATAATCACACATTTTCTCTTTAGAGTTGTAAAATTAAAATTGTAACAAGAACTGATATAACCTCTAATTAGTTTCTAATTTCGAGTGAGGATCCACAATACCAAAGAAAATGGGGGCCTTAATATTTTATTCAATATTAGTGTCACACTAGCAGAATTTATAATGTGCACACGGTGAATATTACTATAAGAGGAATACTAACCATAGGAAGATCAACATCAGTGGGAATGGATTTGCAAAAGCTTCCAGAGTAGTCTTGAACTTGAAGACCCTAGAGAAGAAAATTAACCACATTGGACGAAACGACCATTATAAACCAAATTTAAATTACCAAAAAGAAGTCAAGCATAATAGAGGTATAAATAGAAAAGTACATTTTATATAACAACGAACTAACCTGGCTGCATCTAACACGCATTACGGCCTCAAAACCTTGAGGTCTTGTAACATTCCATCTAAGATCATTGTACAGCTTGGCTGAATCAGAAAGAGCTGAAAAAGGGTAGTAGTAATATACCTGCATCAGGAAAAAACATACAGGTAGGTCACTTATAACAATAGAAACAGAAGTGAGGAACTTATACACTAGAGAATTCAGAATACTATGGAAGAAATATATATAGGGTCAGGATCGGGGGGACAAAAAATTTGACATGTTTTGGAAATATGGGTTAGAAGTTTCAGAATGGGCTGATTTTTTTTGTGAGGATGATCTCTATGGTGAGGAGATCATCCTCACAAAAAATCAGCCCATTCCAAAACTTCTAACCCCATTTTTACAAGTTGAAGAATCGAGGACTGTCAATTATTTGTAAACTACTTTTGATGCAGTTAGAAGTTTCAGAATGGGCTGATTTCTTGTGAGGAGATCATCCGAAAAACATTGTCAAAGTTTTTGTCCCCGGTCTCCAAATATATATATAAGTTCGTTTACAGGGAACATCTACAAGTGACAACTATTTTTACCTCTCAGATGCCATCCATTTTTCAAGGTCCAATGGCATCGGGTGGTGCTGTAGAAAACATTTAAAAAATGGACAGCATCTGGGTGGTTGTGTAAACATAGTCGTCAGTTTTAGATGTCCGACGAATGCATTCCATATATATAAGGGCACATAATTATACAGATTGCCTGCTTTAACAAGAGGTATTGTACACATTTTCCTTGGGGAATAGTGGATACTACACAACAGAAATATTAGAGGTTCATGAGAAAGTAGGGGCAACTGAGGAAACCAAAATAACAAAAAATATAAAAAATATATAAAAAACTCATTGGGAGTTATCCTGGAAATTTTCCCTCATAAACTCAAGAACCTTGAAATCCCAAAGGATCTTCAGCAAGTAGAAGATAACAATTTGTTTGGAACAACCAATTTGTTCTGACTTCTGAACATCATAAAATATAAATAATCATGGATTACTAAAAGTTTTCTGATATAAAGCATTCTTAAAGCCTAATTCAAGGAAAAACAAAAAAACAAAATCTTACACTCGTCATGATGTAAGACTTAAATTTTGTTTCAACATATAACTGAGAAACCATGAAGCAGAGTAGCGGTTTGAATACCTGCCCCCCGGTTGTTCTTGGGACAACAGAGATGGAAGCAATGTCCACATATGTCTGGGTAGTAACGAAAATGTCCACACAAACCTGTAGGACTTTTGAAATTAATATATAATTCGACTCAAGTATAAACACAAAGCATTTGTTTCATTGCTAATATAATTCTCAGCATTACATTAGAACAGTATTCAGAAAAATAGTTTCCTCACATGAACGGGGAAAACTAGAAACCTTAGATCTCACCTGATACTCTGCAAATTCTATAGCCATAGTTTTTAGAGTCATGTCTGCTGGTTGGAGCAACTTGTGGGCCTCCTGAAATCCAACAATGCAAGACATTTAATAAGAAAAAACAAACTCTTGGGGGGGAAGTTGTGATAAAGTAAATCCATTCTTCCAAAGTGTGGAAATCGGACTTTCCATCAAAGAAAAAAGAAATCCTGGATTAACTCTATGTCACCGGTAGTAACTAACATAGAAGTTCGTGGTAATTTAACTATCTGTAAATCCCACATGATTACTTAATCTTTATCTGATGTAAGATTCCCCTATACCCAAAATAAATGTAACTCTAAATCTTTGGGCCTCCTGAAATCCAACAATGCATCAGACATTTAAGAAGAAATCACAAATTCTCAAGCGACAAGTGCGATGAAAGGCGATCCATTATTCCAAAGTTCAAACATAATTGGACTTTAAACTTGCGAAAGTGAAAACTAATAACCAAGTAATAATTTTTTTTGTTGCACCATACAATTATAAACATCTTTTTATCAAAAACAACAATAAGCCTCGCTATATGAATAAAGTAGTAGCCCTAATTGGGTTTAAATAAGAAGAAAGTCGACTAACACGGTCTAAGCATGTGCAATGAATACAATGAGGGCACTATTGAAAAGAAGGCCAAGAGTGATATGAATTGAGGTAGTAAGAAAGATTCCAAGGCATGCTTTAACTCAACATATGGCCCTCAATGGAACTTATAGAAAGAATAGGATTCAAAACTCAGGAGCTTGGATTAAGTGGACAATGCAGATCTTGAATAAAATAAAAAAACTCAGGCAATCATCTGTGCTACCAAAATAAAAGACAAAATGATTCCTGCACCTTTTCTCCAGTAGAGGCATTTGTTCTTCCCTCAGTTTCTCTGGCAGAAAGTGCTCCAAACCCAACTGAAGGCAGGACTGCAAACAAACATGGATCAATCAGAATAATGGAATAAATTCAAAGGAGATAATGAGAACTAACTAGAAATAAGCTTTGGATACTATGAAAAAGTGCTAAATAATTACAATTTAATGATAGATCCTGTACTTTCTGAAGTAAACGATAGATTAAGATTTATTGAAAAAGAACTCGGAGGGTCAAGTGACCAGCCCAAAAAAGAAGACAATACACGAAGATTAAGAAAAAAAATGGCACCACCAAGGGGACACTAAATGACCTAAAGACCATGTATCTCCAATATTACACTCTATTCCATCTGAATATGAAGTCTTCAAAGAAAACTCCTTGAAGATTTTGAATCAAAAGAAAGGGAGACCAAAAATAATATGACAATCTCTTAGATAGAATGCCTACGCCGCTCAAAAACCAGATCATTTCTATCCTTCCAAATCCCCCAACAGATGGAGTTAAGACTCAAAAGAGTTCCCTTCGAAACGCCAGAAGGAAATCCATGCCGCCACCAATCCTCCAACAATGTGGCAATGAATCTAGGAAAACAAAACAAAATTTTAAAAAGATAGAAAGTAAGACCAAAGTTCCTGAGCAAATGAACAATGAAGGAGAAAGTGATCAATGAATTTCTCACCGCTCTTACATGGAGGAAAAAAATTTGATGAAATCCAACCTCTATGAACGAGGTTGTCCATAGTAAGAATTTTGGTCCAAGCAACCGAAAAATAAAAAAAATAAAGGACTGGGGGATGGAAATGAAGAAAATGAGACCTTGGTAAGAAAATGATAAAAGGATCTAAAAGAGAAAATCCCTTCTCTTCTACCATCCTGATCACAATGATCTTCCCCCCAAGTTAATTGAAACAAGATGAATACAGTCAAAGAATGTAGAAATAAAATCAACTTCTAATCTTGAAGTGTTCTTTTGAAGCTAAAAAATCCCAACCCCTATGCCTGCAACATAAAGTTCACAACTGCTATCATCTTCTTAAGTGATAAAGCAAAAAATGATGGAAACTACTACTTAAGAGATGATACACCACACCAATTTTGTTCCCAAAAGCAGACCATATTAATTCTCACCCTGAAAATAGCTTTCATATAAAAACTGAGAATAACCTTCAGGATATCTTTTCCAAATCCCACAATCAAAAAAATACCACATGCTTCCTATCCTACCAAAATTATCATATCCAGTCCATAAACTATTTAGGTCAACTCCAAACAACCATAGCCACTTGCCCAATAGTGCAGAATTCATGATCCTTATCCACTTGGAGTCTAAAACACCCCCTTGTTTCTTTTTAAGTAAACAGGTTTCCTGTTCACTAGGTAGAATTTTCTTCTACCTTCGTTATCGTGTGCCACGAGAAATCCCTAAATAGTTTCTTAAGGTCACCCACAACACTTCTAGGCATAGTGAACAATGATAGGAAATATACTGAGATGCTTGCAAACATACTTTTGATAAGAGTTATTATTCCACCTTGGGACAGATATCCCATTTTCCATGAACAGAGCCTCCTACCCACCCTCACCAACATCGGATCCCAAATGACTATTATTGTATGTTTCACTCAATGGTGGCCCAATATAGTAGGTAGGAAAAGATCCTACATCACAACCTAACCAGAATATCAATTCGAGGAACACTCCCAACAACAAACAACCATGCTTTTCTAGTGATTAACAGCTAGATCAAACACAACCTCCAAACACGCCAATAAACTTCTCAAGAACCTCAATTGATCTTCTGCAGCATCAAGGAATAGCAATATATCATCCCCAAACAAGATATGCAAAACCACTGGGCTCCCACCCCAACCAAGAAGCCAGATATATCACTATTGGATTCTGCCCTAGACAAGATCTTGTCTAGTGCTTCCATAACAATATTAAAAAGGAAAGGTGATAATGGGTCTCCTTACCCAAGTCCTCAAGAGATCTAGAAGAACCAAGAAGGCTTCCATTGACTAAGATAAAGAAATGAAGGGATAAAATACATTTCATAATCCAACCAATCTATCTCTGCTCAAAGCCCATCCTACCAAGCAGATAACATGGAAAATTTCCGTTCACATGATTGTAGGCTTTTTCTAAATCAATTTTGCAAACCATTCCTGATATTCCTGACCTTACTCTAGAATTGGTGCATTCAACACTATATAATATTATTTTCCCTTGATGAAGATGCCTAGCTAAGGCCAATGATTGCATGACTGCTTTGATCCTAGAAGCAAGCATCTTTGCTATGATTTTTGCAACAGTCGCTGTGATTTGTTCTAAAAAACCTTTCTATTTCCTCTCAAACACCTCATATATAGCAAGAAGAGAACTCTTCAAGCATCTGGCCCAATTATCAAAAGGACCCATATGCCAAGTTATCAGATCTACGACAAGGCAGGGGTTATTAAATGTCAAATAAATGTAATAAGCAACTCTACCCCAGTACTCTCAATGAATCTTGAATTGACGCATTCACTGACCATTATCACTCCATCTAATATCTATTGCCCCTTGATGAAAGCACCTTGGTAAGTTCCAATGATATCTGGTAAGCATCCGCTATGATTTGTTCTAAGAAACTTTTTTTATGTCCTCTCAATCACCCTATAATTAGCAAGGGAACTCTTCCAAAAAATCTGACAATTTTCAAAAGTACCCATGAGCCTAGTTATCAAAAATACCACAAGGACCTATTATATGTCAAATAGGTCTAAGAAAAGCAATTCCAAACACTGTAGCAACCCTGCAATGAAGAAACGATTAAAAATCAACTCAACATCTTTACATGTCATGCAAATGTCTGAAACATTTCATGCAAATGTCAGAGGAGAGATCTTTGTTTTTTCTTGTTTTCGGAGCATGCTACATGTCTTTATTTTTCAAAGGATACCATTGAAATGCATGCTTTAACCATTAGATGAGCAAGCAGGTCGTTCAGGTTCAACATATACTTATGAGGGAAAGATGAGTGCCAAGCATTGAGAAATCAGATATTGAAAAAGGATTTAGATAAAATTCAACTACCTAACTCAATGGAGCAAAATCTTGAGTCACCTCAGATGGAGCAAGAGGATGTTAACTCGTCATCCTCAAAGCTCCAACGATCTAAAAAGAAAAAAAATAGTCCATAAAAATTCTGACATGGAACTACTATCACCAGATGAAAATTTTTCCGGAATTTAATCTTACTTTGAAGCCAATATATATATAATATATGTGAAAATGGAAGATGAAATGACAATAATGATCGATTTCCAAAGGCTAATGGCACAAGTCTACAATTTTGATTGCTAACTCAACCATTCAACCTGCAGTATACCAACATCAATAATTGTGCACCAAAAATTGTTAGGCCATGAAAGAATCTCCACAACCATTTCCCATGGAAATTCATTGATCTCAACTATACTCAAACCCATTGATGCAGGACCGTGAATGTTACCCTAGGATGATAAATCTGAGATCAATCTGAATTAACATAAGCAATGCAAATATAAATCATTCGCTCATACATTCATAGCTATGCAAAAGAATCCAAGCGATAATCAAAATAGTCCTAAGGTTCGTCATAATCCCACAGTAATAGCTATTCAAGTACTAACAATAGGTTCCAATGGAAAACAAGTCTTCATCTAGCCTAAGGTTTTAGTTAGATGTTTAAAATAGATTTCTTAGGCTCAATTTTAATGCATAAACAGTCAAAAAAGTGGTGCTGATTTATGGAAGCAGCAAGTTAACAATGTTTAGAAAATTTGTAGACTAAAAAAAACGAAAGGTAATTAGGGTTTTGGATGGTAAGGAAAGATGTGGTTTGAGTAGGGAAGGGTTAGGTCGGGTTTTTATGGGTATTAGGGTTAGGCTTCAACGGAGAAGAGAATGTTGATGGGGTTTTGGTTTATAGAGTGGATTTGCTAGGGTTTATGGATGTTTTAGAGATTCAAAACATAAATTTAATAGAGAAAGTGAGAAAAAAGATGTTAAGAACAAAAAAGTAAATACCTACTTCGATTGAAAAATCGATAGGGAAAACAAACATTATCTTGGACTCACTCAAAAATAGTCTCACATTACACCATTAATGGGAATATTAAAGTTTCAATCTCAATTTTATTCATCATTCACGAAAATTACAATAAGAAGCAAATACTTATAATGTTCTCTACACCCTAAATCTAATCTCAACCATCCAATTAAAATAAAGAGATCCAATGGTTGTAAATAAACTTAAAATAACTTAAATTAAATAAAAGCAGAAATACCATCTATGTCCCAATTCGGTAACTTTATTTCCCTTGAATTTTCAGCCTATGAAAACTTATTAAAAATCAATATAAAATTACGAAATTGCCCCTATACACCTATACTAACATCATAGGCTAATAAAACATGAAAATAACTTCAAATACTCATCCTAAACACAAAAATAAACTCATAAACATAAACTAAATAAAAGCATGAAATATGATGACCCAATAAGATTCCAACGGTGCTTGTCCATAAACTTCACGTCCATCCACAATGAATCTAAGTGTCTTTTTCTCCTTTGGAACACTTTGAAAGGTATGCATATGATGTCCTCATCACCCATGTTCCCTATTAGGCTTGAAGCTTCTTTCCAATTGGCAAGATGGTCATTTTTTTTTTCCACCAATAATCAATAATGGCTATTTTTTTAGCAATAGTCTACTATATAAACCATGTTCATAACAAATTCCAAGCAAGTAGATTGCCTAAGCACAATAGCAATTTAATTATGCTCTTTATGGTATATGTAAACTTGACAACTGAATAAGAAATCCTTTCCTAGCAGGACCCAATGAAGCTGAAACTTCAAGAGGAAAACCACAAGATAATGGTAAAAAGAGCAGCCAAAGAGCACCACTTACAAGTGACAAAAATTTGAAACAAAGGAATGCAACATCAATAGAACCTCAACAAAGATTAAAGCAATCAACTCATCAATTGCCACTTTCAAAGTTAAATATTTGATCTGGTTTTTGTGTGCTTTAACTGGTCATCAAGTCCACAGAATCTATATCACCATTATTATACACCATATTTCAACTACAAAATTGTTAGATAACACTATATCTTGACATAGAACAAAAATCATTATGTTGTCAAGCTTTTTTTATTTTTTTTATTTTATCGATAAAGATAAATTTATTGATAATAAAAGGAAAGAAACAGCGGGGTCAAGGGGAACAACACAAAACAACAAAGAAAACAAACAAAAACAAGAAAGGAATAAAAAAACCCCAAAGAAGCTATCCCAATGTCAAATTACAGACTCTATCCCATCTAACAATAAAATCTTCACACACAAAAAAAAAAAAAAAAACCTTTGAAACCCCCTTGTCAAGCTTATAAATGAGTAACCTTTGTAGAAGCCAATACTTGAGAGAGAACCAACTTCCAAGTTTATCCAAAAAAATTCAAACAAATACCAATGAAATTGTGTGCAGAATGTGCCACAATTACACCATTTCCAATTCCATCTAATATTTTCCAATTTACCATCTTCATATGAAATATTGTTCCTGCTCAGCAACTGTAAAGAAGTCTAGCAGTAACTGACCAATCACTATACATAGGCCTAGATGTGCAACAAACACAAAGAAATTAGTGTGCTACAAAAGAATAAAATAAAATAAAACTTGCCTGACTGAAATACAAGAAGTTTTCCTCCTGTGCTCTTCATTGCCAGAAAAGCAGCCTGAATTAGGGTGAAAAGGAATTTAAAAAAAAATCAATACTACCAAGTGTATAATCTTGACTGTAGATGTTCAATACATTTCCATCCAAAAATAAACATTTGAAGGTAAAATAAAGAAAATGTCAAAATTCACAAACTATCAATGAGAGTTTTCAAAGGCATGTGAGGCTTACGCCTCAAGGTGAGACTTGTTAAAAATGCCATGAGAATAAATGTAAAAGCAGCTGAGGCATAGGCCTAAGGCCAAAGGTTCTCAAAAGACATAAGCCTCAATGTGAGACATGACTGAGGCATATGCCTAACATTAATTTCTTGTTTTTTCCTGCTTTTTTTAAAACTACACATTAATGTATTTTTTCTTCTTTCCCTCTTGTTGATGGCATACAACATGATTGGACATTTAGAAATGAGTTTGAATATACAAGTGGTAATATATGTAATAAAAGTTGAATTGATAAATTGATAAATAAATTTTTGCAGTATTTAGTATTTTACAAGGTTATTGGAAAAACAGTATTTAGATATATTTTTGCAATAAACATAAAATCGTAACTTATTGGAAAAACTGACAATTATTCAAATATAAAACATTTCTTTCTTACTAAATATAAACAAATAATATATTTTTTTTATCATTAATGTAGGGAAATAAAATTTGGATTACAATTATGTGGGTTTGAAAATTGAAATTCGGAAATATCTGGTAGTTACCCTATTTTCTACATTTAATATTGATAGTTTATATATCATAAACTATTTTTAAAATTCCTTATATGTGAGGCTTACGCTTTATGCCTCAAGGCACTAGCCAACCAAATGCTTGTCCTCATGTCTTAGCATCTGAAACCATTATATTAAAGGTCATACCTTGGTAGCTCCACCAAATGCAGATTCAACAACTCTATTACTCTGAAACATAGTTGGAATGTTCTCCAGCAGTTGCTCCAGATGTTGACGGCACTGAAAACCTCAGAGAAGAAAGCAAATTTACTTGCAAGCATAAAAAATGAAGTTCTGCAGCACAAAAAAGCATGAGTGTGAACTGCAGTGCTATGTTTCTTGCCTCAGCCAGTTGAACAATCACATCAGTTTGAAGAGGAGTATAAACATCTTGCACATCAGGAATGATCAGCATCAAAGGCTGCAATAGTGAAGTGAATCTCAAAATGGTCATATTTTCATATTAATTTGCACTTCAATTTTAAGAAACGCAAACAAATAAAATATTTTTCATTCAACCCAACTGTAATAGGATAAATTACGAATTCATTAGAATTTAATTTTATCTCGGGAAACTTCCGTGGCCGTGCAATCATAAGGATTAGTCTAGATCCCAAAAGTGATGTGGGATGCCCTACATTATTAAAAAAGGGATAAATTGCGAAGGCTGATAAGGTCCACAGAGGTCTAGTAAAGGTTTGTGTGAAGTACCATTTTAAAGCCACAACGGGAAAATCAAAATACAAATCTGACTAGAAAAGGCCTGGAGACATTATCTCCCAAGCTATCCGTCAAATACACAATTGTTTGTAAGAAAGACCTGGCAAGTCTCACATGAAACTTTCAGGACTCAACAAATCATTTCTTTCATGAAATAAATGAAACTACTCTCCAGAAAATCCTTGAGTTCTAAACCATTGACCAAAGGCAACAAGAATTTTTTTCATGACACTTTCAAAGCTCATTTTCATGGTTCGAGAACAGTCAATTCAAACCAAATGTCAAGTTGAATTGTCAGCTCAACATTGTTCTAGAAATATTGATAAACCCAGCTTGTGAAGAACAAAAGCAGTTATTTCTGTTTGAAGCATTGCTTTTTTTCTTTTTTTTTAATTCAGTCTAGATCTTCTTAGCAAAATGGGCCCTAACTGCGGAAGACATAGTAAAACTATCTAGAGAATTTTATTGCGTAACATTTGGAAATTTAGTTGAGAAGGATTCTCAAACTTCGAGTTCACTTCATGCATATAAGGTTCACTCTTGGATCTTCAAGAGCCCCATATGGTGTTGTTTGGAGCAATGTTTTCAGATGCCAAGGTGTGAGGAGAGGCGAGGCACTTGGCTGGCCAATGCATCAAAGCTCAAGTCTCGAGGCATAAGGGGTAAGCCTCACATGCATGAAATTTTTAAATACATAAGGTAAGATATGTTTATGTATATGTGTGTGTGTGTGTGTGTGTGTGTGTATATACACATAGAGAGAGAGAGAGAGAAGGGAGAGAGAATCACTATTGAAAAATGAAAAAATCTTGGTGGCCACAACATACTTCCAAATTTAAAGTTTCAAAAATCCACAAAATAGATTTCCAATTTTTAATCACTGCATTAATAATAATAATCTCAACATTACTATTTATATTTCAACAGAAAGAAATGTGTACATTTTGAATAGTTGAAAGTTTCTGCATCAAATAACTATGTTACATTCAATGCAAAAAATATCACTAAATTCTATTTTTTAATAATTTTCTTTCTATAATAGTAAATACTAAAAATTATTGATGAATCAAATGAATCCCCAACAACTTTCTTTGTACGTATTACTATTTTATATTTGAATAACTTCTAAATGCTTCAATTATATTGTAGCAAATAGCGACAAAGAAAGGAGTAAAAATAAAATATTAAGAAGAAAAAGAAGACAGAGAAATTGAAAATACAATTAATAAGTAATTTTAAAAAATAGGAAAAAAAAAACATAAAATTAATGTGAGGGGTGCACCTTGGCCGAAAGGTGGATGCCTTACAATGGGGAGTGTACCTTTTGGGCACTTCTTGGTCTAAGGCGTACACCTCAACTGCTTTTACATTTCTTTCTTGTGCCACAAGGTGTTTTTAATGATCCACATCCTAAGGTGTGGCTCGAATCGTAGACCTCACACACTTTTTTAAAAAAAATTATAGAAGAATTTGAGAAGAATTATATCAAGTCTCTTTTGTGAGAGCTTGGCAAGAATTTATATTAGTATAAAAGTAAAAAAGACAAAAATGCCCTTATAAACCAAAAATAAATAAAAGCTAAATAAAAAACTATATCTAAATAACTAGATTATTTCCAATACTCCCCCTCAAGTTGGTGCAAATATGTTAATTAAACCCATCTTGACAAGATGAGAATTAGTGATAATGGACTAACAGATTTCGTAAGCATGTCGGCAAGCTAATCTAAAGAAGGTACAAAGACTGTATGAAGATCACCAGATCGAACTTTCTCCCTAAGAAAGTGAATATCAACCTCAATATGCTTAGTTCTTTCATGAATGACTGAGTCAGAAGCCAGCATAATAACAGAATTGTTATCATAGAACAAAGTAGAAGAACCTAAGATAGGAAATCCCAACTCTGCCAATAAAAAACGAAGCCAAATTAGTTCACATGTGTCAAGAGCCATAACACGATACTCAGCTTCAGCAGAAGAGTTAGAAACCACATTATGTTTCTTATTTTTCCACGAGATAAGGTTATCACCATAAAAAATATAGAAACCAGAAGTAAATCTCCTATCTGTAAGAGAACAAGCATAATCAGCATCTATGAAACAAGACAAATGCGGCTGAGCAGTGAAAAACTAGAAAGGCCCAAGACCAGGACACAACTTCAGATAGTGAAGGATACGATAAACGACATCAAGGTGAGAAGTACGCAGAGTATGCATGAACTGACTAACCACACTAACCGCAAAGGACTAGTCCAGTCTAGCATTATTCAGATAAATCAAACGGCCTACAAGTCTCTGATAAGAGGAAGAATCTAATAAAAGATCACTAAAGTTAGCACTAAGACGATGATTCTGATCCATAAGTGAGGAAGCAAGATGACAACTAAGCTTCCCAATGTCTTGAAGAAGATCCAATGTGTATTTACATTGAGAGAGCGAAATACCTTGACGAGAAGAGGCCACTTCTATCCCCGAGAAGAGGCCCCTTCTATCCCCAAGAAGTACTTGAGTGAACCCAAATCCTTAACCTCAAAAACACGACCCAATAACACCTTAACTTTGTTAGTTCACTGTGCATCATCACTAGTCACAATAATGTCATCCACATAAACCAAAACAATAGTGCAACGACCATCCACTCCTCGACGACGAACAAAACAAGTATGATCTGAGTGACATCTAGAAAACTCCATAGATAAAATAACCTCAGAAAACCGCTGAAACCAGGCTTGTGAAGACTGCTTCAGGCCATATAAAGATTTAAAAAGATGGCATATCTTTCCAGAATACTCCCCTTAAAGACGAAACTCTGGAGGAGGGTCCATATAAATAACCTCAGTCAAATCACCATTCAGAAAAGCGTTCTTTACATCCAGTCGGTGAAGTGATCAGGAATTACACGCAGTTAGAGAGATAAGAAGTCGAACAGTAGAAAGTTTAGCGACAAGAGCAAACATGGCATCAAAATCTTTCCCTGAAGTCTATGTAAACCTTTTAGCAACTAGGCGTGCCTTATACTGATCAATAGTACCATCGGCAAAGTATTTCACTGTGAAAACCCATTTACAACCAACAGTCCGTTCCCCAGATGGGAGAGTGACAAATTCCCATGTATTATTATTCTGCAAAGCATCCATCTCAGTAGTCATTGCTTTAGTCCACTGAGGGTCTTGCAAAGCTTCTAATACAGACCGAGGGACTCGAATAGAATCAATGGCTACAAAATAGGCCTAATAAGAAGAAGAGAGACCTTGATAGGAAACAAACTGAGCAATAGGATGATTAGTAACACACCCCCGCTTACCTTTGCGAAGGGCAATAAGTGAGAATCAGAGATAGAAGGGATAAGAACAGGTATATGTGTGGAAAGAGGAGATGAGATACTTGAATCCAAAGAGGAGGTTGGCAAGGGTGTAGGGGGGCGAGGACGACGAGAGTAGACCTTAAGCGTAGGCGAAGATGGAGAAAACATGGGAGATGGCAGCTCTATAGGAAACGAATCCTGCAAAGTAGATGTGGCATGAAAGAATGGAACATTTTTAAAGTAACATCAAGAGAGTGTATGACACGGTGAGAAACTGGATCATAACACCGATACCCTTTGGACATAAAGGAGTAACCCAAGAAAATGCATCAAATAGATTTGATCCAATTTAGTACGATTGGGTGTCCTATCTTGAACAAAACATATGCACCCAAATACTCGAGGTGTAATGGGAAAAAGTATATTATAAGGTTGAAGGACATGAAGTGGCACTTGTCCCTCTAAAGTACGATTAGGGACGTGGTTAATAAGATAAGCCGTAGTGAGGACTGTCATATTCCAATATGCCCTAGGAACATGCATTCTACGGAGAAGACATCGAATAACGTTCATTAGATGGCGATTCTTACGTTCCGCCACCCCATTCTGCTCAGGAGCATAATGACAAGTCAACTTGTGAAGCATACCATGTTCATGAAGATGAGAGCAAATCCCATCAGATATATATTCCCCCCCATTATCAGATTGAAGAGATTTAACAGTAATAATGTACTGAGTTTGAATCATTTAAAAAAAATTGACAAAAATAGAAAGCACCTCAGAATAAGAACACATCAGATAAACCCAAATACAACGAGAATAGTCATCAATAAATGTAATATAATATCTATGAGCAGTAAAAGTAGAAATAGGGGAAGACCCCCTGTAGACACCCCATCTTTGCACTCGCCTGATTAATCAACTCGTCAACTCGATTGCAACGGTTCTCAATGACAGATGATTATTCCAATGCTCTATTTTGTTACTAGATGTATTTCAGAAATATGGATGAGGTATCTCAAATTAACAAAACAGTAGAAACCACGTTACGCTAGGAAAATATAACCTCAAAAGCCTAGAAATCATCATTTTTCAGACAAAAAGAAGCTTCAGGATAAAAATCACTAAAAAATGATCAAATTACCAAAATACCTCTAATCTTAAAACATCCCTAGAGCCTACATTACGCTTAGGAAAACTCAAATACATAAAACAACAAATTGAAACCAAATAAATCATTTCGCCAATTTTCACAAAATTCGACAAAATTACGAAAATACCCCTCATAAAGTTCACAACCACACCAAAATTTCATAAATGATAAAAACCAATAATCTCATTGAATTCCTTACGAAAAACCGATTCCCAAACATCTTGGAACATTGAAAACTGACTTAAAATGCAAAAAGTCCTCTTCAAGGGCAAAACGGTAATTTTACAATTTTAATAATTAAAAATTCTGAAATTAAAACATTAATTAATGTAAAGTGAAATCCTAATTAATCTTAAAGTCAATCAAGTAAGACTAAAGTCAAGATCTTAAAGTCAATCAAGTAAGACTAAAATCAAGATCTTAAAGTCAATCAAGTGAGACTAAAAGTCAAAACCCTAATAGAATTCTAATTAAATAATAACTCTATTTAAAACAATCCTAATTAAATAATACCTCTATTTAATAGAATTCTAACTAAATAATAACTCTACCTAAAACAATTCTAAATAAACAATAACTCTCTCTAAAAGAATTATAATTAAACACTAACTCTATCAAAACAAGCACTTAAAAAATCTATAAATAGGGGTCCCTACAACCTATTTTCGTATGAAAAAATAAACCCTAAGAAAAGTAGGTCAAAAACTTTCCCTAGCCTCTCATAAATCCTAATTTTGGAGTCCTAACTCCTTACCTAACATCCATACTCCAACTTTAGCTCAAAAAAACACCTAGAAACTCTTAAAAAACACTCAGAAATCCAGAAATAATCAGAAAATTCAGATCTAAGAAGAAAGTACCTCGTCTTGGAGATCTGAAGTGAATCCGGTGATAGAACGAAGCGAGGAGTGCTGTACAAGGAGTTGTTCTATCAGATCTGAGGGAACAAAACCGTTACATTCGTAAAGGTAACTTTTTTTTTTATTATTTTTATTTAGGTCTTTTTAGCAATGTAGTTTTATTTGGGAATTAGTAGAGGCTGGAGTTTGCCAGGCGGGGTTGGTGCCTAACACCTTCCAACCCCGTAATGTGATCCCTAGACTTAGTATTTTTTTCTTTGTAGTAGATTAGTTATTTTTTTATCCGTTTC
This sequence comes from Akebia trifoliata, assembly GCF_017979445.1. Taxonomy (NCBI): domain Eukaryota; kingdom Viridiplantae; phylum Streptophyta; class Magnoliopsida; order Ranunculales; family Lardizabalaceae; genus Akebia; species Akebia trifoliata. The sequence goes on from NC_141381.1 coordinate 21,296,881, forward strand.
AAATCAATGTTCGGTTCCTAGACCGCAATAACTAGGTGGCGACTCCCAAACCTCAAAAATCAAAAGCGGATCCGCGCACCCCGCGGATCGAGGGCGCTTTCACCCCCATACATCAGAATGAATTAATTCACATATTTTATTAACTCGATGCATACGAGGAATATAAGAAATACGTGTGTTTAGAAAGTTCACACACAGAGCACTAAAATTTGTGTCTACTATAAGCAGTTTTTAAAGTTGGAAATAAATGACATAAGTGCTGAAAATTGGCATGTCCTAAACGAGCATGCCATAAATCTAGAGTCTGAAAAGAAAACGTATGACTCCCAGAGCAATGAAATACAGAAGCCGAAACAGCAGTAGACTAGGATCCAAACAAGTATAGCCCATCCTTCTCATACCCCTTGCCAAAAATCCTCTTCGAAGTCAGGTCCTGAAAAATGCAGTGAGTAGGAAAAAAAAGTAACTGAACAATTTAGTGATTTAGTAATACTACTCACAAACATAAGATTAGGAGATAAATGAGAGACATGAAGCACATAGTCTAGTGAAATCTTAGAAGATAAGGTAATAGTACCCTTGTTGTGGATAGGTGTAAGAGATCTATCAGCAAGACGAACTTCCCTATGAGTAGTAGGAAAAGTAGAAGAAGTAAAATAACTAAACCCACCAGTCATGTGATCAGAGGCACCAGAATCAATAACCCATGTTAATGGAGCAGAGCTAGACTGAGTAACATGGAAAGTAGAGGATGTACCTGAAGGTGTAGTAATTGAGGCCATTGTCGAGGAGGGATGAGTGTGAGCATGGATTTTATCCCGAATAATAGTGGCAATCTGAGTCTGTAGCTATTGCAAATCAATTGTACCAAGTGAGGAAGGATGATCAATGAGAGGAATGGACGATGATGACTCCACTGTAGTGACACGAGGAGCGGACTGTCTTAAAGATGAAGTGGACAAAGATCGTAGTATCAGATGCGGATAGAGCTGAAAGCAGCGGGCTTTCTCATGACCAATTTTTTCACAATGATCGTAAGTAAGGCCACTCCTTTTGCCAGGACCATGGCTGTCACGACCACGACTCCCTGATCCCGGGATCCGAACGTCGGAGAAACTCGAATTGGCTAGTAGAGCCATCTGATCTGTAGCCAAAGCAGAGAGAATACCAGGTACCTAAGTTTGAGATGGAACAATATAACGACGACTCTCATCACTGTCAATGGTTGCAAATATCTCAAATAAATGAGGTAAAGGAGTGGTATTAAGGATCTGAGTCCGAAGTGCATCAAACTCAAGACGTAAACCCATGAGAAACTGATATATCTATTGTTGAGCAATCCTCTTAACTACAAATTTGGATGCTTCTACAGATAGCTCAACCATAAACTCATAATGAGAAAGCTCCTCCCAACGAGTCTGGAGGAACCCAAAATAATCAGCTACACTCTGTGCTCCTTAGGTAGCCTGGGCAATATCTTGATAAAGCTCATAAATTCTCGAGTCATTTGTAGCGTGAGCATATGTCTGAGTGAGGGCTAACCACAATGACAAAACAGTTTCATGATACATAAATATTTTATAGATCCGCTACTCCATTGAATTAAATAGTCATCCAAGAATAGTGTAGTTATCAATCTCCCATTGTTCAATTTGGGATCAGTGAAAGGTAGTTTAATAATGGTTCCCAAAAGCCATCTAGATTTACCTCTACTATCCAAATAAAGTCGCACAGACCAAGACCATGACTGAAAATTCCGACTATCTAGTAGGGCATTAGTTATACGCTGGACTGAGGAATTTGCCCCAAAAGTTGTGTTGGAATCCTTGGTCTTGTGATTTATCGTCATAGCACACAATAAACAATAAAACTTTGGATCGAAGGAAGATCTCCCGTAGTATTAATCCAAGGTGGAAGAAACCATAGGTAGAAGGGGCAGCAATGCTGTCGCAAGTCTCTTAACAGTCTAAACAGGAATTTACAGCAAATCTATTGCTGTCGCAAATCACCAAGTCTGTCGCATACAGTGTCACAAAAGCCCTCACAAGCAGTCCTACTGCTGTCACAAGTCTCCAAAGAAGTCCAAACAGTAAGTCTGTAAACAAAAAAATCTAAGAAAACTACAGCCACACACTATCGCAACAATCTGGAAGTAGCCCAAGTAAACAATCCTACTAGTGTCGTACTCCTCCACAGGGTCCAGCAGACCTATCGCAACCCTTAAAAAGTAATTATACTGCTGTCGTGAGTCTCCACAAGGTCCAAACTATAGTCGCACTCCTTCACAGGGTCTAACAGACTCTTCAACTCTTCAAAGAACAGCCTTACTGCTGTCATAACACGCTAAACACCCTGCTACTACAATCGCAAGACTTCAAACAACAACTATTGCAACTCTTCACACAGTCGATGTCCCCAGCCAGAGAGGGGAACCCAAACAAGATAGCCACTACTATCGTAGGGTTCAATCAGAAGTTGCAGTGCTGTCGCAAGGTTCAATCAGAGGTTGCAGCACAAAAACAAAATGGCCACTATTGTAGCCTAGTTGCTGTCAAACACCCAAAAAAAACAGCTACTGCTGTTATCATAGAGACAAACTCTAATATAGGGTAGAAATACAACGCATTATTGCAGCATATGATAAAAAAAATTAGAAGACCCCCGAAGGGGAGAAAATTGAATGAGGCTGACTCTAGCTTAGGGTTTAGTGAATAAAGAGAAGAAGAAGGAGAGGAACCAAGGAGGAGAGGGCGGAATTCCTTGGCTCTTATACCAAGAAGAATTTGAGAATAATACATGTCAAGTCTCTTTTATGAGAGCTTGGCAAGAATTAATATTAGTATAAAAGTAAAAAGACAAAAGTGCCCTTATAAACCAGAAATAAATAAAAGCTAAATAAAAAACTATATCTAAAGAACTAGATTATTTCCAACAATTGTTTGGAAGTTCACTTGTATCATTATTTCACCCACATATTGTCTTCAAAAACCCCAAGTTTCACTTTTTTTCCATTTACAAGTAACTTCTTATGCCTCTTCATCCTGGTGACTCGTGAGAAAACACATGATCCTAACCATGTAAACACAAAATCCAACGGAAAGGATTTATGCGTATCCAAATAACACAAACCTTGAGGATACTTATGTATATAGGGTCCCGCTCGGCAGACAACGTTAGGGAGACAACATGGAGCCAACGCCTTTGTCTCCCTAACGTTGTCTGCCAAACACTACCCATATATATAACCGTATCTAACAGCCATAGATTCTTATAAAAGCGTAGAAAAAGCTCCATTTAGGTATGAGTCACTTAATTTTTATGATTGTAAATGCAAAAAATAGCTAAGCATACAATAGGAAATGATTGCAAATCTAGAAAACAAAGAAAGATCAAAGAACTCTGAATTAAAGGAAAAAATAAAAACCAGGAGCAAGTTATGGGGAAACTTGTCGAAATCCTCAAGAAGTCCTGTGATGCAGGACGATGATAGGAGATAAGAAAATGGAATTTGATATGAGAAAAATAGGGGATTTAGGGAAATCTGGTTGGGGATTGTGTTAAGGATTAAGGATTTGGGTGACAATTGCAAAACGTTTCCAATTATAACATTTTGAAATTATAAAATTGAGGGTTTTTGGATTAGGGGAAGGTTTAGGGTATTTGGGTGACAATAGGATAGATAAGAAAATGGAATTTGATTTTTGGATTTTGAGCAAGTATAGCCACAATCTCAATGTAAGAAAATGGAACTACTCAAACAACCAAGCAAGAATTATTTTGTCTAATATCACAATAAATTCAGTTTTCCCAAAATACAATAAAATCGATCCCCTAATGGTCCTTATATAAAATAATATTGCCCCCAAAATTTAAAAATATCATGGAGGGGCAGGGGGGAGCTCTCTCATCATACTCAAGTCATACAAAATAACTTATATAGGTAAAAAGATTTAAAAATTAAAATGTAAAGCTTTATCATAGAGATATTTTTTCTGCTATAATTTTGCACTGAATGTCACTGAAATGATATCATTAACTTTTTTTTTTAAAAATCCCAACAAAAACTATCATCAGTAAATACCATATAAACAATATAAAGAAACAAACAACATGCTCTTAAAACCCCAGAGACAACTTCTGAACTTGGTATTTACCTGTCGTAATACTCTTTTCAGATTGTAAAAATGAATGGCTGAGTCAAATGTAGCAATTCCAACCATTGTCTGTGGACCTTCCTGCAACAACAAATCATTCAACCATCAACCACTTAAACTTCCTTCTTGTAGTCTTGGTCTTGGTAAAACTACAGTAAATGCCCCAACATGTTCTGAAAAATGTCGTATACATATAGCCATGGTTTAAAATTAAATACCACTCCCAATGTATCAGTTGATACATAATGTTATTTGAACATTACCACATCCAGTTTACAATATGTTGTTTACAACACCACTTCCCATTTGTCTCGTAAAGTTTTGGCAGAAACATTACGAGATGAACAGGAACATTATGAAACCACATCAAAAATAAGAGAAGGGAAATTTAGAAACTATTATGATTTCTAAGTCAACCATGTAATGGTTCCCTTCCACGTTAGATGAATATTTGAGATACCCCATGACTTGAAATTGATGACACACCCTTGAAACCCATCATATCAGCTCCAATGTAATTTTTTTTACACTAATGTTTAACCTTGAGACTTGTTTTTTTTTTTTGATAAGCAAATGATATATTAAAAACAAGAAAGAAGAAAAACAAAGGAAGGAGTGAGAGGAGACCTCCAAAAGGAAAACATGATGCAAGGAAAGAAAAAAACAAGAGAGAACTACAGCAGAGAACTGTTGAATAAAAATATTTTCCCACCTAGCAAGAAATGACTTGCCCCAAAAGAACAAGAGGTTTACAATACAGATGATAACACTGGAGATGAAGTTATCCTTCCCTTCGAAAACAGGCCCATTTCTCTCCTTCCAAATCCTATAGCAGATAGAAAATGGAGTCATATTCCATAAGATTTTTTTCCTCCCAAAAAGGGTGAGGATTGCCAACTTTGAAATAGGGGACCAAAAACAAGAAAGTGCAACCAAATTTCCTGGGAAAGGGGACACAGACCAAATTCACCTTGATATTTGTCTCCTTCAACCTTCAAACCTCAATAACAAGGTAGGATTTTGGGAGGAAAATGAAAAATTTATGGATTTGTATCAGCATGAAAAACTATTTATATATATATATGACAAAAACTGCTGTACAAGCCATTTTACAACTTCAAATGTGTTTTTCTTTTATAAATATATATCACTAAAATGTTGATTTTTATGAATGAACTCCCCAATGTTCTGGCAATCTTTCGAAAAGCTTCAGAATATTCGTTCTATTTTAATGAATGCTTCTTCTTTTTTTTCTAGACCAAAACATTCCAACATGAAATTTTAATCCTTGCATATAACAGTAAGTGTTAATATATGCGCACGAATGTTGGTAGGATCTGATCTTGCTCAGACCAAAGTGCATTGTTCTAAGGGAATTCCCCAAATGGAATACATTTCTATCACCAGTTTTCACAAGAGACTCTGCTATGTCTTTGCCACTCTGGGCCAAAATGCACCCTGAATCAAATGTCACTACACATTAAATTTTTCAATCAGCTATAATATAAAACTTACAGAAAGATCCTTAATAGCTTGGCTGATTGCGCTACATGCTGCTGCAGTTGCCCCCGTTTGTATAGCATTCATGGATACATCAATGAGGAAGAAAAAGACCGCAGGCATTGGATCGCGGACCTGGAAATAGAATGCAGTACTCAAGGCCATAAATGGAAGAGAATATAGATATGAGAATAGGTGGATAAATTTGGAGAGATTCTTTTGCCCCACCAACTCTTGCTAATGCCACCCCAATTCAATGTAAATCACCAAAGAATTAGCACACATCTTGGGTGGCGTTGGCAAAAGTTGGTTGGCAATAGAAGCTCTCTAAATTTGGAAATTGGAACATAACACAATTATTACAATAGCCTCCTTCATGACAATGGATAACAAAGAGCTTTTACTGGTATAGAGCAACTCTAGACTTCTTTTTCTCTTTTCTTCTTTTTCTGATCGGCATAAATTTATAAGAAATGAAAAAGAAGGATTGGAGTCTAGGCGACCAGCCAAATACTGGTACAACCAGACATGCAACTCAAGACTGATAAGTGCCGCAAAAACAATAAGAACTGTCTCTCATGCATAGAACAATCGAGATCAAACCCATTAGGTTGAAGTCACTCCCAACTCAAAAGTTTGGGAGTGATGCTATAAAGGAAACACTTCAGGCTGGTGACAAGTGAGATTCTCAATTTTGCAAATAATGACCTCCCATTCATTTGCACCTTTGTTCAACTATCTCATCTTACCAATTCCCCACAGGAGGAGAATCGGTTACTATGGGCATTTTCAGTGAAATCTTTCTATAAATCCCTAACTCAAGTCCCAGGTCATTCAAAGGTTCAAGTGTTTACAACATGAAGGTTGTGTTTTCCAATTGGACTGTTTTCGCCAATAAAATCCTAACCATCGATAACCTTATGGCTCATGGTATTACTTGAGTAAATTGTTGTCTCATATGCAAATCATTCAACTACATCCTGATTCATTGTCATATTTTGTTATGTGTATATTGTGTGGTCCAGTTCATGTCTTTGTGCCAACCTTCTATCTGTTTCCTTCTACATTAATCTCTATCTCTCTCTTCGCTAATGTCAGACTTTTAAAGGAAGAGCTAGCATGCAACGGAACCTACTACCTTTCGCAATGTGTTGCGGTCTTTGGAAGCAGAGAAATTCTCAAGTGTTCAATGGGAAAGAAAAAGATATGCAGGAGCTTGTTATTAGCAATTTGGGTATTCTACTTTTCTCGTGTAAATCATTTGAGGAGTTCAAGGGTGTCTTTCTCAAAAACTTCCTTTTCAAATCAGATCCAGTCTTTAATCCAGAGGGTTAATGTATTGTACTCATGTTGTTATGATTATCTCAACCATTGTCCTTCACCCTCTTTTATTAGAAATCATCTTCTTATGCTTTTTTTTTAAACCCACAAAAGCTATACTGCACTCTACTTTCTAGCAAGAGTGTCAAAGATTCCCTCCTGTTACCAATGCTAGATCAACCCAGCTTCAGAAAAGAAAAAACAGTTGGCCATTAAAGCATCAAGGAGCCATTTTAGAAGCTAAAGCCAGTTAGACTCAAACAACCAAAATTTTGTCTTTACAAGGTAGACACCTGATCTCTATCCCAGGTATTTATCCACAGGGATGTACACAATGAACATGGAATATTATTTTCAAGTTAATGGATACACATATTGTGAGAACAATGGTATCAATATTAGTTGGAGAGACGAGACAAACATGCAAACTATGATATCTCCACTCATTAATCAAAGGACTATATATTTTTATGGGTATTACTATGGCTGCCAATGGGACCGGGTTATGGTCTGTTTCCGGCGTGGGCCAAGTTTGGGTAGTGTTACTAGGTCCTTTTAGGAGCCGGGCTAAACCAGATTCATATTTAGGGACGATCTCAAGCTTGGGATCAGACGTGATAATTTACATTGTAGGACTATTTCTAATATGTTCTATATATATATATATATATATACATAAGTTTTATAATATTATATACGTGTGAAATTTGTGGCTCGGTCTAGCTCTGAAAATAGGCTCAAATACGTTGAACCGAGCTTGAACCTAGACATTTTTATTAAGCCCAGCCTGAACATTAGGCCGGGATTGGGCTAGGATTTTGAGGCCTGATTTACCGGCCTGAACTCGGCCCAGCCCGTTGACAGCCCTAGGTATTACTCAAAGGCCTACATAGAACATTCAAAATAAGGTGGGCTAGATTAAATTTGCAGAGACACTCACCATGTATTCCTTTGTCGCAACAAATTCAACTGTTCCTCTACATAATTCAGGCCTTTCATCAGCATCTCTACGCCTACCATCTGGTCCTAGATTGCAGTGATAGTCCCGAGGAGTCTCATTGGTAAATCCTGCAAAGAATTGTTGTGAAAGTTAACAAATGAAGCACATGCAAATGCTAGCAGATAACCAATATGAAAATATAAAGCAAAAAAATGTGAAGTACGCTTATTAAAAATGTATGAAAAGAATGCAAGTATTGTGAAAGCTAAAGGCAAATAAAAATTTTGTGATATGAGATGAAGTCTGAGAAAAAAAAAATTTTAATTGAAAAATATAGAATTGAACTAAATAATCAAACCAGAGATTCATAAATTGGATGAGATCAAAAGGTGTTCAGTTAAACCATCATTGCAAAATTGACATATGCACGATATGATTCTTGAAACAAAAGTATGTAACGCCTAACAAAGTGTTTTGCTGCATTTGTAATTGTAATTAAAATAGTGAGAGTAAAGGGAACAATTTTTAAGGCAAACGGGTTCTTGGTATTGGAAACAATAATGTTTATGTTTACTGTTTTTTCTGTTTTTCTCTTCTATTATTTTCATGTAAGGGCATTTACATCCATTCACTATTTTATTATATATATATATAGGGTCAGGTTCAAGGGCCATATGAGAAAACATATGTAAAAACTTTCGTTTTTAATAAAATTTTAAAATATGGGTTAGAAATTTTGGATTGAGCTGATTTTTTGTGAGGATGATCTCTATGATGGGAAGATCATCCAAAAAAAAAAAATCAGCCCAATCTGAAACTTCTAACCCCATTAAAAGTGATTTAGAATGTAGACCATCGATTTTTTACCAATTTTTATCACTAATTTGTAAATCACTTTTGATGGATTTAGAAGTTTCTGATTGAGCTGATTTTTTGTGAGGATGATCTTTTCATCATAGTGACCATCCTTGCAAAAAATCAGCTCAATCCAAAACCTCTAACTCTTATTTTGAAAAACGAAAGTTTTTTCATATGTTTTCTCATATGGCCCTTGAACCGCCCCCATATATATATATATATATATATGTCAAGCTCTCATAATAAAACTTGACAATTACCTTTCTACAATTCTTCTTGGTATCAGAGCCTAAAGGACCCATTGACCTCCTTTGGGATCCCCTCTCTGGTTCGTGGGATCTTGAAGTCTCCTCTCCTCTTCTCTCTTTTTTTTCTTCCTTCATCAACAACCCTAGATCTTGAGACCTAATAATCTAGCAGCAACTTCGTTAGAAGGTCTCCCCTTCGGGGGCTTTTTTTCATCTTTTCTCATCTTCCCTTAATCACATGTTGCGATAGGGATTCTATCAAGTTTTTCACATGCTGCAATAATATTTTCTGCGCTATGCTTCTACCCTACGATAGGGTTGCTATCCTTCATAGGTTTGTTGATTTGATTTTTTTACCCCCGTTAGGGTTTCTGCCTGCAAATAGCCTGTAGCTGCATTCAATAGGTTTTGTGGGCTATGGATACTTGCAACAGCAGCATAACTGTTGTTTGAGAGTTGTGATAGGTCTGTTGGACCTTGTGAAGACTTGCGACAATAGTAGGACACCCTGTGAAGAATCACGACAGCAACAGGACTGTTGTCCGTGTGTTGTGACAGATCTATTGGACCCTCTGAAGACTTGCGACAGCAGTAGGACTGCTGTTTGGGCTGCTTAGAGACTTGCAATACCAGTAGAACTGCTGTGTGGGCCGCCGACAGCAACAAGACTACTGTCTGTGTATTGCAACAGAACTGTGGACCCTCTAAAGACTTGCAACAGTAGTAAGACTGTTGTTTGGGCTGCTTTGAGACCTGCGATAGCAACAGACAGCATCTAGAGTGTTGTGCAGACCTACAATAGCAGCAGGATTGTTGTTTGGGACCTGCGACAGCAGCAGAACTGTTGTGTGGGCTCTATGGAGACTTACAACAACAACAACAGGACTGCTGTGTAGACTGTGTAAAGCCCTGTGACAGTGCTGCTGTCTTTGCTGTGGATTATTTTTTTTACTGCCATAGAATTACTTTGATTCTCTATAGGCTGCCCCTTCTACCTGTGGTTCATTCCACCTTAAATTGATATTACGAGAGATCTCACTGCAAACCAAAGTTACTTCTTTCCTAGCAAGCAATGACAACGAATCCAGAACCTAAAGATTCTAGCACGACTCTTGGGCAAATTTCTTAGCCCAACGTATCACCAATGCCCTATTAGATTATCAAAATTTTCAATCCTGATCTCGGTCTGTGCGTCTTTATTTGGGTAGTAAAGGGAAAACCGGATGGCTTTTGGGCACCATTACTAAACTACCCCTCACTGATCCCAAATTTGAACAATAAGAGATCGACAACTGCACTATTCTTGGGTTGCTATTTAATTCCATGAAGTAGCGCATCTATATCATGTTTATGTACCATGAGACTGTCTAATGTTTGTGGTTAGCACTGTCTAATGTTTGTGGTTAGCACTCACTAAAACATATGTGCATGCCAAGAATGACTCAAAGATTTATGAGCTTTATTAAGACATAGTCCAGACTACCCAAGGGACTCAGAGTGCAGCTAATTACTTTGGGTTTCTTCAGTCTCGTTGGGAGGACCAATATGGATACCGAAGCCAACATCGATAAAAATACTAAGACTAGGACTAATTATTCTCAAATAATTGATAAAATTGATAAGAAAGATCATTTCTATCTCGCGATTTATAAACAAATCAACTCATTCCGTCAAACAAAAACCCAAGTTCTCTCATTATAAGTCTATGACTGAGTTGTCTACAGAAACAGCTGGGTATGTGATTAAGAAGGTTTTTCGACATCAGATATATCAGTTTCTCATGGGTTTACATCCTAAGTTTGAGGCAATTCAAACCCAGATTCTCAACACTAACTCCTTACCTTCTCTGTTTGAGACATTTGCGACCATTGATAATGATGAGCGACATCATGTCGTTCCCTCTCAGGCCCCTAATATTCTTTCAGCTCCAGCTACAGATCAGGTGGCTCTAACAGCAAATTTGGATTTTTCAAACTCTCATGCTCAGGGATCTGGGAGTCGTGGCCGTGATCGTGATAAAGGAAATGGTCTTACTTATAGCCATTGTAGGAAGATTGGAAGATTGGTTATGAGAAGACCCGTTGTTTTCAGCTTTATCCCCATCTATTGAAATCTTCCGCCTTTGGGGCATTCTATTCCCCATGCTGCTACTACGGAATCATCTCCAATTCCTCCCACTGATCCCTCTGCTTCTCTTGGCATTATTGATCTGTAACAACTCCAAACCCAGATTGCCACTATTGTTCGCAATCAGATTCAGTCTCATACTCACTCATCTTCAACTGTGGCCTCAGTTACCACACCTCCAAGTACATTCACTGCATTTTATGTCTCTCAGACTGGCTATACTCCCCTGACTTGGGTAATTGATTTTGGTGTCTCTAATCACATGACTAGTGAGTCTAGTCATTTTACTTCTTCCATTGCTCCTACTACTCATAAGAAGGTTCGCCTTGCTAATGGATCCCTTACACCTATCTAAATCAAAGGTAACATCTCTTTACCCTATGGTTTTTACCTTGATTTTGTATTTCATGTTCCTAACCTATTTCTTAACATTTTGTCTGTGAGTAGTATTACCAAATCTTTAAATTGCTCCATAACTTTTTTCCTACTCATTGTATTTTTCAGGATCTGATTTCGAAGAGGGTTTTTGGCAAGGGGTATGAGAATAATGGATTGTACATGTTTGGATCCCAACCTACTGTTGTATCGGAGTCTGTGCTTTCATTCTTTGGGAGCCATACTTTTTTTCTCTCAGACTTTAGATTTATGGCATACTTGCTTAGGACATACTAATTTTTAGCACTTATGTTCTTTATTTTCTATCTTAAAATTTTTTTGTAGTGGACGCAAGTTTCAGTACTCTGTGTGTGAGCTTTCTAAGCACACACGTACTTTTTATATTCCTCACATGCATCGATTTAATACAATATTTGATTTAGTTCATTCTGATGTGTGAGGGCCTTCCCCTGTTATTGCTTTTAATGGTCATAGATATTATGTTACATTTATTGATGAATATTCTCGTTGTACTTGGTTTTATTTGATATGTTCTCATTCTGAGGTGCTCCCTATTTCTGATAATTTTCTGAAAATGATTCAGACCCAATAGAACATTACTGTTAAATCTCTTAGGTCTGATAACGGAAGGGAATATATTTTTGATGGGATTCGATCCCATCTTCATGAGCATAGTATGCTTCACCAATTGACTTGTCCTTAGACACCTAAACAAAATGGAGTGGCGAAACACAAGAATCACCATCTTATGAACATTGCCCGTTGACTTCTTCAAGGGTTGCATGATCTTAAGTTATATTGGAATATGGCAATCTCATTGCAGTTTTTCTCCTTAACCATGTTCCGAATCGCACCTTAGGGGGACAGGTGCCTCTTCTTGTTCTTTGACCTGATAGCACTCTCTTCCCCGTTACACCTAGAGTCTTGTGTGTATTTGTTTTATTTAGGACAGGACTCCTCATTGCACGAAATTAAATGACAAAACTATTTGTTGTATTTTCTTGAGTTATTCTTCTATGTCAAAGGGGTATCGCTGTTATGATTCCCTTTCTTATCGTGTAATTCATTTTTTGGATGTCATATTTTTTTAAATGTCCCCTATTTTCATGCTACATCTTTGCAAGACTCTTCTCCGTTGCAGGATTCCTCTCCTACAGTGTTGTCCTCCCTGTTTTTCTCTCCATATTCATCTTCTTTGCAAGACTCTCTTTATTTGCAGGATTCATCTTCATCTGTGCCGCCTCTGAAAGTCTACTCTCGTCACCTTCGCCCCTCTCCAATCTTGTCAACTTCCTCTTTGGACTCAGGTATACCCCATTCTACTCTTCCTCCTATTCCCTCTACTTTTGACTCTCACTTACCTATTGCACTTCGCAAAGGTAAGCGAGGGTATATTACTGATCATCTTATTATCCAGTTTGTTTTCTATCAGGGACTCACTCCTTATCTAGCCTACCTTACTGCCACTGATTCTATTCGAATTCCTCAGTCTGTATCAAAGACTTTGCGAGATCATAAGTGGACTAAAGTAATGACCGCTGAAATGGATGCTTTCTAAAAGAATCACACCTGGGAGCTTGTTCCCCTTCCCTCTAGGGAGTGGATTGTTGGTTGTAAATGGGTTTTCACTGTCAAATATCTTGCGGATGGCACCGTCAATCAACACAAGTCCTGCCTAGTTGCTAAAAGATTTACGTAGACTCTAAGAAAGGATTTTGGTGCTACATTTGCCCCTGTAGCTAAACTTTCTATTGTCCGTCCCTTTATCTCTTCAGCTGCTTATCATTCATGGTCTCTTTACCAGCTCGATGTGAAGAATGTTTTTCTAAATAATGATCTGATTGAGGTTGTCCATATGGACCCCCTCCTGGGTTTCGTCTTCAAGGGGAGTATTCTAGGAAAGTATGTCGTCTTCTCAAATCTTTGTATAGCCTGAAACAATCTCCGCAAGCCTGGTTTCAATGTTGATCTGAGATCATTTTATCTATGGAGTTTTTCAGATACCACTCAGATTATACTTACTTTGTTCGTCGAGGAGTGGATGGCCATTGCACCATTGTTTTGGTTTATGTGAATGATATTATAGTGATTGAAGATATTGCATAGTGGATTGACAGGATTAAGATGTTATTGGATAATGCTTTTGAGGTTAAGGACTTGAGTCTCCTCAAATACTTATTGGGGATAGAAGTAGCCCACTCTCGCTGTAGTATTTTGCTATCTCAGTGCAAATACACATTGGATCTTCTTCAGGACATTGACATCTTGGTTGTCGTCCTGCCTCCTCTCCTATGAATCAGAATCATCACCTTCATGCCGAAGTTGGTAATCTATTATCTGATTTTTTTTCTTATCAGAAACTCGTAGGCCGCCTGATTTATTTGACTAACACGAGACCAGATTTGACCTTTGCGATTAGTGTGGTCAATCAATTCATACATGCCCCGCACACCTATCATCTTGTTATTGTTTATCGTATTCTTCGTTATTTGAAGTCTCGTCCTGATCTTGGGCTTTTCTACTTTTCCACTGCCTAACCACATTTGTCCTGCTTCACTGATGCTGATTTTATTGATTCTCTTATAGATAAGAAATATACCTCTGATTTCTGCACTTTCCATAGTGGTAACCTGATCTCGAGGAAAAGTAAAAAAAAAAAGTGCGATATATCGTTCTTCTGCTGAAGCTGAGTATCGTGCTATGGCCTTTGGTACTTATGAGCTTATTTAGTTTAGATCTTTACTGATGGAATTTGATTTTCCGATCTCTGGCTCTTCCACTTTGTTTTGTGATAACAAGTCTGTCATCAAGCTTGCTTCTGACTCAGTTCTTCACGAAAGAATCAAGCATATAGAGGTTGATGTTCACTTTCTCAAGGAGAAAGTTCGATCTGGTGCTCTTCAGACAGTCTTTGTCTCTTCTTCAAAACAGTTTGCTGATATACTTACAAAGTCTGTAAGTCCTTCTGTCACTAAATCTCATCTTGTCAAGATAGGCTTAGTTGATATATTTGCCCCAACTTGAGGGGGAGTATTAGAAACAATAATGTTTCTGTTTACTATTTTTTCTATTTTTCTCTTCTATTATTTCCACATAAGGGTGTTTACATACATTCACTCTTTTATTTATATACTTATATATATATATATATATATATATGGGGGCGGTTCAAGGGCCATATGTAAAAACATATGAAAAAACAATGGTTTTTCAAAATATGGGTTAGAGGTTTTTGATTGAGCTGATTTTTTGCGAGTATGGTCACTATGATGAGAAGATCATCTTCACAAAAAATCAGCTCAATCAGAAACTTCTAAATCCATCAAAAATGATTTACAAATTATTGACAAAAATTGGCAAAAAATCGACAGTCCACATTCTAAATAACTTTTAATGGGGTTACAAGTTTCATATTGGACTGATTTTTTTTCCGGATGATCTTCCCATCATAGAGATCATCCTCACAAAAAATCAGCTCAATCCGAAACTTCTAACCCATATTTTAAAATTTTATTAATGTTACATTGTTTTTACATATGTTTTCTCATATGTCCCTTGAACCTGACCCTATATATATATATATATATATATATATATATATCTGCCAAGCTCGCTCTCATAATGAGACTTGACAATTACCTTTCTACAATTCTTCTATTGGTAGCCATAGACACAATCCTACGAGGTAGCATTAGTTATGACAAACAAGATTTAATGTATCATCTATCGGATAAGAGTAAAACCTATGTTGTCTTGTTAGTTCGAGACTATGAAGAAATGTTCAATGTTTTGAGACCAATGTTTCATCCCAGTCTTGGCCGAGAGATTCCAAAATGGTACGACTTTAAACATGATTACAAGAAACAACAATTCCATGAGGGAAACCTTTATTCCTTTCTCAATTGATAATTCCATAAAGAACCTTCAAACTCAGAAAGGAAGTAGAAAATGAAATCTGGTGTTTTAGAGAAAGTATGTAATGAAAAAAAAATTAGTCCTTACAAGATGATTAGTAAAATTTACAATAAATGGGGGGAGAGGGCGACTTAATCGTTATATTGCAGTTCATTAGGAAAAAAAATAGAATCCAAATAACTCTTATAATTTCAAAAAAGAAAATTACTTTTGTATGTAAATATTGCATATTTAATTTCATCCATAAATCCAATTTCTTCCTTATGAGTTCCAGTACCAATAAGAATTTGAGTTCTTATTGTTCTTTTGCTATGGTATAAATATACCATACCAATTTGTTGTATATGGATGATGAGATTCCATTGATACAAAGCCAATTCCAATAGACTTATTGAACATTCCCATTGGCATGCATCCATCAAGAATTGAAGCTACGAATTTGTAAATTATGAGTTTGGTGCTTTAACAATTCAGTCATGGACGCATAACATGGATCATCATAAATCATAAATAACCAAATTCCAATTGAAATGTAATCCTTAAAAGGGAATAAATAAAATTTGTTGTCAAGAAGAAGCAAACATCACCTTGGATCATTAACACCTACCACATAAATTGCAAATGAAACGCTTTCCTTGGTCAATAAATTTCATGAAAGGATTTATGTATCCTTTACAACGAGAGCAACGAATAGGTCCACTTTTTCCAAAATCCACAACCTATTAGGACAGCAATTTACATAGTATGATTAATCAATAATGCCAGATGCCTAGAAATAGTGATAAACGGATTCTAAACTCACTTCCACAATTTATTTATTTTTTTGTGCTTATCGTGGGGTATCCCCACCCTTCAGGTGAAACTAATCCCACAATCACGCACACCACCAAGGGTAGAGCCAAGATTTTCTTGTAGGGGGGCAAACTGTATTTAATGATAAGGCTCTAGAGCTTGAAGATGACTTTTTTTGGGGGAAAAATTCAAAGGTTTTTTATTGTAATTAGACGATTCTCATTAGCAAGTGAGACTATATCCAATTCAAGAGGACAATATCTCACATTTACCAAAATGCCTACATGCCCCCTTGACCTCAGTCTTCTACAATAGACTAATGCAAAGTGACCTCATTAACCTCATCTTCAACATGAAACCATAAATCTTTTGATTTCTATTTGCAAAATCAGTCATCTTCAACCTCTTGGGTAAAATTTAATTTTCAACCTAAGATTAATCTACTTTGAGTTTTCAAATCTAAGAACATGATAGAATTTTTAAAGTAAAAGTTGATGAGATTTTTAATTTTTTATAGAAATTCTGGGATGTTCTACAAGAGATTTAGGTGATATTCAAAACGATGGATGGAAAATGAAGTTAGATAAATTAAAATTAAGTTACCAAGATGTGAAAGACTTTGAATATATCAATTTTTAGAAAGAAAAATTAAGGATTTTTGGTTACAAGTTGAAAATAAGAATGTTTAGGTTTTTTGATTAGTCTAACAAAGAAGAACAAGGTCCAAGATAACATTTTTTGTTTGGTCTATAGTGTGGGAAAGAATCCAAATGTTAGATTTGTTGAGGAGAAGGGGCTTCTGTGGCCCAAACATTTGTTGTATGTGCATGATAAGCGAGGAATCCTCTAACCATTTACTCCTGCATTGCGAGGAAGCCAATCAGGTGTGGGCTCATTTTTTCCCTTTGTTTGGGGTGGATTGGTATATGTCAGGCATAGTTAAAGATCTCTTTGGGGAATGGCTTCATTTAGGGATGAACTTCCGTCATGCCAAGAGGTGGTTTTGGAGCTTAACCTTGTTCACAATTTTGTGGGGCATTTGGAAAGCTAGAAATGCTAGAACTTTTGAAGAATAAGGCAATCAAATCAAGAGTTGGCTCTTTCGATTCTTGGTCTGTTATTTTATTGGTGCAAAGTCTTCAAAGAGTTCAAAAGGGTGTTCTTTAAGGATTTTTTTGTCCGGTTAGACAGTTTTTGTAATCTTTCAACTGCTTAGTTTGTTAGATGTTTTCTTTCCTTTTCTTTTGGGGTGGGTCACCTCGACCTCCCCTTTCCTGTATTTCTTTCCCTTATTAAAAAAAAAACAGAAGAAGAAGGTCAAATGGGGGGCATGTCATTGGTTTGAAAACCCAAGGTATCTCAAATATTAACTAATTTAATAAGAGAGCTGCTATTTTTTTATTTTTTTATAGGTAAATGCTTGGTTAATATAGGAATATTGTTAATTGTTAATAATTAACATAAGAAGTATGACTTCAAGGGGTTTGGCACTCCAACTTTTATTACACTCCAATTAAAGATATAAAATGGGAATTTAAGTCAATGGTAGAGAATAAGTAAAAGTTGGGGTGCCAATAGAAACTCTCTCTTTTTCTTTATACTTTTTACTTGTTAGATTTAGGATTTTATATGAGCCTAATCCTGATTGTAAACAACTGCCAAAGTTGTTTGAATGTGTTATGACGTTGAAGTAATAACTTGAATTAAACTTTTGTAGTAATAACTTGAATCAAACTTTTGTAATGTTTGAACAGTGAGTCTTTAATTAGGATGGGATAAATAATTTAAGAAATTGGGGTGCCAATAGCAGCTCTCTTTAATAGAGGGGTGCTTAAATCACCAACAAATTTGAAAAGGTGGGGGACAACCGACAACAAGGTCAAAGGGGCATGCCATTGGTTTGATTACAGGTGGGGTATCTCAGATATCAGATATTCACCAAACTGTATGGTGGTGTCTAAATAAATTAGAAAATGGGGAGGGGGGGTGCAAAAAATTGAATGGGGGAGGTGGATAACACGGTCAGAGGGGGCATGTTATAGCTTGATCATGAGACTTCTAAAATAATCAATAACGTGTAAGGGTATTTAAAACAGTCAAAAAATTGAGAGTGGGCAACTGCCCCACCCCTTTATGCCTTCCTGGCTTCGCCCGTGCACGCCTCGAAAAGTCCTACGTGCAACTGCTTGGTCAACCAGACCTTGGAGGGTGGCACCAAGGAATTCATTGCTTCATGAGGTTTCGAACACTTGACCTACCCTTCCTGAGGAGCTTATCAAGGCTCAGCTTTCCACTAGGCCAACCCCTTGGGGTTACTTCCACAATTTAAAATATGAACATCTTGATAAATTCTAATTTGGCAGTCAAGGAAATTCCGAAGTTTGAAGGAAAAAATATATATTGGAGTATAGAATTCTAAATTAAGATTTCCCCTTTAAGTTTCCCGTAGTTCTTATTGAGACACCAGTTTTTGGGTTGCTATATACATCATCGATAAAAGGTAAATGGTTCAATTGAAGAAGAACCTCAAGTTAAGAAGGGAAAAAGATAAATAAACAAAAAGAGAAAAATGTGTATTACTTGAATAGGTTCCTCAGATGGATGGGGAAGGGCCAATGGTTGGACCATCAAAACCAACGGCATGCTAGATGTTGACAAAAGGTCACCAGTGCAAGGAATCTGAAAGAGAAAAGGGGAAAAAATATGACTTCAAATAAAATTCAATGATTCTAAAATGTGTTATAGACATAAGAAAAATAACTGAAAACGATGGTTAAATATTTAACAACACCTGATTAATTGTACACCTCATGTAGCGTGGACTGCAGTTCCCAGTGTCCCGGACAATGTAATCACTTGTAGCAGGCTTGACAAAAAGAAAGATAACATGAGTTATAGATTCAGATAAAATAGCACAAAAACAATGGAAAGTGTCGTGATGTTTGAGGTCATAAAGCAGATAAATATACAATGATGGGTGAATTCTAGAAGCATCTGCCTAACTAAATAAAATTTAAATCATAACTACTTCTAAAGTACTTCATTCAAGAAAAAAAATAGCTTACTGGAGGATAGTTGGCTTGACCACTCTGACGAGTTTCATATATGACCTTGGAAGCAGTAGCACTTGGACGCGGTATTTGATTAGGATCAATTCTGGGTGGGCTTGGTGATGGAGCGCCAAATACAGGCAGGTGGCCCATTGTAGGTGGTGCCACGGGCATAGACTGATTTGGTGGAAATGGAGGCATTCCATACATCCTTGGTGGTGGCATGGTACCTGGAATTGGTGGAGGCCCCTAAGAACAATCACAAAGGATGAAAAACAACATCTGAGAGTATATTTAACTTTAAGCCCCCAACATAATCACATTGGAGAAGTTATTCGCGGGAAGGTGAAGAACCATGAAAGGCAAATATCTGGATTGAATGCAACAAAATATGCAACCATGTAATTTTGCTTCCTAGGAATGGGAACCACTACCCAAAATGTTCAAAATGTCATCAATAATAGTCGATCAATTATAAGCAGTCTGATCATTCTAATGTTTCATCAAAATAACCACGTTAAAAGAGCCATTTATTCTTACGAATAAATGGCACCCAACTTTTACTTATTACACCCCAATTTCTTAAATTATTTATCACACCCCAATTAATGATTAAACACACTCTTCAAACATTACAAAGGTTGGGCTCAAATTATAATCTCAACATTACAAAACATGATACACTCATTCAAACAATTTCATTAGTTGTTTACAATTATGATTAGGCTCACACAAAATCCTAAACCCAAAAAAAAAAAAAAAATGAAATCTACGGCACACAAAAAAATTTGAGAGTTTCTGTTGGCACCCCAACTTTTACTTATTCCCAACCATTCACTTGTTTTCTTGATTTTTAATTGGGGTGTAATATGTAAAATTTGGGGTGCCAATAGCAACTCTAAAAAAATGGCAACTTCTCAAATCAAATGAATACTGTTATCAGAACAGCTCACCTGCAACGGTTGCATCGGACCCATCTGAGAACCATATGGAGAAGCCGATGGTGGTCGCATGGCTTGACTAGCAACTGACAATGAAGGTAGTGGTGGTTGTGAGGCATAACCCAATGGAGCAGAAGAAGGCATAACCCAAGGATGTACAGTTTGACCCAAAGGACCCCTAGGTGCCACCACAGGAGGAGGTCCAAACTGTTGATGCTGAGTATTGGTGGTAGATGAGGGGGGACCACCCGGAAAAGGTCCACATGCATGCAAGGGTGGTCCATTGGTCAACGTGCTATGGGCACTGGATGGTCTTGCACCAAAAGGTGGGGGCCGAGAAAATGGAGGCCTTGACGACCCCCTAGATGGCAGGTTTTGCGACAATGTGGCTTGAGGAGGGCTAACTGATGGTGGGGGAATTCTTGGAAAGCTAGATGGTGGAGGACCTGGGCGAGATACTGGTGAAGGGCCAGGAAATGGGAGTGAACTTAGAGTTGGTGAGGGCATTGAATGGGGAGCCGAAGAGGGTGGTGCTAAGGGTGGAGAGGACATATAGGGTGGAGGTGCGAAAGGTGGAGGTTGAGGAGGAGATGAATCAGATATAGTGGATGCGGGGCCCAGAGACCGACTTATTTGTAAGTTTTGCATGTTATCAACTAGATTATCAGGAGTTCTTTGAAAATTAGGATTGTAATTAGGGGGAGAAAAACCAGGTCTTGGCATCCTCGAGGGTACAGGAGGTTCCATTTAGAACCAAAATAGACCTAAATTATCTGATCCTCCAGAACAACCTTAATTCTCTGCAAATTTAAAAAATAAAAACATAATATAAATAAAAATTTCAAACAGAATGAATATATGTTCCTCAATTAACTAATTAAAAAAATAATAAACCTTATATTGGCACTGATTAAAACAAATTCAGTGCTATAACTTGAAAAATCAACTAAAATTTAAAATATTTTTCTGCAAATCCAATAACAAAACCTCAGCTTTCCCTATTGAATTGAAAATTAATACCAGAAAAATAACATATATGCAAACTGCAAACTAAAAAATGCCTAACTTTCTTTAAATAAACTAAAATTTCAAATATTTTTTTGCAAATCCAAATAACAAAACCCCAGCTTTCCCAACTAAATTGAAAATTAATTCCAGAAAAAAGAATATATGTGCAAACTGCAAACTAAAAATCCCTAACTTTCTTTGTTAAATCATGAAACAGACGCATTCAAATAAAAGAAAATGGGGACAACTGAAATTCTTTCGAGCGAACCAAAGAGAAATAGCGAAATTCAACAAAGATTAAACAGAAAAACACCATTGATACATCTCAAATTCAGCTCTAACAACCAATATAGACTTTGCATCTTTGGGAAAAATTCAAAAATATATGCAATATTATTCATGAAACGTCGATAAAAACCCCAATTATCCCTAATTATAAAAAATAATCCTGAAAATTATCATTTTTACCGAGCCTCGTATACAATCTTGTGTAGAAATGAGAAACTAGAGAGATCTGAGAAGCGATCGAGGCGTTTCGAGATCGACGTCTTAAATATGATTTGAAGATGGATGAACAGCACAGATTAAATTACAGTGGTCTCTGTAAATCTTCCGTTGTCCTCACCAAAACCGATCGGCCTTCGCAGGGGAGCTCCCGTATATCAACGTACAGATGTACAGTGGCTTAATTGAATTTCATAAAGAGTAATTTATTGATTACCCCTGCATTTATATCCCTATTTATAAATACTCCATGAATCTAATTAAACTGGCTACCCTTGACTAAGGGTGCAACTTGGTCTGGTTCAAACTGAGAATCGAACAAAATTGAGAGCTTAGGATTGGTTTGGTTCAATTCGATTTCAAGTTAACAAAATAAAGAATCGATCAATTTCATTCGATTCTTGCTTCATGCCTTGTAAAAATCGAACCAAACCGAGAACAGAATCCTTATATTAATAAATATTAATCTATTTAATAAAGTGTACCCATTTTTATGAATAAATTGATTATTCTTTATGAATAGATTAATGACATTTTTTTGGGTGGATGAGATTAATGACGTTTTTTTAATTGATGAAAAAACTATTGACTTTTTTTTTTTTAATGGATACATTAATGATTTTTTTTTTTATTGATGACTAGATTAATGACTCATTATATGAGATTTCATATTCATATCTATTTATTTTTATTGAAAATATGTTGATTCAATTAGGTTTTTAAGTTATTGACAATTCATAGAACCAAACCGACCTTAACTCGGTTCGGGTTGGTTTGGTTCTATGGTAATTTAGTTTGGTTCCAGTTCTCATTTAATGGAACTGACCTTGGTCAGTTCGGTTCCGATTTGGCCTCAAACCGAACCAATTTGCACCCCAACCTATCGTCGACTCTTGTCCTCTATTGTTGAAGGGCTGGTAACTGATCGATTTGATATCGGATCAGTGTCACTCCAATCCGATCCGATCCAAACAGATTAATGAATATGTGAACCGAATATGATATGTTTCATTTCATCCTTAATCCGAAACCAATCCGAACACATGCCTTATTTTCAAATTATTAATGTTCAAAAATTTTAAAAATATACAATTTTAAAAAATCTACTTTCATACTACAAATATAGAGGGAAATAAAAAAGACTATAACGTTTTTATCTATATGTATTTATATGAAATAAAGAATAATAAAAAGAATTATTGAAATATGATTGGATCGGATTAGGGTATATCCGAATCCGATCCAAAATTATTTCGGATCTAAGATTTCAATCTAAATCTGATTTTTCAAATCAAATTGATTTGAACATCGGGTATATTTCGGATCATTGCCAACATTAGTAATACTAAACTGGTGTTTAGGAGTATTAATGGGTCGGACTGGCTGAAGAGGATAAGAAAACCCAAAACCTAGACCAAACAGAAAGAAAAAAAGACTAAAGATTAATCTTCCACTAGTATGTTTGAAATTTGATTTTTGATTTTAATTTTATTTTTTTTGTGGTAATTTCTCATTTTTCCTACATTTTCACTTCTTTGGATACATTTAGATTTAATATCTCGTTGCGAATGGAGTTTTAAATTGATTTAAAGGGCCGTTTGTTAGAATCCAATTCATGTGATCCATTGACCTCACGATTTTAGTAGTTTACTTACATAAGGATTCTAATATTAAATATGTAATTATTGAAAGGGATTTCCAATATCGTTTAACTACTCTTTTAAGTTTAGTAGGAAACCTTGATGGATAGGAATCTTACTACGAGATAAACTTGATGCTCTTTATTTCTATTTATAAAAGAGAATTGGCACCCTATAATAGAAAGATAATGAGAAACGCACAAGCATTGCCGAAGTTCTAAATATGGTAATCTCCATCAATCACTAGAACCCTAGTTAATCCAATTAGAGAGGAGAGAGAAGATGAGTCTAGAACTAAAAGGATTTACGATTTGGGATTTGCGCACTTCATTCGTAAAACACGTAGATTGCAAAAGGCACACATCCAACAAATCTTGGATCAACGATTTTGGTTATGGCATAAGGTAAGTACCCTAACTTTGATTCTTAACAATATGAATAGGTTCTTCAGATATATGCATGATTCTAGATCTTTTTGGGATTTATAGATTAATGAATATATTAAAGATTTTGTATGCTTAAAATATAACATGTGATATCAGAGCATTGGTTTCTTAAATTTCTATATCTTGGATTAAAGATTATTCATGCATGATAGCTACCATAATCTTTAAATTCTTTTTCTTATTTTTTCATTTTGATTGAATTAGTATATAGTTTAGATTTTTCATTTTTCAATCTTGAACACATAGTTCAGATTTTCGGATTTCAATCTTAACACATGGTTCAAAACTTTCGATTTTCAATCTTTAACACATAATTCAGATTTTCGGATTTCAATCTTAACACATGGTTCAGATTTTTTGATTTTTAATCATGATCATAGTTCAGATTTTTCAATTTTTGATATGATACGTAGTTCAAAATTTTCATTTTTCAATCTTAATATGTAGTTCAAATTTTTGTTTTTGATCTAGATATATAGTTTAGATTTTTGGTTTGAATCTTGAGCATATAGTTCAGATTTTTGGTTTTGATCTTGAATATATAGTTCAGATTTTCAATTTTTATCTTAACATAAAATTCAGATTTGCGATTTTGATCTTGATATATAGTTCAAATTTTAATTTTCGATCTTGAAGATATAATTCAGGTTTTCGATTTTTAATTTTGGACACATATAGATTCAAAATTTTGATCTTTTGAATCATTAATATAGATTCTATTTTTTCATTGTGAATCCTCTCATATTGGCACAAGATTTGATTTCTTAGTCTAATTATCATGAATTTCAATTATGTTTTAAAATCATACCTCCTAGATAATATACTATGATCATGAATAATTGATTGTAAGTATATATCTTCAATTGTCATTAGGAAATATTTTTATTTTCCTTGTGTGCAATATTATTATTATTGGAATTTTAATATAACCTAAAAGTCTAGTAAATATTATTGAACAATTTGGGTATGGTTAAATTCTATTGATTTTGTTGTTACCAAAGTGGCCTAAATTAGTAAAATTTATGGAATATCTAAATTGTATTAAATTTGGTCATCAATGAGATATTATAAAATAATAATATTGTAATTGCAGACTCAATTAGATGAATGAGATTAACCCAAAGGAGAATTTTATTTAACTAATTGAAATCTAGGTAAAGTAATATAACTTACATGAATTTAATAGAACTATGATTGGATACTCAAAGGTAACAAAACTGACTGAATAAATTATGTTAGTCTTTAAAAGTAACTAAATTAATTATTTTCCTAAAATGAGTGAACAATAAATATGCCTAATTTAATGTAAATGATAAATTTATGTGATATTAATAAGTTCATAATTGTTAAATAAAACTGAAGGTACTTATTAGAGCATTGTCCTTATTCTATTTTAATTTCCAATTCTTTACACTTTCATGCATCTACTGTCACAATCCTTATCAGATCAAATTTTTCGAAATGGTATGAACACATCCAATTCACTCTAGGTGTTCAAGATTTTGATCTAACGCTCATTTATGCCAAACCTATAAGTATCACTAAGAATAGTTAGTAGACTAAAAAAATTTACTTCTCGCTTTGGAAAGATCGAATAGACTTAATTTGATGTTTTTGAGGATGACGATTGTTAACAACATAAGACATCCCTACCTCTAATTGGTGGTGCATAGGAGTATTTAAAGTATATGGAAGAAAAGTTCAAGTATCACTTGTAGGCACTCTAATGGTTGAGTTAACGACTATAAAGTACGATGGGATGCGAAGAATTCAATATCATATCCTCAATATGACAGACAATACTACAAACACTACAAAATATGAGGTATTTAGAGGTGGTTTTAAATTGCCTCAAATTTCGACTAAATCGCCTCCAATATATATAAGGGCGGTTTAGTAAAAATGCCCACTATAGTGGCGCGCTAATTACCTTTAATGGCCAACTAAGGGCGGTTTTAAAACCGCCTCTAAATGTGATTTAAGGGCGGTTTTTATATTTTTAGAGGCTGTTTTAAACCCGCTTCTAACAATAATAATTTAAAGGCGGTTTAAAAACTGCCACTAAAGAGTATGATTTAAAAGCGATTTTTATATTATTAGTGGCTAATTGAAAATCACCTCTAATAATAATACTTTAAGGGTAGTTTTAAAACCGCCTCTAAATAAGGTTATTTAAGGGCGGTTCTTATATTTTAGAGGCAGTTTGAAAATCGCCCCTAATAACAAATTTAGTTTTTAAAAAAAAACAACAATATTAGAGGCAGTTCAAAACCACCTCTAATGTTGTAATAAAATATTCATTCCAAAATAAATTCTACAATTATATAAAGAAAAAGAGCTGCTATTGGCACTCCAAATTTCACTTATCACTTGTTTATAAAAAGATGCCACAACTTGTAAATGAATATTTTACCAAACATAAACTACAATCTACCAAACATGCATCTGCGAAATCCAAAAACAAATTACGCATTCACGAATATTTTCACTATAAAAAAAGAGACAACTCTATGAATTATAAACAAATGTGATATGTTTCTTGGATTTAGTGTGCACTTGAAGCCAATCATCTCTCATACTCCACCCCATCTCCATGCCCACTCTGCCAAAATAAATGGTAAAGTTATAAATCACATACAACCAAAACATACCTTAGAATCAGCCGTTTGCAATGATCTCATGGATGGTGTCACTGACAACTTGATCATCAAATCAAACAAGCAGCTTCATTGCTACCTGTTTGGGTCTATCTATCCCGAATGATAACCAAACGAGAACCTTAACGTTGCCTACAAACACACCGGACAAAAAGCATGAATGACTTGAAATTACACGGGACAACTTCAATACACTGTATGGTACAAAAACAAGTCAATAATTCAGAATAGAGATCAATGTGCCAAAGATTTCTCAAAGAATAGGAGATGTCACTGGGAGAAGAATCTCCACAGCTCCACGATTACCTCTTGCAGCAGCAACATGTATTGAATTCAGGCCATCCTGTGATGGAAAAACATGAACAAAATGAACATGATTAATCAGAGATATGTTCCTACAGTTCATAATGTCATAAAAACACAACCCACCCCTTTTGGTATTTCTTAACAGATACACAGATTGAAATAAATGAAAGTTAGAGTTTAAAAACAGCTATAACACCAAAAGTATATCAATTGCTGATTCATAGGCTCCCCTTGTATTATAACCAAAACATATCAGCTAAACTCTATGAAATAACCAAAGAATATGGTTTAAATCACAACAACAATCTGCTAAATTAGATTTTAGCATAAAGCATTGTTAACATAAGAAGGGAACATTGTCAAGTACTCTAGCAACAATGACAACCCCATCCTATATGCATATTGTCAGAGAAAAAATTATGTACTTTTCACAGAAGATTTAAATTTATTTTAGTTTCTACTAGCTATTTTGTTTACCCTATATATAATTCACAACGAGGTCGTCACTTCCACTGATATTTCCAAGAGCTACAACAATCCATTGATTTATTAGACCACACCTGTGTAAATTAAAACTTCCATACGAATGATGGAAATATAGAGGAAGTATTTGGTACATTTTTGTTCCCAAATTAGAATTACATCCCAAAAGAAACAAATTGTTGGCCTTCCACGGTAACGATTGCATATAAATGTATCAGGGCTGATTTTCCACATGCAAGTCATGCATGTATTGTGGCAATTACTAGTAATTATGCATAAGTTTTCTAATTTTATCCCTTGCGTAACAAACAATTATCAACATTCAAAACATTCTTGAGTTTTTGCACAAAGGTACCACTTTGATTTTACGACTATTACTTATGCAGAGGAGAATGACAATGTAAACAGAGAAATATAGTCATAATGCTCTAACATTACATTAATGAACAAATAATATAAATATATCTGGCAGTATCTGATTAAAATGAAACTGGATCAGACAATGAGTCTTCTCATCTAAAACTAAAAAACCCATATTTGCAAATCAGACTCCGATCATCTATAAAAGATAGATATAAGTAAAAAAATGAGAAATAACATAAATACACATAGAAGTGAAAGTCCAGATAGCCTCAACTCATCACTGATGTTGGGATTAGTTCCAGCTTTTAGCAAGTAATTGATAATATCAGGGCTCCCATTGTCAACGGCAATGTGCAAAGGAGTTGCCCCACCTGCACTAATATTTGCACTATCCCTTGTCTATATAGAAGAAAATAAAAAAACTAAGTGCTACAATTACATATAAACTGATGGTCAAGAAATAATACTGGAAAAAAAATCTTTTTCATCCTTTAATTACTAATAGCCAAAGTATTGTGTACTAAATGGTACTCTGATACCATGTTAACCAACCAACTACTCCAAAAGACCAATTTGTTGGAGAGGGGGAGAACCATGAATGTAAGAAGGTCATGGTGCTTAACTAGGTATGACACACCTACAAGTGGAAGAAAATATACACTCAACACATAGACCATACTAACCTGTTACAAATGAAGTTAGGGAAATCACACTTCCACCAAGTTTAACTCTTCCACTATCGTCTACCAAAACAAGATGATCATCAGGATGCACGAAATTATGAGGTTTCACAATAGGAACAACAGATCTCTACAAGAACAGAAAAAATAAATTAATAAATAGTTTAATTAACCATGTTAAATTTTAATTTTGGCAAAGAACTCTTTGTTTAATGATCTAATTATCTCCTTAGAGCACTCATCAAGAATACAAGGCTTGAGCTTCATGTGTTTGTATAGTGTTCAAACAATTATGCACTCTTTGCCTTCTTCAAGCTCCAAAATAATACAAACTGCAAGAAGAATAAAAATCATGAAATATTCAACAAGACACAAAACAAGTGGTTTTGTAAAGATATCAGCAAGTTGTGCATGAGAGGGTACAGATCGAGTAATTAACGCCCCCGGAGCAACTTTTTCTTGCACAAAATGATAATTCAGTTCAATATGTTTAGTTCATGCATCAAAGACTAGATTAATGGATAAATAGAGTACTTTGATATCATCACAAAACAATGTAGGTAGAGAAGATAAGTAAGAAGAAATCCAAGTGATTTCAGTAGTAGCAGAAATACCTTGTCACCATTAAGTATTGTAAAGCTCCAACTATAATACCTTTGGTATGCTTTAATTGAGGTAAAAATAATCCTTCTTGAAGAAACTTTACCTCAATTCCTAAGATGAAGTGAATAAGACCAAGATCATTTAATGCAAACTCGGAACTAAATTGTTCAATTAAGCGAAGAAGAAAGGTTTCATCATTACTAGTAATAATTATATCAACATAAACAAGTAATAAGAGAACCATTCTAGAATAACGAAGAACAAATAGTGACGAATCAGCCCTACTACACAAAAATCCCAACTTTGCTTCTCATGCACTCTATTTGTGACATCAAATAGTTCATATGTTAATAACAATGCTCAGCCACATAACACAAACCAATATATGTACAAGCCATAAAGCATAATCTCCTAAAAAACTAATCTTTTTAATTGTATTATTACAGAGCCCCCTATACAATTAGGAAATCCTACTCCACATAATAGAGACTTCACAATCTTTTTCTTGTAATACATTAGAGAGTGTCTAAAAAATTGAGATAGGGACATCTTTACTCTGAAAATGAAATAAGAATGTTTCAGTCAAAATGGAAGAAAGAAAGAAGAAGAAGTAAGTGTCCAAGTCACTGAATTGAATTTTCTTGGAGAGAATCTAATCAGGCTGCAGATTTTCTTACAAAGAGAGGAGCAAGTTTAAAGAGAATCCAATTCATAGATGACCCTATGAATTGAATCTAATCCTTACAAAGGATTTTATATCAGAATATCCTAGATTGTAATCCTTTGTTGTTGTTAATATTAATAGGTGGGACCACTTAGTCCCAATTTATTGATCAAAAATAGAAAAAAAAAAAAGCCAATTCTATTTCTAACGAAGCAGAACATTGTTTGGCTATTGTCCTATCAGTAATTTTTATGTACAAATCAATATACAACATACCTATCAGTAATTTCCAAGTTATGTACAAATCAATATAGTACCAATTGCCATAATCAACAACAACACCAACTAAAACCTGCAAATTACATGTAATTAGAAACAAGCTAACTATACACAATGAGCATACATGTAAGTTACTTATAAGTTATAAGCAAGCTAACAATACACTAATTGGATAAAGGGGTGATTAGGAAATCCCCAATGAGGAAGACCACAGATCAAGTAATAGCATATTTATTATGTATGTAAATAGGTCTAACGTCTACCTGAATTGACTTACCAAATGTGTATGTGTGTGTGTATGCAGTGACTAATAGTAAATGAAAACAAAAAGAAATTAAATGCTATCCAATTGTAATGCATACAAGGGGGAGTTGGAAGGAAAACACCTGTCATGCATTCAATGAGTTACCGATGAGAAATTTCATTAGACCTCTAGCAGTTTTTTTTTCCCTGAAGAGTTATTATTTTAGTTATTCTTCTGTTTTCCTGTTATGAGCATGAGTGAAATGGATAATAGTACACTTAAAACTCAACCCCTACACATAAACTGATTAAGAGTCCTATGGTTTCTTGTTATATCCTGTAAGGATAAATTTACATATAGATTGGTGTGTCATAAATTTACATATGATTTCTTGTCAGATCCTGTAAGGATAAATTTACATATAGATTGGTGTGTCATTAAAGTGTTTCACACTTTTTAATCCAATTAGCACCCCTTGTGAGTACTCTCATAGAAAAGTTCATGGAAAGGAATATTGATCTACTCTTATGATTCAACTTGAACTGTAAAATTCAAGAATTTTAACAAAAAGAAAAATACCCATAATCACAAGCATGAAGAATCAGATTTTCATAAGTAAATTTTTCTAAAAGAAAAACAATCAATGATCATCATATAGCATTACTAATGCACAAACACCAAATGGAATTCTTCTCATGAGACTAGAATGCAAGATGAATATGCTTACATCCCATGTAAGTAAGATGTCAAACTTAAGTTATTATCGTTTAGAATGGTTTCGTGAAGTATAGATTCGTCAACTTTTCCTCAAACTCCTCACCAAGCAAAAAAAAAATAAAAATGGGCAAGTTAGTAATAAGTATACTTATTTCAAATTATATAGTAAAGCTATTAAAACATCATCGTTTTAATAGTAAAGTAGTTTCTATTTCAGATTATATAAAAGAATTACCTCTTGGCCAAGTGCATCAAGCGAACTACTCCTTGTTTTATCTTTTTCCCTCCTCCTTTATCCGGACTTGGGACTGGCAATGTAAAATGTTCAATTTTACATTGGTAGGATTAAAAAAAGTTTACCTAATAATAAAAAATATGAGTTAGTAACAAGTAAAAAAAATGATATAATAAGAAACATAAAATATGCGATACGAGATACTAATAATAAAAAAATATGAGGTACCACAAAAAAAAAATGATATAAGGTAGGAAAAGTGTATGAAGTCTTATACTAACATATTAGTGTATGTGTACCTTACACATTCTAAAATAAAGAGTATGATATGGGTGAAAAAGTAATTCTTACCTATGTTGAAATAATTTAAAAAATTCCAAAAGTTACTGATGTTACTTAGTATTTAAAACAAAGTAGTTTACTAAAGACATTAAAAGAAAGAGTAACTCTTAAAAGTTACGGTAAATCAATCATCGTCAGGAGATTGGGTAGAAGAGTCAGGTGGTACCGAGTACGAGTTTTCAAAAATATATATATATATATATTATGAATTATGTTGTATTACTTTATTATAAAACTTAAACAATAAGAATAAATACTTACTAATCGTTCCATTCCCATAAAAAAAATATTTGAGTTCCTCATGCGCCTTCCTATCAGATTCTCTTTGTTACACAACCTCGACCTTATCAGCTTCTCTTTGTTTCTCCATTTCAATTAGTTGATTTTCTAAAGTTTTCACTTTATCCTTCAAAGTGATAAGTTTCTCGATATCTGTGGATGAGGAGGCACCTTGGCTAGAAGATGATGCAAACAATGATGTTGGAGTCGGACCCAAGCCATACCCACGAACATGACCAGATTTCTCGGATTCCATAACCTTAACAAATATGTCATTCGGTCTGATGATGTCTTGAGAGTCCGGTGGTAAATCTATCATGAATTTTTTCATCTCATCCTATAAAAATATTTATGATTTTAATTAATTTAATAAATAATTATTGACAATGATTAATTATAGTAAATAATTGACATTTTTCAATAATGTAATTGCACTTACAATTTTCTTAACAGCAACATCATCTACTGGCACGTTATCACCATTGGTGTGGGTCTTGATAAATAATTCTGCTCGACTAAGTGGACCCTTTGTTGGATTTTACTTTTCCTATTCACATATTATAAAATAACATAATAGTGATTAGTATAATTACATATGTAATATCAAACAGAATAATGACTATATTTAAAATTAAAGGAATATTAATAAGATTGATATATCTTTTCATGAAATACACGTGAGAAACTCTTCGAACGAGACGTATGAAGTATCGTCTGGTGGAAATGATTTTTCCGATTAATAGTACTTCGATGGTATATCAAAATCAATTAATTAATTAAAAACTCAACATGTACTGTTAACAAACTAAATTCTTTTACATAAAATATACCTAACCCAATTCAAAATTTTAAAAATCAATCAACATGATCCATTGCTCAAGAGGAATATCATCTGGACAGTTTTGAACTCGAGTTCTATCATCATTAAATATATCATAAATACGAGTCTTCAGTCTATGCTTATAGTCCTTCAATAACTTGTTAATTTTTTTCATTACATGCTTACGATGTTTAGAGTTGATGACAAACTTATCCTAGAAATTAAAGAAAAATGTAAAATTATTATAAAAAATTCATAAAATCATATCAATAAAAAAACCTACATAATTCTGTTAAAGATATCTAATATACCAAAACGCTCTGCCACACCCGTTCTTTGGCATCATTATCAATTATCTTCCATGATGGTATATCTAATATGAGTAGATGTGGGTCTCTAGCCAAGACACCACAAAAACTAGACAACTTTTGAGCATGCTTACCATAAGCTTGTCCAGTCTTGTTGAAAAGTACTTCTGATCTTCGATTAGATTTGACATTAAATATATTAATGCATCGTGTCGGGCCTCGCCTTTTCTTGGGGAGTACTCTTGAAGACACCTCATCAACCTCATGCTAGAGTAAGTCCATCTACATTTACAAACAATGTTAGAACATAAATATGAAATCAAAATAAAAATTAATTAAATATTTATTGCAACTTTAAGCAGTAAATAACTAATTAAACAATGATATTAACATACCGATGAACACTTAAATTAAATAATTCATTACAAAATATAAGCTCTAATTTAGTGATTTTCAAAATCAAAATCATTTGCATCATCAACTGGATGAGAAAGTAGTTTAGATAACAAGTGGAGAGGTGCATCGATAGTAACCCCTGGTACATCATCTCTAACCCAATTGACATCACCATCATCGTTCTCTTCAAAGACATTTCTATCAAAATCATCATCAAATGGATGGCTCTCCTATATATCATCTTCATCATTAACAATTTTCTTATTCATGTCATACAATTATCTGATTTAGTTTTTATAACAACATTCCATCCTAAATCAACATGATCTTCTACATAGAAAACTTGTCATGCTTGTGAAGCTAATGCAAATGGTTCATCTGTGACTTTATGTCCTTGAAATAAAAGTGTGTGAAATTGACAAGAGTAAACTCAGAATCATCAATTTTTATTCCTTTGCCCATGGCTATAACATCAGCCCAATCACACTTAAACAATACAAACTTAAGATTATGAGAATATGTCAATTCAATTATATCTCTTAAACGCCCATAATATGTTATTGATCATGTAACGGGTCTTTTATCTCTAGTGTTTGCATAACTTGTAATGGTTGCAATAACCGCAACACTACTATTTTGATTTTTACGTCCTTTCTCGTTATTCGATACACGAAATCTAAAATCATTATGAATATACCCCTTAAATCTTTTTGCAAAACTTTGTAGACCTAAGCTTAAGCTCACAATTTCATCTGACATGATTTTATTTGATTTCTTCAGTAATTGCACCTGATTGAAGCGAAAAAATTAATATTGATACATTATCAAGATAAAACTAATGAGTCATAATCATCTTTAATCTATTTCACTTACATGATACTTGAACCAACTAGTAAACATTTCATTTTACAACTTCTGCAGTTCATGAGAATTCTTGCGTGAAAATTGCATTATAAGAGAACGCATATGTTGTCTGCATAATCAAAAAATTAAATTACATCACATACACTTGTGCATAACTTAAATGATTCAAACAAAATTCTCTTACTTTATGTAACACGTAACATTCTTGTTGTCGAACAGTATGTAACGATGTACCTGTTCTCTTTCCAATTCCCTCAAATGAAATGTAACGACACCTCCTATCATACAATCATCGTAATTTCTAATTGGTCTATTGAACCTTGTCTTAACATTATATAGATATCTTGAACAGAATGTGAGATATTCTTCCGTCAAGTATCCCTCAGTTATGGATCCTTCGGGCTGAGATCTGTTTTGTACCTAAGATTTTAATCTGTACAAATACTTATATAAAAACAAACATAATGTATATGAGATAATTGTTTGCAAGCAATTTGAGTTAAGATCATAATTACTTTTAATAGTACGCACCTTTCAATTGGATACATCCAACGATACTGAATAGGACCACTTAATATTGCTTCTTTAGTCAAATGGATGGGTAGATACACCATAATGCAAATAATGCAGGTGGAAAAATTCGTTCTAAATTGCACAACATGAATGCAATACGTTCCTCAAGTTGATGTAATTCCTTAATATTATATACTTTACTACATAATTCACGAAAGAAACTACACAATTCAATGATAACTGTAATGATATTCTTAGGCAGTAATTGTCTAATAGCCAATGATAATAATTATTGTATTAAGACGTGCGAGTCATGACTCTTCAAACCAGTAATTTTGCGTTTTTTCATATTGACATGTCTTGCGATATTGGAAAAGAGTACCCATCTGGAACCTTCAGATTCTTCAATACTTTACAAAACAACTCTTTCTCGTGTTTGTCCATGGAAAAACAAGCAGTTGGCAAATAAACTTTATTCGTCGTAGACATTATATGCAAGTGAAATGTGTCTCTCAAGCCCATTTCTACTAAGTCCAAACGAGCCTTTAAGTTGTCTTTTGATTTACCTTCGAGATTCAACAAAGTACCGATTATATTATCACACATATTCTTTTCAATGTGCATCACGTCCAGATTATGTCTCAATAAATTGTTCTTTCAATATGGCAATTCGAACAATATGCTTAACTTCTTCCATTTATCTGGTATTGCGTCATCTTGTGCTTGTCTCGATCGTTTCTTCCCAACTTGTTTCCTAAACTTAAACATAATCTCGTTCAAAAAATTTATAATGTCATTTCTAAACACAACAAATGGTGAAGTCATATCTTCCACCGTGCCATCAAATGATTTTTTTTTCTTTCGAAACCTATGGTACGATTTTAAAAAATGACAATGGCCCATTTAAAAATATTTTCTTCCTTTATTCAAATATTGGCTATATATATTCTTATTGCAAACAGGACATGCAAGTTTCCCTTTTGTACTCCAACCTGATAACATAGCATAGTCAGGAAAATCACTAATGGTCCATATCAAAGCTGCATGCATCTGAAAGGTCTCAGTTTTTTATGCATCATACGTCGTTATTCCGTATACCCACAATTCTTTCAATTCTTCCACCAGAGGCTCATTGTAAACATCTATGTCATTTCCAAGACTACTAGGACCAGGGATCAATAGAGATAAGATCATGTTTGACTGTTTCATACACATCCATGGGGGTAAATTATATAGAATAAGAATCACAGGCCATGTGCTATGAGAAATGCTCATCGCCTTGAAAGGGTTGAAACCGTCGCTAGCCAATCCAAACCTTATATTACGACCGTCTAAAGCAAATGACGGATTCTGATCGTCAAAATATTTCCATGCTAATGAGTCTGCTGAGTACCTTAACATACCATCCTTCGCACAACCCTTGTCATGCCATCTCGTATTAAAAGTAGTTTTGGCTGACATAAATAATCTTTATAGCCTTGGTTTTAAATGGAAATATCGCAATATCTTAGCTGGACTTTTGTTCTTCTTATCCCTTGGATTATCTCCTTCCATTTTCCATCTTAAAGCACCGGATGTATCACATTCTTGTTTCTCACTGGTCTCCCTTAAATATATCATGTAATCGTTGGGGCATGCATGGATCTTAGTGTAGTCGAGACCTAAATCTGATATGATCTTTTTTGTCTGACTAAATTTTTTTGGCAATATCGACTCATCTGAAAGTACCTCTCTCAACAATTCAAGTAACATTGTCAATGATTTGTTACTCCATCTATTACGACACTTTATGTGAAATAGTTTGATGATGAAAGATAATTTGGTATGTTTTGTATAATCAAGATACAACTTTTTCTCTCCATCACATACCAGATTGTAAAATTTTTTAGCTTCTGCATGTAACTCACTATTTTTTGTGTGCATATGAATACCCATATCACAGTTTGTGTTGGGGATTCCTCCCATACTTTGCACGTTTGATTCTACATCTGAATCCAAATTCCTCTCTCTCTAGATGATGATCCAATATCTTCACCGTGGAAGAACCATCTAGTATAATTCTTATCGAATCCAAAACAGATCATTTGGTCATATGCATTTTCTCTACTCTGATATAATACATTGTTACATTTTAGGCATAAACACTTCAACTTCCCATTAACGATGGCTCCATGCTTAAATGCTAACTTAATAAATTCTTTTACCTTTTCAATATATTCTTACTTGGCTAATCCTAAGACATTCAACATATTCGTACAATCAATATATAAACAGTGTGACATTCCCACATCAAACTTAATAAACTATCAAATGTAAACATACCTTGACTTATGAATCAAACTCCTGTCCATCAGGGGTGTGTTTCTAACATTCATAAAAGAAATCGACACTAAAATGAAAAAATAAGAAAGAGTTACATATATTCTAACTCATATATCCCGGCATTCCTAAAATTTCATACTTGCCTACAAGTAAAAGATGAGGTTAATCATCGTCCATGAAGTATTTCTAAAACTACCTAAGGTGTGAATCAACCAAGTATAACAAACTCATTACTATGGCTGAGTAATAAGAAGTTTAAAAGACAAACATCTATACAATGTACCTATTGTTGTTCATAAGATCAATGAGAATAGAAATCAACATCACATTTAATAAGGAAACTATAAAAGTACCCCACATATTAATTAAGGCAACCCACATTGTCGAATTATTTGGTCTTATATAGGTTAAAGTTTTGGAATGTGCTGATTTTGGGTGAGGATGATTTTTGTGATGAGTAGATCATCCTCCCCAAAAATTAGCCCTTCCTGAAAATTTTAACCCCCCTCAGGCTTACTTCCTATTCAAATAGGCATTGAAAAAGCTAATACTTTAGGAGGTCATACTTCTTGTTTCTGACATCTTTTGACTAAGGCACACGCCTTATGAGAATATGTTATAGTATCTTTTTTTCTTTGTTTTTTATATTATTTTACATAATAGGCTTTGTAATTATATGGTTTCTCTTGTTATCATGGTTCAAAGTTTCGTGCCATTTTGGATAGATGAAAGAAATTTTTTATTATAGATAATCCTTTTAAATATATTTTAAAATCATAGATTTTCTAATACCCCCCTCTAACATACGCCTCCCTACTCTCCCATCACAGAACTGTAGATCATTTGGCTTGGTATACAAAGAACTATTAATCTCTTTTTTTTGTACCCCGAGGCAAATGATCTACAGTTATGTGATGGGGGTGTATGTCATAGTGGGGCATCATATCATCGTGACTCCAAAATAATAGAGACAATTCTATTAGTTCAAGTAGAGATG
The DNA here is from genome assembly GCF_017979445.1 of Akebia trifoliata. Lineage (NCBI taxonomy): Eukaryota > Viridiplantae > Streptophyta > Magnoliopsida > Ranunculales > Lardizabalaceae > Akebia > Akebia trifoliata. Next base: position 21,334,792 of record NC_141381.1, read on the forward strand.
AATAAAACAAGAGTTGGATCTCAATATCGTAATCACCCAAGGAGATACATTGAGAAAGAATCAAAAATAAATTATATTAGCCCAAACAAAGATAAATTTGTAGTTGTAACAAGTTATCAACCTTCCTTAGTAGGTTTAAATTCTTACTTCAACTTAGATATTAAAAAAAAAGAATTCATGAATATGAAGTGATGTTTATGTTTACAAAAAATTAGTATAGGACTTTCCGAGGGGGTAACTTAATAATTAGTGAACCACATAGGAGCAAGACTTATGAATACTATGAAGAATAAATACCAGTGATCTCGCTATATCTTGTTTTAAGGCTTATATGTTCTTGACTTTAAAATTCATAAGAATCATAAGGTTGGATACCATAGTTTGTCACAAAGTTTACATTGATAAGGTATTTTGAATTTTTGGGATTCAAGATTGTTGTTCCCTTGGAGATGTTCTCATAGTTAAAGGAAATGCCTTTATGGAAAGTTAGTGTCCCAATAACAAAGTAGAGAAAGAATAAGTTAATACTGAGAGAGTTTTTCTGTTTTTGCATTGACACTTTTGTTCCCCGTAATTTAGTCAAGTTTAAGAAAATTTTGGTGTCTTTGCTTAGTTGAGTAGTTTCATATTTTCTCGTATTTATACTATTATAGGACCAACTAAAGGCTTATTGTTAACCAAATGCTTAGTTGCTTACAAGTAGATAATCATTGTTATAAATATTACTTCTAACATAGTTTCTTGTATTTCCACTTCAGTCTTAGGATTTTCAGAAAGTAAGGGACAACTTAAAGTAAAATCATGATTAGAATAGGTATGCTAGCTAGGTCAACTATCATACTTCTAACATTGTTATGGTGTTCTTGTGTTATTTTTGGAAAGTGTGATCTTAAGGATTCAACTTGAATTGATTTACAAGATACAAAAGGAGTAAACTTGGTTTACTCTATCTTAGTTTTGATTGGGTTATTTATCAAAATATTAATTTAGTTTCTGATTGAGTTATTGTTGCATAGATATGCATATAGCTCACCATGAAGGTGACCAATCGAGTTGTTTTGTGACTCTCACATCGATTTAATTGAGTTAAGTCACATCAAATTGACTCATTGAGTTTTACAGTTGTGATTCAACACACTTTCTGTTCAAGAAGATGTGATTTAATACACAGATGTATTGCTTACATTAGCATAGTTTTCTTGTTTAACTTTTGACCAAATTGTGTACATGAATTATAACATTGCTTAAGTTTTTTTTTTTTTTTTTGGGACGGGGGGATAGATTTTACCAAACAGAATTGAAGAGAGAATATGTAGAAATCAGTTTTTTGAAACAATTTAGGCAAACAAATGTTTGGAATCTAGTGGGTGAATCTCATGATTATTTTCCCTTTTATAGTTTACAGTCCAACATTTCAAATTGCAAACATGCAAGTGTCTGTAGTGCAAAAAAGTTTTGGTTGCTAGTATATGGGGGGCAATCCAATTGGAATTTCCAACCTAATTTGTTTTCTACTTATTTCAATTAGAATTTGTTCTTTCTATTTTTAGTTCCTCCCATCGATGAGAATTTTTTATGTGATGTTTCTTGATTTTATTTCTCGTTTACATCTATGGAAAAAAAAAAAAAACAACTTTCCAACTTTTCTTATAATAACAATAGAAAACAAGACTACTAGAGTAACAACAATAGAAACTTCCATAAATGAAATTGAAAACAAGAAACCTACTAATTGAGTAACAACAATAAAAACTTTCATTATTGAAATTAAAAATAAGACAATAAATAACAACTATTTGAATAATCCATTAATCAATAGCAACTAAAATACATAAATATAAAATCCTGAGTTTTCAATTTGTATCTCGAGGAAAATAAATAGTAGAATTTTAAGAAAATTTTGAAAGTGGGACTTAGGGGTAAAATTTTAGAATATTTTTGATCACTTTTAATAGAATCTGACCTCACCATTGGATTCAAAATGATTAAAAAACATACTTTACCTGTAAGCACGTTCAAATGTGAGTCCAAATATAAAAGTTACAAAATCCTCGATTACCGAGTCGGACAAGGTTAAAATAGTGATTTTTTGCTAAAGAAATAATTATTAAGATTCAATCATACCATTGGATTCGTAACGAAAAATTATTGAAAATGAACTATTTATTTATCATTTCTGGAGATCAGGAAGTCAAATTATCATCAAAAACGAAAATGACGTCAATTTTAGGGGTCACCTTAGGTCAAAAATGTAAATTTTGTAAGAGATAGAATTTGTAAAAATTGACTACACCATTATATTTGGAATGAAAAATTAGGTGAAATATAGTATTCATTCGTCACTTTTGGGGTCCGGACGATCAAATTATCGTCTATCAAAATAATAGGCGAAATACCGATTTTGTCCCAAATTTTATATATATAAAATTTTAATTTTTTTTATTACTTCGTCTTCTCCAACCTGTCCAACAGCCAACATTTTTTTTTAAATTTTTTTTTTTTTTTTTAAAACTTCCACCTCAGATCCCTCGCAAACGGCTAGCCGTCGACGACTGACGCAGAAATGAGAAACATCTGCAGGCTCGTTCTCTATAAAACCCACCCAAATTTCTTTCGTTTTCTCGTCTTTTTCACCCTGTATCGTCAAAAAATAGTCGTATAGATATACGGGGATTTCGTAACTTCGACCTCGAATTTCATCTGTTTCGGGGTCAAATCGTCATTCATCGCAGAAGGGAGAAAGGACGATGACGTCGAGATCTTCGAAATCACTGGGTCAGATTCAAAAATTAGTCGTTTCAAAATCTAATCCGTCTCGATTTTCGTGCCATTAGTCTCAATTTCTGCGCATGCACTTCGATCATCTCGCACAGAGATGGTAAGGAACTCTCAATTTCTATTAGTAATCATAGATTGTGAAAATTGCATTAAGAAATTTATTAAAAATTTGTGGTGAGTTTCAAAAATTATCGAATTCAATTGGTTATATCAAATTCACGTCAAAACTTGCATGTTTGATATGTTTAATTGTATTTTATAACAAATTATACGTGGACAGGATATTTTACCAGGTTATTTTTGTCAGTTGGATTCTATGCATCGCTCGAATCGTATTTTGATTTAAGTTTTGTACTTTTTCAATGTTATTGATAAAAATGAATTTCATAATTGAAAAAATGATTTAATATTCAATTAACTCATATTGAGTTGATGAATATCAAAAAGTGGATATTTTGTTTGAGAGATTGAAAACTGTAAAATTCAAGGAAAAAAAAAAGGTTATGAAAATGGTAAAACGTCAGAATCACACCTGAGGGGTGATGTTTGCATTTTACATTCTTGTGTTGTGTGTATGTTGGTGAATGGGTATTCAGGGATAATATTACTATTTTTATGTTTATTTACTTTCTGTTAGTACGAGACGCTGTTTACGTTTTCGTTCTGTTATTTATTTTAGGCCGTTTGGCCACAGTTGCATAGTAGAAAACTGGATATCCATTCTCAACCTTGTATTGTTAATTTATCTTTTGTTTTCAAATGAAAATAATATATATATATATATATATATATATATAATATATATATATATATATATATATATATATATATATGTAGCTATTTTGTGAGCTGTTAAAGAGTTTGTGAATGCCTGAAAGGATAGTTGAAAGCGCCCTCGATCCGCGGGGTGCGCGGATCTGCTTTTGACCCTTGAGGTTTGGGAGTCGCCACCTAGTTATTGTGGTCTAGGAACCAAACTAACTCTAAAATGGATAAAAATTAATCTACTACAGAAAATCTAAATCTGGGGATCATGTTACGGGGTTGGAAGGTGTTAGGCACCAACTCCGCCCGGCCATTGCCGGTATCTAATTATCCCAAATAAATCTACATCGCTAATGGCAAACCTAGATTAAAAATAACAATAAAAAAACTTACCTTCGATCTGAAAAGTGTTATCCCCTCAGATCTGGTGAAAATGGCTCCTTGTACCGTATTCCTTACTTCGTTCTATCTTCAGATCTAATTTCTGATCTCTGAGGTAAGGTATCTCCTTCTTGGATCTGGGTGCTTCGAATTTGTTGTGGATTTTTGTGATATTTTTGAGAGATTTTTGGGTGTTTTTTAGACTAAAATCAGAGCAGGGGTGTTAGGTAAGGAGTTGAGGCTCCAAAAATAGGGTTTTGGAGAGGTTATGGAGGCTTCTTCACCTACTTTTCCTAGGGTTTTTTCTTTGATACGAAAATAGGGTGTGGAGGGTCCTATTTATAAAGTTTTTAGAAGCATTAGGGTTTGATTAGAGTTTCTTTTTAGGGTTTCAATTAGGGTTTAAGACTTTGGTCTCATTAGATGGACTTAGTCTTTAGGGTTTTGACTTAGGGTTTTTACTTTAGTCTTATGAGATTGGCTTGATTAGATTAGGGTTTTGATTTAGGATTTTGAATTTAGTCTTATGAGATTGATTTGATTAGTTTAGATTAGGGTTTTGATTTAGGGTTTTGACTTTAGTCTTAAGAATTGACTTTAATACTTGACTTTAGTCTTATTTAATTGACTTTAATTTGGACTTTAGTCTTATTTGATTGACTTTAATATCTTGACTTTAGTCTTGCTTGATTGACTTTAAATTTTTGGAGAACCCCTCTCTATTATATCTTTAATTCTTTGGACCCCCAAATGGAGGGGTCCTTAAAGAAATATCTTGCGAACCCTCAACAATTTTGCCTGAAAGTCTGATTGATCAATTTTTTTGTTCACATTTTAAAATTAATTTTATTAATGTTTCACTTTACATTATTTAATGATTTATTTATTAATTTCAAAATCTTTAATTATTAAAATATTGAAATTATCATTTTACCCTCGGAGAGGATTCTTTACGTTTTAAGTCATTTTTCCATGTTTCAGGATGTTTTGGAATCAATTTTTTGTAAGGAATTCAATGGGAATGTTGGTTTTTGTCATTTATGAAATTTTTTTATATGAAATGGTCGTGAACTTTATGAGGGGTATTTTCATAATTTTGTCAAATTCTGTTAAAAATGGTGAAATGATTTATTTGGTTCCGATTTGTTGTTTTATGTGTTTGAATGAGTTTTCCTAAGCGTAATGTAGGCTCTAGGGTTGTTTTGATGTTAGGGGTATTTTGATAATTTGATCAATTTTTAGTGATTTTTATCGTGAAGCTTCTTTTTTATTTGCAAGATGATGATTTCTATGTTTCTGGAGTCGTATTTTCCTAGCGTAGCGTGATTTCTAAGATTTTGTCAGTTCGAGATACCTCATCTGGATTTCTGAAACACATCTGGTAACAAAATAAAGCAATGGAATATACATCCATCATTGGAAATCATTGCGATCGGGTTGACGAGTTGATTAATAAGGCGAGTGCAAAAATGGGGTGTCTACAGATGCACTTCTTTGGTAGAGGGTTGAAGCAAACTAGATAGTAAATCTATTTTGGTAGATAGTGCGATATCTGAATGCTAAAGCTAGTGACAGTTCATTTTGTAGCCTGATTTTGCAATTCGTAGAGGCGTTCGGATCCTTGAAGGTAAAGCTCTCCCCGAACTAAAGAGTTGTCGGGTCCTTGAGCGAGAACTCTCACTGACAGTGTCAAATCCTTGAATTTTAGAAAATTCTCCTTAACTAATAAAACAAATGTGCAAGTGTGTCCACTGAGTAAAAAAAAACTCGAGAAAATTTGAATGAGATTTGAGACAAATCTGAGCAAAAGTTGGGAGAAAGTTGAATGTCCTACTCTACCTACTCTAAGTGAAAGAGTAATGAATTTATATATTTTTTTAGAGTCCTACTCTACCTGCCCAAGGTGAAAGAGTAATGAACTAATTTTTTTGGGAAGTTCTACTCTACCTACTTGGAGTGAAAGAGTAATGAACTAATTTTTTTGGGAGTCCTACTCTACCTGCCCAGGGTGAAAGAGTAATGAACTAAATTTTTTTTTTTGTGGAAAAGTTTTACTCTACCTACTCTGAGTGAAAGAGTAATGAACAAAGCTTTTTGGGAGTCCTACTCTACCTGCCCAGGGTGAAAGAGTAATGAACTATTTTTTTGGGAAGTTCTACTCTACCTACTCGGAGTGAAAGAGTGATGAACTAACTTTTTAGGAGTCCTACTTTACCTGCACAGGGTGAAAGAGTAATGAACTAATTATTTTGGGAAGTTCTACTCTACTTATTCGGAGTGAAAGAGTAATGAACTAATTATTTTGGGAAGTTCTACTCTACCTATTCGGAGTGAAAGAGTAATGAACTAAGCTTTTTGAGAGTCCTACTCTACTTGCCCAGGGTGAAAGAGTAATGAACTAATTTTTTTGGGAAGTTCTACTCTACCTGCTCGGAGTGAAAGAGTAATAAACTAATTATTTTGGGAGTCCTACTCTACCTGCCCAGGGTGAAAGAATAATGAACTAATTTTTTTGGGAAGTTCTACTCTACCTACTCGGAGTGAAAGAGAACTAAGCTTTTTGGGAGTCCTACTCTACCTGCCCAGGGTGAAAGAGTAATGAACTAATTTTTTTTTTTGGAAGTTCTACTCTACCTACTCGGAGTGAAAGAGTAATGAACTAATTCTTTTTGGGAACGAACAGGAGATTAATCTCGCATTTGAATTTTTTTTTTAAAATAAAAATATGGATTTTATGAAGGTCCGGTGAACATTTTAACTCTCTTTGAATCTGAGGAGTTTTCAAAATTGCTATCAAGAGGATAACCTTTAATTCAAAGTTAACCTTATCCTTTGAGGTTGAAATTGACCAGGCATCAGAACAAAAATGCCCCTAGTTTGACAAGGAACATTGCACTGGGGATAATCGAATATAATTTGAAAATAAATGCCCCTAGTGTAAGGGGAGAAACTGTACTCTTTAGAAAAAGGAAGTGCCCTTGTTATGAAAGTTTGAAATCCTTGATTACCGCAAGCGCAATAAAAGTTTAACTTTTAATTTTGACTTTTTATATTAAAGATTTTGAGTCATGCTCAAAGAAATTGGACCAAAATATTTCTTTCTGAAATTCATCATAGAATTTGTTCTTTCTCCCCGTCGGTTCACTTAGGGATATGAAACTCTTCAGATCAATCATAGACGAGATACTTGTATCCAATGAGTCTATATTTGGTTCAAACTGGGTATTGAAACTTGATCATTCGAACTTCTGATGTTTTGGCTCGGACTGTCTTTTCAACTTCTCAACTCAACGGAGATTTTCTTTTATTTTTTCATTGCTTTAAGTTTTGCCTAGATTGCCTTTTCAGGTTTCAATCTAGCGAGCATGCCCTAGCTTTTGCCTAGATCGCCTTTTTAGGTTTTCGATCTAGCGAGCTTACAATTTTTTCTCTTTTCTTTTCTCTGATTGTTGCCAAGGTCATCCTTTCAGATTTTCAACCTTGCGAGCTTGCCTTAATTTTTACCTAAGCCGCCCTTTTTGGGTTTTCAACTTAGCAGACTTTTTTTTTTCTTCTTCCCTTCTGAACTTCTGGGTTGATGTCTGATTATGCTTTGCTATCTTCCTTGACTCCTCGCACAGTACTTAAGAGGACTTTCATGGGTAAGCTTAGGACTGGGTATAAAAAGAAAGGGATTTTGAGGCTCAAAAACCCGAATGCCCCTTGTGTGGTATTTCTTTTATTTTGCTTTGAATTTTCTTCTTCATTTTGCAGATATTTCTTTTTCTTTTGAATTTTTTTTCTCTTTGATTTTTTCTTTGTCGAGGAATCTATTTTTTTATTTTGATGTGGTCGGGCCTGAAGTAACTTCTCAGATTACCTACGTACCCCAAATTTTTGGGATCAGACCAAAACGTAGTTCGGAACTTCCCTCCCCTAGGTTAGGTGATCGGGCTAAGAAAGAAAAGGCATAATTTTTCTTTTTGAAAAAGGTTGCAAAGGGGTTGAGAAAGGATATATTGAACTAGGTAATAGGACAATTGATTTGGCCAAAGATGGTCTCCTTAAATGTAGTACCGCTTGATCTGGTCAAGGTTGATTGGTTCTGGTAGTTCACTTCCATCATGATCTTGAAGTCTGATGACTTTTCCAGACAATATTTCCTTAATGAATGAATTTCTCCAATTGGATTCAAATTTTCTAGGATCGAGGAAGAGTACTCAAATTTTTTTTTTCTTGGGTAGTCTGATGCTTTAGATCTTTGACTCATAAGTGATGAACTTTGACTTTCTTGTCAAACATGCAAGTGACTCCTCTCCATTGACAGACCCAATATGTTTCTAAAAATTAACTTCCATCAAGACCTTGAGATACAAGATTTTCCCTTTTAACTAGTAAGATTGCTTCCATATCATACTAGAGTGACTCTAGTAGAAGACTGTATTGAAATGTAATATGCCCATAATGCGAATGGTAACTTCTCTGGCCAGTCCCGGTGTGATGTGTGATTGACACATTTTCACTATGATTGTCTTGAGATTTTTACTGGCTACTTCAACTATTCCGTCGATTTTAAAATTCCAGCACTGATACATTTTATAATCCCTCCTCTGGCTATGTCAGTCTATTCTGGTTGGTGTTCTCACAGGATGGGTATATATTTCATGTTGAACAACACTCCAAATTTAATCGACATATCCTCATAGGACCATGTAAGCAAGTCTTTTGAATTTTCTGAATAAAATCATCATCTCTTTGTGCTCCTCTAGGAATAAGTTAGTTTCAATATGAATTTCTTGAGAATTATTTTTGTTCCGAAGTCAATGACCTTTAGTTCATCGAACAAGACATTTATCTTCTCATTCAAGAGGAGGTTCCTTATTAGAGGAATTCCTCTTTGAAGCCAGTTATTAGTTAACTCGTTAATGCGCTCAAGGTATTCAAAAATTTTCTTTATTCAATTTAGATAGGGCGACTGACACCATTGCAGACTCGACAAACTAACTTAAATAGAACAAAATAAGAAATAAAAAGATAAACTTGATTACTGAATTGATAGAAAGAACTAGACTCTAGACTCATAAACAACTAAAGACAATTACCGACAACGGACTTGATTACAAACTGAGAACTCGAGAAACTATTTCCAAGCGATTGGACTGAGTCTTCTTCTTCAGGTTCTTTGCATTCTTCAAACTTACTTCTTCTCTCATGGCCAAGACTGCGTTTGGTGGTGAAAATCTCATTAGGGACCATCATTCTGGTAAGATGGGGGCTAGGAGGTTTATGATTGAGGAAGATTGGGTCAAACGAGAGTTGAGCATTGGATACCATGTTCAAAGTCTGAGGAGGTTGGTAAATGGGTAGAGGATTTGTAGTAACATTTGGCTGCTCAGGGGCAGGGACAGTAACTTTTTTGGCGTCAATGAGGTCTTGAACTATATGACGAAGAGTAACGCAACGATCAGTAAGATGACCAGAATTTTGGTAAAACTCACAAAATAGGTTGGGATTGTGAGAAGTGGGGAGTGGATTTAGTAAAGGTCGAGGTTGGAGAGGTGCAATGAGCCCTTTACTTAATAGTTTCTGAAAGACAATGCTCAAAGGCATACCAAGATTGGTGAATTTCCTACGTGGTCGAGGTTGATTAGGGTTAACTTGGTTATTAGGCAAGATAGTAGATTGGACGGGTGTAGTAGACGTATGGACTACATAGGCGTGATCAGCGCTAGACTTAGAATTGGTGAAAGGCTTTTTGAACTTATTGTCAGAAGGATTGGAAAGGATTCTGGAAGCGAAAGCATCTTCCAATTGGCTACCAGCTTGCAATAGAGACTCGAATGTAGGAAGGTATTGAGAGACTAGATGTCGGGCATACCCTTGCGAGAGGTTTTTCAAGATAATAGCCACTTGTTCTTTCTCTAAAGGTCTATCCCACATTTGTGCAGCCTTGGCCCTCCAACGACCGATGAAGTCAGTAAATGTTTCCCCATTCTTCTGTTTGGTTGACTCCAAGTCCCTTCTTAAAGTTTCAATTTCGGTACTGTATTTGTACTGATGCCAGAAAGCCTTTGACATATTCTCCCATGTACCTACTGTAGCTGGATCTTGAGACATTAACCATCGTAGAGCTGATCTTGTCAGAGTTCGTTGAAACAGTAATGTCATATGTTCGTCGCTAAGCCCCATAGTGCGCATGTTAGTAACATACACTTTAAGATGCGTTTTTGCACAACCTACCCCACTGAACTTCTCCATTTCAGGTATCACAAACTTCTCTGGCAGATGAATTCTATGGATACGGTTCAGGGCTTCAATGCCCATTGCAATTTCATCGATACCCTTTATACTCTTCATAGCTGACTCCAATTGGGACATTCTGTTAGATAACGCCGGATTTTCATCAACATAATCTTCGTCTCCGTCGAGTTCGAAGACTTCACGTGGACGTTTCTCTTCTACCTTTTTTTCTTTTGGGTCATCTAGGGGAATTCCCGTCGATTCCAAGGTCTATTCTAACATTTCCACTTTGCCTTTTATATTGTTGATATCATTGGCAAAGGCTGCCAAGATCTTACGGATCTCTATGAGCTCAGATTCTGAAGCCATCTCTGCTTGTTGACTTGGTACCGTGGTTCTTTCCAACCGACTGGACTTACGACTCCAACTAGGAGGTGGACACTTGAATTTGGGCGCAATGATAAATCTATATGACCCCATCAAAGGTAGATTTAGTCAATTTCAGTATTACCCCCTTGATAACATTTTTAAGAATTATTTTATTGAGGTTTGTGCACCAATCCATTAATTAATCCATTCACACAATGAGTATTTGAAAAGGAGATATTTATTCAAAAAGAAAGATAGTTTTATTAAAAATGATTAACAACGAATATGTTCTTATTAAAACATCTTTCAACAACTTTGACTTGAATTATTTTCTTTTGGAAAATCTTGTTCTTATGGAAAATATTTTCTGAAAAATATTTTTTCTTGGAAAACATTTTTTCTAGAAAACACTCTTTTTTTTTTGGAAAACTTTCTTTTCTGAAGAATATTTTCTTTTTCTTCTCTGAAAATTCGATTTCCATTTTGATTTAACTGGCCGGGTCCATCATGATTGTTGGATCGGGATGGACTAGGTCATTATTGTAAACGAATGGATTCTTTATTGGGTCGGTGCACCCATTTTAATTTTCAAAAGTAACGTTTTTGATCCTTGAGGACAATCATACACTTTGATCTCACCATTCACATCACTTACATATATTTATCAATCAACAGGCTCCATTCAATAAATAACCCGGGAACACCCATGATAAGTTCGAGTCGTGACCTACCAGGAAGGTTTCTAGACTCTAAGCTTACTATGTGCAATGCATTTTTATTTGGCCACCCTTGCCCAAGCACACCTATATACCTTTTGATACGTGGTGAATTGGTTTGATATACCGTATAGGCGATAATCTAAAACCTTAATTCACTTCTCTGAAGCCAAAAACAGCCAGTTTGATCTCCAGTTGAGAGGTGGCGCACAATGCTGAGCAAGGGCCCACTTAAATACCTCTCGTCTAGAATAGACGTAGTCTATCCTCCTTGTACAGTAGGGTACAGCGGGACAAGATCTTGTTTAGGCACCGGTTTTGACCAAGAAGTGCAATTGATATACTTAGATTATCTTTTATACCTATGGGTACAAGTCAAGAGTTGTAGCTTTCATAAATTGTTTGGCATCCCACGAGGGGACCGACCACGTACTAGTACTACGTTGGCAATCGGGACATGTGACTGTGTGGCTTACAATAGGTCAAAGGCTTAGGTCGCTCCAGCCTGGGTGCATCAATATATCTCTCAGAATCACCTGATCAGACGGTATTGATACCCCAGTTTGATATACCCTAAGGTACGTGACTGGAGTTGTGATTTTTATGAATGACGTCGCATCTCCGAAGAGACCGGGCCACGCAGTAGTGCCACGTTGGCTATATGGGACGTGTAAGTGCTCAAAGCAGTAAACGTGCATGTGGTGTGTGCAAAACAGGGTGGGGTGTGCCCGGGGCCTTTTTCAAACAAATGAGCCCATGGCCCTAATTATACCATCATACATTGGATTATATGGAAATTTAATCAAAACCAAAACTATTCAAATCATATGAATATTCAATCAAGATCACATTATTCCAATCACATAAGCACATTAAGCATATCAATGTTAGAAGCAAGCATCATTTCCTTATGTATTCCAATCAAAGATTATTTTGAGTGACCCTAAGTAAATTGAGATTCCAAATAACATTGTACTAAGAATGGGATGAAGACTTTTTTTAAAAAAAATCAAATAACCCTTTTTTTTTTTAAATAAAAAAAAATAAAAATAAAAATTTCAAAATCTAGAATGCCAATGCATCAGAATTTTTTATTTGATAATCCAAACGAGCCCAACGATATTAAGTAAGATGTAATATCTTACTAATTGAGTTATGATAGCCTAGCTCATTAAAAAGGTTTCAACTCAAAGTTTTCCCTTATTGTTTGTCAAAGGCGCATACCAAATTTTTATTATGATTAATATCATGCTGTCCCCAATTTTAGGTTAGATTCTCCTTTTCTTTTTCTTCCTTCCTTTTTTTTTGTTTTTAAAGAAAAACAAATGAGATCAATAGTGGAAACCAAACACCGTAGATTTGTCGAGGTCATCGTCGAGATAAAAATCTGAAACAGGGGGTTTGGAAACGTTGGTCCAAATCAGAAATTTTTTTTTTTAAACAACTTACCGATTCAACATAAAAGAATTTTCCTTTTTCGATCTCATCCAACTCGACCAGATTTTTTATCGTTGATCAGGGGCTTCGAATGGGCGGATCGAAACTTAGATATTCTTCGATTTTCATCCTTAAAATCCAATCTTAACAACCTGATTAAAAATTTTCCACCGAACTAATCCAATTAGTCGGTTTTGGTGACGAACGAATTAAAAACGAAAACTGTTTCTGCCCCCCTTTTTTGGTGGATTGATACTTCAACCGATGAGAACGTTCGATTACAGCAATCACTCTCTCTCACAATCTAAAATAAAACCAAATTTTAAAAGAAAAAGAGAAGAATAAAGAGCCAACATCTTGATCAGCCACCATTAACGCTCTGTTAGAGCTTGAAATCGAAGCGAAATTATTTTTCCAGCTAAAAAAAACTCCATGGAACAGCCTCTACCCTCCATAACCATGGTCTCACATCACCCCTCCATTACAGACTCAACAATTACAAGGTCTCCCATGTTAAAGAGTTGATTAAAAACGAAGTACAGCAAGGTTCTTGAATCGAGTTCGAAACCCAAAATCAGCAAGAGAAGATCGATACAAAACAACAACAGCAAACCGTTCTTTGACTAAGGTCTTGATTTCTCGGTCTAAAACATAAACCGAACCGACTAAGAGGGTGAGACCGATCGGTTTCTGACTTGAACCAGTCGGTCTCCATTGAAGACGACGAGATCACCACATTTGAGTCGTTTTTTTAAAAAACTATCCTTTAAATCAAAAGAAATCAACGATTTTAATTAAGATTGACATTGATGGGGCTGAAATTTCAATCGATACAGCAGAGAGAGGAGTTCGTCCTCTATTAAAGGCGTTGAACCCAACTGGTTCGATCATCTTAAGAAGATGATGTGGGTAGAGAAGAAACCAATTTTTTTTATAACACACCACTCAATCCAGAACTATTAGTGAGGTGTGAAAAACGCAATAATAACACTTTACTTGGGACACCCCACCCAATAACAGATTTAGAGCAAAAGATAAGGGCTGCTCACACCTACAGCACCCTTTTAAGCATTAAAAATTTTTTTCTCTTTTTTTTTTAAATTATTTTTTTATTTTTTTGCTTTACTTTTCTTCTTGCTGTTAATGGACAGCATAGTCCCTCTATCAAAGCAAGACAATCACCAAAATAAAAAAAAAAAACAAATAAAAATAAAAATAAAAACAAATAAATAAAAAAACCTACCGCACACCTATAGAAATTAATCGGAAGAATTTTTATTTTTTATTTTTTTAAAAACGTTTAAACATAACCAACGCGTGCCTAAAAACGACGATCTCCCTACTTCAACCACCATTGATCCATTGAGAACATTTTTGGAATTTTGCATTATTTGGGATCACTCTAAACAACCCTCAATTGGATATAAAAAATAATGCATGATCGAATCATAGCAACCATATGCCAAAATATCAACTATTCAAAGTCCAAACACAAACTCAATAATTGAACTAAAATAACAACAAATGAATAAAATAAATAGCTAAACAAAAAAAAAAAAAAAAAAACATTCTAGGTCGCTTTTAACAATGCCCCCATACTTCTACAGTGGAGTCGCCACTGAAAGCGCCCTCGATCAGCGGGGTGCGCGGATCCGCTTTTGACCCTTGAGGTTTGGGAGTCACCACCTAGTTATTGTGGTCTAGGAATCAAACTGACTCTAAAATGGATAAAAACTAATCTACTATAGAAAATCTGAATCTGGGGATCATGTTAAGGGGTTGGAAGGTGTTAGGCACCAACCCCGCCCGGCCATTGCCGGTCTCTAATTATCCAAAATAATTCTACATCGCTAATGACAAACCTAAATTAAAAATAATAATAAAAAAACTTACCTTCGATCTGCAAAAGTGCTATTCCCTCAGATCTGGTGAAAACGGCTCCTTGTACCGTATTCCTTACTTCGTTCTATCTCCGGATCAAATTTCTGATCTCTGAGGTAAGGTATCTCCTTCTTGGATCTGGGTGCTTCGAATTTGTTGTGGATTTTTGTGATGTTTTTGAGAGGTTTTTGGGTGTTTTTTAGGTTAAAATCAGAGCAAGGGTGTTAGGTAAGGAGTTGAGGCTCCAAAAATAGGGTTTTGGAGAGGTTGTGGAGGCTTCTTCACCTACTTTTCCTAGGATTTTTTCTTTGATACGGAAATAGGGTATGGAGGGTCCTATTTATAAAGTTTTTAGAAGCATTAGGGTTTGATTAGGGTTTCTTTTTAGGGTTTCAATTAGGGTTTAGACTTTGGTCTCATGAGATGGACTTAGTCTTTAGGGTTTTGACTTAGGGTTTTGACTTTAGTCTTATGAGATTGACTTGATTAGATTAGGGTTTTGATTTAGGGTTTTGACTTTAGTCTTATGAGATTGACTTGATTAGTTTAGATTAGGGTTTTGATTTAGGGTTTTGACTTTAGTCTTATGAGATTGACTTTAATACTTGACTTTAGTCTTACTTAATTGACTTTAATTTTGACTTTAGTCTTATTTGATTAACTTTAATATCTTGACTTTAGTCTTGCTTGATTGACTTTAAATTTTTGGAGAACCCCTCTCTATTATATCTTTAATTCTTTGGACCCCTAAATGGAGGGGTCCTTAAAGAAATATCTTACGAACCCTCAACAATTTTGCCTGAAAGCCTGATTGATCGATTTTTTTGTTCACATTTTAAAATTAATTTTATTAATGTTTCACTTTACATTATTTAATGATTTATTTATTAATTTCAAAATCTTTAATTATTAAAATATTGAAATTACCATTTTACTCTCGGAGAGGATTTTTTACATTTTAAGTCGTTTTTCCATGTTCCAGGATGTTTTGGAATCAGTTTTTCGTAAGAAATTTAATGGGAATGTTGGTTTTTGTCATTTATGAAGTTTTTTGTATGAAATGGTCGTGAACTTTATGAGGGGTATTTTCATAATTTTGTCGAATTATGTTAAAATTGGTGAAATGATTTATTTGGTTCCGATTTGTTGTTTTATGTGTTTGAATGGGTTTTTCTAAGCGTAATGTAGGCTCTAGGGTTCTTTTGATGTTAGGGGTATTTTGGTAATTTGATCAATTTTTAGTGATTTTTATCGTGAAGCTTCTTTTTGATTTGCAAGATGATGATTTCTATGTTTCTGGAGTCGTATTTTCCTAGCGTAGCGTGATTTCTAAGATTTTGTCAGTTCGAGATACCTCATCCGGATTTCTGAAACACATCTGGTAACAAAATAAAGCAATGGAATATACATCCATCATTGGGAATCATTGCGATCGGGTTGGCGAGTGCAAAAATGGGGTGTATAAAATAGTACGTCATATCATCCAGAGTGGTGTACTATCTTGGTATGTACGGTAGGGACCACCAAGCTCATGCGTGGTATGGGACGCGTATGAGAGTGGAGTCACAACTGGAATCCGGGTTTATTCCTCTCTATTTTTACCAGTGAACTTGTAATGTAAAGGTGGTCGTATACGAATGGTTTGTATATTTGGGAATCACATGCACGCCTGATAGGCATATAGTCAGTGATCACTAACAATCTATAGTAGTCGAATGTTCTGATACATCGAAAAGAGACCCATTGCTTACGGTCACGTCAAACGACCAGCTTGAGCCAGATAAATGGTTAACTAAGTGCGGTAAGTGTAGCGACCGGCCACAAAATCAAGAACTAAAAGCCAGAGAAGAATTGTAACATTATGTCCCGACTGGGAGTGATCCAGTCGTGAATCCCAACTCTCTAATTCCAATACTCCACCATAGTGTATTATGTATCTGTTGCCTTATTTTGATATATAAAATGAAATGCATGTTTAGTATTTCCACTTGATCAATTAGATTTGTATAAAAAGATAATGTTATATTGAGTACTGCTGAATGATGTAATGTGAGTTTTAAAATGTTTAGTTTCTCATCCCTGGCTATATGTACCAGTTAATCGTAGTTTCTTTTGTAAAATTTTACAGATTTTAAAATGATTTAGTATGTTTATTCGTTCATGTTAGAAGAGGTTATTGGCAGAAATTGTGTTATTCCTTATTGGGTAACCATTGTTACTCACCATTTCCTTCTCTATTTTTTTAGTTTCAGATCCGAAGCTTGGAGAGACAGGTATAGAGCACGAGTGAGAATCATCTGGTGGGTCAGATAGATAGTCAGAGTTCGTATCTTGGTGAGTATTGGGGTTAGTCCCTAGTCGATTGTCCAAAATTAATAGATTTTGTTCTGAGCGTTAGGACTTTTATTAGAGTGAGAAATATTTGTATAATCTTGTATTCTGGTTATTCTTCCGCACTCTGATCTTTCGTACGTTATTAGATGTATATAGGCTTCAGCTAGTATTATATTTTGTATGTATATATACAGGATTGTATGTTGTTTATTAGGTGCAAATTGAATCGCCTTGGAATGCTAACATAAACAGAGGAGACCATGCCGAAATTTTGAGGTGCCACCTAGTACCTCGAGATCTGACATAGGGATTTGTGTTAGTGTTTGGCGGGGCGCCACATAAAAGTGCACACACATATTTGAACAACAAGAATATAATACAACTCAGTTGCAAGCTGCGAGTCTTATACATGTATTTGCAACTCAGTTGCAAGTTGCATGTATTATTAGCAATATATATATAGACAAAATCAGATTTGTACTTCCCTAACTTTATCAAGAAAATTATATTGCCAATAAACAACTCAATAATCTTTATACCATAACAAAGCATCTAGTAATAAAAAACAGATTCAATAACTCCCACTCAGTAGCTTTTAAATATTGAGATAAAAAACACCCAATTTGATGAACAAAATATCTTTAAAGACCCCAAAAAATTCATTTTGATTACAAATTCAAGGCAACCTTTTATGTTAATGGTGTTGTAATTCATACTTTTTTTTTTAATTGAAATGGGTCAATATCATAGTTAGGATTAGTGATATATAATCCTATCATATGCCATAACCAAGATGTATGAATTGGCATATAACCACTTTTGATGCAAGTGTTCGAGGAAAAAATAAGATATATTATATTGCTGCATCGACTTTTACTAAAAACACCCCAATTCATACAAAGACTGAGCAAATGTTGGGGTGCTATTAGTAAAAGTTGGTGTGACAATAGAATCTTTAAAAAATAATTGAGTTATTTTTTCAGATTCTGAAAAACTAATTTTCAGAATTTACAATCTCATTTGGCTTTACTAATTTTTGAAAATTAATTTTAGAATCTAGAATCATAATAGTGCCAATGAAAAATATTATACCCAAGTACAAAAATATGAAAATAAGAAAGAAAAAAAAAAACAGATTTCTAAAATAATGTATTCTTTTCAGATTTGATCCAATAGAAAAAATAGTATTTTTTTTATTGGTCCCAATTTGATCTTTATTCGATTTGATAAAAATATATTTAAGATTTAATGTACATTACATATATAAATATCATATATAATATTTTATATTCAAACACCTCCCATTTTCTTCAAAAAACAGCACAAATTACCATCAAACGAAGCAAATAAAAAGAAATATTAAATTTTTTTTTTGAAAAATAGAGCAACAAAGGGCTTGAGAATAGGGGTGACTACTTACATGATTTAGAGAGAACAATACAACGAAAGTTTTGGAGATTTGGTTATCTAGGATCAACCAAATACTGTAAATCAAATTTTTTGAAAAAAAAATAATAAATTTGAATTAGTGTTATACCCTAATGATTAAAAAAAATTCATTCAAAACCAATTGATACAGAGAAAATGGAAAAAACACAAAAATTACCTCTTCCAACTATCAACAGATTGGGGTTTTGAAAAAAAAACTCTTCTTTCTTCTTCTTCTTCTTCAACCTTGAGAAATCATTAGAAAATGGGAGCATTAGAGAATGGGATAAAAATATATAGTGGAAGTGGGAGAGAGTGAGGGAAGAGAAGAGGAAACGAAAACTTACCGCTAAATTGGAAACTGCGAAAAAACCATTTTCAAAACGCCTCGATTCGTCATCTCTGTAATGGCGGAGCCTCGATTTGGGGTTTTTAATGGCGGTTCATTAAATGGCCGTTGGTAACGCCTCCTGTATCGCCTATCTCGACGATTCATGAAAATCACCTCAAATTTTGCAAATAAACTGTCCTTGCTTCTTCCTTCTTCAAAGGCGTTTTCAACTTAGAAACGCCTCCAATCGATCTACGTTGGATCTTCCATGGCGTTTCCATCGCAGCTGCCTCCAAAACCTCATTTCATTCTGCTTATCTCGATGCTTCAACGAAACCGCCACAATTATAAGCCTCTAAAAGCCCTAGTTTTTGTAGTGAAAACTTAGAACATTAGAAATGAGCATAGTCAATTCCTTCTAGTACAGTTTATCCTCAATTCTTTTTCAGCTCAATTTTGTCCCTTCAAGCTCTATTACAATACTAATAAGGATAAGTGGAATATGAACGAACTGACTAATATGCGCATTCAAGATGAAACAAGATTAAGACAAGAAAGGAACAATCTGCTTTCGTGATGATTTAAAGAGCAAGAAAGAAATAAAAAATGTCAAAGAAATGGGAGAATAACTCATTAGAGAAGGGAAAAGTATCTAGTTGAAGGAAAGAACATCAATAGTATCAAGTACTATTTTTGTGGCAAAGTTGGATACATAAAAAAGGACTGTTCAAAACACAGAAATTGGTTAAAAAATAAAGGTATGTTTCTGTAGACACCCCATTTTTGCACTCGCCTGATTAATCAACTCGTCAATCCGATTGCAATGATTCCCAATGATGGATGTGTATTCCGTTGCTTTATTTTGTTACCAGATGTGTTTCAGAAATCCGGATGAGGTATCTCGAATTGACAAAACTTTAGAAACCACGCTATGCTAGGAAAATACGACCCTAGAAACATAGAAATCATCATATTGCAGACCAAAAAGAAGTTTCACGATAAAAATTACTAAAAAATTACAAAATTACCAAAATACCCCTAACCTCAAAACAACCCTAGAGCTTACGTTACGCTTAGAAAAACTCTCTCGAACACATAAAATAACAAATCGGAACAAAATAAATCATTTCACCAATTTTAACAGAATTTGACAAAATTACGAAAATGCCCCTCATAAAGTTCACAATCATTTCACATAAAAATTTTCATAAATGACACAAACCAACATTCTCATTGAATTCCTTACGAAAAATCGATTCTAAAATATCCTAGAACATTAAAAACAGACTTGAAACGTGAAAAGTCCTCTCCGGGGGCAAAACGGTAATTTCACAATTTTCATAATTAAAAAAATTCGAAATTAATAAATAAAATATTAAATAATTAAAGTGAAACATTGATGAAATTAATTTAAAATTTTGAACCTAAAAAATCGATCAATCGGACTTTCGGGTAAAATGTTGAGGGTTCGTGGGATATTTCTTTAAGGACCCCTCTATTTGGGGGTCCAAAGAATTAAAGAAATAATGGAAGGGGGTTCTCCAAAAATTTAAAGTCAATCAAGAAAGACTGTAGTCAAAGTATTAAAGTCAATCAAGTGAGACTAAAGTCAAAATTAAAGTCAATTAAGCAAGACTGAAGTCAAAATATTAAAAGTCAATCAATTAAGACTAAAGTCAAAACATTAAAAGTCAATCAAATAAGACCAAAAGTCATAATAGAATTCTAATTAAATAATAACTCTATCTAATAGAGTTCTAACTTAAAAACAATTCTACCTAAAACAATTCTAATTAAAACACAATTCTACCTAAAACAATTTTAACTAAAACACAACTCTAATTAAAAGATCTCTAATTAAACACTAACTTTATCCAAATCAACCTTAAAAAAATTCTATAAATAGAGGTGCTCACACCCTATTTTCGTATAAAATCATAAACCCTAAGAGAAGTAGGTCTAGAAGCTCCCCTAGCCTCTCATAAACCCTAGTTTTGGAGCCCCAACTCCTTACCTAACATCCCTCCTTCAATTTTAGTCTAGAAAACACCTAAAATCCCTCCAAAAACACCCCCAAATCCGCAACAAACTTGAAGGGTTCAGATCCAAAAACAAGGAGATACCTTGATCTAGAAGATCCGAAGTCAAATCCGGAGACAGAACGAAGCAAGGGAGTACAGTACAAGGAGCTCTTTTTGTCAGATCTGAGGGAACAAAATCCTTGCTATCGGAAAGGTATGTAATTTTTTTATTTTTATCTAGGTTTTTAGCAATGTGATATATTTGGAAAGTTAGTAGAGACCGGCTTTGGCCGGGCGGGGTTGGTGCCTAACACCTTCCAACCCCGTAACATGATCCCCGAATTCAGATTTTTTGTGGTAGATTAGTTATTTTTATCCATGTTAGAGTCAGTTTGGTTCCTAGACCACAATAACTAGGTGGCGACTCCCAAACCTCAAGGGTCAAAAGCGGATCCGCGCATCCCGCGGATCGAGGGCGCTTTCAGTTTCTTTCTTTTGTATGTTATAAATCAAACTTAGTTGAAATTCCTTCAAATACCTGATGAATTGATTCTGAATCTACAACTTATATTACGAATTTGATATAAGGGTTCTTTTCAAGCAGGAAGTTAATGTAAAGTGAAATGTCCATCTTCATTGGAAAATATCTCGGAGCGCAAATCCTAGCTATAAAAACCTATCATTTGGTATTGGAGACTGGCCATCAAATAGATTTGAAGAGCACTTTTTATGTTCCTACCATATTTAGGATTTTGATTTTGTTATCTAGATTATATAGTTTAGGTTATTCAATTTCTTTTGAATGTGGATAATTAAAATTATTTTTACATTCAGTTTTAGTAAAATCTAAGATTTTAATTGATGATTTATATAAAATTAATTTGAATTTTAATTATGCCAAATCTTTAATTTCCTTGCATTCGAATAATGATTTGAAACGTAACTTGATAAATGAAAATTCCTCTATCTTATGGAATAAACGTCTGGGGTACATCTCTGAAGCTAGGATAGAGAAATTAGTAAAGGATAAATTTTTAAATAATTTAGGCTTCACGAATTTTTTGGTATGCATGGATTGCATTAAAGGAAAGCAAACCAAACATACTAAAAAATGAGTCACAAAAAGTAAAGAATTTATTAAGATCATATACACTGACATTTATGAACCCTATGTTTAAGTGAAGAAAGATAGCTTCATCACATTTATAGATGTCATCTTTAGATTTAATTATGTCTAACTAATTCATGAAAAATCTCAGTCTGTAGATATCTTCTAGATATTTATGATTAAGGTAGAAAAATAATTAGATAAGAAGGTTAAAATATTTAGGTCAGATAAATGAGGTAAATATTATAGTATATTTAATAAATCAAATCATAATCCTGACCCTTTACTAAACTCTTAGAAAAGTTAGGTATTTGTGCATAATATACAATGCTTGACATGCCTTTACAAAATGGTATAGCTAAAAGGCATAATCATACACTTGTAAATATGGTTATAAGTATGTTTAGTCATTCAACAGTTCTAGAATTCTTGTGGGTAGTAGCATTAAAGACCGTAATATATATCTTAAATAGAGTTCATATTAAGACAGTTCCAAAAACTTCTTTTGAGTTATGGACTGGTAAGAAACCTAGTTTAAGACATTTACATGTTTGGGATTGTCCAATGGAAATAAGGATTTACAATCTAGAGGAAAGAAAATTGAATCGCAAGACCATTTATAGATATTTCATTGGTTATCCAGAAAAGTCTAAATGATACAAATTTTATTACCCTAACTATAATACGAGAATGGTTGAAATTGAAATTTTAGATTCCTAGAAAATGGTAAGATTACTAAGAGTACAAAACAACGTAAAATAACTCTTGAAAAGTAAAAGTGTATATCCTACTACTTCTTAATCTTTAAGAAATTATTGATTTTCAAGATGTTTAACATCTTGAGGGGAGTGGATAACAATTAGAGCAAGTTGATTCATTACTCCATAATGATTCAACCATTGTAATCGAAGATTCACTACCGATAGTTCTAAGAAGATCTCTAAAAAAGGAGATTAGTCATTTAGATGATTATGCGGTATGTATCTATAGGAATTTAATTTCAATATTTGGATAAATAAAGATCCAATTACGTTTTCACAAATAATAGAAAGTAATGATTTTACTAAGTGGATGGAAACAATGAAAGAAGAGTTAAAATCTATGGATCAGAATCATATTTGGGATCTTGTCGAATTGCCTCCAAAAAGTAAGAAAGTTGACTATAAATGAATCTTCAAGATTAAGCATGACGTAAAAGGTAATGTCGAATGATTTAAAGCCAAAGTTGTAGCCAAAGATTTTACTCAAAAGAAATGTATCGATTACACTGAGACTTTCTCTCTAATTTCAAAAAAATACTCACCAAGAATCATTATGGCATTGGTGGATCATTATGATTTGGAGTTATACCAGATGGATGTGAAAACGACTTTGTTAACTGAGAGTTTATATGGAGAAATCTACATGGAGCAACCTGAAGGGTTCACAGAAAATAAAAAAATAAAAGTTAGTCTACAAACATAAGAAATCTATTTACGGACTTAAATAAGCTTCAAGATAATGGTATATAAAGTTCAATGATACCATTATATCCTTTGAATTTAAGAAAAACACTGTTGACCAGTGTATATATATGAAGATCAGTGGGAACAAGTTTATTATGTTGGTCATGTATATGGATGATATTATGTTAATTAGTAGTGATCTTATTTGTTGCACGAAATAAAAAATTATCTCACTAAGAATTTCAAGATGGTTGATATGGGTGAGATAACATACATCATTGGTATAAAAATTCTTAGGAATCGATCTCAAAGATTATTACGATTGTCCTAGAAACGTTATATCAATTGAGTTTTAGAGAGATATAATATGCAGTCTTGTTCTATTGGTGATGTGTCTATCGGGAAATAAGACAAGTTCAACTTGATACAATGTTCATAGAATGATTTAGAAATAGAACATATGAAGGATATTCCATACGCTTCAGTTATTGGGAATTCGACGTACGCTCAGACATGTACTAGATTGGATATCAATTTTGCAATTTAAATGTTAAGTAGCTATCAGAGTAACCCAGGATTAGATCATTGGAAAGCTACAAAGAAGGTTATGAGGTATTTACAAAGGATGAAGGACTATATATATGATCACTTACAGAAGATCAAATACTTATATTCAAATTTTGTCGGATGCTTTGATAGTAGAAAGTCTATATCAAGTTTTATTTTTCTACTAGTAGGTAGAGCTATCTCTTAGAGGAGTGTAAATCAGAGTATTACTGTTTTATCCACTATAGAGACTGAATTCGTAGCATTCTTTGAAGGCACGAGTCATAATTTATGATTACAAAATTTTACCTCAGGACTTGGGGTTGTCGATTCTATGCCAGACCGTTGAAGATGTATTATGATAATACCACAGTTGTATCATTTTTTAAGAATGAAAAATACTTGAATGGTACGAAACACATGAAAGTTAAATACTTGGTGATTAGAAAAATAGTTCATAAATAGCTAGTATCAGAAGAGAACATTATAACCACTTAAATGATAGTTGATCTATTGACAAAGGGATTATCACCAAAGGCTTATAAAGAACATGTTCTTAGGATGAGTTTTTTGGGGAAATCTTATATGTATTTGGAATAGATTGTTTTGAAATGATTATGTAATTGACAATAATTAGTACTAAATAAAGTTTGTTTCTCCTTATTTCACATTTTCATTTATATTATGTATATTATATTTTGGATTTAAGTAACATAGGAAATGTTTTGACAAGACAAATGATAGGGACCCAATTAAAGACTATATTAGAAAGGGTATTGATGGTATGATATATGAAAGGAAGTATGGAATAGATGACATACAACCGCTATGACTAATATTAATATTTAATCGAAATATGACATTATAGAATCTAATTGAATATTAGGAACATTGATAAGTTTTTAAAATTCGTGATCATGCGTAAAATATTTTTGTTTATAAAATCCTAAATTTAGTCTTTTTCAAAATTGTTTTGTAAAAGAAAAATTCACTTTAACACAATAGGTCTTATGGCCCAAGTGGGAGAATGTTAGAACCAAATTCGTGTGACCTATTAACCTCGCAATTTTAGTATTTACTTATAGAAGAATTCTAATATTAAAGATGTCAATATTGAAAGGAATTCCCAATATCGTTGGAATTAGTAACTATTCTTTTAAGTTTAATAGGAAATCTTGATGGATAGGAATCTTACTAAGAGATGAACTCTAAGCCCTCTATCTCCATCTAGAAAAGATGATCGACACCCCATAATAGAAAGATAATGAAAGACGCACAAACATTGATAGAGTTCTGAATATAATGATCTTTATCAGTCACAAGAACCTGAACCAATCCAATTAGAGAGGAGAGACAAGGTGAGTCTAGAACTAAAGGGATTTACGATTTGGGGTTTGCGCTCTTCATTTGTTAAACACGTGGATTGCGAAAGACACATCTCCAACAAATCTTGGATCAAGGATTTTGGTTATGGCACAAGGAAAGCACCCTAACTTTGATTCTTATTAATATGAATAGGCTCTTGAGATATATGCATTTACAAATGTTTTGATGAAAAATTTGCAATAGCTTGGTAACTGAAAAATCTCTTGTGAAACCATTTTTGTGTTTAGTTGATATTTGCAATGCAATATTTTTGCAGTGATTTCTTAAAATAAACATGCAAATAATTTTAGCAAATACGAACTTATTGATAATAAATTTCACAGATCTACCTCGAGGTACGTGAAACAAGACCACAAATGATTTTATTTATTTGATAAAAATGAGAGTATAAATTTCAATTGGTTTCCCTTGATTAACAATCAAATACAAAAGCAAAGATGGTGATGTGTGCGTCGCATTTTTCTCTTCTGGCTTCGTGTGTGATTGGTTAAGAAGGTGCTTTGACGATGACTTTGTTTATGCCTGATATTTTGTAAGGACTTATTATAGATTTTTCTCTCACAAAACTTTGCATTTTATCAGCTATGAATGATTTTTGAACTTCTGAGGAAGAGTTTTAGGCTTGATCTTCTCTTTAATTGGAGTCTGAATCTCTTGAAGAACTTTGCTTCGTCTCTGGTGAAGGGTTTGAGAGCTTCTTCTTTTCTAGAGCGAGATCTTCTATCTTTTGAGAGAGAGTGATCTCGATCTTGTCCAATTGAGGGAGACTTTGGTATTTATAGATCTAATGATCATTTAGCTTCCCAATTATGCCCCAACTTAAAGAACTTTGATTGGTTTATTTAAAGACTAAAGTCATCCAAATCTAATTTAAGGATTTTATAAATTGTTGTTGGGCCAAACTCATTTATTTGGGTATAGGGCCCAATACTTAATATGTGGATCACTTGACCTTACTTAGATCATGTGATTTATCTGCGAAAGCCCAAACCCAAACCATATGAGGCCTGTCTAAATCAATGGGCCCTAATTTAGTTGTATAGGCCCAAACCTGATCTTAAAGATTTTTCGATAATTTAGAGTGTTGCAAGGTCTCATTAAATTTTGATGCCTGCAAACCTCATCTAAGACATTATTCAAATTAAAAAAATACGATCAATACTTGTTATATTAAATAACATATAAATCTACAAAAAAATCTTTATCAAAGATATGTTAAATTGGATATTGAAATTACAAAATATCAATTATAACAAAAATTCCTCAAATTACAAAGATACCTTCACTTCTTGTTACAGTAACATGCATATAAATTTACAAAAATATCTCCATGACAAGGGTTATTTTGGTAATAACATTGGTTAGAGGTGTTTTTACAATTTTCATATGCAATTACTGGTATCTTTGATGAAATATATTTTTGTGTTATTGTAGCAAGTACCGAGCACTATTTTTATCCTTTAAAATTTTCTTTGATGACGGGTATCTTTGTAATTTCAATATGAAATTTAAGGTATCTTTGGTAAGGGACATTTGCATCACTTTATGTATATTATGTAGATGAGGGTATTTTTTTTTTTTTAATTTGATTAATTTCTTTGGTAAGAAGTATTTTAATAATGTTGATAAACATAGGTTGGAAATAGGAATCAAATAATTTTGCAAATGATCTATGATACTTTTGTGCCGCAAATGATTTGCTGAAATTTCTTAAGTATTTAAATGATCCATGTAAAGTTTTCACAATGCAAATCATTTGATTTGCGTTGTGTGACCAAGCATCCATGAAATTGATTTCAAAAAATTATTTGCATTTGCAAACGATTTGCACCATACCAAGCACGACCAGTGAAAAAATAACGGATTGGCTCTCCATAACCTTGGAATTTAGTCAATGGATTTATGAAAAACCTCATCAACAAATTATTGAAATACCTAGGGGCCTACAACCACATGTTCCATTTTAATCACGGGAATTAGAAGAGTTTGTAATTACTCAATTTCGAACTCACAATCAGAGGGAGCAAACCCATATTGCTATGTCTTATTGTTTTGCGTGGGTTTGTGATTTTTTTTGTGTTCACGTTATCAATTAAGCATATGCTCCCAAGCCAAAGAAACTTGTTGAGATCAAAACAAACCGATCCTCCTCCCCTTCAAATTGGCATTAATTGTGGGATAAAAACAATAAGTTATGTAGTCCAATAGCATCAATCAAAATAATTAGTCGTAGTTGAAGGATTCCGTGTTGTTGTAAGATATTGGGTAAAAATCTCATAACCAATCAATCCGATCGGACTTAAGTGACCAGGCACTGTCTTCTTAACAATGAAGGGTGTTCAAACCTTTTTTTTCTCGTTTTAAAAGGGGAAAGATAAGACATAGATGAAAGGTAAGGTGGGCTTGATATGAGTTGAGGCCTAGGGAGAAAACTCTTAATAAGGCCTTTTTGAAATTTAATACATTAATATAAATAAAAATTGAGTAATTTATATTTAATCAAGGTCTGTTTTCTCGTTTTGGGGGAGATCGGGGCCTTCTCTCATATAGGGACCTAAGCAACGACCTAAATTGCCTAAGGGTGGAGTTGGCGTGAAGGTCGGTAAGATTTCACTTATATACATATCTATATAATAAAATACAACAATCGATCCCACTTTGCTATTGTTTTACTGGGGAAAATCCCATCCAACTTGGTGTGGGTTCATATATGTCCTCTTCATCCATTCAACTTTATTGTCTTTCTTTTCCTTTCCTTTTTCAATAATATCCTTCCAATTTTATCATATTTTTTTATTTACCATATTTTCAATAATACACTTCTAATATTACGATCTTTCGTTTTTTTACTCCTTTAATCCCAAAGTAGATTAATCCCAGAGATTTTTAATAATATCCCTTCAATTTTATTATTTTCCTCTTTAACCCCCTAATCCCAAAGAGGATGCCCGTGCTTAGTAAATGATTTTTTTATTTTTTATTTATAATGGGGACGTTTGGACTTACGTCCGACTAAGGGGATCGGATAAGTTAGGACCGGAACAAAAGCATATGGGGCCCTCCCTTAGCACGTGCAATGCCCGCACAACACACACACCGGGGTAAGTGAGGGAACGCCCTCGCATCCTGGGTATCAAACACACAATCTATGGACTCTCACCGTTTATTGGATTCGAAATTTCCATTGAGTCACCCCCTCGAGGTTAAAATAAATTAAAATAATAATACCAAACAACATCTCGTCTTTTACATTTGTAGTACCTCACCACCAACAAATCTAAATCCATGTTTAGAGCCTTCACTGTAAAACATAGACTTGGAGGTGGTGAGATACTACAAATGTAAAAGAGCCGGCAATGTTCTCACATAAGGGTTGGTGAGATGGTCAAAGACCAAGCGGAAGCAAAGGTCTTGAATTCAAATCCCCTTTTTGGGGCCATCCTCAGGGTGGCCCTGACACCTCAGTTCGAAAAAAGATGTTCTCACACTAGGTAATGTGCCGTGAAGGGGAAAATTGGGAAATTTACAGCTATTGGAAGTTTTTTCCCGTGAGTACCAAATGGCAGAGAGATCAACTTAACCAGCGGAGATGATTCTAAACTCATTCATCGAAGGCATGACCATCAGGGATTCAAATTGTATCAGCAAATTTCAAGCATGGATCTTCTATGTTTCTCATATTAGGTTCCTGCTGTTAAGAGGATGGCTGAGAACTTGAGCATTCTCTTCAGCAAAAAAATGTAATTTTTCTTCTTATACATTTAGAAGTTGGGTTATGGGTTAGTTGGCATAGTTCTGGTTTTGGAAAGTAAGATTGGGGATGGATGGATCCCTACCTGACCTTAACTACAAAAACAACAGTTACAATCAAATAGTATTTACATCTTCATCAAAATTTTTTTTTTTTTTGATCGATCATCTTCATCAATTATTCTAGAGAGATCAATAACTCTGTTCAAAGAATACAAGAGGATAGTGTCATCTCTTTACTATTATAATGAGAGGAGTATTAAAAGTGGTTTGATACCAAATTTTGGATTCCAAAAATACCCTCACCTCAATCAGGGTCATTTTAGTAAAAAACGAAGAAAATTGTAATCACAGGTCCCTAAAATCACGTTGGTTAGTATCAAAAATATTATAAAAATATCATTTTTTTTTTTTAAAACTATATAATCGGGCCACATGCCTCATAGGTGCTCATTGACACATTCACTAAATAAATAAAAAAAACCCTGATATGTGACGATGGCAGATAATAGTAATTGTGCTAAAAAAACAGTATCCAACAATGTTTCTATATTAAA
Organism: Akebia trifoliata; assembly: GCF_017979445.1. NCBI lineage: Eukaryota > Viridiplantae > Streptophyta > Magnoliopsida > Ranunculales > Lardizabalaceae > Akebia > Akebia trifoliata. The sequence goes on from NC_141381.1 coordinate 21,364,244, forward strand.
TTACTTGCAATACAGTGCTTCCAACTTCAACAGAAACAAGTTGATGGTGCAAAAATAAAGCAGTTCAAAGTGATGTGCATAATAGATCAAAATCAGGAGTTACAAGTTGAAAGCCTAGGACTATATCATGGTGCAAAGAATCACATAGATTGGGTTGCGGGAAATTAAAGGCATACATGCGGCCCACCAATGCACCAGCTTTGATAAACTTTCTTCCTTGAGCAGACATTTCATTAGCCTTCCCGTGTTTCTATTATATGGATAGGGCTTCGTCTTTATATTAATATAATTGCACACCATATACTTTAACAGATCAGAGAACAAAACTAGAAGATTGCAGACTTCAATATTGTTCAGAGAAACATGTGGAGCTTAGGAAAATATAAAGGGACATCTGAAGCTCAAACTAAGTTGAAAATCCTCAAAGACTCAGCAAAAAATAATTTCACTTTGAAGGAATTGACCGACACTCTTAACACTAATTGAAGGAATCCTAGAGCCTTAAGAGGAGTGGGAAGGGTCTGTGCTACAATTATGAATATCAAAGTAACCATGTATCTTTGGTATAAGCTTCGTGACGAGCTTAAAAGGACCTTTTTTTATGACTACGTTTAAATGGGAGACCTTGATATTGTAATTTCAAGTGCTCAAGTCACCTTCAAAAAACATGCCTTCAGATTATAGAATGTTTCTTGTTGTTATTGTCCGAGTATACCTTGATTTGTTTGTTTCTTCTCATCAATGAATCTCTTCAATTATGAAAGAAAAATCATGAAGAAAATTTTCTAAATAAAGAAAAATCATCTACTTTGATCCATAGTAATGTCATCAAAGCATTATAGGTTAGGTTAAAAGCATAACTTCCCCAGTATAATAAACAATTTTCGACTGAGATACCATAATAAAAACCCACAACTCTCCTAGAAACCAAACAGAACAAAAGGTTTAAAAAATTAAAAATGCCCTGCACATAAGATTAGTTATTTTCCATTACACTTGACAAGATTTCCACTTTCCTATAATTACCACCAACTACGACTAACTGTCTGAAACAAAAAAGAAAATAACCAACAAAGTAGAGTACAATGTATCATCTTTGAACCAAGTAAAATAGCTTAGTACTTCGTATGTATGCATTTAACTCGAGCAAATCAACACCATGTACTTACTTGCATACAAATTAAACAAGATGAGGTATAGCAGTAGAATCAAGCTTCCACAATCCATAGAGAACATCATCCATTTCCTTTACTGTCATTTTCGAAGCTGGCACACGATGAGAGAATCGTAGCAACTCTTTCCCTGAAATTTGTTGAGATGATGCAAATTCCTCTAGCATCTCTCTCTGGAAAACATCTTTAAACCCCTCTACTCTAACTAAACCAACAACAGCAACAATGCCATCTACTTCAATGAAATCGGACACAATCTCTACTATCTTAAATTGGGTATGGCTCTTCAAATCCGAAAAGGTCCAATTAATGTCCCAATCTTTAAAAATAGCCCAAATCTCACCCTTTTGAGGAAAGATTTTATAGAAGGGCCTTATTAAAGTTATCCCTGGTTCACAAAAAACTTGGTGGGAAAAAACCGATAAGTCTTTTACCATTGTCGATGTAGCTGATCTAAATGTTCCACAAACCATGGGCAAATTCTTGTCCCCCACCCATTGCATTTCTTCTTCAATTACAGGGTAAGGTTCAAGCAATGTCACATCCACCTTTAGTTCTGAAGGAAATAGTTTTTGTATCCGAGCGTACGAACGAGGCATACCATCCAAATCATCATATAATGCCCATATCTGATTCAATTCGAGATTCTTCCAACACTTGAAACCATCTGAATCGTAAGATTCTGTCTTCATCTCTTCACATATACTCTCATCTTCATTTTTTGGGATCTCTCCAAATCCTAAACCTTCAGTACCCTCCACTTGTTTCGTCGAGCTGGTCGCATTGGGAATGGTATTAGTTCCAATAACCGAAACTACGGCGGGCTCTGCCTGCTTCAACAACCACTCGATTGTCTGCCCGTCCGATTTGTGCCCCAATTCCTTCGTTAATTCGAAAATCAACCCGGCACAAGTAGCGGGCAAACGAATACGACGACTTCGACCATCGACTGTTGCATGCCGGTCCTTGAATTGTTGTTTCGAAACACCAATAGTAACCCTTTTCTGCTTTTCAGGTCTACGGATTTCAAGTTTCTCTTCTACCACTTTTTTTCGAGGATTTGTAGTTGAAGATGATACTTCTTGTGTAGAAATCGAAAACCCAGTTATTAATGGATTTGATTTCGAAGAACCCACATCACTGAACCCAATATAATTCAATTTTTCGTGAACTCTGGGGCTCTTTCTTGTTATTGGTGTTGTTTCTACTTGTGGAGAAATCGAAACCCCATCAATTAATCCTTTCGGAGAAGATGAATCTGAAATACCCATTTCGTTAGTTTCGATCAAAAGCCTCTTTGCTTCTGCTTCTGCTGCTGATTCTTGTAAAGAAATAGAAAATTTACCTTTGTGAAGAAGAACCCATATCGTTCTGTTCTCTTGAAGATGGCTTCATCGATGAAACAATGGAGTGGGTCCTCTCTCTCTCTCTCTCTCTGCAACCTTCACCAACGGCTTCAGGACTCTAGGGTTTTAGAACTATTTCTGCATCGAATAAGAATTTCCGAACTAGGAAGTCTTCACTCGGATAATACTCGTCTGACGTGGCAGAACAATGAACTATAGATCTGTTTCCTCGGGATACACACTGGAACATTTTTTATGTGGATTTGCAGTGAAGGACTTTCTAGTCAGCATATCAGCACTCTTCTGCATCCCATATGCCACGTGGTTACTCTTTGGGCCCACTGAACCAGAGAAAGTTTGGCCCATCGAAGATTCCAAGCGTTATCTTCTCCTTTTTAAATCACAAAGTCACTTTCATTAAGAAAATTTTTAGGGTGTTTAAAACGTGTTCCCATATTTTAATTAATATTAATATTAGGAATACACTCCCCACGTTTTCAAACTCATGACATGCCCCTTGACTTACGTGCTTTTTAAAAGATAAATGTAAATGACCTCGACCTAGAATTCTAACCATTAGAAAAAGAAAAATTGTAATTGTCAAGCTGTTACCAAAAGAACCCTTGATTATAAAAATCTATTGTCCTCAAGCTCTTCTATGGATTTAAATACTCTTGTATTCATGTTCTAGATGAAATTCTTATTCTCCCAAAAAATTTATAATCGTCAAGATGTTCACCTAAAAATCCGTTGATTTTTCTTCCAAGAATCCATCATTATCAAGCACTTAAATCTTAATAGGAAAATACTAATCTACTCATCCTAGTTTTCAACCCATCGTTTTTCAACTCATCTTAATATCTTTTAAAAAAACCTTCATTCTATCATCATCTATTTTTCGAAAAGCATATCTTACTCTACTAAATGTTTGTAGGATGATTTACCTAATAATTCAACCATTATCTCCTCCAAAAATCTCATCTTTTCTTGAGGTTGAAGGTTGATCAAAATGGGTAAAAAAACACTCCCTAAGAATACTTATTTTCGGAAGAAAATAAAAAAGGGTTTCAAACTGGAACACGAAGATAAGGGCATTTAGGTCTTTAAAGTAGTCTATTAGGAGCCACCTAGATCAAAGGGGGCATATATCATTAGTTTAAGAACACATGAAGGTATCTCTAATATTAATCAGAATGCAGTGGTGTGTCTAGATCAACCAAAATTTTATTGTCAGATCGAATTTTAGTTCTAATTTATTAATTAATGTAATAACATTAAATAAAATTAAAGGTACACCAGATAGATCTTTCTCAATAGGGATTTTCAGTTTCTTAACAAACTTAGAAAAATAAAACTTTAAGAGTGGAGAAGTTTATTTGTGACAAACTCTCCAAAGAATAAAGAAATTCTAATAAATAAGAACAAGAAAAAGAGAATAAAGCAATTAATATTCAATTTATATCTTATAAATGGAGAATAAAAATATGAAGTGGGGTGCAACATTAAAAATAAAGTTGATTTGGCGCTTGGTGTGTTATAAGTAAAAGTTGATTTGGCAATATAATTTCTCTCCCTTATTGCAAAGAAAGTTTTTTCAATGGAAACGATAATAAAATAGTCATCTGAAAATAAATTTCTTGAAAAAAATAAATTTTCTTATTCGCACCTAAAAAAATGTGAAAGGATAAGATCATAAGATGGGAAAATCATTTTCCTAGGACTTGAGATTGGAATAAATTTTCTCAGAAAACTTTCTATCGTACACTGGAAAAATTATTTTTCTAGAAAAGGCAATTTGTTCACTCGTTTTCATTTGCAATCATACATACCCTAAAATTTTCGTCTAATCACACAAAAGAAATATGAAAGATGAAAAAATGATGTAAAAATGACTAATTTGAAGGTTTAGGACCTACTAACATTTCATGGTCAAGGTATATGCCATCGATCACTCTGAAAATACAAGGGGTGTTGAGAAAGAATTGTGTGCACAAAGGGTAGAAATATTTCATGGAATGTATTCTCATAAGGAAGTTATCACACCAAAACTTTAAATTTTTTACTGTAACATGAAGCGCCCAAAATAATTTTTTAATTTTTAGAGGTGCTCTTAAAAATGTTGTTTGGCGTGTCAATAAAATTTTCCATTCTCATATTGTTCTCCATAGTTAGGTGCTGTGTTTATCCCTTGTATTTTGTTGGAGGTAAGTTTGTATTGGAATAATGGACTATACACAAAGAAGGACATATTTTCAATTTTAAAACTTAATTTCCTAACCTTTTTAGGACTGATTTCATCTTTGTATGATTTATACATTCATAGCAAACTCGTTTCAGGTTTTCTTTTTGATAAATATTTTCAATTTTCTGAGAAAGTGAGATTGAGAGATGGTAAACCTGAGTTTCATCAAGATAGTGAAAGGATCTTATCATCACCCTTGGGCAATCTTGTCGAACCACGTTAATTCTGTGTTATGTTCTCTTTATTTTTTATTTGCATTTTTTTTATGCTGCACTATCATTGCTTCTCACATTGATCTACACTAGGGATGGTACAAAGAAGATTTGCTAAAAAAAAATTAAAAGAATTATTGCCACACCAATATTTTCTTAGAGCACTCTAATTCATATGATACTAATAAAGATTTTGACATACATCTTATTGTGCTATAAGTAGCTCTTGAACTTATAAGATAGGAGATAAAATTAGGAAGTTCATAGATTGCTGAATTAAAGAAGGTTGTTTTTTGGATTTTTCAAATAGAAGGCTTCCTGTTTTTGATATCTAACTAAAACAAATGTCCTGTCATGGGTCTAGACCCATATCTCCTTGGTTTAGATAACGCAACCTCAACTTAGTGGTCATGGGTTCAAGTACAACTTATCCCCCCTTTTTTTTAATATTAAATATCCTTTCATCCCTAAATTAATTATTTTTAGAGATTAGAGAGTTCCCTAATGAGTTGAAAGACGTTATTAGTAGGAAAAATTACTTAATAGTCCATGGCGCTAACTCTTTTTTTAATTTAGTCCTTGACTTTTACGGGTTATTAAAATAGTCCATTTCGTAAATCCTTCTTTTCAAAATAGTCTCTGAACCCCACTTTAGACATTTCTCACAATTGAAATGTTGAAATTTCCCTAATATTCAAGTTCACCATTTTTGTCAAAAAAAAAAAAAAGATTTTCAACATCTTGATTGAGTTTTGGACACTCCATTCCGATGAAAAGGATTTAAGAAGGATAAAGAAGCCATTTTTAAGGATTTTGAAGTTGTATGTAAAAAATTAGGGATTTTTCATTGTTTTATTTCCTTTTTGGATGAAAATCGATCAAGGATCTTTTGGTTTGAAATCATCTACACAAGTCTTTATGTCAAGTTTTAAGTTGATCTTTCTATGTATTTTCGTTAAAAAAATTCGAAAAAACGAAATCGGATGGGTTTTACAACGTCGAGGTTGACAATTAAAAATAAATAAATTATTAAGATCACAACCACAAAGAAAATGACTATCATGCAACCTGCATGATCAAACACCACTGGTGGGCCCGAGTGCCACTTGTATCCTTACTGTTCTTCTAACTTAGATAGCTATGAAACCTGGGTGGGTTGGTAGATAGACTAGGTTCCATGGTTTTAAAACTCATTTTGATTGTGTTGGACGAGTTTTCCGATACGTTTGAGTCATCTCATTCAACAGTGAGAAAAATTAATCGTCTCATCCAATACCTTTGACTTGTCTATCTGTCTTATTGGTGGACGATATCAAGACATATCAGATGAGACGTCTTGGTTTCAAACGAGATTTAAAACCAAGTTAGGCTCAGCTCAACTCGACTTATCGAAGTCAACAAATTTTTTTTTTTAATTATTGGCGAGGTCATCAATAATTAAAATATTGTCGACCTCCCCATTGAATTGTAGTTTTAAACTCGGGATTTCGGTAGCCATCCATTTCAACACCTACAATCAAGTTCAAAAAGATTTTTTCTTTTTAAATTTTTTTTTTTTTGTTGAATCTGAGTTTTTCCGTGAAATATAGAAGCATGTGATGTTGGATTGCTAATTTGATAATCTATATGGGCCCAACGACCCTTAGTAAGATTTGATATCTTTTTAAGTTAGACTATGTTTGGATTGAGAGAAGTGGAGAGAAGAGAAACTCATTTTCTCTCCACCATGTCTGGATTGACAGAGAGGACTTGGGACAACATTGAAATTTTCAAACATCTTATAAGAGTTCTAGGGGTAGAGTTGAAATTATAAGATATTTTAAAAGGGTTTCTCTCCACTTTTGGAGATAAAGAAAACTCATATTTTTTTCTCTTCTCTCCCCATTTAACAATTCAAACAAGAGAAATGGAGAGAAACTCATTTATTTTCTCTTCTCTCCATTTTTCTCAATCCAAACATAGCCTTAGTCGTGCTAGGCTGATTCATAAAGTAAGGTTTGTTCAAAGAATAATGTTGAAATGACCTCAAGCTGGAACCTCATATTCTACTTCTTGACGTGAAAGTGTATGGGAACCATATATGCTTTTCATTGAGATACGAGTGAAAAAGCATCTATGGTTCCTATCCACTTTTATGTCAAGAAGTGCGATATTAGATTCAAGCTTGAGGTTACTCCAACATGACTCTTGTTCAAATAACAAACATGATAAAAGTAAGGGAGTTTTTGTAATAAAATTGCCACAAATAGGTTTGCCTGGTAAATGTCTCTAAAAATAACCTCTGAGCACTAAGTACTAACACACTAAAATAAAACCAAAAAACTAGGGGAAAAAACATTTAAAGCTTCAACTCTACATAGTCTTCGTAGTAGATGCAAATTCCTTCACAACCAACCTTGAATCTTCCTTTAGAACACCAATTTTACTTCTACGGTTGGATATCAGAACATCAAATTCCTTGATTTCAGCTCCGTGCATCAAAATAAGAGATTGAATATTGGCTACTTCAGCCTCTTTATCTTTAACTTCGGCCTCAAACTTCTTTACTGCATCACGAGACTCTCGGTCACGTTCAGTGATTCTTTGAAGGGTATCCAAGCATTCCCTTAACTTCTATACATTGTAACCTATTTATTTCAATTATGATAATTGATCCGTAAAACCTTGTAATAATCCATACCATAAGCTTTGATGATCTACCAACTTCCGAATTTCCTTGGATAAGTTAATAAAAGCTAAATCCAAACCTAACATCATTCCTTCACATATTTTGTGTTTGAAATAATCCAAGTTCGGTAATAATTAATTTGATTCAAGCAGTACTAAGTAGTAACAATTAACCAATCTAGAAATTAAATATCTGGTTCGATTATATAATGAATGAGCAAAATAGAACTAGCACAGTTGCAGGAGCAGCAGAGTACATACAATAATAATAGAGCTAAGAGGAAAACACCGTTATCTAAGAGGAAAACACATTCTTATGCCAAATTTCTTAAAGATTTGACCATAACTAAGAGGACAATACTGTTTCCTTGGGAAGCCATCATGGCAGCCCAAGCTTCGTCTTTCATCCAACAAACGGTTGCACCAAAATTTAAAAATCCTGGATGTCCGATAATTTCCATTCATATTGGAGATCAAGATGTTGAAAAATGTCTCTTAAACTTAGAGGCGAGTATGAATCTTCTACCTTACTTAGTTTATAAATAATTAGGTTTAGGGGTTTTGAAACCCATTTGGATTTAGCCGATAGGTTTATTAAGATTCTCAAGGGTGTAATTGAGGATGAGATAGTGCAAGTCAAAGATTTCTATTTTTTGATTGATTTTGTTGTCTTAGACACAAAACCAGTCATCAATCCGCATAGTTATGTTCTTCGAATCTTAGGACATCAATTTTTAGTAACTTCTGACGTAGTCATTCGTTGTAAAATGAGATTATGACTTTGGCATTTGGTAATATGAAAGTCAAATTGAACGTTTTCCACAATGTTCAATGAATTGATGTAGAGGATGATATATGATAGATGTGCTAGTCAGTTGAACATGTTAAGACTTAGGGTATTCTGATCCCTTAGAAAGATGTTTGGCCAAGATTTTGACATAGGAAAGTTCATAAGTGAAGTCAATGATTTGCTTAAATATGTTCCTTACTTAGATTATATGCATTGGCATGCAAAAGTAGAAAGTCTTCCTGTTTGTACTTCCACTCTTGTTCCTTCCCAAATTAGAACTCAAAATGCTTCCAAAGATTTTGAAATACGCATTTCTTGGCAAAAATCAAACTTTTCGTGTGATTTTCTTCCCACCTTAGTGAAGTTCAGGATAAAAAATTATTAAAAGTTTTAAGAGAACATCAAGAAGTTATTGGTTGAACCATAACTGACATTAAGGGAATTAATTCATCTGTGGTAATATACCACATTTGTCTAGAGGATTTCATTAAGCCTTTTTTAGAACCTTAGAGACGACTAAATCCTATCATGAAGGATGTAGATCGGAGTGAAGTGATGAAATTATTATATGCAGGTATCATCTACCTCATTTTTGACAGTCGTTAAGAGAGTCCCATTCAAGTTGTTCCTAAGAAATCTAGTATCACGGTGATAGTGAAGCAAGACAATAAGTTAATCCCCACTCGAGTCCAAATCGGATGGAGAATGCGTATCAATTATAGGAAACTCAACTCAATGACTCCCAAATATCACTTTCCGTTACCTTTCATTGACCAAATGTTAGAGCGTCAATCGGGACATTCATACTATTTCTTCTTAACCAAATACCCATTACTCCTACCTATCAGAAAAAAATTACTTTTACTTGTCCTTTAGAAACTTTTGTGTATCGCTGCATGTACTTTGGGTGGTGCAATGCAACTGTTACCTTCCAACGGTGTATGATGACTATATTTTCAGACATGCTAGAAAAATATCTCGAAGTGTTCATGGAGGATTTTTCAATTTTTAGATCAAGTTTTGAGGAATGTCTCCATTACTTGACTTTGGTCGTCGTGCGTTGTAAAGAAGTTAACCTAGTCCTCAATTGAGAAAAATGTCATTCTATGTAAACATCTGAAATTGTGCTATGAAACATTGTTTCTACTAAAGGAATTGAAGTCGATAAAGAAAAAAGTATGTTTAATTAAGAAATTACCACCTCTTAGAAGGGTCAAAGAAATCAGGTAATTCCTAAGCTATATAGGTTTTTACCTTAGATTTATTAAAGATTTTGAAAAAATCTCAAAGCCTTTATGTGAACTTTTAGGTAAGGATGTTCCTTTCAACTTCTTAGAGTCATGTCTATCCATGTTTAATCAGCTTAAGTTCAAGTTAACCTCGGTACCCATCATTCAACCTTCAAATTGGAACATTCCATTTGAGGTTATGTGTAACATTTCGGATTACGCAATAGACGCTATTGTAGGTTAGCATATCATAAACATCATCACGTTATCTAGTACACTAGTAAAACCCTCAGTGATGCTCAATTTAACTACTTACAACAGAGAAGGAAATGTTAGCAGTGGTCTATGCTATTGATAAATTTCACTCCTACCTAATACGATCGAAAATCGTGGTCTATACAGACCATGCTGCATTAAAGTACCTTTTATCCAAGAAGGATGTTAAAGCAAAGCTAATCTGTTGGATTGTACTTTTACAAGAGTTTAATCTCGAGATTCGAGATAAAAAGGGTGTAGAGAATGTTGTAGTTGATCACCTATCTAGAATAGTCACTGAGTCATTTGAGGAATATTTACCTATCTTTGAATCCTTTCCCGATGAGCAACTTATGCAAATCTCTAATTCTAACACTTTGTGGTATGCTGACATTGTCAACTACCTAGTTACAGGTCAATTGTTAGTCTCAATAACTAGGCAAGAGAAACTCCGTCTCCTTTCGAAAAGTGGTATTTTTGGGATTAACCATACTTATTCAATTACTGACCCAACCAGATCATTAGACGTTGTGTTCCAACAACAAGTCAATATTTTAGAGTTTTGTCATAATCATGCATGTGGAGGACACTTCAGTGGTAAGACAATCGCTGCGAAAATCTTGCAGTACGATTTTTTCTGACTTTCCATTTTTTGAGATGCCTACGAGTTTAACAAATCTTATAATCGTTGTAAAAAATTAGAAATTTTTTTCAGAGAAATGAAATGTCATAGAATCCTATCTTGATCATCGAGATTTTTGACATTTGGGACATAGATTTATAGGACCCTTCCTATCTCCTAGGATTACTAATATATCCTCATTGCCATTGATTACGTGTCCAAATGAGTAGAAGTAGTAACGTGTAAAACGAACGATCACAAGTTGGTGATCAACTTTGTCAAATAGACCATCTCACCAAGATTCGATATTCTACGAGATATCATAAGTGATGGTGGCTCGCATTTCTGCAATAAAATCTTTGTAGCATTGATAAGTAAATACCTCATAACTCATAAAATTGCAACACCCTATTATCTATAAATATGTGGGTAGGTAGAGATTTCTAACAGGAAAATTAAGATCACTCTAGAAAAAATAGTCAATCATTTACGGAAAGATTGGTCTTTGAGATTAAACGACTCACTGTGGGCTTATCAAACCACTTTTAAAACACCAATAGGGATGTCTCCCTACCGATTAGTTTTTGGTAAGGCTTGTCATTTCCCTATAGAACTTGAGCATCAAGCATATGGGTGATCAAACACCTTAACTTTGATTTTGATAAAGTTGGTGAAAATCATTAATTACAACTCGATAAATTAGAAGAAATAAAAAATAACTCTTATGATTGTGTTAAACGTTACAAAGAGCGTGCAAAATTTTATCACGATAAATATATTTTTCAACGAAATTTCGAGCATGGTTAAAGAGTTTTGTTGTATAACAACAAACTCCACATTTTTCAAAGAAAACTCAAGTCTCGTTGGACTGACCTTTATATTATCCAAACAGTTTACCACCATGGTGTTGTTGAAGTCCTTAATCAGAATGACATATCCACTTTCAAAGTGAATGGTCAACGTCTTAAAGCGTATCTTGAGTGTGTACCACCAGCGGAAGTTCTTATCCTAAATATCTTGAGTGTACCACCAACGTAAGTTCTTATCCTAAATGACCTGATTTACCAGGGTTAACAAAGTTTTCGTCTAGTTGAAGACGTTAAACTTAACGTTTCTGGGAGGTAATCCATTCTTTTTATTATCATTTTTAGTAATTTTAAAAGTTTGGATGAATACTATAGTTTTTCGCTTCAGTTAGGCCTAGAACTTGGCCATTTTTCTCATTGGGAATAGTTACTGGTTTGAAACTAAAGTGATAGGTTCTAAAAAAAAAAATCATAATTGGTCTCATATATTTAGGGTTGCACAACACTTAGTAAAAAGGAATGGTCTGCTTGTCGATAGGTTTTCTTAGTGTTGACTTTCTTCAAATAGTCATCGACGAATTAGGACGGCATACACAATGTACCCAAGCTCTACGTGCTAAGAAATGACGAACTGATCCCTTATCATGTTAAGCAATACTCATAACTATCTTCACATCCAAAACCTTACGTAATTAGTATTTCATTTTATCTTTTTTGTTTTTCTTTTATTTTGTTATGAGTTTTTAGGACTTTTTAACAATTTAGGATTTACTTAATTAGTATTTCTTTCATTTTAGGATTGTTATTTTAGCAATTTAGGATTTTAGGTTGTCATAAAGGTAATTTGGGAATTTTCCATCAACCCTAAACCAATAAAGAAGCCCTAAAATCTTAATCTCTACTCCTCCACTTCCATTATCAAATTCATCCAAAATCATAGCCATCAAGGAGACATTTTTCAAATCTCCATCTTTAGTTATTTCTATGCAAATCAGAGGCAATCATTGCAGTTAAAACTAAATTGTGATCAGCTCGCAGTCACTGCATTGTCATCACCATCACATTTACTGCATCACAATCCTCTTTCTTGGATAATGTCAAACCATGTCCCCTATAGAAGGCATTTACAAAAATCTTCAAAGGGATGGGTAAGCTGTATAAAGGGCAGAAGGCACTAGAGCGACGACTCAATGCGGCTGAACAACGTGAGAGGATGAAAGAGTTTGAGACAACCACTGCTAGAGGCATAACTAATAGGGATTATGCGTTTCATTAGGTGTTTCATTAAATGTTTTATTAAGTATTATTTTAGGATTTGATTTGTTAGTAGTTGTTTTGTGTGTTTCTCTAAATGTTGTACTGCCCCTGTTTTATTTTAAAAATAATTTATTTTGGCAGTATTTTTCAAAAAATCATTTTCTTTTTCGTAGTTATTTCGTTTTGTGCTAGTTTACACAGTGTAGATTATAAATACTGGTGTATGTTTATCTTACATAACCTAGGAACCATTTACCTAGACTATGAGCATAGTATCTTTCGTGGTGCTACTGACATCATACATAGTCACGATTAATACGACAGATACAATCGACGCTGCGACTATGGTAAGTGGTGTGTTGTCTCATTTCAAGGGACATTATATTGGTATCATAAGATTGTAGGATCATTTTCAGGTGCTATCCAACCTGCTTCATTTCCTTTTGTTAATTTCAATTTGTATTTGTATGTGTATACTAAAATATTGAAAACAATATTATGTTTAAGTTTGGGGGTATAGGGTCAAATTTTCACCTATTTTCTTTTATTTTCTATTAAAAAATGATAAAAATTTAAAATTTTGGAAAAAAAAATTTGATGGCAACTTTGTTGTATTTCGTTTAAGATTTTCTCTTGTATCTTTAAACACTTAGTTAAAAACATTAAATCAGTCTTTAATTGGAAACCTAGATCTGGAGTCTCTATTAATATTTCTCTTAGGAAAAAATTAGAACAAAGTTACCTTTCATTTATAGTTACTTCTAATAAGGTTACCAAGAGTCTAGGTTGAATTGAGTGAGTTATTTACCTCCTTTCTACCTATAGTATAAGGAAAAACTGGGTTTGATGAACTTTGACTTCCTTGTTCATTTGGTTGGCTGTTTAGAAGAAAAATAAAACTTATTGAATATGTCGTGAACAATAACCATTGAAGTAGACTGGATACCTTGAAAATTGTTGTTTGCTTTTCATGAAAAGAGAGTGAAAATGAGTTAAAAAAAATGAAAAAGAAAAAACAAAAGAACAAGAAAAAGAAAAAGATCTCTTGAAGCGAAAAAGAACGAAAGATTCAAAAGAATCAAAGTAGAAAAATTTAGAGTTTCAGTAGGGTGAAAATCATTAAGTGTAAAAAAATGAGTACGGTAGAATATCACAGTTAAAGTCCTTTAGAGATATTAAAGTAAACATCTACACTTCTCATTACCACAGACAAGATGCTAAGTTTAGAATTAAACCCTAAGTTGATCCAATTATTCTGGATTAGTTAGAAGGTTGAAACTCATTCTAGGAAATCTAATCTCTAAAGTTTCCAAGTTAGAATCACTATATCTTAAATGTCAATTTAAGTTTAAGTTTTTTCATAAAGAAATAAGAGTTAAGACTCTATACTAAACATTACTTCCAAAATGACCGATAAATCTTAAAAGAACTTGTACTTTTAAATATAAGTGTTAATTTTAACCATTATGACTTCAAAAGTTATTTTGAATTTTGTGGGTATATTCTCTGCAAACCCTCACGAGTCAAACTCATCCACTCGAGGTAACCTAGCATCCACACTTCTCAGGAATTTATCTTGGTTTCCATCCCTATTTCATTAGATTAGGTAAATAATTGTGTTATGCCTCAATTTATCATATTGCATGTTCTACCATATTAATTAAGCTTAATTACAAAAAATTAATGCATTTACCAGAAGATTAATTACTTGTGTTCACTGTATAAGTCAAATATCAAATCATCAAGATGAATCACCAAATCAATCAATCAATGTGCATTACAATCTGGAAGATCAATCAAACAACCATGTAAAATTGGAGATCCATACATTTCCAAAACAATATGGTGCAATGGACATCCAATGTGGCGCAGTGAGTATCGAATGGAGTGCCCTAAAATTGTTTTAGTGTGCTCCGCACATGATATTATATGCAAGAGTGATGGCGACTATTTTTGGGGTCCTTCTAAAGAACTTAAGGTCTATAAATAAATCATTTGTCTAATTAGGAAAGGGTTTTTGGCCCTAGTCCTTGGCCTTTGGTCCATTATCTCTTCTTCCCCTAATGCCCTTGGCATTTTTTCTGTAATTTATTATTTTTAAATAGATTTTATTTCAATAACTCTTTGTAATTTATCAAAGAATGAGATAATGTACATTGGTTATTATTTGAATACATGTGTTGGTTTCATAACTTCTCCTTATATTCTTGTAATGACCATAAGCTAGACTTTTTCCATTAGTGAGAGGAGGAAGCCTAAGAAAATATTTTTAATTATGTGTTTATGTTTTTTATCCTTCCATGTTATTTATGAGTATAGGGTTCTCTTTAAGGTTGTATCCAACTCTAATGGATCAAAACTTTAGATGAACCTTTACACCTCTTATGCTTAACTTATATATTTTATGCTTAGATAAGATTAAGATAAAACATACTTAATTTAGATAATTGGTAGTAGAGACTTCACACATTAGTGAGTAAAAGAGTCATAACTATTATATTATTTCAAGCTTCATGTTATATCTTCCAAACCAAGGAACTCACACCAAACCCTTGGGATTTGATGCAAAGAATGATAAAACTTAGATATAGTGTTATTTGCTAATCTTAGGTTACTCTAATTACTAATGGTTTTAGTTTCTTAGTATAAATTCCCTTTCTATTGTTTTATTTTTCAGCAACATTTACTCTTCATTTTTATTTCACAAAAATACAAAAACAGATTTTAAAATTATAACTTATATTAACTTCATTTTGTTTAGTTTGGAAACAATCCCCCTTTCTCTTTGGTTCAATCCCTTACTTGCCCACAAGTTAAGGAGAGTATAAAAACATATATTAATTTATGAAAGAACGACATCAAGTAGTTTCCTTGAATATATTTGAGTAGAAAGTGGTCACCCAGATTCTCATTTGAACTTTATTTGTAATGGAATTCCTCTATGCATTTAACAATTTTGAAATTCCATTGTGCGCATTATTTTTGCCACTGAACTATAGAAAAAATGAGTATTCCTATCCCTTTCCTTTAACCATTGGACTCTAGATTTTTGACGGAATTTTTTTTCTTCATTTTCCAATTCTTTAAGGTATACTATTCTTGCCAATTTTTCCTGAATACCCAAACCCGAGTCAGAAGTAAAAAATTTTACTCTGATTTGGATATCATCTAAACTCTTTATTGCTTTAATCTTCCGCTAATTGATCAACCCAAATCACTCCCTATTCCAAGCTCTTGATGCATTTTTAATAGCATTTAATTGACTTACGAGTCTATACATTGGATTTCCTGAAATCTGAGTATCCAAACCTATTCAACCAACTCCCTAATTCCTGGTTGAGTTAACCAAACTAAGAAGAATTTGAAGATCTTCGAACATTCTCTGATAGCCTCAAGAAATTGAAATTTTAATGGAGCATGATCAGAAACTCCTTTTGGTAAGTACCCTAAGGTCATTGCAGTAAGAAAGAATCCATTCTAGATTCACTAGTGCTCTGTCCACTCTGTTTTTTTATCTCTTTTCCTCCTGAAGACTTATTTCACCAAGAAAAGGAATTGTCCACTATTTTCAAATCTTGCAATCCGTTTGCATCAATAAAGCCATTAAAGTCTCGTATTGATCTAATCGACATCGGACGACCCCCAATTTTTTCTTCTTGAAATCGAATAGTATTAAAGTCCCCTAAATAACCCATGGAATATTTGGATGAATGGATGCTAAATCATTTCATAACTGTAATATCTCATTTGCATAAACCACTGAAAGAGTAAACTCAACACCATCTCGTAATCGGTAAACAATACAATGAATGAATTGACTCGATTCCGTTATTTTCTCCGACTTGAATTTCATAGAATTCCACCCTAACCAAACTCTCCCATAACCATGAGATTCATAGTTATTAAAAAAACACCAATCCTGACATAATTTATTTTGATTTTTTTTTTGTAATGAATTGTTTCACTTTGGTTTCACACAACCCCAAAATTTCCACCTTCTCATCTCTAATTACATCCACCACTGCGCATTCTTTATTTGCATGGTTTAGACCACGAATATTCCAAACTAAGACTGTCATTAAATCACTTATAGAATATCCTTATCTAGAGTGGTTTTAAAGATTGAGTTGCACGACTCACCCCTTCTCTTCCAATAGCAGGAATGTTAACACGTTTAGAAGCTTTTCCATTTTTTTGCCTTCGATGTAGCTGGGCTGCTAACTTCACGTGAGTCCAACGTATCTACATATAATATTTAAGAATCATCCCTTAGAGTTTCTTTATTTGAGGATGCCTCCTCCAACTATTTTTCATTATCGTTAACTCCTTCCAAAGTTGCAAATTTGTTACTGTTGGGTACAAATTAGTTTTAATAAGAAAATAAATCAAATATAGAATTAAATGAGAAGTTAAGTTGAATCCAAAATAAATATTATGAAATAAAATTAAATATATAAAATTAAAAGAACTTATCAGTTTGTAGAAGCAAATTAAAATTAAGGCTTCATGTTGAACGTGATGTCCTTTAGACAGATTTCGTCCCTACTCCAATGCCAACAGTTCATAGACATTTGTTTCCCAGGATACAATGATCTATAACAGAGAGGGTAACACTCAAATCTTGGTAAATTTTAGTATAACTAATTGTGTCTGACAAACAATCAGATTTACCCACTGCATGGAGATCTAACCATGCATCTACATCAATTAAGAACTTATGTTAATAGATTAAGTAGATGCACTAGTATCCCAAGACATGAACATTGAGAAGTTTTAATAAGAGTATTAAGATATTTAAAATATACTCTTGATTATGGTTTGCATTATTCAAGGTATCCTGTTATAATTGAAAGTTACAGTAATGCTAACTGGATATCAGACTCAAAAGAGTCTAAATCTACCAGTGGGTATGTATTTACTCTTAGAAGTGCATCTGTCTCTTGGAAATCTTCTAAATAGATTTGTATTTCTCGATCCACTATGAAATCAGAGTTTATTGCACTAGATAAGATTAGTGAAGAAGTTGAATGGCTGAGGCATTTTTTGGAGGATATGTTTCTTTGGTCAAGTATAATGCTTGCAATCTGTATACATTATGATTGTCAAGCAACAATCGTTAGAGCACAGAATAATGTATATAATGGAAAGTCTCAATATATATGTCTTGGCATAATACTGTGAAGCAAGTGCTCTCCAATGAAATTATTTCTATTGATTTTGTGAGATCTCAAGATAACTTAGCAGATCTTTTAACTAAATGATTATCTAGAGAACAAGTTTATAATACATCGAGGGGAATGGATTTAAAGCCTATAAAAAAATTATCTTAATGGAAACCTAACCTAGTTAACTGGAGATCCCAAGATCTAGGTTAAATAGGACAACTAAGTTATGAGTAATTCTAAGATAACACTATGATGTAAAAGTATGACTTGCAATTATGTAAGGTTAATACTAGTTATTTTAATAATGCCTATATCTTATTAATTTAAATGGTAGGATACTCCTAATAGGTGTCACTTATATAAGTGAAAAAGTATGGTCACTTCTATAAGAATTATTTCTTAAAGGCTAAAATTATCTAAAGCACTTATGAATCCATGAGTTGTTCAGAACCGTAAGAACCCGTTGTATTGGAAAAGACTTTGTGTGAAACCTATTATATTGATTTATAAGAACGGTTAGTCAGTTCAAAACATCATGTTTACTGAATAACCAAGTAAATCCGATTCATCTTCACTAGGAAATGTTCAAGTTCAAAAGACACCTATTCTGATACAAATGATTCTTGTTGTGTACTCTTTATATAAATATATATATTTTATTTTATTGATCTTTTATTTTCTGCATTCACGCAAGTGATTGTTGAATTTTTTAATTAGAAAATCAACTTTCTAGAAAAATTAAAATTCTTAGATAGGGGTGGAGAATATGACTCTAATTTTGTAAATGAATTTTATGAAAATAATGGAATAATTCATCAAACTTCTGTACCCTATACTTATCAACAAAATGGCATAGCAGAAAGAAATAATAGAACTCTTGAAAACATGGTTAATGTAATGTTAAATAGTTCAAAACTTCTTTAAATTTTTTGGGGTGAAACAGTTTTATCAGCAAATTATCTTTTGAATAAAATTCTGTTAAAGAAATTAGATAAAACACCTTATGAACTTTGGAAAAGAAAATTTTCATCTTTTAAATACTTGAAAGTGTGGGGGTGCTTAGCAAAAGTTATTTTTCTACTACCTAAAATAACTAAACTTGGATCTAAAACTATTGACTGTGTGGTTATAGGTTATGCTAACAATAGTAGCGCTTACAGATTTCTTGTCTTCAAATCTAATGTATTAAGTGTTGAGGAAAAATACTATTATTAAATTTAGAGATATTTAATTTTTTTGAAGATATTTTTCCTTTAAAGAAAGATAATTTTAGACTTGTTAGTAAAAGAAAATTAGAAGAAGGTTCAAGTAGCAATCAAAATAACTTAGAAAATGACTTAGAACCTAAAAGAAGTAAAAGGACTAAAATAGAAACTTCATTTGGACCTAATTTTTTTTAACTTATTTAACTGAGAATGGACCTCAAACATTTAAAGAAGCTATGTTTAACTCAGAAACTACTTATTGGAAAGAAGTCATTAATAGTGAAGTTGAATCTTTAATGTAAAATAATTATTGAAAATTAGTAAATTTACTTCGTAGTAGTAAAACAATTGAATGTAAATAAATATTTAAAAAGAAATTAAAATTATATAGGTCTATTGATAAATATAAGGCTAGACAAGTAGCTAAAGGGTATAGACAAAAAGAATGACTATATTTTTTTGACACCTATTCACCAGTAACTAGAATAACATCAATTAGAATGTTAATAGCACTAATGACATTGTATAATTTAGAAATTCATCAAATTGATGTTAAAATCATTTTTTTTAACGGTGAATTAAATGAAGAAATACACATCGATCAACCTGAAGAGTTTGTAACTAAATGTCAAGAACATAAAGTTTGTAGACTAATAAAATCTTTATATGGTCTAAAACAAGTTCCTAAATAATGATACAAAAAGTTTGACAATGTAATGTTATCTAATTGTTTTAAAATAAATGAGTGTGATAAATGTATATATGTAAAAAGTATAAATAATTCACAAGTGATTGTGTGTTTATATGTAGATAACATGTTAATAACCTTGATATTATTAAATCTACTAAAAAACATTTATCAAATAATTTTGATATGAAAGATTTAGGCCTTGTAGATATTATTTTAGGTATTAAAATATCTAGAAATATTGATGGTCTTGTTTTATCACAATCTCATTATATTGAAAAGGTACTTAAAAAATTTAATCAATTTGATTATAAACCTATTAGAACTCCTTTTAATGTAAATTGTAATCTTAAGAAAAATATTGAAAATAGTATATCACAATTAGCATATTCTCGTGTGATTGGTAGCTTAATGTATATTATGAATTGCACTCGCACTGATATAGCTTATTCTATTTTAAGATTGTTGGGTGCAATTCAGTTTTATTAAGAAAATAAATCATGTACATAATTAAATGAGAAGTTGAGTTGAATTTCTACTTTATTTTTATAAATTCAATATTTATTTAGTGTTTCATCTTTACTACTTAGTAAATAAACATAACAAAATCTAGTGTTATCATCAATAAAAGTAATAATGTATTTTTTACCGTCTCTAGTTTTAATAAATTTAAAATCACACAAATCACTATGAATTAATTCAAGATGTTCGTTAGTTCTTTTAATAGAATGAAAATATTTTCTTTGAAATTTTGATTTTATGCAAATTTCACATTTATTTTTTTTATCTATTTCAAACTTAGGTAAAAGTCCTAAATCAATCATTCTTTGCAAATATCCAAAATTTACATGTCCTAGTCTAGCATGCCAAACATTAAATAAGTAAAAGAAACAACTTTAATATTTATTTTAATGGATACATTTAGTTTGAACAATCCATTACTCAAATATCCCTTTCTTACAAACATCTCATTCTTGTTCAAGACAAATTTTTCTAACTGAAACACTAACTTAAAGCTTTTCTTACTTAGTAGTGACCCAGACACTAGATTCTTTCGAATCTCTGGTACATTTAGAACATTATTCAATGTGAAAATTTTTTCTGAAGTAAACTCCAACACAATCTTTCCATGTCCTACAATTGAGGAAGTAGAAGAGTTTCCCATGTACAATTGTTCTCCATTCTATACCATATGATATGTAGAGAATAAATTTTTATTAGAGCATATGTGTCTAGTAGCCCTAGTGTTCACCCACCAATCTTTGTTTTCATTCACAAAGTTTGCTTCTAAAATAACTGCTACAAAATTCTCTATTTCGAGCACATTTACTTGAATAATCTTGTTAGTTTTAAAAGAATCATGTCCCTTGCGCTTTCAACAATCTTTTGCTCGATGTCCGGGTTTCTCACACACAAAGCATTTGCTTAATATTTTTTTGAAATTTTTATTTTTGGGACCATTGTTCTTCCATTTTTTATTTTTATGGGAATTGGATTTGAGTTTGGATGAATTTTCTTTCACAACACTTACTTTGGATTTCATGGATGAAACCATAGTTTTCTTCTCATTATTTATGTTTTCTTATTCGATTCTTAACCTCACAATCAAATCCTCCATAGGCATCTCTTTACGTTTATGCTTAAGATAATTTTTGAAATCTTTCTAAGTTGGTGGAAGTTTTTCAATTATAGATGTAATTTGGAAAGATTGACATACCTTCGGCATGAATCTCATGAATTAAATTTTGGAGATCTTGGATTTGATTTCTGATTGTTTTGAAATCCACCATTTTAAAATCTAAGAATCTACCAATAACAAATTTCTTTGTTCCAGTATATTTCGTTTTATATTTTTTGTATAGGGGTTCACAAAGCAGTTTCGTGGTTTAAATCTGTGAGTACATTGTGTACAACACATTATCTAACCCATTCAATTATCACAATTGGAAGAAATGGGTCATTGTAGAGGGAAATAACCAAGTAATTATCTGAGCCGTACACGTGTCCAAACCATTTAAGTGGTACCATGCGTAAATTAGCATACGGGCACTACCCTTCAGTAGGGTAGGTCAAAATAGAGATCTCCTCAGTTTGGCTAGAAGAACAGCACAACACTGAATGAGACTTAGTCTGTCAAGCAAGGCAGACTTAGTCATATAATAACCGTAATCTTAACATGCGCACGTCAAGCCCAAAGATCTCTCTAGTATAGTATGACCAATCCAGGAGATCCCCATTCCGTTTACGGATCCATAGAATCAGGCGATTCCCTAGCATCACAGCTCGAGAAAAGGAGAAACCCTGATTCGCAGCAAGGGTCCATAAATAGTACAGTTAGCACAGAAGAAGGGATCTTTTGACGGATTGAAAGTGTAACCAATTCCTTGGACTATTTCCCCTGCTTTTCTAACTTGAGCATTGGAGTTATTTTGACAGGTACCTGAAAGCGCCCTCGATCCGCGGGGTGCGCGGATCTGCTTTTGACCCTTGAGGTTTGGGAGTCACCACCTAGTTGTTATGGTCTAGGAACCAAATTGACTCTAAAAAAAAGCAAACTAATCTACGAAAGAGAAAAATAGTTCGGGGATCACGTTACGGGGTTGGAAGGTGTTAGGCACCAACCCCGCCCGGCCAAAGTCGGTCTCTACTAACTTCCCAAATATATCACATTACTAAAAACCTAGATAAAAATAAAAATAAAAAAATTCATACCTTTCCGATAGCAAGGATTTTGCTCCATCAGATCTGACAAAAAGAGCTCATTGTACTGTACTCCCTTGCTTTGTTCTGTCTTCGGATTTGACTTCGGATCTCCTAGATCAAGGTATCTCCTTGTTTCTGAATCTGAACTCTTCAAGTTTGTTGCGGATTTGGGGGTGTTTTTGGAGGGATTTTAGGTGTTTTCTAGACTAAAATTGAAGGAGGGATGTTAGGTAAGGAGTTGGGACTCCAAAACTAGGGTTTATGGGGGGCTAGGGGAGCTTCTAGACCTACTTCTCTTAGGGTTTATGATTTGATACGAAAATAGGGTGTGAGCACCTCTATTTATAGAGATTTTTTAAGGTTGATTTGGATAGAGTTAGTGTTTAATTAGAGATCTTTTAATTAGAGTTGTGTTTTAGTTAAAATTGTTTTAGGTAGAATTGTATTTTAATTAGAATTGTTTTAGGTAGAATTATTTTTGAGTTAGAACTCTATTAGATAGAGTTATTATTTAATTAGAATTCTATTATGACTTTTGGTCTTATTTGATTGACTTTTAGTGTTTTGACTTTAGTCTTAATTGATTGACTTTTAATATTTTGACTTCAGTCTTACTTAATTGACTTTAATTTTGACTTTAGTCTCACTTGATTGACTTTAATACTTTGACTACAGTCTTGCTTGATTGACTTTAAATTTTTGGAGAACCCCCTTCCATTATTTCTTTAATTCTTTGGACCCCCAAATGGAGGGGTCCTTAAAGAAATATCCCATGAACCCTCAACAATTTTACCCGAAAGTCCGATTGATCGATTTTTTAGGTTCAAATTTTAAATTAATTTCATCAATATTTCACTTTAATTATTTAATATTTTATTTATTAATTTCGAATTTTTTAATTATGAAAATTGTGAAATTACTGTTTTGCCCCCGGAGAGGACTTTTCACGTTTCAAGTCGGTTTTTAATGTTCTAGGATGTTTTAGAATCGGTTTTTCGTAAGGAATTCAATGAGAATGTTGGTTTGTGTCATTTATGAAATTTTTTATGTGAAATGATTGTGAACTTTATGAGGGGCATTTTCGTAATTTTGTCAAATTCTGTTAAAATTGGTGAAATGATTTATTTGGTTCCTATTTGTTATTTTATGTGTTCGAGAGAGTTTTCCTAAGCGTAACGTAGGCTCTAAGGTTGTTTTGAGGTTAGGGCTATTTTGGTAATTTGGTAATTTTTTAGTGATTTTTATCGTGAAGTTTCTTTTTGGTCTGCAAGATGATGATTTCTATGTTTCTGGGGTCGTATTTTCCTAGCGTAGCGTGGTTTCTAAGGTTTTGTCAATTCGAGATACCTCATCCGGATTTCTGAAACACATCTGGTAACAAAATAAAGCAATGGAATGCACATCCATCGTTGGGAATCATTGCAATCGGATTGACGAGTTGATTAATCAGACGAGTGCAAAAATGGGGTGCCTACAGTACCATACTAGCACGAGGAGGGAGGTGATAGGAGTGACTTCAGATCAGTGAGACAGAGTCCATCAGCACCGCCTATTGGATTCTAACTGCACAGTCTTAAGGTGATTGACATCCTCTTACTCAAACTCCTCTAGAGGGAAAGGATCCCTCAAAAATTTTCTGGTCAGCCTGTGCCTTTTACGCGGATGTAGGTTAGGAGTAGGGTTGTGCTTTTTGATGGCGTCCAAACTCTATCCTACTCGAGCCTGAATCTCCTCAAGAAGCCTAGTAGGCATAATAATAGCTACACCAGTAGAACAGTAGCAGTTTTAGTAGAAATAGAAGCAGAAGTAGAAGCAGGAGTGACCTGCTCCCCATGCACTAAGGCCAGTTGGCCGACTTTTTTAGTGAGGGTGGAGCCTCGAGAGGCCAGATTCTTCTTCTTGGCTGGGTTAGTAGGAAGAGTAACCTTGATAGCAGGGGAACAGGAGAAAGGGGACTCCAAGAGGTCAATGTTTATGGAGTCGGAGGACCCTTACGAAATTGGAAATGAAGGAAAATCGGAAATAGAGGCCAATGAAGGATCAAGATTTTCTAGAACCTATTCAGCCTGACTAAAGGAAGCCTGGCCAGATAAGCCCCTTAGTGCAGGTGGCCGAGGGAAAGCAGAGGCAAAGGGAGAATGGAGATCTTTCGAGATCGGCTTGACCTGATCAAAAGAGACCCGTAGTGCAAATGGTTAAGGCAAAATAGAAAGGAAGTCTTCTACTGCCACCCTTCAGCAGCTCTAATTTGGAGGTCCACTACTACTAGCCTCCGATCTTTGGATGTTCTGCGCTGTTCTTTCCTAGCCACAGTAGCAGAAATGGTAGAAGAATCTGTAAATAAAAAGAAAGCAAAAGTCAGAAGTAGATTAAGTTGCAGATAGAACAATAGATTGAGACACAACCAGAAACCTAAAGTTAGTCTTACCCTGGAAGGTCTAAGGGACCCTAAATCCCTCATGAGAATGTCAAGGGCCAACTTCCAGTTCCCGGAGATAAACAGGGGGTCCTTGTATTACCTTTTGTCAATACTGGGAAGAGAAGGTGTCAGTGCCACCGCTGCGTTCTTGGAGGACAATGAATAATACATCAGGCGTTGGGAGATGGCTTTCAGATTGTATCTGGAGAGGAAGTTATTAGGGGTTATGCCCATCTTTTCCACAATCTTTACCAGATGGTAGAAGTTGCCAGACATTTGGCCTCTGTCTCGATTTATCTTACTCAACACTTCCCTAAGGAAGAGAGAAGGGAAAACTAAGGTCAGCTTTAATTTGGCTGGCGAAGACCAAAATTTCTCCCTAACGGCAATCATCAGGGTTATTGGGGTCATCATTGACTCGAAAAGACACAGAGGCAGGGATGTAGAGTCTCCTCCGAAGTTGAGTTATGTTAGCAGCCATTGAGAGAGTAAATTTGTAGAAAAAAGAAGAAAATGATAGAAGATTACCTCAATCTGAAAGAGGTAAGAGTACTAGTGAAGCAGAAAGAAAGAGACGGAGAATTTATCGTAGAATGCAGAGAGACGAGATCATAAAGAGCAATTGAATAGTAAGAAGGATAATGAGCACTAAGTCTCCTATTTATAAGAGAGAATAAAAAAGTACATATGCCTGAGAGGACAACCTAAAATCCAACCTAAACGTCGCAGTTTGGGGTTAGTATAGATGATAGTGGGACACGTGGACAGATACAGATGAAGATTGATTCATCCTAACCGTCAGAGATGATTTGAAACGACGTTGTATTAAATGCGTTGATTCTTGAAGAGCATAGTAATTATAGAGAATCAAAGCAACCAATGAGAAAGAAGTTATGTGTCTGAGAAGTTGGAGAGACTTCATGATTACAATGTACAGAAGCTAAGGAAACACTTTTATACTGTTCAAAGAATTGCAGAACGTGATCGAGAGTCTCGCAATGCAGCGGAGAAGTTTAAGGCTGAAGTTAAGGAGTGTGTAGTCTTGGTATCCAACTATAAAAATAAAATTGGTATTCTAAACGAAGATTCAAGGTTGGTTGTTAAGAAGTTTGCATCTACTGTGAAGACTATGTGTAGTTGAAGCTTTAAATGTTTTTTTCCCTTAGTTTTTGGCTTTGTTACAGTGTGTAAGTACTCATTACGAGTTTTTTTTTATGGCATACATGTAATTTAACAAAGCTTCGAGGATTAGAAAATCCATCCTTTGCTGAACGGTAGGTCTATCCTCTAGTGACTAGAACGTGGAGTCGGTGCATGAGCGAGAACAGAAAAACACCTAATTGAAAATATCTTGACGTGTAGAGAGCCTCCAAAGCACGGCATACTCAAATGACTCACTGACATGGACAAGTTTGGAAATCATAGATCTTTTCGCCTCGGGATACACTTTTTATGAGGAACTGCAATCGTGTACACCAAGACATACAAATCGACAATTCCCGAACTTATCACATCAATGAGTCGATTGAGTATGCCACCTAGAGAATCATTTTATCACGACTCTTAATTAATCCATCAATACATACTTTCTCTTACAAAAAGCACATCTTTTACAATTTAGAATTAATAATTTTCAGTAAAATAAATAAATTAACTTTTCTAATAGATTATTTACATGACTTCATCATGATCCATAATTGTTATATTTTTACTTGCCCTACATACATTGCTTGTTTGTAAATTTTTTTACTATTTATATAGTTAACTATATTATTGTTGTTACTATACTACTCCCCACCTCCAATTAGTTTTGACAAAATAATTCTTGATTAATATAATTATTATCAATTAAATAATCAATATATGTTTTAATGAATGAAGTTCCTTCTATTTTCAAGGATTCAAATTAAGTCTATAATTACAATAATATTTTAATTTTTTTAGTCATTACAATACTATCTTTTCTAATTGTATACTTAGTAATAATTCATTATAATATTTACTTTTTAGGTCATACATGACAAATAGTTATTTAAGAAATAAAAAATACTTGAGATTTTTTATGCAAGTGGGTTTCAAATTTTGAGAGCGGGGATTGGGATAGGATTCACTCTGAAAGCGTCAAAACGAGATTTGAGAGCATGAGCCTCTAATAGAAGGATTGGGTCACTAAGGTCTATTCACTGTCCTAAACAATTTTTTTTGAAATTTCCTTGGACAATCTACTGAGATTTCCAAACTAGCTATATCTATGTTTAAAGAGTCATGATAATATGATGCCCCTATTTTAATTTTAAATTTGGGTGCTTGGTAGTCGTTCATTTTCAACACCTTGGATGAAGCTTGAAAAATTTTATTTCTTTAATTTTGTTTTTCTTGACCATGAGTTTTTAATGAAATTTAGAAGATTGTGTTGATCGATTTCTAATATGATAATCCATGTGGGCCTCACGACCCTTTTCAAAATTTGAAATCTAAAAATTAAAATTCATGGGCAGAAGATGTCCTGGTAGGAGAGATAAATTTTCTCTTTATTACTTACGTCATCCACTCGTAACCTTACTCAAATTTTTATTTGAAAAACTTGTGTTATTCATAATTAAACAATCATGTCATCACTTAAACATCATGTTCATCGCACGCTGCTTCCTTTCATAATCATTAAGGATATATAAAAGAGTCACAATGAAAGAATGCACGAGGTCATGATGTGCGGCTGATGTGGTAAGGACACAGAACCATAGATCGTTTTCATCAGGATACACAGGAAGAAGATGTGCGGCTTTGTGCTCTTATCACGTCAGCCACGCACCCAACCGCATACCAATATCGCCTGCATTCATCATTATGCTATATAAAATGGAGTGTTGCATGGAATTTAGGTCTAGAAACACTCTCCTTATTTAGACTCTCCCTGACTTGGGGCAATCATAATCAATTATGGAATAGCGTAATTTCGAGTTTCAAAAACGATATACTAAACCTTGGTTGAAATTTTTTTGAATTTTGTACTGTTTTAGATCACAATTTTATCCGGTGGTAGGATTTTTCTCGCAATTTTAATCGGCAGACCTAACTGTTGCATTTTTATTACAAAAACTCCAACCTTACTTTATTAAATTTGTTACCAACCAAATCTTGCTTTATCAAGTTTGTTATCAGCAAACGTTGAAGTTGGCATCCACTTCATAAAATTCAAATTGACGGGTTAATTTGTTATTCAACATACCTTGGAGTGGATGTTAATCTCTACAGTATGTGGCATCCAAACACATTTTCTGATGTTGCAAGGTTATAAAGGTAAGAATTCTAAGAAATTTGAAACCATTAAAGTTAAGATTTAACTTTGGGAGTTTGGTAGTCATCTATTTTTTTAATACCTTTGATCATATTCAAAAAAGCTTTTAAGCATCCAAAAAAAAAAAAAAATCTTTTTAATCTAATTTTTTCCATGATATCTAGAAGTATATAATGTTGGATTGCCAATTTGATGATCATGTGGGTCCAAATACCCTTAATAAGATTTGAAATCTTACTAAGCTAATCATGCTAGCCTAGTAACGAACTCGATAACTTAGACGGTCACAAAAACGATAGAATTACCCAATGGTACAAGAACAATAGGATTGATATTTGGTATGCATCCCAAGCACTAAAATGCAAAATTTGTTGGGCAATCTCTAGAACAATTGTTGCATATCTCAACAAATTCTTCGTTAGAGAGCTCTTAGATAACAAACAGACTTTTAGTCCAAACGTTTCCAATGAGATTGCTACTTATATTTTTCGGTAATATCAATTATAAATCATTCCAAAGTTATGTATCTATCTATTTATCTATCCATCCATCATTAAAGTCGTGCTAAGTGGCCCTAAACTAAAATCTCATATCATACTTCTGGACGTGAAAGTGGATAAGAATCATAAATATTTTTACTCGTATATCGATGAAAAACATCTATGATTTTCATATACTTTAAACGTCGAAAAGTGCGATATGATCATCAAGACTGAAGTCACTTCAGCATTATTTTACTATAGTTACATCCAAAATAATTTGTTTTCTTAACAGTAACCATATGACCAAAAACTTAATTAAACATTAAAAGAAATATTTACAGTACGTTCTACCTACGCCATATGAACATGAACATGAACATGAACATTTCTACGCCAACCCAAAAATAAGAAGAGCTTCTATTAACACACCAATCTGTAATAGTTTCCAAAGGGTTGGTGTGTTGTAATCAAAACTGGATGTGTCAATAGAGTCCCTCTCAAAAACAAAGCATTCTAAACTAACTCACTACCACTGAGAGTTTGCAGTAGATGCAAACACGTTCACTGCCAGTCTTGACTCCTCTTTTAGAACGTTAATTCTTCTTTTAAGGCTGCATGTTAGAACCTTAGATTTATTAATCTTAGCTTCCAACTTCAAAATACCAGATCGAAAATTGATTATTGCGGACTCTTGATCTTTTACTTCAACCTCAAACTTCTCTGTCGAATCTCTGGACGCTTTTTCACTTTCTGCAATTCTTTGTAGGGTTTCCAAACGCTCCCTTAGTTTCTCTACATTGTAACCCATTTCTTCTAATTGTGACAACTGGTCTTTAAAATCTTGTAAACCCAACAAGAAGCTTTGAGGATCAACCAACTTCCGAATTTCCTCAGATAAATTAACAAAAGCCAAATCCAACCCTAACTTCATTCCTTCACGTACTTTGCAACCGTACTTCTCAAGTGGGAGAAAATGTGGGTGTTGAGGTATTTTATCAAACACTTGGTTCTTGAGAGTCCTCAGCTCTGGAGACAGACATGGTTCTCCTTCAACAGAATTTGTTGTTCTTGGCTTCTTGAATGATCGAAGATTCGTCGTACCATCAATACTAGTGATGGGAGGTTTCCAATTCAAATATCCTTCTTTAGAGGAGATGGAACGATTCTCATTGAACTGAAACTCCTCTCTTTTAGAATCGAATTCAAAACCCTTACCTTGATCACAGAGCATAGATTTTGCTTTGTTAAGTA
This sequence comes from Akebia trifoliata, assembly GCF_017979445.1. Taxonomy (NCBI): domain Eukaryota; kingdom Viridiplantae; phylum Streptophyta; class Magnoliopsida; order Ranunculales; family Lardizabalaceae; genus Akebia; species Akebia trifoliata. The sequence goes on from NC_141381.1 coordinate 21,394,053, forward strand.
GATTAAGAGCACGGATTGAACCTGGGAATCTCTTTTTCTTGAGTGGGGTTGTGCATTTTATGAGGAATTCGGACTGGGTTTGGACATCAATATTGTTTACAGATGGTGGAAGGTGTAGAACAGAATACCAATCGATTCCACAATCAGGGAATTTCATGTCTGCATAACAGAGGGTTTCACAGATAACTAGCATTCCAAAACCATTATCTAGATTTGGGTCAAGATCCATCGCCATTTTTACTGAAGCTTTTGCATATTTATAGTGTTTTTCCTTTATCAGAAGCTTGGCTTGTTCTACTTCCTTAAGAGCTTTATCTTTATCACAGTCCATCTTTCTCTCTCTCTCCGCAATTTCTAACCCAAATTTCTCTTTCTCAACGATGCATATCGTTTGTTTATGTTAATGACACACACTATTTCAAATTTATCCCTTGACATAATGACACTTGAGTGTGAATCAGTACATGAACTGACACAAGTGAAGGTCTTCTCGTGTCGTGATGATTTCGTTCAATGGAAGTTTGGCGATGGAACTGCTATAAAATATAGCTATAAATACTACGTTGTCAGCTATAAATAGATCAGCAGATATTTTCAAGAGTGGATCATTTTATTTTGTTTGATATGTTAAGAGCTACTAATCTCAAGATATTGAAAGTTAAAACCCTATCTACCCAAATCTACAAATAAAAAAAATAAAACCTAGATATTAATTCTTAATTAAAGAAATGTCAAATTTGTGATTAAGAGTCAATGAAAAATTATTAAGTATAATTATTGGGAGTAATGTTTTAAAAATAATACCAATAATCCAATCAAAATTCTCCACACCGTAGGGATTACCCTCACCAAATATCAATCTATTCCGAAACTTTTAACTCATATAGAATAAAAGTTGTTGTCTTGCTTGTTGTCCCTTGAATAGTCTCAATACACACACACACACACACACACACACACATACCTCCCATATATATATATATATATGGGAAATGTTCAGCACCCTAAGTTTTACCACACACTTTAACAAACGTTTTTTGTCCTACATGGGTTAGAAGTTTTGGAATGAGCTAATTTTTGGTGAGGATGATCTCTATGATTAGAAGATCATCCTCCCCAAAAATCAGCCCATTCCGAAATGTTTAGCCCCATGTTTACACGTTGAAAAATCGTGGACCGTCCATTTTTTGTAAATCAATTTTGATGGGGTTAGAAGTTTTGGAATGAGCTGATTTTTGGTGAGGATGATCTCCTCACCATAGAGATCATCCTCACCAAAAATCAGCTCATTCCGAAACTTCTAACCCATGTAAGACAAAACGCGTTTGTTAAAGTGTGTGGTAAAACTAAGGGTGGCGAACGGGACCCTATATATATATATATATATATATATATATATATATATATATATATATATATATATATATATATATATATATATATATATGTGGGAGGTGTTCGACGCCCTACCATATGACAAATATTTTGGCAAATATTTTTAAATCGTCGAATAAGGAGAGAATAGAGGGATGAGATTCAGTTAAACACGTTAAATAGTATAACTTATAAGTTATACAATAATTACAGTGCCGCCCTTCTTCTTTCCTGTAATTAGTGCGACGCCCCTCTTTCGTTAAAATCAAAATAAAAAATCAGAGAGTTTAACTCTCTCGACGCCTTTCTCTCTCACTCTCTCAAACCTTCTTGTTCTTGACAAAACCCCTCTCTCTCACTCTCTTAAACCCTCTCTCTCACTCTCTTACGCTCTTGATCAATATCCGACGACTCCATCGAATTGAAACCCTCTCACTATCGCTCTCACAACTACTTCTTTGAAACCATCGCACGAACGAACTGCTGCACTCTCGATCTCGCACGAACAACTGCGCTGCACCCTTGACCTCGCATGAACGGTTGCAACTCCATCTCCATCTTTGTAGTTGAAAGAATTGTAAGTTATTTTTTTATTTTTTATTTTTGAAATTTATGAAATCAAAAACACTGTCATAGAATTATTCTACGAAATATGTATATTTGTGATTTGATTTTCGATTTTATGAAGATAAAAAATTCGAAAATTATTTATCGATTTAATTTTTTTGGGTTATTTATTTTTTTATTATGATCATGTTAATTTTTTTTAATACCTATTTTAGAAAATTCTGATTTTTGATTTGGGTAGCTAAAAAAATCATATTTTTCTGACGAATCGAAATTGAAATCGAGACACCCATTTCAATCTACCTCCCTTAGATTGCCCATGTTAGGCTCTTTGAGCCCGACTTCGTTGCAGAAATTCCAAGCCTCCAATGCAATTCTGATGTGTAAATACGTGGTTTCCGTCATTACGACGGTCACATCTACTAAAGATTGGAGTCGTCACCATTCATGTTGTAAGTGGGTGTGAAAGGTCACCCGATATACATTTTCCAAAAAATGACATTTTTGACATTTTAGTGACTCACGATGGATAAGGGGTGATCAAACTTTGAGATTCGGGTAAGCGGCTCGATTGGAGAAAAGGGAAGGTGTTAGGTAGGGCTGTCAACGGATAGGTATCCGATCGGATACTGCTATATCCGAATTCAAATCCGAAAAAATATACTACTATCCGAATTCGAATTCGAATCAGATCGGATATCCTTAATAAACATTCGAATTCGAATCCGAAAAATATATCGGATATCCGATAATATCCGATCCGATCGAAGTTCGCACAGTCGAAAACCATAGATTACATCTGAAAAATTACTCTGGTGGGTTCAGGTCGTAGAGAGAGAGAGAGAGAGAGAATATGTACATGGATCCTCGCCGGCCGGAGTAGATGTGTAGGAGTTCGCACAGTTGAAAGTTGAAACCCACGTATTTCCTTCAAAAAATTACTCCGATTGGTTCAGATCGGAGGGAGAGAGAGAGAGAGAGAGAGTTTTCGGCCGGAGTAATGCCCTCGTTTTCGATCGAAACGGAAACCTCCATTACCGTCTGTTGTTTTGGTGCTGGCGGGTTTGAGAAGATAAAGTGTTAAAATTAAGTTTTGTTGTATGACAGCAATACTTAACACTGTGTATTTACATATATAAAGTTTCGTTGTAAAACATAAATACATAATATGTGTATTGTTATCGGAGCGGATATTATCGAATTCGAATATCGCAATATCCGAATTCGTATCCGAAACTCATTCAAATGTTTAAATGACATCCGAATCCGAATCCGATATCCGAAAATTTTGGATAATATCCGATTTTTCGAATTCGAATTCGAATTCGGATTTCGGCTATCCATTGACACCCCTAGTGTTAGGCACCCCTTCTCCCCGCCACGTGGCGATAACTTCAAATAACTTGATTATTTTAATTTTTTTAAAACTGCAAATAAAGTGTCACGTGTGTGTATTTATATCCTAAGTAGGGATTTACTTTCGGCTCAATTATAGGATCATCTTATTGAAAGAGATGATCCTAATGGATCATTTTCCTTGAGGTCCATTCATCCCAGATCCATTTAAAACAAAGCAAAGAGGAGAGGGGATGATAGAAGAGGGAGGAGGAGAGGGTAGAGAGAGAGAGGGGGTTATTCTTGTTGCACCTACCTTGAAGCTTCAAGATTTTCTTTTCTTTTCTCTCCTTCCTTCTTCTTCTTCTATGTCTTCTTGAGTTGAGCATTGATAAGTTATGAGAATGTAACTTTTTTGAGGTTAGTGTGAGAAAGTAGTGAAGAGATGAGTAGAAAGTTGAGAGTTGAGAGTGGAGAGTAGAGTGATTTTGTGAGACTTTGTAAGAGGTTCTTTTAGTGAGAGTTGAAAACCATTTTTGGGAAGATGAGGGTTTTTTACAGATGTTGAGAAGGTATTTTAGGGGTATAATGGGGTAAAGTGTAGGAGAGTAGAGAATGGCATATGTTTTAAAGGTGGGGGGGTATGAAATTAGGAGTTGGGAGAAGAGTAGATATGTAATGAGGGTAAATGAGTTGTGTTTTGATCCAAATGATTTGGATCTTACCCAAACCATTTGGGTAGAGTGTTTTGTGAGGTGAGATGATGGGTGTTTAAGAGAGTGGTTGATTGATTGAGTAGTGTTTGTTTTAAGAGAATGGAAGGTGTAAGAGAGTGGTTGGGAGTGTGAGGGGGATGGTGACATGTGGCAAGATGTGTGGATGTTAGAGATTTAGATTTAATTAATGGGAGAGATTGAGTGTTTGATTTGAGAAAATGGATGTAGGTTTAGGTTGTAGAGATGAGTTTATAGGAAATGATGATGGTAGATTAAGGAGAGGTATGATGATAGTAGGTTAGGGGAGGGTGTGGGTTGATGTGTTTGATTTGAGAGAATAGGGGATAGGAAATTATGATGGTAGGTTAGGGGAGGGTGTGGGTTGATGTATTTGATTTGAGAGAATGGAGGTTTATAGGGAGTAATGAGGGTCAGTTAGGGGAGGGTGTGGGTTGATGTGATTTTTTTTATAGAGAAAAGGTGATGGGGTGGGTGGTTTGATGAGGGAGGTGAGAGGGAGTGATGACATGTGTCATCTTTTAATGATAAAAGAGTGATTGGTTGATGTGGGTTGTGGTTTATGAGTTAGGGTTGTGGGTTGGATAATGAATTGGATATGGATACTGATTTGTGGGCTTTGTAGTGTTGGATTTGGGTTTTAGAAATGGTTTTGAGTTTTAGGGATTGGTTGAGGGTTATTTTGGAATGGATTTTGAGGGTGTAGGTTGGTTTTAGATTTTAGGTGGTGTGGGATTAGGTTTAGGTTAGGGTTAAGATGAGGAAGATAGATTTCGAAGAATTGAGTGTTCATGGGCCTTAGGTGGGCTTAGGTTTTTCGGATTCGGAGATGGAGCGGTGAAGGGATAGGTGTGGTAGGCATAACAAGTCTCGTTTTTTAATTTTATTTATTTATTTGTGATTTTTGAAATCATTGGTTTGATTCAGATGCCACGTGTTGGCAAATCAGGCTTTTTAAGGCCTGTCGATAAATTTTATTGAGAATTCTTCATTTTTGATTTTGGGAATGGTACGACGAATATTGGGAAAACGTAGGGTAGGCCGAGTCCTTTTGGTGGGCCTCCTAAACCATTAAGAGGTCTTAGGGGCATTGGTTCGATAAAAAAGTCACCTTTTAGTGATTTGGGCCTTTGAGGTTCGTTGGTGAATCCTATTGAAAAATCAGTATTTTTAGACCCTTTCGAGTGTAGGCCCATCCAAATTGGGGTGTCTTCATGATGTTCGCGTTTTTCATTCCTGGGTCCCCAATTGCAAAAATGTAGTCTTCATCAGCAATGACTAGAGTGGTGGCCAAAATCTAGATATTCATAAAAAAAAAAAGAACCATAGAATCCTTCATTTTCAATATGTGTTTATGAGAAAACTTAAAAAAAAAATTGAATTAAAACTAAAGTTCTTTGAACACACCCATGGTTCAAAACATAGATGGTTGTTGCAAACATGCACAATATGAGGGAGAGGAATTGAAATAGAGGACTTGGGGGATGGGGTTGGTGGTGATTTTATATAGATTTGCAGTTTCGGATGGAAGATTGTTTAGCTTAGAATCAAGGGTAAAGGGAGTGGTGGTTGTGATTTTTTAATTCTAATCAGCACCAAATAATGAAATCCAATCAAATATCTTTGAGAACAAGGATTTTGAGCAATTTATAACGGATTTTAGAGATCCAATAATTTGCCTTATTGCCTATCTAATGGTCGAGAGGATAGCCTGTCCAATGGCCTATCTAATGAACTGTCAAATTTTGGTATCATGGATTTCATTCTAACAAAGAGTAATTATCACTAAGAAGAATCTTCCTTTAATGCATTGATTGTGATTTAATGTATCAATGAAAATATTTTATAGATACGATTGGTGTTGACTAGTGTGGGGAGGCGACTATTGGTGAAACTATGGGATCTTCATTGAGAATTAAAGTAGAGAGTGGAGAACGTGTTGATTGCGAGAGTCCTAAAAAGATGTTGAAAAGTTGAATGTTCCATATGTGGGGATGATCTTCGATTCAATTGTAAAAATCAAGAAGTATTATGAAGATTACGGGCATCACGAAGGATTTCCATTCATGTTCAAACAACTTCTAAGCGTCGACGAAGTTCAAATGAGATAACTGGAATGATATATGTTTGCACACATCAAAGCAAATATAAAATGAAAGAAAAAGATGTTGAAGCAACAATTATGAATGAAAGCGCAAATAAGATAATCAGAATAGGTTCTTCAACTATTAAATGTGGTTGTAAGGCTATTTGCACATGATAACAAATGGACCGCAAAATGGAAAGTGTCCATTTTCAACGATTGCCATAATCACAAGGTAGTCACACCATCGAAAAGAATGAGGATGAGATCAAACCGTTGTATGCCTATAGTAGCTAAGGATCTAGTGGAAACATTCAGAAAAGAAAATATTCAAATCACTAAAATGCTAACCATTCTTGGCGGAGATCTAATTGGCTTTGATGGTAGGGACTGTTATACTCACTTGAGGAATGTTAGGCATAGGGAGTTGGAGGTAGGGGATGCATAGTCAGTATTGAATTATTTCATAACAAAACAGGCTGAAAATCCATAATTCTTTTATGCAATACAATGCGATGATGAGATGAGGGTAACAAATTTATTTTGGGTGGATGTAAGGTCTAGATTGTCGTATGAATATTTTGATGATGTAGTGACATTCGACACGACTTATTGGACAAACAAATATGATATGCTGTTCGCTCCATTTATTGGAGTAAACCACCACTTTCAGTCTATACAATTTGGGTTTGTTCTTCTACAAGATGAGACAGAGGCGACTTTCTTATGGTTATTTGAGACTTAGCTCAAGGCTATGGGAGGACGTCATCCAATATCGATGATCATTGACCAGGATTTGGCAATGAGAAATGTATTGCCAAAGTTTTTCCCAACACACGTCATCGCCTTTGCATTTGGCATATCATGAAAAAGTTTCCTAAGAAGTTGGCTAATAAATACTTTGAATCTTGCGATTTCAAAAGTAAATTGGAGAGGTGTATTTGGTCGACATACACGGGGGAAGAGTTTGAAAAGAATTGGAAGAATTTGATTGTAACGCATGGATTAGAAGGAAATGAATAGCTTGAACAATGATTTGATTTGCGGGAGTCTTGGGTGCCTGTGTATAATCGGGGTTATTTTTTTGCTAGCATGAATACTACTAGCCGTAGTGAGAGCATTAATGCATTCTTTGATGGGTTCGTTACATGGAAGACAAATCTAAGAGAATTTATAGTCAAGTATGAAGAAACATTGAAAAAACTTGTTACAAATGAGACCGATGTAAATTTTAAATTATAACACAAGTTTCGATGTGTGAAAAATGACGAGTTACTTCTCAAACATGCTACGACAGTGTATACTAAAAATATGTTTGAGAAACTCAGAGAAAAATAGTTCTAAGTTAATCGACTTAAAGCTAAAGAAATGGGAATCGAGGATGGATTTCATACGTATCGGATGACAACTAAGTTTGGTAAGTCCGAGGAGTTTGTGTTGAAGTTAAATTTGGATACTTACAAGGGTGCATGTCAATGTAAGAAATTTGAGTTTGTTGGAATAATATGTCGACATTTTCTAAAGGTGTTTTTTCGTCTAGACATTGATAGTATATCGTCACACATCATTTTTGGAAGATGGAGGAAAATGGCAAACAAATTTAGGATGATGGATTTAGAAGTAATGATCGATGGGAAAGAACTGCCAATTGCATTGAGATTTGGCAATATGTGTCAACAAGCTACTACATTGGCTAGTTTTGCATCGACTTCAATGAAGAGATACTAAATCTTCATGAATACCTTAAATGAACTATCCAAAAAACTTTTTGAAATTCGATGCGATGACATGTTAGAACATGAAATTGTAGTTGATGCATCCCCAACTGTAGTTGATCCATCACAGTTGTTACTTTTGGACTCAAATGTCTCCCAAACAAAGGGTAGGAAGAAAGATGAAAAGGATAAAGGAAAGGTTAAATATACAGGTAGATTAAAAAGTAGTATCGAATTGAGCCAACAAAAGAAGAAACGAAAGTGTGCATCATATAAAGCATTTGGACGAGATAAACGAATATGTCTTATAAATCCATATAAAAAATAGACATGTTTTACAACCCAAGGTAAGTGAAATTATCTTTGTAAGAAAAAATATTACTTTAAAACATTTATTTTATTGTACATTCTTATTTATAATTTTTCCTTTTTAATAGGTAATGATGATATTCAAGAATTGGGTCAGGACATGGAAAGCGATCATAAGGCATCTCTATTGAGTTAGACACTTGGACAGGTACTTCATCTTTTAAAGTATTTAAGATAATGATGATATTCAACGTTTGAAATCATTGAACCTTGATATTGAATTAAATCTATACTTATTTACTCTTGTTTCATATTTTTTTTGTGGTAATATGAATTTATGAGTTTTAGTAAAGTAAGGTAACTGGGGACTTAGGTGTTGTTGGTTTTGGACTTTTAGTAGTTTTGGGATTTTTTTTCCCTTTTTTGGGTTCTAGGTGCTGGGGTTTTATTATGTTATACATTTCGCTAAAATGGAGATTTCCCATTTTGGAATGTATTGGTGTATTGGAGTATCAGATCATGATCATGCTTTGTGGAAAATGGGTCTATTGGGATTGTAGTCGTGGGTTTTGGTAAGTCACATAGTTGGCTAAAATGGAGATTTTCCATTATGGGCTTGGTGATCCTGTTTTGTGGTTCTAGATTGTTTTTGTATTTTAAAATTAATGTTTCTGCAGGTATTCTAGATTGTTTTGTCGGCATCTTAATAAATATTGTATCATGGTCTTTCACGTATGATATAAGTATTGCATCATGGTCTTTCACGTATGATATAAGTATTGCATCATGGTCTTCTGATTTGGACTTTTTTTTTATTGGTCTGATTTGGACATATTGGTGCAACAAATTACTTCAACAGATTATATTTACTGCTTCTCTTTTTTTTTAATGAGTTTTATCTATTTATTGGCTTACTTAGATGGGTCTTCCTTCTTTTTTTTCTAAGGAAAAATTGTATCTTTTTCTTCATTTTTTGGTGGAGGGTGGGGGTGTTTTGAATTGGGTTTGTATAAGTAATAGTTTATTTGTCATATTGTGTTTTAATGTTGTGGTCTTTTGTTATTTTTTTATCTTCTTGTATTTGTTATTATTCAAGTGAAATCATAGTTTTTTTTTGTTTGCTTATTAATTCATTTATGGAGTTAGGATTATGGGTTTAATTTTAATTTTGGATTTGGTTTGCATTCTATGTTCTATTCTATAAAGTATAAACTTGTTACATTTGTATCTTTCTCATCACTGTAGTTTTTGAGGACTGTATACTTAGGCCTGGAGTTCAGATTTTAATTAGTTATTGATTTTGATTTTTTTTTTTTTGTTCTATTGTAAGTTCAATCTTGGTCTTCCCTTTAGCTAATTTAACTTTGCATGGTAATGGCATGGTCCATTTTTGGGTATTGTCATCAATGTTGGTTCTTTTTTTTTTACCAAATTGATGTGAAAGTTCAGAGGGAAATCATCAACGATAAGTCTTTGAGGCATCCGAACATTGTTTGGTTCAAGGAGGTAAAAGGTCAAATTTTCTTTTATTCCACTGTCTGTTCAAATATTTTTGTCTTATTAGTATTTGTAGGAGTTTAGGTAGATAGAATTTTTAAAACTGAGATAAGTTGGGTTATCTCAACTTCCCCTGTTTCCCCTATTTGAGTACTTGAGTTTGAGTTTCAGGTTGGAGATGCTAACAAATACCATGCTTGTTGGGAGAGGCCTGAAGATATGGACACAGCAAGATCTGTGTTCAAGATTGACAAAAATACCATTGGTTCTTATGTAGTTGCTGAAACTGTTGTTGCTCTGGCTGCCGCTTCTTTGGTGTTCAGTAAATCTGACCCTTCTTACTCTAAGCTTCTCATTAAAAGAGCTATCAGTGTAAATGAGTTCTCTCATCGTCAATACATACATATATATTCCCCCTTTTTTTTGTTCACAAGGTTCAATCTCTCCATGATTAGCTAGTCATCCTTGGCATTAGCCCTTGTCAAGCAATACTAGATGTCAGCACAAGAAATATATCTTCTTATTGGATTAAATTATATTTTTTTTGATAATCTAGAGTTACTTATTGTATGTGCCTCATGATAGTTTCACTACATTGAATATGCTATTTCATTAATTGGGTTGATCATGCAGTTAGATATTGCACTATCTCTATAATGGATGAGGTGACGGAGATTTGTGATCCATGTTCTGAAGGAGGCCCGTCATCTGAAGTAGTTGAGAAGTAGTTACCGAAGAACCGTAGTGTGGCACATGACGAAAATTTGTTATAATTTCAACTATGATTCAAAATGATATAAATTTATCATTCAACAGTTTGTTCTAAAATATAGGGGTCTCTTAATAAAATATCATATGGAGATTCTCTACCTTTTGTCGAAACTTCTCTATTAATTGTCTAAGTAAGGGGATAATCGAGATGTTAACCTTGGCATGATGCCAAACTGGTTATTTAATATCCATCTTTGCTCCATCATTCTTTGTCATCTTAAATTTTAAATCTTTGCTCCATCATTCTTTTTTAATGTTGTTTGTGATGATGAGAGAATTCCAAGAAGTTAAATAAACTCTTCACTGATTTTCTTTATAGGTACCTTTGTAATTCATTTAATACAAGTGTTACAAACTTGAAAAATAAAAAATAAAAAGCATCAAGAGATGAAACATTATTTTCTACATTGACAAGACTACATCCAAAGGTACCATCAGGCAGGTCATAATTCTTCCTTAGAGGTTTAGTAGATTAAGGTAAGAAAGCTTTGGGAATATGTATTTTAAGAGATTTTACCTCTCAAAACGGCAATCGACCCCTCAAGAGTTTCCATATCAATGAAATAACATTACAACAAGTTTGACAGAAGAAAAAACATCTACTCCACAAATAATTTTTCAAGCAAATTAATTTTCAAAAATAAAGAATACCCGATTCTAGATAAAGAAGTGGCAGGAACACATCTCTTCCTCCATTCAATTCTGTACAAAACTACATCTTCTGTTGAATGAAATGAATGATCAAAATCTGTCTTTATACAAACAGAGTTTCTGATAGAACAAATGCTAAAAAAAATACTTAATGAACACAAGTGTTTGATGGAAAGAAAATAACAATGACTATTATGACACTAGCTTTCATATGCAATAAGAAATCATAGACTACCTTAGAGCACAATGCCTTATTGAGGAATATATAATATTAAGATTGATAGGTAACATTGTTACCATATTCAATGGTTCAACTCATTTCTGCCTAACTTTTGATTTAAAATAGATCTTCTAATCAAGTTTAAAAACAGAAAAGAGCTTAGCAAGATCAAGTCCAACTTAAATAAAATAGGCTAAAGGTAATACAATATACATTCACTCATCAAAATCCAAAATCAATTATTTCCTTAAAAACTACTAAGTTCAAAGAAAATACAGACCTATGAATAAAGACAATATGAAAATAACTATACAAATTATATGCAATCTATTAAATACATTAGATTTTTTCTTCAACTTCATATGCTTCACTTCATCGAATTCTTGCTTCAAGTCATAGAAGTGATCCTCTACTTTATAAAAAAAAAATTTAACTATATCACGATTATGCATATCTTTGATAAAATGCCTTGTGGCTTCCTCGTACGATGAAAATGATTTGTAACAAGCTGACGGATATCTATCCACGTACTGGTGACATTCTTCCCAAGTGAAAAATATACCGATCTTTTTCCCTACAAAGACAACATAAAACTTGCCCATTTTGATAGCAAACCTGACAAAACCAATTGGTAGTGGTTTCACAAAAGAAAAATTAACTGAATAGAAAAAAAAAAAAAAATACGAGTCAGTTGAATTCTTGAGCAAAGAAAGAATAAAGAAAACAACCATTACCAAGTCAATAATACATGATCCATAAATTAATCAAAGTAAAAATCTAATTGATTTACTTTTTTTTTAGCAATGAAAAAAAAAAAACATAATAATTTGCTTTAATAGAACTAGTCTTAGAACCCGCTACTAAGTTCATATAAGTACTCCACCAATTGATGACAATCAAATATGGAAATTAAAATTTCCATCATGATTTAAAAAAATTCATATTTGGGACACCAAGGTTAATCCTATATCTCGATGGACTTGGGTTAAAACTACATCATACATCCGCATTTTAGGTGTGTTTGGTTGCAGGTGTAAGGGAAAGATTTCCATGGACGATGACTATCTTCTGATCCATGGAAAAATGGGAAATTGGTCTTCTTTTTAATTCTTTGATAGGTACGGGGAAATTGGCCTACCTGTGGAACAGAGTTTTAAACAACTAGATGAAAGTGGTGGTTTGAAGTATAGACTTATAGTTTATTCCTCATCTCTTACTCTTATTCAAGTTGAATAAGAAGATAAGTTATTATGTGAGCAGAAGAGTGAAAATTCCACAGCAATACACTCGAACTACCACGAATCCATCAAAACCCTTGCAAATGTTCCCTGAACTCTAATGGACAAGTCCCATTTTTTGCTAGTTAAAAGGCAAACAAGCCTAATCATACCAATCTTATTACAAATATTAATCCAAAAAAATAGGAGGGGATTTTCGACCAATGCCCATTGAATTTATTTCAATTACCAAATTAATGTGGAGATGAAAAACTATCAAGATATTAATCCAAAAAAATAGGAGGGGATTTTCGACCAATGCCCATTGAATTTATTTCAATTACCAAATTAATGTGGAGATAAAAACTAATAGGAATCCCAAATTGGTAGGAATCAGGAGGAAAAACTCCTTCCTTGGTTCATTTAATGTATGATTAGATCATAATCAATTTAGACCATAATCATACCAACCTAAATAACTTTGGATTTTTTATCCTAATAAAATCGGAAATCAAATCACAAATATACATATTTCGCAGAATAATTCTATGATAGTCTTTTTTATTTCAAAGATATTTGATTAGATTTCATTATTTGGTGCTGATTATAATTAAAAAATCACAACCACCACCCCTTTTACCTTTGATTTTGTGGCATCAGCACTAGTAGTTGGTGTGGCAATAACATCTATCAACAATAGTTGGTGTGGCAATAGCATATCTCTTTTATTATAAATACAGTAACTATCTTGTGGTAGAATAAGTTAGATAGAAATCTATAAAATTAGAGAGAGAGCTAGGAGAGATTATAAAGGAAGAAGTTGATTTTCTCTTTGGATAAAAACAAAATCAAGCCTTCTTCTTGAGACGAACTTGCGGGCTGTGCAAGTTGTTGGTTTTCTTCATATAGTGGATTCTCTCTTCACTCCCGTGGATGTAAGCACATCGTCGAACCACGTAAATATTGTGTAAGCATCTCTTTATCTGCTATTTACGTTTGTAGTTAATTTTACTTTACTTTGATTGCTAGGGGTATTGGTCATTGCTTGTTGGTGTGTTTTGAAACTTGGTATAAGTTCCGATAAAGGGTTTCTCTCTAGGTGGTTTGCTTCCGCGGCTCCCCTCACAACAATGGTATCAAAGCTCTTATTCAAATCAGGGTGGTTAAGCTTCGATTTGAGGTATTTTCTTGGGTATTGTATGGTGTACACAAGTTGTTTATTGAAATTCCTGAGATAAGCTAGTGTTGTTAAACAAGAGGATAATGACGTCTACTAGCGTAACCGGCAAAGTGGGAAAGTATGAGATAGAGAAGTTCAATGGGAAGAATGATTTTTTCTATTGGATGATGCAAATGAAAAATTTGCTAATCTCACAGAAATTGCACAAAGCATTGGTAAGAAAAGAAAAGAAGCACAAAGACATGTCTGATAAGGATTGTGAAGAGTTAGATCTCGAAGCACGAGCGTCGATAATTCTATGCCTTAAAAGGGATGTAGCTTTCTTGGTGGATGGAGAGGTAACGGCTGCGGGTGTATGATCAAAGTTAGAAAATAACTTCATGACGAAGACTATAACAAATCGGATCTATTTGAAGTTCAGATTGTATATTTGCAAGATGGAGGAAGATACACCAATCCAAGAGTACATCAACAAGTTAGATAGGATTTAAAAGCGCCCTCGATCCGCGGGGTGCGCGGATCCGCTTTTGACCTTTGAGGTTTAGGAGTTGCCACCTAGTTATTACAGTCTAGGAACCAAATTTTGACTCTAAAAGGCAAATAAACTAATCTACGAAAGAAAAATAAGGATCCGGGGATCACGTTACGGGGTTGGAAGGTGTTAGGCACCAACCCCGCCCGGCAAACGCCGGTGTGGACACAGGATTTCGAATATTCTTCAAACATCCCTCCACTTTGAGGTATTTTGGAGTCGCCACCATTCAAATTGGTAAAGGGGTGTGAATGGTCACCCGGATTTGTATTTTTGAAAAATCATGTCATTTTGCCACTTTTTTGTTGACTCTCGTAAGATAAGGTGTATGGTCCAACCTTGATTCAAGGTAAGGGGGTCCATTTATGGAGTAGGGAAGGTGTTAGGCACCCTATTCCATCCACGTAATGTGGTAACCTCGGATTCGGTTTTTTTTAGAAATAAAAAGAAAATGAAAATGAAAAAGAAAGAAAATCGATGTGTACCCTCAAATATGAGGGACTTTCAATGTTGGATTCAATCATTAAGGGCACCCTTATGTAGAAGGGGCCCTTTGGTGATTTAACCCATGGTGGTGTGTGCAAATGTGTGGGAAAAAGGGAGAGTAGAAGAGGGGATGTAGAGGGGGTGTTCCTTTTGTTGAACCCACCTTGTCCTTGAGTTGATCTTCAAAGCTTTTCTTGATGTTCTTCTTTTGAGTTGACTTGGACTTGCTTGAGGTTGTGGAAGATTGAGTTGAGAGTGAGGTGTTGAGAGTAGAGTAGAGTAGAGAGTTGTAGTTTTTAGAGGATTTTTTATCAAAATTTCATTAGTTGTTGTAAGAGGAGAATGGAGGGGTTTTTATAGAAGTTGGGAGGCATTTTAGGGGTATAATAGGGTGAGGGTTTAGAATGAGGGGTAATGACATGGGTTTGAGAGAAGAAGGGTATGAAATTTGAGGGAGAAATAATGGTAGTTTTGTAATGAGGGAAATGGGTTGTGTTTTAACCCAAATGGTTTGGATCTTACCCAAATCCATTTGGGTAGAGTGTTTGGTGGGGTGAGATGAGTGATGGTTGATGGGAGGAATGGTGGTGTAAGGTAGTTGTTTGGAGAAGGAGTGTTGAGATGATTGAAGAGGTATGGTGTTTGATTTGGAGAGATGAGTGGTGATTGATTTGATTTTGAGAGGATTGAAGGGATGATGACATGTGGCAAATGGAGGGATGAAGAGATTAGTTGATTGGTGATGGTAGTTGGATGATTAGAGAGAAGAGTACGGGGGTGATGGTGGGAGGTATGGGTTGAGGTGATTTTGTGGGAGTGTTTTAAGGGAAGGTGATGGTTGAGGTGTGGGAGATATGGGTTGTGATGTGGGTGGTTGATAGTGTTAGAGTATGTAGGGTATGGGTTGAGTTGTTGGTTGTTGATGATGAGAGGATGGGGGATAGGTTAGGTTAGGTTAGGGTAGGGTTATGGGTTGAGTTGATTAGATGAGGGAGGTGGAAGAAGATGATGACATGTGTCATCTCTTGGTTATTGGTTTGATGTGATGATGATGGGTTGGATTTGATTTGGGTAGTGGATTGGACTTTGGGCTTTAGTGGTAGATTGGGTAAGGTTTTGGGCTTAGGTGATGGATTTGGGTTGGGTTGTAGAATAGTGTTGAGTTGGGTTTATGTTGGATTGGGCTTGAGTTGGATTGGGTATAGGTTGAATGGATTTTGGGATGGATTGAATTTATGATGGTTTGGGTTTTGGGATGGATAGTATTGGGTTGATTTTAAGGATGTATGAGAGTGGTGAGGTGTGCGGGTCCATGGGCCACGTAAATGGTCTCGAACATTTATTAATGTAGATTTGGGCTTTGGGGCCCATCCCAAATTTTTTGTTTTCGGGGTATTTTGCGTCGAGGGCCCGCTCAAATTCTGGTGTCTACAGCTGCCCTCTTTGCAGGAGTTGCGTGCAAAGAACTGCAAAGAATAGACGAAACCCTGATTTGTGCGGGTCCTAGGATTTTGCTCAGACAAGTTTTTGAAACACCGATTTGATTTGATGGTTAAGAGATGGCTACCCAAGCACGGGGTCTGACAGGGTGTCGGTCGATTTCCTCGACCTCGTGGCGCGGAGCTCGTGTGAGGTCTTAGATTTGTGATGATTTGAGAAAAGCTTTGACTTAGGTATTTTCAAACGAGACTTTAAGCAGTTGATTTTGGCTTTCGCAAGAATACCATTTTGATTTTTTGATTTTTTGATTTTTTTTTTCTTTTTTTGGTGATTTTTTATTATTATTATTATTTTTTTTTATTTTTTATTTTTTTTTTTGGTTGTCCGTTCTTGAAGCACGGACTGTTTAAATCTCATTCGGTCCGTGCTTCAAGAACGGACTCTATTTTTAATATTTTCGGTCCGTGCATGAAGCTCGGACTGCGCAAAATTAATTCAGTCCGTGCTTCATGCACGGACCAGAACATTTTTAAAAACCGAACGTCGCGCCTAGACGTTTCACTTGGCTGTTCTTCTCCGTTTTCTCCTCTGGTTCTTCGTCTTCTCCTCTGATTCTTCGTCTTCTCCTCTCTCATTTCTCTCTTGCGTGCTTGGGTGGTCGAAGAGACATGTCGGGCGTGTGGATACTTGGATTTGGAGCACTCTTGGTACTTCTTTGGATTACTCCTTCGATAGAGGTTAGTTCATCTTCTCCTTTTAGATTAATTTCTTTTTGATTTTGCAAACCTTTATTGCATGATTACCTGCTTCGAACAATCCATGACAGACACACAAACCTTGTTGTATGTATGCTTGTTAGACTAGGATTCTTGTTTATGCCTCGATAGCTTTGCCTTTACCTTCTCCTTTCCCTTCTCGATGTGGTTGACAGCCACGAATTGGTACGAATGGTAGAGTGCCTTGTCCTTTGTCATTTCGATATTAATGAAAGGCACGTCTGGGGCTCTCCCAGCTGGAATAAGGTTCTCTGCCAATACTGATATCATCCTCTGCCCCATGATAAATTTGACTCTTTGGTGCAATGAGGAAGGCACAGCCCCGGCAGTATGGATCCATGGTCTACCCAATAGTAAGTTGAATGTCGTTGGTATCTCCATGACCTCGAACGTTACTTCGAACGTACATGGGCCTATTGTGATTGGTATGTCTACTTCGCCCAGCGAGTCCCTTCTCGAACTATCGAAGCCTCGGACGACCTTGTTATTGGGTTTCACATGCAACCAATCGGCGTTCAGCTTTCGGAAGGTCTCAAGTGGACAAACATTAAGCGCTGAGCCGTTGTCAATCAACACCCTGGCGACCATCATGCCCTTGCATATGACCATAATGTTTAGTGGCTCGACGTGCCCCGTTCCTTCAGGTGTAAACTCATTTTCTGTGAAGATAATAGGATTGGAGGCCATGATCTGGCTGACCGTTTGCTCTAACTGCACCGGTGTCGTGGTCGAAGGTACATGTGATCCCCCTAGGACTTTCAACAATGCCTCTTGGTGCTCTTCCGATTTTTGTATTAGTCCTAGGATGCTGACTTGGGCTGGCTGCTTGTTCAACCTGTCTACTATATTATGCTCTCTCTTGAGGATGAGCTTAATAAAGTCTGTGGCTTCTTTGTCTGTCACTATCACCTTTTCTTCCATCTTCGCATCCTTATACAACTTGCATTTCCCCTTTGCTTTTCTTTTGTCTTCGTCGGTCACCTCTTCTGCAGTCTCTTTGCTTTTTTCCCTGATTTTCACCCCATTTTCTGACAATTTCTGGCACTTTCCCGCCCTGATTATACGGCTGATATCAGCCACCATTGCTTTCTTCATTGTTTCGACCCCGGCGGTCGTGGTGATGGTAGTCTCATAGCTCCAAGGAATTGCCTGATCGGAGCTATATGGGAATGGTTTAGGTGAGTGTATGGTTATGGGGGGTGGATCGGGTTTCATATTGAGAATGAGAGGAGGTGGTGGTGATTTGGATGTAGTGCTGGTGGAAATTGGTGGAGTCGATGTAGTGTATGGGATGACGAGTGGTAGACGTGGAGATGAAGTGTATGGTATATGGAGGGGGGTCGAGTTGATCCTTGTGGATATGGTGGTATGTACGGTATGACAAGAGGGGGTCGAGTTGAACTTTGATGATGGGGTGATCCATAAGGTATGACCAAAGGTGGTCGGGTAGCAGCATTTTGGTGAGTGGGATAGATGGTGAGGTCGGCCAATCTGAGTGGTGGTAATGAATTTTGGGATGAATTTGTCGTATAATGGTTGATTGTACTGACTGTTGGCGCTTCTGGTCCCTGAGTTAAATGCACCCTGATTTTGGACCCGACAGGTGCTATCAAGACAGACGGATTGAAATCGAGTTCCTTATGAATGACATTTACCCTTTGTCCACTTCCCCCTTCATTGTGGGTAGGTAGGGGGTTCTGATTGATATTCTGTTGTTGGGGTGGGTTGGGAGGTCCATCCAGGATAAGAGCCTTCTTATCAATCAGGTTCTGTACCTGATGTTTGAGTTGCCAGCATTGATCCGTAGAGTGCCCCGGTGCACCCATATGAAATTCACAGAACAAATTGGGGTTGTACCCTGGCCCTGACAGCCTTGACAGGATTTGGCGGACGTTTTGCGAGATATTCACCCCTAAGCAAGATTGGCAGTAACTCAGATGGTGACATGGGTAACCTGGTAAATACTCTATTTACTCGATTCGGTCTTGCTTGCTGATTCTGCCCATACTGTTGTGCTGGCTGTGCTGGCATGGCTTGTGGAGGAACTGTTCGGAAGGGATTCTGCGGTGCTGGAGCCCAAGCAGCTCGAGGTATTGGTGCCCAAGGTGCCTTAGGTGCCTGTGGCCTTTGAGCTGGTGCCTGAATGATGAGAGGTTGGTTGGGTTGTACATTATTGACCTGGGTATCCTCTTTCTTTTTTACAAAAGGCACTGATTTCTTTTGTGACGAGGTCCCCGCTGCTGCACTCAAGGCTGTAAAGTCAAATATTAGACCAGTTCGGATCCCGTCTTCGACCCGGTCTGCTACTTGAACTAAGTTTGAGAAGGTGCCTGTAGTGTGTCCAACCAAATGAGTGTAAAAGGCATGCCCCAGTGTCGAGATAAACGTAGTGTTCATCTCTTGTTCAGTCATCGCAGGCCGCACTTGTGAGGCGGACTCTCGCCATCTTTGGGCATACTCTTTCACTGTTTCTTTGTGCTTTCTCGTCATCTTAGCCATATCATTGCGATCCAAACCCACGTCTGTATTGAACCGGTAATTATGCCAGAACATTTCAGCTAAATCCTGCCAACTTTTGATAAGTGTATGATCCAATCCTGAAAACCACTTGAGAGCCGGTCCTGTTAAGCTTCTTTGGAAAAGTTGCACCAATAGTCTGTCATCCTCGCCATATTGGCACATTGACCCACAATACAATTTGAGGTGTGACAGAGGGCACCCAACACCATTGTATTTCTCGAATTCTGGGCATTTAAACTTGGCCGGCAGCTGTGCATTGGGGTAGAAGCATAGGTCCCTGAATCTTGTTCCTCCCAAAGTATTTGTGCCTTTCATCCGCCGCATTTCCTCCTGGAGAGATTCAATCTGTCGGGCCATTTTGTCGTCAGTAGCACTCTTAGCTTTAGGAGCCCTAAAGTTACACTCGTCATCTGGGATCATCACGGGAGGTGGTGGATTCTGTGGTATATAAAGCGGAGGACCCTGATATATTGGCACAGTAGGAGGTGGGGTGGTTTGTTGTTCTGGTCGTATTTGCTCAGGGGGTTCGGGGTTTGACCCGGATGCTTGATGCTGAGTTGCCTGTGCTTGCAGAAAATTGGTGCTACTCAAGACAGCCGCCAAGATTTGTTCCTGCCTTTTCGTTGTTTCTAACAGCTTTGCTATCATTGCATTGGCTTCGGCCAGTTCATTTGTCGCAGGTTGTGGTTCATCTGAGTTACTCATAGCTGATGAAGATGATCGGAGAAAGTATGGAGGCTTCTCAGGATGTTTGTGCTTTTTTCGTTTGGCCACCTGTGGGTACAGAAGACCAAGTGTTACTATCTTACTTACAAAAAAGGAAATGCATTATGTTTATTAGGTCCGGTAATTATCATGGGATGGTATTCAAAAAAGAAAACATAGTTCGTCAGCGCGGAGCTGGATTATTTTTTAGAGAAAATAATTACATCAGCATGAAGCTGGCATTGACACGGGGTCGGTAAAACAGTTTGAAAAGAAATTACATCAGCGCGGAGCTGGCATCGACACGGAATCAGTAAGGAACTTACATCAGCACGGAGCTGGCATCGACACGGAGTCGGTAAGGTATTTTGAAAAGAAGTTGCATCAGCATGGAGCTGGCATCGACGCGGAGTCGGTAAAACATTTTGAAAAGAAATTTCATCAGCACGGAGCTAGCATCGACACAGAGTCGGTAGAACATTTTGAAAAGAAATTTCTTCAGCACAGAGCTGGCATCGACACGGAGTCGGTAAAACATTTTAAAAAGAAATTACATCAGCATGGAGCTGGCATCGACACGGAGTCGGTAGAACAGTTTGAAAAGGAATTACATCAGCACGGAGCTGGCATCGACACGGAGTCGGTATAGCATTTTGAAAAAGAGATTTTCTCAGCACGGAGCTGGCATCGACACGGAGTCGGTAAAACATTTTGAAAAAGAAATGTCATCAGCACGGAGCTGGCATCGACACGGAGTCTGTAAAGCATTTTGAAAAGAAATTACTTCAGCACGGAGCTGGCATCGACACGGAGTCGGTAAAACAGTTGAAAAGAAATTATTTCAGTACGGAGCTAGCATCGACACGGAGTCGGGAGAACATTTTGAAAAGAGATTACATCAGCACGGAGATGGCATCGACACGGAGTCGGGAAAACATTTTGAAGAGTAGTTTTCTGAGATAAATCGAGTTAAAATAACCCATAATTTTTGGTAGCCTCCAATTCAGTTCTATGAAATCATCGCCGGCCAAGCAGATCTCCAAGGAAGAGGTGGCGCACAATGGCACTCTTAAATCACCTTGTTCCCTGAATAGACGTAGTCTATCCCCCTCGTATCAACAGGGTAAGATCTTTCTAGGCACCGACTTTGATCAAGGACTGCAATTGGTACTTTCCGAAATCTCTTCTTTTTTTTTTTTTTGTGAGAAAGTTGCATGTACTTGAATTGATTGATCTGTTGTTATCTTTGTTAATTCGATATGGGTCATAGATCTGGTTGAAATAGATCTGGGTCGGACCCAATTGGATCTGGGTCGTGGACCCAGTTGGATTGGATCTGGGTTGGATTGGATCTGGGTCGTGGACCCCGTTTGGTTGGATCTGGGTCGTGGACCCAGACCCAGTTGGATATGGATCTGGGTCGTGGACCCAGTTGGACATGGATCTGGGTCGTGGACCCAGTTGGTTTGGATCTGGGTCGTGGACCCAGTTGGAAATGGATCTGGGTCGTGGACCCAGTTTGACATGGATCTGGATCGTGGACCCCGTTTGGTTGGATCTGGGTCGTGGACCCAGACCCAGTTGGACATGGATCTGGGTCGTGGACCTAGTTGAGTGGATCTGGGTCGTAGACCCAGTTGGTTTGGATCTGCGTCGTGGACCCAGTTGGACATGGATCTGGGTCGTGGACCCAGTTTGGAATGAATACTTCATGAAGGACAAGTTTGGTTATGATTGAGATCGATAGTGAGCCGCGTTGGGCAAAATCCGTTTGGAGCGGGATCAATTATGAGTGGTAGGCCTTGAGTTTTATAATAAAGTGAATCATTTGATCATTTTCAAGCTTTAAAACTCAAAACTAAAATAACTTCAAGAAGAAAAGTTGTTAAGACTGACGTAAGGAACAAAATGAGTAAAAAAAATTTTTTTTTTTTTTTTTTTTTTTTAGGGTCCGTTTTTCAAGTACGGACCTAAGACTTTTTGGCTGGTCCGTGCTTCAAGTACGGACCAAAATATCAAAAAAAAAATTTTTTTTTTTTTTGGGTCCGTTCTTCATGCACGGACCTAACACTTTTTGGCTGGTCCGTGCTTCAAGTACGGACCAGAACATCAAAAATATATTTTTTCTTTCACTGGTCCGTGCTTCATGCACGGACCTAAGAAAATTTGCCCAGTCCGTTTTCTAAGCACGGACTTGACAATATTTCTTGAGTCCGTGCTTCAAGCACGGACCAGAACCTTTTCTGGCCTTCCAACCTTGCTCTGTTTTTTATCCTCATCCCATTTTGGCCATGTTTTTCTGGATTTTGAGGCACATAGCCTCTGTTTTTTGGCTTGGGCCACAAAAATGTCACTTTTTTTTTTTTTTTTTGATGCCTATGATGACATGGAAAAAAAAATAGATTTCCCCCTTTTACCTAGGGGGACATATAAATGAGAACAAAAATAAAAATCCTAAAAATCTATACAACTTGCCTTCGCGGGCTTAAAAAAAATACATCACATATGAACATGGGATGGATACGGAATTAGTTTTGTAAGCCTTAGTGTCCTTTTTCTATTAATTACGCTTCGATGCATGCGGTTTGTAGGTGATTTTTCGGCTACCCATTCTTCAAACCTCGATGTACACCGAAGTGTACATGTCTTAGGTTGGTGAATGAGGTGGATGTTCTCCTCCCAGCCACCCAAAATAGCGATCTCGGGGGCTTGAGAGTACCGGCATCCAGGGTTAGAAATTGAAAGAGGAGGGGGGTGGCTTATGCATAGGGGTGTGAATCGCATGTGCATGTGCGTGCATTTTTTTTTTTTTTGAATCGTATCCATCCTTACATTCTTTGCTCCAAAATAAAAATAAAACAAAAGCATATGTAAATAAATATTACAACCATCCAATGTGAAACTTGTGAAATAAAAGAAAAAAAAGAAACAAAGCAAACGCGTTAGTAGATAAACCAAAAGAAATAACACAAAAAGAAAACAAACTCCTTTTTTTTTTTTTTTTGAAATAACCGAATCAAGGAAGAGGATCGGACCCACTAGTGTGTACTCCCCAGTGGAGTCGTCAAGCTGTGGACACAGGATTTCGAATATTCTTCAAACATCCCTCCACTTTGGGGTAATTTGGAGTCGCCACCATTCAAATTGGTAAAGGGGTGTGAATGGTCACCCGGATTTGTATTTTTGAAAAATCATGTCATTTTGCCACTTTTTTGTTGACTCTCGTAAGATAAGGTGTATGGTCCAACCTTGATTCAAGGTAAGGGGGTCCATTTATGGAGTAGGGAAGGTGTTAGGCACCCTACTCCATCCACGTAATGTGGTAACCTCGGATTCGGTTTTTTTTTTGGAAATAAAAAGAAAATGAAAATGAAAAAGAAAGAAAATCGATGTGTACCCTCAAATATGAGGGATTTTCAATGTTGGATTCAATCATTAAGGGCACCCTTATGTAGAAGGGGCCCTTTGGTGATTTAACCCATGGTGGTGTGTGCAAATGTGTGGGAAAAGGGAGAGTAGAAGAGGGGATGTAGAGGGGGTGTTCCTTTTGTTGAACCCACCTTGTCCTTGAATTGATCTT
Organism: Akebia trifoliata; assembly: GCF_017979445.1. Lineage (NCBI taxonomy): Eukaryota > Viridiplantae > Streptophyta > Magnoliopsida > Ranunculales > Lardizabalaceae > Akebia > Akebia trifoliata. The sequence continues at coordinate 21,417,745 of NC_141381.1, forward strand.
CAAAGCTTTTCTTGATGTTCTTCTTTTGAGTTGACTTGGACTTGCTTGAGGTTGTGGAAGATTAAGTTGAGAGTGAGGTGTTGAGAGTAGAGTAGAGTAGAGAGTTGTAGTTTTTAGAGGATTTTTTATCAAAATTTCATTAGTTGTTGTAAGAGGAGAATGGAGGGGTTTTTATAGAAGTTGGGAGGCATTTTAGGGGTATAATAGGGTGAGGGTTTAGAATGAGGGGTAATGGCATGGGTTTGAGAGAAGAAGGGTATGAAATTTGAGGGAGAAATAAGGGTAGTTTTGTAATGAGGGAAATGGGTTGTGTTTTAACCCAAATGGTTTGGATCTTACCCAAATCCATTTGGGTAGAGTGTTTGGTTGGGTGAGATGAGTGATGGTTGATGGGAGGAATGGTGGTGTAAGGTAGTTGTTTGGAGAAGGAGTGTTGAGATGATTGAAGAGGTATGGTGTTTGATTTGGAGAGATGAGTGGTGATTGGTTTGATTTTGAGAGGATTGAAAGGATGATGACATGTGGCAAATGGAGGGATGAAGAGATTAGTTGATTGGTGATGGTAGTTGGATGATTAGAGAGAAGAGTATGGGGGTGATGGTGGGAGGTATGGGTTGAGGTGATTTTGTGGGAGTGTTTTAAAAGAAAGTGATGGTTGAGGTGTGGGAGATATGGGTTGTGATGTGGGTGGTTGATAGTGTTAGAGTATGTAGGGTATGGGTTGAGTTGTTGGTTGTTGATGATGAGAGGATGGGGGATAGGTTAGGTTAGGGTAGGGTTATGGGTTGAGTTGATTAGATGAGGGAGGTGGAAGAAGATGATGACATGTGTCATCTCTTGGTGATTGGTTTGATGTGATGATGATGGGTTGGATTTGATTTGGGTAGTGGATTGGGCTTTGGGCTTTAGTGGTAGATTGGGTAAGGTTTTGGGCTTAGGTGATGGATTTGGGTTGGGTTGTAGAATAGTGTTGAGTTGAGTTTATGTTGGATTGGGCTTGTGTTGGATTGGGTATAGGTTGAATGGATTTTGGGATGGATTAGATTTATGATGGTTTGGGTTTTGGGATGGATAGTATTGGGTTGATTTTAAGGATGTATGAGAGTGGTGAGGTGTGCGGGTCCATGGGCCACGTAAATGATCTCGAACATTTATTAATGTAGATTTGGGCTTTGGGGCCCATCCCAAATTTTTGGTTTTCGGGGTATTTTGCGTCGAGGGCCCGCTCAAATTCGGGTGTCTACAGCCGGTCTTTACTAATTCCCAAATAAAACTACATTGCTAACAAGACCTAAATAATAATAATAAAATAAAAATACTCACATTTTCCGAGCGCAACGATTTTATTCCCTCAGATCTGATAAAACCGTTCCTTGTACTCCTTGCTTCGTTCTGTCTCCGGATCTGATTTCTGATCTCCGAGGCAAGGTATCTCTTTCTTAGATCTGGATTCTTCGAACTTTTTTGGTGTTTTTGAAGGGTTTCTAGGTGTTTTTCAGGTTAAAATCGAAGTATGGGTGTTAGGTAAGGAGTTGGGACTTCAAAATTAGGGTTTTGGGAAGGTTGTGGAGGCTTCTTGACCTACTTTTTCTAGGATTTTTTCTTTGATACGAAAATGGGGTGTGGAGGCTCCTATTTATAAAGTTTTTTAGAAGAATTAGGGTTTGATTAGGGTTTCTTTTAGAGTTTTAATTGGGATTTTGACTTTGATCTTATGAGATTAACTTAGTCTTTAGGGTTTTAATTTAGAGTTGTGACTTTAGTCTTATGAGATTGACTTAATTAGTTTAGATTAGGATTTTGAATTTAGTCTTATGAGATTGACTTGATTAGTTTAGATTAGGGTTTTGATTTAGGGTTTTGACTTTAGTCTTATGAGATTGACTTTAATACTTTGACTTTAGTCTTTCTTGATTGGCTTTTAATATCTTGACTTTAGTCTTACTTTGTTGACTTTAAGATTGACTTTAGTCTTACTTGATTGAATTTAATTTTTGGAGAATCTATTTTTATTATATCTTTAATTCTTTGGGCCCCCAGATGGAGGGGTCCTTGAATAAATATCCTGACAACCATCAATAATTTTGCCTGAAAGCCTGATTGATCGATTTTTTGGTTTAAATTTTATTAATGTTTCACTTTACATTATTTAATGTTTTATTTATTAATTTTGAAATTTTTAATTATTAAATTTGTGAAATTACCGTTTTGCCCTCGGAGAGGATTTTTTTACGTTTTAAGTCGTTTTTCAATGTTCTAAGATGTTTTGGAATCAGTTTTTCATAAGGAATTCAATGAGAATGTTGGTTTTTGTCATTTATGAAGTTTTTTTGTATGAAATGATCGTGAACTTTATGAGGGGCATTTTCGTAATTTTGTCGAATTCTGTGAAAATTGGAGAAATGATTTATTTGGTTTCGATTTGTTATTTTATATTTTTGAATGAGTTTTCCTAATCGTAACGTAGGCTCTAGGGTTGTTTTGATGTTAGGGGTATTTTGGTAATTTGATCATTTTTAGTGATTTTTATCGTGAAGCTTCTTTTTGGTCTGCAAGATGATGATTTCTATGTTTCTAGGGTTGTATTTTCCTAGCGTAGCGTGATTTCTAAAGTTTTGTCGGTTCGAGATACCTCATCCGGATTTCTGAAACATATCTGGTAACATAATAAAGCATTGGAATAAACATCCATCATTGGGAATCGTTGCGATCGGGTTGACGAGTTGATTAATCAGGCGAGTGCAAAAATGGAGTGTCTACAGGATCATATCAGATTTAAAGGATATTGATGTAAAGGTAGAAAATGAAGATCAAACACTTTTTCTGCTTCTTTCGTTGCCAAAGTCATATGAGAACCTTGTACAAACATTGATGCTTGTGGGTGAAAATTTAACGATGAATGAGACTAGAACATCACTTCTAGCGGATGATCTTTGAAAGATTACAACTAGTGGCATGGCTACTAGTGGAAATAAGGAGCAAGCACAGAGGCTATTTGTAAGAGGAAGAAATGAGCGAGGAAAAGGCAATGGAGGAAAGTTTAGATCAAGTTCTAGACCTCTTGCGAAAAGACCGTGTTTCAAATGCGGTGAGCTTGGGCATTTCAAGGAAAATTGCCCTAACAAAAGAGTAAGCAAGAAGAAGAATAACAAAAGCAAGGTTAATGGGAAGTAATAAGGCAAGCAAGAGGCTAACTATGCATCGGAAGAAGGGGGCAACGATGAATGCTACTCCGTCACGAGTGATGAAGAAATCTCCGGTAAGTGGATTCTTAATTCGAGTTGCTCTTACCATAATTGTCCAAATAGGAAGTGGTTTACTACCTACAAAGGTATTGATGGTGGAACCGTATTGATGGGTAATAACCATGCTTGTAAAACGGTGGGGCTTGGTTCAATTAAAATCAAGATGCATGATGGAGTGGTCAGAACCTTGACGGATGTGAGACATGTTCCTGACTTGCGGAAAAACCTTATTTCTGTTGGTGCTTTGGACTCTGGTGGCTGCAAGATAATTACGAAAAATTAAGTGAAAAAGGTTGTTCGTGGTTCCTTGATAGTGAAGGGTATTCATCATGGTAATCTCTATGCTCTTTTGGGTATTACAGTTACAGAAAATGTAGCGGTTGGAACAGCTGGAAGTGGTAGAGACCCAATTAAATGCACTAGGTTATGGCACAGGCAGCTTGGGCATATGTCAGAAAAGGGTCTAAATTTGCTTGGTAAGGAAGGTTTGCTGAAGAACATGAAAAAGCCTTGCATGAATTTTTACGAGCATTATGTGTATGGAAATGCACACCAGGTTCAGTTCTCTTCAAGCAAACACAGAAGCAGAGGTATATTAAACTATGTATATACAGATGTTTGGGGTCTGACTACGGTAACTTCCAAAGGTGGTTCTAGGTATTTTGTCTCGTTCGTGGATGATTATTCTAAGTATGCTTGGATTTATTTCCTTAAACATAAGAATGAGGTATTCGAAGCATTCAAGAAGTGGAAAGCAATGGTTGAGAACAGAACGAATAGAAAATTGAAGACATTACGATCTGATAATAGTACAAAGAGGGTGCTTTCAAGGAATTCTGTGATCAGGAAGGTATTGCTCGACACTAGGCAGTCAATAAAACACAACAGAATGGAGTCGCAGTGAGATTGAACCGAACATTGCGGGAGAGAGCAATGTGTATGCGCTCGTATGTTGGTTTGGGTAAAAAATGGTGGGCAGAGTCGGTTGCTACAGCTTGCTACATAGTGAACCGGTCTCCACATTCGAAGTTAAATAGAAATGTACCTTACATGGTGTGGTCAGGAGAGCATGCAGATTATGAGAAACTCATAATTTTTTATTTCATAGCCTATTACCATGTCAACGAGGGTTCTCAATAGTATTGAAACATTGCATCTCTCATCCATGGACGTAGCTTTGTCAAACCGCATAAATCTTGTGTTTCTTCTTATTTAACAGTCCAGAATTTGCATATTCAGGTGCCACATACCTGAGATACACATGAGAGACTTCAACAACAGTATAGGCCACTTGTTCAAAACATTTTACAAATTGGGAGATACCATAACATATATAGAAGAACCATAAACAGAGAAAAAATAAAATAAAAATTTAGATATACCCAAATGTCCCTCAGATTCTTCCATCTTCATGATCCTTAACATGAACAGAGGATCCTTCTTAGACTCCACTTTCTTATATTGGGAGAGTTTCAATGTTCTAGTGACAAGTATTAACAGGGGGGACACATTTGAGCATCTTAAAACGTGTAATGTGCAAGAAAGAAAATTAAATTAAGAGATAAGAAGGCACTATATCATGAGGAGTCCAACACTAAATAACGTTGTCATCAAGCACCAAATCAAAAAATATCCCAAGATATTATTTGTTCTATTTGACTAATAAAAATGATTCAAGAAAATACATAAGATCCTCTTCATTATAGTCATGAAGAACCTCTTGACTAACACAAGGTGAATTGTGAATTCTTTTATATGGCATTTAAATAAAATTGCAGGATTTTCAAATCACAAATCCTAGGCAACAATTCCCTTTGACACCAAGAAATGTTCCATCATCTATGTGTATGGAGTAACAGAGACTGATATAACAATTTCTCAATCTAATGAGACCAGCATAATTTGGTGAAGAATTTGTACTCAATTGAGCATGCTATTTGCTAGGAAATTCCAAGATTTCAAGTGAAAAATCAACTTTTACAAATATCAAGTGGCACATAATAATGTCTCTCACCTCACGTATGGTATCTGTTCCATAATCTTTTCTCCACTAAAGCGTGTATTCCCATATTTGGATGGTTTTATCAATGTTGAATTCTCTAGCTTTCAAAAATCTGTACCAGTAAAATGAATCAAAGGCAAACGAAGAAATGAAAGGAAACAAATTTGTAACCTCAAATCCAAAATGGGAATAAATGAATTAATGTAATATCTTACATGGAAAGATTAATTCTGTAATCCAATTAGCGTCACCATTTCAGTTCTGACAGAGTCGGCAAGACTTAGAAGTCTCTAATAGAGTCATAGAGTACCCCAACCATGATCAATCCAAGTTTGGCAAATCAACAACTTGACACTTCAGGAATCTATGTTAACTGGACACTTCAAACTAGGTTTTATTATATTTTAGTAACCAAGAATAAATGAAATGTCATGCCAGTGACCATGGCGGTGTGATGTTGTGGTAGTCCTCCCCGAGATTAGACGTGGTGCGCGCAAGCTGGCCCAGACACTTGGTTAGCACAAAAAAAAAAAACACAAAACAAAACAAAAAAAAATGTTGTGCCAGTGATGTACCCTAGCATTGCTTCTACAGTACCAAGGAACATCAGGAAACATAAAAAGGGGGAAAGAAAAGCTACAAAGCCAAAGTGCAAAGCCTCTAAGTAGGCGTTTGGATAGGACTCCTTGGCTACTTCTGACTCTTGCGGGGAGTTAGAAGTCGTTTGAATGGGTTTGGATGAACAACTCATTTGAAGAGTTACTCCGCGCAAGAGCAAGAAATTACTCTTTGTGAAGAAGTCGAGAAAACCTATTTCTCAAAACTCATCTTGCGGGGAGTCAAAATCTAACGGTTCGTTTTACCAAAATACCCTTAACTTTATTAATTTTCTATGAAAATATTCCTAATTTATTTGCCTTAAATCAAACGAAAGAAACCTTTATTAATATTTAAATTTTTTTTTAAATTTTGAGCATAATTGATTTAAACACATTATATTAATATTTAATATTTAAAATATTATATTATATTATATTAATATTTATAGTTAAAATGTCAAAAACAAGATAGTTTGAAGGCATATTATGACACTAAAAGACAGTCTGTCAATTTGTTTTTTTTTTATTTTGAGTATAATGGATTTAAACACATTATATTATATTAATATTTAAAATATTATATTATATTATATTATATTTATTATATTATATTAATATTTATTATATTATATTATATTATATTATATTATATTATATTATATTATATTAATATTTATAGTTAAAATGTCAAAAACAGTATAGTTTGAAGCATATTATGACTCTAAAAGACAGTCTGTCAAATTTTTTTTAATATTATGTCCTATTATGTCAAAAACAGTCTGTCAATTTTTAAAAAAAATTTTAAGTATAATGGATTTAAACACATTATATTAATATTTAATATTTAAAATATTATATTATATTAATATTTATAGTTAAAATGTCAAAAACAATATAGGTTGAATGCATATTATGACACTAAAAGACAAAAAATAGTAACTGGTATAATATAAGGGTATTCTGATCTTTTTTCTAGAAGTCATGAGAAGTCAGTATGGTTCCCAAACAGACTTCCAGCACAAAAGTACTTCTGCCAGTACTTCACAGAGTCGATTGCCAAACGCCCTTTCTGCACAGAATTACTTTTCCAGCTCCTCCACAAAGTAGTTCTGCTCCTGTTCTTTGGAACAGTAGTTCTGCTCCTGGTATCCAAACAGGCCCTAATTATGAGATTTCCTGATTTTTTCATAATGCAACTCTAACACTGGAGAAACCAATAGTGTTGCCATAAGCACTTTGGATGGATACTCTTGTTTTCATTAGTGTCTAGTCTAATTAGTTTGGTGGTTAGTAGAGTATTTTTGGTGTTTTATTACTTCATCTTGCATCAAATTCCTAGGTATTACTTTAGCATAAGAAAATTACCTAGATGGATCACAATAAAACAACTACTCCAAGCTCATATGCCAAATGTGACGACTCTAGATTTAGAAATCTTGCCGACTCTTTCAGAGATTTATAGGTTGTGAATTCCACAAGTTTACAAAAGCCACAAACTTAACGATGTCTTCTTTTCAGTTCAATGCCAACATTTGTTTTCCATTTTTAAAGGCCCTTTCATGTTTATGACCAACGCAAAACAAGTTGGGCTAAATTTTTTTTATAAATCAATGTTTGTCAAGTAATAAGTTAGCCCCAACATTGTTATTAGACAATTTCTGTAAATGAAAAGTGGCGCTGATTGTGTTTGCAGATATAGAATCCAATGCACGGACTTTGATTTTTTTAGTTTAGACAGTAACGAAGCAATCCATCAAATTAAGCAACGAGTTCATATAAAAGGAATTGTAGAATATATTGAAAGGAAATGCAAACCTAAATAGTGTGTGGTAGTCATCATCCCTCAGCGGCAACAAATCTCTAGCAAGTAATTTCTTAAGCAATTCATTGACCACACTCTCCTCCTTTGCATTGTGTAAGTCCTCTATGGAAACTGAAGGAACCCTGTAATCAAATTGAGAATATATAGTGGAAGCTGATCCACGCTTCTGTTTGTCTAAGTAGTTGAAGTAGGGGGTCTCATCAGAGAAGGTTGTGGTGGCAAAGCTGTAAAGGAATAGGTGAGTCTGGATGAAGAATTAGTAACTCCAGCAGCAGCAGATTGAGCATTTGGAGGGAAAGGATCATGCTTTTGATCTTTATATCACTCCACACCTGCAAAACCGAAGAGTGGTTTAATCATAGATTCCCAGGACAAAAATCAAGGGCTTCAACCACAAGTAAGAAGAGAGAACATAGAAAGGGTGGTCCACCAAAAAATTAACATATCATTGGTTTTTTATATTTCAAATATTAACATAGGAATTTTTTAAAGATGATTCATAAGACATCTTCCAATATACGGATGCAAAAGAAAGTGCATGTGCTAAAATCATTTTAGTACCCTCCTAGTATTCACTTGTAGTTATAAGAGTATTGAAGAAACAAAAGAATCAGCTCAAATCTAATTAGTTGGTCAAGCAAAGAAATCATTTTGGATTTGTATTATGGGACAATGGACAGAGTATGTTAGGCAAGAACTTCAATTCAATGTATGGGTTGATTCTGAAAATACTTTTGCAGTCTCATCCCATTGAATAAAAGTAAGAACTAAGGTTCAGAATAAAATTTTACAGGGTATTAGGCATGATACCAAGTTACCTAGAATATCATTGCCAACTTCCATTCTCAACCGAAGGAACACCCTAAGAATTGCCAGCCGCATAATTTCCTAAAACATCTATGAACCTGATATTAGTATAGAATCCCTAGGGCGTGTGGTTATGCTGAAATAGTACAAAGGAGACTTATCCAATTACCTGAATAAGCAAAAGAATTATGTCTTGTAGTGTGGAACAATGCAAAGTATGGTAGCCAAAATAGTAGAATGTTATTGAATTAAGGAAATATAACTTTTTTTATAGCTCAACAGTAAGATCTTCTTGACTAAGACCTCTTTAGGATAATCTTGGTTACTACCAATTAATAGAAAATGTCTTTAAATATAATAATTATTTGGAATATTTCTCCTAAAAAATGTTTTATGCAACCCTGAAAGGCCTAAAACATAAATTCTTCATTGAACAAAGAGAATAGCAGTGAGTAAATAAACAAAAAGAAAAAAAAATCAAGCTCATCAATGGGAGCTTAGATTTCACAATGTTTGATTAAGAGATTGTTAAGGAGAAAATGTTTGAAGAGAGGAAATTGTAAAAAAAACTGAAATTATATTGATTGGAGCCTCCTCTAGGATCTACCTAATTCACTCATGGAGCATCTAGTGACCACCCAAAACAATGTCAGCATGTACCACTTGGGCAGCTCCTTGAATCTACATAGTTTGAAAAGAGCATGTGAGTAAGATGAGAAAGAATAACAATCAACAAAGCAATATAAAAAGCAGATGAGTGATTCAAAAGCTTTGGAGGTGTCTACTTTGTAAATTGGTTTAGTCTTTGAAGTGTATGTACCCTAGAACTAGCTTCAATTGTTTAAGAGATCAATAACTCGACCAAACATTCAAGACAAGGGAAAAATAGCCATTGGTCTTGTGACTTTTTTTTTTTTTTCTGATAATTCCAAACTTCATTGAATGTGTTATGTGATCTATAAGTGTGATAAATAATTTGAGAAATTGGGGTGTAAAAAGTAAAAGTTGGGGTGCCAGTAGCAATTCTCCTAAAATTTCATTAAAGAAAAAGTGGTCGAGGTGACCAAGCCAACAGAATACAAGCTAGAAACTCAACTCCCTCGCTATAATTCTCAAGATTAGAAGCCCCAAAGATGGTGTGATTACATGGAAGGACCATTGTGATTACACGGAAGCACAATAACTAAATTGCCCTGATAAGGAAAGAAACAGAAAAAGGTTTAAGAAGATTCTAGAGAAGAAACTGTTATTTCTATGATGTAAGATTAGAGAAAATAATCAGAAAAATGATGTGAAATAAAGTAACAAAATAAATTATAAATACCGTAAAAATACTATCTTAATGTTGAAATGAGCGAGGCTTGTATTGGACACAATAGCCTTAAAAGACAGATTTCTCCCCTGTGATGCGCTAGCAATCTTTGGACGTCTATCTCCCAAGATACAACGCTTCACATGTGTACAAGGCAACATTCCTAGTGTACATGTACAACTGAACTTATACTGTGCATTGCACTATCAAGGACACATGAAAAAATCTCTTGAAAACAGAAGGGCACTATGCAAGTAATAACTCAAAAATTGAATGAATGCAAAAGAGGGAACAAATGAGAATTTATTAAAGGGCACAGTTCAGCAGCCCTAAAGTTTGCCAAGTTTGGTGCCAAACATTTTTCAAAATATGGGTTAGAAGCTTTGGAATGAGCTGATTTTTTGTGAGGATGATCTCTATGAAGAGGAGATCATCCTCACCAAAAATTAGCCAATTCCAAAACTTCTAACCCCATCAAAAGTGATTTACAAAAATTGGACGGTCCACGATTCTTCAACTTGTACACTAGGGTTAGAAGTTTCAAAATGAGCTGATTTTTTGTGAGGATGATCTCTTCACTGTAGAGATCATCCTCACAAAAAATCAGCATATTCCAAAGCTTCTAACCTCATCAAAAGTGATTTACAAAAAATGTTTGGCACCAAACTTGGCAAACTTTAGGGCTGCCGAACTGCTCCCTTTATAGAATTAGAAGTATCTCCCTGGACATGCACCAAGACTATTGAAAAGTGAGCTTGGGTTGTGACTTTTTGAACAGACACACATGTCTATAGAGTTTAGGTAATGACTTTTCGAACAGACACACATGTCTATAGAGTTGAGACACCATTTGTGTCTCTTAGAACAATCATGAGTTGACTCTACTTGAGTCTCTTAGAACAGTCACGAGTTGTAACTCATTGAGTTCAATTCAGTCCAACAAAGTTTCAGCAAAAGTAGGCTTTTCACACGCACCCACGTGAGGTTTAAATCCAAATATTTGCACACCTCCCTACACGCTCATCACATGCGCACACACGCACTAAGGTTTTTCAAACCTTATAAGACTATATAAGAGCATTTGAAGCTAAATGTAGCCGGACAAGTTATTAGAGATCAAATAAGTTGGATTAAAGCCAATTGAAACTAATTGATCATTCACATATACAAACGGATCTCTAAACTGAATAGAGGGACGCATTGATAGAATTGTTAGCAATGGACCAATAAAACAAATAACCTTTAAATGAAACAGAAACATTCAAAATCAAGAGAGTTTAAACCACCGTCAAGAAAAATTCCACCATTTTACTTGAAGGTAGTTCTTAGTTATAGATCGAAAGAAAGAAAATGGATCAACTCTAAGTTGCAGTGGGAGTTTGAAGGAAGTACAAGCCAAGAGGGCTGTTTTATGTTTCTAGAGATTCTAAGAATCACAATATCACATCTTTGTAGAGTTAAAATGATTCCCCGGATTAGAATTTTAGCATCATCTAAAAACAACAAAGATAATTATTTTTTTCCAATAAATAACAACTATATGACTAGCTTAGAATCCACCCATCATATCAAAGTCCTAGAAAAAGAAGAGATTTGAAAATCTTGTAATAGTTGGCCACATTCAAAATTTCTAAGATTGCTTGCACCGCAGGAAAGGATAAGAAAATGTGGTCCTAACTTATTCGAAATAGGATAGGGCAAGTCAATGTAATCCCCAATGCACAGTTCAACAAGAAGAAACAATTCTATGTTTGAGAAAAAGGTTGGCTATCTCGAATACATTATATCGAAGATTCTATTTCACATATTAACAAATTTCATTATTTCTATTGATGGTTTTTATGATTATTTACACGGCATCCATGTATCCAGAACAAGACTACTAAAATCAAAATCGATTATATTAAAGAATTTTTTCATATATTGACAAATTTCATTATTTTTATCGATCAATTTTTATGATTCTTCACAAGGCATCCATGCATCCAGAACAAAACGACTAAAAACAACAAAGTCAACTTTTATTTATTTATTTATAAATAAAAACTAGACGACTAGCTCAAGAAACCCCCACCATAGGAAAGTCCTAAAACGAAAGAGAATTTGAAAATCTTGTTCTAGATGACCCCATTACAAATTTCAAAAATCGCTTGCACAACCTGAGTCTAAGAAAATGTGACACAAAGAAAACAAAGGTATGAGATTGTTACTGAAGAACTTTTAGACATGAATTTGTAAATTATTACTGAAATATACAAAACATAGAAAAGAGAACACATCTTTAGTTGAGCTGATTTTTTCTGCAAAATCAGGGTTGCAATTTGCCCCTTATGACGTAGTGAGACAACCTTGTTTATATATTTCTTGTCGTAGCTTATCAGTGATCTCAGTTTTCCTAGGTTTCATCATATCTGACCCATTAGGGATAATACATCCTGAGGAATGGAAGATTGAGGGGATCTATGCTTCGAATGTTCAGATCAATGACATTGCTCAAGAGGGTTGTTTCCCTTGTAACGATCAAGACTAGAAATGAATAGGGTTTGAGAATAAATTGGTGTGGCAATAGCTACTCTAAAAAATAAAGATATTAAGAAAAAGGTTAGAGAATAAGTTTATGCTTGGGTGCCAATAAAAGCTCTTTTTTTTTTTTCTAGAATTCTCTATTTTGGGTTTAAGATTTTATTATGAGCCCAATCATAACTGTAAACAACTATTGAAATTGTTTGATCGATTGTCATAATGTAATGTAATGTTGAGATTAATTTGAGCCAATAGAAGCCCTCCCATATCTTTTTTTGCAACTCTGAATGTGCGATCTGGTGCATTTTAAAGAATATATTCAATTTTCAATACATATGGAATATTCAACGTTTAAGGAACATGTGCAAGAGTGACTGACCCGGCCGTAGGCACGGACATTCACTAATAAGAAAATATGATGCATGAGATACATTGTATCATTATCAATGTATCTCATCTCAAAATGAAGGTATTGATGGAAATAATATATGTAGAAATATCAATCAAGATATTCTACATTAAGAAGTATAATAAATTAGAATATTAGTGATTTCTAAAATGAACAAGCTAGTGTGATTGCCCAAGATAATGCATTGGACACTGAGCTGACATGGAGGTGTGCTCAAAACTAGGGTTACCCAATTCGTTAGAAAGGACCCCAACCGCAAACCAATTTTGTTGTGGGTTCGTGAAATGTAGCACATTTAGAGAACTCCATTTTACTTTAATTTTATTTTTCAAAATCCATTCCACATGTTCATAATATTTGTTACATCCTCCTAAATTTTCAAACTAATAACATTCCCCTTAGACCTTGGTCTTTAGTAATAGAAGTCTACTGAAGATTTGACCAAATACCCTCATGTTCAACATATAAATAAAAAAAGCTTGATTTTTTTCTTCCCAAAATCTATCATCTTCAATCTCTTTTTTACCATACTTATTACTTCAACCTTCACATGTTCCAATCTCTATCTACCCCTACCAACTGGGTTCATTCTTCAAGGGGCGAACCATGAACCATGAACCCAAATTTGAGCTAAGCGAACCCACAAATCAGGTAACATAGCTTTGAACCATATAGGTCGTATCTTGAGGAAAGGCATCTATGGTTCTGAGCACACCTCCCCATCAACTCAATGTCCAATGACAACGTTGTACTTTGCATTATTCTTCTAAAATAACTATTTGGTTATTTAGTCAAGATTTAAGGTTGTTATTCATTTATTTAACCCTACTTGTCTAGTCCATCAAAGCTTCAAGAGAATCAACGCTAAAGTTTGATTAATTTTTTGATAAATTTACATAGGGTTTTGTTAATGTGCGTCCTTTAGGATAACATTAAAAGTGCATTAAATACAACCTTGGAAATAAGCATTTGAGGGTAGTTTTGGAAAAAAATTTGTTTTGATGCAAAAATCAATTCCCAATGTACATTTAATGCACTTTAACGTGTGCCCTTAAGGCACGTGTTATCAAAACCCATTCACAGAAAGGAAAGATGAATGTCCGTAGGGCTTAAAACGGGTTGGATTCGGGTCAGATATGCACATATCCATATCCAGATTTTTTATCCGAGTCCAAATCCGGATCCGGATCTAACTCATATCCTACAAGCTTAAACCATATCCGAACCTTTTTTGCTTTCATTAAACCCATATCCAAATCAGATTCGACCGAATTAATTGATTCAAATCGGATAAATTCAAAAAAAAAAAAAAATTTTGCTAAAGGTGTGGCTAAAAGGTGACTTGAAATCAAGGCATCTTCCTTTTCAAAGATAGGCCTTGATCACTACGCCCAACACTGGTTGATTGATAAAAGATAGCCTGATAAATTTAATATACAAAATAATATATCATTTGGATATAGGCAGATATAGGGATGGATTCGTATCCGACCCATATCCGACTTGGGTCAAGGGACATCAACTCATATTTGTCCCATATTTTAATTTGGATATACTTGAAAGAACCAAACCTGCTAAAATTGAATTCAAATCACTCGGATTTCAGATAAAATTCGACCTATTTTAAGCCCTAAATGTAGAGATGAAAAGTGATTGTAATTTGTATGAGTATACGTATTAGTATTAGAAGGCACAAATTAAACTCAAATGCTTATTTGCAAGGTGTTTTAAATGCATGTTAACATGTGCCTTTAGGGCAAACATTAACAAAAGCCAAAATCTTGATATCATAGTTTGAGTTTCGTGGCTGGATCAAAGCTCAGCTTTTATCACGTAAATTTCTTTGTGCTTTCAACAAAATAATTTATGACTTCCAATCTTCTTGATGTACTTATCTGCCAATTCTCTATAGTGTCTTGGAAAGATGTTGCACAAAACGAAAATCTTTCCTCTCTCCAACCTCTCAAGGAGTTGGAACGCACAAATTCAACAGACATCTCTAATTAGAGTCGTTTATGTTCAAATAGTTATCCAAAGATCATCAATACATTAACTAACAGAGATATGTTATGAGACCAGATGACAGGAGTGTTTGGCAAGCTGAAATATAAGGAAATACAGTTATTATCTATTGCAAAGTGATGTGTGGAAATGAGATTTTTGGAAATTAAAGGATTATGCACAATATTGGTCAAATTGAAAGAAGAGGATGGGATAACAAGGACACCTTTACCAGTGTTGTGAAAAGGGATAGAATTGCTATTACTAACAGAGATGGTATCTGAACCATGGTATGAAGTGAATTTAGAGAGGTCATGGTGATGTGATGGCTTGCTCTCAAGTCTGCATACCACAAGGAACCAGTCAATGCATTGTTTGTAGCAACACAGGCTTGTTTCTGAGAACGTGATGAAGGCGCAGACCTCATAAAGTCGAGGTTGAGACAATGCCAACATTCGGCTGCAATATGATTAGCTTTGCCGAATACTTGACACCAAATCCTGGGACGACCATTCCCACTACAACAAGATAAACCATTGTTACCACCAAAAGAACCAGACCAGGAACGACCACCTCTGTTACTAGATTGATCGCCGAAAGATGGGACATGAGATGCAGAAAAAACAGTATTAACAGGTTCAAGATGCTGTGGTAGAGCTGCTGATTGCTTTTGTTTCTCTAATTGCATGGCCTTTTATTCCATATCTAAGAGATGGTGAAGTTCATCTATAGTAATAAGAGAAGGCCTGGTACGGATGGTTGTTTCAAAGAAACTGTAATAAGAAGAAAGGCCATTTAGAGAGTGGAGGACAATGTCCTCATTATGAAGAGGGGAACCCACTGCAGTAAGTTTGTCAGTGATTAGCTTAATAGCAGCCAAATAATCCTTCATGGACATGGAACCTTTGTCCAGGTTTTGCAAATCATTCTTTATTTGCAGAATATTGACCATAGAGATGGTCATGAATCTAAATTCTAGAGCAATCCAGGCATCTCGTGAAAAATCGACATTAAGAATGAAAGAAAGAAGGGTTCATGCATAGTGGCCACAATACCACTAAGCAGGAGCTGATCATCAAGCAACCAGGTAGAAATAATGGATTTAGCTCTGTCTTACCCTTGTTAACTGTGATGAACTCCTCCGTCGATTGTGTAGTCGATCTATCCAGTGTGGTGATGGGCATGAAAAGCGATGAGAAACTGGGTTCTCCAAGAGAGATAGTTGCTTCCATCCGGTTTAACAGTAAGGAAGGAGGGTAGGTTGGATATGAACTGCTGGACTTGAGAAGATACCATTAATGACAGAAGTAGGCTGAGAAAGAAAGGAAAGGTGGGCTAAATTTGGATCGAAGAGAGCTCATCTTCCATTAATGGAGGTGAGCCAAAGGACTGTGTCATTGACATCTGATGCCATGATGAAAAACAAAAATAATAAAGAGAAGATGGTTCTCTCCTAAATAACTGAGAGAGAGAGAAGATGACCTTTTTTTTATATAAGAAGCTAGAATGTTCTAGAGAAACAAATAACAGAAACTGTTCTAACAACAAAACAAACTAGCCTAACAAACTAACAACATATATGTAAGCATAGGCCCATAAACCAATGTCCAGGTCGAAACACAGGTATGCTAACAATTCATACTAAAAAGAACGATTCAAATATTGGGACACCATCTACTCATATATACAAAATTATGGGATATTTTAATTTTAATAGTTACAAATGGGCATGCAGCCATCCTAAAAAAGTGAGATTAAGATTTAGAAAGCATTCCCTTGGAATATTTAGCTAATCTCTTGGAAAGACTGACAAACTTCATTGTAAATTCCATACCACCCCAAACACATTTGCAATCAACCCAAAAATAGTTAAAGAGTTTGGCAGAGCATCATAGAGCCTAAACCGAGGTCTTCATTTGGAACACATGGACTTCCCAATCGAGGTCCTCAATCAACTGAGATCAACATAGAGCTAGAATAAGTCGGTTTAATACGTTGAAGTAACTTAGGTTAGTTAACAAAGTTTACAACTATCCCAGTCCCTTTTATGTTGTAATGCTCCAGTTTGCTTGATTCATGAGGATAAATTTTTAACTAGCAATTGCCTCATGAAACATATAGAGCAGAAGTGTTGCCAGATGTTCTATTGGAATTCAACTACACTAGGAATAGCATTGAATTTTCGTCACTCTGCTCAACAAGAGTTATCAGAGTTGTTTCAATAATTGGTATTATGGCAGGTTCAAGACTAGTAAAATACACTTCTAGTTCTTCCTAATAAAGAGTCGTCACAACAAGGGTGATCCTTGCATTAGATTGTAAGGAACACATTGTATTCAATATAGAGAGAGATCAAAATCGTTAGTGAGA
The DNA here is from genome assembly GCF_017979445.1 of Akebia trifoliata. Taxonomy (NCBI): domain Eukaryota; kingdom Viridiplantae; phylum Streptophyta; class Magnoliopsida; order Ranunculales; family Lardizabalaceae; genus Akebia; species Akebia trifoliata. Next base: position 21,434,835 of record NC_141381.1, read on the forward strand.
AAGAAGACCAACAGACAACCAACGCTTTATTTGGTACACAAAGTCAAAAACTATGGTCAGTAGAGGTGGTACATGAAGTCCTACCTCTAAGACAAAGATTTTAAAGAATTGTGTGGATGAGAGTACAAAATTCTCATATTGCTTGCCAAAACTAAAGATGGAATATATGATATTTACAATGTTATGGATGATAGAAGCAGTTCTGGTGACCCATGAATTAGAAGGTTAAATTATTAGATAGAAAATAAAGGCATGGAAGTTAACAGGTGGTTGAATAGAAGAAGATTATGCTTGTTTCTTTAAACATATGGGCTTCCTAATATTGAATATCTATGCAATCTCTCTCTTTTCACCTCTTAAAATAATCAATTTTGTTTTGATTTAGAAAATGCAAAAGGGCTTCCCTAGTCTTGAATATATATCCACTGTTTCTTTTTTACATCTCTTCTATTTTTGTTTTTTTTTTTTAAATGTGCTTCCATCCATAAGTAGTTCGAGATTGAATCTTGTTCTCCATTAGAGCAACATCAACCAGTCTCTAAATATCTACATTTAGAGATAGAGACATCCAAATCTAAGTCCAACTGATCTCTAAATCTCCGGCAGCCCCTCTAAAAAGTGATGAACTCTAACTTTAGGGATGCTGGAAAATTTTAGAGCTTGTCTCTAAATTGTTGCTCATGTACTATTTATATTTTTTTAATACCAATTAGTTCGAAGGAGAGCATCTTCTCTAAATTTAGAGGAGATGCCAATTTGAAACAAAAAAATTTAAAGACCTGAGTTAGAGCTGCTCTTAAAGAGCACACTATAAAACTATTAGTCTTTTTTCAGTAAGCAAAGCGATAATTAGTAGGTGAAGGCGGGTTTTGATAACCAAGACCTACCATAATATTCACATTAATAGTCTTATTTAAATATAAATTTTTCTAATGACATTGGAAGAAACCTGATTTTTCTATAATACAACTAATATATATTTTATACTACTAATGTAAAACACAACATTTGTCCTGAACAAATCAAAAAAGCACAAAAGACAACACTAGCTGTATAACATAAAAATAAGCTTAATCTAAGACTAACCTGCAATTGAAGGAATCTAAGGTTCTGATATCCAATCCTAAAATTAAAGTTTTAAAGGAAGATTCAAACCAGGCTCCAAAAGAGTTTGCATCTACCACAAAGATTATGTGAAAATGAAATTTAAATACTCTGTTTTTGTATTTTTTTTCTAAGGAAGAAAGAACTATAAATTAGGCTATCCTAACAAAAACAAAGCATTTAAGTTTCACTTCCACATAGTCTTTGCCATAGATTCAAATTCTTTTACAGCCTCAGTTGAATCTTCCTTTAGAACTTCAATTTTACGCTTACGATCCGATATCAGAACCTTAGATTTCGCAATTTCAGCTTCCAATTCTAAAATGTGAGCTCGGAGATTGGTTACCATAGCCTCTTTATCTTTAACTTCAGCCTCAAACTTCTCTATTTCAACTCGAGACGATCGATCACGTTCTGCTATTCTTTGAAGGGTATCCAACCGTTCCCTCAGCTTCTCTACATTGTAACCCATTTCTTCCAATTGCTCTAATTGATCCGTGAAACCTTGTAATCCCAACAAGAAGCTCTTAGGATCTACAAAATTCCGAATCTCCTCAGATAATTTAACGAAAGCCAAATCCAACCCTAACATCATTCCTTCACGCACTTTACTAGTGTACTTCTGAAGCGGGAGATAATGTGGGTTTTGAGGCATGTTATCAAACACTTGGTTCTTCAACTCTGGAGAAGACGCAGATGGTTCTACCTCAACATCATCACCACAAGAACAAGAAACCACAGAATTTGTTCTGGGTTTCTTTCGTGATTGAAGATACATTGTAACATCAAGAACAGAGATGGGAGGTTTCCAATCCAAATAACCCTCTTTAGAAGGTATGGGTTTACTAGAAATCGGCCCATCGTAGAACCCAAATTCCTTTCTTTTAGAGTCGAATTTGAGACGCTTAGATTGATCACAGAGCACAGATTTTGCTTGGTTGAGTCGAACAAGAGCAAGAAAGGCACCAGGGAATCTCATTTTCTCGAGAAGGGTTACGGATTCAATGAGAAATTGGCATTGGGTCTTCACTTCTGCATCGTTGGATAAAGGTGAGAGGTGTAGAACAGAATACCAATCTATTCCACATTTAGAGAAGTTCATGTTTCCGTAATAAAGAGTTTCACAGACAACTAACATTTCAAAACCATTATCTAAATCTGGGAAAAACTCCAACGCTTTTTCCACAAAATATTTTGCTTGTGTGTAGAATTTTTTCTTTATCAACCACTGAGCCTTTTTAACTGATTTGAGACCTCCGTCTTTGTCACTCTCCATTTCTCTCTCTCTCTCTCTTAAAACCCAGAATTTTCTCTGCAACTTCTAAGTAAATTCTTACTTGGCCGTGTTAAAGACTTAAAGATGGAGAACACTAAACGACATTTTGACGTTCTATTCGAAGTAGGAGATTGATATCTAAGATCTGTGTTTTTCGAGGAACATTTTGCTACACATCCTTGGATCCTCGTCATTACGAGTCCGACTTTGAAGCGACCAGTCCGCTTTAAATTTTGAAGTACCTCTCTTTATTATAAGACGCGTGGCATTTTCATGTACTTCACACCGTATATTTCCACCAAATTTTACGCGTGGAATCCATTCGAGAGGGTCTTCAAAATTTTGAAGCGGTGTCCGCTCCAAAACTTTTTTCTAAATTTGAAGATAGCTATCGGTTTCACTTTTGCCTTCTTATCCATGACGTATCTCACAAGCTCTAACCAGAGGTTCTATTGCCGCACCAACTTTTACTTAGAACAATTCCGTACCAAGAAACCTTACTTAATGTATCACGCTAGCATGACTAGCTTAGTAAGATTTATAATCTTAATAAGTCATTGAGCCCACGTGGATTATCAAATTGGTAATCCAACATAAATTTTATGGAAAATTAAGATTTGAAAAAAAGAATAATTCAAAAATAATATTTTTTGAGCTTGATCGAAGGCGTTGAAAATGGATGGCTATTGAACTCCAAAATTAAAACTAAAATTTAATAGAGAAAATTAACTTCTACTTTTTTCGAATTGTTTTCCAAAGTGCTTAGAATTTTGTCTTTTATACCCCTATGGCATCAGATCATGTTTTTGGATGTTACAAATTGATCTTGTTAGGATCCACTCCAAGGTATGTAAAGTAACAAATTAATCACATCAATTTGAATCTTACGGAGTGGATCGCCACTCCATGGATTGCTAGGTGACAAACTTGATAAAGTAAGGTTCTCTAGGAATTGTCAGAACTTCAAGGAACTTTTAGTAATAAAAATGCAATGGCTAGGTCAATTGAGTAAATCTCTCTTTTTTATTACTCTCTTCAAATAAAATTCAAAATTTTGATTTAACCTATTACTCTCAATGGAATTTTGCAATCATATATCTTGTTTTTTGTCATCACTTAGTGATGTGTGATTCAATGGGTTGTAAATCATGCAAAAGAGAATATTTGGATTTTAATTTGGAAATGTTTTGGGAATCATAATTGATAGATGGATGTGATAATTAGTTGTTTCATATTCACATGGAATGAAACTTGATTTGGTTAGTCAATTCCAATATAAAATGATAATAGCATGGTCCTAGCCAGCATCTTGATTAAACTTAAATCGAATTAACCATAATTAGTTGATGGATCGTAGTAGAGACCGACTTTTGAGTCGAGTGGAATTGGTGCCTAACACCTTTCGGATTTCGTAACCTGACCCTTACCCATTATTTCTATTGTAGATCGACTCGAATTCCATTCGAAGTCGAACATTGGTTCCTAGACCTAAATTAGGTGGCAACTCCCGATATCGGATCTGCACCTGCAGATCAAAGGGTATTTTCAGTAGCGACTTCATTAGGGATTTAGGGTCAAGCTTGACCCGATTTATTGACTTTTAGGTTAACTTTTGAGAGGTGGCATGCTAGATCAGGGTTTATGTTTGTTTTCTTACCATTGATTAATTTTGATCATGTTTGGTTCCTATCTTGTTGATTGATCATGTGCTTCATGTTGTTTCCATGTTATCTGTATTGACTGATCTCATCCAGTTTCATTATCTCGATTGATCTTTGATAATCGTTTTGATTGATATTTTCTAATATCTAATATGCATGCTATGATCTTATTTATTAATATCTACATTTTATGATGAATATTTTTAGGTAGGGTTATAGCCCTCTAAAGAATCTACGGTCTTCTATAGATCTATGAGGATAAGCTCGGGCGCATATCGTAACAACCTAGTGAACATCATATCATAGTCTATAAGTGATAGATTACCCTGCACTAATCTCAAAAACTCCTAGTATTTGATTTCTCGAACAGTCTTGGATATAAATCTATCAACAAACATCATCTCGAAGTTTACCCACTCAAATAATTTCTTTCCTAATACATTCCTTTTAAAACATTACTAATGATTGGCATCCCTATCCAACTGGCATGTTGTAAAACCCCGAATTTTTAATTCGTATCTCGAGGAAAAATAAATAGTGGAATTTTAAGAAAATCTTGAAAGTGGGACCTTATTTTGATCATTTTTAATAGAATCTGACCTCACCATTATATTCAAAATGATCGAAAAACATAGTTTAGCCTATAAGCACGCTCAAATGCGAGTCCAAATATAAAAGTTGCAAAATCCTCGATTACCGGGTCGGACTAGGCTAAAACAGTAACTTTTTATTGGAGTAATAATTTTTAAAATTCGATCATACCATTGGTTTCATAACGAAAAATTATTCAACATAGACTATTTATTTGTCATTTTTGGAGATCAGGAAGTTGAATTATCGCCAAAAACGAAAATGACATCAAGTTTATGGGTCACGTCAGGCCAAAAATATAAATTTTTGATGGAGACATAATTTGTAGAAATTGACTATACCATTAGATCCGGAATGAAAAATTAGATGAAATAGAGTATTCATTTGTCAGTTTTGGAATCCGGATGATCAAATTATCATCGATCGAAACAATTGACAAAATACCGAATTCGTCCCACATTTTATTTAAATAATATTTTTAAAATTTTTTTTTCTCTCATCTTCCCCACTCGTCCAAACAGTGCGAAAAAAAAAAAAAACGAAAAAAAAAATAAATTTGTTTTTCTCCGATTTTTCCACTTCAGATCTCTTGCAAACGGTCCACTTTCGACGATCGCCGCAGAAGAGAAAAAGGTCCGCAGCTTCGTTCTCTACAAAACCCACCCAACCTATCTTCATTTCACTTTCTATTTCACGCGATATCGTCAAAAATCAACCGTATTTGGATACGGAAATTTCGAAACTTTGACCTCGGATTTCGTCCGTTTCGGGGTCAAATCGCTTTCCGACGCAGAAGGGAGAAACGTCCGCAGCCTCATTCTCTACATAACCCAATCAAGTTCCTTCCGTTTTCTCGTCTTTTTCACCCCGTATAGTCAAAAATCAGCCGTATTTTTATACGGAGATTTTCGTAACTTCGACCTCGGTTTTCATTGATTTCGGGGTCAAACCGTCTTTCGCCGTAGAAGGGAGAAGAGACGAGTACATCGAGATCTTCGAAATCACCAAGCCAGTTTCAAAAATCAGCCACTTCGAAGTTCGGTCCGCCTCGATTTTCGTGCCAATCGTCTCGATTTCCGCGCACGTGCTTCAATTCCGTCGCCTAGTGATTGTAAGGAACTCTGAATTTCTATTAATAATCATAGATTGTAAAAATTGCATTTAGAATTTTATTGGAAAAATTTGGATGTATTTTCGAAATATAGAATTCTTTGTTTATTTTAAAATTCACGCCAGAAATTGCATGTTTGATATGTTTAATTGTATTTTTAACAAATTATACGTGGGTAGAATATTTTAACGGGTTATTGCCATAAATTGGGTCTTGTACACTGCTCGGACCCCGTTTTGATATGAAATTTGTATTTTTTTTCAATATTATTGATAGAAATAAATTGTATAGTTGAAAAATGTGATTTAATATTCAATGAACTCATATTGAGTTGATGAATATCAGAAAATGGATATTTTATGAAGAGATTGAAAACTGTAAAAGTCGAAAAAAAGGGAAAAATGGTATGAAATGGTAAAATGTCAGAGTCACACCTGAGGGGTGATGTCTGCATTTTACGTTGTTGTGTTGTATGCAGGTTGGTGAACGGATATTCAGGGATAATGTTACTGGTTGCATGTTTATTTACTTTCTGTTAGCGCGAGGCGCTCTGTTATGTTATTTATTTTAGGCCGGGTGGCCACACTTGCATGGTAGGAAACTGGATATCTATTCTCAACCTTGTATTGTTAATTTCTCTTTTGTTTTCAAATGAAAATAATATATATAAGTAGCTATTTTGTGAGCTGTTAAAGAGTTTGTGAATGCCTGAAGGGATAGTGCATCATATCATCCGGAGTGGTGTACTATCCTGGGATGTACGGTAGGGACCACCAAACTCATACGTGGTATGGGACGCGTATGAGAGTGGAGTCACAACTGGAATCCGGGTTTATTCCTCTCTATCTTTACTAGTGAACTTGTAATGTAAAGGTGGTCGTATACGAATGGTTTGTATATTTGGGAATCACATGTACGCCTGATAGGCATAGACGAAAATGATTAGTCAGTGATCACTAACAATCTATAGTAGTCGAACGTTCTGACACATCGAAAAGAGACCCATTGCTTACGGTCACGTCAAACGGCCAGCCTGAGCCGGATAAATGGTCAACCAAGCGTGGTAAACAGCGACCAGCCACAAAATCAGGAACTAAAAGCCCGAGAAGAATTGTAACATCATGTCCCGACTGGGAGCGATCCAGTCGTGAATCCCAACTCTCTAATTCCAATACTCCACCATTGTGTATTATGTATCTGTTGCTTATTTTGATATATAAGATGAAATGCATGTTTATTGTTTCCATTTGATCAATTAGATTTGTATAAAAAGAGAATGTTATAGTGAGTACTGCTAATCGATGTAATGTGAGTTTTAAAATGTTTAGTTGCTCATCCCTAGCTATATGTACCAGTTAATCGTAGTTTTCTTCTGTAAAATTTTGTCTATTTTAAAATGATTCAGTATGCTTATTCGTTCATGTTAGGAGGGGTTATTGGCAGAAATTGTTTGTTTCCCTACTGGGTAACCATTGTTACTCACCCATTCTTTCTCCATTTTTTTAGTTTCAAATCCGAAGTTTGGCGAGACAGATATAGAGCACGAGTGAGAATCATCTGGTGGGTCAGATAGACAGCCAGAGTTCGTCACTTGGTGAGTATTGGGGTTATTACCCCTAGTGGTGTCGATTTATCCGAGAGTATTATACATGTTGTTCTGAGTATTAGGATTTCTGTTAGAGTGAGAAATTTTGTATAATCCTGTATCCTGGTTATTCTTCCGCACTCTGATATTTCGTACGTTATTAGACTTATATAGGCTTCCGCTAGTATTATATTTTATATCTGTATGCAGGATTGTATGCCGTTTATCAGGTGCTGATTAAACGCCTTGGATTGCTAACAAAAACAGAGGAGACCATGCCGAAATTTCGAGGTGCCACCTAGTACCTCGAGATCTGACATGGGGATTTGTGTTAGTGTTCGGCAGGGCGCCACACATGTAGTCACCGCCACCCACTGATCTCTCAGGCACCACATGGCACTCAAAATCTTTTAAGTCTTCAAAACCGACTCATTGACCTCAATCGGATTGGAAAAATCCCTAAATCTCGGTGGACGTAATCGTTGAAAATTCTACAACAACATCCATGGATTTACCTGTCCTTTGGGCTAGGAAATTCTTTCATTCTTCAAAGGCACGACTTGTGGTAGTGGTCCCTCAGGTGGAATAGTATTTATCTTTTACGAAGAAATCCAGCGTTCCTTCATTTATTAGATTTAGTGGTGCACCTTACAATTGTGGTAAGTCTTGTACAATTTCTCACTTCCGATCGTTAGTCTTATCTGTTTGGGATGGCACGAGTACATTATCAACTTTATTAAAATCTGGTGGTCTTATTGTTCCTTGAATTGGTTTGTCTAGCATCTTTTTTAGCCACGCATCCTTAATCGATTCACGTCGACTCGAACATTACTCTCTTTTATGTCCCAATTTGCCATATTCGTAATATATCACAACTCTTTTTTTCGACTGATATAATAGTATATGTTGTTGTTTTTTTATAAAAGTCTTTCATCTATTGAGTTGGTATGTCTATAATTTTACTTCTCATATATGATTATTTTTCTTATGAATTTATTAGTTTCGTAATTGTTTATCTTTTATTAGATACTAATTGTCTTTCTTCCATTTGGCTTCGAGGTTATGATAGTTGTATTATTCATATTTGCTCTCTGAACTTGACATAAGACTCAGCCATCTGTCCCATAAATGACATTAGTTGTGCTATAAGGTTAGTGGTCTGATTCAAAATCTATTTCGTTTCTGTTGCGTTTCGACATCTACTTCATCCACTGTCTTCGCTTGTGTTTATCCGTAACAAGGCACTTATCAAAATAAGGCCAAAATCGCTCTTACATGAATATAAATTACTACCGTAGCTTGAAACTTAGTAATAGACTCAATTTCCATTATTAATAAAATAAATCTAGAATCCTATCCTAGGTTTACTAGGCTCTATAGACTTCTAGATCCGGAAGAACTCGTAATTCCAATACAAAATTACTAATGAGCTCGAATATTGGATTCTCTAAATATCACTTTAATATCTATAGTATTAGCCCACTCTTTAAAACATAGTAGATCTGTATCCCATACGGATCTAATGCTATGCTCTGATACCATCTGTGGCGCCCCGCCAAATGCTAACACAAAATCCCATGTCAGATCTTGAGACACTAAGTGGCATCTCGAAATTTCGGCATGGTTTCCTCTATTTATGTTAGTATTCCAAGACGATCAACTTGTAGCTGATAAACGACATACATTATCCTGCATATATACTTACAAAATATAATACAAGTGGAAGTCTATATACATTTAATAATGTACAATAGATCAAAATATGGAAGGATAACCAAAATACATAATTATACAAATATTTTTCACTCTAACAAAAGTCCTAACGCTCAATACAACATTTATAATACTCCCGGACAAATCGACACCACTAGGGGGTATAGCTCTAATATTCACCGGGTAACGAACTCTGGTTATCTATTTGACCCACCAGATGATCCTCACTTGTGCTCTATACCTGCCTCACTAAGCTCTGAATTTGAAACTAAAAAAATGGAAAATGAAATGATGAGTAACACTGGTTACCCAGTAGGGAAGCAAACAATTACTGCCAATAACCTCTCTTAACATAAACGAATAAACAAACTGAATCATTTTAAAATATGCAAAATTTTACAGAAGAAACTACGATTAACTGGTATATATAGCCAGGGATGAGCAACTAAATATTTTAAAACTTACATTACATCAATAAACAGTACTCACTATAACATTTTTCTTTTTATACAAATCTAGTTGACCAAATGGAAACATTAAATATGCATTTCATTTTATATATTAAAATAAGACAACAAATACATAATACACAATGGTGGAGTAGTGGAATTTAAGAGTTGGGATTCACGACTAGATCGTTCTTAGTCAGGACATAATGTTTCATAATAATGTATTAGTTCTTAATTTTATGTCTGGTCGCTGTTTATGTAGCGCCCCGCCAAACGTTAACACAAATCCCAATGCCAAATCTCAAGGTACTAGGTGGCACCTCGAAATTTCGGCATGGTCTCCTCTGTTTATGTTAACGTTTCACGGAACTCAAACCTGATAAACCCATTTATAACAAAACCTGTATAAAAAATGTAGATACAGGAAAATAACAGCGGAAGACTAATTACATCTAACATGTAAGTAGATCAGAGTGCGGAAGATTTAATCATATACAGGCTTACAAAATACTCTCACTCTAACATAGGCCTAAACTCTCAATCCAAAAACTACATACATCCTGGATGAAACTGGCAATTCTAATGGATGTAGCCTTAGTGCTCACCAGGCAATAAACTCTGATCGTCGATCTGACCGACCAGATACTCCTCAAATACTGACTCTACGCTTGCCTCGACAACTGCAAGTGCTGAAACTAAAAAAAATAGAAAGGAAATGGTGAGTAACAATGGTTACCCAGTAAGTCCACAACCAATTCCTACTAATAACCCTTCCTAAGCATGATCGAATAAAGCATACTGAACATTTTAATACATGCAAGGTTTTACAAGATAAAATACGATCAACTGGTACATATAGCCAGGGATGAACAACTAAACAGTTTAAAAATTACACATAGCATCAATCGTCCATACTCATTATACATTTTCCATTTTATGCAAATAGTATTGACAACATTGAAATAAATGACATGCTCCTCAGTTTATAGTTCGAAATATAACAACAGATACATACTACAAATGGTGGAGTATTGGAATTAAAGAGTTGGGATTCACGACTGGATCGCTCCCAGTCAGGACATGATATTCCCCAATAACATCGTAGTTCCTGATTTTGTGGCTGGTCGTGTCTACCACGCTTGCGGAACCATTTATCCGGCTCAGGCTGGCCGTTTGACGTGACCGTAAGCAATGGGTCTCTTTTCGATGTGTCAGAACGTTTGACTACTACTAGATTGTTAGTGATCACTGACTAATCATCTTCGTCTATACCTATCAGGCGTGCATGTGATTCCCAAATGACACTCCACTCGTATACGACCACCTTTACAATACACGTTCACTGGTAAAGATAAGAAAGGAATGGACCCGGATTCCAGTTGTGACTCCACTCTCATACGCGTCCCATACCACGTATGAGTTTGGTGGTCCCTACCGTACATCCCAGGATAGTGTACCCCTCCGGATGATGTGACACACTATCCCTTCAGGCATTCACAAACCCTTTAACAGCTCACAAAATAACTACGTACATATATGATTTTTCATTTAAAACAAAAGAGAAATTAACAGAACAGGGTTGATAACGAATATCCAGTTCCTACCATGCAACCGTGGCCAATCGGCCTAAAATAAATAACAGTACTCAGCGCAAGCGCTAACATAATCGGAAATAAACATGCAACCCTTTCATTAATAACCTGGATATCCTTTCACCAACCTACACACAACATACAATGTAAAATGCAGACATCACCCCTCGGGTGTGATTCTGACATTTTACCGTTCATTCCCTTTTCCCATTCTCTCAACATTCTCATTTTTCATCCTTTCAAATCAACCATTCATTTTCAATCTTTCAAAGTCATTCTTTTGGTCTTTCCATTGAAAACCACCGAAGTTTATTCAAAAACAAGGTCCCGATGATGCACGGGGCAAAAGCTGTTAAAAATCATGAAAGCTGGTGAAATTTGGCTAAGTGTCGGAAACTCAATTTTTTAAAGTTCTCAAAATTGAAAATGGATTTTTCGAAATGAAAGTCTCGATCATGAGATTCGACATCATATAGTTTTTGTAATCTAATTCAAAGGAACGCGAAAGTTATTTCATTTTGAAAACTTGTCGAAAACATCGAAAATTACGTTTTTGTTCTTGAAACCAAAATTCGGATTTTTATCCTTTGAGATTTGGATCTTAAAACCATTCCCATTGTTCCAAAATGGGGGGTAAAACCTTAATTTCATTAAAGAACTTAAAGTAAATGGAAAGTAAAAATTAAAGAGGACTTTACTTTAATGTTTTTTATGAAAAAGGGTGAGAAATAGTGTATAACGTGTGAGGAGGTCAAGCCAAGTCAGAACACTGTTCTGAAAAGAACTGTGTCTGTCGGTGGCTGTCGGCGGCAGGAACAAGATGCTGTCGGTGGAACCGACATAATACACATCGGCAGATGTCGGTGGGACCGACGGTCCTGCCGACAGTGTAAAATTTCTCGCGCTGTTTAGCTTCGTCGGTGGCAGAAGCTCCATTCTGTCGGTGGGACCGACAGAATGCCTTCGGTAGGTGCCGGTGGAACCGACCCTACCCGCCTACAGCCTGAACCTCACTCGCTATTTTTGGGTTTTTCGATCCCTTTTTCGATTTCCTTTTCCATTCTTCGAACCATTCTACCCACCCACGATTTTGTTATCAAAATTCGATCAAACATAAGCAAAACACCCACCTCTACCATGAATTTGAAATCAAACACAAATTTCTATGATTTAAATGCAAACAATAAGTTTTGTTTCAAAATCCTAAATGCACATTTCGGAAATCTAAAGCCACCAATAAGAATCGGAAGTCCCTTACTTGGTTGCGGACGTCGAACGTAATAAACTCACACAATGATCAAGGTTGGTGGCTCGAGAGTCGAGGTTGGGCTGACTTGGATGCCAAATGAGCAAGGGTTCGCAAGGTATCCGACAATGACGTTCTCCTCTCCCTATAATGAAGCATAGACCTAGCTCCTAACTCGATGAAGCCCTTGGATGGAAGGTGTTGAGGTTTACTCGAGCTACCAGGCTGGTTTTGATGGAGGATGGAGGAGAAACGAACAAGAATGAAACAACCAAAGGTGGTGAAGTTGTAGCTCTCGACGTGGCCGACAACTTGTCTTCTTCGTCGAGGTTCACTCGGCTTCGTTCGGCTAGAACTTGAAGGGAATGGGTTGAAAACCCTAGGGTGGAGAAGTGGCTGTCGTTTGGTTTCCTTGGAAAAGAAGAGAAATGAAATGAAATAAATGAAATAAGAATTCTTTTATAATAAAGTTGATGGCATACTTGTAATTTTCCCATCATTTCTAACTTCGTTCGTAACTTAACCATTCGGACTCGGAATTGACAAGTGATATACCATTTCGAATAATTTTTTCGCTACGGACCTAATGGTATCATCAAATCTTTCCGATTCTCGCTCTAACAAAATTCCACTTTTTGGGTCCCACTTAATGCGAAATTCGAGGATTTTATAATTTTTCCTCCGAACTCGAATTTCAAACACTGCTTACAGGCTAATGTATATATTTCGATCCTTTTGAATTTAATGGCGAAGTCGATTTCCTCCTCAAAATTAATCATAGCAATATTCGAGTATTTTACTTTAAGTCTCTCATTGATATTTCCCTCCGAATCTTACCATTTACTTCCTCGAGATATTGAGTTGAAAATCTGGGGTGTTACAGTTTACCACACTTGCGGGACTATTTATCCGGCTCAGACTGGCGTTTGACGTGATCATAAGCAATGGGTTTATTTCGATGTGTCAGAACGTTCGACTACTATAGATTATTAGTGATCACTGACTAATCATCTTCGTCTATGCTTATCAGGCGTGCATGTGATTCCCAAATATACAAACCATTCGTATACTACCACCTTTACACTACAAGTTCACTGGTAAAGATAGAGAAGAATAAACCCGGATTCCAGTTGTGACTCCACTCTCATACGCAGTCCCATACCACGTATGGGCTTATTAGTCCCTACCATACATCCAAGGATAGTACACCATTCCGGATAATATGACACACTATCCCTTCAGGCATTCACAGACTCTTTAACAACTCACAAAATACATCCAATGATATATATACCATTTGAAAACAAAAGAGAAATTAACAATATAAGGTTGAAAATGGATGTCCAGTTTCCTACCATGCAACTGTAGCCACCTGGCCTAAAATAAATAACATAACGGGAAAGTAAACAACGCCTCTCTCTAAAAGAAAGTAAATAAACATGTAATTAGTAACATTATCCTTAAATATCCGTTCACCAACCTACACACAACATAAAAATGTAAAATGCAGACCTCACCCCTCGAATGTGACTCTAACATTTTACCGTTTCATACCATTTTTTTCTTTTTTCCATTTTTACAATTTTCAATCTCTCAAACAAAATATCAATTTCCTGATATTCATCAACTCAATATGAGTTCATTGATTATTAAATCATTTTTTCAACTATGAAATTCATTTTTATCAATAACTTTGAAAAAGTACAAAACTTAGATCAAAATGGGGTCCGAGCGGTGCACAAGACCAATTGATGGAAATAACCCGATGAAATATCCTACCCACGTATAATTTGTTATAAAATATAATTAAACATATCAAATATACAAGTTTTGGCGTGAATTTGAAACAACGAAAAAAAATTCTATATTTTGGAAATATATAACAAATTTCTGATAAAATCATAAATGTAATTTTTATAAATCTACGGTTATTGATAGAGATTAAGAGTCCTTACAATCTATGTGCTAAAGGATTGAAGTACGTGCATGGCACGAAAACTGAGATGGATCGAACTTAGTGGTGGCTGAGTTTTGAATTTGGCTCTGTGATTTCAAAGATCTCGATGTCGTCGTCCTTTCTCCTTTCTGCCACGGATGATGATGGTTTGACCTGGAATCTGATGAGATCTGAGGTCGAAGTTATGATACCCCCGTATATATATATATATATATATATATATATATATGACTGATTTTTAATGATATGAAGTGGAAGAGAAGATAAAACAAAAAGAAGTTAGGTGAATTTTGTAGATGTCGAGGCTACAGACATTTTTTCCTTCTGCGACGGAAGGCAACGACAATTCGTTCGCGACGGATCTAAGTTTGAAAATTTGAAAAAAAAAAAATTTGTAAAAAAATCCATTGGCTGGTTTTGGGTTGTTTAAAACGAAGATGAATATTAAAAAATTTTAAAATTTTATTTATATAAAATTTTAGGACAATTTCGATATTTTACTTATTATTTCGTTCGACGATAACTTGATCGTCTAGGCCTCAAAAGTAACGAGTAAATACTCTATTTTATATAATTTTTCATTCCGAATATAATGGTGTGGTTAATTTCTAAAAATTATGTTTCTAACAAAAATTTACATTTTTTGCTCAATGGGACCCAAAAATTGATGTCATTTTCGTTTTTGACGATAATTCAACTTTTTAGGCTCTTAAATTAACAAGTAAATAGTTCATTTTCTATAATTTTTTGTTACGAACTCAATGGTATGATTGAATCTTAATAATTATTACCCTAACAAAAAATCATTATTTTTGCCTGGTCCGACTTGATAATTGAGGATTTTGCAACTTTTCTGTTCGAACTCGCATTTGAGTATGCTTACAGGCTAAAATATATTTTTTGATCATTTTGAATCCAATGGTGAGGTCAAATTTCATTAAAAATGATCAGAAACATCTTAAAGTTTTACCCTTAAGTTCCACTTTTAAGATTTTCTTAAAATTCAATTATTAATTTTTCTTCGAGATACGATTCGAAAACTCGTGGTTTTACAATACCTCTTTATTTTTTTTTCAAAATTCAAAGGGATTTCATGGCATTCAATATAAATTTACCAAATTCAAAGACCTATGACAACTTCGCCTATCCAAGAGAATGTTTTAAAATTCTGTGTGCAAAGACACTCATATCCCTAGGTTGTTAGAAGCATAGATATGTATAAAGTCTAGAATATTTAAAATTCAAGCACCAATTTACATGTCATTTGGCTTGATTCTCTTCCAATTGACTCAAATTATAAGGCCTAGGACCATTTTGACACATTTCAAAAACTCTCTAGAAGTTAGTGGGATTTTACTAATCTATCCTTTGATCATCTTGATTGGTTAGATTCATAGGTGAATGAAAGTCCATCAAGGCCAATTTGATGAGTGGTAGATGATGTCATTCTATATGGTTTTCTTGTGAATAATAGGAAGTTTAAGTTTTAGGATCAAACTATCCCCAAGGGTCTCTCAAATCTTATAAATAGAAGACCTATTCAAGGCAAAAGAAGAAGAGAAAATTTAAAGCTCTAGAACTTTGTTCAAATCCTTTCTCAAAGCTCTTAAGCCTTTCTAAAATTCTATCCAAATAGCCACCCATTATCTCAAGAAACCATATCCAAGAAGAAAAAGAAGGTGGGAAAAGTTCTAGCACAACCTTCATTTTTAATCCCTTTATTTCTCATCTATCCATTCTCACTTTTATTGTTATTTCATTTCAAGCTTTCTTTTATGCTTTTAGAAATGTAGATATCTAATTTCTAGTCTATAAGTTTAGGGGTAGAAAGTAATCTTTTTTTTTATATAATCTCCCCCAATAAGCTCCTTGAGAGTATTAGAGTAGACTGTCTTTACTTTTATGTAATTTAAATTCCTAGATTCATTATTTACTTTTATTTACTATTTCTTACACTTTAAAATTCTTAGAATAATTTTCTTTTATTTTACTTTTCTTTTATAGCAATAGAGCTAGAGAGTAAATCCTTTTTTGAGGTAATCTTTTCTTGCTAAGTCCATCCCATGCATTCACTTCCATGCACACACACTTAGATTTCTACAATGGTGTAGGTTCCTATGGGCCTACACCTAACTTTTAGAGCCAACAAAAAGATTATCCTCATTTATAAGGTTTTGACTTTTTCATAGTCTTGTTCAATTAATGAACATTGCCTATAGGTCAAACCAATAAATAGTCTTCCAAAGGAGTACATAAACTATTTTGAAGCTTTGAGACCTCAAATGATGAAATTCAAGTGACCTTTCATCAAAGTCCCAAACTCGCAAAAAATCTGACAAACATACACTTTGGTGTATGGCTTACTCATCATCTCTTCTTATCCATTTTACAAGGTTAAACTACAACAAAATTTCTTCTTAACTCCTATATAATCTTTTACTTTCAAAAGAAAAAAAAATTTTAAAACTTCATTTAATGATCATATTGGTAAACATCTTAAGATGGGAGGGATAAGCTACCTAACATCTTCCTTGTCCTTAAACCGAACTCTGTTCTTTATAATCTCTAGGAAAACTTTTCCCTTTATCCTTTTGATATGAGAGTCACTACAAGCTAAAAAGAAAAATAGATTTTAAAACCTTTTTATGACGACTCAAAACCCCAAGCAGATGAGCTCAAATCTTCAAAGATTTCAAAGTCCGTGTATCTACAACTATTTTACTAAGATTTAAAATTTTACTAAGGCTTATTGGGCCCTTATGGATTATCAAATTGGCAATCCAGCATGACAACCTTTTAGATTTCATGGAAAAAGTCAGATTCAAAAGAAAAAATCAAACGAAAATCCCTTAAGAACTTAATAGAAGGTGTTGAAAATGGATGGCTATCAAACTCTCAAATTTAAAACTAAAATTCCACGGTGAAAATTAACTTTTTTTTTTCAAAGTTCCTAAAATTTTGTTCGTTATAATCCTGTGTCATCAGTTCATGTTTTTGGATACTACAAATTGATGCGATTCAAAGGTGTTGTAAATGTATGTTAAGTAACAAATTAACCCATGAATTTGAATTTTATTATGTGGATCCCCATTCCAAGGATTGTTGGGTACTTGATAAAGTAGTAGAATTCTAAGGGAGTTTTTTGAAATATAAATACAATAGTTTTGACTTTTGCACTCAAAGTAATTTTAAAAAATGCAACAGTTCTCAATTTCTTTTCTCTTAAAAATAAAAGTTAGTGCATAAATGGGCATCGGAAAATAGAACATAACAGAAGATAACTATGTCTTGCTTAACAGAAGACTAACTTTGTTTTTCTTTCTTAGAGTACCAACAAAGAAGTCTTAAACATTGGGGAAACAAATATGAGGTTTTGAGAGAACTCTGTGTTTCTTTCTGTGATCACAGCCGAATCTTCAATCGCAAGGTTTTGACTTGAGAGAAATCTGTGTTTTCTCCTTCGACTGAGACAATTTGATCTTTTTCATGAAGGAGATAAGATGTCAAAATGAGTTTTGAAACCATGATGACTAACCTCTATTTATCCTTTAAAAAAAACAATGTAATATAACAAAAAATTTAATAAGTCAAATAAAAAATCCTTTAAAGAACTTTCTTCCAAAGCCATGAATGTCGTCCAAACTGAAATTTTATCATAACAATCTATCAAATGTCTAAATTAAAAAAAAAAAAAAAACAATTTTAGACTAAAGAAGATTGTACTTTTCAATACTTCTTCCTCGATATCATAATAATTGTTAAATAGCGATACCTTATTGATCATCTTAAAAGAATGGAAAATGCTCGAATGACAAAAATGGAGACACAAAGGTGACAAAAATGATGTGGTGGCTCACACATAACCGTAGATGCTTTTTACTCATATCTCACGGAAAAGTATCTATAGTAATGTGCACGACACCACGAGTTTTTGTCACCCTTGTGTCTCCCTTTGTGTCACCGTGCACGAAAAGAATTAAAAGAAGCCATGTACCAAATTATTATACATGCAATAAATTATTATATCACGCATATCAATGAATGGAAATCTCACAACTTAGTAGAATGATGAGTTCTAATCCCAAGGGGCTGGACTAGTGGCAAGTTAAACCTTCATAGGCTTCTAAGGAAGGGTAGGTTAAGTCTCGACTCAACCAATTGCACGTTGGACTTTCTGAGGGGGCGATGCATGTGACCATGGGATTAGTCTCACCTGAAGGTTGAGGATATCAATAAGCAAAACTAAAAATAAAAAAAAACATTCTAATGAATTCTCTTTATTGAATGAAATATTAATAGAAACTAAAAAATGACTTTGTTCTAGCATTATTTCTAACATAAACTTTGCCTACCCTGTATTGGGCTTCCAATGTTTCAGACCCAATTCGGCCAATAGTCGACAATAGGGGCTGGGCCTATAGCTTCTGTATTTATGTGCTGTATTGGGCATATAAATATGGAATCCAAGCAAGGGCCTACACTACTGTGGAGTGGCCTCAATTTAACCCATAAATATCCAATTTGTTGAACATTTAATGTGTTTGGCCATTTCACGTGTCTTTTTTTAAGTCTGATGATCGAAATAAGGAAGCGTAGCCTGGTAGGGACAAAACATTTTAATTACGTTATTGACGGCAACACCTTAAGATTTAGGTCACCCATGCCCCCCAACATCACGAGATATGAGAGGAACATTAACAACATCTCCACTACTTCACATTTAGTACGAATGAATTTATAAAGTTACTGAAAACGAGTAACTCTTGGAGAATTCTTCTGCATGTCCAACATCGATGGAACAAGAGGTTGGGATGGGAAGAGATTCCCTAGAGATCCTTATAGAATTGATCCTAGTAAATTTTACTGATCTCTAAGAAATCTTTACTTCACTCTGTATCAAGTCTGCTCCATGGTTTTAGAAGTTGAAAACTTGAGTTGATTCGGATGAGTCATATAGCAATATATTAAATTTTATAAATATTTAAAATATTTTTTAATATTTTAAATCCACAAAGTTATTGCGTACAGATAAATACCGGGTGAGTTTTTACCTGACTCGGTGCATTTTAAATAATTGATTTATCGCACAAGTTGATTCCATCAGTTAGCTCTATTGAGTTGTGGAATGAGTCACGTGGAATATTCCAATTGCATTGAGTCGACTCGAAGAGTTTTAAGACTATATATTGTGTGTACAACATCTATCCTTCAAAAATCATCTTCATGTCAAATTATCTTGCTTGGGATGCTATGAACTTCTATAGAGACATGTTTATTAGATGTATTGAAGGTACAAACTTACACTATGTCATAATGTGACAAAAATGACTGCCCCCATAGTTGCAAAAGGAATCGTTTTAAAAGGAGTGATTTTTTAATAATGTAACCAACTTCACACCTATCTATTACCCTTGCTCGCCTAGTCAAAAAATGTTTATTGGATGTATTTAAGTGAAACTATGGTTATGAAACTATTGTTAAGTGAGAGTATGTAGAATATCTTTAAAAAAATAAATTGAACAATATATTTGGTGATATTTTTATAGTTATTTATATCTTGGAAGCACTCTAAGGATATTTTAATTATTAACAAAATAAATAATATAAGGATATTATTTATCAAAAATAATGTAACCTTTGAGTTCTTTAGAAGGAAGGTACCAACTAGTGTGAGTACCATTGATATGACGACTTGAGTTCAAAACTTGCCTTTACCTAAGTAATCTTGTTTGGCCAAGTGTAGATATAGTGATGGAAATGTTCATGGTCTAAACCTTACTTCTACAATGGGTTTAGGAGTCACCACTATTCAAAGAGTTTAAAATGTGAATAGATACCATAAAAATAATTATTTATTTTTTTTTGAAACTTAATTTTCAATGGTTACTCAAATCTGACTTAAACCTAGGGGTTCAGGTAATGGGGTTCGGTTGTAAAACAAGGAAAGAGTTAGAAATCTCATCTTACCCTTCAAGTTGATGGTTACCATATATTGGCTAAAAGTGAAAATTAAGACAGTTTTTTAAAGAGTTAATAAATTAGAACAAGACGAATGCATGATGAATGTGAGCGTGTGCAAGGGTGTACGTATTGAATGTTCCCATTGTTAGGACTGTTTTTTGTTTGCTCTGAGTTGTGAATGTTAATCCATGGGGATAAAACTCTTTTGACTCTTAGCATTTTTTTAATAAAAGTTATGTTCTCAAAGTGAGTTTTTTTCTTTGTTGGTTAAGTTATAAGGATCCTTCCATTAATTGGAAAAACATCTTTGGAAAATTCACCTTATGATGTATGAATGGGTGTGTGCAAGAGTGTATGCATGCAAAGGTTCCTTAATGAATCTATTATGTACTTAGAGTGGGATATTACCTCACATGAAGGGATAGCTCTCTACCACCACTATGTGAAAATTGCAAAAAAATTCAAGAAAATTTGATAGGCCAAAGCCTACACATTTTAAAAATAGAATTTTGACAGCCTATAGCCGTTGAAATTTTTTATGTTCCCCTATTCAACGGCTTAGAGAGATCAAATTTCTCCCATCCTCCATTAATTTGACTGTTTCCGTCCAAAAAAAAAAAAAATTGACAATGAAAAATTCAATGCCTTGGTCCGTCGAAATTTATACAATTTAACAGCCCTAGACCATCAAACATTGGCTTTTTTCATGTTGTGCACCCTTGCCATTTGAAGTGCTTACGCTACATGATGCATGCAAGTAAAACTATAAAGTTAACAAAAAATCATTAGAAGGTAAGTAAATATTCCATAAGAAACTTATTATGGACTTAAATGAGGAAATTACCTCATATGTAGGGATTACTCTCTACCACCCTTGCCTTTGAAAAAGAAAGGAGTTGCACTACTTGGTTGGAAGTAAAAGAAATGAAAAAAAAAACAAAAACATTAGAAAAGGAAGATTACCTCACATAGAGAACTTATAATGGACTTAGAAAGGAAGATTACCTCACATAGAGGGATTATTCTCTACCACCCTTGTCATTGAAAAAGAAAAGAATTACACTACATTATTTAAAAAATAAATAGACTTAGAAAAATAAAGAAATCAGAATAAGGGGGATAGAAGTGGGATTGGAAATGTATGTAAATAGCAAAACAAAAAACAAAATCATTCCCCCCACCATGGTCTTCTTCCTTCTTTTCTCATTCATCTTCTTGTTCTAAGAGTTTTAGATATTTGTGTAGGTAATTGGACAGAGTTGGGACTTTAGAATATTGCAAGGAGAGAATTGGACAAAATGTTGAGAAGGTAAAAATTGTTCACCTCTTTGCTTTGGAGGGTCATCTATTTATAAGGCTTTAAGAGACCCTTAGGGATGTAAAAGGTCTACTCCACAAGTTTCACTTAATTTAAAAAAAAAATTAATGAATGATCTTGTTTATCCTCAATCAACGTGTCTTCAATAGTCTTTTGCTTATTTTTGAGTCTTGTCAATCATGATTGTAGACACCCCAATTTTGTAGAACCTATCTTGAAAGCTCACGAAGTCCAGTATGCATAAGCCAATGCAAGTCTTCAAATTGGATCAAGTGGGGTCCAATTTAGTGAGGCCCAACTCTTCAAATCAATTCCATAACTCAAATTAGGCAAGGCCATGGGGTACCCACGACCTAGAGGAATTCTTCTCAGGGTTGTAGCTTACCCATAGCTCAGGCCATATTGCACAAAACCTTGGGTAGGCCATCATTTCAACCAAATAATGCATTCTAGCACCTAGCCAAGGCCATTCGGTTGAATTTGTTAGAAATCATGTCCTTACAAGATTTGCTAAGGGGAAATGACCTCTCCAATTAGCGAGGCCATGGGGTACTCACGACCTAGAAAAATTTTCCTTAGGGTCGTGGGTCACCCATAACTCTGACCATTTTGCATAGAACCTAAGTTAGGCAATCATTTTAGTCAAATAATGCATTCCAATACCCCCACCCAAGGCCCATTCGATTGAGTTTGTTAGAATCTATGTGTT
Organism: Akebia trifoliata; assembly: GCF_017979445.1. Taxonomy (NCBI): domain Eukaryota; kingdom Viridiplantae; phylum Streptophyta; class Magnoliopsida; order Ranunculales; family Lardizabalaceae; genus Akebia; species Akebia trifoliata. The sequence continues at coordinate 21,457,108 of NC_141381.1, forward strand.
TACAAGATTTGCTTAGGGGAAATGATCACTTAAAATATTTCTTAATTACTATTCCTTAAGAAAGTATTTTTCCTTCGATTTCATACCTTTGTATTAAACCCCCATTATCCTCCAAACCATAGACTTTTTAGCCTTTCACCTCTTTTTCTAATCTTGATGCCAAGTCAATTGTTGGTTCCCACATGAGTTGAATTGCCTCTTTAACCCCATCTTTATAAGAGTCAATTAAGGCGATTTACTCTAGTGTACCTAACCTTGCTCATTATTTAAGAAGGTTTTCCTACCATTGTTTATAAATTGACCATGTTCAAGAGGCTATGACTATTTTTTCTAACCAAGAGAATGTTCTAGAACTTGTGTGCAAAGACTCTTCTATCCTTAGGTTGTTAGAAGCCTAACTAAGAAGAGTAATAAAAAAAAAGTCCAAAAATCACGCACCGAATTATAGTCATTTGGCCTAGTTCTGTAGAGGTTGACCCAAAGTCAAGGATCTAGGACAATTTTTAGCCCTCTGATCATAGAAGTTTTTAGAAACTTATAGTCTTTTACAATTTTATCCTTGATCATAAGGATTGCTAAGACTCATAAGTGTATAAAAGATCATTAAGAACAAGATGGTGGAGGACAATTAAATACATTCTTTGAAGTTTATTTGAGAATATTGAAAACTGTAGGAATTTGGACAAGTTTATCCCTAAGAGTCTCCAGAAAGCCTATCAATAAATCCTTATCCAAGGCAAAGAGGAAGAAAAATTTGGAGATCCTAAAACTCCATCAATTTTCTTTCTCTAAGCCCTCCAACACACCAAAATTTTGTCTAAATAGTCTCTCACCCTTTTTAGAACCAAAAACAAGAAGAAAAAGAGTACCAAGGTGGGGTGAAACATTTATAATCTTTTTTGTTGTTAATTTTCCCTTAGTTCCCCTTTTCCATTACTTCCCTTAATTTATTTTATGCACATTTATATTTCAAGTAATGTAACATTTAATTTCTTTAGTTTAATTGTGTAACGCCCCCAAATTCTAATACGAATCCCTATGATCCATGCTAGATCTAAGACACTAAAACAACATCCCTACAATGATGATATCATAAATAAACTAATAAAGTGATAAAGTAATAATATTAATATTGTAACGAAAATTGTATAACTATTAACCAAAATTGTGAGGATGTAAGAATATTCAGAACTATAACTCAAATAATAGAAAATGAAAAAATTGGCAAACCACACTAAAACAAAGTCTTGCACTAACATAAAAATCCTACTCTCAAGCTCAACTAGAGAAAATAAAACAAAAGGTCCTAACATCTAATATGTGACAGGAATAGTAAAAATAATATCACTTTTCATCTGGAAGTGGGCTCTGATCATCAATATGACCTATGAGTTGGTACTCCTCAGAATGTTCATCAATAGGGGGATGATCTGCAACTGAAATGTTTGAGTAGGTAATGGGGGACTTACCTAGTAAGAAACAACTATCTCAAACTAACAATTTCCTAAACATGAAGGAAATCATTATAATATATTTGAAATACATGCAAGTTTCAATATAAATAGAAATAAATAAATATAACATGCTAGATATATAACTAGAACATTATTTAGCAATTTGCAAGATAAATTCCAATTTAACAAAGTAAAACATATTTAAAAGATATAAGTACAAGTAGTGGTAGTATAATTGCTAAGAGTGTTGAGAATCATAACTAGATACCTTTCAGTAAGGATTTGAATTATTCCAAACTTTATCGGTGTGGAATCCTACTGTTAATTCTTGATTTTGTGATTGGTCGCTGCGTTTACCACGATTTGGTGACCAGTTATCCAAATTAGGTTGCCCGCTGAATGTTATCATAAGATTTAAAATCTTTCATGAAGTGTCAATACGTTTGATTACTCTAGACTGTTAGTGATCATTGACTAGCCATCTTCATCTAAATTTATCAGGCAAACATATGATTCTCTAATGACATCTCTACACTTTCACAAATTATCGTTACATCACATAGTTCACCGATAAAGATATTGTGATGCTACTCCCCTATGTATCCCATACTACATAGGAGTTTACCATCCCAACTGCATTTCAAGGAGTATGTCACTCTCCTATGCATGCCAAACTCTTTAACAAATCCCATAATAACTACGTATATATACTTTTTTTTTAAAAATAAAAATCAAAACAACATATAATTGTGTAGAATGTACATCTGGATTCCTACCATGCAACGACCCAACCTAGTAAATAAACAACAATTCACATCACCTCACGATAACATAAATTAAATATTTACTTTCAGAAATCCAGTCACATCCCATGCAAAGAATGAGAGTCCACACTCTTGTTTATAAAATCAAATACATCGTATCTACAACACGATCCTTCAAAATTGGAGACTTTTCAATCATTTTTGTTGAATTAAAAAATGTATTTTCTCATTTTTCATTTAAATAATCCATTTCGCAACCAAATATTTCTTTCGACTTTTTTTTGCAATATAGAAGACCATATGAATAAAAAATCACATGCCAATGTGGTACCTTTACCACATCGAACCTATCACCAAAAAGTTTCTAGTTCTTTTAGGCAGGCTTAGAATGCCCTATAGATGGTAATGGTGATAAAATATTTGGATTTTTTGACAAAAGGTTTTTTACTAATAGAAAATATGAAAAATTGATATTTTTCAAATGTCTAGGAAAAATAAAGTATTTGATCATAGTCTCAAAACACTGATTTATCCGCATATTTTCTCAAGTCTTTATCTCGGTTTAAGTCTCTATTTCTCTATATTAAGTAAATAATCATGTTAAGTCTCAAAATATCATACTGCATATTCCATCATGTTAATTAGGTATAGTTGCATATAAATAATTACATTAGTTGAAAATCACTGATTACGCACATGTTTGTTGTAGGTCAAAGGCAAAATCATCAAGTGATCCCAAAATCAACCAATTGACTTTGCACTACAATCAAAAGGTCAAAAGAAGAAGACCAATCAAAACCCAACCTTAAAGGAGTCAGTCTTACCCTCAGAGCGGTGAACCTTATCCTTAGAGTAGTGGAATTGTGATGGATTGCCCTAATTTTGTATGATTTTGTTTCACACATGATCTTATTTGCAATGTTGATGGCGGCTTGAATTGGATCCTTCCAAAACCTCAGATTGCTATAAATGACCTTTTTTGTCAATGATAAAATGACCTCTCTTCCTATAACTTAAGACCCTTGGCCTTTTTCTTTTGTATTTCTATTTTTAGCTTAAATTTCCATTAAAGTTATGTAAATTTGTAAATAAGAGAGTGTAATTTATCTTTATTCAATAAAGTAATGTTTGTTATTCTGTTTCTATATTTTTGTACCACTTGCAATGACCTTAGGCTAATCTCTTCTCTATTGGAGAGTGAAGAAGCTTATAACAAGTTTACATTATGTTTTAAGTTAGTTTTTCTTTATCTTTATTGCTTTAATGATTAAGAGTTCACTTCAAGACTTTTTCAACTCCTATGGATCAAGGCTAAATTGAACTCCTACACATTTTATACTAGAAATGATGAATCATGCTTAGATTAGATTAAGATAATTTATGTATGTTTAGATATTTGGTGGTAGAAGCTTTGATGTCGTTGTGATTATTTCGTCATAAATTAATATTTTTATACTCTCCTTAGTTTATGGGTAAGAAAGGGATTGAACCCAAGAGATAGGGGGTCGTTACCAAGCTAAGCAAAATGAAGTTAATCTAAGTTATAAATTTAAAATCTATTTTTGTATTTTTGTGAAACAAAATTAAAAAGTAAATGCTATTGGAAAATAAAGCAATAGAAAGGGAATTTATACTAAGAAACTAGAAAATAAAATTTCTAGTGATTAGAGTAGTTTAGGATTAGCAAATAACACTATATCTAAATTATTTTCTTCTTTGCGCTCAACTCCAAGGGTTTGGTGTGAGATCCTTGGATTGGAAGATATGACATGAAGTTTGAAGTAATACAATAGTTACGACTCCTTCACTTACTAATGTATGAAGTCCCTACTACCAATTATCTAAGTTAAGAATGTTTTATTTTGATCTTATCTAAGTTAAACATAAGAGGTATAGACATTCTTCTAAAGTTTTGATCCATTTGAGTTGGATAAAACCTTGAAGAGAACCCAATAATCATAAAGACATGGAAGGATAAAGAACATAAACATAGAATTAAAGATTGCTCATAGGTGTCCTCCTCTTACTAATAGAAGGAGTCTAGCCTATGATCTTGCAAGGATACAAGAAGCCATAAAATCAATACTTGTATTCATATAGTAATCAATATACACTATCTTCTTCTTTAAGAAATTACAAGGAATTACTGAAATAAAACCTATCTAAATGTTGAAAATTACAGAGATAACTTAGGGCATTAAGGGGAGAAAAGAGAATAGACCAAGGGTTAAAGACCAAATACCCTTTCCCAATTGGGAAAATGATCTATTTATAGAATTGAGATGCTCTAGAAGGACCCAAAAATAATCGTTATCACTCTTGCGTATAATATCACGTGCGAAACATACTAGAGCAATTTTAGGACAATCCATGTGAAAATCACTACGCCATAATAGATTTGGACTGTACCACATTGATCTGAAGACATATGGATCTTTAATTTCGTATGATTGCTTGATTGGTCTTCTATATTATAATGCATACTTGATTGATTAATTTGGTGGTCCATTTTGATGATTTGATGTTTGACTTGTACGACGAACACACATAATCAGTCTTCTGATAAATGCATTAATTTTGTGCAATTAAGTCTAATTAGTATGGTAGAACATGGAATGTGATTAATGAGGCTTAACACAATTATTTACCTAATTTAATGAAGTAAGGACGGAAAATCGAGATAAATGCCTAGAATAAGTGTGAAAAATCAATGTTTTGAGACACTGATTACATCCACAAACCATTAGGTTACCCCTAGTGGACAAGTTTGACTCGTGAGGGTTTGTAGTTCAAAACAACTTTTAAAGTAACAATGGTCAAAATCAAAACTTATATTTAAAAACACAGGTAATTTATGATTTGTCAGTCATTTGGAAGTAATATTGGTATAGAGTCTCAACTCTTATTTCTCTATAATAAAACTATGACTTAAATTGATATTTAACAAATAATAATTCTAACTTAGCAAATTTAGAGATTCGATTTCTTAGAGCGAGCTCGAAAAAACTTTCAATCTATCTAGGAATAGTTGAATTAACTTAGAATTTAATTCAAAACTTTACATCCTGTATGGGGTAGTGGGAAGTGTGAATGTTTACTTTAATACCTTTAATGGGCTTTATCTGTGATATTCAAGTTTACTCACATTTTTACACTTGATGGCTTTTACCCTACTGAAACTTTAAATTTATAAATTTTGAATCTTTATTTTTTTCTTGTTTCGAGGGATATTTTCATTTTCTTTCTCATTTGCTTTTTCTTTTCTATTCCATTTTCGTTCTTTTTCTACGAAAAGTAGGTAACCCTTTTTACGGTGTCCAGTCTAATTCAATGGTTGTTGTTCAAGATATATTCAACCTAGTTCTATTTTTCTTCTAATCAGCCAATCAAATGAACAAGGAAGTTAAAGTTTATCAACCCAATTTTTCCTTATACTCTAGGTAAAAAGCTTACTTAATTCAACTTAGACTCTCGATAACCTTGTTCGAAGTAACTAAAAACAAAATATAACTTTACTCTATTTTTACCTAAGAAAAATTCGAATGAGGACTCTAGATCAAAGCTTCCAATCAAGTATTGATTTAATATTTTTAATAAAGTGCTTAAAGATAGAAGCTATGATCTTGAACAAAATACAACAAAGTTGCTACCAAAATATTTTTCAAAATTTTTAATTTTCTATGATTTTTAGAATGAAAGAAGAAAACAAAAGAATATAGGTGACCATACACCCCCAAACTTAAACATGATATTGTCCTCAATATTTCAATATGCACATGCATATACAAAATTGAAATTGACAAATAGAAATAAAATGAGTTGGATAACACTTGAAAAAGATCTTAAAGTTCGGTTGATACAAATATTGTCCTAATGCATGTTGTATGAAGTCGAGAGGTATTGTGCTCATAACCTAGGTGAATGGTTCCTAAGCTATGTTAGATAAAAACACAAGACAAAATAACTACTAAAAATAAAAAGTAGGTTGCTTCATAATAATGCTAAGTTTTACGTCTTCAGCCAGACTTATTGGTGTCGAGGGTCTTAACTCGGATTACATGGGTTGCCTTCTAAGCAACGCTAAGTTTAACGTCTTCAACCAAACCTATGAAAAGGTGTTAATGAAAGAAATTTTCTTGTCATCAAATTTGATTGACACCTTAATTGATTTTTGATCCCATGTATAACTTAGATAAATTTCTATGGCTTTAATGGTATTATTATGTATAACTTATAAAAATTTCTATGGTTATTTGATTTTTCACCCAACAACCAATCCTTAGTTTGTTGGAGACTCTCACAAGAAAAATGACTAAAGAGGTCAAAAACCTATAATCTAATTATATGCCATTTGACTTGGTTCCCTCAGAATTGGCTTAAAAGCAAGGTCTTAGGATTACTCTTCCCCTCCAAAAGAATTCTTTCAAAACCATTGGGCTTTTACCAATTTATCCCTTGATTATCTTTATTGGTGAGATCCATAGGTGAGTGAAAAACCATTAAAACCAAGAAGATGAGATAATTAGGGCCTTCCATTGATGTTTTAGTCAGAATAATGAATGCTTTAGGATTTATGATAAATTTGTCCCCAAGGGTTTTCCAAAATCCTATAAATAAGAAACCCTACAAGGAAAAAGGGTAAGGGAATTAGAATTATAAAATTCTATCAAAATTCTTTTTCAAAGCACCTAAGCCTTCCAAATTTTTTGTCCAAATAGCCACTTGTTCTCTTAAGAAGTTGAAGTCAAAACTAAGAATAAGAAGAAGAAGATGATAGAAGAAGAAGACCAATGTGGGGTTAAACCTTTTATTTTCCCATCTAATCCCCCCTTTTCTACTATCTATTTTCTTTAATTTCAAACAATTTTACTTTATTTACTTATTTCAAAATTTAATAATGTAGCTCTTTAAATTCTTAGCTAGAGGCTTTGAGGTAGAAAGTAATCCCTTCTACATGTGATTTTCCCTATTAAGTCATCAGGCTCTTTAAAAGCATTTGGTTATGATGTTTTATATTTATTTACTTTAATGCAATTTAAATTCCATGATATAGTTATTTTACCTTCCATTTAGTTTTCTTGCAAATTTAATCCTTTAGACTAAATGCGTATTTTTCTTCTTTTCCTTGGTGGCCTTAAGAGTTAATTTGCACACACCACTTTAAAAATGGCCAAACAAGTGTGTAAGTCCCTATAGATTTATATTCAACCTTTAAAGTAAAAAAAAAATGGTCCAAAAATGGATGAAAATTTCATACATAATGTAGACACGTGATTTCGCCATTACGATGACCCTATCTACGATGGTTTGGAGTCGCCACCATTCATATTGTAAGTGGGTGTGAATGGTCACCCGATGTGCATTTTTGAAAAAGTGACATTTTGGCATTTTAGTGACTCACGTGGATAAGGTACGGATCAAACCTTAAGATCCGGGGTAAGCGGCTCGGTTGGAGAAAAGGGAAGGTGTTAGGCACCCTTTTCTCCCCACTAAATAGTGGTAACCTCAACTCAACTCGGTCATTTGATTAAAAAAAATACGAAAAATGATGTGCCACGTGTTGTGCATTTGTACCCTAGATAGGGGTTCATTTTCGGCTTGATCATAGGGTCATTCCATTGATGGAAATGACCCTTATAGATCTTTAGCCTTGGGGTCCATTCATCCTAAAAAATAAAATGAAGGGGAGAGGGATGATAGAAGAGGGAGGAGGAGAGGATGTAGAAGAGAGAGGGGGGGGTTGCCTTGAACCCACCTTGTATCTTCTTTCTTCTTTTCTTCTTCTTCTTTGAGTCTTCTTGAGTCCTTAGTATTTTAAGCAAATACAACTCTTTTTTTTTTTGGTTGAAGGAGTAAAGAAGAGATGATGAGTATGTAATTTTTTTTTTTATGAGACTTGAGGATGATTAGTGAGAGAGAAGTGGTAATCTTGGTGAGAATTGGTGATGGTTGTTAGTAGAGAGAGTGTTGGGGAGAAGTTTTGTAATGAGAAGTTGGGGGCCATTTTTGTGAAGAGGAGGAGGGTATTTATAGATGTTGAGGAGTTATTTTAGGGATATAATGGGGTGAAGTGAAGAAAAAGGGTAGAATGGTTATGAGTTTGAGAGAGAAGTGGGTGTAATTTAGAGGAGATTGGAGGGTATTTAGGGAAGGGGGGTTAAATGGGTGAGTTTTGACCCAAATGGTTTGGATCCTACCCAACCCATTTGGGTGGAGTGTTTGGTGAGGTGAGTTTAAGATGGTGGTTGTGATTAAATGGTATTTGATTTAAGAGAATGGAGGATTTAAAGAGGTGGTTGATGATATTTTGGGAGGGTGAAGGAGATGATGCCATGTGTTAAAGTGGGTGGAAATGAAGGGTTGGGATATGTTGATGGGAGAGGTTAAGTGTTTGACTTGAGAGGATGGTGTAGGTTTAGGTTGTAGATGTAGGTTTTGTAGGGAATGATGATGGTAGATTAGGGGAGGTATAGGTTAGGGGTGTGGGTAGATGTGTTTGATTTGAGAGAAAAGGTGATGGGTTGATGTGTGGGTAGATGGGATTTAAAGCAAATTAATGGGGTAGGTAGTTGGGTGAGGGAGGTGAGATGGGGTGATGACATGTGTCATCTTTTGATGATAAAAGAGTGATTGGTTGATGTGGGTTGTGGTTTATGGGTTAGGGTTGTGGGTTGGATAATGAATTGGATATGGTTAATGATTTGTGGGCTTTGTAGTGTTGGGCTTGGGTTTTAGAAATGATTTTGGGTTTTAGGGATTGGTTGAGAGTTGTTTTGAAATGGATTTTGAGGGTATAGGTTGGTTTTAGACTTTAGGTGATGTGGGATTAATTTTAGGCTAGGGGTAAGATGAGAAATCGATTTAGGAAAGTGTTGAGGGCTCATGGGCCTTAGGTGGGCCTATGGTTTTTTGCGGATTCGGAGGCGGAGCGGTGGTAGTAGAGGCGGGGTAGGCATCCCAAGTCTCACATTTTTAATTTTTTAATTTTTTTTAGATTTTTGCAATCATTAGTTTTGATCAAAAATGCCACGTGTTGGCGAATCGGGCTTTTTAGGCCCGTTGGTGAAATTTATCGAAAATTTGGCGTTTTTTATTTTGAAGCGGAGCGGTGAATATTGGGAAGACGTAAGGTAGGCCGAGTCCTTTTGGTAGGTCTCCTAAACCATTGAGAGGTCTTAGGGGCCTCGGGTTGGTAAAAATGTCACTTTTCAATGACTTGGGCCTTTAAGGCCCGTTGGCCCATTTATTTAGAAAATCGATATTTTTGGGCCCTTTCGAGAAGTGGCCCGTTCAAATTGAGGTGTCTACACATAAGGTTTGGTTTCTGTAGACACCCACCCCATTTTTGCCTAGTCTGAACTCAAGAGCATCAAAACCCTTTCGAGAAGGGCTTGACGTAAGGTGTATTTCAAAAGGATTAAAAGCCAACTTTTAAGTACCCACAAGGCCCAAAGGCCATTTCAAGTCCTAAATTTTAAGCTTGGCCCTATGTGACTTATGACCACATCACTTTTTAAGCCTAATCGTACCTTACCTATGACCAAGCTTATTTTTTGCTTAGCCAAGAGTGATATCTGGTTAGGAGATTTTTTTGTCTAGTCTAAGGGTGACCTAGGGTCAAGAAAGTTTTTTGTCTAGTCCAAGGGTGACCTACGGTCAGGTATAATTTTGTTCAAGCCTTGGCTCATTCAATACCAATTCTGTTGGGAAGGTACAAGCCCATGTGGACTGGAATCTTCTAAAGGAAAATTACATTTTAAAACTTCTCTTTAATGATTTTCCCCCTAAGAAATCCCACATTTTACTCTTTTACCTTTTTTCTAACTTTTCAATAATCCCACCACTTTGGTCTTCTTGTAATTTTTCATTTCTTTTAACAAAAATCCTTGAACAAGTGTTGTTCCATGAGTGTAATTACTATCCTAACCTGATCTTATTAGAATTAAATTAAGGTAGTTTACTCTTATGCCCTCCAAACTTATTCTCAATCCTAGAAGGTTCAATATAATTTGACCAAGTTCTACGATTTGTAACAATTTTAACCAACCTATAGAATTTTCTAAAACTTGTTAGCAAATACTAGATTAGTCCTAGGTTGTTAGAAAATTAAGTAGGCTAAATTACATTAATATCCAAAATCCAAATCCATATTTACATGTCATCTAGCCTAATTCTTTCTTATTTGACCCAAAATCAAAGCCTTTAGACCATTTTAATCCTTCTTGAAAATTCTCTAGAACTTCTTATATTTTAAAATCCTATCATTTGGTCATCATGATTGTTTAGACTCATAGAATTGTAAAAAACATTCAAATTTTTTTTGATAGAGAGTATTTGATATCTTTTATTGAGGTCTTATTGAGAATTGTGGGAACTCTAGGATTTAAGACAAGTTTATCTCTAAGGGTTTCCCAAAATCTTATAAATAGAAGTCTTATCATAGGCAAATAAAGGAGGAGCTCAAGTGATATGAAATTCCATAAATTTCTCTTTTCAAAACCTTCTAACCTACCTAAACTTTGTCAAAATCCTTTCTCAAACACCCAATGAGCCCTAACCAAAAAGAAGAAAAAAAATACCAATGTAGGGTGTAGTTATAATTTTTTTTTGATTTTCTATGTAATCTCCTTCTAAACCCTCTTCTATCTACTCCCCTATTTATGTTTAAGTAAGTTTACTTTTAACAATGTAGATCTTAGTTTTCTTTAACTTGAGGCTTGGGGGTAACGAGTAAAACCTCCTAGAGGTAATCTTCCCTTATAAGCCCTCAATAAACTCACAAAAGCATTAGAATAATTGTTCTTTGCTTCTTTTCTTTTCCTTGCAAGTTTTAAATTCCTAGAATAGATGTTTTTTTTTTACTTTCTTTAATTTCTTAAAAATTTAAATTTCTATAATAGGCATTTTATTGTTTTCTTTTCTAATGTCTTAAAAGCTAGAAAATAATCCATCCTTCGAGGTAATATTCTCTTTCTAAGTCCATTACATACATACACTATGTGCACACACATCACAATATATTTCTTTAAAATGGCTAAGGTTAAAGGTAAGGATTTACATAGATCTACACCTAACTCTTTTAGGGAGCAAACGATTTGTTCTGTATGGCTTAAAAATTTCGGATTGAGCTAATTTTTTGTGAGGGTGATCTCTATAATATTGAGGTGATCATCCTAAAAAATATATTTAAAAAAAAATCATCCCAATTTGAACCTTCTAACCCCATCAAAAGTGATTAGAATTGTGGATCGTTAAATTTTTATTGATAATTTGTAAACCACTTTTGATGGATTTAGAAGCTTTAGATTGGACTGATTTTTGTGAGAATGATCTCCTCACCCTAGAGATCATTCTCACAAAAAATCAGTTGGCTTTTGAACGTCACTCATTTAAGAAATAGCTTGTGTAGAAATATGAATTTTATTGAGAATTCTTGGATGAATCTTACAAAAGCCTTGATAGGGTATTTATAGACATTCCATCAACCAAGATATATGAAAACTACTTAATATAAATATTCTAGAATATCCCAATTGATATATTCTAAATATCAGTATATATTTTAGAATATCCTTCATCACAATTTTCCATTTGTGATGAGATACACTAGCAATGATACAGTGTATCTCATGAATCTTAATACAGTGCATCTTATTCTCTAACAGCTTGCTGTCCCTGTTTTATCATCATCGATTTTCAGCCCCCATCAAAGCCATGCCAACTCCCACCCTACTTATTCCAAACCTTGCCAACTCTTTCCTCCAAAATCAAATGGAAAATACATGGTCGTTTGTCTTTGAAAGTAAATGTATTCTCCTTTTGTGCAGATTTTCAATTGTAGCCAATTTACTTTGGATTGCCAACTAAGCTAGTAAAGAATACTTGGAAACTCTTTTTCGATGCCAAATGATACATTTCTACTCCACCTTCCTTCTTCCACCCATTAGTGCTCACTGCTAGCTAGGTAAGAACTTTTTAATATTTGTGGTTAGTATCCATACTACTTTGTCTTCAATAATCCCTTTTGAGATTGATTTTTCTCTAACCAGATTTACCACTTCCACCATCCTTTCATTGTTAGGTTTTCATCAACTTTCAATTATTTTCCTCAACAAAATCACTTACTAAAACGTCTATCAAGCTGATAAATCATGAAAAATATCATTAAAAGGCATTATTTAATGATACTGAAACCAAATGTCTGATTACGACTTGAACTAGGCCTGATGAATTTTTACACTGGACGCAATCCTCGCCTTTAATCCAAACTTGAGTCTATCAATGTAAAATAAATGGAACCCTAGACAAGCGGGATTTTGAAATTTTGTTATATGGAAGCAAAAGGAGTAGATATCAGTTGAGTTGCTTCTTGATCCAACCATTTTCAACTTCTTGCAAATAATATAATTAAGCACTTCTGTGATCCTTGATCTTCGTCCTGGTTGATAATGACTTGACCCCATATCACATGGTTGTGCCTACGAACACTCCAATGATAATCAAGTCAGTAACAATTTTAAATAGGTAAAGGACTTTTTTACTTGGAATATTGCATATTTATTGATTTCCAAATCTATCTCAGACTCTATGGCATGGCATACTAGCCATAGAACTTTCGAGAATGCTAACATATATCTGTGAAAAATCGAAACAACAAAGACGACAAAAATAAAACAAGGATTTACGTGGTTTGAAAATATTCCTACATCTTTGGAGTGAGCAGAACAAGAACAATCAATATTTTCTCTTAAGTTTTACAACCCTAGAGATCTCTATTTATAAAATCGAGAGTTACTAAAACTTAATTATCTCTCCAAAACAAAAACCCCTAAAAAATAGAAAATTCTTAAGAAAATATTACACAATTACCATTTTTCGTCATCCTAAAAATTTTGGGACGAGGGCACTACACCTTCGCAACTCTGCGTAGCACAACAACATATAAGACATCTTATACACAACCGTATCATCTTTTGGGTTTTGCAGACTGCCATTCTATGTGGGGACCGTATGTCGACTTCGTATCATGGTTAACATATTTGTTAAGTCTGACTACTCAGTGTCGAGTCGAGTTCACATTATGACTCTGTTGGAAAGATCCATTTACCATTGATTTGCACTTGCGATCTTGTTTGCATTCGTTGTCCCAAAGCAATCCCTACATTGCTATATCCTTGGCTTAGTAAATTAGTCGATTAATATTTTAATTTGAGTCAACTGATCAAAACAAATCCTAGAACAATGCGATTTTTTCTCTCTCAATTTGGAGAGAAATTAGAAAGTATCTGTGGAAAACGTAACTTTGAGAGAAATGTTTTTTTAGAAAGTATTAAGTAATTAATTTCTTTTTACCTTTTTTTAAAAGTTAATTGAAACAAGTTTTGTAAAAAATTATTTTGCTGAATGAATCCAAACAATGATATGACTTGTAGAAACGCTTTTGAATTAATGCAAAATGTGGCAAAAAAAAATATGCGACCAATCGATACCTATATATTCCCAAATGCTAACATAGCCATTGATCAATAAGCAAAATGCCATGCGCATATGCGTCCATAAACAACAATGCATTATTGAACTATAAAACACCTCTCACTTTCTAACAATTAAACTGTTCCTCTCAATGATTCCACCAAACAAAAGACTAACATATAGATGAGGACCTGAAAAATATCAAGCCAAGGGTTCTGAGATAGAAGATGGTCATGCAATTCCAATTATAGTGATCACAACTTGTTAATAACCTGCATGAAAGTCAATTGTTGTAATGAAGTCATAAAATTAAAGATTATATTTTCAAAGTCCAAAACTCAACTCTAATGTCTAATGAATCGATTCAGGTTGATGACTAGCAAGTCGACTCGGCGGCCAGAGCCAAATAAAATATATTAAATTTACATTTTTTCGCTCGAATCAGGTGATCTTTTTAGCTGACTTGACGAATTAATTCCATCAAATTTTGCCTCTCCGTCACCTAAAAATCCATCTGAAGTGAATCAACTCAGCCCAATATCCGAGTTGCATAAATTATGATAAAAACATTTAGGGTGATTTAGCACATACATCTCTATGTTTTGATGAATATTTGAGGTATTTTATGTTATTAAACTGATGACATGCTTATTGACATTGGTCTTCCATAATAGATTATAATAAAAATTATTTAAATGCCCTGGTCTTCAACCTTCAATTAAAAGTCCTCATTTTACATTCAAATTTCTTAGGTAAGAAGGGTGGTGCTAGGATTTAATTTCTTGCAATGGGGGCAAACTATAGTCAATGATAAAGTCGAAGAGCTTGCATATGAATGTTTTATAAGGTAAAAAACTGGAAGGTTTTTGGTTACATGTTGAAAAAAGGGGTGTTTAACGCATTTCTCATTAGTTTATGAGACAAAGACCACGTCTAGGGATAATGTTATCTTCAAAAAGATAGGTTATCTCAAACGTCCACCAAAATTCCTTCATGCCCCCATTGACCTCGCTCGTATCTAATAGACAATTTATTTGACTTTATTACCCTCTTCAACTTAAAATCAAAAACTTTTTTGAATTTGATATCTTCATAAATTAGTTATCTAGAACGTCTTGGGTAAAATTTGTATCCTAATTTTCAACCTTAAGATCTACTTTACTCTTCAAATCTAAAGAACAATATAGAATTTTTGAAGTAGAAGATAATGAAATATTTTTTTATAAAAAATTCTAATTTTTAGAGAAAGGATTGAGACAATGTTCAAAATAATAGATTGAAAACTGAGTTAAATAGATTAAATTAATTTTATTATAGAGCTTGAAGTATTTAGAGATGACTAATTTTAGGAAGAAAAAAAATTAGTTTCAAGTTGAAAATGAGGGTATTTAGGTCATTTTTGTTAGTCTTTAGAAGAAAAATAGGTTGAAAGGAGCACGTCATTAATTTGAAAGTGGGGGTAACAAGGGTTGAGAGGGAGGGGGGGGGGGGGGTCAAATCCCATTAATTAAATATATATGGGCATTTTTAAATAAAACATAAATGCAAGGGTATTTTATATACTTAAGAAAATTCAGTGGTGGCAATTGCCCCTACAAGCTCCGTACTAGCTCCACCCCTATTCTAGTAAAATATTTTATCTTTATCTTCAACATTACAATTTTATCTACTTCAACCATGAAACCTCAAGATTAAGATAAGATTTTTTACGGAGAACAAGATGATGAGGGTATTTTAAATACCTAAGAAAATTTAGTGGTGGCAATTGCCCCCACAAACTCCTTAGTAGCTCCACTCCTATTCTAGTAAAATATTTTATCCTTATCTTCAACCTTACAATTTTATCTACTTCAACCATGAAACCTCAAGAATAAGATAAGATTTTTTACGGAGAACAAGATGACGAAATTTTGACAAAAAAATCAAGGATTTTTTGTTAGAGTTTGAGGCGAGATTGGGAACAATGGATTGAGGATAGGGTTGAATAGGTTAAAAAACTTTTCAATAAAGATAGAAGAATTTGAAGAAGACGGTTTTGAAAAAAAAAAAAAAAAAAAAAATCAATGATTTTTGGGTAATAGTTGAAGATGAGGGTATTTAACTCATTTTTTGATTAATCGATATTAGAAGACCAAGGTCAAAGTGCATGTCATCAATTTGAAAATATAGGTTCATCTCAAATATTTATCAAAACATTGGCGGTTATCTCCAAATCACCCCATTGTTTATAATTTTTTTAAGGTGATTTAAATATTACCCCCACATTTTGGTAAAAATTTGAAATACATCCCTATGTTTACAAACAGAAGAAACGTGTCCCTTGACCTAGGTCTTCTACATTGACTAATAAAAAAATTACTAAATACCCTCATCTTAAATTTTTAAGCCAAAAACCCTTGATTTTTTTTCTTTTCAATACTAATCATCTTCAACTATTAGGTAAACTTTTTTACCAACATCTTCGACCTTAATATTTTATCTACTTAAACCTTAAAAGCCTGCAAAACATGCATGATTTCTAAAGGGCTTGAAGATTGTTGATATTTGCAAGAAAATCACTTATAATTAATAGAAGATGAGGTATTTAAGTCATTTTCATTAATCAATTTAAAAAAATCAAGGTCAAGGGACTTATCTCTCAAATATTCACCAAAACTACTTGAAGACCTATACAAATCATCTAAAATATTGTGGAGGAAAGGACAAAAATAAGGTAGGAGTGCACCCGAGCAGTCAATTTGAACGGTTCGGTTGCCAAATTTGGAGGGGAGTTGTACATTTACATGGAAAAATTTGTTGTGGATGGACATCTAGTGTCCAACGAACGGTTATGATGATCTCTACCTAAAGTGATGTCTAAATTCCAACACTAATCTCTAGAAAATCATTATTTCCCCTATTATATCAGCCGTTCGTTGGACATAACATTAGACCTTAAAAAAGTAATAACTTTCAGTAAATTTTTTGGAGAGACGTTTTAATGTGGGCAAGAGTAACTGTCATGGTTGGATAGTTTGAAGCTTGAAGTGATGAGAGAGAGGCACGTGGAGAGATGGAAAGTAACATTAAGCAACTTGGATGAGAAAAGTAAGATAGTTAATAGGTGGGGGGATTTAGCTGGCGGTGAATAAAGATGACTCACGAGAAACTTGGGGTTTCGCACACGTCAAATTTATTCTCTATTACTCTGCAAATGAACAGTAGCCATGCAAGCAACTACTCTCATCCAGTCATCCTCACTCCCTCTCTCTTGTCGTTTTCTCTTTATTAACTCTCTATATGTAAAATTACATTAATGACCTTAACTTTTAGAGTCCAGAATGAACAAGATACAATTCTTTTAGGTAGATGACTAAAATATCCTTTGATTTATTATTTATTAACAATTTTCTTCTTGTCAAATGATAGTTTCTATTGCCACACCAACTTTTGCTAACCCCACTTTAAATTTGTGGTACTTCCATATGAATTGGAATGGCCTTAGAAAAAGTTGGTGTGACAATAAAATCTTCTTATAAAAGTATGAAGTATCGTGTGATTTAAATATACCCTTCTATATTTTGGTGAATATTTGAGATACCCTTTTATTTTCAAAATGATGACATACCCCACCTTCATTTTCAGTATCATATTAATTCTTTGTAGAAAACTTTAGATTTTTTTACTCGATAAAATTCCATTATTTTATTCTTTGCTGAAGGTTGTATTTTGAATTGAGTTTTAAAGTTGAAGAATAAAGAATCTTAACTTGAAGATGAAGACAAAAAAATTTATCCAAGAGATCGAAGATGAATGGTTCAAGGGATTTGGTTAAAGGCTGAAGATAAAGGTACTTGTGTCATTTTCTATTTGTTTGCTAGAGAAGAAGGAGGTCAAGTGTCGGGCAATCAATTTGAAAACAGAGGGGTATCTCAAATATTTAACTTTTTAAGTCCTATATAATTGGGCGTTTGTTATGACTCTTTGAAAGAATAAAAAAAAGATAGATTATATGCAATGCAATGTGACTTTATAAATTGATTCTATTATTATTGAGAGAGATTGATGGGGGTATTATTAATAGATTTAAATATCATGAGTGGTTAAAATCAAGGCGTGTTTCCAACGTGTTTTGTGATTGTCTAATGTTTTGCAATTTAAATTATAAGATTATAATAACACTAATTATGCTACTTCAAAATGCTCTCATTCACATAATTAGCCCACTTGGACGAGAATGTTGAAATAAATGAGGACAAAACAAGAAGAAAGATTAATTACAAATTCAATGGAAAACTGGTGGGATAAATTGGGCACAAATTTGTCGTTAACAAAGAAAAAAAAAAGAACAAAAACAAGGGACAATGAATTTAATTATTTCTCTTCTTTATAGAGAACCAGTTAATTTAATTTATCGAATTTCTCTTTAAATCTCCATCTACGAAGAGAAGAAATGAACATTTGGAAGGGAGAAGTTGGTGGATTTGAAGAGGAGAGGTTTAGGTGTGACAGACATTGTGGGGTTGGGTGGTACATAGGCCCTGTTTGGATACATGGTAAAAAGTGAAAAGTAATTGTCGATGAAAGTAATTTAGAGAGTAAATATTTTTTTTATATATATTTTAAAATTAATCCAAATTTTCTTTTTAACTTTTATTATTAAAAAAATAAATCTTTTAAGTCTTTCCAAACGGATTGGTCGTGAAAGAGGATTAGATTTAAACAAGAGTATGGCATTGCATGCTTGGAAACCCCTAACATGACATTTAACTGAAACAGTCTAAATTCCTTGCCATTTCTAGTAAACATGGAGAACATGTCTTTATATATTTCTTTAATCATCAAAATACTTCAAAAAATAATGCAAAAGAAACCTCTATCATTGAATATATATATATAGCTTCAGTCCAAGACATTGACAACATGTAATAGTGTCCAGAATGAAGTTGTGGATATCTCCTTTGCCCACCATAAGATGGTCCAACCTACTTTACAAACAAACTAGAGTTCTCAATTTTCTTTCCTCTCAACTTTAGGGACAATGACAACTCACAAGAAGGCCATTTGTCTCTATTTTGGAAAAAAAATGTTAAAAAGCGTAACAGATTTATGCAACCACTTTAGTAGTAAATACATGTCTCATGTGTTGGGTGGCACGCCCACAGATCCACTAAAGTTCAGTCCGTTACTTGGTGGGTCTAGTCTTGACTCTTGAAATCCTAATTTTGTTTATTCTTTGTTTCTTAGTTTATAATACTCACATAATCATGATTTTAAAAATCATTCACGATTGATACGACTTGCTTGAGTCATTTTGACTTCGTTCGAGAACGTGGCAAGATACAAAATTGGGATTTACTATTTTTTTTTCTTCTTCTACAATGTTGAAATCATTTTCTTATTCTAATTTTTCTATTTTGTTAATATGAGACAATTTTAAAAGATGGTCTGAGATCAACAATACACAAAAAAGTGAGTGTTGGTAAGCAGTTACATGAAAAAGTGGCCCAACCACCAACAATACACCGCACCGCAGTGTTTTAAAAATGAGACCCTACCGATGGTACAACAAGGTTCATTTAGATTTTGTAATTAAATCAGTTCAACTAATAAATCATCATTTTTTGAGAATATTATCCTTTCAAGAAGAAAAATAAAGATATTTTAGAAAAAACAAATCTATATATATATACATATTTTTGAGAGTTGCTATTGGCACCTCAACTTTTATTTATTACACACCAATTTCTTCTATTATTTTTCACACCCTAATTAAAGATTAAAACACACCATTCAAATATTATAAAGGTTCAGCTCAAATTAATATATCAACATTGTAAAACTTAATAACACTCGTTGAAATAGCTTCAGTAGTTGTTTACAATTATGATTAGGTTCATGTAAAATCTTAAAATAAAAATATAAAAATCTAGCAATAAAAATAATGAGTTTTTATTGGCACCTCAAGTTTTACTTATTCTCAATCATTTACTTATTTGGGTGAATCTACATTTCTTGCATTGAATATGATGAAATTCTGAGTTTGGTATTGGTCATTTTAACTCCTAAAACATGTTTTACCAATCAATTCGTCACTTTTATAATCTATGACCTTGTGAGTTGATCATTTTTAATATCAATGAATTCGTAGATAAAATATTAACAATTTTACCATATCAAAGATATCATTGACAATTTATCAATGAATTTGAGAGTTATAAAAATGATAAATTCACTGGAAAACATGATTTGGGAAATAAAAATAAGGAGTGTACCAAAGTCGAAAATTTAACATAAATTGCACATGTTTTAGGAAAATCCCTACGTATATTCTCAATTTTAATTGGGGTGTAATAAATAAAAAATTGGTTACTAATAACAATTTTCATTTTTTTTAATTTTTTATTTGACCAAAATGACTACAAGATTATACCTCATATCACACTTTTCTTATGTGAAAGTGTGTGGGAATTGTAAATGCTTGTTTTTTACTCGTTTCTCAATAAAAAGAAAGTACTGTTCCTACAAACTTCCACGTCTTAAGAAAGTGCATTTATGAGGTCCAATCTCGAGGTCATTTCATCATTATTCGACAAATATTTGATCTTTTTAATTATTGATCTGGAGATCTGCACCATTTCCATTTGAAGACATTCTTCTCATATATTTAAAAATATCCAACGGTTCAAACTCTAAAGAGAACGACCTCCTCAGTGTTGCAGAAGTTCCAGCAGAACTGCTCCAAAAAGACTATTAGTCCGAAATGGAACATTTCCCAAAATTTAAGAAATAGAGGAAAATCAGAGAAAATGACTTGCGTAAAATTGGAGCTATTCAAGGGTATTTTAGTACTTTAAGTCACTGTCGTTACGTTACGCCACCAAGGCTACACAGAAAGTCAGAAAGAGAAAGAACCACAGTCACACAGAGAGAGAGAGAGGTTTAAGAGTAACGTTCAAAGCTATCTGTCTATCCATCTATCTTCTCCATCTGAAAAGCTACTATACTTTTCTCTCTTTCAAACTGTTTGGTTTTCTCTGATTCTTTGTTTCTTTCTTCTTTCTTCTTTCTCTTAGAGAACTCCAGAAAAGAAGAAAAAAAAAAAAAAAAACAGCGCAAAAATGCTATCGAGGGTTAATGGCGTTGTTTGGATGGAAGGAGAAGACGAACAAGAATCGATTTCATGGACGAGAAACAATGGTGGAGGATTAGAGAACAAGGATGACATGGGTTCTCTCTCTAGTTTCAAATCTATGCTCGAAGAAGACTGGTTTATGAACACTAATGGAAACCCATCTCACCAAGACTTCCAAACCATCCAAAATCACCAAGAAATCAGAGATATTAACTTCACTTCAAATCCCATTGGAGCTGAAAATGTTCTCTTGCATCAAGTCGATTCTTCTTCCTCGTGTTCTCCGTCTTCGGTCTTTAATCTTGATCCTTCGCAGGTTCATTCCTTCCTACCTCCTAAATCTTGCTTGTCTTCTCTTCTAAACGTGGTCTGCAACAACCCTTTTGACAATGGTTTCGATTTGGGTTGCGAACCTGGGTTTCTCATGAACCAGAATTCAAATTCCCCTGTTTTGATGAATGGGGGAGGTGGGATTATGACTGGGTTCAACGATTTGAGCTCTCAAGGAAAAATGGGTACTCATGATTTAAGTTCAACTTCCCAATTTTCGAATACCCATTTGATGCCAATGTCTGATAACATCGGCACCATTAACACCAGCTTCAATCCAATCGGTTTTGAGGATTCTGGGAATTCTTTGTTTCTCAATAGGTCTAAAGTTTTGAGGCCTCTGGAGATTTTCCCTCCAGTTGGTGCTCAACCCACTCTCTTTCAGAAGAGAGCTGCTTTAAGGAAGAATTCAGGGGTAGGTGACAAAGGGGGAATACATTTGGGGGCTTTGAGTTCGGATTTCGGTCAGGTTTCAACAAGGTTGGATGGAAATAAGAGGAAGGAATTTGAAGAAGAGCAAGAGAAAAGGAGGAAGAAGAATGAGGAGGATGAGTTGGATGATTTGAGCATTGATGGGTCGGGTTTGAATTATGATTCGGATGAGGCCGCGGAGTATAATAAGATGGAGGAGAGCGCGAAGAATGGTGGGAACAATTCGAATGCGAACAGCACTGTTACGGTTGGAGATCAGAAGGGGAAGAAGAAGGGGCTTCCAGCTAAAAATTTGATGGCAGAGAGGCGCCGTCGAAAGAAACTCAATGACAGGCTCTATATGTTACGATCTGTCGTTCCAAAGATTAGCAAGGTGAGAATCATTTTGGTGATGTTGTTTTTCTCATGTTAAATAGTTTGTTTGATGTAGTCTTGGTTCTTTGAAGTTCCGGATTGTCTGTTTTATTTAAGCTGTTAGATTTAATTCTTTCAAATGTTACTCCATTGTTCTGAGTTGAGGATACTTTAGATGGTCTTGGGAACTAGTCATGCAAAGGGTTCTTCAATTAAGTATCATTTGATAGATCTTTAGCATTTAGTCTTGTTAGTTTATGAGTAATTTTGAACAATTCTTTAAAACTCTAGGGAAAATTCTCTGAGAGGCTCAACTCAGTCAGTATTTATGGTATTATCAAGGGGTGTTGTGAATATTTCAAAGAACCCAAAATATATTAATAAGTACTAGAAAGTTGAGATGTTTGATAAGTAGTTTGTCATATTGAATAACGAGATAGGGTACTCAAAAAAGTTCTGGGCCAACTTGGACCTACAGTAGATCTGAGTCATTGTTCAATGTAAACCACTTTCGTGGTGCTTTTGAAGCTTTGTTAAATTAATTGTTTCCTTCTGAAGATGTTTCTGATGTGTTTTGATTAACCCTTGTTGTTTTGACAGATGGATAGAGCTTCGATCCTGGGGGATGCAATCGAGTACTTGAAGGAGCTTCTTCAGAAGATCAACGACCTCCACAATGAACTAGAATCAACACCCCCAGGCTCTTCGCTGCCACCTACTACAAGCTTCCACCCATTGACACCCACCCCACCGACCCTGCCTTGCCGTGTAAAGGAAGAACTTTGTCCTAGCGCATTGTCGAGCCCAAACAGCCAACCTGCAAGGGTAAGTTTTCAAAACCTTTCTACAAAAGTTCCTGCACTCCTCTATGTGCCAAAAGGCCTTGGTTCTTAGTCAAAAGGATTTCTTTTCTTGTCTAATTGCCTTGACAATAAGGACCAATTGATGGTCTGTCGGTAACATCCCATTAATCTTTACTGTTCTCTATATGATTGGTAGTAAGACAGTAATATGACCAGCTATTTTTTATGGAGCTGAATATTGGGTGGTCAAGAGATCATGATAATAAATTGAGCGTAGCAGAGATGGAGGACGTTATGAAGCTTGAGTGGAAAGAATTGAATGATAAACTTAGAAAAAAAACACATTCGGGAAAATGTTGGAGTAGCTCCAATAGGCAATAAACTAAGACAAAGTGGACTGAGAAGGTTTGTCTGTTCAACAAAGATCGATTATAGCTCCAGTTTGAAGAAATATTTAAGTTGAAGGTCCTAAAAGAGTGAGAGGAAGACGCACAAGAATGTAGATGGAGATGGTGAAAGTATATATGAACTCACTTTCAATAACAAAATACTTTTTGGCTCTGGCTTGAGTGGAATGGAGGAGCAAGAATCATTTAGCTGACCCCCAATCTTTGGGACAACGCTTTGTTGTTGTTGTTGCTGTTGTTATTGCCCGTATACTTTACTTTCTGTTTATTGGCATTTCAATTGCAATTTGGATTTTTATGTTTTAGGTTCTTGTTGCTTCATCAACCACTTTTACAATTATCTAGGATGACGCTCTAGTTATGAATTTCTGGTACTCTGCATTTGTAGGTTGAAGTCAGAGTAAGGGAAGGGAGAGCTGTCAACATACACATGTTTTGTGCTCGTAGGCCAGGTCTCTTGCTCTCTACAATGAGGGCTCTCGATGGTCTAGGGCTAGACATCCAGCAAGCTGTGATCAGCTGTTTTAATGGATTTGCACTTGATGTTTTCAGAGCTGAGGTAAGCTTGTTCTCTATGGCCTTTCTTACCTTGTTAACTAATCTGGGTTAGATTCGATGGCCTCGTTATTGTGACTCAAACCATTTTTCCAATTAAATTGTGGCACAAACCTTGAAATTTAAGTTTTATTTTTCCTTCTCTTGACAGCAATGCAAGGAAGGTGTGGATGTGCAACCCGAGGAAATCAAAACAGTACTTTTGGATTCAGCTGGCTTCCATGGTATGGCATAGCTTGGCCTCAAAAGTAATAGAGGAGTTGCTGAAAAAGAGCTAATTATTGTCAAGTCTCTCTGAGTAGTATGTAAATGCAATCTTCCTCTCATGCCCATAGAAATAGATGCTATCCAAGCCAATTTAAGTAGGTCAGTTCACAAGCTTTTGTTGGATTATTTTAGTGGGGTCAGGTTATCCCTTTAAATCAGGTTTGGAAGCACAGACACATTATCTTTTAATAAATTTAGTTTTGAAATAAAATATCCTTTGGAGCTCTCTCACATGGATGCTAGCTTTGTGTGATTTGTACATGCATTATGTTATGTTTGTGCCTTGTATTCTATTGGGTTGACTTTTGTCTCTCAAGTGCACCACATTTTGCTTAGGAGCAACTTTGTCTTTCCATGGAACATAAAATCGTTGTAAACTTGTTTTAGGGTTTTATGAGTGAGATTTTCAGTTTTACTTAAAAGATGGCGAGATTGAGAGATTGCAACCCTGTTTTTCATTGAAATTGTGGAAGGATCTCTCATCATCACCCATGGACGAAGTCAATGTTGACTGATCATGTTTGTCTTTTTCTCTTTATTTTGATTTTTATGATCGTTCTTGCACCAATTTTATATACATTTGATTAGATGTCTATAGACCATCCGATCATTAGTCATGTTTTTTTTTTGTTTTTTGTTTTTGGGACCATTAAGACTGCCATCCAAAGGGAAGGTGGCCATACAAGCTTAGAACTATTGAATATTTTGGATGGATGTTTGAATGGTTTGGATTTTGAATTGATAGGCATGAAAGTTGATGTGAATCCTGTTTTCAGTGCATGGGTTACACAGGATCATTGCTTTGCATATTTTGAAGCCCTTTTGATAGGTTGGTCATTAGCAAATATTTACTGTACATTGGCATGGTGTATTGTGGGTCATAATGGGCGATGTACCTGATTTCCATCACATAGTTTCTCTTTACTTATATGCAAAAGATTGGTTAACTTTTTAGGGGACAATGAGACACAAAACAGTTTAGAGTTTCTAAGTTTATTATTTAAGATTATTATTAGGAGAATAGAAAGATTGCATTAAATATTAATTTTAGTTGATTTTGGGATGATTATTGAGGAAGACTCTTATCATTATCAATCACGTGAGTTTGATTGACGTTGACATGAATGTTTGACTTTGTGAGTATCGAGGTAGATTTAGCTCAATTTTACCCCTAGTGTTCGTCAATGATCTTAAAGGAAATAAATTTCTGCATTTTGGTAATTTTCCTCAAGGACTAACCTAAAATTGATCTATTATTACCGTTAGACCCACTAATGGGTCCGTACACTATATTTTGTATGCCAATTAGGTGCTAGTCAACGGTCAGGTTTCGGGATCCACCCAAAACTATATTCCTATTGAGCCTTGACCAAACTGAGGCACAGATTAAGTTAAGAGATGGGTTTTGGGTTTGATCGATTGATTATAATTTAGTTTAATCTTGGTGTAATGCGATTCTCACAAATCTGATGTGGGATGAGCACATAACTATAGATGTGTTTTCTTGTGATACGAGTAAAAATCATCTACGATTATGTATGTATGTCCACGTTAAAATTGTATGCATGTCCACATTATAATTGTGAGAATCACAATATATCCTGTGTCACGCCAGCAAAACTCTATAGATTATGGATTACATTGGATGATCGAACCATGTTGTGCCATTTTCACCTTGATTGGTGACCGTTAATTGTGAGAAAAACAAAAAAAAACATATCAATTCTATTATTAAAGTGCAATAAATACACTTTGGAAATTGGAGTTTATAAATAAAATGCGCTTAAACAAATTGTTTTTTATCCGAATACCCTTAAATTCCAATTTCCTAAGTGTATTTATTACATTTTTAATGTGTGCTCTTACGGCACACGTTAACAAGACCCTTATTATTATTATAAAAATGACTTGAACTAATAATTAAATGAACATTTTTTTTTTCTTTTTAACTTCAAGAGTCCAATTTTTCGTTTTTGGAAGGTTAGATATAAAGAGAGCTACTATTGGCACCCCAACTTTTACTTATTGAACCTCTATTAAAGATAAAGAAAATAAATGAATTGTTAAGCACAAATAAAAGTTAGGGTGCCAATAGAAGCTCTCCCATTTTTATTTTTTTCTTTTCACTAAATTTTTATTTTTTAGGTTTTGAATTTTATATGAGCTTGTTGGTTACCTTTAGATTACTCCAATTACCCTTCCAAAAAAAAATTATGTGTATTATACTTTAAAAAAAGAAAACATTTTGAAAAAGTGTGTAATTTTTGCAAAAATTTCGATTTTGGTGTACTGTTCATTTTAATCCCCAAACCACATTTTCTAGGAAGATCAAAGGTAGTTATTCTAATTTAAAGTGGAGATCTCACTAAGAAAAAGTGAGGATCTTGTTTACAAATTATCAGGGATATCATAGGTAATTTTAAAGACAAATATCCTTGATTGTTTTAACATTGATATTATAAATGTGACAATCTCATTAGAAAATATGTTTTAAAAATTAACATGATCAGGAGTGTACCAAAATCGGAATTTTGCCATATTCAGCACAGGAGATGGTAATTTATCCTTTTGAAGAAGTCATGTCTAATTATTCTAAGAGACAAATTAATTGAAAAAGTTTACTACTCTGGTTAATATGTTTGATTAGTTACTTATTCTTCCACGTCTCTTGTCTGTCTGTCTTTGTCTAAGATAGGATGGTGGACAGGATCCTGACCACATCACTAATAGGAGGACGTTTGGCAACCTCTGCTTGGATACAGTCGTATGCCAAATCCAGAGCCAGCTCGAATAGCCCACGCATTGGGTAATTCTGTTGCAGCTGCCATTCCACCAATTCAGTGTATTTCCTTCCATATGCCAACATTGGGAATGCCTGCAAAATTTTGTTATTAGTAATGAAACCTGGTCATCATCTACATAATAATAATAATATTATTATTATTTGGTTAATTATTTACACAATTGTTTGTGAAAAATTTTAATATTCTCATTCGGATGAACAATTCTTTTTAATTTTGAAAATGGGTGAATTACCATTTTTGAAATTAATTCATTTACCAAATAGAATTTTTTTTTTAAGTTGAACTAAAAATATGTACCATTATCAAAATATGATATTGTGTGGTTTAATATTATATA
Source organism: Akebia trifoliata (assembly GCF_017979445.1). Taxonomy (NCBI): domain Eukaryota; kingdom Viridiplantae; phylum Streptophyta; class Magnoliopsida; order Ranunculales; family Lardizabalaceae; genus Akebia; species Akebia trifoliata. The sequence continues at coordinate 21,484,201 of NC_141381.1, forward strand.
TATATAAATAATAAGCACTAAAATATTTGTTTTTTAACCTATTCCATAAAAAAATTAATTATGAAATGATATTTTACCATTTTTGAAATTACAATTATAAGTGTGATCAAATTCCTCGTCTTTTTTATGGTTCATTGAAAGGAAAACCCCCACTCCAGTCCTTCATGGTTCATTACCTTATATTAAATTTTTAAAAAAAAAAAAAAAATGCCTTGACCCAAAGTAATAAAGATTGACGGCCATCAAACTCCAAATTCAAGCCCCCTTTTTTTAATTGGTAATTAGAAATTTCGAGAACCATAGTTTAAATTTTCTTTTAAATACCCATAAGAGGCCATTCTTTTGTAATTTTTGTGGAAAAAAAAGAAAAAAAAGAAAAAAGGATTTCGATGCCTTTGTATCTTTACTAGCAAATCTACCATTTTTGACAAGAGTCATGCTGGGGTGACACAAACAGAGACACAAGGGTGACAAAAACATGTGGCGGCACGCATATAACTGTAGATGCTTTTTTACGAGATACGAGTAAAAAGCATCTACAGTTATGTGTATGCCACCACATCAATTTTGTCACCTTTGTGTGTCTCCCTTTGTATCATTCCAGCATTTTCTTTTGACAAATCTACTAAATTTTTTTAAAGAGATAAAGGGAGGATTACCCATTCAACAAGGCTACGTTCTTCCTTCAATCTGAACTGAATTGCGCTAAGTCCTGTAATCAGCTCCAACAAGATTACCCCAAATTTGTAGACGTCACATTTTCTCATTTCTTCTTCTTCTTCTCTTATATGTGATCCAGATCGAACTTGACCGAGTTTTGCAAGTCCAAAACCCGACAACTTCGGGAGGTACTCTTCGTCTAATAAGATGTGAGCTGATTTTAGGTCCCTATGAAATACTGGAGGATACGTTTTATGGTGCAGGTATTCCAACCCTCTGGCTGCACCCACTGCTATCTTCATCTTTGTATTCCAGTCTTCTATTACTTCTTTATGACCTATATACATATCCAAAGAACATTTCGTCACAAAGTTAAACTATATATACTAAGATCGATCAAGATGCATGTAGTAGTGTTATAGTTTACCCAATAATATCTTAACCTAAGCATATTAATTATTCTTCATTTCTAGGGATCATTTGATATTTTGAGGCTAGTAGCTTCTAATTAAATATTAAGTAGTATTCAAAGATGAACAACAATATATATTAAAAGTGTAGGTGTGATTAAACATCCTTACGTACCATCGAGATGATCTTCCAATGAACCAAGAGGCATAAACTCATAGACAAGAATTCGTTCGTCATGTTCGGCACAATAACCAATCAGATTAATAACATTGGGGTGATGCAAAAGGCTGAGCATTAGAAGTTCCACCATGAAGTCTTCTTCCCATGGCTTCCATATTTTATTCATCCTTTTTACAGCCACAAACTATTGAGAAGATTTTCAAACATTTGTTATAATAAGTAAGTATTTTGGTTAATAAGAATTAACAAATCATGAGTAATACTTGTTGTTGTACAAGTGATTCAAAGAATGCACCATGTTTGGGTTCTCAATCAAGAGAATATAGAAAAGCTTTACCTTATCCATTTTCATGAGAATCCCTGCATAAACAACACCGTATGGGTTCCCCAACAAAAAGTCGGCTGAGAAGCTCTTTGTGGCATAGTGAAGCTCGTCAAAGAAGAATAATTGAGTGGAAATATAATCATCGATCTATCCATGAACGCCTCGGGCAATACGTTATCTGTAGCATCTGCGAGCTCTCGTAATGTAAATCTCTTTGGGGAATTATGAACCCAAGATTCACTTGTACTGCCTATTGATTCAGTTTCTGCATGTTCCATTACGCAAAAATCATAAATTTCAGTAATAATTCAAAAAATTTAGATTGGGTAGAAAGCTAAAGATTCTTGAATTGTATTCTTTCTCTAGTGTAAGTGAATTTGCTCTCCACTTCCCAACAACAGAATTTCTAATTGACAACCAGAGCTAACAGTGGATTGGAATGTCAAGAAATCAAGAAGAACAAAAAAAAAAAAAAAAAAAAAAAAAAAACAAAGATGAAGAAATCACCTGAAGGACTCATAGGTTGCTCCTCTCCCTCATCCGAATGACCAAACCCATCCATTTTCTCTAACAAAGAATTTTTTAGAAACTCTCTCTCTGTTCTCTGCTTTTTCCCTTAATCTATCGAACAAAACACAATTTCTCAATCTCTCTGTTCTTGTTCGTTAGCTTTCTTGGATTTATATTTGATGAGATTCAAGAAGCAAAAAACTCACTCTCCCTCCAATTTAGGATAATGCAGTGTCCAATAGCACTGGACATGAAAAGCGTCCAACGCCAAAAATAAGTAGCCGCGTACCTTGTAAATTTTAGTTGACATCCCTCATTAGTATTGCATATTATAAATCCCTCCCTGAATTAACAAAAGTAGAGAACTGCTATTGGCACCCCAACTTTTACTTCTTGAACCTCAATTAGAATCACACACACACACACACACACAACACACACACACACACACACACACACACACACACACACACACACTCTCTCTCTCTCTCTCTCTCTCTCTCTCTATATATATATATATATATATATATATATATATATGGGTGCTGTTCATGGCCATATGTAAAAACAATGATTTTTCAAAATATGGGTTAGAGATTTTGGATTGAGCTGATTTTTAGCGAGGATGGTTACTATGATGAAAAGATCATCCTCACAAAAAATCAGCTCAATCTGAAACTTCTAAATCCATCAAAAGTGATTTACAAATTATTGACAAAAACTGGCAAAAAAATCGACGGTCCACATTCTAAATCACTTTTAAAGGGGTTAGAAATTTTAGATTGGACTGATTTTTTTTTCCGGATGATCGTCTCATCATAGAGAACATCCTCACAAAAAATCAGCTCAATCCCAAACTTCTAACCCATATTTTGAAAATTTATTAATGTTATATTATTTTTACATATGTTTTTCCATGTCCCTTGATCCATTCCACATATATATATATATCACACTAAAGAAAAGCAGCCTATAAATCAGTAGTCCCAGTTTACAAGTTGAAGAATCGTGGTCCGTTCATTTTTAACGTTAGTTTGTAAACATTTTTCACATGTTTAGAAGTTTTAGAATTGGCTGATTTTTTGTGAGGATAATCTCCTCACCATAGAGATCATGCTCACAAAAAATCAGCTCATACCGAAACTTTTTTGTCACATAAGACAAAACGTTGTCTAGAATATTATCTACGCTGCCCATATATATGGGTCAGATTCAACAGCCAATGATAAGGAGCCAATGAGCACCCTATTCATCCAAACCGTTAGATTGCGTTCGATCTAACAATTGTGATCTATTTTATGTTTAAGTGAAATGTTTTCATGGGTTTTCCAGTGCCATCCTTAAACGTTTGTATATTTAGTGATACCTCCATCACAAATTTAAAACCAAAAAGCAGCGGCCAAAGATTTCAAAACTCATGTATCTACCCTTAAATCCTTCATTTCATTTTTATCCATCTTCTCATTTAATAAAACTTCAAAGAGTAAAACCGATAGCATACTAAGAGAGATCGAAAATGTCATAGAAAAATCCAACTTTCTAAGAGTGAATTCTTAGTAGAAACAGATCCAGTATTGTGAGTCCAAATTTCATTTCTTACATCCTTTTCTCTTTCTTAGGTATGATAATAAATATTTTCTAAAACTTTTGTTTATCATTTATATATGATTTTCCTTTTTTTATTAGACGATTCCAAATAATTTTAAAAGATCCCTACCAAAAGCTAATTGCAATGCTTCATTGAAGTCAAATAGTGATCTCACGTGGAAAGTGATGATAAACAACTACAAAGTAGAGGATGGATGGGATCAATTTGGTTTAGATCATGATCTTTGTATTGGAAACATTTTAACATTTAGAAATGAAGTTGGTATGACATTCTATGTTAGAGTTTACGATAATAATGATGTGTGGTGGAATTTGAGCCCATGGATGTGGTTGGGGAAGGAGGACTTGATACGGCCAATGAAACATGCCCTAGAAGATGAAGATTGATTGTGTCATTTGTTTGAAATTTTTTATAAAGATTATATGAACTATTTGTCTGAATTTGTATGAATATTATTTCTTTGTCCTTTCTTATAGATTATAAGGTCTTAAGTGAATTAGAAAAGAAAATAAACTTGTGAAGCCTACTAGAGCGTCAACAAACAATACGAAAAGGAATATGAGTAACACATAATCAAAAACTTGCATGGCAATAACATTTAAAATATTATTTCAAGAAACCGTCATTTCTTTGTCTTTTCTTATTGATTATACTCGGTAAGTAAGTTAGAAAAGAAAATAAACTTGTTTAGCCAAACGTTGTCTCTATTTTATCGCCGTGTGACTCCTATCTAAGAACCAAGCCAAAATACCAATGCGTGGTCTGTGTTTTATCATTGTGTGATGCCATTGTGGGTGTAGATTATGTGGGCTTCGAAACCTTTGAAGGTTTGAGCTTATCTACTTGAGTTTTGGAGTCGCCATTCAATGAGTTTGGGTGTGAATGGACACTATTAAAATGGATTTTTAAAATACTTTTAGGCTTGTAGTGACTCACATATTCAAATGGATAGGTAAAGGTCTACCTAGAGAACTATGGGGAAGGAGATTCAGTTGAGAGACAAGGAAGATCTTAAGCACCTTGTCCTTCCCATCCATTGATGGTTACTAAAATGACTATATGAAATCGCCTTGACCCATTTTCACTAAATAGCGAAAAGGAGTTCGATTGGTAAATGGAGATTTTCTAAGAATTGGGAGTCGTCATTTAGTTTAGGTCTAGGAACCAAAAGTAACTCCAAATGGATTTGGATCGATCCACAGATAAAAAATGGGAAGGGGTCAAATTACAAGTTTCGGAAGGTGTTAGGCACCGAATCCACTCAATCGAGATGATCTGTCTCTACTACAATCCAAAACTATCTTATGGTCAACATACAAAGATTAAAGTCAAACTAGGGTCTCCATTATCATCAATTTATATTGGATTTGCTAAATGAATTGTACGGCTAAAATTTTCCAATTATTTAAATGATTCCTCAAACTTCGCACAAAAAAAAAAAATTGGTGAAAAAACCTTAATTATCTTATGATCAAAAGTCAATTAAAAATCTACATATCCAAATATTTTTTAAATTAGATAAAATAAGAATTTGTGAAAATTCTCCAAATTAGAAAATTATGAATGTGAAACTGCTAAATTGGCAACTTATGAAGTCTCTAAATTAGAAATTTGATATTTCATAAAATAGAAATTTAAGAATATGTGATGAATTCTCAAATTAAAAATTTATAAAATAAAAAATTACAAATATGACAAGTTCCCAAATTATAAATTTGTGAATATAAAATTTTCCAACATTGAAAGTTATGAATATGGATTTTCCATAATAGAAAATTATAAAATTTCTCAAAATAGAAAAATTAAAAATATGAATAGAAAGTTTCAAAACACATGCAATTTATAAAATTTCAAATTATCAAGTTAAAATTATGAAATCTCCAAATTGATAAATTATACACATAGACGAAATTCAAAAATCAATAAGAGAGAGATATATGCCAATTTCTGAATTTTCAAAAGAGTCATTTTGAATATTTATTGATTGAACAAACACCTCATCACACGGCATAAATCATTTAACGTGTCGCATACCAAAATTCATCAAATTGAACAGATTATATTTTCAAATACAAAAGTAACTAAAGTGATTTTGATCAAAATTTAAAGAAACCTTAAAAACTCGATGTAAACATGATGATCTTGAACAAAACAAGAGAGAATAAAAAAAAAATAAAAAAATGGGCTTTCAAATTCTATTAGTATAAAAAATGAATGAAAGAAAAAAAATCATTTTCTCATAAACTACATGATGATTGAGGAAAGAAAAATGAATGAATTAATGGAAAGAAAAAAGAATAAGAAGAAGAACATAAAATAAAACCTGATTTACTTCTTTGAATGAACAATGATTGTTATACATTTCTTCTGACTCGATTCGATGATAGTTTGAGATAGATAGCAAAATAGAGTAGAAAGAAATCGTTGTATTGTTTTTGGAGACTTTGATAGAGAATAAGCACTGATGAAGGTGTTGCTAGTAGATTATTGATAGAGGAGAGTAAAGTTATGACTGGAACATCAATGTGTATGGGAGTGTCGTGGGGGCTGAGAAGAATGGAGAAGAAGAAGGTGGAGAATGTGACAAGGCTACTGGTTGAAGTTGTTGTTGGGCGTTCAAAAGAAGAGGAAAAAAAGATGGCTTGGGGGGGAGGGGGTTGTTGCTGGGTATTGAAAAGAAAAAAGAAAAGAGATGGATAGGGGGTTGTTTTGGGCATTTGAAAAGAAGAGAGAAGATAGATAGCTGGGGGACTATTGCTGGGTGTTTAAAAGAAGAGAGAAAAGAGATGGTTGGGGGGTTGTTTTAGGCATTTGAAAAGAAAAGAGAAAAGAAATGGTTGGGGGGTTGTGTGTTGGTTAATGGAGAAGAGAGTGTGGTTACGACGTTGGGAAAAGATTAAAGAGAAGGAAAGAAGGAATGGTTGTTGTTGTTGAGAGAGTTGGAGAAGAAGGTGAAGAGTGGCAGAACCATGGAGAGAGTTGTAGAAGAAGGTCTATGGCAGGGAGAAACATCCAGAAGAGAGCTTGTGAGAGAGAGAGAGTTGGAAAGAAGGAGAGTCTCAGATAGAGAGAACATGGGAGAGCAGAAACTGCAGAGAGAAAGGGAGATGTGCAGTAGAGAAAGAGCATCTAGTAAAGGGAGAGGGAGGTGTTCCAGCTAAAACATGGGAGACAGGAGTTTGAGAGATCGTAGAGCATTCTCAACGTGGGCAGAGAGAGAGAGAGAGAGAGTAAAAAGAGCCTTTTATAAAATTTTGTTTATATTTTTTCTTCTAATATTTTTTTTTCTTTTCTTTTTTCATTCATTTTTTACACATTTTGCTTAAGAAAATGAAAGTAGGGATCCCACGTTACTCGTACCTTGATAGTTCTCTATCGATTATATCGTGATTGGTTGATTTCAATTTTATTTTTGATTTTTAATGGTTTTGTTGAATGGATTTGATTGGTTGGCTAATTTTTAATTGTATTTTGATTAATTTTGGTTGGTCAATCGATTTTTAATTTTAGCTTTGATTGGTTCATTGGATTTTAATTCGATTGGTCAATTGAATTTTAATTTTGAATTTATTGGTTGATTAATTTTTTATTTTGATTTTGAATTTTCATTGGTCGATTAATTTTTAATTTGAATTGTAATTATATTTTGAATTATCTTAATTTTTTAGATTTTGATTAAATCTCAATTTTTTAGATTTTCGATGGATGTAATCCTGCTGATAATTTTCTATCTCGTTTTCTTAAAAATTAAGGGTTTCTAGGTCAAAGTTGGACATTAAGGGACATTTTGATCATTTTTGTGATTTGTCATAAATTTCTCTGTTTTCGTCGATTTGGGTCCCATTAGACTCGAAATCATATTCTGAAGGCAATGAAGGTACTTTCAAGACTTTTTAGAGGTACAAAATAAATTAGGGGTATTTTCATCATTTTGTTAATTTTTTTGAGTTTGTATGAATTTTAGCATGGGTTTCTTTCAGTTCCAACGTGACTATTTCTAAGTCTCGAGGTCATATTTTTCTAGTGTTGCGAGGTCTATAGATTATTGAAATTGTGTAGCGAACCTAAGCGTACGTATTTGTTAAATCAAGTGTAAGGTATAGCGATCCTAAGCATGCATAAATTTCTATGTCGAGTTGTAACGAGTGTGGGAGGTAAAAGGACTAGAAATGAAAATAAATCAGGGATAGTACTCACAAGCCTTCGAGTTATTTACGCTCATCATTAAGAATTTACCACAATAAATGGACGAATTGTTGAATTAGACAAATGCAAAAATGAGGTGTTTATAGGTACTCCTCTTTGACAGAGGGTGGAAGCAAACTAGATGGCCAATCTATTGTGATAGATAATGTGACATCCGAATGCTAAAGCTAAAGACAACTCATTTTGTAGCCTAATTTGATAATTTGTCGAGGCATCTAAATCCTTGAGGGTAAGCTTTCCTCGGACTAAAAATTTCAAATCCTTTAGTTTTGAAAAATTCTCATTGACAAATTCAAATGCAATGAGAGTGCATGTGTGCGTAATAGTGTAATGATGGTTTTGAAAAGATGCGCCTCTATTTTACTCATTCATGATGTTAGGATAATAAACATAATCATGAAAAATTACGTAAAATCTACATAAAATCTGAGCAAAACCTGAGAAAATTATGAATTAAAATTGAGTAAAATTAAGTAAAATTTAAGCATAAACTGAACATAACTGAGCATAAAGTCTAAGTATAATCTGGGTATAAGGTTTGAGCATAATATGAGTAAAATCTATAAAAAATTAAAACAAAAGTTGAATGTCCTACTCTACCTACCTTGGGTGAAAGAGTAATAAACTATTATTTTTTGGAAGTTCTACTCTACCTGTTTGGGGTGAAAGAGTAATGAACTTATTATTTTAGGGAGTTCTACTTTACCTGCTCAAGAGAGTTCTACTATGCTTGTTCGGGGTGAAAGAGTAATAAACTTATTTTTTAAGAGTCCTACTCAACCTGTTCGATGTGAAAAAGTAATGAACTTATTATTTTGAAGTGTCCTACTCTACCTACTCGGGGTGAAAGAGTAATGAACTCTTCTTTTTTCAGGGGTTCTACTCTACTTGTCCTGGGTGAAAGAGTAATTAATTTATTATTTTTTTGGGACAAAACAAATGGGAGATTAACAACACTTTCAGATTTTATTTTTTTACAAAGAGTTGGATTTTATGAAGGTCAAGTCAACATTTTAACTTTTTTTGAACTTCAAGGATTTTCACAAATTACTATCAATAGGGTAACCTTTAATTCAAGATTCACCTTGTCTTTTGGGTTTGAAATTGATCAAGTTTTAGAACAAAATACCCCTAGTTTGACAATGAACATTGTACTGGGGATAATTGAGTATAGTTTGAAAATGAATGCCCCTAGTGTACGGGGAAAACTACACTCTTCTTGTTATGAAAGTTTGAAATATTTTATTATTGCAAGCGCAATAAAGATTTAACTTTTAATTTTGATTTTTTATATTGAAGATTTTGAGTTAGGCTCAAAGAAATTAAAACAAAATATTTCCTTCTAAAATTCATCATAGAGTTTGTTCTTTCTCTCCGTCGGTTCACTTAGGGAAACAAAACTCTTCAAATCAATCATAGACGAGATACTTATATCCATTGAAGTCTATATTTGGTTCAAACTAGGTATTAATTGCATGATGATTAATTGTTTGCCCCAAAGTCGATAAAGCTTGGCCATTCAAACTTTTGATGCTTTGGCTCGGATTACTTTTTAAATTCTTGACTTAACTGAGATTTTCTCTTCATTGCTCTAACTTTTTCCTTGATCGCCTTTTCATGTTTTCAATTTAGCGAGCATGCTCTAACTTTTTCTTAGATCAACTTTCAGATTTTTGATCTTTCAAGCTTATTATTTTCTATTTTTTATGCTTGTTGTTAAGGTCATCCTTTTTGATTTTCAACCTTGTGCGCATGTTTTAATTTTTGCCTAAGTTGTCATTTTGGTTTTTTGAATTTTTGGAGTTATTGCCTGATCTTGGCTGCTATTTTCCTTGACTTTTTCTTGTGGTACTTAGGATGACTCTTATAGGTGGGCTTAGGAGTAAGCTAAGAAAGAAAAGAAACTTAAGGTTCAAAACCCAAATGCCCCTTATGTAGTTCTTTTGAATCTTTTTTTTCATTTTCTTTGAACTTTATTCCCCATTTTGTTTGTTGTTTTTTTATATTTCCTTTTTTTTTGTGTGTGTGGGGATATATATATTATTTTTGTGTGGTCGGGCTTGAAGTAACTTCTCAAGTTACCTACGTACACCGGATTTTTGGGATCCGACTAAAACATAGTTTGAGCACATTCCCTCTCCTAGGTTGGATAATAGAGCTGAGAAAGAAAAAATGTAATTTTTATTTTTTATTTTTTTAAAAGGCTGCAAAGGGTCAAGGAAGGAGATATTGAGCTGGGTAACATAAAAATTGGTTCGACCAAAGATGGCCTCCTTAAATATAATACCGCTCGATTCGGCTAAGATTAAATGATTCTAGTATTTTTACATCGTTATGATCTTTGAAATCTGACAGCTTTTTCAAACAGTCTTATCTTGGTGATGAAACGACCTTCTCTGTTGGATTTGTATTTTCTTTATTGGGTTGGAGACAACTACTCGATTTTCTTTAAAAGCTGAATCTTCAATTTGCATGTCCAACATCTTCACTTTCCTATCAAAAGCACGAGTAACTCTTTTTTGGTAAACATGTTTTAAGCTATAACAGTGACCAATCAAATCCGTTTATGACGATTGGCTCTTTGTTAATACTTCCTTTCATACTAGATAGTAAAAAGCTTTGCGTAACTCCCATAGAGAATCAAGTCAAAGTTTGGCATGTTGAGGGTACGAAAAGAAATTTCGCATGCCAATCTTGATGTGTCTCATACATTTTCATGATGATGGTTTCAAGATTCTTGTCAGCTGCCTCAATAATAATCCACTCTTGATGCCCTGCTATTTTGAGAAATCTAGTGTTGATATATTTAGTAACTTGTCCTCTAATTATGTGATTCCGTTCTTGCTTTATTGTGGTGTTTCCATTTCATATGACGAGTATCTATTTCGTGTTGGATAACACCCAAGTTTACATAACATATCCTCATAAGACTATGTGAATAAATCATTTGAATTTTTTTGAATAAATTCATTATCTCCTCATGTTCCTTTGAGGATAAGTTAGATCCAATCTAAATTTTTTGAGAATTATTTTTTGTTCAGAGGTCAATGACCTTTGCTTCCTCGATTAGAGGTTGAGCCCGACCTTTGTCTTCTTGTTTATGTAATGCGATTAACTTGGGAGGGGGATCCTCGTTAGAAGATCCTCTCATAAAATAAGATTATTAGTTAATTGATTAATACGCTCCAGGTATTCAGAAATTTATTTTATTCCATTAAATTCAAACGGGGCGACAGACGCCATTGCAGGCTTGAGAAACTGACTTGACTTAACAAAAATAAAAGGGCTAGAATCGATCTAATGAAAATAAGACATTGTAAAATTGATAAAAAAAACTAAATTAAATACTAAGTCACATAACTCGTGAAAAATTAAAGACAAGTACCCACAACAGATTTGATTACCGACTGAGGACTCAGGACATTTTTTTCAACATGTAGGATTGATGTATGGTGATCTTCAAAGAGCATCTAGGCAATATTAAAAGATTCTATGGTAGTTTGCTAGTCTTAAATTTTTATTTCAAATTCTTTGCCTTCTTTCGGGATTTCCTTGTTCAAATTTGATTCCTCTCCTTTGGCTAAGGTCGTATGATTGTCAACATTGAGTTCAGATATTTTAAAATTTTTTTTCTTTCCAAGTCACATTTTCAAATTTTTTGTAAGAGAGGGAGAAAAGTTTGTGTTCTTGGTCTAATAGGTAAGGATTTCATATTCTAAGGAGATGGTTTCTTTCGGGTCCATCTGAGTTGAAACATAAGTGAGGAAAACAAGGCTATCATAATGAGGTGGGGACAAGCAATAGATTTTATATAAAATTAGGTTGAATGTTTCACAGCTAGTGGTAAGAACTTTATTAGGGATTGTCATTCTAGTGCGATGGGGACTAGGTAACTTAGGATCTACTAGACAAATAAGATGGATTGGATCAAATGGGAGTTAGGTATTGGATACCATGTTCAAAGTCTGAGGAGGTTGGTAAGTGGATAAATGATCGATGATAATATTTGGTTGCATAGGAGTAAGGACAGTAACTTTTTTGGTGTTGATGAGGTCTTGAACATTATGACGAAGGACGACACAACGATCAATAAGGTGACCGTGATTTTGGTGAAACTCACAAAATAAGTTAGGATTGTGAAAAGAGGGGAGTGGGTTGGTAAAAGTCAAGGTTGGAGAGGTGCAATGAGCCTTTTACTTAATAGTTTCTGAAAGACAATGCTCAAAGACATCCCAAGATTAGTGAATTTTCTATATGGTTGAGGTTGACTAGGATTAGTTTGATTAATAGGTGGGGCAGTAGATTGGATGGGTATAGCTATATAGGCATGATTAGTGCTAGGCTTGGAATTGGTGAAGGACTTTTTGATTTTATTGTCAAAAAGTTGGAAAGGACACTAGAAATGAATGCATCCTCTAATTGGCTATCATCTTGCAATAGAGACTTGAATGTAGGAAAGTATTAGGAGACTAGATACTGAGTATACCTTTGAGATAGATTTTTCAAGATGATAGGTACTTGTTCATTCTCTAAGGGTCTATCTCACATTTGTGCAGCCTTAGCTTTCCAACGACTGATGAATTTAGTAAATATTTTCCTATTCTTTTGTTTAGTCAACTTTAAATCCATTCGAGAAGTTTCGATCTCGGTACTATACTTGTAGTGGTGTCAAAACAACTTTGACATATTCTTCCATGTCCCGATTGTAGACGAATCCTAAGATATCAGCCATCATAGAGCTGATTCTGATAGGGTACGCTGGAATAGTAATGTCATATGTTTATCATTTAGGCCCAGAATGCGCATGTTAATGACATATACTTTGAGGTGTGTTTTTACACAGCCTACCTTACTAAAATTTTCCATCTCTAGCATTACAAACTTCTCAGGTAGACGGATCTTAGGGATTTTATTTAAAGCCTCGATGCCTGTTGCGATTTCGTCAATCCCTTTTATGTTCTTTAAGGCTGTTTCCAACTAAGTCATTTTGTTGGCTACCATTGGATTCTCAATATCTTTGTCTCTATCAAGCTCATAAACCTCTTCCAGGTTCTTGGTCGTGCTACCTTTCGATCCCTTGCCCCTTTGATCACTAGGAAGGTTTCTTGCTGACTCAGAGATTTATTTTAGTAATTTTTCCTTATTCTCTATGCTACTTATATCCATTATAAAGACAACCAAGATCTTACGAATCTCCACGAGTTCAGATTCAGAGACCATTTGTGACGATTCACTTAGTGTTAATGTCCGCCCTAATTGACTGGACTCACGACTCTAACTAGGTGGTGGATGCTTAAACTTAGGAGCAATGATATCCTGAAATCCCATCAAATGTGGATTATTTGTTTGGACTCAAGAATAAATTTTTAGCAATTATGAATAAAGGTCCCTCTTGATAGCGTTTATTAAATTAACTCCCTAGATCCAAAATCTCTAACCGATGAAACATTTTGAGTACGAAATTACATGAAGGTGATTTATTGATTGATTAGGAATCTTAAGAAATTTTGAACCATGATTAAGGATTGTACGACCTTCAAAGAGTAAGATCTAGGTTGTGTTAGTCGGTACGTCCCTTAATATATTTTCTATTAATCTTGATCTTGTTGATTGTGAAATATTCAGTCCATTGAATAAAATTGGCCAATACAAAGTGATTGGGACTATGTACCAATTTGAATTTGGGCCAATTTGACCTAATAGATCTGAATATTCTATTTGAATCATTTCATCAACTATTTTTAAGCTAATTAGTCCAACTGGTCCATATGTTGATCTATAAGATCCATTTACCAATTGGACTAAACGAATTAACTTGACATTGACCGGTATGTCTTATTAATGTGAACGGTGTAGACCGATCAACCCTATTACCTTTTGGTTAAATTAAGTAAAGCAAGCTGGGAGTACTTTTTGACAATTTGAGTTGTGGACTAATGGGACCGTATTTAAGTTCAAGTTTCTAAGCTCATTATATGATTGAAGTTAGGTTAGGAAAAAACTTAGGGCACTTCAGACCGGAATATCGATATACTATCACAGTTTCACTTCATTAAGCAGCACGTTGTGTTTTAGTTTGATATACCGAATGTACTATATTGAAGTTGTAGTATTCATTATCATCCCTCGTGTCCCGAGAGATCGGATTAGCTTGGATCCGACAACGAGGTTTATAAGTACATGTCATAATGCAAATATGAGTATGCATGCTCATGAGTGTGTGCGAAGGTACAAAGTGCGTCCGGGGCATTTTTACGAATAACCAACCATATAAACCACATATATTCACCCAAGTCAATCACAAGAAGTAATCAATCAATCAAATCCAATCACATACCAATGAAATAAAGGATAAAAGCTAGCCTAATCTAAGAATCTTTTTGAGTCAATTGGGTTGACTCGAGCGAAAAGTCAACCTAAGGATAGTCTTGGATCGGGTCAAGTTTGACCCTAAAATCTTTAATGGAGTCATCACTGAAATTGTCTTGATCCATTTTTACTAAATAGCGAGGAATCCGATTGATAAATGTGAATTTTCTAAGAATTGAGAGTCGCCACCTAATTTAGGTTTAAGAACAAAAAATAACTCCAAATGGATCTTGATCAATATACGGATAAAAAAATGGGTAAGGGGTCAGATTATCGATTTCAAAAGATATTAGGCACCGAATCCGCCCGATTGAGATAATTAGTCTACTACGATCCAAAATTATCCTATGGTCAACATATAAAGATTAAAGTCAAACTAGGGTCCCATTATCATCAATTTATATTGGATTTTTAAACGAATCGTATGGTTAAAATTCTCCAATTATTTAAATGATTCCTTGAACTTTGCACAAAAAAGAAAAATTTGTGAAAAAATCCTAACTATCTCATGATCGAAAGTCAATTAAAAATCCACATATATAAATATTTTTCAAATCAAATAAAATAGAAATTTGTGAAAATTCTCCAAATTCGAAATTATGAATGTGAAATTACTAAATTGGTAACTTATGATGTTTCTAAATTAGAAATTTGATATTTCCTAAAATAGAAATTTAAGAGTATGTAATGGATTCCCAAATTAAAAATTTATAAAAATAAAAATTTTAAAATAGAAAATTCCAAATATGACGAGTTCCCAAATTATAAATTTACGAATATGAACTTTCCAACATTGAAATTTATGAATATGGATTTTTCATAAAAGAAATTTAGGAAATTTCTCAAAATAGAAAAATTACAAATATGCATAGAAAGTTCCAAAACACGTGCAATTTATAAAATTTTAAATTATCAAGTTATGATAATGAAATCTCTAAATTGATAAATTATGTACATAGAAAAATTTCAAAATCAATAAAAGAGAAATATATGCCAATTTCTGAATTTTCAAAAGTGTCATTTAGAATATTCACCAATTGAACAAACATCTCATCGCATGGCATAAATCATTCAATGCGTTACATATCAAGATTCATCAATCAAAGTGAATAGATTTTATTTCCAAATACAAAAGTAACTAATGTGATTTGGATCAAAATTTCAAGAAACCTTAAAAACTCAATGTAAGCGTGATGATCTTGAACAAAACAAGAGAGAATAAAAGTAAAATAAAAAATGGGCTTTCAAATCCTATTATTATAAAAAATGAATGAAAGAAAAAAAAAATCCTTTTTCTCATAAATTACTTGATGATTGAGGAAAGAAGAAAGAATGAATTAATGAAAAGAAAAAAAAGAATAAGAGGATGAACATAAAATAAAACTTGACTTACTTCTATGAATGAATGTTGGCTGCTGTGCATTCCTTCAAGCTCAATTCGATGATAGCTTGATAGAGGTATAAAAATATAGTATAAAGAAATTGATGTATTACTATTGGAAACTTTGATAAAGAAGAAACACTAATAAAGGTGCTGCTAGTAAATTGTTGATGGAGGAGAGTAAATATACGGCTGGAATGTCAATGTGTATGGGGGTGTTGTGGGGGCTGAGAAGAATGGATAAGAAGAATGTGGAGAATTTGACAGGACTACTGGTTGGAGCTATTGCTGGGCGTTCAAAAAAAGAGGGAAAAGAGATGGCTGGGGAGGCTATTGCTGGTGTTGAAAAGAAGAGAGAAAAGAGATGACTAGGGGGTTGGTTTGGGCGTTTGGCAAAAAGAAAGAAAATAGATGGTTGGGGGCTGTTGCTAAGTATTTAAAAGAAGAGAGAAAAGAGATAGATGGGGGTTGTGTGTTGGTTAATGGAGAAGAGAGTGTGGTTGTGACGTTGGGAAGAGATTAAAGAGAAGGAAAAAAGGAATGGTTGATGCTGTTGAGAGAATTGAAGAATAAGGTGAAGAGTGGTAGAAACATGGAGAGAGTTGTAGAAGAAGGTTGGTGGCAGAGAGAAACATCCAAAAGAGAGAGCTTGTGAGAGAGGGAGAGCTGGAGAGAAGGAGAGCTGGAGAGCAGGAGAGCCTAAGATTGCAGAGAGAAAGGGAGATGTGCAGTAGAGAGAGAGAGAGAGCGTTCAGTATAAGGAGAGGGAGATGTTCCAGCCAAAACATGGGAGATAGGAATCTAAGAGATTGTAGAGAGTTCCCAACGTGGGCAGAGAGAGAGTAGAAAGAGCGACCCCAACGTAGGTAGAGAAAGAGTAGAAATAGTCTTTTATAAAATTTTATTTCTATTTCTTCTAATTTTTTTTTTCTTTTTTTTTCTTCTTTCCTTTTTTCACTCATTTTTTACACATTTTACTTAAGAGAATGACGGTAGCGATCCGACGTTACTCGTACCTTGATAGTCCTCCATTGATTAAATCATGATTGGTTGAGTTTAATTTTATTTTTGATTTTTAATGGTTTTGTCGGATGTATTTTAATTTTGAATTTTATTGCTTGCTAACTTTTTATTTGAATTTTTAATTTGATTGGTTGGTTAATTTTTAATTGTATTTTGATTAAATTTGGTTGGTCGATCGATTTTTAATTTTAGCATTGATTGGTTGATTGAATTTTAATTCGTTTGGTCGATTGAATTTTAATTTTGAATTTGTTAGTTGATTAATTTTTTATTTGAATTTTTAATTTGATTTTTAATTTAAATTTTAAAATTTAATTTGTCGATTAATTTTTAATTTGAATTTTAATTGGATTTTGATTAAATTTTATTTTGTTAGATTTTTTATGCATGTAATCCTGTTGATAATTTTCTATCTTGTTTTTCCTTAGAAACAAGGTCTCTAAGTTAAAGTCGGACATTAAGAGGCGTTTCGGTTATTTTTGTGATTTGTCATTAATTTCTTTGTTTTCGTCGATTTGGGTCACTTTAGACTCGAAATCATATTTTGAAGGTAATGAAGGTATTTTCGAGATTTTTTGAAGGTACAAAATTAATGAGGGGTATTTTCATCATTTTGTTAATTTTTTCAAGTTTGTATGAATTTTGGCATGATATTTCTTTCAGTCCCAATGTGATTATTTCTAAGTCTTGAGGTCATATTTTTCTACCATCGTGAGGTCTCTAGATTTTTGAAATTGTGTAGTGAACCTAAGCGTACGTACTTGCTAAATAGGTGTAAGGTGTAGCGATCCTAAGTGTGCGCAAATTTTTATGTTGAGTTGTAACGAGTAAGGGAGATGGAAGGATTAGAAATGAAAATAAATAAGGAATAGTACTCACAAGCCTTCGAGTTATTTACGCTTATCATTAGGAAATCATCGCAACTGAGGGACGAATTATCAAATTAAGCAAATGCAAAAAACGGAGTGTCTACACTATATAAGAAGTATTTAAAAATGAATTTTTTGGGTTTTGAGAATAGAGGGAGTCAAAAATAAAATTAAGGAAAATAGACTATAATTCTGCATTATAACATAAACAAAACAAGATGATGAACAAGCTATACACCAAAGTGTGTACTTGCTGAATTTTTTGGTGAGCCAGGAACTTTGGTGGGAATCCACTTGGATTTCACCACATTTTGATTCTTTAGGCTTTATTTCTTATTTATGAACTCTTAAGGAGTTTATATTTGTTGATTTAGTCCATAGAGCATATCCATTAGTTGGACATAAACCTTGAGGGAACTAAAACCATCTTGCGTGACATTTTATTCCTATGAAATAATCTTTTGTTGGCTTAGTGAATTAGATGTAGATCTAAAGAGATCTCTATCATTTACTTTTTTTTTTTTTTTTTTTTATAATAGAAAGATGTGGCATGTGTGCACATAGTGTATTCATAACAGGTTCCAATTGAACTTATTACATGGTTTACTAGAAGGAAGATTACCTCAAGTACATGAATTATTCTCTTCACCTTAACCATGGAAAGAAAAGGAAACTAAGCTAGTAAGTATAAAAGAAAGTTTGTAAAGTAAATGAAATTGAAATAGTAAGAACTAGGAATTTAAATGTTTAC
This sequence comes from Akebia trifoliata, assembly GCF_017979445.1. Lineage (NCBI taxonomy): Eukaryota > Viridiplantae > Streptophyta > Magnoliopsida > Ranunculales > Lardizabalaceae > Akebia > Akebia trifoliata. Next base: position 21,502,495 of record NC_141381.1, read on the forward strand.
TAGGAGCTTATTATGGACTTATAAGGGGAGATTACCTACTAAGGGGGATTACTCTCTACCCCTAGGCTATTAATGACTTAGGAATTTAAAGACTAAATTCTTGAATTTAAAGGAACATGAAAATAAAATAAAGTGAGATGTTAGAAGGGGAAATTTAGGGAAAAAGTAACCTCAAAATAGAAATTAAACTTTAGCGCCCCACCTTGGTTCCTTTTTTCTTCTTTTTCTTTGATTTTGACTTATGTAAATGTGAGAAACAAGTTGGAAAAAGTTTTGGGAGGGTTGGGAGCTTTGAGAAGGAATTTTGATAGAATTTTAAAACTTTAGACTTGTTCTCCTCATTTTTTTTGCCTGGGAAAGGTTTCCTATTTATAGGATTTTAGGAGACCATTGGGGATAGTTTTGTCCTAAGTTTCCAAATCCTCAATATTTTCATAAAAATCTCATTGGAGGACCACCATTACTTCTCATCTTCTTGACCTTGATGGTCTCTTACCCCTTATTGAGTTTAACCAATTAAGATGATCAATGGGTAGGATGGTAAAACCCAATAAATTCTAGAGAGTTCTTGGAGATGGTCAAAGTTGTTTCAAGTCCTAGTACTTGAGTCAATTGTAGAAGAATTAAGGCAAATGGTGTGGAAATTTGTGCTTGGATTTTGGATATTCTAGACTTTCTACCTATCTAGGCTTTTAACAACCTGGGGATAGGAGTGTCTTTGCACACAAGATTCTAGAGGCTTCTTTGATGATAGGAAAAATTTTCAGTCTCTTGAATTTGGTAAATTTACATTGAATCTTTTTTGAATAATGATCAAGGTTGGGGCACTAAGGTAAGTTACTCCTAATAAGACTTAACAAATCAAGGTTAGATGAGTAATTTTACCTAAGTGGGGACCAAAGGTGACTTAGAGTCAATTATAGAAGAAATAGAGAATTTACAAAAAGACCTTGGTAGGAAAATTAGAAAAGGATAAATGCATTAGTATTGAAGTAATTGAGAAAAATTTTCTTGAAGAATAAACCACTAAGGGAGGGGTTTAAGGGGTTATTTTCCCTAACCAAATTGTAAGCATTTGGGTTCTTAACCAATCGAACCAAATTTGTTCTATTAGCAAAATACATTAGGCTATGGGTAACCAATGACTCTAAGTAAACTTCCTTTAGGTCGGGGGTATCTCATGGCCTTAAGAAAATTAGTCCAAGCCGTGGGTTACCCATGACTTGACTTAAATAAGCTTGAAATTACTTGTTTTGGAGAATTGGGCTCTACTGAAGTGGGTCCTATTTTATCCAATTTGAATACTTAAAGCTTTTTTTAATTAGATTCTAAAAGATTTTAGGTTCGATCATGAGAAGTTGGTGGGTTTTGTCCCATCCTTGGAACATTAACACAAATCCCCATGTCAAATCTCGAGGTACTAGGTGGCGTCTCGAGACTTCAACATGGTCTCATCTATTTATATTAGCATTCCACGGGACTACTGCTACCTGTTAAACCTTATACAAAACATCTTGTATATATATATAACAAACAAAATAATAATGGAAGCCAAATGTACAACGAACACGATGTAAATCAGCATATGGAAGGTGTAATAGTACCTCTAACATGAACCTAACACTCAACCCAAAATCTATATACATTCTGTACAAATTGACTTCTAGTGAGTGTAGCTCCAGTACTTACAAGGTAGTGAACTCTGGTCATCTATATGACTGACCAAATGCTCCTTACTCGCTGGCTACATGGTTGCCTGGGCAAGTGCATGCTCTGAGACTAAAAAAAATAGGAAGAAAATGATGAGTAAAAATGGTTACCTAGTAGGTAAACAAATAATTCTCACTAATAACCTCTTCTAGTATGAACAAGTAAGCATTTTCAATCATTTTAATAAATGCATGGTTTTACAAGATAAACTATGATTAATTAGTACAAATAGCTAGGGACAAGCAACTAAACAATTAAAAATTCATAATACAAAAATCAGCAGTACTCATAGTATAACATTTTCTTTTTACACAATTCTAATTGATAACATTGAAATAGTAAACATGCTTTTCAGTTTATAATTCAAACTAGAGTAATGGATACACAATACATAATGGTAGAGTAGTGAAATTAGAGAGTTTGATTCTACGACTGGATTGCTCCCAATCAAGCATGATATTTCAAATACTTTACTGATTTTTTGTCCCTGATTTTATAGTAGGTCGCTGTATTACCACGATTGGTTGACTATTTAACTGGTTCAGGTTGGCTGTATCGTAAGCAATGGATCTCTTTTCGATATGTCAAAATGTTCGACTACTCTAGATTGTTAGTGATTACTAACCAATCATCTTCGTCTATGCCTATAAGGCGTGTATGTGATTCCCATTATACATTTCCATTCGGGTACGACCACCTTTACATTATAAGTTCACTGGAAAAGATAAAAAAGAATAAATCTGAATTTTAGTTGTAACTTTAATATCATACATCCTAGGATAATACATCACTCTGGATGATATGATGAACTATCCCTTCAGGTATTCACTAGCTTTTTAACAGTTCATGAAATAGTTAGGTATACATATATCATTTTTCTTTGAAAACAAATAAAAAACTAACATTACAGAATTGAGAAGGGATATCCAATTTCCTACCATGCAATTGTGGCCCACCAACCTAAAATAAATAACAGTGTAGAAAGTAAACCAATGCCTTACACTAACAGAAAGTAAATAAACATGCAACTGAAAGTAATAATCCCTAAAAATCTGTTCATCAACCCACATATAGCACAAAATTGTACATCACCCCTTGGGTGCGATTCTGGCATTTTACGATTTCATTTCTTTTTTTCTTTTTTCTAGTATTTTCACTTTTTGATTTTTTGAATATGACATTCCTTCTCTGATATTTATTAACTTAATATGAGTTTATTAAATATTAAATCATTTTTCAAACTTTAAAATTCATTTTGACAATTCAACTAAAAAACTATTACAGTTTAGGTCAAAACAGGTCTTGATAAATGCGTAGAACCAAACTGCTAAAACTATGAAAAACTGGTGGAAATTTGACTAAGTATTGGAAAAGTGATTTTTCAAAATTCTTTAAATCGAAAATAGGTTTTAAGAAATGAAAGCCATGAATAAGTGTATTGACTTCATGTAATTTTTATATCTAAATTCAAAGTAATGCAAAAGATATTTAAATTTGAAAATCTAAAACGCCAAAATTTACATTTTATTCTTAGAATTGAATATTAGATTTTGATAATTTGAGATTTGGATTTTTAAACCATTTTCATTATTTTCAAATGGGGGAGGGGGTAATCCCTTAATTTCATTAAAGAACTTAAAGTAAATGGAAAACTCAATTAAAATTTGATATTTACTTAAATGATTTTAATGAAAATAGGCTGGAAAAATAGTTGCACAACATTGTGAGTAAACAGTGTTGGCGGTGGCAGAACCATCTTTTTAGAGGTGGCACCACTAGAATGGCATGCAACAGGTGGAGTGTGTTAAAACCCATTCGCTGGTTTTTGGTGAAAGACGAAGATAACAAAAGAGAAACTATGATCAATGACCGTAAGATTGTAAAGCTCATCGACGTTGGAAACTTCTTCTTCTTTTTTATCGAGGCTCAATGATGGCTCGTTCGTGATAAATCTAAAAGAAAAGAAGTTGAAACCCTTGGTTCTCAATCGGTTGGGATTTGGGTTGTTGGATAGAAGGGAATGATATAAAAGAACTTGGAGTCTTTTACATATAAGGACTTGAGGGCAAAATGGGTATTTTTTTAACTTATTTCTATCATTCGCGGTATTTCAACTTTTTAGATAAAAAATTGATGAATGAATATGCCATTCCTTATAATTTTTCGTTGCGGACCTAATGGCATGATTGGATTTTATTAATTCTCGTTACAACAAAAATTCATTTTTCTAGGTCCCATTTGACACAAAAATCGAGGATTTTATAACTTTTCCATCTGAACTCAAATTCGAAGGTGCTTACAGGCTAAAATATGTTTTTCGACCATTTTGAATCCAATGGAGAAGTCAAATTTTATTAAAAATGAACAAAATCAAAAGATTTTATCTTAAGTTTCTTTTTTAGAATTTTCTCAAAATTTTACAATTTGATTTCCTCGATATACGAGTTAAAAACTCGAGATATTACATTATCCCCCCCTTAATAAAAATTTTGACCTCGAATTAACATCATACGTTAGTTTCGAAATAGCTCTAGATACTTAACCTGCATCTCTACCTTTTTTTTCATATTCTACTTATTGTGATATTTTCACAAAACTTTTGTCATAAACATTATGATTTAAAATCTCTCAAGAGAATATATCCTACATCACATCTTTTTATTAATCAACTCTAAATCAAGATATATATTTCTCATTCTACTCTACATAAACCAACCTATACATCTTCTTTAATCACATCCAATAAATAGTCTCTCAATGTTGCATACAAAATGTCACGACTTTTCAATTTCCTAAATACGTACGCCACTACCTTCCTGAACTGAATCCATACAACTCTCAACCCAATCCCAGATGCATCAGTAAAGATTGTCAAACCCCCACCAGGCATAGGAGATACTAGAATCGGAACGGTAGTCAATATTTTCTTCAAGTCCTAAAATGTAGTCTTGCACTTGTCATCCCATTCAAACCGGACATTTTTCTATGTTAGTTTTGTCAACGGTCCTGCAAGAATGGAGAATCCCTTAATAAATCCTCTATAATAGCCTACCATCCCAAGAAGACTTTTGATATCTATCATTGTTCTTAGTTATTTCCATGCAACACAACTTCAACTTTGGAAGGGTCTATTGTCATCCATTCACTTGATACTACGTGCCTTAAGAATTTCACTTTTCGAAATCAGAACTCACACTTGCTGAACTTGGCATATAGCTTATGTCCTTATAAAATATATAGTGTGATTCTGAGGTGTCTCTCGTGATCTTCCCTTGACTTAGAATAGATTAGGATATCATCCATAGATGTCATTGTGTTCATAGATGACATCTTGTCGAGGTGCTCCCAAGATTTTCGGTGTATAAATATTGTCGATGCATTCATCAGATCAAAAGACATTACTAAATACTTGAAGTGTCCTAGCCTAATTCAAAATGCAATCTTCAGAATGTCTGCCTCTCTTATTCTCAATTGGTGATACCCAGATTGCAAATCGATCTTAGAGAAATACTAGGCACCTTGTAGTTAGTCAAATATATTATCAATGTACGGAAAAGGGTATTTATTTTTTATGGTCACTTGATTCAGCTTCCGGTAGTCAATGCATAATTGGAGTGACCCATCTTTTTTCTTGAAGAATAGAATTGGTGCTCCCTAGAGTGAGAAACTCGGTTGAATAAACCCCAAGTTTGTAAGCATATCAAATTGTGCTTTCAATTCTTGGGTTTCTACCAGGGCCATTCAGTATGATGTAACAAAAATAGGCCTTGTTCTTGGCACCAAATCAATCGAGAATTCTATCTCATGACACAATGACAAACCCTGTAATTCGTATAGAAAAACATCTCTAAATTCTCTGACTACCTCAATCATATCTACTGGAGTCTCTATCTATGATACTATCAAATTTCCTAACTATTTGTATAGAGGACCGTCTCCTTTGTACATATATCCCTAAACTTTGACCCTTGACTACCCCGATCTCATGAACCTAATAGGTTTCGCTAAGTAGTTGCCATGGGCATGGTTCTGTACGAACCAATCCATCCCCAAGATAGTATTTAAATCACTACAAATCTAGTATCATGAGATTAATAATCCATTCCTAGTCCTCTACTCTAATTACACAGTTTCAACATAATTTTTGGGCTATCTGATGGTCTCCCAATCATGTGGATAATTTCATTACTTGGCCAGTATCAATAATTTCTAGTTCTAGTTATCATGCAATCTCAGAAGAAATGTATAATCTATAGGAACCAGTATCGAACAAAACTCAAATTTTAACATTATAAATTAAAATCGTACCTTTCGAAACTTTGTCAGAAATAGGTACTTCTTTTTGGGTCAGATGATATGTCCTGCCCTAGGTTTTAGGAATAGCCTTTGCTTGCGATTGTGATAAAGGGCAATCCCTATTGAAATGTCCCACTTGACAACACGAGAAACACACCGATGATCTTGCCTTTATAGGTTTCTATGAAGTGGACGGTTGGTAAACTAGAGCCTACGGTCTTTGAACTTGCCCTGTTGGTCCCCTTCGCTTTGATAGCCTCACTAGAGCCCCAATTTCTCCATAATTCAGGGGTAGAGGAACTTTGTACGATGGATACATTGATCTAGAGGCAATCAACCTCGAATACATCGGCTACTTGGTTCGATCTGATGAATGGGTTATCCCAACTCATTACATCCATAACATCCGAGGTGCTCATCATTTCTTGGATTTAGTGGTACACCTAGTAATTGTGGCGTTTTTGCACTATTTCTAGCTTTTGACCACTAGTCTAGTCTATTTGGGGTGGTACGAGTACGTTATCAACTTTATTAAAACTTTGTGGCCTTATTGTTCCTTGAATTGACTTGTAAAAATCTTTTTGAATCATGCATCTTTAATCGGTTGACGTCGACCTGAACATTGCTCTCATTTATGTCCAAATTTATCACATTCATAACATACGACAACTCTTTTTTTATTGATTTAGTAGTATATGCAGTTGTTTCTTGCAAAACTCTTTCATCTTTTAAGCTAGTATTTCTATAATCCCACTTCTTATATGTGGTCATTTTTCCTGTGACTTTTTTAGTTTTGAAATCATTTACTTCTTATTGGATCCCAATTTCCTTCCTTCCATTGGACTTTGAGGTGGTGGTTGTACTATTTCTATTTTTTCTTATAGTCATTTATGTAGTGGGATATTTACTCCTTGACCTCTTTGGGATTACCTTTAAAATGATGGTCGAGGCTTTCTTCTATCCTCTCTAATCTGTTTGTTAGTTGACCCACCATAATCATTTGAGCTTCAAACCTTTTCAATTATCTCTTTTCCGTGCGAGCCTGACTTTGGGATAATTTAGAGACTACTTCTATCAACCGTTCTATCTTTGTAAGCTTACTCGACTTAGGTAGATCTTTCCCACAAGTTTGACTCTTGTCACAGGTCCAGTTGTACTTTTATTTCCTTGTATTTTTACTTAATCTGCAAATTCAGTAACCTTTTGTTTATCAGAAATAAGGTACTTGTTAAAATAAGGCCAACAATCGATCTTATATAATTATTAATTATTACCTTAACCCAGAATTTAGCAATGGACACCATTTTCATCACTAAGAGAATGAACTTAAAATCTTATCTTACGCTTGTTGGGCACTGTGGATTTCTAGACACAGAAGAGCTTATAATCCCAATACGGAACTATGAGTGAGCACGAATATCGAATTTTTGATATCATGATATGATATTAACTACTATGTAACAAAGCTATCTACTTTGTGGTATTATCTAGATTTTCAAAATATAGTAGATCTGTATCCCATACAGATCTAATGTTATATTCTGATATCATCTCCATCATGCCTTGAGAATATTAACATAAATTCTCATGTCAAATCCCAAGGTACTAAGTGACACCTTGAGATTTCGGCATGTTCTCTTCTGTTTATGTTAGCATTCCATGGTACAACTACTACCTATTGAATCTAATACAAAACATCTTGCATAAATATATACGAACATAATAATAGCAGAAGCCAAAAGTAATGTAAATCAGAGTGTGTAAAGTATAACAGTATACAAGATTTACAAAAATACATTCCCTTTAACATGAACCTAACACTCAACCTAAAATCTATATACATCCTGTACGAACTGACTTCTAGTGAGTATAGCCTCAGTACTCACTAGGTAGTAGACTCTGGTTGTCTATATAACCAACTAGATGCTCCTCACTTACCAGTTCCACTCTCGCCTTAGCAACTGCAGGCTCTAAGACTTAAAAAATGGGAAGGAAATAGTAAGTAACAATGGTTACCTAGTAGGTAAATAAACAATTTTCTATAATAACCTCTCCTAGCATGAACGAGTAAGCATTCTCAATCATTTCAATATATGCATGATTTTATAAGATAAACTATAATTAACTAGTACAGTGGGCACCTGAATAGTTAAAATTTCACATTACAACAATCAACAGTACTCCACTATGTGAAAATACCTTACATTCGACGGCCTAAAACTGTCAAATTTACTAAAATTCGACTGCCATACCCGTTGAATTCGTTCGTCGTTTTGGGCCATGTCGAAAAAAAAATTCGACAGTCATAAGCCATAGAGAGAATATTTTTGTTGACCTTAAAACTTGTCGAAAAAATTAAATTCGACTGTTGTAAACTGTCGAAAATATAAATTCGATGGCCTTGAACCGTCAAAACTGGGCCTTTTAATAAAAATTCGATGGCTTTCTGTACAGCCTAAGTAAACTGGATTTCTTTATGCGAACAAGAAATTTCTTACATCAGCCGTCGTTGGTGCTGATGTGTTGTGGATTAATGCTTTTAAGAGAAAGAGAGAGATTAAATAATTAAATAAATAAAATTATTATTTTTTAGCAAAGCATCCCTAGTATCCAACAACATAGAATAAAGAACACCATACATGCACACATTTAAGTAAGGAAACAATGAAAATGCCTGAGGAAGAGTTCCTCCTCCTGTGGTTGGTATTCATCCACAGATTTGGTGTAGAAAAGCTTGAGGAGAAACAGAGCAAAAAAAAAATCTCAAATGAGTTTTTGTCCTCAGTACTGGGACTATCAAGCACTCTCACCATGTTTAGGAACAATAGTTGCATTTAAGAAATCCATCTATAACAGACAAATAAGGTATAATCAGAATGCAGATAAAGAAAACAACTACTAGTAAGTGGGACCCAATGATGAGCTCTAACACAAGTAGCCATTCTTGTGATTTGTTTAAAATCATATTGGTTCATAAAAAAAATCAATAATGCAAATTAATATGCTTATATTGACAGTTGCTTCAACTCAATGTGATAACGTTTATGATTCTAACCATGCAACGGACTGGAGCCCAATTGATACCATGGAAGAATGGGTGTTGCTTAACTTCATTTGCTCCTTCACGTGAGCCCAATCTGTTTTTGGGATCTCTGTGTAACAACCGGTACATTAATTGCCTTCCATGGAGACTTACCTGCACAAATACCAAATTTCATTTGAATTCTACACTTTGTGATTCTAAAATGAGTTGCAGAATTTCAAAAAAAAAAAAAAAAAAAAAAAAAAAAAAAGTCTCGTACACTGTGGACACTCCACTAGTAGAAAATTATCGCATCTTGTTTTTTACAAAATTGTTTTACACTTATTTATATTATCATAAAAAAAATACTTAGTATAATCTATATGAAATCATACTTTTCGTTTAGAATAATATATGTCACTGTATGGAGATGCTTAATGTAACGAAATAATAAGTGTAAAATAGAATGGCTCACCGGAATACATCGTGGAAATTTAAGATCCTTGTGAAGAATATTGGCAAATGTTTTCTGCCTGGTCTTTCCTCTAAATGGTGTATAACCATAAAGCATTTCATATAGAAGGATGCCTAACAATTAAAATCATTATGACTTAATCAGTTAAGTGGTACATAAATTAGAAGATGGAATTGTCCAAAATTTTTTTTTTTTTTTTTATTAAAGATGTTTATACTAATGCAACTTTATCACATTGCAGACATCAGAAATATGGATTGATGATCTTGAACTATAAGAAATCTTGTACATACAAGAAGAGTGGTTAGTGGGTTGGCAACTAATCAGTGAGAAAGGGTTTTGCACCCATTTGATATAATAAGGAGCCTGGATTATAAAGTTCTCATGTAAATCCGATGATCCTTTTGTCAAAAATTATATGAGAGCGTAAGATGACATATCGACCACTAAACCAATAGTGGAGCTTGATAAAACAATAAAGGATCTAGATAGAGTATAACACTCAAAAATTTCTCACAAATGCAAGAATGGGGAAACAGTGGTACTAAATGAAGAGATTGTTGTAAATTATTCCTTGATTCCCAATTAAATGAACATCCACAAAACGTCTGATGTTTAAATCAATTTTCATTATTTAGATCTGAACTTTGATGAATTACTTGGCCTTGATGATTATAGACAAATAAGACCTTTCCAAGATTCTGGAATAGTTAACCAATGAAGGAGTCTAGGAACAAAATCTTAGGAGTGGCATATTGGAAGAAATATGACATTATTAAGATATTCTTTTTCCCACGAAGAGGTGTGACTGAATTTGAGCATAAAGGGATGAAAATAACCTAAAACATCTGATTTGTCCAAGTAATTTTTGTAAAGGATTAAGTTAACCGTTTCACAAAAGCCTTACAGATCTCTGGTTCAAACCTTTGTTCATTCTTTTTTTATAACAGAAGGTTTACATGCAAGTTTGAGCAAGAAAAATGCTCTAAGAAGAAAACTTGCAGTTACAGCGCCTGTTGAGTGAATAAATAGGACTACTGCATTTAGCAAAAATTTTCGTTGTGGAATACAAACTTACCAAGAGCCCACCAGTCAACTGCACTAGTATGGCCAGCTCCAGTGATGATTTCCTGCAAAAATAATTGAAAATTAAAAGTTAGTTTTTATTTAGTAATGTACAAATTAGAAATTAAAAAATAAAAACAAAAACTATCTCAAAGCAGAGCAAATCCTGGCCTTGCTAACATGGCTAATTTAGATAACACACTAACCAGTGCTATGTACTCCTCCGTTCCAACAAAGGAATTTGATGCTCGCATTGGTTCAGCCATAAATATTGGAGGCAATTGTTTTTGTTGCTTCTTCTTTTCCTGGCTATATTGAATTAAAAGCTGAAAAGTACATCTTAGACTCATTAGTCTATGCAACAATAATACACCAAAACCAGAACCCAAATAATCGTAAAATCAAGGATACATGCCCATTGTGCTGGAGTAATACATTTTCACGTTTCAAATCCCTGTATATTATACCTGTATAAAAACAATGATTTTCCATGAAATACTCATGTTTGTCAATAAATGGGTTAATATGAACATGTTTTTAGATTGGGTTGGCATGGACCAAAGGAACACCAATCTGATGGACCGCACCGCACGCTCATAGGGAACCTGAAAACATAATCAGGGGCCTCATTGATATGTGTATCACAAAATTCTGAGAACTCTACAAAATGATAAGGTGCCACGTGGATGTAAAAGCATAAAATTCTAAAAAAGGAAACATTTTTCATCGTTGATGAACACATTTTAACAATTGTTAGTATAGTTGTTGAAACCTTTTTATTAGGATTCAGGAGAAGAATGGTTTCCTTAGATCTAATATATGTCACGAATTCTATAGGAGAGATTAAAGTGATCTATTTGTATAACTACAATATTAGAAAAAGGAAAATGCTGGAATGACACAAACGGAGACACAAAGGTGACAAAAATGATGTGGTGGCGCACACATAACCGTAGCTGCAAATAATTTCCTTCACATATTTGAACATATATCCCAATCCAAATGGAAAGGCAAAAACTACCCACTATATTTCCTTCACGAGTGTACACAATGTTATTATACCTATTACCAACGATAGATCCATGAATCTCGGGGTTCATTACTCCATCCATAACTGTATGCAAATGACTTATAGAGGTTGAGAGAGGTGAAGAAATCTGGCTCTTTGTCTCAGCCTTAAGAAATTCCTAGTGTTGAGTGCATTACCTACTTGGTGACTCTAAGGCAAACACCCACTTATAATACAACAATTGTAATATAAATAATTTAATAATAATAATAATAATAACTATATTATTCTTATTATTTTGGTGGAAGAACTAAGTATTCCTGTCACCATTTTTAAGCCAGAGCACTCTAGATTTCTGCCTGATTGCAGATTCCTCATGCCTAGCAGCAACAAAAAAAAAAAACAGACAGGGCCTTTTTCTCCTTAACCAACAAGTTAACATTAAGAGGTTGGGATTGAAGACTCTTACTTTTATTCCAAGCCTTGAGAGACCCTCTTAAGCTTCATTACAACTTGGAACAAGGGATTCCACCTCACAGGATACTCCCAAGCTTCCCCAACCAACTAAAGGAATCCCTTCATATTAGCCTATTAGTTAAAAAATATACAGTTTTGATACCCCACATTTCATCTAACATTCAGGCACAAGTTCAAAAAGAAAGAAAATAATTGAAAGAACCGCACATACATCCACAAATAAAAAAACTAATCATCCCCACAAAAGAAACCCATTATATCTTACGGATTCAATAGCACTGAATTCCAAATGAATGTTAAATAGGGAAAATTCGTTTTTGATGAAGTTTCATAAATGGATAAAGAGATTTAATTGTTGTAACAGAAACACAACCATCATCACGATTTTCATAAGTAGAATCCACTTAAGATTCACCCCTATTCACCCGGGGCAAATGATCTATGGTTTTGTGATGGGGGTGTATGTCAGAGTGGGGCGTCAGAAAATCCTTATTCAACTGGGAAATATGTTTGATGCAACCATAAGAAGCAAGCATTAGCCTTCGTATGCCAGCAAATTAGGCATGCATCACCTGACCATGATGAGAAATGACATTATTGTTGAGGATACATCCTGAAATGTAAACACCCAAAAATAAAAAACAAGTTAGTGACTTAATCAAAATCAACCCAAATTTTTTTGCAGGGGAAAGTTACAGCATACATAAGTATAAAAAACAAGTTGGCATGATAAATGCAAACCAAATTGCATTAGAAAGCATCAACAAAATGACAAATACAAGGAGCTAAGGAAAGCAGCATCACAAAATCGATTTTATTATAGTTTTTGGCTCCAATTGGATTGTTCACATAATTATCAAAAATTAAGAAATTAAAAAAAAATGCAGCATTTTGATCATCATGAGATCACTACAATTTTAATGAGAGAGAGAGAGAGAGAGAGAGAGGATAAACTTTCGAATAGGAACCAAGGTCGTACATCTTGCCCAATTAGAAGTCACAAATGTTTTGTACAAGGTAAATCTGAGATTGCAACAAAACAAGTTAAAAAATACCAAGTCATGCACATTCTACATCAAAGGCAAGGAAACCATAGAGCGCAAAAAGAATGTCAAAGCTAATAAAAAGTGAGAATTAAATATGCAAAAAGAAAAGCAAAGCTAAAAATTAATTCTCGAAAAATACATATTTAGTCAATAGCTTAGTGGTATAGCATTTGATTGCAGAACAAGGGATCACTTGTTTGAATCCAACTGAACCAAAATATATTGCAATTGACCTATAAGAACAATACTGAGTGGTTTTAAACTCAATGTTACATAACTCTGTTTCCAAACAATAACAAAGTGAATGTCTAAAAGAGGAAAGCCACATTATCCTTTAAGTAAATCTACAAATGAATAGATTAGCCACATTAGAGGACAAACAAATCTTGTAAAATGGAGAGAATTTAACAATTTCTATAGCAAATATTGAAAAAAAAATTAAACAAAATCAATTGAACAGTTAAAAAAAAAACCCTAAAAACAAGGGAAGATCAGTTGAACATGAAACAATACTTATTGGAACTGAACCATCAAATGGCTATCTCAATTTGAGCTTAAAAAATAGTTGGCTGAGAAGAGAAGTTCTTCGATTTGAACTTCAGTTCTTGGAAGGCGTAGATGACGACGAGATCGAGAGGATTTGAGCTTGAGTTGAAGAAGACAATCAATAATAATATTAATTGGTCAATCGAATAGATGAATGAGAGATCAAATACAGAGAGAGGAGAGATCGAGAGGATTTGGACTTAAGATCTTCGATTTGAGCTTAAGTCGAAGAAGACGATCAACAATTTCGATCGAATAGGTGAGAGAGAGAGAAATCAAACATAGAGAAAGGAGAGATCGAGAGAGACTTATGACAGAGTGATCGAGAGAGCTTACAGATTGATCGAGAGAGAGAGTTACAAAGATCGAGCGATCAAGAGAGCTTCTAGATTGATTGAGAGATCGAGATAGATTTACAGATAGAGGAGAGAGGAGAGACTTACAAAGAGAGTAGATGAAAAATAGAATGAAAGAGGGAGAGTCCGTTAACACGATGGGTCTGGTAAAACGATGGACAAAATTCGGTGGGCTAAGCTTATCGAATTGCTTTATTGGCTTAAATGTGGACTTTGGACCGACGAATAAATGATGGGTTCGGGCCGTCGAATTAACACTACAATGAGGCTAGATTGTTACTGTTTTGACGCAGTACTCATAGTATAACATTTTCCTTTTATACAATTCTAATTGATAACATTAAAATAGTAAACATGCTTTTCAGTTTATAATTTAAATTGGAGTAACATATTGAAAGCGCCCTCGATCCGCGGGGTGCGCGGATCCGCTTTTGACCCTTGAGGTTTGGGAGTCGCCACCTAGTTATTACGGTCTAGGAACCGATCAATGACTCTAAACGGATAAAAAAACTAATCTAAACACAAAAAAACTGAATTCGGGGATCATGTTACGGGATTGGAAGGTGTTAGGCACCAACCCCGCCCGGCCAAAGCCGGTCTCTACTAAATTCCCAAGTAGATTACATTGCTAAAAACCTAGATAAAAATAAATAAAAATAAAAATTTACCTTTCCGATAGCAAGGACTTTGTTCCCTCAGATCTGACAAAAAGAGCTCCTTGTACCGTGCTCCCTTGCTTCGTTCTGTCTCCGGATTTGACTTCGGATCTCCTAGACCGAGGTATCTCCTTGTTTTTGGATCTGAACTCTTCAAGTTTGTTGCGGATTGGGGGTGTTTTTGGAAGGCTTTTAGACGTTTCTTATGCTCAAATCGAAGGGGGGATGTTAGGTAAGGAGTTGGGGCTCCAAAACTAGGGTTTATGGGGGGCTAGGGGAGCTTCTAGACCTACTTCTCTTAGGGTTTATGATTTGATACGAAAATAGGGTGTGAGCACCTCTATTTATAGATGTTTTTAGGGGTTGATTTGGATAGAGTTAGTGTTTAATTAGAGATCTTTTAATTAGAATTGTGTTTTAGTTAGATTTATTTTAGGTAGAATTGTGTTTTAATTAGAATTGTTTTAGGTAGAATTGTTTTTAAGTTAGAACTCTATTAGATAGAGTTATTATTTAATTATAATTCTATTATGACTTTTGATCTTATTTGATTGACTTTTAATGTTTTGACTTTAGTCTTAATTGATTGACTTTTAATATTTTGACTTCAGTCTTGCTTAATTGACTTTAATTTTGACTTTAGTCTCACTTGATTGACTTTAATACTTTGACTACAGTCTTGCTTGATTGACTTTAAATTTTGGAGAACCCCCTTCCATTATTTCTTTAATTCTTTGGACCCCAAATGGAGGGGTCCTTAAAGAAATATCCCACGAACCCTCAACAATTTTACCCGAAAGACCGATTGATCGATTTTTTAGGTTCAAAATTTTAAATTAATTTCATCAATGTTTCACTTTAATTATTTAATATTTTATTTATTCGAATTTTTTAATTATGAAAATTGTGAAATTACTGTTTTGCCCCCAGAGGACTTTTCACGTTTCAAGTCGATTTTTAATGTTCTAGGATGTTTTAGAATCGGTTTTTCGTAAGGAATTCAATGAGAATGTTGGTTTGTGTCATTTATGAAAATTTTTTATGTGAAATGATTGTGAACTTTATGAGGGGCATTTTCGTAATTTTGTCAATTCTGTTAAAATTGGTGAAATGATTTATTTGGTTCCGATTTGTTATTTTTATGTGTTCGAGAGAGTTTTCCTAAGCGTAACGTAGGCTCTAGGGTTGTTTTGAGGTTAGGGGTATTTTGGTAATTTGGTAATTTTTAGTGATTTTTATCGTGAAGTTTCTTTTTGATCTGCAAGATGATGATTTCTGTGTTTCTAGGGTCGTTTCCTAGCGTAGCGTGGTTTCTAAGGTTTTGTCAATTCGAGATACCTCATCCGTATTTCTGAAACACATCTGGTAACAAAATAAAGCAATAGAATACACATCCATCATTGGGAATCATTGCAATCGAATTGACGAGTTGATTAATCAGGCGAGTGCAAAAATGGGGTGTCTACAGATGCCCCTCTTTGGCAGAGGGTTGAAGCAAACTAGATAGCAAATCTATTTTGGTAGATAGTGCGATATCTGAATGCCAAAGCTAGTGACAGTTCATTTTGTAGCCTGATTTAGCAATTCGTCGGGGTGTTCGGATCCTTGAGTGTAAAGCTCTCCCCGAATTAAAAGGTTGTCAGGTCCTTGAGTGCAAACTCTCACTGACGGTGTCAGATCCTTGAATTTTAAAGAATTCTCCCTGACTAAAAAGTGCAAATGTGCAACTGTGTGCACTGTGTGAAACTGAGTAAAATCTGAGCATAATTTGAGCATAATCTGAGTATAAACTGAGCATAATTTGAATATAAACTGAGCAAAATTTGAATATAATTTGAGCATAAACTGAGCATAGTTCCTGAGCATAGTTTTGAGAAAACCCTCGGCGGTATCTGAGCATAATTTCGAGAAAACCCTCGGCGGCATCTGAGCATAGTTCCGAGAAAACCCTCGGCGGCATCTGAGCATAATTCCGAGAAAACCCTCGGCGGTATCTGAGCATAGTTCCGAGAAAACCCTCGGCGGTAACTGAGCATAGTTCCGAGAAAACCCTCGGCGGCATCTGAGCATAGTTCCGAGAAAACCCTCGACGGTACCTGAGCATAGTTCCGAGAAAACCCTCGGCGGTAACTGAGCATAGTTCCGAGAAATCCCTCGGCGGTAACTGAGCATAGCTCCGAGAAAACCCTCGGCGGTATCTGAGCATAATCCAAGATAATCTTGGCGGAAACTGAGCAAAATCCAAGATAACCCTTGGTGGAAACTGAGCAAAATCCAGATAACCCTTGGCGGCACTGAGCAAAATCCAAGATAACCCTTGGCGGAAACTGAGCAAAATGGCAGAGAATGAATGAATTTTGGAGAAATCTGATTAGAACAAACCGGAGAACAAATAAATCTGGAAGATAATGAATCTGGAAGAGAAATGATCGATTCCAAGAATGATTGGATCTGAAAAAGAATCTGGAGAACGAAAGAATGCCATATCTCCTATGTGAGATCCAAAATGCTTTTGTTTGAACCTCAAGGATGTATCAAAAAGTTTTATGAATTTAAAACATGAGTTTTTATTTTTTTTGAACCTCAAAAGTTTTTCAAAAAAACTGTTATCAAGAGGGTAACCTTAAATTTGGGGTTCTCATTATCTCTTAGGATTAACACTTGCTCAAAAGCAAAATGCCTCTAGTTTGACAATGACCATGGCCTTGAAAATAATTGAACACATCATAAAAAAAAAATGCCCCTAGTATAAGGGAGGAAAGTTACATTAAAAAGAAAGAAAATGCCCCTTGTATGAAGGTTTGAAATAATTGATTACCGCAAGCGCAATAAAGACTCAACTTTTAATTTTGATTAATTTTATTGAAGGTTTTGAGTCAGGCTCAAGAGTACAAAATTATTTCCTTTCGAGTTTCATCATAGAATTCACCCTTATCTCCCTTGGTTCACTTGGGGAAGTAAACATTTTCAGATCGATCGTAGACAAGATACTTGTGGCTTCTGAGTCTATGCCTGATTTAAGCTAAGTATTGAACTTGATTATTCGGACTTCTGATGTTTCAGCTCGGACCGCTCTCAGCTTGGGATTTTCTTCTGTTTTTTCTTTTTGCTCTAACTTTTGCCTAGATCGCCTTTTCAGGTTTTCAATCTAGCGAGCTTGCTCTAGCTTTTGCCTAGATCGCCTTTTTAGGTTTTCGATCTAGCGAGCTCTTTTTTTTTTTCTCTTGGCTCTGATTGTTGCCAAAGTTGTCCTTTCAGATTTTCAACCTTGCGAGCTTGCCTTAATTTTTGCCTAAGTTGCCCCTTTTCGAGTTTTCAACTTAGCAGGCTTCATCATTTTTATATCTTTTTCTCTCTGAACTTCTGGAGTTGCTGTCTGATCATTTTTGCTATCTTCCTTGACTTCTCGCACAGTACTTAGGAGGACTTTTATGGGTAAGCTTAGGACTGGGTATAAAAAGAAAGGGATTTTGAGGCTCAAAAACCGAATGCCCCTTGTGTGGCATTTCCTTTTCAATTGTTTTCTTTTCCTTAAATTTTCTTCCCCATTTTAGATTTTTTTTCCTTTTGAATCTTTTTTCTTAATTTTTTTTTGTGTGGGGAACTAGATTTTTTTTATTGATGTGGTCGGGCCTGAAGTAACTTCTCAGGTTGCCTACGTACCCCAGAATTTTGGGATCAGACCAAAACGTAGTTCGAATTTTCCCTCCCCTAGGTTAGGTGATCGGCTGAGAAATACAGGCACAATATAATATATATATATATATATATATATATATATATATATATATATATATGATATATATATATTGAAAAGGTTGCAAAGGGCTGAGAAAGGAGATAATGAACTGGGTAGCAAGGAAATTGATTCGGCCAAAGATGGCCTCCTTAAATGTAGTAGTACCGTTTGATTTGGTCAAGGTTGGTTGGTTCTGGTAACTTGATTCCATCATGATCTTGAAGTCTGACAGCTTTTCCTGGTAATATTTCTTTGACGATGAACGGACCTCCCCAATTTGGTTTGAACTTCCCCCTGGGATCAAAAATAGGTGCCCTGTTCTCTTTGAGTACTAAATCCCCGACTTGTAAGTGACGGGCCTTGATTTTCTTGTCAAACGCACGGGCGACTCTTCTTTGATAAGCTTGCACGTGGTACAATGCTCTTAGTCGTTTTTCTTCGATCAAATTCAATTCTTCATACCGTTGGCGAACCCAATCTACTTCTGACAACTGACTTTCTAACAAAATCCTGAGAGATGGAATCTCCATTTCAACCGGCAAGACTGCTTCCATGCCATACACTAAGGAGTAGGGAGTAGCTCCGGTGGAGGATCGAATTGAGGTTCGATATGCCCATAATGCAAATGGCAGTTTTTTCTGACCAATCTCGATGTGATTGAC
Organism: Akebia trifoliata; assembly: GCF_017979445.1. Lineage (NCBI taxonomy): Eukaryota > Viridiplantae > Streptophyta > Magnoliopsida > Ranunculales > Lardizabalaceae > Akebia > Akebia trifoliata. The sequence continues at coordinate 21,521,554 of NC_141381.1, forward strand.
ACATTTTCCTAAGGATAGTCTTAATATTCTTATTTGCTGCTTCGACTGCTCCTATTAGTCTGAGGTCGGTAAGGAGATGATTTATGGTGTGAGATTTTGAACTTTGAACACAATTTGATAACCTCAGCTTTGAAGTGTGACCCGTTATCAGAGATCAACTCTGAAGGTACCCCATATCGACTGATGATGTTCGTTTGAATAAACTTTGCAACTCGAGACGCAGTGAGGACAGCATAAGAGGCAGCTTCAACCCATTTGGTAAAATAATCGATGGCAACCAGGATGTATTTGTGCCCGTTTGATGCCTTAGGCGATTTTTACCAATAATGTCAATTCCCCAGACTGAGAATGGCCATGGTGAAGTCAGACCCACTAATTGAGATGGCGGCACATGTATCAAGTTCGCATGTATTTGGCACTTATGACAGGTTTTGACCATGTGATGACAATCTGTTTCCATCGTGGGCCAATAGTATCCTTGTCTCATAATCTTCTTAGCTAACATTTTCCCACTCATATGAGGGCCACATTCTCCTTAATGTAATTCAATCATTATCTGTTCAGCTTGATCTTCATCAACACACGACAAGTGAATCCCATCATAAGATCTTTTGTATAAGCTTCCTGCGCACAGGATAAATTGAGACGCTAATCTTAGTAGGGTCTGTCGTTCTTTCCTCGATGCTTCTTCCGGGAATTCTTATTTTTCCAATACTTTCCTTATGTCTGTGTACCATGACTTTCCATCATGGTATCGGGTAGTCGAGTAGCAATGTTGATTTGATAGCAGTACGCGGGTTTTATTTTTGACTTCAACAGTGATCGGTCTCAATTCCATGCCAGGGGGCAAATGGATCATTGAAGATAAAGTTGCTAAGGAGTCAGCGAATCTGTTATCCTCCCTTGACAAGTGCTGGAATAGGATAGCTTTAAACTTACTGACTAAGTTTAGCAAATACTCATGATAGGGTTTCAACTTTTCATCCCTAGTCTTCCATTCTTCCAATGACTGATGTATGACCAAAGCTGAATCCCTGAAAACTTCAATTTCTGTAATACCTAAGTTCAAAGCAGCTTTGAGCCCTGCGATGCACGCTTCATATTCAGCCGTATTATTAGTGTTCGAAAAGGCTAACTTAATAGCGATAGGAAAATGGCACCCTTCTGGAGATAACAAGACTGCCCCTATTCCATACCCATTTTGATTGGCCGCTCCATCAAAGTATAACTGCCATGTTTGGTTCTGTGGTTCTTCTTTAACGTGCAAGATGTTCTCATCTGGGAATTGATCGACAAGCCTTATTCCTTCTACTACAGGGTGATCTGCCAAGTATTCTGCTACAGCTCTCCCCTTGATGGATTTCTGTGTAACATGCGTGATGTCAAACTCTGATAGCAACAGTAACAATCGTGCGGTTCTCCCTGTCAATGCCGGTTTCTCAAAAAGATACTTGAGAGGATCCATCCGAGATAATAGGATAATTGAATGAGACAGCATATAATGCCGGAGTCTCTGAGTAGCCCATACCAATGCTAAGCAAGTTTTCTCCAAGGATGAATACTTTCGTTCATACTCTAACATCTTCTTACTGATGTAGTAGATGGCCCTTTCTTTGCGAGTATCTTTGTCATACTGTGCAAACATGCATCCCATAGCTTCTTCTGTGACTGACAAATAAAGAAGAAGTGGTTCACCCGGTGTAGGTGGAACCAAAATAGGTGGATTTAAGAGATACTCCTTGACTTGGTCGAAAGCCTTTTGACATTGCTCATTCCAAACTGTTGGTTCATTCTTCTTAAGAAGCTTGAAAATAGGTTCACAGACGTTGGTGAGTTGAGCGATGAACCTGCTAACATACTGGATTCTGTCCAGAAAACCTCGAATCTGTTTTTCAGTCTCGGGAGGCAGCATCTCTTGGATAGCTTTAATCTTTACAGGGTCCACTTCGATTCCTCTCTAACTGACTACAAATCCCAACAGCTTTCCAGAAGTTACTCCGAATACACATTTCTGTGGGTTGAGGCGGACTTGGTACTTTTGAATCCTTGTGAGAAAATTTTCTAACGCAGTAACATCCCCTAGTCGTTCTTTGGATTTGACTATCATATCATCTACATAGATTTCGACCTCTTTGTGTATCATGTCATGTAGTAAAGTCGTGGCTGCTCTTTGATAGGTAGCTCCAGCGTTCTTCAAACCAAAAGCATGACCTTGTAGCAGAAGGTCCCCCACTGTGTGATGAACGACGTCTTTTGCATATCTCGAGGATCCATCTTTATCTGATTGTACCCTGAAAACCATCCATGAAGGACAACAACGCGTGTCCTGCTGTACTGTTTACTAGAACATCTATGTGTGGTAAAGGGAAACTATCCTTTGGGCTTGCTTTGTTTAAATCTCTAAAATCCACACACATTCTAACTTTTCCATCCTTTTTCGGCACCGGACGACATTGGCAATCCACTCAGGGTATTCTACTACTTCCAAGAATCCCGTTAATCTACTTTGTAACTTCTTCTTTGATTTTCAAAGCCCATTCCGGCTTCATACGTCGAAGTTTCTTGTTTGATTGGTGAGCATCAGGATATAACGGAATCCGATGTTGGACATATCTGAAAGCACCCTCGATCCGCGGGGTGCGCGAATCCGCTTTTGACTCTTGAGGTTTGGGAGTCGCCACCTAGTTATTGTGGTCTAGGAACCAAACTGACTCTAACATGGATAAAAAGAACTAATCTACCACAAAAAATCTGAATTCGGGGATCATGTTACGGGGTGGAAGGTGTTAGGCACCAACCCCGACCGGCCAAAGCCGGTCTCTACTAACTTCCCAAATATATCACATTGCTAAAAACCTAGATAAAAATAAAAAAATTACATATCTTTTCGATAGCAAGGATTTTGTTCCCTCAGATCTGACAAAAAGAGCTCCTTGTACTGTACTCCCTTGCTTCGTTCTGTCTCCGGATTTGACTTCGGATCTCCTAGATCAAGGTATCTCCTTGTTTTTGGATCTGAACTCTTCAAGTTTGTTACGGATTTGGGGGTGTTTTTGGAGGGATTTTAGGTGTTTTCTAAACTAAAATTGAAGGAGGGATGTTAGGTAAGGAGTTGGGGCTCCAAAACTAGGGTTTATGGGGGGCTAAGGGAGCTTCTAGACCTACTTCTCTTAGGGTTTATGATTTGATACGAAAATAGGGTGTGAGCACCTCTGTTTATAGAATTTTTTTAAGGTTGAATTGGATAGAGTTAGTGTTTAATTAGAGATCTTTTAATTAGAGTTGTGTTTTAGTTAAAATTATTTTAGGTAGAATTGTGTTTTAATTAGAATTGTTTTAGGTAGAATTGTTTTTAAGTTAGAACTCTATTAGATAGAGTTATTATTTAATTAGAATTCTATTATGACTTTTGGTCTTATTTGATTGACTTTTAATGTTTTGACTTTAGTATTAATTGATTGACTTTTAATATTTTGACTTCAGTCTTGCTTAATTGACTTTAATTTTGACTTTAATCTCACTTGATTGACTTTAATACTTTGACTACAGTCTTGCTTGATTGACTTTAAATTTTTGGAGAATCCCCTTCCATTATTTCTTTAATTCTTTGGACCCCCAAATAGAGGGGTCCTTAAAGAAATATCCCACGAACCCTCAACAATTTTACCCGAAAGTCCGATTGATCGATTTTTTAATTCAAAATTTTAAATTAATTTCATCAATGTTTCACTTTAATTATTTAATATTTTATTTATTAATTTCAGAATTTTTTAATTTTGAAAATTGTGAAATTACCGTTTTACCCCCGGAGAGGACTTTTCACGTTTTAAGTCGGTTTTTAATGTTCTAGGATGTTTTAGAATCGATTTTTCGTAAGGAATTCAATGGAAATATTATTTTGTGTTATTTATGAAATTTTTGTGTGAAATGATTGTGAACTTTATGAGGGGCATTTTCGTAATTTTGTCAAATTCTGTTAAAATTGGTGAAATGATTTATTTGGTTCCGATTTGTTATTTTATGTGTTCGAGAGAGTTTTTCTAAGCGTAACGTAGGCTCTAGGGTTGTTTTGAGGTTAGGGGTATTTTGGTAATTTGGTAATTTTTTAGTGATTTTTATCGTGAAGTTTCTTTTTGGTCTGCAAGATGATGATTTCTATGTTTCTGGGATTGTATTTTCCTAGCGTAGCGTGGTTTCTAAGGTTTTGTCAATTCTAGATACCTCATCAGGATTTCTGAAACACATATGGTAACAAAATAAAGCAACGGAATACACATTCATCATTGGGAATCATTGCAATCGGATTGACGAGTTGATTAATTAGGCGAGTGCAAAAATGGGGTGTCTACAGATGCCCCTCTTTGGCAGAGGGTTGAAGCAAACTAGATAGCAAATCTATTTTGGTAGATAGTGCGATATCTGAATGCCAAAGCTAGTGACAGTTGAGGGTAAAGCTCTCCCCGAATTAAAAGATTGTCAGGTCCTTGAGGGAGAGCTCTCACTGACAGTGTCAGATCCTTGAATTTTAGAGAATTCTCCCTGACTAAAAAGTGCAAGTGTGTGCACTGTATGAAATTGAGTAAAATCTGAGTAAAACAAAACTCGAAAAAATTTGAATGATATTTGAGACAAATCTGAGCAAAAGTTGGGAGAAAGTTAAATGTCCTACTCTACCTACTCTAGGTGAAAGAGTAATAAATTTATATTTTTTTGAGAGTCTTATTCTACCTACTCAGAGTGAAAGAGTAATGCATTAAATTTTTTTTGGGAAGTTCTACTCTACCTACCTTGAGTGAAAGAGTAATGAACTATTTTTTTTTGGAAGTTCTACTCTACCTACTCGGAGTGAAAGAGTAATGAACTAAGCTTTTTAGAAGTCCTACTCTACCTGCCCAGGGTGAAAAAGTAATGAACTAATTTTTTAGGAGTCCTACTCTACCTGCCCAGGGTGAAAGAGTAATGAACTAATTTTTTTTTGGAAAGTTCTACTCTACTCTACCTACTCGGAGTGAAAGAGTAATGAACTAAATTTTTTTTGGGAAGTTCTACTCTACCTACCCGGAGTGAAAGAGTAATGAATTAAGCTTTTTAGAAGTCCTACTCTACCTGCCCAGGGTGAAAGAGTAATGAACTAATTTTTTTGGGAAGTTTTACTCTACCTACTCGGAGTGAAAGAGTAATGAACTAATTTTTTAGGAGTCCTACTCTACCTGCCCAGGGTGAAAGAGTAATGAACTAATTTTTTTTTTTGGAAAGTTCTACTCTACCTACTCGGAGTGAAAGAGTAATGAACCAAGCTTTTTGAGAGTCCTACTCTACCTGCCCAGGGTGAAAGAGTAATGAACTAATTATTTTGGGAAGTTTTACTCTACCTACTCGGAGTGAAAGAGTAATGAACTAATTGTTTTGGGAATCCTACTCTACCTGCCCAGGGTGAAAGAGTAATGAATTAATTATTTTGGGAAGTTCTACTCTTCCTACTCGGAGTGAAAGAGTAATGAACTAATTATTTTGGGAGTCCTACTCTACCTGCCCAGGGTGAAAGAGTAATGAACTAATTTTTTTTTTGAAGTTCTACTCTACCTACTCGGAGTGAAAGAGTAATGAACTAATTTTTTTTTGGAAGTTCTACTCTACCTACTCGAAGTGAAAAAGTAATGAACTAATTTTTCTGGGAAGTTCTACTCTACCTACTCGGAGTGAAAGAGTAATGAACTAATTTTTTTTGGAAGTTCTACTCTACCTACTCGGAGTGAAAGAGTAATGAACTAATTTTTTTTTGGAAGTTCTACTCTACCTACTCGAAGTGAAAGAGTAATGAACTAATTTTTCTGGGAAATTCTACTCTACCTACTCGGAGTGAAAGAGTAATGAACTAATTTTTTTTTGGAAGTTCTACTCTACCTACTCGGAGCGAAAGAGTAATGAACTAATTCTTTTTGGGAACGAACAGGAGATTAACCTCGCATTTGAAATTTTTTTTTTAATAAAAAGTTGGATTTTATGAAGGTCCGGTAAACATTTTAACTCTCTTTGAATCTGAGGAGTTTTCAAAATTGCTATCAAGAGGGTAACCTTTAATTCAAAGTTAACCTTATTCTTTGGGGTTGAAATTGACCAGGCATCAGAACAAAAATGCCCCTAGTTTGACAAAGAACATTGCACTGGGGATAATCGAATATAATTTGAAAAAAAATGCCCCTAGTGTAAGGGGGGAAACTGTACTCTTTAGAAAAAGGAAGTGCCTTTGTTATGAAAGTTTGAAATCCTTGATTATCGCAAGCGCAATAAAGGTTTAACTTTTAATTTTGACTTTTTATATTGAAGATTTTGAGTCAGGCTCAAAGAAATTGGAACAAAATATTTCTTTCTGAAATTCATTATAGAATTTGTTCTTTCTCCCCGTCGGTTCACTTAAGGACATGAAACTCTTCAGATCAATCATAGACGAGATACTTGTATCCACTGAGTCTATATTTGGTTCAAACTGGGTATTGAAACTTGATCATTCGGACTTCTGATATTTCGGCTCGGGCTACCTTTTCAACTTCTCAACTCAACGGAGATTTTCTTTTATTTTTTGATAGCTCTAAGTTTTGCCTAGATCGCCTTTTCAGGTTTTCAATCTAGCGAGCATACTCTAGCTTTTGCCTAGATCACCTTTTTAGGTTTTCGATCTAGCGAGCTTACAATTTTTTTCTTTTTTCCTTGCTTTGATTGTTGCCAAGGTCATCCTTTCAGATCTTCAACCTTGCGAGCTTACCTTAATTTTTGCCTAAGCCGCCCGTTTTGGGTTTTCAACTTAACAGATTTTTTTCTTCTTCTTCCCTTCTGAACTTTTTGAGTTGCTATCTGATCATGCTTTGCTATCTTCCTTGACTTCTCGCACGGTACTTAGGAGGACTTTCATTGGTAAGCTTAGGACTAGGTATAAAAAGAAAGGGATTTTGAGGCTCAAAAACCCAAATGCCCCTTGTGTGACATTTCCTTTTATGTTATTTTCTTTTTCCTTGAATTTTCTTCCCCACTTTGACAATTTTTTTCTTTTGAATTATTTCTTTTTAGATTTTTTCTTTGTCGGGGAATCTATATTTTTTTATTTTGATGTGGTCGGGCCTGAAGTAACTTCTCAGGTTGCCTACATACCCCAGAATTTTGGGATCAGACCAAAATGTAGTTCGAATATTTTTTCCTCCCTTAGGTTAGGTGAACGGGCTAAGAAAGAAGAAGGCATAATTTTTTCTTTTTGAAAAGGCTGCGAAAGGGTTGAGAAAGGATATATTGAACTGGGTAATAAGAGAATTGATTCGGCCAAAGATGGCCTCCTTAAATGTAGTACCGTTTGATTTGGTCAAGGTTGGTTGATTCTAGTAATTCGATTCCATCATGATCTTGAAGTCTAACAGTTTTTCCAGATAATATTTCCTTGATGATTGAATCTCTCCAATTGAGTTCAAACTTTCTATGATCGAGAAGAATACTCAAAATTTTTTTTGGGTAGTCTGATGCTTAGATCTTTGACTTATAAGTGATGAACTTTGACTTTCTTGTCAAACATGCAAGTGACTCTTCTCCATTGACTGACCCAATCTATTTCTAACAATTAACTTCTATCAAGACCTTGAGATACAGGATTTTCCCTTTTAATCGGTAAGATTGCTTCTATATCATACTAGAGTGACTCTAGTAGAAGACTGTATTGAAGTGTAATATGTCCATAATGCGAATGGTAACTTTTCTGGCCAATCCCGGTGTGATATGTGATTGACACATTTTTACGATGATTATCTTGAGATTTTTACTGCTTCAATCGTTCCATTGATCTGAGGATGATAGGGGGATGATTTGTGCTTCCGGATCTTCAACTTTAAACATAGAGTAATGATTTATGCTTTGAAGTACGACCCATTATCAGAGATCAGTTCAAAAGGTACCCCTATATCGACTGATAATATGTGATTTGAAACTCAAGATGTAGTAAGGATAGTGCTGATACATTTTATAACATCTTCTTTGATTCCATCGATATAGACGAGTATCTATTCCGTGTTGAACAACACCCAAGCTTGTACCTAACATACCCTCATATGATCACACGAACAAGTCTTTTGAAATTTCTGAGTAAATTCATTATCTCCTCGTGTTCCTTTAGGGATAAGATGGTTTCTATTTGAATCTCTTTAGGAATTATTTTTTGTTTCAAGGTCAAAGACCTTTCCTTTCTCGATTAAAGGTTGAGCCTGACTCTTATCTTTTTGTTCAGAAACGAAATCTATCAAATTATTAGTTAATTCGTTAATGTGCTCGAGGTATTCAAAAATTTCCTTTATCCGATTAATTTCATATGGGGCAACAGACACCTCTATAGACTCGATGAACTAACTTGACTCAATAGGAAAGAGTAGACTCAATCTAAGGAAGACATGACCTTGCTGGAAAAAAAGGACTCGAGCTAACCCAAATGACTCATGAAAACTCAAGACAAGTACCCACACGAGTTTGATTAAGACTGAGGACTGAGATATTGCTTATAACCGGTAGGATTGAAACACTATGATCTTCAAAGAACAACTGGATGATGTTGAAAAAATTTGAGGTCATTTCTGACTGTTAACTTGATATTGACGTTTACTCTAACTGACCGGATTTACAGCCCTAGCTAGACGATGGACGATTGAGCTTACATACAATGATAATCCTATATGACCCCATCAAATGTAGATTTAGTCAATTTCGGTATTAACCCCTTGATAACATTTTTAAGAATCCTGAGATTTTATTGAATATATCATTTGTAAATCATTTTTCCTTCATTCTCTTTTCTTCTAGAAAACATTTTTTTTTTGAAAAATCTTGTTCTTATGGAAAACACTTTTTCTGGAAAATATATATATATATTTTTTAGAGAACATTTCTTCTAGAAAATACTTTCCTTTTGTAAACCATTTCTCTTCTTTAAAAATGGGTTGAAACCCGAATTTAGAAAAGAATTTGATTTCCATTTTGATCTAAATGGCCCGACCCATCATGATTATTGGATCGAGATGGACTGGGTCATTATAAATTATTGCAAAAAATGGATTCTTTATTGGGTTGGTGCACCCATTTTAATTTTCAAAAAGAAATTTTTTTATCCTTAAGGACAACCATACATTCTTGATCTCATCATTCACATCACTCACATACATTCATCAATCACATGCATTCATTCAATAAACAACCCGGGAACACCCACGATAAGTTCGAGTCGTGACCTACTGGGAAGGTTTCTAGACTCTAAGCTTACTACGTGCAATGCATTTTTATCTAGCCACCCTTGCCCAAGCACACCTATATACCTTTCGATACGTGGTGAGTTGGTTTGATATACCGTATAGGTGATAATCTAAAACCTCAATTCACTTCTCTGAAGCCAAAAACAGCCAGTTTGATCTCCAGTTGAGAGGTGGCGCACAATGCTGAGCAAGGACCCACTTAAATACCTCTCGTCTAGAATAGACGTAATCTATCCCCCTCGTACAGTAGGGTACAGCGGGGCAAGATCTTGCTTAGACACCGGTTTTGACCAAGAAGTGCAATTGATATACTTAGACTATCTTTTATACCTATGGGTACGAGTCAAGAGTTGTAGCTTTCATAAATAGTTTGGCATCCCACGAGGGGACCGACCACGTACTAGTACTACGTTGGCAATCGGGACATGTGACTGTGTGGCTTACAATAGGTCAAAGGCTCAGGTCGCTCCAGCCTGGGTGCATCAACATACTTCTCAGAATCACCTAATCAGATGGTATTGATGCCCCCAGTTTGATATACCCTAAGGTACGTGACTAGAGTTGTAGGTTTCATGAATGACGTCGCATCTCCGAAGAGACCGGGTCACGCACTAGTGCCACGTTGGCTAAATGGGACGTGTAAGTGGGTAAAACAGTAAATGTGCATGTGGTGTGTGCAAAACAGGGTGGGGTGTGCCCGGGACCTTTTTCAAACAAATGGGCCCATGGATCCAATCAAACCAATCATACATTTAATCAAAACCAAAATCATTCAAATCATATGAATATTCAATTAAGATCACATTATTCCCATCACATAAGCACATTAACATTACGATCAACATCAATCATGTATTTCAAGCAAGATTATGGTAAATTAATTAATAAATATGGCATATGATAATGATCAAACAAACATTGCAATAGGCATAATTTTTATAATTTTTAAGGTCCAATCAATGATCACTTTTGGGTGATCCAAAATAAATCGAGATTCCAATAGGTGTTACATTGATGATAGAATGACAATGGTTGAGATGAGCTCACTCTGAAGAACATTAATTGTGCCAACATTAGATAAATTCAGATTTTCTATGAATTAGGAAAATACAATCTGAACTTGCATCGATGATATCTAAGGGTCCCGATAATGAAATCGAGTGAACTGAAGTTCTAAATTAATCTACTCGATGAGATCTACATTTTATTACTAGGTGTCCAGACTTAGTTCTCACCAGAATATTCTGTAAAAACGTTTTAACGTTGCTGTCCCAACTTTCATTCAGAAATAATTCCAGATTTACAGATTGAACTTGCATCGATGATATCTAAGGCTTCCGATAACGAAATTGAGTGAACTCAGATTCTAAATTAATCTACTCGATGAGATCTATGTTTTATTAATAGGCTCCCAGACTTAATTCTCACTAGAATATTCTTTAAAAAAGTTTTAACATTGCTGTCCCAACTTTCATTCAGAAATAATTCCAGATTTACAGATTGAACTTACATCGATGATATCTAAGGCTTCCGATAACGAAATTGAGTGAACTTAGATTCTAAATTAATCTACTCGACGAGATCTATGTTTTATTAATAGACTCCCAGACTTAATTCTTCTTAGAATATTCTCTAAAAACGTTTTAATATTTCTGTCCAACCTTCATCATTCCATCATTTTCATAGGTCAATTTGAATCTTTCATTATTTAGGGGTCATCAAAAAGTGATCCTTAATTGGAAAAAAAAATGCAATACCCAAAATTATCTACAACCAAGATAAAAAATAAATAAACAGAAAAAATAAATAAAATAAATCCAACTAAATAATAAAAAAATCTAGGTCATCTTGGCAATGCTCCCATACTTGGGGTTTTTCAAGTTTGATCCTCAATAGTCCCTAGTGGAGTCGCCACTGAAAGCACCCTCGATCCGCGGGGTGCGCGAATCCGCTTTTGACTCTTGAGGTTTGGGAGTCGCCACCTAGTTATTGTGGTCTAGGAACCAAACTGACTCTAACATGGATAAAAAGAACTAATCTACCACAAAAAATCTGAATTCGGGGATCATGTTACGGGGTTGGAAGGTGTTAGGCACCAACCCCGACCGGCCAAAGCCGGTCTCTACTAACTTCCCAAATATATCACATTGCTAAAAACCTAGATAAAAATAAAAAAATTACATATCTTTTCGATAGCAAGGATTTTGTTCCCTCAGATCTGACAAAAAGAGCTCTTGTACTGTACTCCCTTGCTTCGTTCTGTCTCCGGATTTGACTTCGGATCTCCTAGATCAAGGTATCTCCTTGTTTTTGGATCTGAACTCTTCAAGTTTGTTACGGATTTGGGGGTGTTTTTGGAGGGATTTTAGGTGTTTTCTAAACTAAAATTGAAGGAGGGATGTTAGGTAAGGAGTTGGGGCTCCAAAACTAGGGTTTATGGGGGGCTAGGGGAGCTTCTAGACCTACTTCTCTTAGGGTTTATGATTTGATACGAAAATAGGGTGTGAGCACCTCTATTTATAGAATTTTTTTAAGGTTGATTTGGATAGAGTTAGTGTTTAATTAGAGATCTTTTAATTAGAGTTGTGTTTTAGTTAAAATTATTTAGGTGGAATTGTATTTTAATTAGAATTGTTTTAGGTAGAATTGTTTTTAAGTTAGAACTCTATTAGATAGAGTTATTATTTAATTAGAATTCTATTATGACTTTTGGTCTTATTTGATTGACTTTTAATGTTTTGACTTTAGTCTTAATTGATTGACTTTTAATATTTTGACTTCAGTCTTGCTTAATTGACTTTAATTTTGACTTTAGTCTCACTTGATTGACTTTAATACTTTGACTACAGTCTTGCTTGATTGACTTTAAATTTTTGGAGAATCCCCTTCCATTATTTGTTTAATTCTTTGGACCCCCAAATAGAGGGGTCCTTAAAGAAATATCCCACGAACCCTCAACAATTTTACCCGAAAGTCCGATTGATCGATTTTTTAATTCAAAATTTTAAATTAATTTCATCAATGTTTCACTTTAATTATTTAATATTTTATTTATTAATTTCGGAATTTTTTAATTATGAAAATTGTGAAATTATCGTTTTACCCCCAGAGAGGACTTTTCACGTTTTAAGTCAGTTTTTAATGTTCTAGGATGTTTTAGAATCGATTTTTCGTAAGGAATTCAATGGAATATGATTTTGTGTTATTTATGAAATTTTTTGTGTGAAATGATTGTGAACTTATGAGGGGCATTTTCGTAATTTTGTCAAATTCTGTTAAAATTGGTGAAATGATTTATTTGGTTTCGATTTGTTATTTTATGTGTTCGAGAGAGTTTTTCTAAGCGTAATGTAGGCTCTAGGGTTGTTTTGAGGTTAGGGGTATTTTGGTAATTTGGTAATTTTTTAGTGATTTTTATCGTGAAGTTTCTTTTTGGTCTAGAAGATGATGATTTCTATGTTTCTGGGATCGTATTTTCCTAGCGTAGCGTGGTTTCTAAGGTTTTGTCAATTCGAGATACCTCATCCGGATTTCTGAAACACATCTGGTAACAAAATAAAGCAACGGAATACACATCCATCATTGGGAATCATTGCAATCGGATTGACGAGTTGATTAATCAGGCGAGTGCAAAAATGGGGTGTCTACAATATCTGTGCTTACCCCCGGCATATCCTCGTAAGACCACGCGAATACTGTCCTGAACTTTATGAGTAAATCTACTATCCTTTGCGTTCATAGTAGATAAATTGACCCCTATACGAATTTCCTACGGACTCTTTTGTTCCGAGGTTGATAACCTCTACTTCCTCTATTTAGAGGTTAGCTTGACGTTCCTTTTGTTTAAGTAATTTGATTATTTCAGGGGGAGGTTCTTCGTCAGAAGACTCTCCCTCCGAAGCCAAATTATTAGTTGAATTATTATTGGCTCGGGGTAATAAAAAATTTCTTCATTTCATTATGAAAAGAGATGGGGGGTAACAGGATTCATTGCAGACTTGACAGACTCACTCGACTCAGTAGAAAAACAGACTCTTAGAAATAACAGACTCAGCAGAAACAACTAACTTACTCGACTCAACAGAAATAAATGACTCAACTGGCATGTCAGACTGAACAGGACTAATGGGACCGACAGACCCAGCCTTGACATGCAACACAGGACTGATTACATGATAATTTGATAGAGACCCAACAGCGGGTTTGATTACAGACTGAGGATTTGGGATTCCTTTCCCACTGATAACACTAAGATACATGATCTTTCAATGAATAGCTGATCTATGTTGAGGGAGTCTAGATCGAGCTGCCAGTCTTCAACTTTCTTCTCCTTAACTTCTATGCTTGCTTCCTTTTCAGGCCATTCCATGCCAAAAAGATTTCAAATCCGGCAGACGAATACCTGTGATGTGATCAATAAATGGCTCTGGAACCCACAGTAGCGGAGGTCTTCTCCTTCTTTCACAAAATAACCATTGAGGGTCTTTCGATAGGACTTCATTTTAATTGAGATCTGTGGTATGCCTTTGCCTTTTAGCAATGGCCTTATCCCGTTTTGTCTTCCAATATTGGGGCCCAATCTTCCTTAGTAGGCTTATATCCTAGTCCGAATGTGCCGATGGCCTCTTTAATTAATGGTGCCTCTTTAATACCTGCTGTGCGACCCTAAGTCCATACCAGGGAAGAATCTCATTTTCTTGAATTATTGGGCCATGCAACATTATAGTATTTTCCATTTGGAAAATACTCCTTCATGGCTTGATCCCATTGGACTGAGCATATCTTTTCAAATTCGAACCCACTGAGCTCTACTCCCTGTTTCTGGTTGAATCTCAAGCAATGGCTTATCCTTAGCCTCAGTTATTTATGATCCCTACAATTTCAGCCATCTCCATAAAGAGTATTACCAGCCCATCCTTGATAAATTTGACATTCTGATGTAGCGTAGAAGGGATGGCTTTAATCTGGTTGTACCAGGTCTCCCTAACAGTAGATTGAAAGAGGACTGGATATCAATAACTTGAAATTCCACAGGAAATTCAACTATGCCTGTGGACAGCCGAAGGTGCAAAATTCCTAGTACATCTCTCTTGGTGTTATCATAAGCTCTAACACCTTGATTAGTAGGTTTGAGATCTTCAGCCTTAAATCTGAGACAAGTAGCCGTTTTCAGCGGGCAAACGTTCAGTGCACTCCCGTTATCAATCAAAACTAAAAGTACCCTCATTCCGTTACAGTCAACTGTAATGTGCAGCGGCTTAGTATGGCTTGCCCCTTCTTTTGGGAGATCTGAGTCCGAGAAGGATAGAATATTCTCCACATAAGTTGCCCCCACTATACTGACTAGCTGCTCTGGGAAAGTATCAAGGGAGACCTGGGCTGTGTTTAGTGCTTTGAGAACTGCCTCCCTATGAGCAGTGGAAGCCATGAGTAAACCCCATACTGAGATATTAGCCCCTGATTTTTTCAACTGTTTGATCACGGAGTTATCCTCTTCGATGCTTTCCTTAGTGGGATCATCTCCTTCTTTTCTTGCCAGGACTGCAGGATTATCAACACAGAGTTCTTGTGGCTTAAAAACTCTTCCCCTTCGAGTCATATGTCTAACTTCATCACAGGAAAGGGGGAAAGGCTTATCTTCCTCAGTCAATAAGTATGGATCTTCGGCTGTCAAAGGTTCAGGGTTTCTTAGATTCATTTGGGCCAACAGGTAACTAGTGAACGCGGGACTATCGTAACGAGGCGGGATAAACAATAGGTATCATCCGAGGTTAAATCGAATGGTTCATAGTTTGTGGTAAAAAACCTCATCAGTGAGGGCTATCCCGGCAAGGGGGTAACTGGGCGGTTTAACTTGGATTGGATGGATGAGAGAAACAGGATCGAATGATAATGGGTGTGAGAGAAACCATATTCAGGGTTGGTGGAGGTGATAAGCAGGTAGTGGATTTGTGGTGACATTTGGTGGGCTAGGGATGGTGACCTTTTTGTTGTCAATAAGATTTTGAATGGCATGGCGCAAGGTGATACAACGATCCGTGTGATGGCCAGGATTTTGATGGAATTCGCAGAACACGTTAGCATTGTGTCCACCTGGCAAGGGATTAGGTAAAGGTCGGGGTGGATAGGGGTAAGAAGCCCTTTTTCATCAATTTGTGAAGCGCTTTACAGTGAGACTCATCCCTAGATTGGTGTGAACTGACGCGGAGCCCGAGGTTGACTTGGGTGAGCTTGGTATTAGTCCGGGCTGGGGGTTGAGCTGGGATAACTGAGGTATTGGCGATGTAAGTATGGTTGATGTTGGGTTTGGGAACATATGGTTTCTTAGGCCTGTTATCTGAGGGGTTAGAAAGGATTCCAGAGGCAATTGCATCCTCAAGTTGGCTCCCGGCTTGCAACAAGGATTCAAAGGTAGGGAGGTTTGGGCCACTAGGTGTTGAGCATATCCTTGGGAGAGATTCTTTAGGATAATTGCTACTTGTTCCTTCTCCGAAGGTCTATCCCACATTTGAGAAGCCTTGGCCCTCCAGCGACCAATGAAATCAGTGAATGTTCTCCCCATTTTTCTGTTTAGTTGCTTCCAGATCCCTTCTTGAAGTCTCAATCTCGGTACTGTACTTATACTGATGCCAGAAGGCCTTTGACATGTTTTCCCATGAACCCACAGTAACTGGATCTTGAGACATTAACCAACGTAGTGCTGATCCCGATAGAGTCCTTTGGAACAATAATGTCATCTGTTCGTCGCTGAGTCCCATAGTGCGCCATGTTGGTACATACACCTTAAGATGTGTTTTTTGCACACCCGTCCCACTGAACTTGTCCATTTCAGGCATCACAAACTTTTCTGGCAAATGGATCCTAGGGATGCGATTCAAAGCTTCAATGCCTGCTACGATTTCATCAATACCCTTTATACTCTTCATTGCTGACTCTAATTGACATTCTATTAGATAACGCCGGATTCTCTCAACATACTCTTCGTCTCCGTCGAGCTCGAAAACTTCACGTGGACGTTTCTTCTTCAACTTTTTTCCCTTTTGGATCATCTAAAGGAATTCCCGTCGATTCCGAGGTCTGTTCCAACATTTCCACTTAACCTTTTATATTGCTGATATCATTGGCAAAGGGCTGCCAAGATCTTACGGATCTCTGTGAGCTCAGATTCTGAAGCCATCTCTGCTTGTTGACTTGGTACTGTGGTTCTTTCTAACCGACTGGACTTACGACTCCAACTAGGAGGTGGACGCTGAGTTTAGGCGCAATGATAATCCTATATGACCCCATCAAAGGTAGATTTAGTCAATTTCGGTATTAACCCCTTGATAACATTTTTAAGAATCATTTTATTGAGGTTTGTGCACCAATCCATTAATTAATCCATTCACACAATGAGTATTTGAAAAGAAAATAAAATATCCATTAAAAAAGAAAGATAGTTTTATTGAAAACGATAAACAATATGTTCTTATTTAAACATTTTTCAACAAATTTGTTTTGAACTATTTTACATGGACGCTTGGCTTTGTCTTGATGGTCATCAGGATTGCTGTCAGGCTTGACCCTCTGGCTCTAACAACTTGCTCTCTGAATTCTGCTGGTCCGTCTGGATACCCAAGGTGCGCTTGTTCTAAGCTTCTCAATGAGGTGTACTAACTTTTCAGTCAAAGGCTCGGGGAAAAGAAGGCTTTATGCTGAGGTAAGGATAACTCTGTAGGTACATCGTACTGTTCTGGGATCAGATTAGGATGGTAAAAAGATGTTTCTTCTAAATCAATCAGACGGACATAGTAGGATCCTTGGTTCCTAGAACAGGGGGATCAGTCATCCACCAAGGGCACCTAAAATCGATATGACATGCGAGGCGAGAGTCTAACCATTTACTCCAAGCTTTGACTGAATTGTGACGCACTAACAGGTTTCTCTGGAAAAATGTTCTGGGCCATATTCGAGGTTTGAGGGACCTCTACGATTTTGAGACGATCACAAAGCCACATATAGAGTAGGTAGGGGCTTCCCTTGAAGCTTTCTCGTTTACCATTTTTTATGGCATCTAATCCTGAGAAGATTTCAGCTAGGATGAGAGGTACTGGGTTGGCTTTCCTTGAGAGCTGAGAGGCTATATCTATGAAGGACTTAGGGATAGTTTGGCCATCACTATTGGAGGTCAGTATGTATTGAGCTAGGATTCCTAAGCACAACCGATAGTCTCTAGTGGCTCGCCAAGCTTCGGGTTTTACATTGATAGGGTGACTGCGGGAGCGATACGGGCCCAGTAAAGGTACTGAGTTCAATCTCCCATCATTGACTAAGACCTTGGCTTCTTCCTTGGAAATATTTAGCCCTATGGCGAGTTCGCCAGAATATCCGGTCTTCAATGAGGGCCTGACTAGGGGTCCTGAAGTGGATATCCTCATGATGCCGCAATAATCCTCGTGAGTATGGCATAAATGCATGTACCCCATATGGAATATGTGAAGATAGGGGTTCCATCGCTTAGCCATAGCATGTAAGAGGTTCCAGTCGATCTCAAACTCATGGAAGTAAAGAGCACTCCTCAACATGAATCTCCCAAAATTGATCTTCTCTACAGGGTGCATTCCTATGACGGTTGTTTTGACTAACTGATCGATTGGGTTATCGCCGGCGGCTAACATCCTGGTTTGACACAAAAGGGTATTTTAGTATTCTTCCAATGGTCCATGTAAGAGATCAATTTATTTTCTTTTGGAAAATTTTATTCTTATGGAAAATATTTTCTGAAAAATATATTTTCTGGAAAATATATTTTCTGGAAAATGTTTCTTCTAAAGAACACTTGTTTTGGAAAATAATTTTTTTTTTGAAAAATATTTTCTTTTTTCTTCTTTGAAAATTTGATTTCCATTTTGATTTAATTGGCCCGGTCCATCATGATTGTTGAATCGAGATGGACTGGGTCATTATTGTAAGAGAATGGATTCTTTACTCGGTCGGTGCACCCATTTTAATTTTCAAAAATAAAATTTCTTTGATCCTTGAGGACAATCATGCACTTTGATCTCATCATTCACATCACTCACATACATTCATCCAACAACAGGCATTCATAAACAACCCGGGAACACCCACGATAAGTTCGAGTCGTGACCTGTGGGGAAGGTTTCTAGACTTTAGGCTTACTACATGCAATGCATTTTTATCTGGCCACCCTTGCCCAAGCACACCTATATACCTTTCGATACGTGGTGAGTTGGTTTGATATACCGTATAGGTGATAATCTAAAACCTCAATTCACTTCTCTGAAGCCAAAAACAGCCAGTTTGATATCCAATTGAGAGGTGGCGCACAATGCTGAGCAAGGGCCCACTTAAATACCTCTCGTCTAGAATAGACGTAGTCTATCCCCCTCGTACATTAGGGTACAGCGGGGCAAGATCTTGCTTAGGCATCGGTTTTGACTAAGAAGTGCAATTGATATACTTAGATTACCTTTTATACCTACGGGTATGAGTCAAGAGTTGTAGCTTTCATAAATGGTTTGGCATCCCACGAGAGGACCGACCACGTACTAGTACTACGTTGGCAATCGGGACATGTGACTGTGTGGCTTACAATAGGTCAAAGGCTCAGGTCGCTCCAGCCTGGGTGCATCAACATACTTCTCAGAATCACCTGATCAGATGGTATTGATGCCCCCAGTTTGATATACCCTAAGGTACGTTACTGGAGTTGTGGGTTTCATGAATGACGTCGCATCTCCGAAGAGACCGGGTCACGCACTAGTGCCACGTTGGCTAAATGGGACGTGTAAGTGAGTAAAACAGTAAACGTGCATGTGGTGTGTGCAAAACAGGGTGGGGTGTACCCGGGATCTTTTTCAAACAAATGGGCCCATGGATCCAATCAAACCAATCATACATTTAATCAAAACCAAAATCATTCAAATCATATGAATATTCAATTAAGATCACATTATTCCCATCACATAAGCACATTAACATTACGATCAACATCAATCATGTATTTCAAGCAAGATCATGGTAAATTAATCAATAAATATGGCATATGATAATGATCAAAGAACATTGCAATAGGCATAATTTTTATAATTTTTAAGGTCCAATCAATGATCACTTTTGGGTGATCAAAATAAATCGAGATTCCATAGGTGTTACATTGATGATAGAATGACAATGGTTGAGATGAGCTCACTCTGAAGAACATTAATTGTGTCAACATTAGATAAATTCAGATTTTCTGTGAATTAGGAAAATACAATCTGAACTTGCATCGATGATATTTAAGGCTTCCGATAACGAAATTGAGTGAACTCAAGTTCTAAATTAATCTACTCGATGAGATCTACATTTTATTAATAGGTGTCCGGACTTAGTTCTCACCAGAATATTCTGTAAAAACGTTTTAACGTTGCTGTCCCAACTTTCATTCAAAAATAATTCCAGATTTACAGATTGAACTTGCATCGATGATATCTAAGGCTTCCAATAACGAAATTGAGTGAACTCAGATTCCAAATTAATCTACTCAACGAGATCTATGTTTTATTAATAGGCTCCCAGACTTAATTCTCACTAGAATATTCTCTAAAAAAGTTTTAACATTGCTGTCCCAACTTTCATTCAGAAATAATTCCAGATTTACAGATTGAACTTGCATCGATGATATCTAAGGCTTCCGATAACGAAATTGAGTGAACTCAGATTCTAAATTAATCTACTCAACGAGATCTATGTTTTATTAATAGGCTCCCAGACTTAATTTTCACTAGAATATTTTCTAAAAACGTTTTAATATTTCTGTCCAACCTTCATCATTCCATCATTTTCATAGGTCAATTTGAATCTTTCATTATTTAGGGGTCATCAAAAAGTGATCCTTAATTGGAAAAAAAAATGCAATACCCAAAATCATCTAAAATCAAGACAAAAAATAAATAAACAAAAAAAATAAATAAAATAAATCCAACTAAATAATAAAAAAATCTAGGTCATGTTGGCAATGCTCCCATACTTGAGGTTTTTTCAAGTTTGATCCTCAATAGTCCCCAGTGGAGTCGCCACTGAAAGCGCCCTCGATCCGCGGGGTGCGCGGATCCACTTTTGACCCTTGAGGTTTGGGAGTCGCCACCTAGTTATTACGGTCTAGGAACCGATCAATGACTCTAAACGGATAAAAACTAATTTAAAACCAAAAAAACTGAATTCGAGGATCATGTTACGGGATTGGAAGGTGTTAGGCACCAACCCCGCCCGGCCAAAGCCGGTCTCTTCTAAATTCCCAAGTAGATTACATTGCTAAAACCTAGATAAAAATAAATAAAAATAAAAATTTACCTTTTCGATAGCAAGGACTTTGTTCCCTCAGATCTGACAAAAAGAGCTCCTTGTACCGTGCTCCCTTGCTTCGTTCTGTCTCCGGATTTGACTTCGGATCTCTTAGACCGAGGTATCTCCTTGCTTTTGGATCTGAACTCTTCAAGTTTGTTGCGGATTTGAGGGTGTTTTTGGAAGGCTTTTAGGCGTTTCTTATGCTAAAATCGAAGGGGGGATGTTAGGTAAAGAGTTGGGGCTCCAAAACTAGGGTTTATGGGAGGCTAGGGGAGCTTCTAGACCTACTTCTCTTAGGGTTTATGATTTGATACGAAAATAGGGTGTGAGCACCTCTATTTATAGATGTTTTTAGGGGTTGATTTGGACAGAGTTAGTGTTTAATTAGAGATCTTTTAATTAGAGTTGTGTTTTAGTTAGATTTATTTTAGGTAGAATTGTGTTTTAATTAGAATTGTTTTAGGTAGAATTGTTTTTAAGTTAGAACTCTATTAGATAGAGTTATTATTTAATTAGAATTCGATTATGACTTTTGGTCTTATTTGATTGACTTTTAATGTTTTGACTTTAGTCTTAATTGATTGACTTTTAATATTTTGACTTCAATCTTGCTTAATTGACTTTAATTTTGACTTTAGTCTCACTTGATTGACTTTAATACTTTGACTACAGTCTTGCTTGATTGACTTTAAATTTTGGATAACCCCCTTCCATTATTTCTTTAATTCTTTGGACCCCCAAATGGAGGGGTCCTTAAAGAAATATCCCACGAACCCTCAACAATTTTACCCGAAAGTCCGATTGATTGATTTTTTAGGTTCAAATTTTTAAATTAATTTCATCAATGTTTCACTTTAATTATTTAATATTTTATTTATTAATTTCGAATTTTTTAATTATGAAAATTGTGAAATTACTGTTTTGCCCCCAGAGAGGACTTTTCACGTTTCAAGTCGATTTTTAATGTTCTAGGATGTTTTAGAATCGATTTTTCGTAAGGAATTCAATGAGAATGTTGGTTTGTGTCATTTATGAAAATTTTATGTGAAATGATTGTGAACTTTATGAGGGGCATTTTCATAATTTTGTCAAATTCTGTTAAAATTGGTGAAATGATTTATTTGGATCCGATTTGTTATTTTATGTGTTCGAGAGAGTTTTTCTAAGCGTAACGTAGGCTCTAGGGTTGTTTTGAGGTTAGGGGTATTTTGGTAATTGGGTAATTTTTTAGTGATTTTTATCGTGAAGTTTCTTTTTGGTCTGCAAGATGATTATTTATGTGTTTCTGGGGTCGTATTTTCCTAACGTAGCGTGGTTTCTAAGGTTTTGTCAATTCGAGATACCTTATCCGGATTTCTGAAACACATCTGGTAACAAAATAAAGCAATAGAATACACATCCATCATTGGGAATCATTGCAATCGGATTGACGAGTTGATTAATCAGGCGAGTGCCAAAAATGGGGTGTCTACACATATACATAATACACAATGGTGGAGTAGTGGAATTAGAGAGTTGGGATTCTATGACTGAATCGTTCCTAGTCAGGACATGATGTTCCAAATATTTTATTGGTTTTTTCTCTCTGATTTCGTAGCCGATCATTGCATTACCACGATTGACTGACCATTTATTCAACTCAGGCTAGCCGTTTGACGTGATCGTAAGCAATGGGTCTTTTTTCGATATGTCAAAATGTTCGACTACTTTAGATTGTTCGTGATCACTAATTAATCATCTCTGTCTACACCTATCAGGCATGCATGTAATTCCCATTATACATCCCCATTCGTGTACGATTACCTTTACATTATAAGTTCATTGGTCAAGATAAAATGGAATAAACCTAGATTCTAATTGTGACTCCACTCTCATATGCGTCCCATACCACGTATGAGCTTGATTGTCCCTACTATACATTCAAGGATAGTACATCACTCTGAATGATATGACGGAATATTCCTTTAGGTATTTACATGTTCTTTAACAATTCACAAAATAATTACGTATACATATATCATTTTTCTTTGAAAATAAATAAGAAATTAACATTATAGAATTGAGAATGGATATCCAGTTTTCTACTATGCAATTGTGGTCCACTAGCTCAAATAAATATAAATATGAAAAGTAAACCAACGTCTTGCGCTAATAAAAGTAAATAAACATGCAACCGAAAATAATAATTTCTGGATATCTGTTCATCAACCCACATACATCACAATAATGTAAAATACAGACATCACTCTTCGGGTGTGATTCTGCCATTTTATCATTTTTTTTCTTTTTTCCTTTTTCCAGTATTTTCACTTTTTGAATTTTCGAACACGGCATTCCTTTTCCAATATTCATCAATTCAATATAAGTTCATTGAATATTAAATCATTTTCCAAGTTTTGAAATTCATTTTGACAAAACTAAAAACTATCACAATTTAAGTGAAAATGAGGTCTCAGCAAATACGCGGAACTAAGCTGTCAAAACTATGAAAAGTAGTTGGAAATTTGGTTAAGTGTAAGAAAATTGATTTTTTAAAATTCTTTAAATTGAAAATAAATTTTCAAAATGAAAATCTTGAATAAATGTATTGATATCAAGTGATTTTTATAGCTAAATTCAAAGTAACGCAAAAGATATTTGGGTTTGAAAATCTGACGAAAACGTCAAAATTTACGTTTTATTTTTGGAACAAAAAATTAGATTTTAATCTTTTAAGTTTTGTATTTTTAAATCATTCTCATTATTTTTAAGTGGGGGGTAATCCCTTAATTTCATTAAAGAACTTAAAGTAAATGGAAAACTCAATTAAAATATGACATTTACTATATAATGTTTTTAATGAAAATAAGACTGGAAAAACAGTTGCACAACATGGTTAGCAAGTAGCGGTGGTAGAAGACCAATTCTAGCGATGGCATCGTCAGTTTGGCGTGCGATAGGTAGCAGTGGTACCGCCACTTCCTACCAATATAACTGGGCAGCATGTGTAAAAATTGGATTTTCATCCAATTTTTTGGATTCTTTTGTCGATTATTCGATTCATTATCCTACCCACGTATAATTATTAAAACATGATTAGAAACACAACAAACATGTAGGTTTCTCATGAATTTAAAATAAACGGAAATAAATCTACATTTTAAAATAATATCACAATTTTGATAAAAGCTTTAGATGCAATTTTCGTAATCTACAATTACCAATAGGAATTGATAGTCCCTTACCAAAGTTCGTGGTTATCAAAAATGATGAGCCAGCACAAAAATTGAGGTGAGACAGTATGGAAGTCGAGGTTGGACGAACTTGGGTACGAACAAACAACAAGTTTACGAAGATCTTGATGACGGTGCTTACATTTTCCTTCTACGATGGATGACGAATCCGCCTCTAAATGGATGAAGCCTCGAGTGAAGTGTGTCAAAATCTACTTGTTAATTTTTTATGAGAGACGAAGAGAACGAAAGAGCAACGAGGATTAATGACTGTAAGGTTGTAAAGCTCGTCAATGCTGGCAACTTCTTCTTCTTCGTCGATGCTCAATGATGGCTCATTCACGATGGATCTAAAAAATAAGAGTTTGAAATCCTTGGTTCTCAATCAACTGGGATTTGGGTTATTGGATAGAAGGGAATGAAATAAAAGAACTTGGAGTTCTTTTACTTATAAGGACTTGAGGGTAAAATGGGTATTTTCCTAACTTGTTTCTATCATTGGCTGTATCTTGACTTTCTAGACTCGAAAATCGACGAATGAATATTTCATCATTTATAATTTTTTGTTGCTGACCTAATGGTGCAATCGAATATTCTAATTCTCATTTGAATGAAAATTCACCTTTTTAGGTCTCATCGAACATTGAAATTGAGGGTTTATAATTTTTTCATCTAAACTCGAATCGAGAGTGTTTATAGGTTTAAGTATATTTTTTGGGTATTTTGAATTTACTGAAAAAGTCAAATTTTGTTAAAAATGAACAAAATCCGAAGGTTTTATCCTGAGTCCTACTTTTAGAATTTTCTCAAAATTTTACTATTTAATTTTCTCGAGATACGAGTTAAAAACTTGGGGTATTATAACATCATTAGATAATATATATATATATGACATAAGTAATTAAAAAAGAAACTGAGTCTGAAAGATTAGTTTAATTATTCGATATAAGACGGAACATTATTTATGTTCTGCAAAACATATCATTGTGCTATTTCCTTTGAAAAAATATCTATTTCAACAGTACACCCAGATAAAGGCACACCACATATACGTAAATTATCATATTCTGTAATTTTTATTTCATTCATTCTATCATTTTGTATCCCAATTTCATGTACCCTAGATAGGTAATCTGTGCAAAATTCAATTATTTCTTCTACGATATAACATTCAGTATTGGAATTTTCTAGTCGTCTTCGATTACATACGTAATCCTTTAAAAACTTCATGGCCTTTTCATTGGGGTGTGGAAGCATATTTCCTAATAATTTTAACAACTCTGAAATTTTTTTATCTGACCAACCATTTCTCGCTTTCAAGTTCCACAATTTTACCAATACCAATAACTTTGTAAATTTTAAGCAACCCAGATATAACGGTTTTTTAGTATCTTCGAATAATTCTTGAAACTTGTCAGGATTACTTGTAAATTGATTGTATGCTACCTCAACCATCTTAACTGTTTCGTCAACATTTTAATGGGCCACCTTTAAAGTATTTGGTTCACAATTGAATTGTTGTATATTTACACTAGTCAGTGTCCTTTGGAGAGTTTTTTTTTTCCATGACAAACCCATGTATGATATATTGGATCTATCTTATTAATAAACAAATGACATTTTTTCTCTTCTAACGTATACATCATACTGACTTAGGATCACTAGCATTGTTTATTGCAAATTCTATAAACTATTCAATCCTTTCCTCATGTTTTATTGATAATCTATCTTTAGACATCCAAGATTTTCCCATCTATAATAGTCATGATACATTCTAACTTTAAACACATGTCATAATATAAAAAAGAAAACCCCTTCCATACATTCAATAAAATTTTCTCCAATCTAGACAGCCATACACATTATGTGATCATCTTTTTTATATTTCTTATCAATTTGCATCACATTCTATATTTCAAACATACCTCCTAATCTCCTTTGTATATTTCTTATCAATTCGCATCACATTTTATCCATACACATAATGTGATCATCAATTCATGTATTAATTATAGACTATTTACAGCTAGTTAGGATAATGTAATTGAAAATATAAACATATGAAGTATCACAAGTTGTAATTAATATTGAAAATAACAATTAAACCTAGTAATCAACTATAAAATATGCATATTAGAAAGATAGTCTAGGAAGTTTTATTCACAATCACTAACCAATAAACCTAATTAATAATCTGTATTAAGAGTCAAGTTGTGATGAGGGGATCACATGTGATACCAGAAACTCATAAACTCATTTTTTAAGCGCTAAGCTTCAATGATTGTTCTTAACCTTGGATTATGCTTTTAAACCTAATAATCAACTCTAAAATATAAATATTACAAAGATAGTCAAATGTTTTGTTTATACTCACTAACAAATAAATCTAATTAATAATCTATATTGAGAATTGAGTTGTGATGGGGAGATCACATGTGATACCATAAATTCATTTTTTAAGTGCCAAGCTTCAAGGATTGTTCTTAATCTTCGATTATGTTTTTAAATCCAATAATAAACTCTACATAAATATTAGAAAGATAGTCAAATATTTTGTTCATACTTGTTAATCAATAAACCTAATTAATAATTTATATTAAGAATTGAATTGTGGCGAGGAGATCACATGTGATACCACAAATGCATTTCCTAAGCACCAACCTTCAATGAATGTTCTTAATCTTGGATTATATTTATAAACCCAATGATCAACTCTAACTCATAAATATTAAAAAGATAGTCAAATATTTTGTTCACACTCACTAACCAATAAATCTAATTAGTAATCTATATTAAGAATTTAGTTGTGGTGAGGGGATCACATGTAATACAACAAGCTCATTTCCTTAAGAATCAAGCTTTAAGGATTGTTCTTAACTTTGTATTATGTTTCTAATTCAAATGGTCACTCATATAACTGTAAATTGATTTTACTAATCAAACTAATCTCCTTTATCAATATTAAGTCTACATATCTCTTTATTCGTAAATAATTATCTTTAATAAAATAAATTAGCAAGCGTCAATCCTTAGCCTTTACCTCTAGATTCACAAATATTAATCTTTAATAGAAATAATAAACATGTTTTCACCCCAACAACACGACAAGAACTATAGCATTATAATACATTTAGGGTATGTTTGATTGCACATGAAAAATAAGGTGAAAAATCAATTTTCATGGAAAATGACATTTTTCAAGTGTTTGATTGCACATGGAAATGGAATTCATTTTCCACCCCATTCAAAAAGTCCACTAAATCATGGATTTCACTTTCCCACCCATGTTTTCCATCATCAATTATTCCCTACCACCACCACTACCACCACCACCACCACCACCACCATTACACTAACCTTGCTGTCGTCGTCATCGCCGTCGTCACCATCGTCGTCGCCGTCGGCTCCGTCTCCGACCACCTTCTCTCTCTCTCTTCTTATTTTTCTTCTTCTCCATCCCTCACCTCCTCCGTCACCACCACCACCAAGTTCTCCCCCCATTTTCCTCACTTACCTTCATCGTCGCCGCCGCCACAGTCGTCGTCGTCGTCATCGTCACCGCCACCGCCTCCACCATCGTCGTCGTAGCAGCCACCGCCGCCGTCGTCGCCGCCACCGTCGCCCTCGTCGTCGCCACATCCTCCTTCTCCTCTTCTTATTTTTTCTCATATTTTTTCCATGATTTTATCCAAGTGAAATCAATCAATGGAATTTGATTTTCCAACCCTACCTATTTTCCACAACTAATTTTCCATGGATTTCAAATTCCATGGAAAGTGACTTTCCATGCAATCAAACATACCCTTAATCAATTATATTTTTTTCAAAAAAATAAAAAAATAAATCTGAATCAATCAATTTTTTAAGAAATTTATCTTACAATGCAAGAATAAAAGATCTTCAAGAATATAATAATTGAACTGAAACCTTCACAGATCAATTGAATACCCTAGGTTCAATAGAGAGAGGTCATCAATATAAGATGAAGAAAAAGTCTCCTACTTTACATTTATACTTAATATCAACGAAATAAAAAATGAATAAAATTAACGATCACATAAATATAATTCTAAATCTTTAATTCAAATTCTACTTGTCTTATACATATTTAGTTATGGGAATAAAGGTCAATGGTTTTTCGATTACATGTTTAATAAATCTCTAACTTGAACCCACATTTTGCATCTTTTAAAAAAATTAATTCATCGAGTTTGGATCTATTTTTATAAAAATTCATTGTTCTATAATTCCATAATTACAAAATTAAGAAGAACATCATATTTTTAAAAAAATAAAAATTCACAATTTTTATTGTCAAGTCATCAGCAAATGATTCAACATTTTAAGAGACCACAATGAAATAATAACTAGACAATTAAGTTAAAGAGTCCATCCAACACATGGCCAATGAAAAAAGTTGGGAGAACCATAAATCTCATTATAGATTGAAACCCTAAATCTCTAAAATCAAGAGAGAGAGGGTGAACGATACCTAAAAAAGTTGGGGGGTTGAGAGAGGGAGAATGATATCGAATCCACAAATAGAACCGCCTATAAAGCTCTTATTTTCTTCTATGACTCAGACCTAAAAAAATCGATAAGGTCAAATTAGTAGTGAACAAAGGAACTTTTGATGGTTCTTCATTGTAAATGTCATACCTGTTTCACTAATCAAGTTTAAAAGAATTAGGGCTTCGAGCGGGATGTAAAAGATGAGAACAAGATGAGTTCAATAGAGTTTGAGAGATTGAGAGAAAACAAAGTGGAGAGATTGAGAAAGAAGAAAGTTAAGAGATTGAGAGAGTATAGTTTGAGAGATTGGAAGTGAACGAAGAAAGTTGAGAGAGTTAAAGCTTGAGCAAATAATAGAAACTCGAAAGTGATAGAATGAGGTGGAAAAACCATAATTTTAAAAAGTTTATAATGTTGATTTTATTAAAACCGTCTTTATAATTAAAAAGCATAAGTAAAAAAATGCCATCAATTATATAATGTTGGTTTTACTACAAACCAACATTATAATTAAAAATAAAATATTATGAAAACATCATCAACTTTATAACATTATAATTAAAAATTAAATATTACAAAAATGCCGTCAACTTTATAACGTCAATTTGTTTTAAAATTAACGTTATAATTAGAAATAAAATATTACGAAAATACCATCAAGTTTATAACGTTAATTTTCCTTAAAAACGACGTTATAAGTAAAATAAAATATTATGAAAATACTATCACTTATAAACTACAAAAATTATATATAGTTTATAAATTCGATTTGATGCAAAACTGACGTTATAAACCATATTTAGATTTTTTTTTTGTTAGCTACGACATTAATCCAGAAATATCCTACATTCTTTGTTACCCACAAACTTGGGTAATTATTTATGAGTTTACATATCCTCAAACGTTTTCTTCTTCTCTAACTCGAAATTGGAACTTTAGTAGCACATAATGATTGCTTCTTGTAGACACCCTATTTTTGCATATGCCTAATTCGACAATTCGTCACCCGATTACCGTAAATTCCTAATGATGAGCGTAAAGAACTCAAAGACTTGTGAGTTCTATCCCTGTTTACTCCTATTTCCAATCTTTTCATCTACCTTACTCGTTACGACTTGATATATAAATTTGAGCACGCTTAGGATCGCTACACCTTACACTTGATTTAGCAAGCACGTACGTTTTAGGTTCGAAACACAGTTCAATAACATAGAGACCTTGCTACGCTAGGAAAACATGACTTTGAAACTTAGAAATAATCACATTGGAACTGAAAGAAACCTCACGTTAAAATCTATAAAAATCGACAAAATGATGAAAATACCTTTTATAAATTTCAGACCTCCTAAAGACTGCGAAAGTACCTCTATTGCACTCAGCCCATGATTTCGAGTCTAACGGGACCTAAATTGACGAAAATAGAGAAATTTAGGAAAAATCATAAAAATGACCAAAATGCCCCTCAACCTCCAAATTCAACTTGGAGATCCTGATCCTTAGGAAAACGTAATAAAAATCGAAATCCAGTTAAAAATCCAATCTAACTAAAAATAAAACTCAAATTAAAAATTAAACAATTCAAATTCAAACGATTGAAATTAAAAATTAAACAATTAAACAATTAAAATTAAAATCAAACAACAATTAAAATTAAATAATTAAACAATTAAAATTAAAATCAAGTAACAATTAAAATTAAACAATTAAACATTTAAAATTAAAATTAAACAACCGATCAAATTAAAATTAAAACGTAATCAATAAATTGAATTCAATCAAAAAAACTTTCAAATCGATCAACCAAAATTCCAATTAACTAATCATTAAAATTAAACTCAAATCTAATTAACAAATTTAAAATCCAAAATTAATCCAATCTAAAATCAAACTCGATCGATAAAATCAAATTGAAATTAAATCTTAATTGAATAATTAAAATTAAAATTCGAAATAAAACACAAACTCAAATTTAAATTAAAAGAAAAATTTTAAGTACCAAATCAAAATCAAAATGTCGATGAAATCCCATTAAAAATCAACCCAAAACGAAAATCCTCAACCAATCACGATGCATTAACAAGGGACAACCAATGCTATGAGTAATGGGAGATCCCCCCTCCATCATTCTCCCAAAGGACGTGTAAAAACAAAAAAAAAAAAAAGAATTAGAAAGAGAAAAATAAAAATAGAAACCTATTTTTATAAAAGAGAGACGTCTCTCTCTAGGAGAAGGGCTGGACATCTTCTTCTCTCCTTTGGCACTCTCAACTCTCTTTGCATTCTCTGCTCTCTCTCTCTCTCTTGGATGTTTGGCTGCTCCTCAAAATTTTATGTAATCTTTGTTATGTTTTATTCATTTTTTTTTTTGCATATTGATAGGGTTAGGAGAATATACATATATTATAGGGTTTTTTTTTTTTTTAATGTTTTGCTTATTCTTGTATATTGATAGGATTAGGGGTTTCTTTACATTTAGTTTTGTATATTAATAAATTAGGAGAATATTTTTAAGTCTCATCTTGCTTATTTTTATTTTCGCATGTTAGTAGGATTAGATGATTTTTTTTTATCATGATTATTATTATTGAATTGGATTTACATGATTTATGATGATATTCAAGCTCTTCGTATTATTTTAAGATTTTTTCATGTGATTAGTGTACCTTTGACTTGACAAATATGCATGTTGTTGAATGATGGCTATTTTGATAAAATCGAAAATCACGTATGCATGCTCGTTTGGTTATTTTAAGGATTCGATGAATATGAAAATTTTCTTGTGGATTTTCTTTGTAATTTTGAAATTTTATGTAATGATATTCGTCGATTTCCAATTTGTTGAATCTTGAAAAATCCATAATCTTCTAGTTTGGGACTTCACTTTCATATAATTCTTCTTTTAGAAAATTATTGATGAATCGTTGGATGACTCTGATGAGTGTTTTCAAACACTCAATTATACACACATTTTTTGGATATTTATCTTGATTTTTGTACCTATTTATCCATATTAAGATAATAATCATGATAAGCCTCAAATCACCACTTTGCATGTTAATTAAGCTTAATTATATATAAATAAATTCATTTACTAGATAAATCTAATTACGTGTGTTTCTTGTGTAGAAAATCAACAAATTGGAATCAAAATCTCAAGACAAAAGCATTTGGGCCCACTTTGGAATGTCCTAATCCTTTGGAATGCCCTAATCCTTAACTCATATTCTCCTATTTTGTCTTTTTGTACAAAGAAAAGTGGAGGCTACTTTTAGACTCTTCTACACACATTTTCTCTATAAATAGAGCCTTCATTTCTAGAGAAAGGGTCCCATCTTGGTTCTCTTATCCAAGACTCCTTTAATCTAAGGCTCTTAGCCTATTCTCTTATTTTTTGTATTTTTATTTTCTAGTTATTTTCTTTTGGTTAAATAGTCTTGTAAGAAGTAGAAGAAGAAGAAGTTGTAATTTTCTCTATGAAATGAAAAAAAGTTCTTTCATCTCTTATCTTCCCTATCTTGTAATGACATTAGGCTAAGTTTCCCTCCATTGGAGAGTGGAAAAGCTTAGAGCAAGTTCTTGTGTTATTTCTAAGTTTATGCCTTTCTTTTATTTAAAATGCTTATGAATTCTCTTTAAGTTTCTTGCACCTTTTATTCTTAATATAGATACGTTATGCTTAGATTAGATCAAGATAAAGTATGCTTAAATTAGATAATTGGTAGTAAGAAGTTTTCAAAGAATTCTACTTTATTTTTGTTCCCTTATTTCATTTTATTTGCAAAACTTTCTGATCTAAGGAGCTAACACCAAGCCCTTATGATTGAGTTATAAAAAGGCTAGAAACTAGGAATTTCTCATTAACATGTTTTAGGTAGATCCACCTCCAATGGTGTTTTAATTCATAAGTTTACTTGCTTTTAATTTCATTTACTTTAGTTTATTTTCTAGCAATTTTACATCTTCTTACAAGTTCAAAAATACAAAGAAAAACAGTTTTAATTCCTTTTAGTTAATTTGGATTTTATCTTCTTAGCTTAGCTCTATTCCTCCTTTCTCTTGGGTTTGATCCCCTACTTGCCCCACAAGTAAGGTAAAACTAAGATTATTATTAACTCCGGTGAGAAGAACAACGATAGTCTCATCAGACATATTTGGAAATCTTCTAATAGGAGGTTGCACAATTTTTTATTTTGGGAAAAATACATATTTATAAATTTTCATTTTATGAATTTCATATTTTAGCAATTTTTTAATTTAGAAGATTCTACATCCTTATATTTAGAAGGTTCACATTCATATGAAAATTTGGGAGTTCCTAATTCAAAAATTTACATTTCTTGAAATTTGCTATTTTGGAGGATGTATCTTTTAAATTTCTAATTTGAAAATTCAACATATATTTTTGAATTATAATTTGGAGAACTTCGGATTCCCAATTTGGAAATTCTTTGAGTTCTAATTTGGCAGTTTCTACTTTGGACAGTTTGGGAAATACTTGCATGTGGAATCTCTTAATTGATTTTAGATCATAGCGCTAATTAGGAATTTTTCAAATCCTTTTATATTTTGTGAAATTCAAAGAGTAATCATGTAAGGGTCGCATTCGGACGACAAACAAACCCACTTACATCTCTACAAACTGTAGAAATCGTCCGATTTAACGAAGATCTGTGGTCCAGATCTAATTTCAGTTTACAATCGATGTAAACAAATGAACTTTTAAAAATTAGAATCACCTCCCTCTTTGAAGATCGACAGAAATCTGAGAGAGAGATTATCTTCTTCCTTCATCGTTTCTCTCTCGTCGTATTAGCTCAACTTCATCTTCTT
Organism: Akebia trifoliata; assembly: GCF_017979445.1. NCBI lineage: Eukaryota > Viridiplantae > Streptophyta > Magnoliopsida > Ranunculales > Lardizabalaceae > Akebia > Akebia trifoliata. The sequence continues at coordinate 21,554,714 of NC_141381.1, forward strand.
CGTATAGGCTTCTTCCTCATCTCTCTCTATCTTTCTGCAGAAATATATTGGGTGTCTACCGACGACGTCTTCTTCCTCGTTTTACCTCAAACCTAACCCTCTTCCTCTCTATTGCGACGACGACGACGACAACGACTCACTACCTAGCCATTGCGACGAAGAAGAAAGAGCAATACTCTGACCTCAACGACAACGATGGAAAAAAAACCCATATCACTCTCGTCTTTTTCATCTCTGCCGTATAAATTCTATCAACCTTCCAACACAGAAAAGGGCAAAACCAGCGAGAGAGGTCAAATTGCACCCAAATTTATTGTGGGAATCATGTTTTTCTGCTAGAATCCGACCGTGTTTTAGGTAAAATCCAACGAGATATTGTGGTCTATAGACGTTTTTGGAGGAATTAATCATTCAAAGAGGTTCTTTGATCTTTTTTCTTAATGTTTGATTTAGATCTCTAGAGGAATCGAGCAATGTAGTTAAGATCTAAAAAAAAAAATTGTAGAATTTCTTTGAATTTAATGAGATAATGGATCGATTATTACATTTTAATTTATTCTTCCTTTGTTGAGTACCATATTTGTTCTAATTGTTCAGTACTCTGTTAGGATCTGGTACATGGTGTTGCTATTTTATCAATTGCTTTGTGTGATTTCGGTCTGTCACTTTGATTTTGTATTCTATGCTAACATTTAGCTTTCTTAGACCCTTAATCAAGTGAGATTGTAGTTCTGAGTGATCAATTAGACAGTATTCTAATTGATTTTTTATGCAAAATTTGAAATATTTGGATTTCGACATCGATATCATTATCCTTAGTTCCCTATTTAATTTTTCTATTTTTTTTTAGGAAAAATTGTCTTCTTGAGGAAAGTAAGTATCCACCAATTTCTTTTTAGCTAGAACTTACTATTGGAATAACTCGAACCTACATATCTAAAAGCGAATCGAGGTATTTTATATGTTATTGTTCTTAATTAGACTATTGTTTTGTTCAAGATTCAAATCCTAGATCCATTGGCTATTTTATTTATATATTGAAGATCTCCAATAGTTACTGCTCTTAATTACTTTGGCTCAGTCTCCAGGTAGTATGACAGGAATTCTTCTATGACATTTAAATTAGTTCCGATCTCTACTCTCCTAAGTTTGAATTATAGTTAACATGTTAATTTTGTTCTAGTTTAATCGCCAACCCATTAAAAAACTCAATGGGTTTGTTGATCCCTGTTTAAAAATCCAGCGTATGGTTTAGCTGGTCTGTGTACCTTTCTTCCGACTAAGTGAGATACTCACATTTCATCTTACGGTTACGGCATTAGAACTCATCTTTTGAGACATGTTTGGTATCTAGCTTTGAACCCATCAGGTTCGGACTTGGCGGTTGTAGCTCTATTTCTGAGTTGCGCGACTTCTTCTTTGTTTACGCATAGCGTAATTCTGAAGTTCTTTCCTAGAATATTTTTTAAATGTTCTGGCAATCTGATCTTTGTTTTTCATGAGTGGGTTTAGTGCCACTATCTATTTTCTTATTCATAATGAAATGAGGGATTGGCATTCTCCCTTAACATATTTGGTCCCCTCATTCTTTCATGGAATTATCTGGTTGGAGGTTTAGTCAGGAAATACTCTGACCACTGCCGTTCATATTTAGAATGAGGTAGAGAGACTTTATTCTTAATAGAGCCCGATCGAGACAAAAAACTAGGAAACAATTTCAGTTATTGACTTTATAATCACTCAACTATTGCATTGAAATGTGATTTTAAACCTTGGCTGTGCATGTGAGCTATCTTCCTTATATTTCCAATTTATCAACAAAACTGGCCTCTAGGAATGTGTGTCCTCTTAGATCTAATAATGGTAGAGAATGTCTCTAATGCTTTTCAGAAGTAGTTATTTGATAAAGGAATTTTGCATCAAACTTCTCATTTTGGTACTCCACAACAGAATGATATCTGTGAAATAAAGAACATGTTTTTATTTTTATTTTTGTTGATTTAATTGCATTATACTTCTATGCTCATTGTTTTGCTGAAAAATCGTTAGTGGTTTCAATGAATTTACAACTATAGGTGGTTACTCAATACAATGGCCTTGATGAGTACTTGAAGGTTGTGGATGCTTTCTTGGATATTATTCTTCAATACCAGATGGTAAGTTTGAGCACTGTTGAACTTGGAATCTATTTTTGGTTTTATGCTTACACTTTCATCTTTGCCAATTTGAAGTTTATGTTCTTGCCTATTGTGTTACCTTGCTTTGGATCTCATTTCCTCTCTTTTTGTTAAGAAAAATCACTTCTTTATGAATTTATGCTAGTTTGTTAGCACTTGCATTTCCTTTCACTAATGGGAAAAATGTTATTATGCTTTGTGATTAGTTTTTTCATGATTGATTTTGCTTATGTTTGGTTCATTGGTTTGCAAGGATTACAGTGTTCTTGATTACTAGGAGAAAGTGGTTGATGGTTTCTATGACATATACAGGCTCTCCATGGATTCTGCAAACCAATAAGGAAAAATGCCGTCACTTGCAGATCTCCAAAGAAACCTCGGGGACCCGGGCTTTGGAGTTGTTGTTGTCAATCGAGCCATTGACCATGCTCTTGGAGAATTGGAGCAAATTGCACATTGTCTCACATTTGACTGTCCTGCCACTGAGTTCGGTCTTTTGGTCCAAAGGCATGCTGACCTTGTTACAGAGCATATGGGTGGGCCAATTAGGGATGCTAATATATGATGGTGAGGTGGATGGAAAGAACTGTCAACTTACGGGCTTCTTTTCACACAAGTATATTGCCTAGTACTTGTGTTTCACTTGAGGACAGTTTTACAATTATTAGGAATTTTGGAACTTTCATGGAATTTAATTTTTTCTGGAGAAGACAATGCTAATGTAAGTAATGAGGATGAAGATGTGAATCTAGAGGAGTTGGGTAGGGCATTCTTTGATCCATTTAGTTGACTAGTAGAGATGGATGGTTATATTCCTTTTTCCATTATAACTATCAAGTTTTGTTGATGTAAAGGAGATGGATGGATTTATTCACCAATACCTATTAAGTTTTGTTGATATAATGAAAATGGTTTTAATGGGTCATTGGGTAAAGAAGATTCTTTTACCATCTCACAATCCATTTAATTCTTCAAACTCCATTCTTCATCAAACTTTTTCCCATAGTGATCAAAAGAACTAGAAAAATGGATAAGGTATAGAAGTCAGGACGAAGATCCAAGTACTTGATTAAGCAACATTTCAAATCCCACAGTGGATCTCTTTTAAGACATTATCAAGTCTTGAGTGACAACCTAGGCTACCTTAAAAATTAAAATGCATGAAACGGGGGAGGTTAATTGCAACTCTTTGATTTACCATAAACCAAAAAATACATTTTACATTGAAATAGAATAATAAAAAATAACAACTAATAGAAGCAATTTATGAGAAATGCACAATTGAGTGCAGAAAGTGAATCTGAGGGAATGAGGGGGTTATTTAATTGGGAGAATTAAGTCATTTTGCCATGTTGGATTTTGTTAACCAATTTGATCCAGAGTGTACTTATTTTTCATAAAATAAATATTCAACTGTTCTATACAAATTTGAAAGACCAAGGATCAAACACCACAGCACCAAATGTAAGAAATTTCATAAGTATTTGGTTTAACATGATTTGTGGATATAAGCTTTATCCTATACAAATGTAAGAAATTTCCCAAGTATTTTTCATCCCCTATGCACAATACGAAATCAGGCATCTTTCCCCGATTCAACATGGTTTCTATGAGGCTTTTGACAGCTATACCTTTACTTATTCCCTGCAAGTTTCCCAGAAACAGATCACTCTTTATATATCTTTCACCATAATCACAAAATCAGATTACAAGTTTAACATGGCAAGGGAAGACTTTGGAAAAAACGATGAAATATAAAAAATAAAAGATTTATTAAAAATTATGAAAAAGTATATATATCTAAGGGTTACTTCATCCCCATATGCAAACAAGGGGTTACAATTATCCATGTTTGCAATTGCAAACTTAGTCAATCAAACATCATTTACATTGGCAGATGCAGATCCCAAGTTCTGATAACTGCTGCCACCAACCCTCTTAATAAGAACATGAGAACCAAGTATTCCTTGTCCAAGAACAGTGGGTGAAGGTTGAGAACCAATAATGTCGTTAGATGCTTGAACTTTCAGACGAAATGAAGCAACAATGTCATCACTACACTGAGAATAAGCAAGGGATATGCATACGCATTGATTCTCCATATCAGGGACTAGGCATGTCAAACCATTCATGGATTCCATTGACTTGGTTGTTTACCGCATATCGAACACTAAGGAATTCCACACATGGTGCTCCAAATTTAGTTGTAACTGTGTTAAACAAGATAGTAAAGGACTTTGTTGATATTTTGGGGGGGGGTTCTCTATTTGTTTTACCTCTGGTTGGTAATTGATGGCCAAAACAACCTTGGTAACCCCAACAGCTTTAAGAGCTTCAATCTGATACAAATTCAAGCATATAAAAGAAAGACAATATAGAGGATCTGATTTAAGTTATCCATATATTGTCCATCGGTACAGATGGAAGTCACTTTCACCCAAATCATCACCTTCGTCTTCATCACCTCAACATCAACTAGCTTTCCTTTCTCCATATACTCTGTCATGGTGGTAAAGAAACGCAAGGCGGATGAATCCTTGTACCCGACTTCACATATAGAAGGTATGAATATAGTTAGCTTCTTTGTCTCTTCATTGAACTCGTAGTTGATGGCATCTCGAGGAAAGATGCCTACTGCCATGTCATATTCCTTTAATAACTCCGGCAGTGGCTTTTGCAATTTCCCTATAAAAATCAAATCCCTATTTCATTAAAAAGTTGAAGAATCCTATTCAGAGAAGAAGAAAAAAAAAAGTTACATGTCAATGCCATCCTGCTCATTTTTTTAATCCAATTTATCAAGTTAACTGAAATTCAAATACAATGAAGGTTCAAACAGGATGATAATCCACTTGTCGGCCCACCATCAAGAGAAAACCTTTAAGACATGGTAGTACATGATTTGGAAATCCAATAGAAATTGGGACTCTGGCATGAAGTGTATATTTTTTACTTATCAATGATTCCAAGACTCATGTGGCACACACCTTTACTCGGAAACATGACTCACATTCTCAATTCAATTCCATTAAACTATCAAAGCAGCATAAATAAAACTATTCAAGTAAAAGAACACCTAATCTCCATACCATCTCACAACTGTGCTATAAGGGCTAAAGTGCATTGAACTTGGTATTATATTGGCATGCCTTTAGTGTATTGTGGTTCAATTCGTGCAGCTATAGCTTCTTACGACTTACAAGGAATTAATTTTAGTCAATGAACTACAAAGAAAAGGTCAACTTATTGTTAAACTTGCTATAATGTATTATTGGATTGCTTTACATGCTAGGGAAAGAAAAACAGACAGAACATTTGTAGTAATATGTTTATACCTGATGCATATATGGCAGTTGATATACATGTGAAGTAAATGAAGAAAATATTGGAAACTAACAAGGGGTAGTGAAATTCACCTCCATGTCACAAACATACCCTCATTCTAAATTTCTTGAAAAAGATATCACCAAAAATACAAGAAAACTAGTATGCTAATGATGACTTCGTGCCTGGGGTGCAGTGCTCGTTTCCTTCAAAAGTTTCACTTCTTCCAGACTCCCCAACAAACAACGAATGGGGCCAAACTTCAAAAAATCCTTTCCCTAACTAAAAAGCCCCAAGAATGCCATCAAAGAAGCTAATGAGGAGGGGAAACACCCAACATAATTGAAGAGAGGCATTGAGTCCAAATCTTCCTAATGGAGTTACAATTAATGAGAAGGTGTCTGGTAGCTCTCCACTAGCAAAACAAAGGGAACACTGATTCAAAGAAATAATACAAGCAATGATGTTTTTCATTGTTAGAAATCTGTTCAACTCAGTAAACCAAATAAAAAAATCAACTTTCAATTAATAACACTTGAAATCAGTAGAAGAAGAGGAATAGGCACACATAAGGGAAACTAGTAAATTTTTTAGTTATGCATTTGAGATGGAATGGAAGGGAAGACTAGTTCATGGTTTTTGAGGAATCTGAGCTCGATTTTTGCGTTATTCTGATAACACTGATCTGCTAAGCAGATAAATCCATTACAAGAACCAACTAAGTTGAATCTAGGGAGCCATGACTTAAATGGTAAATTACAGAGTTGAATCACAACATCACAAGTCTCGCAATCTGTTGAATGAACTTCTGCAGATTATATCTCATCAATATTATTCAGCAAGATAACTGTGAAACCCCACTCCTAAATCAACATCAAATTCCTCTAGAAACTACCTAATTGTGGAATAAAAATAAAAATAAATTAAAAATCCTAAATCGATAAAAAAAAAATTATCAAACAAATAAAAGTGCAAAAAATTAAAAAATAAAAACTGTGTAGCCGAGGGTTTGTGATTTGTTACCTTAGGGTTCTTTGCAATGAGTTAGAGAGATTTATTTGGATGGATGGATGAGGTTTTGTCTTCTTTTCCAACAGAGGGAGGGATGAACGAGTTGGGTTTCTGTCAAGCTGGGGTTCGGCCGAGCTCTTCATTTCTTCGCAACGAGTTAGAGAGAGAAAGAGATAGAGAGAGAGAAAGAGATGAGGAAGACTGTGACATTAGTTTACAGCAGATGTGAGTTTGAAGAGGAAGAAGAAGACGAAGATGGAGATTGATTTGTGCTGAAATGAGGTTAGAAACGAGGAAGAGGAAGAAGAAGACGAAGATGGAGATCGATCTCTGATCAACTTCGAAGAGGAAGACGAAGAGATCTGATCCCTGATCTCTGATCTCAGATCTGTTGGTCTGTGTCTTCGAACGCAGGGGCATAGAGTGAATGGTTCGAAGAAGACGAAGTTTTGTAAATTGGATTTTTTTTTTGTTTACGGGGAGGTAGTTGCAAATTCGGAAATCTTGTTTGTTTACAAACGATTTTAACGTAACAAATGATCTGGACCTCAAATCTCGAATTAATCGGACGGCTTATCTCATTTGTAGAGATGTGAGTTGATATGATTGTCGTCTGAACGCAACCCATCATGTAATAATTGGGACAACTTTAGCCATAAGATTTGTTAGGCAAACTCAACATAAATCGATGATGATGATTGGACCATAGTCTTGACCGTAGTCTTTCTTGTTGGCCATAAGTTAGTTTTGGATCGCAGTAGAGACCGATCATATTGATCGGGCGGGTTCGGTGCCTAACATCTTCTGAAATTCGTAATCTGACCCCTTATCCATTTCTCTTATCCGTGGATCGACCCATATCCATTTGAAGTTAATTTTGGTTCCTAGACCTAAACTAGGTGGCGATTCCCATTTCTCAAAAGTCTCCCATTTACAAATTGGACCCCTATCCACTATTTAGTGGAAAAGGGTCAAGGGGATTTCAATGGCGACTCCAATGGGGATTTTAGGGTCAAACTTGACCCGACCAAGTCTATCCTTGGGTTGACCTTTTACTCGAGTCAACCCAGTTGACTCAAAGAGACTCTTAGATTAGGTTAGATTTTGTCATTTCTTTCATTGGTCTGTGATTGGATGTAATTGATTATTGTGTTTATTGTGATTGGTTTGATGATGGGATGTATGTGGCTTGTATGATTGGATATTCGTGAAAATGCCTCGGGAGCACTTTGTCCTTTTACACACACTCACGAGCATGCATACTCATATTTGCATAATAACATGTCCTTATAAAATCCCTTAGTCGGATCCAAGTTAACCTAGTCCTTAAGGACACAAGGGATGATATTGAATGTTACAACTTCAGTACAGTACCTTCGGGTATATCAAACGGGAGCACTACGTACTGCTTGACCAAGTAAAATTGGGATAGTATATCGGTGTTTCAAGCTGAAGTGACTTAAGCTTTATCCTAACCTAGCCTCAATCATATAGTAAGCTTAGAACTTTAAATTTAGGTGCGGTCCCACTAGGCCACGGCTCGAATTGACTAAGAATGCTCCCGGGTTGCTTTACTTAATTTAACCAAGAGATAAGAGGGTGAACCGGTCCACACCGCTCAAATTGAACCCGCAAAACCGGTCCAACCCAATAAATGTAACCGATGAAACACAACGATCAATATCAAGTTAAACTAGTTAGCCCAATTGGTAAATGGATCCTATGGATCAAGACATGGACCGGTTGTTCTAAATGGTTTAAAAATAACGGATGAAATGATTCAGATAGAGTATTCGAATCCATTGGATCGAACCGGCCCAAATTCAAATGGGTACATAGTCCCAATCACTTTTACTGGCCAAATTAATTCAATGGATTGAATATTTATAATCAATAAGATCAGGATTAGTAAAAATCATATTAAGGGATGTATTGATTAGTACAATCTAGATCTTATTCTTTGAAGGTTGTACAAGCCTTGATTATGATTCGAAAGTTCCTGAGATTCCCGATCAATTGGAAAATCATCTTCATGTAATCCCTTGCTCGGAATGTTTCATCGGTTAGAGACTTTGAATCTAAGGGGTTAATTTAATAAACGCTATCAAAATGGACATTTAGTTCTAATTGTTAAAACCTACCCTCGGGTCTGCAATAAATAATTCACTTTTGATGGGATTTTAGGATATCATTGCTCCTAAGCTTAAGCATCCACCACCTAGTTGGAGTCGAGAGTTAGGTCGTTTGGGATGAACATCAGCACCAAGTGAACCATCAGAAATGACTTCTGAATCTGAATTCGCAGAAATTCGTAAGATCTTGACCTTCTTTACAGTGGACATAAACAACATCAAGAGCAAGGTAGAAGTGTTAGAACAGATCTCTGAGTCAACAAGAAATCCTCCTGATGATCAAAGGGGCAAAGGACCGGAAGGAAGTACGGTTAGAAATCTGGAAGATGTCTACGAGCTCGATGGAAATGAAGAACATTTTAACAAATATCCAATGCTAGCTAATAGAATGGCTCAGTTGGAAACGACTTTGAAAAACATAAAAGGGATTGATGAAATTACAACAGGCATCGATGCCCTAAATCAAATCCCTAGAATCCGTCTGTCTTAGAAGTTCGTAATGTCAGAAATGGGAAAATTCAATGGGGTAGGTTGTGTAAGAACACACCTCAAAGTATATGTCACCAATATGCACACCATGGGTCTTAGTGATGAACAGATGACATTATTGTTCCAACGTACTCTATCGGGATCAGCGTTGCGATGGTTAATGTCTCAAGATCCAGTTGCAATAGGGACATGGGAAAATATGTCAAAATCATTCTGGCATCAATACAAATATAGTATCGATATTGAAACTTCTAGAAGGGATTTGAAATCAACCAAACAAAAGAATGGGGAAACGTTCACTGATTTCATTGGCCGCTGGAGGGCCAAAACTGCACAAATGTAAGACAGACCATCAGAAAAAAAATAAGTGGCAATCATTCTGAAAAATCTCACACAAGGGTATGCTCAACACTTGGTTGTTGAGTACCTCCCCACATTCGAATCTCTATTGCAAGCTGGTAGTCAACTGAAAGATGCCTTTGCTTCCGGGGTCCTTTCCAACCCTTCTGATAATAAGCTCAAAAAATCATTCCCTAATCCTAAGCCTAGTATTAATCATCTTCATGTAGCCAATACATTTATTACACCCATCCATTCTACTACCACGCCTATTAACCAAACTAATCCCAGTCAACCTCAACTGCGCAGGAAGTTCACTAATCTTGGGATGTCTTTGAGCATTGTCTTTCAGAAACTATTAAGTAAAGGGCTCATTACACCTTTTCAACCTCGACCTCTACCAAGTCCACTTCATACTTCTCACAATCCTAACTCATTTTGTGAGTTTTACCAAAATTCTGGTCACCTTATTGATCATTGTGTTACCCTTCGCCATACCGTTCAAGACCTCATCGATGACAAAAAAATTATCGTCCCTACCCTTGTGCAACCAAATGTTACCACCAATCCTTTACTCACGTACCAACCTTCTCAGACCTTGAACATGGTTTCCGATACCCATCTCCCATTTGACCCAATCCTCCTCATCTACCCAGTCAATCCTAAATCGCATAACCTTCCTCTTATTGGAATGATAGTCCTCAAGGAAGTTATCACCACTGGCTGTGAAACATTCAATCTAATTTCAGATGAAATCTATTACTTGTCCCCACCTCATCGTGGTAGCTCTACTCTCATCACTCAAACGAAAGAATCTAATTTCTTAAAAGATGAAAATCCTTACTTATTGGACCAAGAATACGAACACTTCTCCCTCTATTGCAATAAACGTGAACATGTGACTCGAGAAAAAAGAACTTTCAAAATATCTGAACTCGATACGACCTTGGTCAATGAAGAAGAATCAAGTCCGAATAAGAAAATATTAGAAAAGAACAAAGAATCTGAAGAAGAAGTTCAAGACTGGCAAATTACCACAAAGTCTCTCAACATTGTCCAGTTGTTCCTTGAAGATTATCATGTTTCAGTCCTACCGGTTGAAAGCGATGTCCTGAGTCCTCAGTCTGTAATCAAACCCATTTTGGTACTTGTCTTTAATTTTTCATGAGTTATGTCACTTAGTTTGAGTATAGTTTTTTAGTAATTTCGCAATGTCTTATTTTTGTTAGATTGAGTCTAGCTTTCTTATTTTTGCTGAGTCGAGTCAGTTTCTCAAGTTTGCAATGGTGTTTGTCGTCCCATCTGAATTTGATTGAATTAATGAAATTTCTGAATACCTCAAGCGCATTAACGAATTAACTAATAATCTTGCTTTAGGAGAAGATCCTCTAACAAGGAATCCCCTCCCAAATCAATCGAATTATTTAAACAAGAAGACAAAGGTCAGGTTCAACCTCTAATCAAAGAAGTTAAGGTCGTTGACCTCAGAACAAAAAAATAATTTCTAAAAAATTCAGATTGGAATTGACTTATCCCTAGAAGAACACGAGGAGATAATGAATCTATTCAGAAAACTCAAAAGACTTGTTCGTGTGGTCTTATGAGGATATATTGGGTAAGCCTGAGTATTGTCTAACAAGAAATAGATACGCGCTCTATGAAATGAAAACATCACATATGAAGCCAGAATAGAATCACATAATCAGAGATCGAGTCAGATCATTGCTGAATTTCTCAAAAATAACAAGGAATCCAAAGTGGAGCACTATTAAGGTAGCTAATAAAAATCTCCTATCACAAATGTGTTAGACACATTGAGATTGACAAGAGAAATCATAGTTCACGCCTTCAACATATCAAACTTTGACTCAATTTTCTATACGGACTACTCAGGGTTTTATGTTATGTGGTATGAAAGGAAGTTTGAAATGGAAAGTTCGTTTCTTAAAGTGCGAATAAAATACTCATTGTTAAAAGCAAATTTGATTTATTGCCATGAATCATTTGTATTTTGATACGAAAGTGAAAATGCGGGACATGCAAGTTGAAGATTGAGCCTTTAAAGAAAATTACAAATCCAACAAGGAAGGTCATCCCGTCACCAAGAAAAGATTATTTTGAAAAGTTGTCAGACTTCAAAGATCATCCCGACGCCAAAATGCTAGAATCAATCAACCTTGACCAGATCAAAAGGTACTGCATTTAAGGAGGTCATCTTTGACCGAACCAAGTTTCCTGTTACCTAATTAAATATCTCCCTTCTCAGCCCCTCGTAGCCCTTTAAAAAAATATATAAATAAAAATCTTGCCTTTTTTTTTCTCAGCTCGATCATCCAACCTAGGGGAGGGAATGTATTCGAACTACATTTTGGTCTGATCCCAAAATTCTGGGGTACGTAGGCAACTTGAGAAGTTACTTCAGGCTCGACCACATCAAAATAAAAAAAATAGATTCCCCCACATAGAAAAAATTCAAAAAATCAAAAAATCAAAAAATGATATTGTCAAAATGGGGAAGAAAATTCAAAAAAATAGAAAAAATTAAAAGAAATGCCACATAAAAGGCATTTGGGTTTTGAGCCTCAAAATTCCTTTCTTTTATGTCCAGTCCTAAGCTTACCTATGAAAGTCCTCCTTAGTATCGTGCGAAAAAGTTAAGGAAGGAAGCAAAGCGTGATCAGACAGTAACTCTAGAAATTCAAAAAGGAAGAAAAGGAAAAATAAAGCTTGCTAAGTTGAAAATCCGAAAGGGTGACTTAGGCAAAAATCAAGGCAAGCTCGCAAGGTTGAAAATCTCAAAGGACGACCTTGGCAACAATTAAAGCAAAGAGAAAAGAAATAGAAGAAAAAAGGTAAGCTTGCAAGATTGAAAACCTGGAAAGGCGATCTAGGCAAAAACTAAAGCACGCTCGCTAGATTGAAAACCTGAAAGGGCAATCTAGGAAAAAATCAGAGTAATCAAGGAAAAATCTCACTTAAGTTGAGAATCTAAAAAGCGGTTCGAGAGAAAATGTTGAAAGTCCGAAGGGCTAAGCTGCATCGACTTTGGGGCAAATAATTAATCATCGCACAATCAATACTCAGTTAGAACCAAATATGGACTCAGTGGATACAAGTGTCTCATCCATGATTGATTTGAAGAGCTTCACATCCCTAAATGAACCGATGGGGAGAAAGAACAGATTCTATGATGAATTTTAAAAAGAAATATTTTGTTCCAATTTCTTCGAGCTTGACTCAAAATCTTCAATATAAAAAGTCAAAATTAAAAGTTAAAACTTTATTGTGCTTGCGGTAATCAAAGATTTCAAACTTTCATAACAGGGGTACTTCCCTTTTCTAAATAATACAGTTCCCCTTTTACACAAGGGGCATTTTTTTCAAACTTGTTCGATTATCCCCAAGCAACATTCTTTATCAAACTAAGGACATTATGTTCTGAAGCCTGATCATTTTCGATCCAAAAGGATAAGGTTAATCTTGAATTAAAAATTACTTTCTTGATAACAATTTTGAAAACTCCTGAGGTTAAAAAAAAATGGTTAAAATGTTGATCGGACCTTCATAAAATCCAACTTTTTCAAAAAGTGTTGTTAATCTCCTAATTGTTTTGCCTAGAAAAATAGTTCACTACTCTTCCACCCCGAGTAGGTAGAATAGGACTTCCTAGAAAAATAGTTCATTACTCTTTCATCCTGAGTAGGCAGAGTAGAACTCCTCAGAAAAAATCGTTCATTACTCTTTCACCCCGAGTAGGTAGAGTAGGACTTCCAGACAAAATAGTTCATTACTCTTCTACCCTGAGTAGGTAGAGTAGGACTATCAGAGAAGTAGGTCATTACTCTTTCACTCCGAGTAGGTAGAGTTGAACTCCTAGAAAATAGTTCATTACTCTTCCACCCCGAGTAGGTAGAGTATGACTTCTAGACAATAGTTCATTACTCTTTCACCCCGAGTAGGTAGGTAGGACTTCTGACAAAATAATTCATTACTCTTCCACCCCGAGTAGGTAGAGTAGGACTTCTAGAGAAACAGTTCATTTCTCTTTCACCCCGAGTAGGTAGAGTAGAACTCATAGAAACTAGTTCATTACTCTTCCACCCCGAGTAGGTAGAGTAGGACTCCCAGACAATAGTTCATTACTCTTTTACCCCGAGTAGGTAGAGTATGAATTTCAGACAAAATAGTTCATTACTTTTTCACCCCAAGTAGGTAGAATAGGACTTCCCTGAAAAATAGTTCATTACTCTTCCACCCCGAGTAGGTAGAGTAGGACTCCTAGACAAACAGTTCATTACTCTTTCACCCCGAGTAGGTAGAGTAGGACTCTCAGACAAATCGTTCATTACTCTTTCACCCCGAGTAGGTAGAGTAGAACTCTTAGAAAAATGGTTCATTACTCTTCAACCCCGAGTAGGTAGAGTAGGACTCTCAGAAAAATAGTTCATAACTCTTTCACCCCGAGTAGGTAGAGTTGACTTCCTATAAAAATAGTTCATTACTCTTTCACCCCAAGTAGGTAGAGTAGGACTCCCAGACAAATCGTTCATTACTCTTCCACCCCGAGTAGGTAGAGTAGAACTCTTAGAAAATCGTTCATTACTCTTTCACCCTGAGTAGGTAGAGTAGGACTTCTAGACAAAATAGTTCATTACTCTTCCACCCCGAGTAGGTAGAGTAGGATTCCAGAGAAACAGTTCATTACTCTTTCACCCCGAGAAGGTAGAATAGAACTCTCAGAAAATAATTCATTACTCTTCCACCTAAGTACGTTGAGTAGAACTCCTAGAAAATAGTTCATTACTCTTCCACCCTGAGTAGGTAGAGTAGGACTCATAGACAAAAGGTTCATTACTCTTTCACCCCTAGTAGGTAGAGTAGAACTCTAAAAAAAATAGTTCATTACTCTTTCACCCCAAGTAGGTAGAGTAGAACTCTCAAGAAAATGGTTTATTACTCTTTCACCCCGAGTAGGTAGAGTAAAACTCCCAGAAAAAATATTCATTACTCTTTCACCCCGAGTAGGTAGAGTAGGACTCTCAGAAAAAATAGTTCATTACTCTTTCACCCCGAGTAGGTAGAGTAGAACTCCCAGGAAAATATTTTATTACTCTTTTTCCCAGAGTAGGTAGAGTAGAACTCTTAGAAAAAAGGTTCATTACTCTTTTACCCTGAGTAGGTAGAGTAGGGTGCCCAGAAAAATAGTTCATTACTCTTTCACCTTGAGTAGGTAGAGGTGGACCCCCCCAAAAAATAATTCATTACTCTTTCATCCTGAGTAAGTAGAGTAAGACATTCAACTTTTGCTCAGATTATGTTCAGATTATGCTCAGATTACGTTCAGACCTTATGCTCAGTTAGGCTCAGTGTTTGCTCATATTTTACTAAATTTTTAATTCATTTTCTCAAGTTTGCTCAGATTTTATTATGCAGTTTTCTATCAATAAGTTTGTTATCCTCTCATCATGAATGCGTTGAATGGAGATGCGCATTTTCAAAATCACCACTACACAATTGCACATACACGCACTTACATGTACTTGCATCAGTCAAGGAGAATTTCCAAAATTCAAGGATTTGACATTTTTAATCCAATGAGAGGTTACCTTAAAGGATCTGGACATTTCGACAAATTGCAGAATCAGACTGCAAAATGAGCTATCACTGGCTTTGGCAATCGGATGTCGTACTATCTATTACAATAGATTGGCCATCTAGTTTGCTTCCACCCTCTGCCAAAGAGGGGTATCTGTAGACACCACATTTTTGAATATGCCTAATTTGATAATTCGTCACCCGATTACCGTAAATTCCTAATGATGAGTGTAAAGAACTCAAAGGCTTGTGAGTATTATCCCTGTTTCCTCTCATTTCTAATCTTTTCATCTCTCCTACTCGTTATGACTCGACATAGAAATTTACGCACATTTAGGATTGCTACACCTTATACTTGATTTAGCAAGTACGTACGCTTTAGGTTCGATACACAGTTCAATAACTTAGAGACCTCGCTACGTTAGAAAAACATGACTTTGAAACTTAGAAATAGTCACATTGGAACTGAAAGAAACCTCACGTTAAAATTCGTAAAAATCTGTAAAAATCGACAAAATGATGAAAATACCTTTTATAAATTTCAGACCTCCTAAAGACTGCGAAAGTACTTCCATTGCCCATGATTTGAAGTCTAACGGGACAAAAATAGACGAAAACAGAGAAATTTAGGAAAAATCATAAAAATGACTAAAATGCCCCTCAACCTCCAAATTCAACTTGGAGATCCTGATCCTTAGGAAAATGTAATAAAAATCGAAATCCAATTAAAAATCCAATCTAACTAAAAATAAAACTCAAATTAAAAATTAAACAATTCAAATTCAAACGATTGAAATTAAAAATTAAATAATTAAACAATTAAAATAAAAATCAAACAATAATTAAAATTAAATAATTAAACAATTAAAATTAAAATCAAGTAACAATTAAAATTAAACAATTAAACATTTAAAATTAAAATCAAACAACCAATCAAATTAAAATTAAAACGTAATCAACAAATTAAATTCAATCAAAAAAACTTTCAAATCGATCAACCAAAATTCCAATCAACCAATCATTAAAATTAAATTCAAATCTAAATGACAAATTTAAAATCCAAAATTAATCCAATCCAAAATCAAACTCGATCGATAAAATCAAATTGAAATTAAATCTTAATTGAATAATTAATATTAAAATTCAAAATAAAACACAAACTCAAATTTAAATTAAAAGAAAAATTTTAAGTACTAAATCAAAATCAAAATGTCGATGAAATCCCGTTAAAAATCAACCCAAAACGAAAATCCTCAACCAATCACGATGCATTAAGAAGGGACAACCAATGCTACGAGTAACGGGGGATCGCCCCTCTATCATTCTCCCAAAGGATGTGTAAAAACAAAAAAGAAAGAAAAATAAAAGAATTAGAAAGAGAAAAATAAAAATAGAAACCTGTTTTTATAAAAGAGAGACGTCTCTCTCTAGGAGAAGGGCTGGACATCTTCTTCTCTCCTTTGGCACTCTCGAGTCTCTTTGCATTCTCTGCTCTCTCTCTTGGACGTTCGACTGCTCCTCTACAACTTCGACTCATCCATTCAACAGCCCACTTCTCTCTCTCTCTTTTAAGCCAAGCTTTCCTCTGCTGTCCATTGTCTTCTCCCCTATTAAAACCTGCAACTCATCTCTCCTTCACCCCTTCCCCATGTCCTCTTGCTACTCTCTCCCTTTCCTTCATGTTCTCCAGTTTAGAACGACTCTTTGCTGCCCTTTTTGCTCCCCCATTAAACCTGCAATACCCCACTCTAAAATGCCCTCCTTGCTGTCCTCTTCATAATCTCCATTGCAGAACCTGCAACTTTCGCCTCCCTATCATCTCTCTCACCATTCTCTCACGTTTTCCCCAGCAGCAGCAGCCCTCTCCCCATGTCTCTCTCTGTTCTGGATAGCAACCATGTTTCTAGAGAGACCACCCACGTTTGAGAGTCTCTCTCTAGCATTGGACATCAGCTACAAGATCTTCTCTCTATGCTTCTCCCTTGAACTGGCTCTCTTCTACCTCTCCATTGATACTCACGTCTCTCACCTTTTTTATCTCTCAGACTCCTCTCAATGATATCTCATCTCTCTCTGAACTCCTCTTTCTAAACACCACTCACAGATGTTTTCAATCATCAACCTTTTTGTCTCCACATTTTAGAGCAAAAACAGAGCGCAGCCAGCAACCATTAATGTACTCCCCTTTCCTCTCCATTCTCTTCATGTTTTAAAGAAAGAGGACACTTCCTCTGTGCTGCATGTCCACCTCATCTCTATCCTTAACTTGCTGCCCCTTTGCTGCACTCATCCCCGTCTTCAACCCACTACTACAACGCTCCCTTGCTGTCCAGCACAACGTCCCTCTCTCTTTGCTTGGACTCATCTCTCTCTACCATCATCTCTCTGATCTCCATAGCAACGAGTGCTCATAGGTCTTTGAGTCCTACCTGAAGGAATCAACCCAGTATTCTCAATTCAATAGGTAAGTTTACTTTTATTTTTTGTTTATTTTTGCATATCACATAGGATCCGATATTATTTTTATGTGTTTTTATAATTTTTATAACGGTAGGACTAGGAGGGTGTTTTTTTCATTTTACGTTTTTTTTTATATTGATAAGGTTAGGATAATTTTTATGTAATCTTTGTTATGTTTAATTCATTTTTTATTTATTTTTATTTTTTTGCATATCCATTAGGAGAATATACATATATTATAGGTTTTTTTTTAATGTTTTGCTTATTCTTGTATATTGATAGGATTAGGGGTTTCTTTACATTTAGTTTTGTATATTAATAGATTAGGAGAATATTTTTAAGCGTCATCTTTCTTATTTTTATTTGTTAGTCTTTATTTTTTTTTATTTTCTCATGTTAGTAGGATTAGAGGATTTTTTTTTTTATCATGATTATTATGATTGAATGGGATTTACATGATTTATGATGATGTTCGAACTTTTCGTATTATTTTAAAATTTTCCTATGTGATTAGTGTAACCTTGACTTGACAAATATGCATGTTGTTGAATGATGGTTATTTTGATAAAATCGAAAATCACATATGCATACTCGTTTTGTTATTTTAAAGATTCGATGAATATGAAAATTTTCTTGTGGATTTTCTTTCTAATTTGGAAATTTTATGCAATGATATTTGTCGATTTCCAATTTGTTGAATCTTGACAAATCCACAATTTTTTAATTTGGGACTTCACTTTCATATAATTCTTCTTTTAGAAAATTATTGGTGAATCATTGGATGACTCATATTTGGAAACCTTCTAATAGGAGGTTGCACAATTTTCTATTTTGGGAAAAATACATATTTATAAATTTTCATTTTAAGAATTTCATATTTTAGTAATTTCCCAATTTAGAAGATTCTGCATCCTTATATTTAGAAGGTTCACATTCATATGAAAATTTGGGAGTTCCTAATTCAAAAATTTACATTTCTTGAAATTTAATATTTTGGAGGATGTATCTTTTAAATTTCTAATTTGGAAATTCAGCATATATTTTTGAATTATAATTTGGAGGACTTCAGATTCCCAATTTGGAAATTCTTTGAGTTTCAATTTGGTAGTTTCTACTTTGGACAGTTTGGGAAATACTTGTATGTGGAATCTCTTAATTGATTTTAGATCATGGAGCTAATTAGGACTTTTTCAAACCCTTTTATATTTTGTGGAATTCAAAGAGTAATCATATAATAATTGGGACAACTTTAGCCATAAGATTTGTTTGGCAAACCCAACATAAATCGATGATGATGATGAAAACGCCTTCGATCCGTCAGGTGCGCGGATCCGCTTTTGACCCTTGAGGTTTGGGAGTCGCCACCTAGTTATTACGGTCTAGGAACCGATCAATGACTCTAAATAGATAAAGGACTAATCTACTGAAGAAAACTGAATTCGGGGATCATGTTACGGGGTTGGAAGGTGTTAGGCACCAACCCCGTCTGGTCAAAGCCGGTCTCTACTAACTTCCAAAATAAATTACATTGCTAAAAACCTAGATAATAATAAATAAATAAAAAAAAATTATACCTTTCCGATAGCAAAGACTTTGTTCCCTCAGATCCGACAAAAATTGCTCCTTGTACCGTACTCCTTGCTTCGTTCTGTCTCCGGATTTGATTTCTGATCTCCTAGGCAAGGTATCTTTACTTTCTTAGATCTGAACTCTTCAAGTTTGTTGTGGATTTTGGGATGTTTTTGGAAGGCTTTTAGGTGTTTCTTAGGCTAAAATCGAAGGAGGGATGTTAGGTAAGGAGTTGGGGCTCCAAAACTAGGGTTTATGGGAGGCTATGAGGGCTTTTAGACCTACTTCTCTTAGGATTTATGATTTGATACGAAAATAGGGTGTGAACACCCCTATTTATAGATTTTTTTAGGGGTTGATTTTGATAGAGTTAGTGTTTAATTAGAATTCTTTTAATTAGAGTTGTGTTTTAGTTAGACTTATTTTAGGTAGAGTTATGTTTTAATTAGAATTGTTTTAGGTGGAATTGTGTTTTAATTAGAACTCTATTAGATAGAGTTATTATTTAATTAGAACTCTATTATGATTTTGACTCTTAATATTTTGACTTTAGTCTTGTTTAATTGACTTTAATTTTGACTATAGTTTCACTTGATTGACTTTAATACCTTGACCTTAGTCTTACTTGATTGACTTTAATTTTTTGGAGAGCCCTCCTCTATTATATCTTTAATTCTTTGGACCCCCAAATGGAGGGGTCCTTAAAGAAATATCTCACGAACCCTCAACAATTTTTCATGAGAGTCCGATTGATCGATTTTTTTAGTTCAAATTGTTAAATTAATTTCATTAATGTTTCACTTTAATTATTTAATGTTTTATTTATTAATTTCGAAATTTTTAATTATGAAAATTGTGAAATTACCGTTTTACCCCCAGAGAGGACTTTTCACGTTTTAAGTCAGTTTTTTATGTTCCAGGATGTTTTAGAATCGATTTTTCGTAAGGAATTCAATGGAAATATTAGTTTGTGTCATTTCTGAAAATTTTCGTGTGAAATGGTCATGACCTTTATGAGAGACATTTTTGTAATTTTGTCGAATTCTGTTAAAATTGGTGAAATGATTTATTTGATTTCGATTTGTTGTTTTATGTGTTCGAGAGAGCTTTCCTAAGCGTAACGTAGGCTCTAGGGTTGTTTTGAGGTTAGGGGTATTTTGATAATTTGATCAATTTTTAGTGATTTTTATCGTGAAGCTTCTTTTTGGTCTGCAAGATGATGATTTCTATGTTTCTGGGGTCTTATTTTCCTAGCGTAGCGTGGTTTTTAAGGTTTTGTTAGTTTGAGATACCTCATCCGGATTTCTGAAACACATCTGGTAACAAAATAAATTAATGGAATACACATCCATCATTGGGAATCATTGCGATCGGGTTGACGAGTTGATTAATCAGGCAGATGCAAAAATGGGGTGTCTACAGATGATTGGACCATAGTCTTGACCGTAGTCTTTCTTGTTGGCCATAAGTTAGTTTTGGATCGTAGTAGAGACCGATCATATTGATCGGGCGGGTTCGGTGCCTAATACCTTTCGAAACCCGTAATCTGACCCCTTACCCATCTCTCTGATCCGTGGATTGACCTATATCCATTTGGAGTTAATTTTGGTTCCTAAACCTAAACTAGGTGGCGACTCCCATTTCTCAAAAGTCCCCCATTTACAAATCGGACCCCTATCTACTATTTAGTGAAAAATGGTCGAAGCGATTTCACTTCTGCAAGTTGCTTTTCTTCCTTCTTCAACTTATCAAATTGAAGTTTATTGTCACAATTTCCTAAACTCTTCCATGCCAATACGGTCTTGATGAAATGATAAAGTTTTTTCTTTTCTTCACAATCTTCAATATGAAAACGATTTAGGGTTAGAGTCGGAGCATAGAAAAACAAATTGAGACACTAACTTTCTAAAGTAGTTTAATTCATAAAAAAACTAACTATTTATATTAATGTTTTTATAACGTCGATTTGAGAAAAACATGTCATTATAAATCTTTCTAGAGTTCGCACGAAAAATTGCATATATATATATATATACGTCGATTTTTGCAAAAATCGACATTATAAACCTTTATAAAATTTTTGCGTAACTTTCCACAAAAATTACATCTTGATAATGTCGTTTTACTTGAAATCCGATGTTAAAGATTAAAATATGAGCGCCTCCTATTCCGTTCAGTGTAGTAGTATCCTCTAGGCCGTGGGTACCTCATGGTTTAGCTTAATTAAGCTTTTAAATTTGCTTTGGAAGGTTGGGCTCTACACCTGATGCAATTTGAATACTTGAATTGGACTTCTCTTTGTTGGATTTTGAGAGGTTTCGAGCTAAGTCTAGATAAGTGGGGGTTTCTACAATAATTATTTCTCACAATAAAAATAGTTGCTTTTAGTGACCCATTTTTAGTGGCAGCCAAAATAGGCGTCATTATAGAACACAGCGAAATTTTGCAAAAAAAACCTCTCTCCCTCTTCCTGTATAAACAGATTTTGTGAAAACCACTCTCTCTTTCTCTCTCTCTCTCTCTCTATCAAGTTCATCACAGCTCCTCTACATCTAGGGTTTCGATGCTAATGGAGAAAATTGTCCAGTCTAATAGGTCTCTCTCTCTCTCTGTATCAAGTTCCTCTTCACATTTTCTGGAGTTTTGAGAATCGAAATCGCAGATTTCGTAGTTCTTTGATCGATGTAGGGGACGTCGAAGGAGCTATTTCTCTTCTCAAATTTGTAATTTCGAAGCTCGAAACCCTAAATTCATCTCCTTCAGATCTCCAATTGGCCTCAGTTCTCATCAACTTGGCCAATCTTTACTCCTCTTGAGGTTTCTCTCTAAAATCTGACGAACTTCGAACTCGCGCTTTTCTCATCAAACAAAGATCTCAATCAAACCAACCAATTCACCCTCCTTTAAGGTTAGGCTTTCTTACTTTCTTCTTCTTCTTCTTCTTCTTCTTCATTTGTTTTAATTTTTAATTTTTTGAATTTTAATAATGTTAGTTTGAATTTCAGGGATTCAGAGATCGTAAAGAAAGTAGATTCGGTGAAAAATGAGGTATCGACTTCTGATGCTTCAGTTTGCGATGCCTCTATTTCGTATGATGATGGTGATTTTTCTTGGTTTAATTTCATGTCTTTTGTTTTATTAGTTCTTTTTTTTATTGATCTCTAGTTCTTTCGATTGATGAACTTCGATAATATACTTGTGTATGAAAATTCTTATTGTTGTTTCATGATTTTGATTTTTTTGGTGGAAATTTTACTTTGTGATTGCTAGACTCATTCGATAATCCTTGTTATAAATTTGTGTGTGTGTGTGTGTAAGCTAGACTTGAACCCATGACACAAAAATGCATTGTAGTATGTTAACCAAACCAAGCCATGCCTGCCTGTGGGAGCAAGTCAGACCATCAATGAAGTAAGAAGATAGTAAGCCTTCCCGTATGGAGATGCGGTTGGTTGTCACAGGGGGAACGGTTGGTTTCAAGAACGTTGAGAACCATTTGGCAGAATTTTTGGGGATTCTGTCCCAGTTATCATAATTTGTGTTGTTAAGCCCCATCCGGGTATTATAGCCGCCTCCCATTTCCACAACATCCAGTAGAGACCAATAGATGTACCCTTTCACTTGCACACCCTCCCTGTTACACCCAAAAAATAAAAATTATAAAAAAAAAAAAACACCTTAGATTAATAATTCTATCTTCAACATCTATAAATTAATTCATTATTTCTATGTTCTTGATCCATTAATGCCTCCGTCTAAAATGTTCAATCAGTTGCCTACTGTATGCTTGACTTTGACTTATCAATCAGTCTACCAATTGAATGGCTTAGATGGTACAAAAGAATTTCATTTAAGGGTCTGGGGCTTACTTCATTGCTTCAAGAATTGCCTTGAGATGGTGAATGATGAAAATAGTTCGGTAATTATCGAATGTTACTGATGTTGATTCTGAATCATCAGCAACACCTGCATTTAGTATTGAAAATTCTCTAGTCAGAAACATAAAGGTAGTTCTAATCCAACCCGTATATATGCAGATCATCAAGGAATCATGATACATGTGTGAATACCACATGATACCAACCATTCTCAGTGATGTAAATCAGAAGTCGGTAGTTTTTGTCGTGGTCATAGTTTTCCTTCAAATATATCAGTCTTTTTTTTAGCCCCTCCGGTACCATGTAATTGTCATCCACAATTACTCAAATTATTAAAAAATAAATTTCATACCGAAGGCTATTCTAGTAAAGAAATAAAAAACTTTTAAAATGTTATGATACAGTGAAAAATCTTACATTATCACCAAGGGGTACTCTGGCCCTAGCAGCTCAGAGAAACACATAAACACACGCATAATAAAGAAAAAAAGAATATATATATATAGATATATATGGGAAATGTTCAGCAACAAACATTTTGGCAAAACATTTTTCAAAACATGGGTTAGAGATTTTGGAATGGGCTGATTTTTGGTGAGGATGATCTCTACGGTGAGGAGATCATCATCACCAAAAATCAGCCCATTCCAAAACTTCTAACCCCATCAAAAATGGTTTACAAACAATGGACGGTCCACGATTTTTCAACTTGTAAACTGGGGCTAGAAGTTTTGGAATGGGCTGATTTTTGGTGAGGATGATCTCCTCACCGTAGAGATCAACCTCACCAAAAATCCGCCCATTCCAAAACCTCTAACTCATGTTTTGAAAAATGTTTTGCCAAAATGTTTGTTGTTGAACGGGACCCTATATATATATATATATATATATATATATATATATATATATATTTCCCTGAAACCAAGTGCATAGTTGAGTTACACACATTCAAGTCCCTCTAGAAAATTCATGATTCGCCATAGGAAAAATCTCTGTTGCATCCACTTCAGACACATAAAGTCAAAATAATCTGCTCTGTTCTCTAGGAATTGTAATCCATTTGTTCATCTGTGAATATAGTAACAAACAATGCCTATCATTAGAAATACCAGAACATTAAAGAAGAAATCTGCAACCCCAAAAAAGAAGGGGATTTGGGCATAAGATACTTGCCTATTGGAAGTTTGGTTCAACAGCATCAGTTTGTTAGATAACATCTATTTTCAAATATGTTTGCTTATATTAGCAGTTGTGTTGTAGTATACAAAAAGATGCATTGTCATTATAGTTCCAAAACAGTGAGGTCTCAAATAAGAACCTTATTTAGTAGGCATGGTTAATATTATTTCAAAGACTGGGTACACTTATGTGGTGAAAACTATTTCTTCCATGTGTTTAACTGTTTGAATTTGTTATATTCAAATCCAATTTGGTTCCAACAGCAGATTCATTATTTCGGGGAACCATTTTTGTTGATCATCCATGAAGGAGAGACTTTCGCCAAAGTTAAAGTGTGTATATATATATTTTGTGAGATTTTCAGAATGTAATAACTTTAATTTCTAGTGAAAAAGCTACACACATCTTAAATTGCAGTCAGACCTTTGCCTAACTGGGACCCATTGTATGTCAAATAAGAAAACATTTTATATTTTTGTGAGATTTTCATAAAGTAATAGATTTTCACCTCATCATTTTTTATAGATTGTTCCTCTGATCTCATTTTAAGGTTGTGTGACACATTCGTAATTTTTGGGTATGTGTGGCTGATATTTATTTTCGATTCTGAAGCATTACACACTTGCAGAATCTGGTTATTGAATTCTAGAAAACAGTTTGGGTGCATTATATACAAATTATTTTTCCTCATTTGTTCTAGATGTCACCTTTAATTAGCCTCTATTGTACTCCAGGCACATTCCTCGGAACCAAAAGAATTTCCATTTATTTTACTTGGAAACAAGGTTGACTTAGAGGGCGGAAACAGCCGTGTGGTAAGGATCAGTACTACCTCCAAAATCATGTTATGTTTTATCTTACCTTAAATGTTTTATTCAATTCTTTTCTTTTATATCTAAATGAATATGTGCATGATCACTTATACTTAATCATTCTAATTTGTAGTACCAAGGTAGCCGGACTTCAGCTTGGATGTAGTGCGCATTGCTGAAGTTGTTGAGCAGGAGAATCCAAAGTGCATATTCCTAACTTCTCCCAACAATCCTGATGGGAGGTACATTTTTAATAGAGTTTATCTCAACTCCTTTGTGCATTATTTTAAGACTTGTTCTTTGAGGGACCTTGGATCCATCACTTTTAATGTATCCTACTTACATATTCTATATATGCCCCAACTAGTGGACTACCTCCAAAATAGGTGAAAGCCTAAGAAACTAGAGTGGCTATTTGATTTACAGTTAAAGCTTGGATTGCTGAACAAATTTGGGATAATATTTCAAGAAATATTCTCATCCAGTGAAATCTGTGACTGAACGACATAAAAAATCAAAGGAGGAACATCGTCAACTGTTGAATCCAACTTCAGAAGTCTAGGTATATTGAGTAACCTCTCTATTTTGTTCAGCAATTTACCTGTAACACTTTGAGGGAATATTTCAGAAATGATTTCTTTGATCTCTCATATTTGCTTAGCTTTTACTGCATGATTGCTAAAAAGTCACAACTAGTACTCTAACCACCTTAATATGATGATATCAAAGTCCAACTCATGTGCATCATTACTTTGTTTCTGCGGATGACCAAGGACCACCATAAAGCCCTATGAAACAGCCCTTGTAGTCCCTTTATCATTGGAAAGTCGTGGCCTACAAGAAATCTAGTTACGTGGAGAGTATCAGAGAACAATGTCTATACACTGCCCGACACAGTTAAGTAGCAAACACATGCATCCCCAGAAACCCGATACGTTGACAAGTCTGTCCTATTTATTCCGTATATTGTGACAGATTTTTAGACTAAGTTCATGTTAAGAATAAAATATAGAAACAAACATTTACATAAGTTGATGTACAATAAGACAATATAAACAATATATATTTAATCCCTGAAAATAAAATAAAAAATACTTCAATCAATTAAATTCTTCGGTAAAGGTTGTAGTTATGTGCATGAGATAGTAATAGATTCAATACTGTAGGTCGGCCCTTTTCTAGTCTATAATTACAAATGACCCTAATTTTTATATATTATCAAAATGGGTGATAAAACCCAGACAAGGAAGACATAGATTTTAATGTATATGTTATGTTTTGGTGCTATCACATTTTGTGCTGAAAAAAATCATTGTCCATGTCAAGATATATTAAAATCTACTCAGGACTTCATAAATAAAAAATGTGATAGCACCAAAACATAACATATAAGTTATACAACCAAGGATCATTATAGTAGTTAGTATTTAACACATTACAGGGAGCATATTCCACAAAGTAGGGCCTCCACCTCCACCAATGCACTTCTATTCTCATCCAAGAAATACTTTGCTCTCAATGGAATAACTACCCATTCTCAATTTGCTCTCAAGATGAACCGATGGGAAAAAAAACAGAGAACAACGTGTCTCTCATGTTATTTCCATGATAGACTATAGAATGCACAGTTTTGATGGTGCATAAGTGATTAAGAGTAGATTTGTCTCTCTAGGATTGTTAATTGTTACTTGAAAAAAACTATGCAACTCCTTCTTAATAGGGTATGAAGTCCCATTTTATGCCCTATTTTTCTCAAAAGGATATTTTAAACTATGGTCTTAATTCATCTATTAATTTTGTTATAAAGTTAACAACAAATGGTTGAATTTGATTTTGCAGGAGTTGTGCTTAATTTGCTATGCTCAAGTAAGGACCATATGTTGATGGCAAAAATCCAGAAACATTTCGGGAATGAAGTAGCAGAGGTAATATATGAGGTTTTACTTTTCCTTAAATGTTGGCATTTGGAGAGAGTTGATCCATTTATTTACACACTTCATCATAATGTGATCTAAATACTGACACTGTTGATTGAAAGATGAGACTACACCTTTAATTTCTGAAATGCTGATTTAGGAACATATTGAATTTTTCAAATATCAGCCCTTCATCCAAGAATATAATGGGAGAAATCTGAAGAAGTTGATATAATCACTAAGGATGGAAATTACGGTTGGCGTGTTTATGAGGTCTACACTCTTTACACAACTCTAGACTCTCCCGAAGGAATTACGTCTGCCAACTCCATAAACTCTATCCCCTCTGTAATGGGATACTGCCATTCCGATGTAAATAAGAACAAAGGATCAGCGTTAATAACAGGTGGTTATTTTTATCGTTCCATGACTGACCCATGCATGGTTCCCCGTCATCTAAGAACCATTTGAAGGTCCTGATAAAGGAACTTGTGTTCTTATTCTCATCTTCTTTGTTGCTTCTACTATATTTTATTTTGTAAGTTATAATTGATGTTATTGTTATCTAAGAGTCTACATAGAGGAGAGTCAATTTTATTTATTTATTTATTTATTATAGAGTTGTTGTAATGAGGTGGTTGATTTGCTTGGTTGAGACTTGAGATGTATCAAAAATTAGTTACTATGTACTCTTTTGTAATTTTATGAGAATTTCTAAAGTTAATTAGTTTTTCTTTTTATTATAAATGCATTGTATCCAAAATTGCTAAGTAATTGTGTTTAATTTACAGGTTGTATAAAAATAGGTATTTAATTACAAATAATTTTAAAATAAAAGAAATTAAAAAATTAAAAAAATCTTATTAGCGGCGGTCATTACCGCCATTATAGGCATTCAAATCGTATTTATAACTACGGTAAAAAACTAATTAGCGGCGGTCACCACCGTCACTATAGGTCTCATTTATATTTATAACGACAGTAATACAATCAATTAGCGGTGGTTTTTTGGTATTTGCGACGGTTGTTGACCCCCGCTAAAAATCTAAAATTTTGTAGTGTCTAAAATTGCTAAAGTAAAATCTACCATTTTGAAGATGAGTATGATTTTTATTTTTTTAAGTTTTATCCATCTATGTAAGACAATACCCTTGTAAAAATGTTATTACGCAACAAGAGTAAAATTCCTTGTCCTTAAAAAAAAAACAAAAAAGAGTAAATCCTATGAAAGGGTTTTTGTCATTAGAAGACAAATTATTGCTATATTTTTTGGAAAATTTATGGTTTCTAAATTTTCAATATCACATGCTTGGATTTGACCTTAGCATTCCACATCATGAAGATCATCTCACAGAAATCCGGTGAATTTGAAACTACTCTTAATCCTACCAAGTGTTTACTCAAATATTACAGTGAAATATACCATCCAAAATTCAAAAACTTAGTCTGAAGTTAATTAAAATGAGTCCCCACCCAAGTTGCATGCACTCCAATTGATATGAAGATTTCCTGACAAAACCAATAAAGCTCAAGTTTCTTCAAAGTGCGATACAATCATTGCATCTTTGTTTGTTTATCTTCTTTACCTCTTCACTTGTAGCTTCAAAAAAAACTTTATCTAAGCATGATTTTGCTTTACGTTTCACTTTTCTCACAATACCTCCTCCGTGACTTTCTCCAACTAGCAGTTTGATCCTCGGAGCATCGATAGCCTCTCTAGCAAATTGTGACAACTCTCTCACTATCTCACTAATGTCCTCAACGCCATTTAGCTGCAAACATTTGAATACGATATCGAGAACCTTTAATACTGCTAATATTGGGTACCCATATCTTTTCAGCCTCATGTCTACCTTCTCATTGTTCTTCCTATAATCTTTGGAGCGCACCTGTAGCAAAATCAATTAATCAATTACCACGAATTAGGTTTAAAAAAAATAAATTAATATGTCTCACCCAATTGAAAATGTCTCTATCTTCAGGCCGCGATATGTCATGCAGCTTGCATCCCGTAACCAGCTCCAACAAGATTATCGCCAAGTCTGAGATGTCAGATTTCCGTGCCAATTCTTGACTCGGGAAAGATGCAGCAAACTTCGCCAATCCCAAATCGAACAGCTTCGGCTTCCACTTGTCGTCCATTAATATGGTGGATGATTTTAGAGAACCACATAAGACAATTGGAGGACGTTGATTATCATGTGTTGTAGAAGAGTGCATGTGTTCTATCCCTTGGGCTAAACACGTTGCTATGGTCATCCTTTCCTTCCAGTTTAATCCTACTGCCGCAGGTGGCAGCCCTACATAAAGATAAATAAATCATTAATTATGTAAAAAAAAAAAAAATTCCATATTCCACACAGTCAACGGACATATTGTTTATAATGCTACAATTAAACTTAAAAAGATAAAAATTAAAATCAGTTTGACTTGTGATTTCAAAAAAATAAAAATTATGAAATTCCTTTTCCAGGGCATTATTCCAATGTCATTGTAATTCTTTGATTGCTATTAGTTTTTTTTTTTTTTTTTCCCCAAGTAGGAGGGAAAAAAATTAATTAAAATTGCAAAATTACCCTTATCAAAGTGTGATGTTTAACAAATTGCCAATTCAACTTTCAAAATAATCGAGTCAAACATCAATTTGGTGGAGTCAGCATGAAAAAATACTGAGTTGAGTTATAAATTCTAGATTTATGGGACTATATATATATGGGTAGCGTTCAATGGCTAACTTTTTGGCAAAACATTTTTCAAAACATGAGTTATAAGTTTTTGAATGGGCTGATTTTTGGTGAGAACGATCTCTACGGTGAGGAGATTATCCTCACCAAAAATCAGCTCATTCCAACACTTCTAACCCATGTTTACAAGTTGAAAAATCGTGGACCGTCCATTTTTTGTAAACTGTTTTTGATGGGGTTAGAAGTTTTGGAATAGGCTGATTTTTGGTGATGATGATCTCCTCACTGTAGAGATCATCCTCACCAAAAATCAGCCCATTCCAAAATTTCTAACTCATGTTTTGAAAAATGTTTTGCCAAAAAGTTTGCTAAAAAGTTTGCCATTCAACATGACCCTATATATATATATATATATAATATATATATATATATATATATATATATATAATATATATATAATATATATATATATATATATATGGGAAATGTTCAGCACCTTAAGTTTTACCACACTCTTTAACAAACGTTTTTTGTCCTACATGGGTTAGAAGTTTTGGAATGGGCTGATTTTTGGTGAGGACCCTATATATATATATATATTGAGTCAAATCATCAAATTTGGCTGAGTCAGCTCGAGACCAAATTGGGTTATAAATTGTTTCTTTCAAGATCCTAGAAATCTGTTTTTAAATATTTATAAGTTAATTTACTTAATTTTTAACTGGCTTATTCGAGTGAAGTCGTCAACTGCATGGATTTTTCAAGTTTTGAAACTATTATGCTAAAAATGTATAAAAACCTGACTGATCATTCTTACCATAAATGTGAAATCCCAAAGTACCCTTGAGCAAATATTCATAGACAATAGCTCGTTCCATCTTTTCGAAACAATAACCGATCAGATTGATAAAAGTAGGGTGGGGACGAAGAAGGCTATGCATCATTATTTCTGTAAAATATTCTTTGACCTCATTCAACTTCATCTTTCTTACAGCAACCACCTATTCAGAGTATATATATATATATATATATATATTTAGAAGATATATTTAATTTCTTGCATAAATAAATAAGCAAACGATGAGTGCTGCAAATTAAAGAAAATTTTACCACACCACTTCTGAGTTTCCCTCTGAAAAATCTTGCACCAGCTCGAAGGGATTCACAGTTTGGGCTGAAATTCTCTGTCGCAAATGAGAGCTCTTTGATGTAGAAATTCCTAGCATAACTACAAAGAACAGAATTGTTCAAGAAATGGTTTGAAAAGAAGTTAATATTATCTGTCGAAGCTGCAAGTTCTCGTAAGGTGTGTGGGCTTTTATTCAAATATTGGATTTTTGAGCGTCGCCTTTTCGGGCGTCCTTTTGGTTCATCAGCTGCATGTCCGATTATAGAAGAAAGAAAAGATGATTCAAAGTTTAGAATTCAGCAAAGAACTAGTAAAGATTCAGAATTTTCCATCTTTGGGATCCAAGTAAAGAAACCCGTTTATCAAGAAATCAAAATTATGTTACCAGACACTAGTATTTCATGATCGGCTTGATCAACGCTATTTGGGATCAAAATCAAAGTTTGAAACAAACAAACCCTTTTATCTCAAATTGAAATTAAACTTCATGATCAATTTCAACTCTGTTTGGGATCAAAAAAATTAAAGTTGGACACAAATAAACCTATTCATCAAGAAATCACATTGAAATTTCACTGAAGTAGGTAAAGAAATATATTGAACTTGACAACATATTCGATATCGTTAAATGAAATTAAGATTTAAATACAAGAAATTTAGAATTAAATGTTCTTTATCGAAATTATCATGAGTCTGATCAACACTGTCTGGGATCCAAAGTTCAAACAAAGAAACCCATTTATCTCACATTGAAATTTCACTGAATTAGCTAGGTAAAGAAATAGATTGATCTTGACAACATATTTAATATCAATAAATGAAATTAAGATTTAAACGAAAAATTTTTGGAATTTAAAGTTATTATCAGAATAAGAAACAACCCATATTTCCCAAACAACTGTATCAAAATCATAGGTAAGATGGATCATATTGAGCAAACAAGAAGAGAAAAGAGAAATCACCCGAAGAAGGCACATTTTCAAAGCGAACTTTCTTTTTTGCTTTATTGGGATCACGTGAAGAAGACACATTTTTAAATTGAACTTTCTTTCTTGCTTGACTGGAATCACCAGACACATTTTTAAACTGAACTTTCTTTCTTGCTTGACTGGAATCACCCAAAGAAGACACATTTCCAGACTCTTCATTCTTGCTTGCTTGAATTGCACGACCCAAAGCATAAACATTTCCAGACTGAAATTTCTTTCTTGCTATATAGGAATCAATCGACAACTCAACTTGTTTTTTTCCTTGATTAGAATCACGCAAAGACTGCTCTTTCTCGCGTGTAATGGAACGACCCAAAGCATACACATTTCCATATCCAACTTGCTTTCTTGGTTGATTGGAATCACCTAAAGAAAACACATTTGCAGCTAGCTTTCTTGGTTGATTGGAATCACCCGAAGAAGACACATTTCCAACTTGTTTTGTTGGTTGATTGGAATCACCTGAAGAAGACTCATTTCCAAGCTGAACTTGCTTTCTTGGTTGATTGGAATCACCCAAAGAAGGCACATTTCCAACTTGCTTTCTTGGTTGATTGGAATCTCCCGAAGAAGGCACATTTTCAAAGCGAACTTGCTTTCTTGCTTGATTGGAATCTCCCGAAGAAGACACATTTCCAAGCTGAACTTGCTTTCTTGCTTGATTGGAATCACCAGAAGAAGACACATTTCCAACTTGCTTTCTTGCTTGATTGGAATCACCTGAAGAAGACACATTTCCAAGCTGAACTTGCTTTCTTGGTTGATTGGAATCACCCGAAGAAGACACATTTCCAAGCTGAACTAGCTTTCTTGGTTGATTGGAATCACCTGAAGAAGACACATTTCCAACTTGCTTTCTTGCTTGATTGGAATCACCCGAAGAAGACACATTTCCAAGCTGAACTTGCTTTCTTGGTTGATTGGAATCACCCGAAGAAGACACATTTCCAAGCTGAACTTGCTTTCTTGGTTGATTGGAATCACCCGAAGAAGACACATTTCCAAGCTGAACTTGCTTTCTTGGTTGATTGGAATCACCTGAAGAAGACACATTTCCAAGCTGAACTTGCTTTCTTGCTTGATTGGAATCACCCGAAGAAGACACATTTCCAAGCTGAACTTGCTTTCTTGGTTGATTGGAATCACCTGAAGAAGACACATTTCCAAGCTGAACTTGCTTTCTTGCTTGATTGGAATCACCCGAAGAAGACACATTTCCAATTACGATTTCTTTCTTTCTTGCTGGATCCATCTCCTATTACGATTTTTTGAACAAGGAAAACGATCTGTTTTCTGTACTAAATAAAAATCTCCTGAACAAAAATCTCAGAAACTCGAATCTTTCAGCCTCTGAATATTTAAAGACTTGTTTCTTCCTTGAAGCCGAATAGGAAATTGAAGAGAACAGATATAGAGAACGACAGAAATGAAACAAATAAAATAAAATTCTTTGGAGATGGTTTCCACTTTCCAGGACATAAGTGAAGTTCTTCATATATGTAAGACTCAAGAAGCATGCGAGTACGTTCGTTCTTTCAAGAATCCCTTTTTCCCTCCAATTTATGATATTTTTAGTGTGTAATATCGTTGGACAATAAAAAATCCAGCATCAATTAACAAGTGCCATGTGTTTCTGATGTACAAGATAACCTGAATAACCGGTTCCCTATTTTTATAATTTTATTTGAGAGCTACTACCGTGACACCAACTTTTACTGATGGAACATCGATTCCTATGTAAAAGAATTGCAGACAGTGGTATGGCTTTAGTAAAAGTTACTGTGGCAATGGCAACTCTCCTTTATTTTATTTTATAAGTTTTTTAAATACTAGCCTCAACCAAACGGTTAAGATACTTTGGCTTTCCAAGATCTCTAGAAAATCAGTTTTTTTTTTCTTATTGTGGAGGACATTTTTCGAAAAAGGACATGTGACAATTACAAATAAAGGTGGACCTTCTAAACAAATACCCTTTGAGAATGATGGTCCATTAGGATCTTGGGGAGAAGTGTGAAACTACCAACTTTTTTTTAGGCCATAGCAACCTCAAAGGTGATTAGGATGATGTTCCAGTTGCGAAGAACATTTGTTTCTTTCGCAGGATAGACTACTAAAGGAGAGGGAGCCTCCCTGACTTAGTTGTGATACCTCTCCCAAAAGTAGGGTTACAATAAAATCCCAATCATCACAGGGTGTGAAATAAAAATTGCCATTGCAGACATTATCCATTTTAACATATTTTTTTTGCCAGAAATCCTCCCTGAATAAGCTACTGATGTTGTCCTCAAGAGACAGCTCATATTTAGGGAGTACTTCTAGCTCTTTCTGACCTTGCTGTGGTAGCAGCTGAATTTGTTGGAATCAGTTGCATTGTCATCGCTTATCATTGTATAAGTTGACATATGGAAAGTCTTCTTGATGTGAGAAACCTTTTCGAGATCCTAGATCTTGGGTTCTCGATGCTCCATCCTTGCTAGTTTGAGTTATCTCTTCTTTGCCTCTATCACTTGCATATCCTTCTAGGTGGGCCTGTAACCGAGGCTAAACCATGGCAAGGTTTTCTAGGTCAAAATGATCCTGGCTCTACCTTGATTTATCTTCCCTAGCCCTTTCCCTGGACGAAATCCAGATTCCTTCATAACCCTTCCTTTCATCATCATAGTTGGTGACAAGCTTGCCTTCTTGACCTCTGTACCTTCTGGAATGTGACTAACTGGCTCAAATTAGAAGGAGTGATACATGAGTTATTCACTCAATCCTTTAATATCTATGTATGGCACATCCAAAGGTCTATCTGTTGGCAATAAACTTTCTACTTTTATTATCTTTGCACATCACTGCGATATGTAATGGTTTTATGTGACCACGACCCTTTGGAGTAAATTCATCCTCCGTGAATGTGATAACATTCAGTGATATGATAATTCCAACCATTTTACCCAATTGTTCCAGTGAGGTATCTTCTATCACGTGTGACTCACTAAGAACCTTGAATAGTGCCTCTCTATGTTTCTATGAGCTTTGTAGGAACCCTAGTATCGATACTTGGGTTCGTACTTTATTCAATTGCTTTACGAAGTTGTATTCACTTTTCTTAATCAACTTAAGGAAATCTGTTACCTCCTTGTTTACTACTTTCTTCTTCTTCTTTGCATGTTTACTTTGTTCTTCCATGAGCCTTTCCTTTTCCTTTATCATTTTTCCCTACCCCGATTTCTATTACTTCTGTCTAAACTGCTTTTTCTTTTTCGATTACCCCATTTTTTTCTGACTACTATTTCTATGAGGAATGCTGCATTCTCTCTATCGATTATAACCTGTACTTCAATCGTCTGTTCTAATTGCTTCATTTGTTCTGTACCAACAACTAAATCTTTGTTGGTTGCCTATTCTGTACCCTTTGTTTGTTTACCTCTTTGTTGCTGTGACCAACTCTATTACTGTATGTTTCCCTTTCTCTTTCTCGGTCTTTTTCTCATTATCTTCCATTTCCTTGTTGCCCTATTTTTAATTCTTCTCACTACTTTTCCTACCCTATTATTGAGGTCTACATCTTTGGGCTCCTCTTCCTTCTCTAATTTCTCAAGTTTTTTGTCTCATCAACTTTCCCTTCTCTTTTTAGGACTACTAGACCCGCTTCGTGACTTCAAGGCATAGTCTTGTTGGATATATAAAAGAAGGGTTTGGAATTTTTCAAAGTGAGTTGGGGAAGTTCTAGTTCAACATGAAGAATGAGAGGTGATGGTCATGTAGTGGAGAAAGATGAAATGGGTATGCAAATGATGAGTAGTGGCGGATTTGAAGGTAATGAGAGCGATGTGATGTTGGATGGAGTGACGGAATTTAAAGATAAAATAAAATGTGGTGTATTTGGAGAAGTTGGTAAGATGTTTAAGATGAGGCCTATGAACTGGGTGGTAATGCGAATGGGAGTGTTATTTTGATTTTAAGGGAAGATGGTGTTGATTGAGGTATTTGAAGTGTTGGGTTTAAGGTAAACTTTGACCTTTGACCCTAAAGGAATGATCAGCTATAAAGATCAAAATCTAACTCTTCATCGGAGATTGTGTTTACTGCATTCATCAGCTCTATACCATTTTCGTTGCCATTATGACTTGGAAGGGAATTTTGATTGATATTTTGTTGCGTTGGTGCAAGATCCAAAACTATAAGCTTCATATCTATAAGGGTTTGAACAATATTCCTTAACTGCCAGCACTGGTCTATGGAGTGACCGAGAGCTCCCATATGAAACTTGCAAATGGTGATAGGATCATAGCCGAATGTGTTCTCAGCTTCTAGATGTGGCTGTCTCAGTGTAACATAACCTCCCTTGATAAGGGTAGGCAAAAACTTTGACAATTTCATAGGCAATTGAGTAATCTTTCTTCTTTTTTATTGTTGATTGTTGTTGTTGTAGGAAGGTCGATATTGCTATTACTATGGTTGTGCTTGAAATTGAAACTATTGTTGATTGTTGTATGGCCTTGATTGGGATTGATGTGTTTGATATGGACGGGTTGGTAGTGCTTGAAAGTCACGAGTGCTTTCGATACTGCAGTTGGGAAATGAACTGGTATTTGAGTTGGTTGCACATAATTCAACTTTCCTTCATCCTTCTTCTTTGTCACAGCTATTGGTTTCTTTTGTACTGCACCACTGGACGAAACACCCTATTACAGAGTTGTCCAATTATAATTATACTTGATTTCAAACCATCCTTTATCTTATCAATAATCTGAGTCAATAAGGAAAAAATGGACATGTTGTTCCCAATGAGATGAGTAGAGTAATGTTGCCCTAATGTTAAGATGAATGTTGTGTTCATCTCGATTTCTATCATGGGATGCTCCACTAGAGAAGTAGATTCCCTCCATCATTGTGCATACTCTTAGATGGTCTCTTTGGGCTTCATTATCATCTTGATTATACCTTGCTTATCCAATACCACTTCTATATTAAATCTATAATTACCCATGAAGACAGTGGTCAAGTCTCTTTAACATTGAATTTTACTAAGGTCCAACTTAGTGAACTATTTTTGTGCTACTTGAGTCAAGTTCCTTTGGAACATTTGCACTAAGAGCTTGTCATTTCTTCTAAATTGGCACATAACGCCACAGTACAATTTCAGATGAGTAAGTGGGTATCCAATGCCATTGTATTTTCAAATTTTAGATACTTGAAATCCGTTGGTGGTACAAAGTCTAGATAAAAACACAAATCATCAAACCCAAACTATCTTGGGAATCTCCTTTTAGTTGGTTCACTTCTTCCATAATCGCATCCATACGACTTGACAGCTTGTTGTCAACGTAGTTTTTCTCAGGCATCCTAAACCATCTTGATTCCCCCTCGTGTGCTATCTTGGCATGTTGCGGAGGTGGGCATTGAGGAAATATGAGGGGAGGAATGTTCATGGTTTGAGCTGGTGCCGATACTGGTGCTGGCACATTGTTCTGAGCTTGTGTCGACGTATGATCAAGATTTGGTGCCATTGGAGGAGCCATTAGGGGTGTTTGCTGACTAAGCTATCTTGAACAGTTTGCATGATTCTGAATAGCTTGAATAACCTTCGAAATCTAAATCAATATTGATAGCATATTTCCAATTGATGCCACTTGATCATTCAGTTTCTTAAATGCTTCTTCACTAACTGGACAGTTATCGATTAGATTTCCTATAACAGATGGGTTTCTTGTAACTGGAGGTTCAATTCTATCCATTGGTTCCATGATGGTAGTCTTAGACCTGAGATGATATTGAATTTGTGTTGTAGCCTCTCTTCTTGATCATCTACTCTTTAGACGCCTAATGTTTGCACTTTTAGTATAGAAAATTACTTTGAAGTGTAGATACCTTAAGTAAAAAAAAAAGACAAAAGATCTATTTTTAGTTCTAGAAAAATGATGACTTTATTATTATATATATATTTTTATTTTAGGTCAAAAGAAAACCCTTATCATAGTGAGGTTAGAAGAGACCCTGAAAACTTTAGGTGGACTAATGATCCTAATTGTAATCCTTTATTGCTTCTTTATTTTTTCTTGACACATAAATGAATGTAGAGAAACTATCCCAGATGAATCTAAGACATTTTACTAAGGACCCTAAAGAAATAAAAGAGGGGAAAAAAAATAAAGAAATGAATGCTAAAGTGACATTTAAGAGGTTCAAATGTCTTTAAGAGACCCAAACTACAAAAATAAATGCGACTAATTTGACCTTTAAGAGGTCCAAAGGTCTTTAAGAGACCTGAACTATAAAAGGAAATGCAACTAATTAGACCTTTAAGAGGTCCAAAGGTCTTTGAAAGACCTGAACTATGAAAGGAAATACAACTAATTTGACCCTTAAGAGGTCTAAAAATCTTTGAAAAATTCGAACTACGAAAGGAAAGGCGATTAATTTGATCTTTAAGAGGATCAAAGATCTTTGAGAGACCCAAACTACAAAAGTAAATGCTACTAATTTGACCTTTAAGAAGTCCAAAGGTCTTTAAGAAATTTGAAGTACAAAAAAAATACAACTAATTTGATCTTTAAGAGATTCAAAAGTCTTTGAGAGACTCGAATTATGAAAAGAAATGCAATTAATTTGACCTTTAAGAGGTCCAAAGGTCATTAAAAGACCCGAACTACAAAAGAAAATATGACTAATTTGACTTTTAAAAGGTCCAAATGTTTTTGAGAGACCTAAACTACAAAAGGAAATGAGAAAATTTTGACCTTTAAGAGGTTCAAAGGTCCTTGAGAGACCTGAACCATGAAAAAAATGCTTCAAAGCAAAATCAGAGATCTATGAAGACAAATAATTTCAGTGGCTAATTTGAAGCTTACAAGTTTCAAATTGAAAACATATGAACTTCTTTTAAGTGTGGTTAAATAAGAGAACTGCTATTGCCACACCAACTTTTGCTAACATCCCCCCAAGATGTGCCCAATTCTTTGGCGATTTACATATGAATTGGGTTGGCGTTAGCAAAAGTTGGTGTGGTAATAAAATCTCTATTAAATACCGACTTTGCACAAGTGAACTAAACGAAATTATTATGAAAAATATAGCAGTGACTAGGCTCCGAAAAATAGAAGCCTTTCTCTTCAAACCTATTCAGAAGCTAATTCAGAACGTATGTTTTCTAAAGTGGGAGTAAGCAAACATGTTCCTTTTCAACCCAATAAGGAACCCAGCTTTTGTTAACGCTCCTAAAAGACTTTCGGTGCCAGTATCATTTCCCGTTACAGCATACTCACTCACAGAAGCCTAGACATGTATTTAGTGGAAGGATAATTTATAACCATTAATATAGAGCTAAATTTTAAGTCAAATAAGACCAACGGAATCATACCTTTGGACGAGTATGTAATGTATGATCAAATTGATGAGTCATAAAAAACAAGTTCTTAGCAGATGTGTAAATCTAAAGGTAATTAGAGAGTTAGACAATGTTATGGCCACGTGACCCTTTACTTGCATACAAGAGGTGTTGATGTTAATGGAAAATAAATAGGTAAACATAATTCAACCACAACATATAAATAATTACATAGGTATTATAAAATAAATAATAGCAATATATTATATAATAATATCACAGTAATGAATCAATGGTATACCTTCTCCCTCCTTCTTTATCCGGGCTTGGGACCGACAATGTAAAACGTTAATTTTACATTGACAGAGTTAAAAATATTTTAACTAATACATTCAAAGAGTTAAAAAGATTTTACCTAATAAGTGTTAGATATCAATCCATATATATAAGAAACGATACACACATTCAAGATCAAATTTTTGTCTAATTTGTATCTTCACATGAAACTGAATAATTGTAACATTTTCAACTATCACTAATGACCATGACCATCTTCTCCCATGACTTGGGAGAAGATGTCGTTCCTACCTATGTTGCTTTGGGAACCATCTGACAATTGAGACTCATTCTTTTTTTGTCTCATCTCATCTTAAAATAAATTAAATACAATCAATATTTACTTGATTTAGAAAAAAAAGACAAAAAAAAATTATTGTAACTTAAAAATATTTTTATAAGATAAATAATTTGAATACATAAGTTTTTCTAATAGAATAGGTTTGAAATATTTACTTACAACAACTTTTGTTGTCTCTGCATCTATAAAGGTCTGGTCCTTTCTTGTGTGGGTTACTATGAACATTTGCATCCTAGATAACTCCACCCTATTATTCTTTTCTATCTATTAACAAGTAAAGCATAATAAATTTAAATATTATTGTAATCATGTACTAAATAGACTCGATGGTTATTTGATTTTACCTCCTCCTCAAATTTCTTGCGAAGCTCTTTTTGCCAGAGTGGTGCATTTTTTGGTTCTTACGATTGGCTTTATTTTTCATTTCACGCATCAACAAAGTAAACCATAAAAAATTAGATAATATTCAAACCTTACCAACAGTTAATTAAATTAATTTATATGTAACTATGGTTGTTACTCATACCTTACCAATTTCGCTTTCTCAAAATTGAACAAACCAATCCCATTCCACTTGATCCATAAAAGGTGGGAGATTTTTTTTGCCTCGTTTAGAGCACCTATAGAGTCTAAATAGTATTTTATTTTCAAGAGAGATTTGGGGTCTTTCCATTTTTTATTGAAGGATTCAAAAATCCAATTCTTCAAGTCGGCATCGATATCAAAAACCCCCTACATCACA
Organism: Akebia trifoliata; assembly: GCF_017979445.1. Lineage (NCBI taxonomy): Eukaryota > Viridiplantae > Streptophyta > Magnoliopsida > Ranunculales > Lardizabalaceae > Akebia > Akebia trifoliata. The sequence goes on from NC_141381.1 coordinate 21,595,091, forward strand.
TTTAAAAAAACATAGGAGTAAAGTGGACGATTTAATATAAACAATCGGTGTAGTTTAATTGATTTATTTTTTAAATTACCTGAATAATTTGCCAAATATTCTCTTTAGCTTCAATCGGCACTTGCCTCCAATCTGAATACATGAAAGATATGAACCGTGGCTTCCGTACCTCAGTGCCTAAGAACTGCCCAAGTAACTTATCCCCATTGCCAATAGGTTGCTTGTAGTTATTTTTTTGAACACGTGTTTTTAAATCCTGTGGGTCAATGGTCCAAAGTGATTCAAGACGTGTATTGCCCCGTACACGTTTTCTATGTATCTTGATAGACCCTATAGAAAATCATGTACAAAAAATTGATTATCATTCAATTATCTTACATATACATATATAAATGCAAAATGTTAAAAATAATTACTAGATGAAAAAAAAATCTTAAAAATAATTTCTCCATCTTACTAGATGTTGAATCAGATGCCTGATCAGAAGGGACAGTCATGTCGATTTGCGTGGGCCCCAAATGTACTGTCTCATCCCCATATTGGGGAGGTGGTGAATCCTGACGATGCATCTTATAATAAAGATCAAGAAAATGATTAGTTATTTTGAAAACTTATAAGAAATGTTATATAGTTAATGATAATAGAGGTTAATTCAAAGATTTACCAATGAGTTTTGTTGAATTATTAATTACCAAATCTATGTCAAATGATATATTGAACTTGTAATTGCATCATTGTATATAAATAATTTCAAACAACATCACTGGACTCCAATTCTTCTCCATCAATACTATTGAAATCTGACTCGTCAATGTTATCCTCTCTAATTTCATCTGTGGCAGTTAAAGGTTTCGTGATAATTAGAGGTGCATTGATCGTTATTCCTGGCATATCTGACCTATCCCATGTTACGTTATCATTAAAGGCAGTCAAAGTATCCATCATACTTTGATCATTGCAAGGCAAGCTTTGCAAGTAATCATCGACATCCTTTACTGTACCATTTCCTCCCATTTCAAACAAGTCTCTTGGTTCTGATTATATAGTAGTATACCAGTTTAATCCATGTAGTCCTTGACGTAAAATATTTGTGTGGCTTGTGATGCTAGTACAAATAGTTCATCGTAAACATTTACTTCAATATTGGATAAGTATGTGAAATTCAAGAGCGTAAATCCCAAGTCATCTTTTTTTATTCCTCTTCTAACATCAACCCACTCACACTTAAACAATACAACACGCTTCCATCCATAATAATTGAGTTCTATGATATCAGTCAATACACCATAATAAGTAATGTCTCCTTGATTTGGGTTTCTATCACTAACACTTGCGAAACTTGATGTATTTACGACCACGATAACTCCGTTATTTTGAATTTTCTTATTTTCACTACCTTTCATGCGAAACCTGAACCCATTAATGATGTACGTGTTGAATCTTTTTGCAACACGATCAGGACCCTTTGCTAATTTCCTAACTTCATTTGAAAGTGCAAAATTCTATGAATGGGAGGACATGTTGAAAAATCAATCATCAAATTCTTTGGTATGAACCTATCAATTTTAAAATGACTGACCCGACGCTGCTGCTGCTTAAGTTCATTCTTGTGTTTTCTGTATATGTTTGAGTTCAAGAGATATGATTAACTATGGATATATTACATTCAACATGCGTGGTAAAACTTAAAATAAATAGGCATTCTTACTCTAAGTATGGGGCAAGTGTCTCAGAGTTGAAGAGTATGTATCAATTTGCTTGTCTCCATGATATTTTATCTAGAGCAAACACTTGTTCTTTCCCCAACGGTCGACCTGAGATAGTGTTACCAAAGTTATCATTTCTTATTGGTCGATTAAACCTTGTCTCCATACTATCAAAGTACCTCGAGCAAAATGTTAAGCATTCTTCTGCGAGGTACTCTTTTGCGTTAGAACCTTCTGGTCGACATCGATTATGCACATACGATTTAAGTGTGAGAAGGTACCTATGACCATGCATTAAGATAATTTGACTATGAGATGTAATAGTGTGGTGTATGTGAAACTAAAATAAAAAGAATACAAAAATTAATGTATACCTTTCAATAGGGTACATCATTGATAATGTACTGGTCCAGTGATTCGTGCCTTGGCAGCCAAATGAACGGGTAAATGCACCATGACATCAAAGAACACTGGGGGAAAAAATGTTAACACAATCCGAGACAGCAATCTTTCAAAGTCATCTACCCGTGCAACCTTAGAACACAATTTTCTAAAGAATTTGCACAACTCAATTAAGTTTGCGCTCACATACTTAACCAATGTACCTCGTTAGGCTATCGGGAGTAGTTGTTATATCAACACATAACAATCATAACTCTTGAGTCCTTAAATCTTATATATTCTTGGGTGTACACATCGTGAAATATTCACTGCATAACCATCTGGAACCTTAACATTCTTCAACACATTACAAAATTTCTCTTTTTCAATATTGTTCATTGTAAAATACGCGAGGGGGGGATAATATGTCTTATTTCCCATACTAATTGGATGAAGTTTAGTTCGTATTTTCATTTCTTGCAAGTCTAGACGAGCCTTAAAATTATCCTTTGTCTTTCCTTCGATGTTCAACAAAGTCCCAATGACATTATCACACACATTTTTTTCAATGTACATGACATCCAAACTATGCCGCAACAAATTATGTTTCCAATAAGGTAAGTCAAAGAAAATATTTTTCTTCTTCTAATTATAAAAATCTTTCTTATCATCTACTCGCCCTCTTATACGACCTTTTGCAACATTAGAAATCTTCCCGAACATGATGTTTATGCCCTCTACTTGTTCCAAAATCTCATAACTAGATGGCGGGATTGGCATAATTTGATGTTCTTGTTCTCCGTCGAAACATCTCTTGTCAAATCTAAACCTATAATCAATCGGCAGAAATTGACGGTGACCTAGGTAACAAAATTTTCTACCATGCTTCAAACGTCGAGAGCAAATGTCCTTATTGCAACAAGGACAAGCAAGAAGCCCTTTGGTGCTCCATCCAGACAACATAACGTATCTTGAAAAGTCGCTAATCGTCCATAATAGTACAGTTTTCATTTGAAAACTTGATTGCTATGTGCATCATATGTGTTTACGCCAAACTCCCACAATTGTCTCAAATCATTAATCAATGATTGCAAATACACATCGATATCATTGTCGGGTCTACAAGGACTTGGAATCAATAATGATAACATGAGATAAAACTGCTTCAAGCACATCCATGGTGGCAAGTTGTATATTATTAGAATGACAGGCCATGTACTATGAGAAATACTCATCGTCCTATATGGATTAAAGCCATCGGTTGCCAACCCAAGTCTAACATTGCGACTGTCTAAAGAAAATGATCGATGTTTAATGTCAAAATCTTTTCAAGCAAGAAAGTCGGCTGGATGCCTCAAAGACCCATCTTTGGTCCAACTCTCGTTATGCCATCGCATAAATGATGCGGTCTTCGATGACATAAATAACCTTTGAAGCCTTGGAACCAATGAAAAATAATACAATATTTTAGAACTTGGAGAAATATTCTCATAATTCTCTTTATGTTTAACTTGTTGCCATTTCGAAGTACCGCATACCTTGCATAATTGATCATTAGCTGTGTCCTTTCAATATAACATACAGTCATTGGGGCACGTATCAATTTTATTATAATTAAGTCCCAAGTCCCTAAAGATCTTCTTTGCATCATAAAAAGACTTTGGCAACAACTCTCCCTTGGATAATGCCTCCATCAAAAGCGTAAACAACATGTCGAAGGACTTGTTACTCCATCTAGAAAAATACTTTATGTGATATAGTCGAACAATGAAAGAGAGCTTTGTGAACTTGGTACATCCGGGATACAACTTTCTATCTGCATCTTGAAATAACCTGAAGAAGTTTTCTAATTAGGCATTATGCCCTTGTGTAGGTTCACTTGCTCCATCAGGTATATCATTGTCTACACCCGACATACCAAAAGCATCGTGCAACATTCCATTCATATCAACACCACCTAGAGCATCATCACATAAAATAATGGGTGTAGATGTAGAAGAAGTTTTCCTATGATATTTTCATAGTGTGTAATGCTCCATAATTCTATAAACGATGAGATGTTCTTGGATAACATCTCGTTTCAAGAACTTAAAGTTGACACATTTCCTATATGCACATGAGATGAGGCCGGTTGATGTATTGATAAATGCGAAGTCGAGGAATTTATCAACACCGTTTATATATTTGCTACTCACCTACATTAGAAAATAATGTAGAAGTTTTAAAAATAAATCCCATTGAATTATACACATTGACAATAGATCATAAGTAGTTGAGTCTACCTCAACTTTTTCATCAAACTCTTATCCATCACTTCCTTCAACACCTAAATTGAAAAATTACTATAAAAAACAATACTATAAAGACTGTAACAAATATGAGATTTTCTTTACAATCTATTTGGATTAAAAAAAGATAAGAGAAGAGAAGAAAAAATATACAATTTTCTCTTCATTTTTCTTGTTTGGATTGTTAAGTGAGGAGATAAGAGAAGAAAAATGGAGGGAAGAGAAGAGTAAAAATGTCAAATTTGGTTATCTCCAAAAGTAGAGATATAAGGAAGGAAGATAAGGAATGAAGTTTTACATTCCAAGTTTTTCCTCATTATTTTTAAAATTTTCAAAAATAGATAATATTGGTAGGCCAGCTATTACTACTTACACCTCAAGTAAACAAACATCTGACAGGCCATTGGGCATCCAACATGCCAATGGGCAAGCCATCCAACAAGACATTGGGCAGGCCATCTGACAAGCTATTAGGTAGGCTATTCGACAAGCCATTGGGCATGCCATCCAACAGGCCATTCGAGAGACCATTGGGTAGGCCATCCAACATGCCATCCGACAGGCCATTGGATAGGCCATCCAACAAGCCATTGGGTAGGCCATCCAACAGGTTATTGGGCAGGTCATCCGACAGGCCATTGGGTTAACCTATCCAATCCATAAATCTTTTTATTGTTAGTTTTATTTCACTAACCCAAGGCATACACCATAGAAACCTAAGTAATAAGTCATAATAATCATAAAATATGTATATATGACACAATTCAATATTTTTTTATATTTTAAGATACACATATGTCACGATTGCACTATACAAAGCTTTGAGAGTCCCATTGACGAAGCAACAGGAGGGGGTAACATGGGTAGCACCCTTTCCCAAAGATACGAGGGTGAAGCCACCAATCCAAATATTATAAGGGGTTAGGAGAGTAAATAATTTTCAAATTTATTTTTTAAACAACCATATAAAGTTAATAATCCTTCAAACCAAATCCAAGGAAAATTTGGTCCCACTGAGAACAAAGGCATGAGGAGGGAAACACAAATAATAAGCGAATGTCATACCTAGTTTGCGGTGTATCAATCTTCAATGAAATGCCATTGTGACTCCAACCCCTTCTCCAATCCCTGCAATTACATGATGCAACCTCCGTTAACGAAAACCATAGGTATTGGTGAAGTGCATAAAAACAACACTATTGTGGTTTATTTATGTCATTAAACCTAGGTTCATCTCAATTTGCATATTTGGAACCAATTTTTTAATCTTGAATACTTCTTAGTTTCCTTTATGGGAATACATTAGTGTGTATTCAAATTAGTTAATAAAACATTAAACATCTTTCTAATTCTTAACCCCAACTAAGGTGTGAGAGCTATTGACATAGAAGAATGAAATGACGTGGCAGACATAGGTAGTTGTTTCGCATGAAACTCGACTTGGACATGACAGTTTATTTATGAAAAATGCTGGAATGACACAAATGGAGATATAAGGGTGACACAAACGATGTGTTGGTGCGCACATAACTGTCATGTCCAATAAGAGTTTCATGCGAAACAACCACATATGTCTGTCACGCGACTTTGTTCTTCTATGTCAATGGCTCTCACACCGAACAACTCAAAAGAAATTAAGAAAAAAATATTTTGGATTTGAAAACTTAAAATTTGACTTTGTTTCATTTGGAAAACATGTGATATAAATCCCATTATATAGACCTTGCAAGATCTTTGGAATAATTCTTAAGTTGTACATCTGGAACCTTAATTATTTAGCATTTTTGTTTCATATATATGGATAGGAGTGTCATGATCACACACAACACAACTTAGTAATATAGTCTATTCTTGTCAACTTCTTATATTCTCTTAAGAAGATTGTAAAAACGTTGGGCCAATGATTAATAGTTATGGCATTGTTAATTAATTCAAATATTTATTGTTCTTCTAAACATAAGTTAAGAAAATGAGCGTTTGTTTTCTTTCAACATCTAAGCCCCTCGAGACAATCAATAACATGTGTTACCTTACCACACACTTGAGAAAGGAAATAGAATCATTAGACAATGTCAGTCATCACAATTTGAAACAAGAACTAACTAATTAACTAACAGAAAAGACTACAAACTTTCAAAATTTTCTTTTTTTATTATCGTAGTTAGTCCTACCATGCTTTAAGTTTGATATTTTGTTCCCCGGTATTGCTTTCATGGTAATCCTTTCAAACATCGGCCTCGCTTGGTACGAAGCAAATCATTTGCAAATGCAAATGATTTGTTGGAATCTAATTTACAATTGCTTGGTTATATTATGAAATTTTTTTGTATTGCAAATTATTTGCATGAACCTCTTAAATCCTTCACAAATTTCAGCAAATAATTTGCGGCCCAAAAAGTGCTACAAATCATTTGAGTTGGAAAGCTTTTGCATTTGCAAATGATTTGCATGGTACCAAGCAGGGCCATCATTTCAAAAACCACGCCAATAACAAGACTTAGGGTTTACTTGTCAAATTGGTTGCAATCAGACACGTCTAAAAGTTAAGTTTAGGTACAAAGAAAACATTTTAGTAATGCAATATTCTTGTAAGGATTCAATATTTTACATGGGCATGATTGCTTAGAGTCCAACACAAGAATGAAGTATAGAATTCAATAAAACCCAAAAATGAGATCATCCTATCCTAGTGAAGTATTTGACTTAGAGGAGCATTTATTGATGTTTATTCTTCTCATTAGTCATTACCAGATAATAAGCAATCAGATAGAATGTAAATTACTGTCAATAATATATATGCATAACTATAGCTGATAGAGTCATTAATGGATTAAAGTTCAAATCAAACACGTTCTGATTCCAAAGTTTGGGATCATGTATTGATGATTTTTAGTGCCCTTATCCCAATCTAATATAAACCTAATCCATTATATGAGAAAAAAAAATATAATAACATATTCATATTGCCTATTTTTTTAATAAGAAATCCTATCCTTACTAAGATAGTGAGGAAAAAGGCTTACTCTTAGCCTCATCCATCATATTAAAAACCTTGAGATTTGTTATAAATCTACCATGCTTTTGCTACCCTAATGGCCAAGTCAACGCACATTTTCCAGCGTTCCATAATAAACAATTGCACATGACATGATTCCTCTATTGATGACAGTGTTTCTTCAAGATCAACTCTTGAATTCAGATTATTTGGGTGTTAGCTTATTTTGTACCTCTATATATACATGTTTAAACAATAATTTTCTTTTTTCTTCTTGGTTAGAATTTCGATGAATAGAAGTTATAGACACAAAATCACATATTTTATAGATACACAAACATAAAAAAAGAAGAACTAAGCCCATCACAATTTTGAAAAACATTTCTCAGCTAAGAGACCATCGAGAAGCATACCTCCAGACCATATGATTAAAAATAAGATCAACTAGATATCCTTAACTTCGAAAAATTAGATTCTTTAATGACTAAATGAAGCAAAGTTAAAGAAGAGACTTGCACGGTCAATGAAGTATGTGTCAAAACAGCAACAATTCCACACCCAAACAACATCAAACACCATGAAGATTTATTGAAGACCAAGGCCATAAAATTGATAAGTGAGAAGTTTTCTTTTTTAAAACCTTGGTAAGAAATTTTGATTACAAGGGAATTCAAAAGTGATCAACCACCGATTGATGCTAATTGGCAAATTTTGAGGACGATGGTTCATTTTGCTCTTTGTTGTGAACTTGGAAAGAAAGGAATTGCAAAAAAAAAAAAAAAAAAGTACTTTACAAAGGGTAATGATACTTGGGTAAATTCTTTGAGTCTCGAAGATAATAGCCTCAACCCCAAGCTTTGTTGGAATGAAGTTACAAAAGCACAATTGGAACAATAGTCACGTAGTCCCATGTCTCAATTCCATTATAATTTGGAAATGTAATCTTGAGCTATCCATTGTTCACCAAGTAAACCACCCAATGGAATTTTGGTAATCCCAGCAAATTTATGCTAATAATAAAACCATGGTATACATTCATGCACTTTCTAGCTAAATAAAATCAATACCAAGAAAAAAGTGAAGGTCCCTTCGCACCTTGACATGATCAAGCATATTTTTTAACAAGAACAAAACAAAACTAGCTCATAATAAACAAAGCTAACATTACCTACGAATTCAAAATCCTAATAATTTAATTAGTGAAGAATCACAGAATAACAGAAACCTACCCTCATTTCCATCCGAAGAGACTCAATCCTTACCCAACCAATATCATCAACTAAAACCCTTGTCACAATAACTTTCATGCCCCCTCCCCTCTTTAGTAAAAAATATATTCAAACACACTCTAGTATTTCCCTCTAATCCCCATAGTTGTGACTTTAAATTATGATGGATCCCACCAGCATTAAACTGTTAGACTTGAAGATATGCACAACATACATCAAGATATAGTAAAGGGGGAGTTTAAGGCAGCAAGCTACATAAATTTTAGCCAAAACTTGGTCATCTTATCAAAGTTTTCCCATAAGGTTCAACCCTTGATGTCCCCCCCCCCCACCCCGCCCACCCACACACACACACACTCTCGACCCCCACCCTCACACCCCACCCCAAGGAACGATGTAAAATTGTTTTATGAAACGAATAAAAATATATTCTCTAATTGATAACTGCACAACAATTTCAAAAATCCCAAGTTACCATTCTTTATAATAGTCGGACACTTCTAGCAGTAGTTATATGCTTATCAACATAATACAATATTGATCCTGGTACCAAATACTTCTTCCAACTCCGTTATTTGTTCTCTCATTTTTCATTGTATTGTGTTCTTAACTCTAGGGTATTTTCTTAATTATTGGATTGGGACCCTCAGGTCCCATACTCCCATAAATATTAGTGTTATATATTTCAAGAATTACAAGTCATAGCCTCACTCCTTGTCTCCATGTTTGTACTTTGGCAACATATCTATGGGATTTTCCGAATGAAACATTTGCTAACTTCATTCCCAAGGAATTCCCTCCGAAAGAATTCCTTTTCAACCCAAATGCAAGTTGCCTCCATAAAAAAGTTGACTATTATGATTAAATAATTTACCCTAAGACCTAAGTCTAGTTCTATTGACCATTAACAATGTCATCAACAATACACCCAGATACCATAAGGCCCTTCATTCCACAATAGTTTAAAGTAACCCAAGTGTTTGAAACTAGAGCAGACTCTTACATAAAAGTAGATGATAGACAACATATGGGGGTTGCATAAAGAAAAAAGTAGTACTTTTATTGGTGAATTCACCCTCTTCTATAAGAATCCACTGAATATACTGCCAAAGATGCAATTCCCATACACGCATAGAGATTTAAACCTCATTAGATTGTCCAATTGAGGTAGAAAGAACCACAAAACACGGAAGTAGTAAAAACGCCTCTAAAGTAAAAAAAGAACCGACTGAATTTTCCTTGAATTTAGTTTAATAGAAATATATATAATGCCAACTAAAGATCATAGGCACAAAAAGCCATATAAGTAAGTACTAATTTCAATATTTCTTGAAAGGATTGGAGTAACAAGAAAGAACCCCAATTTCAAGAAAACCAATAAACTCATTTTAAACAGATTTTCCTTTTCTTCTAGATACCCCAAAACACAGTTAAAAGGTGCAAACTCAATAAAATCCTTCTATGGCATAAAGGGTAAGGGTGCCATCTTCGAAATTAGAGATAATATCTAACTAGGACAGCACCATAAGATGCGGAATAGGGAACTAAAATAAGCCCCCACTTCATGAGTTAAATTGCATGGGTGAACTAAATGATTAACAAATTCGCTACTAGTTTTAGAAAGTACATAAATTTTCAGAAGTAATACCCAGAATAATGATGTTATCCATAGTTAGGATTCTATCTAAAATAACCAACCAAATGAGCTACCTTGGATGGAACCTTTGAACCCAAATATTCAAAGATATCTGGGTTTAACAAATCACAATATACAAATTCAAATAATTGACAATAACAACAAAAAAGAAACCTAGGTTTAACAAATCACAATTAGTAGAAGAAACTCAAATAAGAAATCGATGGAACTCTAGGGTTTGAGATTTGAGTCGTATTAGGTGGTTGAATCCATGGATGTTTAAGAATCAGATAGAAATTGATGGGTTGCAAAGTATCAATTGTAAAAAATAAAAGATCGAAACATGAGAGAGAGAGAGAAATTATTGGATATTTCAATCTAACTTGTCCAAGTGATCTCACAAGCACCAACAGACGGCAATGAAAACGAGAGAAAGAGGGAGTGATAGAGATGAAGTAACGAGGGAGAGAATGAGAGGGAAAAGGAAAAAGGAATTTCGCGCCTCTTCATTCCTTCTCAAATTAATTTCTTTTTTCGTGCATCAAGTTGTAAAAATTTTACAGACGGATTGATTTTTCCGCTGCACCTGAATGGGACCTTTTAGCGGCGGATTTAACTATCCGCTACAACAAATGCATCATACTACAATAGAAGTACCCATCCGCTGCTATAATTGACGGTATATATTGGAAGTGTAATAGCTGTGAAAAATATAATCCGTTGTTATATTCAATTTAAAAAAAAAAATTGATGGAAACTCACAAAATCGAATTTTTTATATAAAAAAATTGTACTCTATCACTACGGAAAATATAATCCGCTGCTATATTCAATTTAAAAAAAATTTTGACGGAGAGAACTCACTAAATCGAATTTTTTATATAAAAAAAATTTATATTCTATAGTTGCAGAAAATATAATCCGCTGCTATATTCATTTTTAAAAAATTGATAGAGAGCACTCATTAAACCAAATTTTTTATATAAAAAAATTGTATCCTACAGCTGTAGTAAATATAATCCACTGCTATATTCAATTGTTTTTTAAAAAAATTGATAAAAGGAACTCACTAAATCAAATTTGTTATATAAAAAAATTGTATTCTATAGCTGCGAAAAATATTATCCGCTGCTATATTCAATTTAAAAAAAAAAATTGATAAAAAGAACTCACTAAACCGAAATTTTTATATAAAAAGAATTGTACTCTACAATTTAAAAAGAACTCACTAAATAGTACACAGAACTCATCACTAAATAGAAATTTTTATTTAAAAAGATTGATATTTTATAGTGGTAGATACAATAATCCGCTGCTATATTTAATTTTAAAAAAATGACTCATAATTTGATATTTTAGTGGCGAACACAATACTCCGCTGCTATATTCAATTTTAACAAAATAGATAAAAAGAAGGGAAAATTATCAAAAAAAACCTAATACAACAATTATTTAACAAAAAGAATCCAATTTATTAAAAATTACAAAAACGATAACAAACTGGTCATTCAATGGCCGGCCATTAGATTTACGATTTTTTCTTGGAATTCTCTCCCCATCATAAACAATATTAAAAAAGGTAATTTTTTTGTTTCTTAACGTATCACTTACAAATAATTATATGAGAAGAAGATGAAAAAAAAATCATTTTCTGTTAACGACACACTACTTATATATATATATATATATATTGCGATTTTTTTCTTTGAATTCTCTCCTCATCACGAACAACATTAAAAAAGATAATTTTTTTTGTTTCTTAGCATATCACTTACAAATAATTATATGAGAAGAAGATGAAACTAAAAAAAATCATTTTCTGCTAATGGCACACCACGCATAAATATATATATATATTTATATATTTGCAATTTTTTTCTTGAAATTCTCTCCTCATCATGAGCAACATTAAAAAAGGAAATTTTTTTATTTCTTAATGTATCACTTACAAATAATTATATAAGAAGAAGATGAAAATAAAAAAAATCGTTTTCTGCTAACGGCACACCACGCATAAAATTTTTTTTTTTTGCTATTTTTTTCTTGGAATTCTCTCCTCATCACGAACAACATTAAAAAGGATAATTTTTTTTGTTTCTTAGTGTATTACTTACAAATAATTATATAAGAAGAAGATGAAAATTAAAAAAAAATCATTTTCTGTAACGGCACACCACACATAAAAATACTTTTTTTTTTTTTGCCATTTTTTTCTTGGAATTCTCTTCTCATCACGAACAACATTAGAAAACAGAATTTTTTTGTTTATTAGCATATCACTTACAAATAATTATATGAGAAGAAGATGATAGAGAAAAAAAATCAAACATTGAATGGTCGATTCTTTTTAAAAAATTGGATGCTTTTATTATTTTTTTTTAAAAAAAGAGAGAGAAAAGGAAATAGAAAGAACTGGACATTGAATGGCCGTTTCATTTTTAAAATTTTAATTCAATTTTTTATTTAAAAAATTAATAAGAAAGAGAGACAAAGACGAGAGAGGAAAAAAATTGGCCATTGAATGGTCGGTTTGTTATTATTTTTGTAATTTTTAATAAATTTGATTCTTTTTGTTAAATAATTGTTGTATTAGGGTTTTCTGATAATTTTCCCTGAAAAGAACTCACTAAACCCAAAAAAATAATAATAATAATAAATTTTGTAGTAGCGGATAGATTAATCCGTTGCTATGTTCAATTTAAAAAAAGAAATTTTAATATTTTAGTAGCGGATAGTCTAATCTGCTGCTATATTCAATTTTTTTTAAAAAAAAGAGAGAGAAAAAGGAAAGAGAAAGAACTGGACATTGAACGGCCGTTTCATTTTTAAAATTTTAATTCAATTTTTTATTTAAAAAATTAATAAGAAAGAGAGACAAAGACGAGAGAGGAAAAAAATTGGCCATTGAATGGCCGGTTTGTTATCATTTTTGTAATTTTTAATAAATTTGATTCTTTTTGTTAAATAATTGTTGTATTAGGATTTTCTGATAATTTTCCCTGAAAAGAACTCACTAAACCCAAAAAAAATAATAATAATAACAAATTTTGTAGTAGCGGATAGATTAATCCGTTGCTATGTTCAATTTAAAAAAAGAAAATTTAATATTTTAGTAGCGGATAGTCTAATCTGCTGCTATATTCAATTTTTTTTTTAAAAAAATTGATAAAAACAATTCACTAAACCAATCTTTTTATATAAAAACAATGATTTTTTAGTGGCAGATATATGTTTCCGCAATAAATTCTATTTATAGAGATGGATAAAAGTATCTGCTGCAATAAATATATATATATATATATATGCAGATAAAAATATCCACTGTTATATATAGTCGCAAAAAAAAAAAATAAAGAGAATTCACTAAACCAAAAAAAAATTATTTTTTTTTAGTGGCGGATACATTAATCCGCTGCTATATTCACTTTTTTAAAAAAATTTATAAAGAGAACTCTCTAAACCGAACTTTTTTCATTAAAAAAAAAATGATTTTTTTAGTAGCGGATATAGTTTTCCGCTGCTAATTGTACTGAATAAGCATAAACAACTTAGGGTGAATTTTCTTGCGTATGCGTGGGTCCCTATAGTGGCGGATACAATTATCCCCTGTAAAAAAAATGCACATATAGAGGCGGATAATATTTTCAGCTGCAATAAATGTACCTATAGAGGCGGAGAAAATTATCTGCTATTATAAACCACCGTTGTAGATCAAAAATGTTGTAGTGCATCTTCAATATTCTCTATAATATTTAAAGTAAACTTACTACCTACAATAAAAAAAAATGAGAATTGAAGGATGGAAAGCCAATTTCCTTTCCTACATTGATCATCTAAAATTAATTATATTGGTATGTTCTAGGTTCCAAATCTATTGGTCTGGCTCTTTCAATATTCCTTTTACTTTTTAGTATCCTTAAAAAGATCGAAGCTCCCTTGAATAAATTCCTTTAGAATGGTACAGCCCTATATAAATCAAATTATTTGGTGAAATGGTCTAAAGTGTGCACCCATTTAGACTCAAGAGGTCTCACTACATGAAAATTGGAAATTTTGATAGGAAATTTCATCGAGCCAAGGCCCATGAATTTTGGTAATCGAAATTCAATGGCCCATGACCGTCGAAATTTATTTATGTTACCCAATTTGATGGCTTCGAATCATCGAATTTTTCTTATATACCATTAATCTGACGGTTTCAACCCATCGAAAACAAACATTTGACAATGAAAAATTTGTTGCCTTGGTCAATTGAATTTTATGAAATTTGACTACCTTGGGTAGTCGAATATGACATTTTTTCATGTTGTGTCTTGGCATTCTATTCTTAAAGGATTGCAAAAAAAAAAAATAATAAAGGAATGACGAAGCTCTTCTGGGCTTTGGTGGAAAAAAAATCTTTATGGGCTAATTGGATGATGAAAACGTATTGTGGGGATAATATCTGGCAAGCTCATGCTCTTCAAAATGCCTCTTGGGTTTCGAGAGGTATCTATAAAGCTTGGGATGATGCTTTGAAATGTATCCGCATTTTTGTGTGTAATGACTTTAATACCTTCATGTGGGTAGAAGGAGGTCCCCTTATTTCTCAAATTGGTAATAAAATTATTTACCAATTCGAAAGCTGCCCAGATGCAAAAGTTAGTGAGTTTATTGAGATAGAAATTTGAATTTCAAGGAACCCTATAATGATAAAATATGGAATTTGGTAGATCTTGTTAACTCCATACTAGCTCCAAAAGGCTTATTGGAAGATAAACCAATATGGGGGTTTGTTTTCCTAACAAGGTGATTTTTGACATGTTGTGTCTTAGCTTTTGCTAACTGGTTTATTATGTTTGGAAAGAACATAATTGGTGTATTTTTGAGGAGTCTGAATTGCCTCATGATAAAATTTTTGATCACATAATAGAAGAAGTGAAGCTGGTTTTTGATGGCTGTGAAATCGCAAATGATGGTTCGGCAAAGTTGGGGTTGCAATTTTGTGTCAAGAGTATACCCACCAAAAGTATTTTTTGGTGTTGCCCAAATGAAAATGTTATTAAATTCAATACAGATGGATCGCTTTCCTTCATTAGAGGTGGTTTGGATTTTATTGGGAGAAACCATTTGGGTTTTTTCTTGCTTGCAGGCTTGGCTAGTAGTTACAAGTCAGACATTATAAAAATTGTGTTATTGGCAATTTAGACACCCTAATTTTCACAGGCCTCACTTGAAAGGGCCCAAAAAAGTTGAATTTTAAACTAAATTGCCAACCCAAATGCTTGAAAGCCCAATGTTTTAAATTCCTAATAAAATGGTCCAAGGCCTTCAATTGGCTCGTGGACTCACAAATAACTCATTTTTAAAGCCTTGTTCGTATCCATGCATCCAATTGCATGTCTATCATTTCTAAACGACTAATCCAATCCAAATTATCCTAATCTAACAAAAATCCTATAAAATAGCCATAAATAATTTTAAGCTTTTAACTACCTCTAATACCAATGCCCACTTTATTCCGACTAACCTCATTTCATTCAAGGTTCATTAACTCAACTCAAGGTCCCACAAGACATGAAAAACCCATTCTCAAAAAATAGACACATGTCATCACTACAATTAATCTCCCAAGTCCAATCCATTTAACCCTATTACTACTTTCAAAAGTTATACACACTACTCTCCCACCATACCACATGTCATTATAAAATTCCATCACTTTTTCCAAAATTTATATCATAAATGACCCTATATTACACCACTCCTTAATTAATTCACCTAACCCATACCTCCATACTCATTTGCCACATGTCATTGCTATGCTTACTCTCTCAAAACCTATAACATCTTACTTTAATTATTCTCTCAATCAAACAATCACAACTCCTAACTTAACCACCACTTAACCAAGGGTATGGATTGTCAAACCAACCGATTTGAATCTTATCCATTGATATGGTTAAAATAAACTCATTCACCATTTTTACCATATTTACCCTCTATTAAACCCAAATTTCATATATTCTATTCACAAATCTCCTGTTATTTTTCCTCTAAATACTACTTTAGACCCTTTTGAACCCAAAAGCTATCCTAAACCTCTATAAGAACTCCCCTTTTCCATTGAAAAATCCAATGCAATCAAGGGCCCCATTCTTTTAACTAAAAACTCTACAAAAATCTCTACTCTCTTTTTCTGTCTCCCCTTCCCCTTTCTTTTCAAAAAAAGATTTCAACACAAACATATCACTAAGGACTTAAGAAGAAGAAGGAGAAAAACAATAAAGAAGAGAAATTTAAAGCTTCAAGGTGGATTAGAATATGTTTTTAAGAATAATTCCCCTTTCTCTCCCTTCTTCATCTCCCTCTTCTATCTCATATTATACAACATTAGGATAATTCATTGCAAAATATTACACACAAATCAAACTTAACCTTCACTTTGCATCGACATAAGCATGAACATGAACCGTCCTAGGAAGGGAGGGAGATCCTTCCTAGACATGTTGGCTAGGACTCTCAAGGATGATGATCCGCGTCGATGAAAAAGGAAGAGAGTAACTGATATGAGAAAGGATATTAAGAAAACTTTGCATCATGGGGAACCGAGTATCCTTTTCTCCAAAGAGAGTGTTCTAGTAGATTTGGACAAAGACATTTTTACCTTGGTTGCAAAGTTTTTTCAAACAAGGAATGCATCACATCTTCTCTGACCCGATGTGGAGATCATTAGGAAACTTATTAGAGGTTGGGATCTGAATAGGGAATGCAAAACTCTTACTCTGGATGTCAGACATATTTTATTGAACTTCTCGTTCCAATAAGACATGGTGTCTATTTGGCTCAAAGGGAGAATCATAGTGAAAGATTTTGTTATGAGAGCTTTGAAATGGTTTCCACTCTTTAGGCCATCTGATAAAAAAATTTATGTGGGTACGACTTGGATTTCTTTCCCTAACCTTCCATTTTTTTTCTATGAGGAAGCAAACTTGAGAAGCCTTGCGTCATTGGTAGGTGAGGTCTTAGCTATCAACCAAGCAACCTTAAGTGGAACAAAGTTAAATAGTGCAAAAATTTGCATTCTGCTAGATCTTCTGATGGAAAAACCAAATAAGATCTAGTTGGGAGTCGCTCCCAATGGCTTTTGGAAGAATATAGATTATGATTCGATTCCTCATTTTTGTACTCATTGTCATAAAGTTAGTCACCTGAAGAAGGTATGCAGGTTAACTGCTGCTAATGTGCAAAAGAATTTGGAGAAATCAAAAGATCTCGTCCCAAAGTAGATTCTAAGGAAGAAGGAACTAACCTTAACCATCAAAGAGAATGTTTTGCCCTTGAAGTCCAATTTTGATCCTATTATGAGTAAAAGTAAAGATGCCAAAATCCTAGGGCCCGTGTGGATACAGGAGCCAGAAGTACTTAGAACATAAGTACTTTCATAAGTACTTTTTTAAGTACTGTCTGGAGTAAGTGGATAACTGTTGTGTGTTAGGATGCAGGTTCTGAAAAGTACTGTTAGAAGTACTTTTGATAGAGTTTTGTGTTTGGAAACTATTTTGAATTCTGTTTAAATGATCAAAAAGCCCTTATAAGCATCAGTTACTATTATTAACATTATAACTCAACAAATTATTCTTCAAAAGAAATAAAAGTTATTGTTTTTATCCAGAAAAACTAATATAAACACCCAACAATTATAAATAAATAGAAAATATTGTGAGCAAATATATACAACCACTAAAAATATGAAGAAGCTTTCACCACATCAATGGATAGTAAATTTGTGTGTAATTGTTCACATCAATTTTCCAATAAGAAAATTTCAACCATAGTTGGAATGCTCACGGATAAATCATTGAGTAAGCAATTTGGGGAGTTAGAAATTCAAATTCAAATGCTACACTAAAAGACTACCACCACATCAATGGATAATAATAAAATATTATTTAATTGCATTTTTGAGGGTATGCTTGTAATTTTCAAAATTTATGATGGACATACTTGTCCCAAATGCTATATCAAAAAGCTACCACCACATCAATGGATAGTAATATAGTATTACTGTAATTGCATTTTTAAGGGTATGCTTGTAATTTTCAAAATTTATGAGGGGTATACTTGTCCCAAACGTTACACCAAAAGGCTACCACCATATCAATGGATAGTAATATAATATTATTTCAATTGCTTTTTTGAGGGTAGATTTGTAATTTTTGAAATTTATGAGGAGCATACTTGTCCTAATCTCGTCATTTTGACAATATTTTGTGGCTCCGCGCAAGAGTAGTTTAGAGAAGTAGCACCATCGGTACTCCGTGAAAAAGCACTAAAATGACTCCACAGTAAAGTAGTTCTTTCTAGGAGTAATTTATCCAAACACCTTTAAAGTGCTTCTGACTCCCCGCAAAAGTCAGAAGTACTTAGAAAAGTCAATCCACACAGGCCCCTAGTTTTTTTAGGCAGAAGAAGTTGACGTGGAGTCTAGTTCAGTTGACGTGGTTCATCCAATCTTACATGGTGAATGCCCATTGGCTCAAGATGCTAAGGTGGAAGCAAACCCAACAAACTTTCCCATCTTACCAAATCCAAAATTGGTAGTTGAGTTAAAATAGATTTTCTCAAATCAGGAAAGTTCAAAATTAGGTGAGAATTCAGGTTGATCTTAATCTTCCTCTTTGGAAAATATCCAAATTGATGGAGCGTCCAACGCAAACCTTGATGTGCAAGAGGATTCTCCTCCGTTGAAAACATCTACACATAGATTCGATTCTCTCATGATGATCATGGATCGATCCAAAGAAAATTTGATTCCCCTTATGATTCAAAATGGATTTACAAACAAGTTAACACATAAATATTCCAAGGAGGCAATCCTTGAGCCGATTGACCTAGGTCAAGATGCTGAAGATCTAGTCTTCGAATCAGTTCACTCAAGTAAATCTGAAGTGGATAGTGTTCTTGATTCTCTTCCTCTTAAAGACAAAGATTATATTCTTCGAACATTGGGAGCTCCAGATCAAATGAGAAAAAGCCTAGAAGATGAAAATCATGGTCTAACTTGGGTCCGCCCAAGAGGACACACTCGAAATCTACTCTATAGTTCCCCATGTCGTGCCTAGTGTGGAACATTAGGGGATAATGAATGAATCTCCGCAGCTAAGGCTGAAGATGATTAAGAAGACTAATTTCCATAAGTTATGTAGAAAATTCAAAGTGTTTAAAGCTTTTTCAAATGATTCAGAGAATAGTTGTGGCTTTATATGGGTTTGGTGGTTTGGGGAGGCGTCTAAATTCAACCTACTTCAAATGTCTCCTCAATTTATTCTCTTAGAGGCTGAATTAGATAATAGATTGGTGAATGTTTGTATTGTTAGAGCATCTTATGATTTTCAACGAATTTATAGAATTGTGGGAGAAACTAAAGTCTTTGTTGGGTTCGTACAATAAACTTCTTGTTGCAGGGAACTTTAATGCGATCTCTCGCCTGGATAAGAAAAATGTGAGATTTTCATTGGTTAATTCCATGAAAGTTTTCAAGGACTTTATTGGGGATGTGGGTCTCCTTGATATAGGGTTTTCGGGTAACAAATTTATGTGGTGCAATAATAAGCATGGTCATGATTGTATTTGGAGAAGATTGGATAGAGGATTGTGTTCTCAATCTTGGATCTCTCTTTTGGACTCACCTACTATTACTCATTTACCTTAGATTATCGTCAGATCATTGTCTTCTTTTGATCCAATGCTCTAAGGTAATCTTTGGTCCGAGGAGGTTCAGGTTGTTGGATTTCTAGACTGAATGATCGAACTTTCTTCTGATGGTGCGCAACTCTTGGTCAGGTTATGTAGAAGGCACTCCTTTGTTTAGATTTTCCCAAAAATTAAAAAGATTGAAAGGAGGTTTGAAGGAATGGAATAAATAGGTGATTGGCAACGTGGGGGTTAAGCTTATAGAGATCGAATTGATAGGCGAAGAGTATACAGAGAAGCTAGCTTTGCAAGGTGGAATCAGGAGACCTATATTGATCGCAAAAACACAAATCGAGAATTACTTGACTCAAGGAGGGTGAAAAAAAATACAAAATTCTTATCAGCAATTTCACTAGTGAATAGAAACTAGTTGTGATTTGACTGATGAAGTGCATGTAATAATGTTGTTCCAATGTCGATATAAACGTTGTGTTCATCTTAATCTCAGTCATGGGGGCTTTACTTAAAAAGTTGATTCCCCCCATTTTTTTGCATATTCTCTAATGGGTTCTTTTGGTTTCCAAACCATCTTGGCTACTCCCTATCTATCCATAGCAATATCAATGTTGAACTTGTAGTTATCTATAAAAATATTTTCCAGCTCTTGCCAATTTCTGATCTTGTCGTGGTCTAGTTGGATAAACCAACATTGAGTTGTTCCCCTAAGACATCTCTCAAATATCTGGACCAATAACTTATCATTTCTCCCGAATTAGCACATGGTACCACAATACATCTCCAAGTGAATCAGTAGGCATCCAATGCCATTATATTTCTCTAATTATGAACAACTGAAGTCAGGAGGTGGTACAAAATCTAGGTAAAAATACAACTCTTCAAACCCAAAACCATTTTGAAACTCAAACCTCTTTATTATGTTCAATTCTTTCATAACCGCATCTATGCAACTTGAAAATCTTTCTTCTGTGTGGCTCATCTACGGTCCCCTAACCCAATTTGATTCACTCTCATGAGTTGTTTCAACTTGTAACGAAGGTGGATACTGGGTAAATATTGGATGTGGGTTTACAACTGATATTGGTGCTAGCATATTGTTTTGAGCCTATGTTGAAGTGGGGTTGAGAATTGGTTGTACCAAAGTAGGGTTAGCCACAGTGAGGATTTGGTAACCTGGTTATCCCGAGCTAGATGCCTAATTCTAAATGGCCTGTGTAACCGAGGGATCTTAATCGAAGTTGAAAGTACGTTGCCGATAATTGTAACTTGCTCATTCAATTTATTGAAGGCTTCTTCACTAATTGGTTCACTAATGGATTATCATTAGTCGGAGGTACTACTTGATTTATTAGATCCATGATGATTGTTCTCGATCTCACTAGGTAATGATTTTGTGTCGTACTTTACTCTTTGTTCGCCCAATATTTTTCCGTTGGTACTTTGATATTTGTTCAAGATGTAGGTACCGTAATAAAGAAAAATACAAAAGGTCTTGATTTAGAATCTTGGAAAAATGACTTTATTATTATATATTTTGTATATTCATTTTTAGGTCAAAGTAAGCCCTACTCATGGTGAATTCAGAGGAGATCCTAAAAGGCTAGGTGAGAGAACGACAGTGATTACAACCCTATAGTGTTATTTTTCAATATTTAAAGGTATGTAGAAGAACTAACCTAGAAGTATCTAAGATGTTTAACTATGGACCTTTAAGAAATTGAATTAAAGAAATGAAGGTTTTTAAGAAACCCAAATTACAAATGCATCGGTGACCTTTAAGAGGATCGAAGATCTTTTAAGATATCTGATCGACGAAACAAAAGATAAATCTAAGGCTGATCTTCAAGAGATCCAAAGATCTTTAAGAGATCTAAACTATGAAACGAAAATGATCTTAATTTGATTTTTAAGATATCCAAAGATATTTAAGAGATTCAAAAATACAAAGAAAGTAACGGTTCTAGGTTTGACCTTTAAGATGCCCAAATATGTTTAAGAGGTCCAAAACTACTTTCTACAGTGACCTTTAAAAGGTCCAAATATCTTTAAGAGATACGAGTTACAAAATAAAAGAGAATCTATAATGATCTCCAAGAGGTTCAAAGATCTAATGTGACCCTTAAGAGGTCCAAAGATCTTTTAGAGATCCAAACTATGATCTATGGTGACGTTTAAGAGGTCCAAAATCTTTAAGAGATCCAAACTACAAATGAAAGATGATCTAAAGTGACCTTTAAGAGGTCTAAGGATCTTTAAGAGATCTGAAACTATGATTTAATGTGATATTTAAGATGTCAAGAAACCTTAAGAGATTTGGATATATTCGAAATAAAGAAAGGTCTTCACTCCAACCCTTTAGAATTGAGGTGTCTTGAATATAAGAAACGAACCCAAATGATGTCTACCTTGGTCATGGCATCAACTTGAAAGCAATGTCTCTTGTATGGATGTTATGCCCGAACCTTTGAATTGGGTATTTTGAGTGTAAAAAACTGAACCCGAATGATGTCGACCTTGGTCAAGGCATCGACATGAAAGAAATGTCCCTTGTATGAGTGTTACGCCCGAACCTTTGAATTGCGTGTCTCGAGTATAGGAGACTAAATCCATGATGGTTGGCTTTGGAAAAGGCCTTAGATTTGAAAGAGTTGGATGACCTTTAACAATGATGAATGTTAAATTAGCCCATAAATTGAGTAGGGCCGAACCTTTGAAGGTTCTAGAAAACCTAAAATAGATGTGGATTGGTTGATCTAAATTCTCTTAAGATTTCCTAGGAAATTTAAAGGGATGGATTGGACAATCGTTCAAAGGATGGACATGAAGTAATGAGGTGAAAAACTTGTCACCCTCCCCGAGTCAAAAATATTCTTGGTGGCAATTCGAGGGAACCTGATTTGGGGTTGTGGATTTGAGAACACTTGGTGGGATTAACACCTAGACCTAGGAAGTTGGATAAGCTTAGAATGTCGCACCTAATTCTATGGCTGAGGAATGCACTTATAAGAGTTGTGGATAGATTGGAAGACCCCTCTTAGACCTAGAGGTTTGAAAGTGCTTAGGAAAACCAAGACCTAGCTCTATGAATTTTGAGGAAAGGGGTACATCTATAATGAAAGTACACACTTAAGCTTATTAATTCGAACAACTTGAGGGAAATTAAAAACCTAGGCTTACGGATTATGAAACACTTAGGAAAACTTCTTCGAACTCAAAATGAGTATCTAAGCCTTACACAATTGAGAAAACCTTGAGATGATAAAGAATTAAGCATAGGGATATATCCTAATTCTAGATTAAGGAAGAACTTAGAACTAGTGGGAATGATATTCAAGGTATCAAGGAGGGTGCTAAATTTTGGAAATGATTCACCACAAAAGTAACAAAAAGGGAGGGGAAAAAAGGAAGGACCTCACAAGCACTGCCTAGGCCATTGATCCCCTTTAGGGAAACCCCAGTTTGTGGGTATGCAATGGTTTTGGTCTGAAAGGCCTACGGTTGTAGGTTACTGATGGTCCAGGGTAATATGTACCCTAGCCATGGACAAGTGATGGTTCAGACCAAATTTAGTCTTGGTCGTGGGTTTCTAATGGTCCAAAAACTTTTTGGAAGCTAAAAATAGTCGACATTGGTTTATAAAGCTCACTCGAATTTTTGAAATTTTCACTTAGAAACCAATTTCGGGACCCCAAATTTACTTGAGCATGGATTGAAATGAACCAAGAAAAAAAAAAACCCAATCCTATACTAAAGGATGGGTATCCTAGACTAGAATCATTCCCACCTAATTATAAGTTGGCCTTCAAGGATCGACTCAACTTACAAGCTTTGGATGAGTGGCACACTCACTATTTTATTTTTATTTTTTTGTGTTGTACGCTTTAAAATGCAAGTCTATTAATGGGGTTTATAGGTAGGATATAAAGGTATCTCACCTTCAAGCCTCCATGCAAACCGAAGCAAGAATTTCATAGGTTGCTAGTGAGATGAATGTTTTCGTCCCTTTTCTCAAAGTAAACGACCTTGAGGCATGAGGTTACTTGCATCTAGCTTAAACTTTTATTGGGGTGGGGTGGTTTGTGCAATGGGCTATGCTTACATACTTATTATAGTGGAGATGTTCCAAACAAAACAAATTTAAAAAACTCCCAATCCCAGACAAGTACAAGCATTCCCACGAAAAGAAAGAAAAGAGAAATAAAAATAAGTGAGTTGATAGATTTTTTTTGTTCTTCACAAATGGCCATATGAGATTGGTTTGAACCCTCGACTTCCCCAGTAAAATCACCAAGTTGTTTATACGTGAAGTTCAAAATAATGATTTGACCTCATTTACAATCGGTTTAGGAGTCGCCATCATCCAAAGAGTTTAAGTGTGAATGGACACCATAAAATTAGTTCTAAAAAAATTAACTAGTAGTGACTCACATTCAATAGATAAGGTAAGACTAGGTAAGAAGGTTTGGTTGAGGGACAAGGAAGGTGTTAAGCACTTGTCCCATCCATCAAGTGATGATAAGCAAATATATGACCACAAAATATAGTGTAAAAGTATTTTTTTTTTTTTTTTTTTTGTGTTTTGAAGATAAATGGGCTTCTAGAGAGGTTAGGGAGAAAATTGGCTATAGTTTTGTTTGCAAAATAAAGAAATAAAGGTGATGAGAAAGTCAATACTAGAAGTAGGTACTTATTGGATTTCTTGTGAACTTGGGACTTGAGTGAAAATCCGCCTGGATTTTACTCTTTTGAACCCTCGAGTACTTGTTAAAAACTTATGTGCTCCTTTAAGAGTCTTTATTTGTTGGTTTTATCCATAGGTTGCACCCACGACATGGACACGTCCATGGTAGGATGGAAAACTTTTTATGCATGAAAATGTATCCCTAAGGCCTAAGGGAGTATTTTTGTTGGTTTTAGGAGTTAGATATGGATCCATAGAAACCCACAAGTTAGCTTATAGCCTTTAAAAGAATAGAAAATGTGGTGTATACTATATGTGAATTCATTAATGTTCCCAAGGAAACTTATTAATGGACTTATAAAAAGGAGATTATGTCATAGAGGGATTGCTTTCTAGCTCTTAAGCCATGAAAATAAAGAAAAACTAAGAATTAAAGAGTATAGAATTGAAATAAACTAAACAAAACAAATTGGAATTTAAAATGCTCACTATGAAGTTTATTAACGACTTATAATGGAGTTTACCCCATAAGGAGGGATTACTTTCTACCACCCAAGCCATTAAATTAAAGTAAAGAAACTGAAATTTTACTTTGCTAGGAATTTAAAGGTGCATAAAATAAAGAAAGGGAGGTGATAGGAGAAGGGAGTTAGGGGGAAGTAACTACTAAAAAGAAAAAAGTAAATGTTGCTCCCCACCTTGTGCTCTCTTTCTTGTTCTTTTTCTTCTTGTTGTTGTGTTGACTTCTAAAAGGGTAAGAAGTTATTTGGATAGAATTTTAGGGTATTGAAGAGCTTAGAGAAAGAAAATTGACAGAGTTTGAGAGCTTAAATTTTCTCCTCCCATTTGGCTTAGATAGGGGGTCCTATTTATAGACTTTTGAGAGACCCCCTGGGGATAAACTTATTTAAATTTCTAGAGTTCCCAATATTCTCAAATAAACCTCAAAGAATGAATTCATTTGTCCTCCATCATCTTCTCCTTGATGGTCTTTTATACACTTGTGAGTCTTAGTGATTGTGATGACCAAGGGATGGGATAGTAAAAGCCTACAAGTTTCTAGAGAATCCTATGGGAAGGATAAAATTATCTTGGGGCCTTGACTTTGGGTCAACTTAAAAAGAACTAGGACAAATGGCATATAAATTGGTGCTTGGTTTTTGGACCTTTAAGACAAAATAGTCATAATCTCTCGAACATAGTCAATTTACAAAAAATGATATGAAGATCTTCTTGAATGGTAAGTAAGGTTGGGGGCACTAGAGTACATCACCTTAATTAGATCTTAACAATATGAGGTTAGGGAGGTAATTCAATTCATATGGGGACCAACAACTGACTTGGAATCAAGATTCGAAGAAGAGCTAATGCAAGGATATGGGAAGAAATGAATAAGATTTTCTTAAAGAATTCGCCATTAAGAAAAAGAGTTGAAGATAAACTCTTGACTAAGTAAATGAGATATAACCTCGTCTGAAAGCTCCTTGACAACTTTTTCATCACAAAAGTGTAATAAATTGGGGGAGTTTTCTATTAATTGGAAGTCGGTACCTAATTTAGGTCTAGGAATCATGAAATAACTCCAAAACAAATTCGGATTAGTCCATAATTAATAAAAATGGGTAAGGGGTTGAGCTACAGGTTTCCAACGATGTTAGATATTAAACCCGCCTGATCAAAAAATCGGTTTCTAATACAATTTAAGAGTATGGTCAATAGGTAAAGACTAAAGTCAAGCTATGGTGAAAATAATCCTAAAATATATTAAAGGAGACTAAAGTCAAAGTCAAAGGTCAAAGGCCACTCATGTCAAGGTCCTACAGTCAATCATCATTATTACTTTATATCAAATCAGTCAATCAAATCCTATGACTATTATTTCCTTAACTTAAAATAATTCTTTCCACATTTATTCTTCTCACACCTATAAAATCAACAAGTTGACTCGAGAGAATGTTACCAAGAATTATTATACTTTGGTTCCAAAACACTTAAAATAAGTGAACTAATCACAATGATTTTGTAAATAAAAGAAACCCAATGTGAATCCTATTACGGATACAAAAACAATAGTGAGTTGACTCAATTTAATGAAATTTATACTCAAATCGATTTCAACCCCAAGTAATCATAAAAGTAAGCAAATTGATTTGAAAAATAAAAAGGAATAAATTTTACATAGTTCCAAAAAAGTCTCCTGAAATCAATAAAAAAAAACTCGAAAACTATTAGAGAAAAGGGATATATCCATTCACCTTGAATGTGTCATGAAATTTGGTTGCTTATGGTATTCCTTTAGAGTGTTGCATGCTTATGAAGCCAACAGTGAGCATGGTTATGCGATGATGTTCGTAGGTGTGAGAGTGCAGTGAGATAAAGACTTGGCCGATTGGAGGTTTGAGAGAAGTGATGAGGCTGACAAAGGTCTGAGAGGGTTGTTGAAATGTGAACGAAGAGGTTGTTAATGGAGGTGGGATTGTGAGACGTTAATGGAGAAAAAGAAGGTGATAGACGATGGGGTCGTCTAGATGAGGAAGACAAGGTAGTGGGGGTTGTTGTGTGGGCCAAGGCCGAGAGTGAGAAACGGCTCGATTGAGGCTGAAATGAAAGTTAAAGGGACTGTTGTGGGTGTTAATGAATGATGCAAGGTGAAAATGAAGGTGAAAGAAAGATGTAGTGGGTTGGAAAGTGAATGCGGATGCAAAGAAGCACAACTGTGAGGGAGTGAGGATGAGATTGGAGGGTTATATGAGTAAAACCAAGGGGAGTGAAGGGATCTTTGGGTTGAAACCAAGAGGAGTGAGCTGATGTTGGGGGTCGAAAACCGAGAGGGTGAGGTACTGTTTGGGATTGAAAACCCAGAGGGTAAGGTAAGGTAAGGTATTGTTGGGTTCTGAAGGTGAATTGGTGTTAGTCGAGTTATGCTGAAACGAAGATGAAGAAGATGATAGTGATGGCGTGGGGGTCTATGACTGAGGAAGAAGGTGGTTAAAGAGGTTTGAGGGCTGTTGTGGGTGACATTAAAGAGAAGTTGATTGTGAGGAAGCTGGCGTTGGTGATGATAGCGATGGCTTGACGAAGAAGGTAAGTGGTTTCTTCCTTTCCTTCTCTTTGCGTATTTTCTTAGCTTTCTTCTCCTCCTTTAACCGTGGGTTGCTACCTTTTTATAAGCAAAGAGATGGAGTTCATCTCAAACTCCTCCCTCTTTGGATAGACTCCTTGTGTGTTTCTAATTCATCAAATCGTGTTTCCTCATTCCAAATTTCTTCTTGAAACCATAAAAAGAGTCTCTTCTTTATGCGTTATTGTAATTTGGCTGAAACATATGAGTGATGATCCCACGCATCCCATTCACTTCATCCTTAAATCCCATGTGTTGATTGGTTGTCTTTCTATTGATTAATTGGTTCAATTGGTCGATCAAAGGTTCGTTAGTTGGTAGAGATTTTGATTTTTAATTTTTTTGGATTGGAATTGTTTAATTAAAATGAAAAATTTTAAATAATCACTACAACATTTTTTACCTACAACGGTGTTTTATAACAGCGGATCATTTTATCGTCCGTTATATTATATATATATATATTTGCAATGGATAATTGTATCCGCCGCTATAGGTACCCCCGCAAATGCCATTCATGTCTATTCAGTTCATATAGCAGCGGAACAATATATCCACCGCTCAAAAAACCAATTTTCTTTTATATAAAAAATTTGGTTTAGTGTGTTCACCTTATCAATTTTTTTTTAATTGAATATAGCGGCAGATTTGCAGATCCGCCATTAAAAAATCAATTATTTTAATGTAAAAAGTTTGGTTAATGAGTTCCTCTTTATCAATTTATTTTAAAATTGAATATAGCGGCGGATTACTATATCCGCCACTATAAAATGAATTTTTTAAATATTAGTGAAAATTGAATATAGCAGTGAGTTAATTCATCCGCCACTAAAAAATAAAAAATAAAAAATTTTAAGTATAAAAATTTTGTTAATGAGTTCCCAATTTATTTTAAATTGAATATAGCAACAGATTACTATATCCACCGCTACAGAATGAATTTTTTTAAATATAAAATATTTCGATTTAGTGAAATTAAAGATAGTAGCGGATTAATCTATCCGCCGCTAAAAATTTTTTTTTTCTTTAAATCAAAATTTTGCTTTGCTGAATTCCTCTTTTTAAAATTGAATATAGCAGCGGATCATTATATCCACCACTAAAAAAGTAATTTTTTTTTAATGTAAAAAATTCGGTTAATGAGTTCGTCTTTATCAATTTTAAAAAAAATTTAATATAGCAGCGGATGAATATATCCGCCTCTAAAAAAATAATTATTATTTATAGAAAAAATTCGATTTATTGAGTTTTGGGAATTTTTTTAATTGACTATAATAGCGGATTGTTTGTTTCGCAGTTGTATAGTACATACTCCATACGCACAATCGATTTGGCGTAAAACATTTTGCGGTAATTTAAAAGGACAAAGCTTCAAAAATCTGTCATTTTCTTTCTGCCATTTTCTCTTCTCTTCTTCTCATTCTCTCGAGCTCTTTGAAATCCCTAAAACTTGGAGTTTTAACCATTTGCTCTTCCGTTTGAGTCTCGATTGGAGTTTCAGTCGACCCTTCTGTTTAGAGGCTTGGTTTGGCTCCTGATTTCATCGCTTTGTGTAGCACCAACGTCGTGGTTGTTGTCGTGAGGGTTGACGCCGGATTGTTTCGCCACCATATCTTGCATGTACCGCCAAGAACGGAATGAGGGACTTGAACCCTCAACCTCAACTGCTACAAACTCTCCTCAATCTCAATTGCTCATTTTGATCTTAATTACTGGTGTAGTTCTTCAATTTCGATTCGCATCTCAGGTACTCTTTTGATGTTGAACTATGATTGTTTTACATGCTTTCGAGCTGAAACCCTAGCTTTTCGATGCAAAAATTTGCAATTAACTTCGAGTTCGAATCTCAGCTACTCTTTTGTTAATAATATGCGAATATTCTAGAAGCTATTAGGCAAAAACCCTAGATTTGTAATGGAAAGTCGTAATTTTTCTAAATAATGACATCCAAATTATATTTTTAAATTAATTATTGATAACCTAGAGAGGAGAAGTTGGTGAACTCTTAATGTGTGGTAGTGGGAACTTTTATTTTTTATTTTTTTCAATGTTTAATCTAATTTATAGTTGGTTGACAAGCTATACAGATTTTTATTATTATTTTATATTTTAATTTTTTAATGATATTCTCAATGTGGTTGTGAAATTGAAATTTATGGAGATAGCCCCACAATTGTGTTTGTGTGTGTGTGTGTTTGTGTGATGGAAAGAAGAGGAACACTTCCATGTACAATGTGCTTATAAATTTCCATTGTTAGAAACGATTTGAAGAAGACCGAGGTGACATTGATCGAAATGGAGAGGAAAGATATTGGTTTTGATTCTATCATAGTTAATACTAGTGAATGGGTATTCTCTAAGAGGGACTTTTAGATAAATCTCGAGATTTATTTTGTTCAATGGTTATAAAGGCAATTATGGAAAGTATAATAGTTTATGGCACACCTACTAATCGATTTTGCAAAGAGGAGGATGTTGACAAAGGAAAATAAATGATCCTAGAAAAGAATAGTTTTGGTGTAGAGCATGTGTTGTACACAATCCGTAAGGTAGGGCATAGTTTTTTTTTACTTTATTTTTATTACATCTGTGGTGAAACAGATAAATTGAAATAGATGATAATGGTGACAAAAGTGAAACCAATGCATTCTTTACATTTTCTGCACATGATTTGCATTTTGATTTTTCTTGGATCTAATCCT
Source organism: Akebia trifoliata (assembly GCF_017979445.1). Lineage (NCBI taxonomy): Eukaryota > Viridiplantae > Streptophyta > Magnoliopsida > Ranunculales > Lardizabalaceae > Akebia > Akebia trifoliata. Next base: position 21,625,523 of record NC_141381.1, read on the forward strand.
TGAATCTAATTACTTAATTTATGTTTGATCTATTAGGGAGGTGATGCATCTATAAATTATGTTCATCTTTCCCCCAAAAATACATATCACATTATAGTGTGCAACAAGACATCATCAATATACCTCATGACTCTTTAAGGCCAGGTATTCTACACAAACTGGCACATGAGATCTTCAGATTTAAATTTCATTCCTCTACCTGTTTACATGGTAATTTATGAACTTCAGCTCAGTTTTTTCAGTCATTTGACATCTTTGGATCATCAGTTTACATCGGGAATGACTGTTTCGTTTTCTTCCTAGAATATGAACTATTGTGGCACATCTATGAGAGGTTTAAATTGGTCAAACAATATGATTATTTTTAATGCTAATTCCATATGCATTGTTTTGGCTGATGGTTGTGTAGTCCAAAATGTATATGACCCTTGTGATGCTTACGTTTGATATGCTTTTTTTTAATAAGAAAAAAGAAGCATATCAAACGTAAGCATCACAAGGGTCATATACATTTTAAACTACACAACCATCAATCATGTCAACCATCAATCATGTTTGATATGCTTATGATACAATCATGTTTGTTTCAGAATTTCTTACCGTTTGGGATCTTCATTTTAGATATTTTCCTTGTCATGTTTATGTTTTTGTATTGCATATTATCATGATAATGTAATTTATAGTATGTCTCTAATTTGAGATGCGATTGATATCCTGTATTATATAAATTTCTGAGATACGGCATTTCCAAAAGACCTATGTGAAGAATATCTTTTTACCTCTTTTAAAAACTGGACCGGACCAGTGGCCTGCCCAAGTTTAATCGGATGTCATAATAAAATAAGGTTGATAAATAAACTATCGGGTTCTTTTGAATCTCACTCTTTTATGAATATAAATTAAAGTAATTTAGGACAAAGCTATGCATATTTTCAAGTTATTTAATAAACGTAATCGGTCCAATCAAATTGAACCAAGGTTCAATAGTGGTTTGATCAATTTGGCATATTCTTGGTCCAAGCATTGGTTAGTTTTTTAAAGCATTGCTTTTTGGAAATAATATCCTTTTCAAAAGAATAGGACCCATACTGCCAAACTCAATAACCTTTTTATGTTTACGAATACTTTTATGATTTTCTGTACTACAATGAATCATCAAAGAGAAACAATGGAACTAATTTCTTTGATATGTTTTCCCATGATAAATAGTTTAGTAAGAACCATGTACTTATAAGGTATACATCTCATTCATCATTATCATCATCAACAACAACCAAGCTTTGTAAAGACTAAAATACTGCCAAAAATGAGATAATTGTTGTAGATATTGAAATGTACTTTTAAAAACCTTTTATGATTTGTCAACAACAACGTATCTATGTAAAAACGTTTGCATGTTAGAAGGTCTAGAGTAATGTAAAGACCTTGATCTTTTTTCCTAGGCCTTGGACTAATTTTGACCTTTGATACTTAGCAATCTGATTTAGAAGGCCTGCTGATTTAAGCCATTAAATTGTCCCCATTGGCGATAACTAGTCATCCAGTTTGATTCAATGCATTCTTTACATGGGTCTATGGTAATTCCTTTGCTCTATTTTTTCAATTTATTTGTTTTTTGATAATTACTTCCAAGATCAAAATATTTGTTAGGAACAACATTAGTCGTTGTATGTTACATTATTAAAGTATTTTGAAAAAGAAAAAGAAAATAAAAATTCAGGGTATGTTTGATTGTGTGGAAAGTGACTTTCTATTGAAAAATGGGTATGATTGGAAAATCAAAACTCATTGTTTGATTTCATCTAAACAAAATCATGGGGGAAAAAAACTGAGGAAAATTGTTTTGTTATATTCAACTTTTAGTAGGGATAGGTAAGGTCACATATGTTATTGATTGTCTCGAGGGCTTAGATGTTAAAAGAAAACAAGCGCTCATTTTCTTAACTTATATTTAGAGGAACAGTAAAGATTTGAATCAATTAACAACGCCATGATTAGATGTTCCTATTAATCATTGGCCCAATGTTTTTACAATTTTCTTAAGAAAATATAAGAAGTTGACAAGAATATGAAGGATAATTATATACAACTTAAGAATTATTTCAAAGATATTGTAAGGTCTATATAATGGGATTTATATGATGTGTTTTCCAAATGAAACTTTATTCCATTAATGATTCTATCACCATTTAAGGCTAAAAGGAGAAGCTTGTCTCTCGTGTTTTAATCTTTGATTACTTGAAGAGATGTTATCTGTTTTCTTTTAATTGATATATGCATTACAGAGAGTTGAAGAAGAACCCTATTTTGTTGATTTTGATTTTTTTTTTCCCTTCATAATAGGTTCAAAGCAAAAAATATCAAAAAATCCTTATTTTTCTATGAAAATGGGGTTTTTCAAATCATCATTTTTTCTTTTAATTTCTTTGCAAATAGTTTCATTTGAAGTAGAATAGATGAAGGAGTTTTTATTGTCTCTTTTGAATCTTAGGAACTATGGTGAGTTGAGGAGATTCATCTAAAGCAAGGATTTTGAACACTCAGAGAAATAATGGGAGCTGCACCCCAGTACCCTTGGGAAAGGGTACTACCCACTTCACCCCCTCCAGTTGCTCGGTCAATGGGACTCTCAAAGCTCTGCATATAGCAATAGTGACATATGTATATCTTATAATAAAAAAAAAGATTGAATTGTGTCAAATATACATATTTTGTGATTATTATGAACTGTTACTTAGGTTTCTATTGTATATGCCTTGGGTTAGTGAAGTAAAATTAACCATAAAAAGATTTATGGATTGGATAGGTTATGCCATCAAAATTAATCCAATGTCTTGTCAGATGGCCTGTTGGATGGTTTACCTAATGGCTTGTTGGATGGCCTGCCTATTGGCCTATTTAATGGCCTGTTGGATGGCTTACCCAATGGCCTATCGAATGACTTGTCCAATGGCTTGTTGGATGGCCTGCCCAATGACTTATTGGATGTCCTGTTGGATGGCCTGCTGTAGACACCCCATTTTTGCATCCGCCTGATTAATCAAGTCGTTAACCCGATCGCAAAGGTTCCCAATGATGGATGTCTATTCCAATGCTTTATTTTGTTACCAGATATGTTTCAGAAATCCGGATGAGGTATCTCGAACTGACAAAACTTAGAAACCACGCTACGCTAGGAAAATACGACCCCAGAAACATAGAAATCATTATCTTGCAAACCAAAAAGAAGCTTCACGATAAAAATCACTAAAAATGATTAAATTGCCAAAATACCCCTAACCTCAAAACAACCTTAGAGCCTACATTACGCTTAGGAAAATCCGTTCAAACACATAAAACAACAAATCGAAACCAAGTAAACCATTTCGCCAATTTTCACAAAATTGACAAATTCGAAAAAATTACGAAAATACCCCTCATAAAGTTCATGATCATTTCATACAAAAAACTTCATAAATGACAAAAACCAACATTCCCATTGAATTCCTTACGAAAAACTGATTCCAAAACATCCTGGAACATTGAAAAATGACTTAAAACGTAAAAAATCCTCTCGAGGGCAAAACGGTAATTTCACAATTTTCATAATTAAAAAATTTGAAATTAATAAATAAAATATTAAATATTAAAGTGAAACATTAATGAAATTAATTTAAAAAGTTGAACCTAAAAAATCGATTAATTGGACTCTCAGGCAAAATTGTTGAGGGTTCGTGGGATATTTCTTTAAGGACCCCTCCATTTGGGGGTCCAAGAATTAAAGATATAATAGAAGGGGGTTCTCCAAAAATTAAAAGTAAATCAAGTAAGACTGAAATCAAGGTATTAAAGTCAATCAAGTGAGACTGAAGTCAAAATTAAAGTCAATCAAGCAAGACTGAAGTCAAGGTACTAATCGAGTCAATCTCATAAGACCAAGGTCAAAACCCAAATCAAAACCCTAATCTAAATTAATCAAGTCAATCTCATAAGACTAAGGTCAAAACCCTAAATCCAAACCCTAATCTAAAACTAATCAAGTCAATCTCATAAGACTAAAGTCAAAACCCTAAAACCTTAAAGACTATGTCAAAACCCTAATTGCAACCGTAAAAGAAACCCTAATCAAACCCTAAATGCTTCTAAAAACTTTATAAATAGGAGCCTCCACACCCTATTTCGTATCAAAGAAAAAACCCTAGAAAAAGTAGGTGAAGAAGCCCCACAACCCCTCCAAAACCCTAATTTTGGAGCCCCAACTCATTCCCTAACACCCCTACTCCAATTTTAGCCTAAAAAACACTCAAAAACCTCTCAAAAACATCCCAAAAATCCACCACAAATTCAAAGCATTCAGATCCAAGAAGGAGACACCTTGCCTCGGAGATCAGAAATCAGATCTGGAGACAAAACGAAGCAAGGAATACGGTGCAAGGAACTGTTTTTCAGATCTGAGGGAATAGTGCTTTTGCAGATCGAAGGTAAGGTTTTTTTATTATTTTTTAATCTAGGTTTTATCATTAGCAATGTAGATCTATTTGGGATAAGTAGAGACCGGCATTGGCCGGGCGGGGTTGGTGCCTAACACCTTCCAACCCCGTAACATGATCCCCGGATTCAGATTTCTATGGTAGACTAGTTCTTTTTTATCCATTTTAGAGTCAGTTTGGTTCCTAGACCACAATAACTAGGTGGCGACTCCCAAACCTCAAGGGTCAAAAGCGGATCCGCGCACCCCGCGGATCGAGGGCGCTTTCAGTGGCGACTCCGCTGGGGACATTGAGGATCAAACTTGAAAAGCCCCGAGTATGGGATACGTCGCTAGTAGGACTTTTTTATTTGGTTTTTAATTAGTTGATTATTTGTTTATTGTGTTTTATTTATTTATGCTTTCTTTATTCTTTTGGCTTAACTATAGATCATGTGATTCAATTTTGAATATCCTAATCCAGTATATCATTTTTTTATGGTTCAATCGAAAGTCATTCGGAATGACTCTAAATAATGCGAGATTTCAAAGGAATAGTTTTATTGAGGATGAAAAAATGGTTTTTGGACCCTGATTTTTTTTACACATGTAATTATTTTTCGATTAAAAATTTAGGTATGTGCTTGATTTGGTATTTGACCATTTTAATTAGTTGAAAAATAATTGTTGTTAGGAACATCAATGTTTTCTATTTGATGGCCGATATGCGATGTTTTCCTCAACATCTTTTATTTTTTATTTAATTTTTAGTTTTTCAAAAAAAAAAAAAAGGTGTTGTCTAGAGTAATGAAGGGTTTGGTGTGTAATAAGAATAAAACTAATTTTTTTTTAAAAAAATTGTTGTTTTTAAGTTCTGTTGACAGTGTTTTTTAGTGGGTGTGCACAAGTAAAAATCATTTTTTTTAAGGCCACACATCATCTTCCTTAAAAGAACGACCTGTTTCAGCGTTATTTAATAAACCAAAAAAAAAACTGAACATCCCTCTGTCCGATCGGCTGAAATCTCAGCCCGATCGTTTTAGTTGTTGCTCGAAAACGCTGATCCCTTTTGATTCAAAACAGAATTAAAAAAAGGAACCAACTCTAACTAAGCGATTTCACATCGATCTCTTTTCCGTCGATAGAAGAGAAATTCGGAGATACTGGTTCAGATCAACAAGAGATCATTGATCCACATTGAAGGGACAGATTTCGTTCGGAATAAAATTCATTGGGTCGAAGAACTTTAATCAAGTTGTTGAGGTTGGATTCTGACGATCCAAACTAAGGAAGATCTGATTTCAGATCCGTCCATTTGAAACCACTAAGGAACATGAGAAATGTGGGTTGAATCTGTGGAGATTGAAGAGGAAAACTTGTTGTTATCGATAAGTTTTTTTTTTTTTAAAAAAATGGGCTCTCTTGTGTTTTTTTTGCTTTCTTTCTTCTTATTTGAACCAATGAATTCTAACCCGCTGTTGGCGGATGTTCATCTCGACGAGGAGCTCGATGAATCCTTGATATTTTCATTCTCAATTTTTCATTTTTTTTTTAAAAAAAAAAAAAAGAAAGGGGAAAGAGAGAATCTGATCTCGAGCTGCAAGGGCAGCACCAGTTGAACGTCAACCCATGTTTAAATCAGATTTTTTTTTTGTGTTTTTTTTTTTTTTGTTTGCTTTTTTTTTGTGATTCAAATCTAATGCTGTAATAACAGCACAAATCAGACGGACACATATTAATGTGATCAGATGAATGAGAAATTCGGAGATCTGATTTGGGTTGTATCCAAACTTGAAGAACAGAATCATGGATCTTTGCCCTTTGGCTGAATTAAGATCATCGAAGAGGGTTGTGTTCCAACATAATTTCTAAGCAAATATTTATATATTGTTTTGAAATCTAGCAAAGAGTGTTTTTAACATAAAAAAAAGGTTTCGGTGTGTGGCGGCAACATGAAGAAAAGAAAGAATGGACTCATGCCTTGGCAATAATCGAAGAGAGTTTATTTATTTATTTATTTATTTTTTTTTAAAAATAAAAATAAAAATCAAATAGATTGTTAATATTGGCAGCAACCTATTTTTTTTATTCTTGAGTACTCTTTGATGAGAAGTTTTAGAGATTATTATTAACACACCATCGTTTGTTTATAATACACTAATTTGAATATAAGCAATTATTCACTTTTGAAGATAATTGGGGTGTTGTAAATAAATAATGAGTATGCTAATAATGTCTCAAAATTTTATCTTAAACGTTGTAACAGCCCTCTCTATGATTAAATAGAGAATGATTCTGGTCTTTATGAGTTTGACGCACCAATTGTTCTAATGTCACTTTAATTACCGTAATTATCTAACAGTTTGCATAGAAGTTGGGGTGACACTAGTAAAAGTTGGTATGTCAATAACAATTCACGTGTTGGCTATTTTTTAGGATTTAAAAAAAAAAAAAAAAAAAAAAGGGTTATTTGATTTTAAAATCTCCATCCTAACGATTATCCATTTATCATCAATTCGATGCGCTTTGAAATTTTGAATTATTTTGGACAATTCAAAATGACCCTCGATTAAAACACAAATAAATATGTCGGATTAAATGCTTGTTTCTAACATGATATATGCTTGATATGTTTATTTACAATCATGTGATTTGAATAGTGTTGATCTTGATTAAATATTCATGTGATTGGTATGGTGTTTATTTCGATTAAATATTCATCTTGTAACGATTGGTTTGATTGGATCCATGGGTCCACGTGTTTGAAAAAGCCCCGGGCACACCCCACCCTGTTTTGCACACACCACATGCACGTTTACCGCTTTACTCACTTACACGTCCCATTTAGCCAACGTGGCACTAATGCGTGGCCCGGTCTCTTCGGAGATGCGACGTCGTTCATGAAACCCACAACTCCAGTCACGTACCTTAGGGTATATCAAACTGGGGGCATCAATACCATCTGATCAGGTGATTCTGAGAAGTATGTTGATGCACCCAAGCTGGAGCGACCTGAGCCTTTGACCTATTGTAAGCCACACAGTCACATGTCCCGATTGCCAAGGTAGTACTAGTACGTGGTCGGTCCCCTCGTGGGATGCCAAATCATTTATGAAAGCTACAACTCTTGACTCGTACCCGTAGGTATAAAAGGTAATCTAAGTATATCAATTGCACTTCTTGGTCAAAACCGGTGCCTAAGCAGATCTTGCCCCGCTGTACCCTACTGTACGAGGGGGATAGACTACGTCTATTCTAGACGAGAGGTATTTAAGTGGGCCCTTGTTCAACATTGTGCGCCACCTCTCAACTGGAGATCAAACTTGTTGTTTTTGGCTTCAGAGAAGTGAATTGAGGTTTTAGATTATCACTTACATGGTATATCAAACCAAGTCACCACGTATCGAAAGGTATATAGGTGTGCTTGGGCAAGGGTGGCTAGATAAAAATGCATTGCACGTAGTAAGCTTAGAGTCTAGAAACCTTCCCAGTAGGTCACGACTCGAACTTATCGTGGGTGTTCCCGGGTTGTTCATTGAATGGAATCTTATGAGACTTTGTGATTGATATGAATGTATGTGAATGATGAGATCAGAATGCATGTGAATGATGAAATGGATGTATGTGAATGATGAGATCAGAGTGTATGATTGTCCTCAAGGATAAAAAATGTTGTTTTTGAAAATCAAAATGAGTGCACCGACCCAATAAAAAATCCATTTCGACCCAGCCCAACTCGATCCAACAATCCTGATGGACCGGGCCATTTAAATCGAAATAGAAATCAAATTTTCAAAGAAGAAAAATAGTTTACAAAGGGAAAGCATTTTCCAGAAAAAAATATTTTCCAAAAGAAGTGTTTTCCAAAAAAAAGTGTTATTCTTTAAAAAAAAAATGTTTTCTAAGAAAAAACGTTTTCCAAAAAATATTTTCCAAGAGAAAATACTTTCCAAATAAAAAACTATTTTTCAGAGAAAAAATATTTTCCAGAAGAAAATGTTTTCCAAAAGAAAAGAGAAAGAAGGAAAAATAATTTGCAAAAGATCTATTTTTGCATGAAAAGTTTTTATGGACCTTGGAAAACTACCAAAAAATGTTGCAAAAAATAATCAGATTTGTGAAATAAAAACATTATTTTCTAATATTTTTCAAGAGTGCAATATAATTATTTTTCTTCTGAATAATCATTGAATGGATGAATTTTTTAATGGATTGGTGCACAAAATTCAATAAAATCTCAGGGTTTATTTAAAATGTTATCAAGGGGGTGACACTGAAATTGGTTAAATTCACCTTCAAAGAGGTTTAAGGGTTATCATTGTGTCTAAGCTCAATCGTCCATCGTCTAACTAGGGTTGTAAATCCGGTCAGTTAGAGTAAACGTCAATATCAAATCAACAATCAGAAATGACCTCAGAATTTCTCAACATCGCCCAGTTGTTCTTTAAAGATCATAGTGCTTCAATCCTACCGGTTGTGAGCAATGTCTCAGTTCTCATCAAGCCCGTTTTGGGTAGTCTTGAGTTTTCATGAGTCATTTGGGTTAACTCGAGTCCTTTTTCCTAGCAAGGTCATGTCCTCCTTAGATTGAGTCTACTCTTTCTTATTGAGTCAAGTTAGTTCGTCGAGTCTATAGAGGTGTTTATCGCCCCTTCTGAATTTGATCGGATAAAGGAAATTTTTGAATACCTCGAGCGCATTAACGAATTAACTAATAATTTGATAGATTTCGTTTCTGAACAAGGAGATAAGAGTCGGGCTCAACTTTTAATCGAGAAAGGAAGGTCTTTGACCTCGAAACAAAAAAATAATTCCTAAAGAGATTCAAATAGAAACTATCTTATCCCTAAAGGAACACGAGGGGATAATGAATTTACTCAGAAATTTCAAAAGACTTGTTCGTGTGATCATATGAGGGTATGCTAGGTACAAGCTTGGGTGTTGTTCAACACGAAATAGATACTCGTCTATATCGATGGAATTAAAGAAGATGTTATAAAATGTATCAGCACTATCCTTACTACATCTTGAGTTTCAAATCACATATTATCAGTCGATATGGGGGTACCTTTTGAACTGATCTCTCATAATGGGTCGTACTTCAAAGCATAAATCATTACTCTATGTTTAAAGTTGAAGATCCAGAAGCACAAATCATCCCCCTACCGTCCTCAGATCAATGGAACGATTGAAGCAGTTAGTAAGAGTATCAAGACTATCATCAGGAAAATTGTGTCAATCACATCCAGATTGGTCAAAAAAATTATCATTCACGCTATGGACATATCGAGCTTCAATTCAATCCTTTACTGGAGCTACTCCCTACTCTTTAGTGTATGGCATGGAAGCAGTCTTGCCAATTGAAATGGAAATTTCGTCTCTCAGGGTCTTGTGGAAAATCATTTGTTAGAAACAGATTGGGTTCGTCAGCAGCATGAAGAATTAAACTTGATCGAAGAAAACGAGTTAAAGCCCTGTACCATGTGCAAGCTTATCTAAGAAGAGTCACCCGTGCATTTGACAAAAAGGTCAAAGCTCATCATTTACAAGTCAAGGATTTAACTATCAGACTTCAAAGAAAATTGAACACTCCTCCTCGACTATAAGAGAAAGTCTGAACCCAATTGGAGAAATTCATTCATTAAGGAAATACTGTCTGGAAAAGTTGTCAGACTTCAAGATCATGATGGAAGTGAACTACCAGAGTCAACCAACCTTGACCGGATCAAATGGTACTACATTTAAGGAGGCCATCTTTGGCCGAATCAATTTTCCTATTACCCAGTTCAATATATCCTTTCTCAACCCTTTTGTAGTATTTTCAACAAAAAAAAAAATTATGCCTTTTTCTTTCTCAGCCCGTTCACCTAACCTAGGGGAGGGAAAAATCCGAACTACGTTTTGGTCTGATCCCAAAAATTTGGGGTACGTAGGCAACCTGAGAAGTTACTTCAGGCTCGACCACACCAAAATAAAAAAATAAATTCCCCGATGAAGAAAAAATCCAAAAAGAAAAAATTCAAAAGAATGGAAAAAATTCAAGAAAAAGTTTAAATGAAATGCCACACAAAGGGCATTTGGGTTTTTGAGCCTCAAAATCCCTTTCATTTTATGCCTAGTCCCAAGCCTACCTATAAAAGTCCTCCTAAGTACCGTGTGAAAAGGTCAAGGAGGGTAGTAGAACATGATCAGACAGTAATTCTAGAAGGTCAGAGGAAAAGAAAAAGAAAAAAAAATGATGAAGCCTGCTAAGTTGAAAACCTGAAAATGGCGACTTAGGCAAAAATTAAGGCAAGCTCGCAAAGTTGAAAATCTGAAAGGACAACTTTGGCAACAATCAAAGCCAAGAAAAAAAAAAAAAAAAAAAAAAGCTCGCTAGATTGAAAACCTGAAAAGGCGATCTAGGCAAAAGTTAAAGCAAGCTCGATAGATTGAAAACCTGAAAAGGCGATCTAGGCAAAAGTTAGAGCAATAAAAAAAAACAGAAGAAAATCCCCAAGCTGAGAGTAGTTCGAGCTGAAACATTAGAAATCCGAATAATCAAGTTCAATACTCAGCTTAAACCAGGCATAGATTCAGAAGCCACAAGTATCTTGTCTACGATCGATCTGAAAATTCTTACTTCCCCAAGTGAACCAATGGAGAGAATGGTGAATTCTATGATGAGTCTCAAAAGGAAATATTTTGTTCTCTTGAGCCTGACTCAAAATCTTTAATAAAATTAAAAGTTGGATCTTTATTGCGCTTGTGGTAATCAAATATTTCAAACCTTCATACAAGGGGCATTTTTTTTCTTTCTCTTCTAGATATGTAATTTCCCCCCTTTATACTAGGGGCATTTTTTAATGATGTGTTCAATTATTTTCAATGCCATGCTTATTGTCAAACTAGGGACATTTTGTTTTTGAGCAATGTTAATCCTAAAATGAGAACTCCAAACCTAAGGTTACCCTCTTGATAGCAGTTTTTCAAAAAACTCTTAAGGTTCAAACTCAGGTTTTAAATTTACAAAACTTTTTTTAATAAAACCTTGAGGTTCAAACAAATGCATTCTGAATCTCACATAGGAGATAGGACATCCATTCTGTCCCAAATCTATTCATGCCCAGATTCAACCACTCTTCTCCAGACTCATTTTCAATCGTTTCTCTCCCAGATTTATTTCTTTGTTCTCAGTTTTACTCAGTCAGTCTCTACCAAGGGTTATCTTGGATTTTGATCAGATGCCGCCAAGGGTTATCTTGGATTTTGCTCAGTTGCCGCCAAGGGTTATCTTGGATTTTGCTCAGTCTCCGCCAAGGGTTATCTTGGATTTTGCTCAGATGCCGCCAAGGGTTATCTTGGATTTTGCTCAGTCTCCACCAAGGGTTATCTTGGATTTTGCTCAGATGCCGCCAAGGGTTATCTTGGATTTTGCTCAGTCTCCGCCAAGGGTTATCTTGGATTTTGCTCAGTCTCCGCCAAGGGTTATCTTGGATTTTGCTCAGATGCCGCCAAGGGTTATCTTGGATTTTGCTCAGTCTCCGCCAAGGGTTATCTTGGATTTTGCTCAGATGCCGCCAAGGGTTATCTTGGATTTTGCTCAGTTGCCGCCAAGGGTTATCTTGGATTTTGCTCAGTCTCCGCCAAGGGTTATCTTGGATTTTGCTCAGATGCCGCCAAGGGTTATCTTGGATTTTGCTCAGTCTCCGCCAAGGGTTATCTTGGATTTTGCTCAGATGCCGCCAAGGGTTTTCTTGGATTTTGCTCAGTTGCCGCCAAGGGTTATCTTGGATTTTGGCTCAGTCTCCGCCAAGGGTTATCTTGGATTTTGCTCAGATGCCGCCAAGGGTTATCTTGGATTTGCTCAGTTGCCGCCAAGGGTTATCTTGGATTTTGCTCAGTTTCCGCAAGGGTTATCTTGGATTTTGCTCAGTCTCCGCCAAGGGTTATCTTGGATTTTGCTCAGATGCCGCCAGGGTTATCTTGGATTTTGCTCAGTTTCCGCCAAGGGTTATCTTGGATTTTGCTCAGATGCCCCAAGGGTTATCTTGGATTTTGCTCAGATGCCGCCAAGGGTATCTTGGATTTTGCTCAGTCTCCGCCAAGGGTTATCTTGGATTTGCTCAGTTGCCGCCAAGGGTTATCTTGGATTTTGCTCAGTCTCCGCCAAGGGTTATCTTGGATTTTGCTCAGATGCCGCCAAGGGTTATCTTGGATTTTGCTCAGTCTCCGCCAGGGTTATCTTGGATTTTGCTCAGTCTCCGCCAAGGGTTATCTTGGATTTTGCTCAGATGCCGCCAAGGGTTATCTTGGATTTTGCTCAGTCTCCGCCAAGGGTTATCTTGGATTTTGCTCAGTCTCCGCCAAGGGTTATCTTGGATTTTGCTCAGATGCCGCCAAGGGTTATCTTGGATTTTGCTCAGTCTCCGCCAAGGGTTATCTTGGATTTTGCTCAGATGCCGCCAAGGGTTATCTTGGATTTTGCTCAGTTGCCGCCAAGGGTTATCTTGGATTTTGCTCAGTCTCCGCCAAGGGTTATCTTGGATTTTGCTCAGATGCCCCAAGGGTTATCTTGGATTTTGGCTCAGTCTCCGCCAAGGGTTATCTTGGATTTTGCTCAGATGCCGCCAAGGGTTATCTTGGATTTTGCTCAGTTGCCGCCAAGGGTTATCTTGGATTTTGCTCAATCTCCGCCAAGGGTTATCTTGGATTTTGCTCAGATGCCGCCAAGGGTTATCTTGGATTTTGCTCAGTTGCCGCCAAGGGTTATCTTGGATTTTGCTCAGTTTCCGCCAAGGGTTATCTTGGATTTTGCTCAGTCTCCGCCAAGGGTTATCTTGGATTTTGCTCAGATGCCGCCAAGGGTTATCTTGGATTTTGCTCAGTTTCCGCCAAGGGTTATCTTGGATTTTGCTCAGATGCCGCCAAGGGTTATCTTGGATTTTGCTCAGTCTCCGCCAAGGGTTATCTTGGATTTTGCTCAGTGCCGCCAAGGGTTTTCTTGGATTTTGCTCAGTTTCCGCCAAGGTTATCTTGGATTTTGCTCAGTCTCCGCCAAGGGTTATCTTGGATTTTGCTCAGATGCCGCCAAGGGTTATCTGGATTTTGCTCAGTCTCCGCCAAGGGTTATCTTGGATTTTGCTCAGATGCCGCCAAGGTTATCTTGGATTTTGCTCAGATGCCGCCAATGGTTATCTTGGATTTGCTCAGTCTCCGCCAAGGGTTATCTTGGATTTTGCTCAGTCTCCGCCAAGGGTTATCTTGGATTTGCTCAGATGCCGCCAAGGGTTATCTTGGATTTTGCTCAGATGCCGCCAAGGGTTATCTTGGATTTTGCTCAGTCTCCGCCAAGGGTTATCTTGGATTTTGCTCAGATGCCGCCAAGGGTTATCTTGGATTTTGCTCAGATGCCGCCAAGGGTTATCTTGGATTTTGCTCAGATGCCGCCAAGGGTTATCTTGGATTTTGCTCAGTCTCCGCCAAGGGTTATCTTGGATTTTGCTCAGATGCCGCCAAGGGTTATCTTGGATTTTGCTCAGTTGCCGCCAAGGGTTATCTTGGATTTTGCTCAGTTTCCGCCAAGGGTTATCTTGGATTTTGCTCAGTCTCCGCCAAGGTTATCTTGGATTTTGCTCAGATGCCGCCAAGGGTTATCTTGGATTTTGCTCAGTTTCCGCCAAGGGTTATCTTGGATTTTGCTCAGATGCCGCCAAGGGTTATCTTGGATTTTGCTCAGATGCCGCCAAGGTTATCTTGGATTTTGCTCAGTTGCCGCCAAGGGTTATCTTGGATTTTGCTCAATCTCCGCCAAGGGTTATCTTGGATTTTGCTCAGATGCCGCCAAGGGTTATCTTGGATTTTGCTCAATTGCCGCCAAGGGTTATCTTGGATTTTGCTCAGTTTCCGCCAAGGGTTATCTTGGATTTTGCTCAGTCTCCGCCAAGGGTTATCTTGGATTTTGCTCAGATGTCGCCAAGGGTTATCTTGGATTTTGCTCAGTTTCCGCCAAGGGTTATCTTGGATTTTGCTCAGATGCCGCCAAGGGTTATCTTGGATTTTGCTCAGTTTCCGCCAAGGGTTATCTTGGATTTTGCTCAGTTGCCGCCAAGGGTTATCTTGGATTTTGCTCAGTTTCCGCCAAGGGTTATCTTGGATTTTGCTCAGTCTCCGCCAAGGGTTATCTTGGATTTTGCTCAGATGCCGCCAAGGGTTATTGGATTTTGCTCAGTCTCCGCCAAGGGTTATCTTGGATTTTGCTCAGATGCCGCCAAGGGTTATCTTGGATTTTGCTCAGATGCCGCCAATGGTTATCTTGGATTTGCTCAGTCTCCGCCAAGGGTTATCTTGGATTTTGCTCAGTCTCCGCCAAGGGTATCTTGGATTTTGCTCAGATGCCGCCAAGGGTTATCTTGGATTTTGCTCAGATGCCGCCAAGGGTTATCTTGGATTTTGCTCAGTCTCCGCCAAGGGTTATCTTGGATTTTGCTCAGATGCCGCCAAGGGTTATCTTGGATTTTGCTCAGATGCCGCCAAGGGTTATCTTGGATTTTGCTCAGATGCCGCCAAGGGTTATCTTGGATTTTGCTCAGTCTCCGCCAAGGGTTATCTTGGATTTTGCTCAGATGCCGCCAAGGGTTATCTTGGATTTTGCTCAGTTGCCGCCAAGGGTTATCTTGGATTTTGCTCAGTTTCCGCCAAGGGTTATCTTGGATTTTGCTCAGTCTCCGCCAAGGGTTATCTTGGATTTTGCTCAGATGCCGCCAAGGGTTATCTTGGATTTTGCTCAGTTTCCGCCAAGGGTTATCTTGGATTTTGCTCAGATGCCGCCAAGGGTTATCTTGGATTTTGCTCAGATGCCGCCAAGGGTTATCTTGGATTTTGCTCAGTCTCCGCCAAGGGTTATCTTGGATTTTGCTCAGTTGCCGCCAAGGGTTATCTTGGATTTTGCTCAGTCTCCGCCAAGGGTTATCTTGGATTTTGCTCAGATGCCGCCAAGGGTTATCTTGGATTTTGCTCAGTCTCCGCCAAGGGTTATCTTGGATTTTGCTCAGTCTCCGCCAAGGGTTATCTTGGATTTTGCTCAGATGCCGCCAAGGGTTATCTTGGATTTGCTCAGTCTCCGCCAAGGGTTATCTTGGATTTTGCTCAGTCTCCGCCAAGGGTTATCTTGGATTTTGCTCAGATGCCGCCAAGGGTTATCTTGGATTTTGCTCAGTCTCCGCCAAGGGTTATCTTGGATTTTGCTCAGATGCCGCCAAGGGTTATCTTGGATTTTGCTCAGTTGCCGCCAAGGGTTATCTTGGATTTTGCTCAGTCTCCGCCAAGGGTTATCTTGGATTTTGCTCAGATGCCGCCAAGGGTTATCTTGGATTTTGCTCAGTCTCCGCCAAGGGTTATCTTGGATTTTGCTCAGATGCCGCCAAGGGTTATCTTGGATTTTGCTCAGTTGCCGCCAAGGGTTATCTTGGATTTTGCTCAATCTCCGCCAAGGGTTATCTTGGATTTTGCTCAGATGCCGCCAAGGGTTATCTTGGATTTTGCTCAGTTGCCGCCAAGGGTTATCTTGGATTTTGCTCAGTTTCCGCCAAGGGTTATCTTGGATTTTGCTCAGTCTCCGCCAAGGGTTATCTTGGATTTTGCTCAGATGCCGCCAAGGGTTATCTTGGATTTTGCTCAGTTTCCGCCAAGGGTTATCTTGGATTTTGCTCAGATGCCGCCAAGGGTTATCTTGGATTTTGCTCAGTCTCCGCCAAGGGTTATCTTGGATTTTGCTCAGTTGCCGCCAAGGGTTATCTTGGATTTTGCTCAGTTTCCGCCAAGGGTTATCTTGGATTTTGCTCAGTCTCCGCCAAGGGTTATCTTGGATTTTGCTCAGATGCCGCCAAGGGTTATCTTGGATTTTGCTCAGTCTCCGCCAAGGGTTATCTTGGATTTTGCTCAGATGCCGCCAAGGGTTATCTTGGATTTTGCTCAGATGCCGCCAATGGTTATCTTGGATTTTGCTCAGTCTCCGCCAAGGGTTATCTTGGATTTTGCTCAGTCTCCGCCAAGGGTTATCTTGGATTTTGCTCAGATGCCGCCAAGGGTTATCTTGGATTTTGCTCAGATGCCGCCAAGGGTTATCTTGGATTTTGCTCAGTCTCCGCCAAGGGTTATCTTGGATTTTGCTCAGATGCCGCCAAGGGTTATCTTGGATTTTGCTCAGATGCCGCCAAGGGTTATCTTGGATTTTGCTCAGATGCCGCCAAGGGTTATCTTGGACTTTGCTCAGTTTCTGCCAAGGGTTATCTTGGATTTTGCTCAGTTGCCACCAAGGGTTTTCTTGGATTTATGCTCAGTTTAAATTTACTTCATTTTGACTCTTTTCCAACTCAAACTCTTTGAAATCCATCTCAGATTTTGAGCCCACACACTTGCACAGTTGTTATATCAGTCAAGGAGAATTTTTTAATTCAAGGATCTGACACTGCCAGTGAGAGCTCGCGCTCAAGGACCTGACATTTTTTCTAGTTCGGGGAGAGTTTCATGCTCAATGATCCGAATACCCCGACGAATTGTTAAATCAGGCTGCAAAATGAACTGTCACTAGCTTTGGCATTCGGATATCGCACTAATCTACCAAGATAGATTTGCTATCTAGTTTGCTTCAACCCTCTGCCAAAGAGGGGCATCTGTAGACACCCCATTTTTGCATCCGCCTGATTAATCAAGTCGTTAACCCGATCGCAAAGGTTCCCAATGATGGATGTCTATTCCAATGCTTTATTTTGTTACCAGATATGTTTCAGAAATCCGGATGAGGTATCTCGAACTGACAAAACTTAGAAACCACGCTACGCTAGGAAAATACGACCCCAGAAACATAGAAATCATCATCTTGCAAACCAAAAAGAAGCTTCACGATAAAAATCACTAAAAATGATTAAATTGCCAAAATACCCCTAACCTCAAAACAATCTTAGAGCCTACATTACGCTTAGGAAAATCCGTTCAAACACATAAAACAACAAATCGAAACCAAGTAAACCATTTCGCCAATTTTCACAAAATTTGACAAAATTACGAAAATACCCCTCATAAAGTTCATGATCATTTCATACAAAAAACTTCATAAATGACAAAAACCAACATTCCCATTGAATTCCTTACGAAAAACTGATTCCAAAACATCCTGGAACATTGAAAAATGACTTAAAACGTAAAAAATCCTCTCCGAGGGTAAAACGGTAATTTCACAATTTTCATAATTAAAAAATTCAAAATTAATAAATAAAATATTAAATAATTAAAGTGAAACATTAATGAAATTAATTTAAAAAGTTGAACCTAAAAAATCGATTAATTGGACTCTCAGGCAAAATTGTTGAGGGTTCGTGGGATATTTCTTTAAGGACCCCTCCATTTGGGGGTCCAAAGAATTAAAGATATAATAGAAGGGGGTTCTCCAAAAATTAAAAGTAAATCAAGCAAGACTGAAGTCAAGGTATTAAAGTCAATCAAGTGAGACTGAAGTCAAAATTAAAGTCAATCAAGCAAGACTGAAGTCAAGGTACTAATCGAGTCAATCTCATAAGACCAAGGTCAAAACCCTAAATCAAAACCCTAATCTAAATTAATCAAGTCAATCTCATAAGACTAAGGTCAAAACCCTAAATCCAAACCCTAATCTAAAACTAATCAAGTCAATCTCATAAGACTAAAGTCAAAACCCTAAAACCTTAAAGACTATGTCAAAACCCTAATTGCAACCGTAAAAGAAACCCTAATCAAACCCTAAATGCTTCTAAAAACTTTATAAATAGGAGCCTCCACACCCTATTTTCGTATCAAAGAAAAAACCCTAGGAAAAGTAGGTGAAGAAGCCTCCACAACCCCTCCAAAACCCTAATTTTGGAGCCCCAACTCATTCCCTAACACCCCTACTCCAATTTTAGCCTAAAAAACACCCAAAAACCTCTCAAAAACATCCCAAAAATCCACCACAAATTCAAAGCATTCAGATCCAAGAAGGAGACACCTTGCCTCGGAGATCAGAAATCAGATCTGGAGACAAAACGAAGCAAGGAATACGGTGCAAGGAACTGTTTTTCAGATCTGAGGGAATAGTGCTTTTGCAGATCGAAGGTAAGGTTTTTATTATTTTTTTAATCTAGGTTTTATCATTAGCAATGTAGATCTATTTGGGATAAGTAGAGACCGGCATTGGCCGGGCGGGGTTGGTGCCTAACACCTTCCAACCCCGTAACATGATCCCCGGATTCAGATTTCTATAGTAGACTAGTTCTTTTTTATCCATTTTAGAGTCAGTTTGGTTCCTAGACCACAATAACTAGGTGGCGACTCCCAAACCTCAAGGGTCAAAAGCGGATCCGCGCACCCCGCGGATCGAGGGCGCTTTCACCTGCATGATGTTTATTTACTTGGGGTATAAGTAATAATAGCTGGCCTGCCAATATTACCTATTTTTAGAAATTTTCAAAATAGTTGGGATAAACTTTGAATGAAAAACTTCATTCTCTTATGTTCCCTCCTCGTATATCCACTTTTGGAGATAACCAAATTTGACATTTTTCCCTTTTCTTCCCTCCACTTTTTTTTCTTCTCTTTCCACTTAATAATCCAAATAAGAGAAAGGAAAAATAAAATTGCATATTTTCTCTTCTCTTATCTTATCTTCTCTCAATCCAAATAGACTATAAAGAAAACCTCACATTTGTTATAGCCTTTATAGTATTATTTTTTTACAGTAATTTTTGAATTTAGTGTTGAAGGAAGTGATGGATAAGAGTTGGATGAAAAAGTTGAGGTAAACTCAAGTAGTTATGATCCATTGTCAATGTTTATAACTTAATGGGATTTATTTTTAAAAATTCTCCTACATTATTTTCTAATGTAGGGTGGGTAACAAATATATAAATAGTGTTGATAAATTCATCGACTTCGCATTTGCCAATACATCAACCGGCTTCATCCCATGTGCATGTAGGAAATGTTTCAACTTTAAGCTCTTGAAACGGGATGCTGTCTAGGAGCATCTCATCATTTATAGAATTATGGAACATTACACACTATGAAAATATCACGGGGAAACTTCTTCCACATCCACACCTACTATTCCATGTGATGATGCTCTAGGTGGTGTTGATATGAATGGAATGTTGTACGATACTTTTGATATGTCGGTTGTGGACAATGAAGTACCTGATGGAGTAAGTGAACCTACACAAGGGTACAATGTCGAGGTAGAAAATTTCTTCAGGTTGCTTCAAGATGGAGATAGAGAGTTGTATCCTGGATGTACCAAGTTCACAAAACTCTCTTTTATTGTTCGACTATATCACATAAAATGTTTGTCTGGATGGAGCAACAAGTCATTCGACATGTTACTTACGCTTTTGAAAGAGGCATTACCCAAGAAAGAGTTGTTGCCAAAATCTTTTTATGATGCGAAGAAGATCATTAGGGATTTGGGATTTAATTACAATAAAATTGATGCGTGCCCCAATGACTGTATGTTATATTGGAAGGACACAACCAATGATCAATTATGCAAGGTGTGTGGTATTTCGAGATGGTAGCAAGTTGAACATAAAGAAAATTATGAGAATATTTCTCCAAGGATAAAAAAAAGAAAGATTCCTGCTTAAATATTGCATTATTTTCCATTGGTTCTAAGGCTTCAAAGGTTATTCATGTCATTGAAGACCGCATCATTCATGCGATGGCATGACGAGAGTTGAATCAAAGATAGGTCTTTGAGACATCTAACCGACTCTGTTGCCTGAAAAGATTTTGACATTAAACATCGATCATTTTCTTTAGATAGTCGTAACGTTAGACTTGGGTTGGCAACCGATGGCTTTAATCCATTTAGGACGATGAATATTTCTCATAGTACATGGCCGGTCATTCTAACAATATACAACTTACCACCATGAATGTGCATGAAACAGTCTTATCTTATGTTATCATTATTGATTCCAAGTCCTTGTGGACCCGACAATGATATTGACGTGTATTTACAATAATTGATAGATGATTTGAGACAATAGGAGTTTGGCGTAAACGCATATGATGCACATAGCAATCAAACCTTTCAAATGAAAGCTGTACTATTTTGGACGATTAGCGACTTTCCAAGATACACTATATTGTCTGGATGGAACACCAAAAGGCGTCTTGCTTGTCTTTATTGTAATAAAGACACTTGCTCTTGACATTTAAAACATGGTAAAAAATTTTGTTACTTAGGTCATCGTCAAATTCTGTCGACTGACCATAGATTCAAATTTGACAAGAGATCTTTCATGGAGAACAAGAACATCGAATTATACCAATCCCGCCATCTGGTTATGAGGTTTTGGAACAAGTAGAGGGCATGAACATCACGTTCGAGAAGATTTCTAAGGTTGCAAAAGGTCGCAAGAGAGAGCGAGAAGATGATGCAAGAAATTTTTACAATTGGAAGAAGAAAAGCCTTTTCTTTGACTTACCTTATTGGAAACAGAATTTGTTGCGGCATAGTTTGGATATCATGCATATTGGAAAAAAAATGTGTGTAATAATGTTATTGGGACTTTGTTGAATATCGAAGGAAAGACAAAGGATAATTTGAAGACTCGTCTAGACTTGTAAGAAATGAAAATACAAAATAAACTTCATCCAATTAGTATGGAAAATAAGACATATTATCCCCTCGTGTGTTTTACAATGAGTAATATTGAAAAAGAGAAATTTTGTAATGTGTTGAAGAATGTTAAGGTTCCAAATGGTTATGCAGCGAATATTTCACGATGTGTACACCCCAAAAAACATAAGATTTTAGGACTCAAGAGTCATGATTGTATGTATTGATGCAACAACTACTCCCGATAGCCTTGCGAGGTACATTGGTTAAGCATGTGAGCGCAAACCTAATTGAGTTGTACACATTTTTTAAGGAGTTGTGTTCTAAGGTTGCACGGGTAGAAGACTTTGAAAGGTTACAGTCTCGGATTGTGCTAACATCATGCCACTTAGAGAGGATTTTTTCCCTAGCATTCTTTGATGTTATGGTGCAATTACCCGTTCATTTGACTGCCAAGGCACAAATCACTGGACCAGTACATTATCGATGGATGTACCCTACTGAAAAGTATGCATTAATTTTTGTATTCTTTTTGTTTTAATTTCACATGCACCACAGTATTGAATCTCATAGTCAAATTATCTCAATGCATGGTCATAGGTACCTTCTCACACTTAAATCGTATGTGCATAATCAAAGTCGGCCAAAATATTCCATCATAGAAGGGTACCTCATAAAAGAATGCTTAACATTTTGCTTGAGGTACTTTGATAGTGTGGAGACAAGGTTTAATCGGTCAATAAGAAATAATGACTTTGGTAACATTATCTCAGGTCGACCGTTAGGGAAAGAACAAGTGTTTACTCTAGATGAAATATCATGAAGAATGGATATATATTCTTCAACTCTAAGACGTTTGTCCCATACTTCGAGTAAGAATGCATATTTATTTTAAGTTTTACCATGCATGTTGAATGTAATATATCCATATTTAATCATATCTCTTGAACTCAAACATATACAGAAAACACAAGAATGAACTTAAGCAGCAACATCGTCAGGTCAGTCATTTTGAAATTGATAAGCTTCATGCCAAAGAATTTGATGATTGGTTTTTCAACATGTCCTCCCATTCGGAGAATTTTGCATTTTCAGATGAAGTTAGGAAATTAGCAAAGAGTCCGGATTGTGTTGCAAAAAGATTCAACACGTACATCATTAATGGGTTCATGTTTCGCACGAAAGATAGTGAAAATAAGAAAAAAATTCAAAATAACGGAGTTATCGTGGTTGTAAATACATCAAGTTTCACAAGTGTTAGTGATAGAAACCTAATTCAATGAGACATTACCTATTATGGTGTATTGACTGATATCATAGAGCTCAATTATTATGGATGGAAGCATGTTGTATTGTTTAAGTGTGAGTGGGTTGATGTTAGAAGAGGAATAAAAAAAGATGACTTGGGATTTATGCTCCTGAATTTTACATACTTATCCAATACTGGAGCAAATATTTACGATGAACCATTTGTACTAGCATCTCAAGCCATACAAGTATTTTACGTCAAGGACTCCATGAATTCAAACTGGTATACTACTATACAATCAAAACCAAGAAACTTATTTGAAATGAGAGGAAATGATACAGTAGAAGATATCGATGATTACTTGCAAAGTTTGCCTTGCAATGATCAAAGTATGATGGTGGATACTTTGATCGCCTTTGATGATAACATAACATGGGATAAGTCAGATATGCCAGGAATAACGATCAATGCACCTCTAATTATCACGACACCTTTAACTGTCACAGATGAAATTAGGGAGGATGACATTGACGAGTTAGATTTCAATAGTATTGACGGGGAAGAGTTGGAGTCTAGTGATGTTGTTTGAAATTATTCATGTACAATGATGCAATTACAAGTTCAGTATATCATTTGACATAGATTTGGTAATTAATAATTCAACAAAACTTATTGGTAAATTTTTGAATTAACCTCCATTATCATTACTTTAATAACATTTCTTATAAGTTTTCAAAATAACTAATCATTTTCTTGATCTTTATTATAGAATACATCATCATGATTCACCACCTCCCCAACATGGGGATGAGACGGTACATTTAGGGCTCACACAGATCGACATGACTGCCCCTTCCAATCAGGCATCTGATTCAACATCTAGTAAGATGAAGTAATTGCTTTTAAGATTTTGCATTCATATATGTATATGTAAGATAATTGAATGATAATCAATTTTTTGTACATTATTTTCTACAAGGTCTACCAAGACGCATAGAAAACGTGTGCGGGGTAATACACGTCTTGAATCACTTTGGAACATTGGCCCACAAGATTTAAAAACACGTGTTCAAAAAAACAACTACAAGCAACCTATTGGCAACTATAATATATGTGGTACCAGCCCACTCTTCAAAACATAGTAGATCTGAAACCCATACGGATATAATACTATGCTCTGATACCATCTGTGGCGCCCCACTGAACACTAACACAAATACCAATGTCAAATCTCGAGGTACTAGGTGACACCTCAAAATTTCAGCTTGGTCTCCTATGTTTATGTTAGCATTCCAAGGTGTTCAACCTACACCTGATAAACAACATTCATAATATCCTGCATATATATACAAAATATAATAACAGCGGAAGCCTATATATATATCTAATAACGAACGATAGATTAGAGTGCGGATGAATAACTAGAATACAAGATTATACAAATATTTTTCACTCTAACAAAATTCCTAACGCTCAGAACAAAATCCATTACTTTTGGACAATCAACACTACTAGGGGCTATAACCCCAATACTCACCAAGTGACGAACTCTGGCTGTCTATCTGACCCACCAGATGATTCTCACTCGTTTTCTACACCTGTCTCGCTAAGCTTCAGATCTGAAACTAAAAAAAAATGGAGAATGAAAGGGTGAGTAACAATGGTTACCTAGTAAAGAAGAACACAATTTCTGCCTAACATGAACGAATAAGCATACTAAATCATTTTAACATATGTAAAGTTTTACAGGATAAACTACGATTAACTGGTACATATAGATAGGGATGAGCAACTAAATATTTTAAAACTCACATTGCATTGATCAGTAGTACTCACTATAACATTCTTTTTTTTATACAAATCTAATTGATCAAATGGAAACATTAAACATGCATTTCATTTTATATATCAAAATAAGACAACATGTACATAATACACAATGGTGGGGTATTGGAATTAGAGAGTTATGATTCACGATTGGATCGTTCCTAGTCGGGACATGATGTTACAATTCTTCTCTGACTTTTAGTTCTTGATTTTGTAGTCGATCGTTGTACTTACCACACTTTGTTGACTATTTATCCGACTTTGACTGGCCGTTTGACGTAACCGTAAGCAATGGGTATCTTTTCGATGTGTCAGAACGTTCGACTACTATATATTGTTAGTAATCACTGACTAATCATCTTCGTCTATGCCTATTAGGCGTTGTAGACACCCCATTTTTGCACTCGCCTGATTAATCAACTCGTTAACCCGATCGCAATGATTCCCAATGATGGATGTGTATTCCATTGCTTTATTTTGTTACCAGATGTGTTTTAGAAATCCAGATGAGGTATCTCGAACTGACAAAAACTTTAGAAACCACGCTACGCTAGGAAAATACGACTCCAAAAACATAGAAATCATCATCTTTCAGACAAAAAGAAGCTTCACGATAAAAATCACTAAAAAAATATCAAATTACCAAAATACCCCTACTATCAAAACTACCCTAGAGCCTACGTTACGCTTAGAAAAACTCTCTCAAAGACATAAAATAACAAATCGAAATCAAATAAATCATTTAGCCAATGTTCACAGAATTTGACAAAATTACGAAAATGCCCCTTATAAAGTTCATGACCATTTCACACAAAAAATTTCATAAATGACACAAACCAATATTTCCATTGAATTTCTTACGAAAAATCGATTCTAAAACATATTAGAACATTAAAAACCGACTTAAAACGTGAAAAGTCCTCTCTAGGGGTAAAACGATAATTTCACAATTTTCATAATTAAAAATTTCAAAATTAATAAATAAAATATTAAATAATTAAAGTGAAACATTAATGAAATTAATTTAAAATTTTGAATTAAAAAAATCGATCAATCGGACTTTCAAGTAAAATTGTTGAGGGTTCGTGAGATATTTCTTTAAGAACCCCTCCATTTGGGGTCCAAAGAATTAAAGATATAATAGAGGGGGGTTCTCCAAAAAATTAAAGTCAATCAAGCAAGACTAAGTCAAGGTATTAAAGTCAATCAAATGAGACTAAAGTCAAAATTAAAGTCAATTAAGCAAGACTAAAGTCAAGATATTAAAAGTCAATCAATTAAGACTAAAGTCAAAATATTAAAAGTCAATCAAATAAGACCAAAAGTCAAAATCATAATAGAATTCTAATTAAATAATAACTCTATCTAATAGAGTTCTAACTAAAAAATAATTCTACCTAAAACAATTCTAATTAAAACACAATTCTACCTAAAATAATTCTAACTAAAACACAACTCTAACTAAAAGAACTCTAATTAAATACTAACTCTATCCAAATCAATCCTAAAAAAAATCTCTAAATAGAGGTGCTCACACCCTATTTTCGTATCAAATCAAAAACCCTAAGAAAAGTAGGTCTAAAAGCCCCCCTAACCTCACATAAACCCTAGTTTTGGAGCCCCAACTCCTTACCTAACATCCCTCCTTCGATTTTAGCCTAAAGAACACCTAAAAGTCCTCTAAAAACATCCCAAAATCCACAACAAACTTGAAGAATTCAGATCCAAGAAAGTAGAGATACCTTACCTCGGAGATCAAAAATCAAATCCGGAGACAGAACGAAGCAAGGAGTACAGTACAATGAGCAATTTTTGTCGGATCTGAGGGAACAAAGTCGTTGCTATCGGAAAGGTATAACTTTTTTTTATTTATTTATTATTATCTAGGTTTTTAGCAATGTAATTTATTTGGGAAGTTAGTAGAGACCGGCTTTGGCCGGGCGGGGTTGGTACCTAACACCTTCCAACCCCGTAACATGATCCCTGAATTCAATTTTTTCTGTTTTAGATTAGTCCTTTTATCTATTTAGAGTCATTGATCGGTTCCTAGACCATAATAACTAGGTGGCGACTCCCAAACCTCAAGGGTCAAAAGTGGATCCGCGCACCCCGCGAATTGAGGGCGCTTTCAATACCCAGTTTGAACCAAATATAGACTCAGTGGATACAAGTATCTCGTCTATGATTGATTTGAAGAGTTTCATGTCCCTAAGCGAACCGACGGGAAGAAAGAACAAATTCTATGATGAATTTTAGAAAGAAATATTTTGTTCCAATTTCTTTGAGCCTGACTCAAAATCTTCAATATAAAAAGGCAAAATTAAAAGTTAAACCATTATTGCATTTGCGGTAATCAATGATTTTAAACTTTCATAACAAGGGCACTTCCTTTTTCTAAAGAGTACAGTTTCCCCCCTTACACTAGGGGCATTTATTTTCAAATTATATTCAATTATCCCCAATGCAATGCTCCTTGTCAAACTAGGGGCATTTTTGTTCTGATGCCTGGTCAATTCAAACCCCAAAGGATAAGGTTAACTTTGAATTAAAGGTTACCCTCTTGATAGCAATTTTGAAAACTCCTAAGATTCAAAGAGAGTTAAAATGTTTACCGGACTTTCATAAAATCTAACTTTTTATTAAAAAAAATCAAATGCGAGGTTAATCCCCCGTTTGTTCCCTCAAAAAATTAGTTCATTACTCTTTCACCCCGAGCAGGTAGAGTAGAACTTTCCAAAAAGTTTAGTTCATTACTCTTTCACTCCGAGTAGGTAGAGTAGAACTTCCCAAAAGAAAAAATTAATTCATTACTCTTTCACTCCGAGTAGGTAGAGTAGAACTTCTCAAAAAATTAGTTCATTACTCTTTCACTCCGAGTAGGTAGAGTAGAACTTCCCAAAAAAAATTAGCTCATTACTCTTTCACTCCGAGTAAGTAGAGTAGAACTTCCCAAAAAAATTAGTTCATTACTCTTTCACTCCGAGTAGGTAGAGTAGAACTTCCATAAAAAAAAAAAAAAAGCAAATTAGTTCATTACTCTTTCACTCCAAGTAGGTAGAGTAGAACTTCCCAAAAAAATTAGTTCATTACTCTTTCACCCCGAGCAGATAGAGTAGAACTTTCCAAAAAATTAGTTCATTACTCTTTCACTCCGAGTAGGTAGAGTAGAACATCCCAAAAAAAAAAATAGTTCATTACTCTTTCACCCTGGGCAGGTAGAATAGGACTCCTAAAAAAATTAGTTCATTACTCTTCCACTCAGAGTAGGTAGAGTAGAACTTTCCCAAAAAAAAAAATAATAATAATTAGTTCATTACTCTTTCACTCCGAGTAGGTAGAGTAGAACTTCCCAAAATAATTAGTTCATTACTCTTTCACCCTGGGCAGGTAGAGTAGGACTCTCAAAATAATTAGTTCATTACTCTTTCACTCAGAGTAGGTAGAGTAGAACTTCCCAAAATAATTAGTTCATTACTCTTTCACCCTGGGCAGGTAGAGTAGGACTCCCAAAACAATTAGTTCATTACTCTTTTACTCCGAGTAGGTAGAGTAGAACTTCTCAAAAAGCTTAGTTCATTACTCTTTCACTCCGAGTAGGTAGAGTAGAACTTTCTATTAAAAAAAATTAGTTAATTACTCTTTCACCCTGGGCAGGTAGAGTAGGACTCCTAAAAAATTAGTTCATTACTCTTTCACTCCGAGTAGGTAGAGTAGAACTTCCCAAAAAAATTAGTTCATTACTCTTTCACCCTGGGCAGGTAGAGTAGGACTCTCAAAAAGCTTAGTTCATTACTCTTTCACTCCGAGTAGGTAGAGTAGAACTTCCTAAAAAAATGAGTTCATTACTCTTTCACCCTGGGCAGGTAGAGTAGGACTCTCAAAAAACTTAGTTCATTACTCTTTCACTTAGAGTAGGTAGAGTAGAACTTTCCCAAAAAAAAATTAGTTCATTACTCTTTCACTCCGAGTAGATAGAGTAGAACTTCCCAAAAAAAAATTAGTTCATTACTCTTTCACCCTGGGCAGGTAGAGTAGGACTTTCAAAAAATTAGTTTATTACTCGTTCACCTAGGGTAGGTAGAGGAAGACATTCAAATTTTGCTTAGTTTTTTTTCTCAATCTTTGCTCAGTTTCACACAATACATACACCCACACTTGCACATTTGTTCATCAGTCAAGGAGAATTTTCTAAAATTCAAGGATCTGACACTGTCAGTGAGAGTTCTCGCTTAAGGACCTGACAACCTTTTAGTTCGGGGAAAGTTTTACGCTTAAGGATCCGAACGCCCCGACTAATTGTTAAATCAGGTTGCAAAATGAACTGTCACTAGCTTTGGCATTCAGATATCGCATTATCTACCAAAATAGATTTGCTATCTAGTTTACTTCAACCCTCTGCCAAAGAGGGGCATCTGTAGACACTTCATTTTTGTACTCGCCTGATTAATCAACTCGTCAACCCGATCGCAATGATTCCCAATGATGGATGTGTATTCCATTACTTTATTTTGTTACCAGATGTGTTTAAGAAATCCAGATAAGGTATCTCGAACTGACAAAACCTTAGAAACCACGCTACGCTAGGAAAATATGACTCCAGAAACATAGAAATCATCATCTTGCAGACCTAAAAAGAAGTTTCACGATAAAAATCATTAAAAAATTACCAAATTACCAAAATACCCCTAACCTCAAAATAACCCTAGAGCCTACGTTACGATTAGAAAAATCCATTCAAACACATAAAACAACAAATCGAAATCAAATAAATCATTTCGCCAATTTTAACAGAATTCGACAAAATTATAAAAATGCCCCTCATAAAGTTCATGACCATTTCACACAAAAAATTCCATAAATGACACAAACTAATATGTCCATTGAATGCCTTACGAAAAATCGATTCTAAAACATCGTAAAATATTAAAAATCGACTTAAAATGTGAAAAGTCCTCTTCGGGGGTAAAACGGTAATTTCACAATTTTTATAATTAAAAATTTTGAAATTAATAAATAAAATATTAAATAATTAAAGTGAAACATTAATGAAATTAATTTAAAATTTTGAATTAAAAAAATCGATCAATCGGGCTTTCACATAAAATTGTTGAGGGTTCGTGAGATATTTCTTTAAGAACCCCTCCATTTAGGGATCCAAAGAATTAAAGATATAATAGAGGAGGGTTCTCCAAAAAAAATTAAAGTCAATCAATGAAGACTAAAGTCAAGGTATTAAAGTCAATCAAGTGAGACTAAAGTAAAAATTAAAATCAATTAAGCAAGACTAAAGTCAAGATATTAATAGTCAATCAATTAAGACTAAAGTCAAAATATTAAACGTCAATCAAATAAGACCAAAAGTCAAAATTATAATAGAATTCTAATTAAATAATAACTCTATCTAATAGAGTTCTAATTAAAAAATAATTCTACCTAAAATAATTCTAATTAAAACACAATTCTACTTAAAACAAGTCTAACTAAAACACAAACTCTAATTAAACACTAACTCTATCAAAATCAACCCCTAAAAAAATCTATAAATAGAGGTGCTCACACCCTATTTTCGTATCAAATCATAAATCCTAAGAGAAGTAGGTCTAAAAGCCCCCCTAGCCTCCTATAAACCCTAGTTTTGGAGTCCTAACTCCTTACCTAACATCCCTCCTTCGATTTTAGCCTAAAAAACACCTAAAAGCCCTTTCAAAACATTCCAAAATCCGTAACAAACTCGAAGAATCCAGATCAAAACAGGAGATACCTTGCTTCGGAGATCAGAAATCAAATCCGAAGACAGAACGAAGCAAGGAATACGGTACAAGGAGCAATTTTTGTCGGATCTGAGGGAACAAGGTCTTTGCTATCGGAAAGGTATAATTTCTTTATTTATTTATTATTATCTAAGTTTTTTTTAGCAATGTAACTTATTTGGAAAATTAGTAGAGACCGGCTTTGGCCGGGCGGGGTTGGTGCCTAACACCTTCCAACCCCGTAACATGATCCCCGAATTCAGTTTTTTTTTCTGTTCTAGATTAGTTCTTTATCCGTTTAGAGTCATTGATCGGTTCTTAGACCGTAATAACTAGGTGACAACTCCCAAACCTCAAAGGTCAAAAGCGGATCCGCGCACCCCGCGGATCGAGGGCACTTTCAAGCGTGCATGTGATTCCCAAATATACAAACCATTCGTATACGACCACATTTACATTATAAGTTCACTGGTAAAGATAGAGAGGAATAAACATGGATTCCAGTTATGACTCCACTCTCATTCGTGTCCCATACCACGTATGAGCTTGGTGGTCCCTACCATACATCCTAAGATAGTACACCACTCCGGATGATATGACGCACTATCCATTCAAGCATTCACAGACTCTTTAACAGCTCATAAAATAACTACATATATATTATTTTCATTTAAAATAAAAAAGAAATTAACAATACAAGGTTGAGAATGGATATCCAGTTTCCTACCATGCAAGTGTGGCCATCCGGCCTAAAATAAATAATAGAACGGAAAAGTAAACAGCGCCTCGTGCTAACAGAAAGTAAATAACATGCAACCAGTAACATTATCCCTGGATATCCGTTCACCAACCTACACACAACACAACAATGTAAAATGCAGACATCACCCATCGGGTGTGACTCTGACATTTTACCGTTTCATACCATTTTTCCCTTTTTTTCAATTTTTTATAGTTTTCAATCTCTCAAATAAAACAACCACTTTCTGATATTGATCAACTCAATATGAGTTCATTGAATATTAAATTATTTTTCCAACTATAAAATTCATTTTTATCAATAACATTGAAAAAGTACCAAAACTTATATCAAAACGGGATTCGAGCGGTGCACATGACCCAACTGACGGAAATAACCCAGTGAGATATCCTATCAACGTATATTTTGTTATAAAATACAGTTAAACATATCAAACATGCAAGTTTTGTGTGAATTTGAAATAACAAAAAGAATTTTATTTTTTTGAAAACACATCACAAACTTTCAATAAAATCTTAAATGCAATTTTCATAATCTATGATTACTAATAGAAATTGAGAGTTCCTTACCATCTCTGTGCGAGATGATCGAAGCACATGTGCAAAAATCGAGGTGAACGACTCAAAAATTGAGATGAATGATTTTTGGATATGGTCTAATAATTTCGAAGATCTCGACGTTGTCGTCATTTCTCCCTTCTGCGATGAAAGACGGTTTGATCCCGAAATGGACGAAATCCGAGGTCAAAGTTTCGAAATCCCTATATATAAATACAGCTGATTTTTATGATACGAAGTGAAAAAGAAAGTGAAATGGAAAGAGGTTGGATGGGGTTTGTAGAGAACACGGTTGCGGATGTTTCTCCCTTTCACGTCGGTCATCGACAACGAGCCGTTTGTTGTGAATCTGAGGTTGAAGTTTTTTAAAAAAAAAAAAAAAAATTAAAATTTCGTTGGCTGTTTTGGACGAGTTGGAGAAGACGAAGAATAAAAAAAAATTTAAAATTTTATTTATATAAATGTTGGGACGAAATCAGTATTTCTTCTATTGTTTCGTTTGATGATAACTTGATCATCCAGACTTCAAAAGTGACGAATGAATACTTTATTTTATCTAATTTTTCATTCCGGATCTAATGGTGTAGTCAATTTCTACAAATTCTCTCTCTAACAAAAATTTACATTTTTTGCCTGAGGTGACCCCTAAAATTGACGTCATTTTCGTTTTTGACAATAATTTGACTTTGTATACTTCAAAAATGATAAATAAATAGTTCATATTCAATAATTTTTTTTACGAATTCAATGATATAATCAAATCTTAATAATTCTTACTTTAGCAAAAAGTCACTATTTTAGCTTGGTAAGGACTCAGTGATTGAGGATTTTGTGACTTTTATGTTCGGATTCGCATTTGAGCGTGTTTACAGGTTAAAGTATGTTTTTCAATCATTTTGAATCCAATGGTAAGGTTAGATTTCTTTAAAAATGATCAGAAACCTCCTAAAATTTTATCCCTAAGTCTCACTTTCAAGATTTTCTCAAAATTTTACTATTTTTTTTCTCGAGATAAAATTGAAAACTCGGGATTTTACAGTATGTCTGAGCATGTATCTTGAACCATCTTGCTTCTTGTTCTTCAACATAAAAGTGCATTAATGATAGGCTCAGCTCTCAATTATCATTTGCAAGATTATTTGATTCCTTGTGCATTTGGTTGAAATCTAGTTCTATTCATGAATACCGAATTTTTTATTTTTTTTTATTTCTCTGTTTTTTGAGCTTATAGATTCTTGATGCAATGTCAAGTTGTTGCTCATCTTCCAACAAGAACATACAATTGTCCTATTTCACTTTGTTACTCAAGTTAGACTCCTCTTTTTTTTCCCTTTTGTTTTCCACTTTGTTGTTGGTGTCATGATTGTGGAAGAAAAAAATAAAAGTAGGTAAGAAAACTAACGTACGAGGATTGACAATTTACCCAATTGATCAGCTATATGACTAGTTATATTACACAATAAAGACATAATTAAATGACATGTGAAAGATAACTACATTGAAGTATGATAGGACTCACAGCTGTTGTAAGGTTCTGTTTCCCATTTCCTCTCCTTTTATCTAATACAATTATATTACCAAAATAAAAAGGCTAGTCTTGATTATGTAATCATTACTTCTAATAAAGATGAAATATGACATTTGTGAATTTTAATGAATGGTTATTTTTATCAATTGTTTAATAAAAAAACATTTATACTTACACACACATCAACATAGTCATTGTGCTCATAATTTTTTTTAAAATCTTATAATAAACAGTTGTGGGAGAAAATGAGACGAATCCTAATGAACAGGTTATGGGGACACAGAGTGGGAAAAGATCATATACATTGTTTCAAGGGCATTTTGGATCCGTTTATTCAACTACGTTTAGCCCTTTAGGGGATTTTATTCTATCTTCTTCATCAGACTCAACTAGTATGTTTCCTTACATGTGGCATTTTACTGATATTTTTTTAGTGATTGGATTTTTGCATTGATGCAGTTCGATTATGGAGCACAAAGTTGAACGTGAATCTTGTTTCCTACAAAGGTCATAATTACCCTGTGCGGGATGTTCAGGTAGAAATTTAATCTTCTACAACTCATCTTCAAATGTTTTGGATGTATGCAACATCTTATGCTGGCAATGACACATGCCTAACACTCATTTGATTTAAATTGTACATGAATTCTACATCACTTCACAGTGCTTCCATTGCTTGTCATGCAGCCTTTACATGACATGATATCTCTGTCGGTACTTAAAAAATACTGGTGTTGGCTATCCCTTTATGGATTTGTTTGACATACTCTTATCAGGAAAATTTTGAACCCACTGACAGACCTCAAAGTTGCATTTCAATATGTCTACTGAACTATGAGTCAAAGTGTCGAACACATGTTTCTTTATTTATTACTGATTCTTTTTCATTTTTTATTTCTATAGAAGAAGACGATACATCCTCTGCCATCCCGCTAGATGATGGGTTGCCCACTGACTTTAGTGCCATCGAAGTTGTTCAGTGCCTCATTGCGCATCACAATGCAATTTTCACGGATGCAAATGAAACAGTGTGGAGATAATTTGGATAGTATACATTGTTTTCTTGTGCCAAAACGTCTGGTGTAGCTTCTCAAGTTGGAATCTTTTGGATTAAAGAGGTCTGCATTTTTTACTCCTGCTTAATCGATTTTATGTCAGTGTGATGTTTGGTATTGATGATGCGTCATCATGTCTACTAATTGGGTGTTTTTATTGCAGATTATATTACTTATTAGTTCTATTGCTAAAGGAGAAAAAACATATCTTTATTTAAATTCAAGAAAAAAATATATTTTTTTAAATTAAAAATTGACCTATTGCAACGGATCTCAAGATCCGCCGTTATATGCTGTATATTCTATTAATTGAAATTTTATCTATTGCAGCAGATATTAATCTCCGTCATTATATGTTTTATATTTTATTAATTAAAAATTAACCTATTGCAGCGGATATTAAAATTCGCCTCTATATGTTGCATATTCTATTATTTTAAAATTGATGTATTGCAACGGATATTAAGTTCCACCGCTATATGTTGAATATTCTATTAATTTAAAAATTGATCTATTGCAGCGGATACTAAGTTCCGCCGCTATATGTTGAATATTCTATTAATTGAAAAATTGATCTATTGCAACAGATATTTATATTCGTCGCTACAGATATTACATTTAACAGCGGAACCTATTTTTCGCTGCTACATTTAGCGACCGAGGCAACGACGTCGGATCTTGTTTTCGCTACTTATCGCCGCAATATCTTTTACCGACGGAAAAATTACCCTTTAGCGGCGAAAAATCCGCCGCTGTAGACAAAAAAATGTTGTAGTGAGTTCAGTTGGTTGATCATCTAAAGGATTTTGATTGTTCCAATCAACCTTAATTTTGCATTGATGGATTTGATTATAATGTTATAGGCTAGGATTAATTGGCTATTGGCTGATTCAAGATTGATTTTAACTTGATGATTGGCTCGATTAACTTATTTCACATTGATTGGTTCAAATTTGCATTCGATTAGTGATGGATTAAAATCAATTGGTCGATAGTTAGATTTGTGAATCAATTGATGATTTGATTGGTTAAATTCTAAATTAGTTGGTTGATTGATTATTTGATCAGAATTTATTCATTTGTTATCAACTTAATGGACAACGCACTAAGCAAGATCCTTAAAAGAAAGAGAAGAAAAGATAGAAGAAGAAGTTGAGGAAGACATGTTAAAAGAGAGAGAAATGAAAATAAATGAGAAAAATCTTTAGATGGATGATGAAGCCTCATGAATCTTATACCATGAAAATATTTTATGCTTAAAGCATATTTTGAAAAAGATAAGAGGCATTGGCACACAATTGTTGTTCTTAACTTAAAAAATTAATTTACAGATTTTGTACAATTTATAGATAATTGAAACTCCTCACAATTTAGTGACATCTACATTTTTCCTCCTTACATGTGTCAAGAGAAGTCTAAAAAGTTAGAAAAACTAACTTTGATGACCTGGCATTCTCTATACTAACTAACCTTGATGACTTGGCATTCAGATTTTTTTCTATAAAAAAAACAAATTCCACATGAAATTTCTAATGAAAATGAATATATATATCTCTTAGCAAAACATACTTTTCAAAGTAATTAAATTGTTTTTAATCTATTGGATGTCCTTGGGCTTGGATACCTGCTGCTCTTTTGTTAAGAAAGCCTCATATGAAAAAGATGCATCAATAATTCATCAATTAATTAAGCTCTTCTTTATTTTTTGTTCTTTTGTACACCAATCATGTGATACTTCAATCCCAATCCACAACTATTTACCAAAGACAAAGATAGTCCAATATGGTTTTGCTACAATATGGATTCGCCCAACAATAACCCCGAAATGTGTTTCCCCTCAAAAATTTCTTTGTCTTATAACAGTCTTTGAGAAAGAGAGTAATTTTCCATTTTTAGCTTCTTACGTGTTTATGTTCGATATGATGTTGACCACTTCGCCAATGGGAGGACGTTTGTCAGCCTCATCTTGGGTACAACTGCATGCCAATCTCAGAGCCTGAAGAAACCCTTCCTGTGGATAGTTGTTTTTTAGCGATGGATCTGCCAACTCAAATATCCAGCGGTCTTCGAAGGCCATGCGTGCCTGTTAAATTATGAAAAAATTAAACTTCTTTTTTTTTTCAATAAATTAGGGAGGGTAATAGTTCAAGAGTAAGAGATATCAATCGTAGCATACCAATCTTCTATCCTAATAATTAGGAGAAATGAATTTCTAAGAGCTAACTATAAGAAATTAATTGTGAAATTCTCATTTCAGTGCATTATTCATTCTAATTTTAAAATGTTAAATTAACATGTGAGTCTATCTAGAGTAACATTGAAATCGATATCCTTTGCAACATTGGTGCACACAGAACCATAGATGCTTCTAACTCGTATCTCGATTAAAAGCATCTATGATTTATAAGCAATGTCTAATCCTCCACCTTGGGTGCATAGGATACAAACTCTTTTACAAGATAATAAATATTTTCACTGTTAAAAAATATTTTCCCTTTAAGTGAAATATTTTTACTCCCAAAAGGATTATTTAAGCAATTTAAAATCAAAATGAATGATGTAATGAAATGGAATTTGTCAATTTAATTTCAGCCTATGACTTAGTTGTTAAAATAGTCCCACGTCACCTAAGTACTATTGGGATGTGCAATGTATAAGGCAGGGCGTTCCAGTCGATTTTAAGGATGAATTAAGCCATGGACTTTAACATGGTATTAGAGTAGGTGTATCTGAAGGATTTGTTGTGTAAGTATCTGTAACCCTTTGTGAAGAGAGAGAGAGAAAGTCTAGTCCAAAGGCTGAGGGGGAGTGTTAGAGTAGTCTCACGTCACCTGAGTATTAGGGTACTATTGGATGTGCAATGTATAAAGCGAAGTAGCCCTCTTCTTAACATTGGTAACTAGTCAGGTTACAAATTAGAGTCATGATAATGAGAGCGCGAACAGTGATAAGATCCTAGTGAGAGAGTGAGAGAGCGAGGAATAACTGTCAAGTAGAAGATTAAGAGGGGAGCATTGGATTACCCATAAGACAAGGTTTCGTCCACCAGGATGATGGTAATCGATGGCCTTACGCCCTGCGATGAGTTCCAAAAGTATCACCCCAAAGCTGTATATATCAGACTTCTTAGTCATTTTCCTGCTCACAACACACTCATGAGGGCAATAACCATCATCTCGCCTCGTCAAATCTTCTACTGGAACAAGCTCTGCAAATCCAAATTGTGACAACTTCGGCTGATATCTTCCATCCAACAATATATTGGATGGTCTCAAATCCTTGTAAATAATATCCTTCTCATGATGCAGGTAATGCAAACCTCTAGCTATACCAACTGCTATGTTCATCCTTATCCTCCAGTCCATCGGTTTCTTGCCACGTGGAAAAGCTACACAAACCATATTCATGTGAAGATATATCAGATGTGATCTCTATATTCTATTCTAAAACAATATTTTCCATTGATATTTTTAAATATTTTTATTCAGCATAAACTCAATCCAATTTCTGATCGTACTCGGTTTATTATCGTGATGACTGAGCGCAGTTGAATTAACTCAACGAGTGTTGGAAAGGATTAACTCAAAATTCAGGCAATTCAAGTCGACTCGGACGAGTTTGAAGTAAACTCAATGAGTTTTAAAACCATTTGTGTCAAAATGCAATGTTGAATCTCACTCTGACCGTGAAATTGATCTTCGAGTGATCCCAAAGGCATGAACTCGTGGACGAGAAGACGTTCTTGACCTTCCACGCATGTACCAATCAGTTTGACAATATTAGGATGATTCAGATAGTTGAGCATTAAAAGCTCTCCCATAAAATCTCTGTCGCACACTACTCCCTCAACTTTATCCATCCTTGTCACAACCACAAACTGTAATTAATTCAAGAAAGAAAACATTAATTCATGATCATTAATTCAAATACGAAAATTAATTTAACAGAAATGAAAGATTAATTTATTGTACCTGATTATTCAAGACCCCTTTGTGAACCGTTCCGAGTCTGAGTCCACCTTGACCAGGGACCAACTCTGAGTTGAAGTTATCTGTAAACTCAACGACCTCTTCGAAGGTGAATATGTATGTCTCAGTCCATACTTGATTAGCATTATTGGTCTCGTCCTCTGAACCTGAACATTTAATCACAATCAAGTCTTTAATCTCCATTTCTCGAAAACAGAACCAATTAAAAATCGAAGTTGAATAAATGTAATTAAAATTAGATTGAGATCTCATCATTTAAAGAATGTTTTAGCTTAAATTATTTCCATTCAATCAAGAATAGAGCCAACCGTACAGAATTCAGATCAATCGAAATAATGTTGAAACCTCATTAGAATTACTCGATAATTCTGATTGAAATTTAGATTGATTTCCAAAAGAAATCTTATTACAGGAAGTAAAGATAGAGATTCTTGATGAATTAGTGGATAATACTTATTGAAATTTAGATTAATTTCCAAAGAAACTAAAAGAAATGGTAGAAAAACCAGATCAGATCAATCGATCAAGAAATAGAAAGAACATCAGGAATTGAAGATCGATCAATTTCAGAGTTAGATTACCAGTTGTAGCTTCTCCTGGACTCAATTCCTCCTTCTTCATCCATTCGAAGCATGGAAAGCAATTCAGAAAGCAACTCATTTTTCCCTCAAATCAATCGAATTCTTGAAGAAAAAAAATTCTCAGAAATCTCACTCTTGGAAAGAAAAAACGCTATTTTCTTCGTTGAAAAGTGTTTTTGCGGACTGTAGAGGTGGTTAGTGTTCTCTTGAGTTTAATTACGCACGTGCGCTTATGATATATATCGCACTAAAGAATCATTTACGTCAAAAATAAAGTAGACAAATTTACCAAAACATGCATCGAATATCGAAAAATTATGAAAATGGTGCACTATTCATTTTAATTTTAAAAACGGTAAATTATTATTTTTAAAAATATTTTATTTTACCAAAATAATGAAAACAGTGTTTAATGCCCAAAAATACCTTTTTTATAAAACAATATGGATATTCCCTATTTAAGTAAATAGATAGAAATGTAGGGGTGTCGATGGATAGCCGAAATTCGAATTCGAAAAATCGGATATTATCCAAAATTTTCGGATATTGAATTCGAATTTGGATGTCATTTTAAAATTTGAATGAATTTGGATACGAATTCGGATATTACGATATCCGATTCGATAATATCCGCTCCGATATAATATATGTATTATGTATTTATGTTTTACAACAAAACTTTTATATATGTATATATATGTGTTATTGTGTATTCATGTTATACAATAAAATTTTATTTCTTAAACTTTATCTTCTCTCAACCCTTTAATGGCTAAAATGTGAAGAACCAGTCGACGATGGATTTCGATCGAACTCCGTAACCACCGTCTTCTCCGGTCGGCGAGCGTCAAGTACACATTCTCTCTCTCTCTCTCTCTCTCTTCGAAGTTCGAACCAGTCGGACCGGGGGGAAGAAGGAAAAAATCAAAAAAGAGATTTTTCTTTTTATATCTTCTTTGAGGGAGAAAATAAGAGGTTCTTCTTACATGGGTTTTATGGTGTTTTTCTCTGTTTTGATTCTATCATTTGTCACCTCTTTTGCAACTTCTATTAATCCCAAAAGAAATCTAAATCTACCTATCTTGGCTTTTGATGAGGGCTATTCTCAACTCTTTGGAGATGATAATCTCCTTATACTTAAAGATGGTAAAACTGTTCATCTCTCCCTTGACCAAAAAATAGGTTTCTCATCTCTTCTCTTTTTTATTTATTTTTAATTCATTTTTGAGCTATTTTTGAGTTTTTTCCACAATATTTTAAATACTCAGGAGCGGGATTTGTCTCTCAAGATTTTTACCTACATGGGTTCTTCAGTGCTTCAATCAAACTTCCTTCCGATTACACTGCAGGGGTTGTAGTAGCATTTTATGTGAGTAGATCCTTTTTTTTTTTTTGTGATTTATTTTTTTTTTATATTTTAAATTTGATTTTTTCATGTACAAACCAGATATCTGATGGAGATATATTTGAGACGAATCACGATGAGTTGGATTTTGAGTTCTTGGGGAGTATTAGAGGGAAAGATTGGAGGATTCAATTGGAGTGATTTTTTGGAGGAAATATGTGGATTTCGAGTTTCGACTGTGCGAACCCTGATACGTCTTCTCCGGTCGGCGAGCATCCAGATACATATTCATTCTCTCTCTCTCTCTCTCTCTCTCCGATACCAACCAGTCGAAGAGAAATCTGTGGGTTTCGACTGTGCGAACTCCGATGCAAACTAGTCGGAGGGAAATCTGTGGGTTTCGACTGTGCGAACTTCGACTATGCGATCCGTAGGATTTTTTATCAGATCAGATATTATCAGATATCCGATAAATGTTTTGGATTCGAATTCAAATGTTTATTAGGGATATCCGATCGGATTCGAATTCAAATTCGAATAGTATTATTATTTTTCATATTCGAATTCGGATATAGCACTATCCGATCAGATAGCTATAGAAATGTAACTAATTTAGTATAGAGTAATGAAATAAACTAAATCTTGAAGGGACTCATCACTATACTAAAACTGTTATATTTCTATCTATTTACTTAAACATGTATATTGTTTTATAAAAAGGGCATCTTTGACATTAAACTTTTTTTTACCGTTTTGGTAAAATAAAATATTTTTGAAAATCATAATTTACTGTTTTGGTAAAATAAAATACTTTCGAAAATGATAAATTATCATTTTCAAAAATAAGATGTGGTGTTGGTAAATAAGTTCAAAATTTGTGTCGTTTTGCTAAATTTTCCAACAAAGTAAATAAGGGAATGGTTGGAAACAAGCCAAAGTTGGGATGCTAATAGAAGCTCTCTCGTTTTCTAACAAATTTCCTAAAGTATGCACAAATTATGTTAAAATTTCAGTTCCAATACACAGTTCATTTATTTCCCAAAACATGTTTTTCCAATAAATTCTTCACCTTTTATAATCAACGAATTAGCTGATAAATAAATTCGATGATTATAAAAGTGATGAATTCAAGAATTCGTTGATTAGAAAAAGTGGTGACTTCACTAGAAAAACATGTGTTTGGGAATTAGAATGAACATTGTATAGGACTCGGAATTTCATCACGTCAACACACGAAATGGAGATTCTGATGAGAAGTACCTTATTTTTAGGATTCTGTTTAGGATTTCTGTTTAGTATATTTCTGTTAGAATAAATCCCTTAATATGATATGTGCCACTTTACATACATGCTACGCACACACCAGACCACAAAGACTTGGTCTAATTTGTTTTAGTTATTGTTGGTTGAGTCTGATATTGAGTGGCATAGTGGGTGGTTGAGTCTGTTATTAAGTCTGCTATTGAGTTCTGGTATTGAGTCTGCTATTGAGTGGCATAGTGGGTGGTTAGAGTCTGTTATTGAGTCTGCTATTGAGTGGCATAGTGGGTGGTTGAGTCAGTTATTGAGTAAGCATGAGTGGCATAGTGGGTGCCATTCTTTTTCTTATTCTTCAGCATTTCCTGTTCCTTGTTGTTACTAGTGTATGGCTATATATAGCCTGAATGAGTTCACTAAATGTATGTGGTTATTATTCATCAATCAATCTTCTATTTCTCCTATTCCCTTTCTTTATTTTAAATTCCTTCTTATCAGTGGTATCAGAGCAGGTTCAATCATGGACACTCGCGGCAAAACGAATACAGAATTCCGCAACGATGTCAACCAAATCTTGGCACAACACGAGAGCAGTTTCGATCAGGTGAACGCAGCCTTACAAGCAGTGTTAACCGAGCTTCAAGCTCTTCGAGCCTCCCATAGCCAAAACAATAGCCCTCTCGAAACCAACTTATTTGCACGTGATGAATCCTCACACTCACATACTTCTCGTTCTAACACTATCAATGACCACCCTCATCAACACCTCAGGTTGTCCTTCCCAAAGTTTAACGGAGACGACCCAACTGGATGGATTTACAAGGCAGAACAATACTTTGAGTTCAAGAACATTGCATCAGACCAACAAGTTCAATTGGCCTCTTTCCATTTAGAAGGCATCTCCCTACAATGGCACAGGTGGTTGACGAAATTTCGCGGACCACTCACATGGGATGAGTTCACCAAGGCTGTACAACTTCGATTTGGTCCAACCGACAACGAGGACCCGTCAGAAGCTCTAACTCGTCTTAAACAAACCACAACCGTAGCAGCCTATCAAGAAACTTTTGAAAAGCTTTCCCACTAAGTTGATGGCCTGCCCGAAAATTTTCTAATTGGTTGTTTTATTGCAGGACTTCGAGACGACATTCGCATAGACGTAAAAATTAAACAACCTAGAACCCTGGCAGATACAATAGGAGTAGCTCGGCTAATCGAGGAACGCAACCAGCTGCAAAGGAGACAAAACCAGCAACTCCGTTCCCAACCAGCCTTCTTGACACCAAAGGCCTCACCCAACCCAATAGCTGGTATGTTAGGACCTCCACCAACCCAGCGCATGAACCAAAGTTCTAAT
Source organism: Akebia trifoliata (assembly GCF_017979445.1). Lineage (NCBI taxonomy): Eukaryota > Viridiplantae > Streptophyta > Magnoliopsida > Ranunculales > Lardizabalaceae > Akebia > Akebia trifoliata. The sequence goes on from NC_141381.1 coordinate 21,667,834, forward strand.
ACTCAACCAACAACCTTCCGTCGAATTACCAATCAAGAGGCACGAGAACGTCGAGAGAAGGGGTTATGTTATTATTGTGACGAGAAGTTCATTCCAGGCCATCCTTGCGAACGACCGCAATTATTCATGATCGAAGATTCAACCCATCCGAGCATTGAGGATGCCGAAAGCGTTCAACCAGAACCGGAACATCATGAAGCTATACCTAAAATTTCTTTCCATGCAATTGCTGGTGCCGAACACCCACAAACCATACGCGTCTTTGGCAAGTTGAAAAACAAGAATATAACGGTGTTAATATACGGTGGTAGCACTCACAACTTCATTGATCAGGCTATTGTCTCTAAGTTCGGGTTACCAGTAATCCATGATAAGAAATTCCAAGTTATGGTTGCTAATCGGGAGAAGATAGAATGTGCTGGACAATGTCGAGCACTCACCCTCACCATTCAAGGACTTTCCGTCACCGCCGACTACTACATTCTTCCTGTAGCAGCATGCCAGTTGGTGTTGGGAGTGCAATGGCTTTCAACTCTCGGACCCATCGAGACTGACTACAAGCAGCTAACCCTGAACTTCAACGTGGCAGGAACTTCCCACACCTTCCAGGGATTGGGACGAACCGACATCGATGCCTTAACCGACAAAGAATTCAATGGAATACAAGGCACTGGGTTATTTTTTCAAATAATTCCTACCAACAGCAGCAGCCAACCAAATTCCTACCCACCTGAGATGGGCCAACTCTTAGCTAAATTCTCTCAAGTATTTGAATCACCTTCTTGCTTACCTCCGAGACGATCACATGACCATCGCATTCCATTGCAGCCAACCGCGGGACCAGTAAGTGTGAGGCCATATAGATACCCCTATTACCAAAAAATCGAGATAGAGAAAATGGTAAAAGAACTTTTAAAATCTGGTTGATACGGCCAAGCCACAGCCCGTTCTCGTCTCCAGTTCTGTTAGTAAAGAAGGCAGATGTAGCTTGGCGATTTTGTGTGGATTACCGAGCTCTAAATGACATCACAGTTAAGGATAAGTATCCAATTCCTATTATCGATGAACTATTAGATGAACTCCACGGCGCCAAATTTTACTCCAAATTGGATTTACGGTCTGGATATCATCAAATCCGCGTGCAAGAAGATGACATTCCTAAAACCGCATTCCGGACACACGAAGGGCATTACGAGTTTATTGTGATGCCATTTGGCCTCACTAACGCACCAGCAACTTTCCAAAGTCTCATGAACGATCTCTTCTGTCCCTATTTTCGGAAATTTATTTTGATTTTTTTTTATGACATTCTAGTGTATTCGAAATCATGGCAAGACCATCTCATACATTTGCAAATTATTCTATAAATCCTATCAACTAACAGTTTATTTGCAAAATAGTCGAAATGTCGATTCGGCGTTTCACAGGTCTACTACTTGGGTCACTTAATTTCGGAGCAGGGGGTATCGGTTGATCCAACCAAAATACAAGCTGTTATTGAGTGGCCAACACCAACATCAGCAAAAGGGGTTCGTGGGTTCCTCGGTTTAGCAGGCTACTACCGAAAATTTATCCGTCATTTCGGATGTATAGCAGTTCCTCTAACCCGTCTCTTGAGCAAGGAAGGATTTCAATGGAATGAGGCAGCAGAGATGGCCTTCAAACAATTAAAAGAGGCATTGACATCACCACCAATTTTACGCCTTCCCGATTTTACTCAACGATTTGTGATTGAATGCGATGCCAGCGGAATCGGACTCGGTGCAATTCTTACCCAATAAAATCGACCAGTGGCGTATTTTAGCGAAGCATTGAAAGGTTCGGCCTTGGCATTGTCCACCTATGAGAAAGAAATATTGGCTATCGTCAAGGCAATCAAGAAATGGCGTCCTTACTTGCTTGGGAAACCATTTACAGTTCGCACTGATCAAAAAAGTCTCAAGTACCTACTGGAGCAACGAATTACTACACCAGCACAAACACGATGGCTGCCAAAAATACTTGGTTATGATTACGAAATAGAGTATAAGCGTGGGCCTGAAAATCAAGGTGCAGACTCTTTATCACGTGTAGTTGAATTCCAATTTTTATCCATCTCTCAACCACGTGCAGATTGGTGGCCAATGCTTCAAAAGGAAGTCCAACAAGACTCATTTTATGAAGAATTATTACAAAAAAACCCCTCTCAAGCCGCCCACAAGCTGCTCCAACGTGATGGAGTATGGTTCAAAAGAGACAAAGTTTATTTGAGCCCCACCTCACCCTTGATTCCGAAGATAATGGCTGACTGCCATTCGTCGCCAATAGGTGGGCACTTTGGGTTTCATAAAACCCACTCCCGTATCAAACAGAGTTTTTTTTGGTCTAATATGCGCCAGATGGTGAAGGAATTTTTGCAGCAATGTGATGTCTGTCAGCTGTTCAAAACCGATTGTATGAAGCCGGCGGGGTTGCTTCAGCCACTACCCATCCCTACTCAAATGTGGACTGATGTCTCAATGGATTTTATTGAGGGGTTACCATCTTCTAATGGATATACTGCCATCATGGTAGTTGTTGATCGATTGACAAAATATGCTCACTTTGTAGCCTTGAAACACCCGTTTACCGCTGTAATTGTCGCTAAGGCATTTGTTGCCAGCGTGGTTCGCCTGCACGGTATTCTGACGTCAATCGTTAGCGACCGGGACAAGGTGTTTATCAGCTCTTTTTGGCAAACATTGTTCCAGTTGCAAGGAACCAAGTTGTGTATGAGCTCAAGTTATCATCCCCAATCCGACGGTCAAACTGAAGTTATCAATTGAACTTTGGAGCAATATTTAGATGTTTTGCAGGTGACCAACCACGAAAATGGCTCGAATGGATTCCCTGGGCTGAGTTCAGCTACAACACTTCAACTCACTCCTCCACCAAGATGACACCCTTTGAAGCTGTCTATGGTATTCCACCTCCAAGTCTACTGACTTATGTACCAGGCACTTCCCGTGTCCAAGCAGTGGATGAGTACCTACGTGACCGAGATGCCATCCTACGTGAGCTGCGACATAACCTTCTGCTGGCTCAGGATCGGATGAAATGTCAGGCGGACCAACACCGGCGTGAGGCCTCATTCCTTGTGGGAGATTATGTGTATGTGAAACTCCAGCCATATAGACAAACTTCTATGGCTTTTCGAGCCTCCATGAAATTCGCCCCACGTTTCTTTGGTCCATACAAAATCATTGAGAAAATTGGTCCGGTGGCTTATAAATTGGCTTTGCCTCTTGATTATCAAATTCATGATGTGTTTTATGTCAGTTTGTTAAGGAAACATTTGGGAGCAGTTACTCCAACATCTACCCAACTTCCCCCTATCTCAGGTACTTCAACTATCCTTCCACAATCCGAAGTTGTCTTAGATAGACGTGTGATCCGCAAAGATAAATACCACCCAAAATCTAAAATCCTGGTGAAATGGGTCGGTGTACCAGCAGAAGACGCAACCTGGGAGAATGAGTGGCGTTTCACCAAGTCATATCCTGATTTCATCCTTGTGGACAAGGATCCTTTAGCGGCGGGGAATAATATGTGCCACTTTACATACATGCTACGCACACACCAGACCACAAAGACTTGGTCTAATTTGTTTTAGTTGTTGTTGGTTGAGTCTGATATTGAGCGGCATAGTGGGTGGTTGAGTCTGTTATTGAGTCTACTATTGAGTTCTGTTATTGAATCTGCTATTGAGTGGCATAGTGGGTGGTTAGAGTCTGTTATTGAGTCTGCTATTGAGTGGCATAGTGGGTGGTTGAGTCAGTTATTGAGTAAGCATGAGTGGCATAGTGGGTGCCATTCTTTTTCCTATTCTTCAGCATTTCCTGTTCCTTGTTGTTACTAGTGTATGGCTATATATAGCCTGAATGAGTTCACTAAAGGTATGTGGTTATTATTCATCAATCAATCTTCTCTTTCTCCTATTCCCTTTCTTTATTTTAAATTCCTTCTTATCATAATATTAGAGTTGTTTAGTTGACAATTTCTTTGTTTCACCACATGGCATTAGTTGAGCTATAGTGGGCTGTTTTTACTCATTCAGTTAGGATTCTGTAAGGCTATAAATGCCAGACACAGTTGCTTTCAATAAAAAAGTCATTCATTCAATTTGTCTTGATTTTGATCACTTGCAGTCATCTTGATCATCTGTTCATAACAGATTCACCTCATTTTTTTGTTAGATTTTCTATTTTGTTCGATTTAGCATTTATATGAGCCTAATCATAATTGTAAATAACTACTAAATTTATTTGAACGAGTTTTATAATTTGGAGATCATAATTTCATTGAGCCAAACTTAATGTTTGAATAGTGTGTTTTAATCTTTAATTGGGGTGTGATAAAATAATTTAAGATAATTTATGACATTGTGGTGAAAAAAGTAAAATTCGGGGTACCAATTGCAATTCTGTTAGTTATCATTTTTTAAATCATTTTTCTATCAAATAGGAAAAATTATTTAAAATTGCGAAAATGCTTGTTAGATCAATTTATATAATTAATACGGTTGTCAGTAGCCCGAGCCTACCTTGGGGCATGGACCGAGTTTTGATAGTGAACTTAGGCCAATTTAGTTTTTAGGCTGCGCTGGCCTCCTTTGTGCTAAGGTGGATTTGGGTTTGGGATTTAGGTCCATCAAGTGGTCCAGCCCATTTACTAAATAAGAAAAGCATGCTCCAGTGGAAAGTCCGTTCATTGATTGTGGGAGGTCTCAAGTTCATTTCTTCCAACATGAGGTCTCAAGTTTATAATAAAAAATTATTTTAAAAATACTAATTTTCCATTTCGGAATTAAAATGAATAATGCCCTGAAATGAGAATTTTATAATTTACCATTTAGTCCAGTTCAAGATGGACCTACAAGTACTATGAGACCTTAATGATTCAAGATCTTGATTAAATCTGTATTCCTTTTTATAAAGTTAATTATGTTAGTATGAATGAATTTATTGATCAGTTTGTGACTGTGGCCGAGATATTGTTTTTTCTTTTGTTTTTAGGTAATTTCGGTAGTACCCAGAGCGAAGGCACGTAGGGACAAGTGGGGGCTTTAGCCACCACTAAAATTTGAAAAAGAATAATAATGAATGCACACAATAAATCATAAGTTGTACGCAGTTGATGTGACAAGGGCATAGAACCATAGATCTTTTTCCTTGTGTATCCCGAAGAAAAAGATCTATGGTTTTGTGCCCTTGCCACGTCAACTGCATAGCGACCCTGTTTGTGTGCATTTGTCAGCACTCTTCGAAAATAGAAGAGAGATTTATCAACATACCTATCCTCAGTTGTTTAAATCAAATACATATTATATTTTCTCTCTCGCTCTCTCACTTACCAACATCAATGCAAGATTGATTTCTATTTGGTAAATCTCTCAAAAGAAAAAAAAAAAAAAAAAAAATTAATGGGATGACTGGTGCTTTTGGTCTTGGAAATTGACTTGAAAATTTATAATGGGCTTGACTCTTGAGTTTATTACCTCAATAAGAGACTTGTAAGGAAAGCCCCATGAAGAAAAAGAAGCATCAATACAATGACAAGAATTCATCAAGCTTTATTTATTTGTTTAAGTTTTGGTACACACTAATCAAAAATTAATGGGGGTTCGCCCAACAATAGCTCTGAAATCTATAAGAGTTTTTAAGAAAAACAAAAGTAAATTTACATCCTTATCTCAATCACTCAATGACTCAATGTTGGATACGATGGTGACCACCTCATCAATGTGAGGACGGTTGTCAGCGTCTTCTTGGGTACAACTGCATGCCAATCTAAGAGCCTCGAGGAACTGTTTCTTTGGATACCGACCTTGTAGTGATGGATCATCGAAATCATGTTTCAAGCGTTCTTCAAAAACTATGCGTGCCTGTTAAGTATGAAATATTAATCTTCTTTTCTGGAAAAAAAAAAAATTAAGGGAAGAGTAATAATTCAAGAGATAAGTAAATTCGAAAAAACAAATCTTTCATATAAAACTTGGGAAATTCTCACATCTATTCATTTTAATTTTTGAATGGTAAATTACTGTTTTTGGAATTAAAATATTTTATAAACAGTAAATATTTTCCCTACTTTAACTTTATAAAAAAAAATTTAAATATATATATGGGGGAAATGTTCAGCACCCAACCATTTACCCAACAATTTGCCCAACATATTTTGTCCTACATGGGTTAGAAATTTTAGAATTGGCTGGTTTTTTATGAGGATGATCTCTACGGTTAGAAGATCAGCCCATTTTAAAAAATCAGCCCATATTTACAAGTTGAAAAATCGTGGACCATCCATTTTTTGTAAATCATTTGTGATGGGGTTAGAAGTTTTGGAATGGGCTGATTTTTGGTGAGGATATCATCCTCACCAAAAATTGGTTTATTCCAAAACTTCTAACACATGTAGGACAAAACATGTTGGGCAAATTGCTGGGTAAATTGTTGGGTGGATATATCTATCTTTCCTTTGTAAAAGAGAGATTCTATCGCCACCCCAACTTTTACTGATCCCAGCCAATTCCTAGGTTAATCACCATAGAATTTGCATACATCTTGGAGTGGCATTAGCAAAAGTTGTTGTGGTAATAAAATCTCTTTTGTAAAATAGTAAAACATATTTTAGTTTGGAAACTAGTAATTTACCATTTGCCCATAAAAATTATGTTTCAAATAAGATCCTTGAGAGATGGAGAAGAACAAGAATTAGTTTATTATAAGTGTACGTGGAGGATTGGATTAATTACCCATCGAACAAAGTTTAATGGATTGATTTGACGGTATTCGATGGCCTTATGTCCTGAAATCAGTTCCAATAGGATCACCCCAAAACTGTATATATCAGACTTCTTAGTCATAATTTTCCCGCTCTCAATACACTCATCAGCGCAATAACCGTCATCTTTCCTCATCAAATTGATTGTTACATCTTCATCTTCAAACTCTGCAAATCCAAATTGGGACAATTTGGGCTGAAATCTTTCCCCCAACAATATGTTGGTTGGCCTCAAGTCCCTGTAGATAATATTATTCTCATGCAGGTATTGCAAACCTCTAGCTATACCCACTGCTATGTTCATCCTTGTACTCCAGTCTATTGGTTTATTGCCACGTGGATAACCTACACAGATCATATGTATATGTTATCAAAATAATACTTACATTACATGTCAAATGTATTAATAAAATATCATTTAAAGAGTTTCTAATATTTGAAAAAGTGCTAACGTTTCCATTTATATTTCCAAAAAAAAATTTGTAGAACAAAAATGAGGTTGAGGTCATGGATTTAAATCTCTTTCAAAAACGAGATGACTCGCCCGTGTCATCTCAGTATTGTTCAACAATGAGCCAGATTTACGCGGCCTCTTGGGATTCACATATCTCAAGAGATAAACGAAATGACTTAGAAGATATGTTGAAAATCTCGTATGAGTCAATAAGGATCTTATATATATTTTAATTAAAATGATTATTTTTTCTTAGAATTTTAATATTTATTATTTAAATAAAATATTAATTCATGATTAAACATCTTCTAATCTTCCCTACTTTATAAAAATATTCTTAATTATTTATATATAAAATATACATGAATAAATAATTGTAAATAGCCTAAAACCGGGACTTTTCGATCCAACTCATTGGATTTTCAAGATTAGTCGATTAAGGTGATGAGTTGACATGCAACTCAAAATCAAAAAGAGTCAAGTGAACTTGGTATATTTTCGAATTCAACTCATCAATAATTGTATAATAATTTACAAAATAAAAATAAAAATGATACAAATTAAATCTTTATCTCTCACCGTGAAATCGAGCTTCCAGTGATCCCAAAGGCGTGAACTCATGTAGTAGAAGGCGTTCTTCGCGTTCCACGCATATAGCAACCAGTTTTACAATATTAGGATGATTCAGAGAACTGAGTCTAAACATCTCCCCCATAAAGTGTCTGTGGATCTCTTCAAATTTATGCATTCTTGTGATAACCAAAACCTATTAATTAATTTAAGAAAGAAAACATGTATCCTTGTGAACAAGAACTATATAATAATATTTAACATTAGAAAAATGTCAGAAATGAAGGATTAATTATCTTACCCGATCATTAAAGACTCCTCTGTAAACCTCTCCGAGTCTTTGTGGTCCTCCTTGCCCAGGGACTGACTCTGATCTGAAGTTATCTGTGAAATCTTCAATATCATTGAACCTCAACAAGTGTGATCCCTCCTCTGAACCTGAAGAAGATCCACAAATTAAATGCATTTAGACTTCAAAGTTCTAGAGACAAATCTACAAATTAATCGCATTTAGGTTCAAAGTTGTAGAAAAAAATCTACAAATTAATCTCATTTCGACAACAGAACTATTTAATCTACATTTCTCAAGAACCGAACCAGTTAACAATCGGAGCTAAAAAAAGGTAATCAAAACTCATTAGAGAAAGAATAGAATGTTCTAGGGATTTAAATTACTCCATTCGCTCAATAACAGAGCAAATTGTACAGAGTTCGGATCAATGGAAATCATGTTGAAATCTTATTACAGAAGGTAAAAACAGAGATTCTTGGTGAACTAGTGGATAATTCTGATTGAAATTTAGATTAATTTCGGAAACAACTCAAAGAAATCGTAGAAAAGTTAGATCAGATCAATCGATCAAGAAATAGAAAGAACATCAAGAATTGAAGATAGATCAATTTTTGGAGTCAGATCAATCGATCAAGAAATAGTAAGAACATCAAGAATTGAAGATCAATCAATGTTCATGGTTAGATTACCAGTTGTAGCTGCTGTTGTACTCAATTCCTCCTTCTTTATCCATTTTACGCATGGAAAGCAGTTCAGAAACCAACTCATTTTCCCCAAATCAATCGAATTCTTTACGAAAAATATCTCTCTGAAACTCTCTCTCTCTTTGAAAGAAAACGCTATTTGCTTCGTTGAGAAAAGCTTTTTGCAACTAGTAGAGGTGTGGTTATGTATTCTCTTAAGTTTCATTACGCGTGTGGGTTATGATATATCTAGGGGTGGCAATGTGTGGAGTCATGTCATGTTGTGTTGAGGTAACGGCATTATGAATTATTTATTTATTTATTTTTATTTTTATAATTAAGGGGAATTAGGCAAACCCGTGACAATAAGAAATAAGATTACAATTTGTTATATGTATGCCCACAAGCATCCTTACTTACAATACTTTGTAAATCCCTAAGAAGGTCCATTGGATCCAAAACACTCGCCCTAACATGTTAAGAAGAGATGCTAGAAAGTTAGCCGCTTGATTACTTTCCCTGTAACTGAAAGAAAACTCTATCCTAATGAAGTGTGTTACTCCTGTCTTGATCGCTTTAATGGTTCTTTCTTCTTTCCAAGGGGTGTTGGCTACCCCATTAATGCAGTCTATGGCAACTTTGGAATCAGCTCTAACCTTCAAGAAGCTTAAATTAAGGGAGACAACTATGTTCATTCCTTTTAGAATAGTTTGAAGCTTGTGGAATAAGATTAATCTTCCTTGAGTGTTTTCAACAAGAGCCCCGATTATCATTCCACTACCGTATCTTATAATGGCACCTTCCCGCCTCCCCTCGCCCATTAATGCAGTCTATGGCAACTTTGGAATCAGCTCTAACCTTCAAGAAGCTTAAATTAAGGGAGACAACTATGTTCATTCCTTTTAGAATAGTTTGAAGCTTGTGGGATAAGATTAATCTTCCTTGAGTGTTTTCTACAAGAGCCCCGAATATCATTCCACTACCGTATCTTATAATGGCACCTTCCCGCCTACCCCCCCCCCCCCCCACCCCCCAAACATTTCCTCTTAAAGAGCCATCTGAGTTCAACACATGGAAGTCTTCTGGAGGCTTGATCCATTTGCATCTGATAGGATTTCCACCTCAAACCTAGGCTGCACATTCCATAAGCTCATAAAAGTTCTTAGCGAGACGTTGTCTTCAACAATAGCTTCGATACTTTGAATCTTTAGTTGTACATCCCGAACTATGATTGATTCAATGAGGTTTGGAGGGATGTAATTGTTCATGAATAGCCGTCTGAACCTCTCTAGCCAGATGTTGTGAATAAAAGCGTTAACAGCAAGTTTCTTGACTATGGAGATGAGATTCTTTCCTTTAGCATTTCTGGACAGCTATTCAATTTCTACATTCCAGTTTCTATTTGTATGACTAATGTTAGACCTCTGAAGCAGTCTCTACCAGATATCATAAGCATAGTTGCACCCTAGGAAGATATGAGCTTCATCTTCAACCTTAGTTCTGTAAAAACAACATGTTGAATGTTGAATGATGCCACGCAATAGCAACTATTTTGAGTCTTGAGGCCCTTGCTTAACCTAGCCATGTAGTTGCGCTATGCTTCTTAATGTTGTTTGGGAACCACACTAGATGAGGCCAACTGACTTGGGAGTTTGGCTAACACATAGTTTCATAGGCTGATTTCATAGTGAAGAAATCTTTGGATGCTGGTATCCAGATGACCTTGTCCTTTTCAGTGACATCAAGGTCCAAAGATCTTATCTAGTCCCACATTCCCCCCCAAGCTGGTGGCAAGGTGCAGTGGAAGATTCCAAGTGTTTTGCCTGATTAGGTCATTTACTTTAGCCTCTCTATGAAGTCTTGACTCGAGGTTAGCTTCCTGTTGCAAGTTGTTCAACAAAACTCCTTCAGGTGTCCATGGTTCATGCCATATATGGGAGTCTCTCCCATCTCTAATTTTGTGGATCACAAGATGCTGGATAGTTCCCCTAGCTTGAAGGAATTTCTTCTACATCCAAGATGCATCTTTGGGGGTTGGGATTGTCCAAAAATGGTCTCTCTTTATCTTATTATTTTGGATCCAATCGACCCAAATGCTCTCTATTAGACACTAAGTCCCAAACATGTCTTGCAATGCCAATTCTATTATGGATTTCTAGGTCTCTTATGCCCAAACCTCATTCCTTCTTGTCTCTAGCAATTCTACCCCAATTGATGTAATAAATATTTTTCCCCATATTTGGGCCTACCCATAAGAACTTTGCACAGATGTTTTGGATCCCCTTTAACACTTTTATAGGAAGCATGAGAACACTAGTCCAGAGGGTTTGCATGCTGCTAAGGATTGATTTAATCAGCTCCATCCTCCTAGCTATAGATAAGAATCTTGCCTTCCATGATTGGATCATGTTAGTGAGCTTGGTAATGAGAGTCTGACAATGTGCAAATTTCAATCGAGATGAGATGAGTGAGATTCCCAGGTATCTTACAGGTAGAGTCCCTTCAGTTATGTGCAAGATTCTGATAATATCCCTTTTTCGTTGTCCTTAATCCCTAAATAGTAAATGTTGATCTTTTTTATATTCATTTGAAGCACTGTGACGTTTGGTTTCCTTTAAAAAAGATGATTAGGTCATCAACAAACACCAGGTGATTGATTTTGGAGTTCTTGTAGTTAGACATCAGCTCTAGTATGTCCTCTCTGGTGAGCTCTATGAGTTTAGTATATAACAATTCCATTACTATCACGAACAAGTAGGGAGAGATGTGGTCTCCTTAGTAGATGCATCTTCTGCCAGCAAAATATCCCTTAAGGTTTCCATTAATAAAGTAGAGTGCATTGGAAAGGAAATGCAGTCCCATACCCAAGCAATGAAGGTTTCTGAAATATTCATCTTTTTTACTAGCTCATGGGACAACATGATGTTGTCTCTAATGGATCTACATCTGATGAAAATTGATTGGAAGGGTCTGATTAGAAGGTTTAAGGTGTCCTTTAGCCTGTTAGCTAAGATCTTCGAGATATACTTATAGAGAACATTGCAGTAGGTTATGGATCTGAACTCTATAAATATTGGTCTATCTATTTTGGGGATAAGGGTAATAGCATTGGCATTAATCTCGTTGACTAGCTTTCCTTTCTAAAAGTAGTACTTGATAGTAGCTACTATATCAGCCTTGATAATAGTCCAAGCCTTTTGGAAGAAGGTGGCAGAATAGCCATCTGGCCCAAGGGCCTTGTCTCCATTCATAGATAATAGAACCAGCCTAATCTCTTCCTCCTCACCAGGGAAATTAAGCTTGTTGGCTACAACAACTTCTAACTCCTTGAGGTGCACTTTTTTCTCCATGATATCAGTTATAGGGCTTGTTACATACAACTTCTTATAGAACCCCAAGATTTCATTTTGTTGTTCCTTGTCTAGCCAGACTCCTTTGCTATTTTAAAGGGAGGTAATCATGTTCCTTGCTCTTCTAACAATCAAGGACTTGTGGAAAAACAGGGTGTTGGAGCTCCCAAGCTTCAAACAATTAATTCTCGACTGTTGTCTCATAGAGGCATCTTGTCTCTTAGCTACCTTTTAGTATTCTAGAGCAATTCTCTTTTCCTCAGTAGCAAGGTTCCTATTAAGGGGTTGCTCTTGGATGGCTCATTGAATTTTTTCCAACTGTTGAAAGGTGTGTTCGACCTTCCTTTTGTCCTCTCCAAAGTGCTACACACTCCAAGCTCTCAAGGTGGTTTTGAGTCTTTTAAGCTTTAAGACAACCTTGTACATTGGATTTCCTCTTACTGGTTCATTCCAGCTGGTCTTCACCAAGTCTATGAACCTCTTATCACCTGTCCAAAAATTGAAGAACCTAAAAAGCCTCAATCTGTTGTTGTTGTCCTCACTTAGGGTGACAGACATGAGGCTATGATTAGAAATCCCCTGAAGATGGAATTCAACTTCGAAGCAGTTAAAGGTCTCTAGCCAATAGATGTTAGTTAGAATTATGTCAAGTTTGGATAGGATTCTTCTATTATCTTGTTGATTGCACCAAGTGAGATGACATCCTCTAGCCTTTAGGTCCATGAAACTTGCCTTCTATGACTTTTCCATTAGGTCTTTGACATCAACATTAGTTACTTTTCTTCTTCCCACCTTCTCACCATCCTTAGTTATGGCATTGAAATCTCCCATCGCTAGCCAAAGAATGTTGGTATTGGCAACAATACATTCTATTTCCATAGATGATGGTCAACAAGAATTTAGGACCTCTTGTGAAATTCCCTTGCATGGTTATCAACTAGTCAATTTTGGCCGCAAGGTCCATATTGACTCGATTTCTATTCCATCCACCCCAATTTTTCCCCTCACAACACAGTTGTAGTTATCTTCCATCTCCCAGTCAGGCCACACATGCTTAGCTATGCCATACTTGTTAACTTCTCTAATTCTAATCTTCATAATGCTCATGATGTCAATATGGTTCTTATTGATGAATCTTCTGACCTCATGTTGCTTGAGAGGGTCATTCAACCCCCTGATGTTCTAGGTTGCACATTTCATTGGGAAATATTGATGTCCCCTTCTTCTTCCTCCTCTTGAACCGTTGAATTCCTATCCTGGTCCTACATAGCTCTCATTGCCTACTTGATATGTTGGAGAATAGGAAGGTTGTAGGTATGCTTTATGGAAACTTCATTCATTCTTAAGTTGTTGAAGTCCTTGTCTACCCATTTTTAAATTTCAACATTTTTATTGTCTTCTTCGTCTTGTAGAGCTTGGAATCTATTTCTGTAGGGGGTGTAGTTGTTTACTGGAGGGTTGTCTCTGTTGGGAATGGTCACCCCTTTATTCCGAGTTGGGCTTCTCAATTTGGGGGTCCTTGCCTTTGTTCCTTAGTGCAGTAGTCTTCTTACTGGATTCACCTACTTCCTTGGTAATTCCCTCACCATTGGTTGGCTCCTCCCATTCCATACTTTGTTGGTGAGATCTAAAGTCCCCATCAGTTGGTTGTTGTTTTGTCATTTCTTCTTCCTATCTGTTTTGGGTTACCTGGACCTCTATGTTGGGTATTGTTGGTGGGTTTATAGGTGACCAAGGTCCAATCTGATCCATTTCTCTAGTTCCTCTATTTCTCCCTTGTATTGTTATGTTTTTGGCTTTGTTCACAGTCATCCTCCTTAATCTTGTTGTCTTGTGGGAGGTAGTTCTCTTCAAGGTGCCCAAAGGTACAATAGGCTGAGCGTTGTAGGGGCATTTAGTCATACTCAACTAACACTTCCACATGAGCTCCCTTTTCCGCTTCGACGAAGAGCTTGTTTGGGGGATCCCTTGAGGTATCTATTTCTACACAGACTCTAGCATAAAACATTCTACGAAGTTCTTCTATCGTACTATCTATGAACAAAGGTCTGCCTATTGAGCTAGTTATGAAGCCCAGAGCTTCTGAATGCCAAAATTGATTGGGGAGGTCGTGGAATTTAATCCAGATAGAAATGGCTACTGTTTCCAGCTTTTCTAGTTCAATTTTTACGTTTAATTCCTTTAGAACCATTACTCTTCCTACTATGTACCATGGGCCTTCTTGCAAAGCTTTCCTTCTATCCTCCTCATCCCTGAACTTGAAGAAGTATAACTTGTTTCCTTTGGAAAAGATTTCGAAGCTACCTTTAGGTCTCCATAGTCTTTCAACTACTTTCTGTAGACATGAAATGTTGGCCATGAACCTCAATGCTACATTATTTGGAGTTGCCACCATTCTTTTTTGGAAATGGGTGTGAATGGGCACCCGAATCATATTTTTTGAAAACCATTTTTGCCATGGCATTGTAGTGACTCTCATTTGTTGGAAAGGGCAAGATCTACCTAAGATCTAGGTAAGGAGGTCCGGTTAGAGGATGGAGAAGGTGTTAAGCACCCCATCCTCTCCACCAAAGGTGGTTACCTTGCTTGGCTATTTTATTTTGTAAAAATTTAAGATAATAGATAATAAAATGCATGAGAATGCATACTAAGAGTAATGTGTGCATTGGAGTGAAATGTCCCCTTTTCAAAGGATTTTTTATTTCAAAGTGACATTAGGGGGCATTCTATGGAAGAGAATGACCCATGTAGTCACATTAAATTTATGAATATGAATGTAGGTTTGAGCTCTTAGAGAGACTTCATGATGGAGTTCCCTTGAAGCCACAACCTTGATGCATGTATGCATGGCTAGAAACTTAGGGCCCGTGTGGATACAGGAGCCAGAAGTACTTCAAATATAAGTACTCCTAGAAGTATTTTTTAAAATACTGTCTGACGTAGCTGGATACATGTTGTACGTTTGGATGCAAGATCTGAGAAGTACTGTCAGAAGTACTTCTCAGAGAATTTTGTGTTTGGAAATTATTATGAATTCTGTTAAAATGACCAGAATGCCCTTATATATATAATAATTACTATTTTTAACATTATAACTCGACAACTTATGCTAAAAAAAAGTAATAGTTACAGTTTTAATTAAATAAAAATATTATAACATCATTTTAAATTTAAAATATACTTATTCTTATTTTTTTTAAAATTCAACAGAACTTCTCCTCCTTGTTGTATCGTAAAAGTCCCAAATTAATTTATCTAATCTCAACTCCACCTTTCAAGGCATTTAGAATAATGAAAGGAAATAAACTTGAATGCTTGAGAAAACACTTTTGATCAAAGTCACCTTGCCCCATTTCAAAAGATAATTTGCTTGGAAGATGCTAATTTTTTATTCACTCTAGTGCAATGTGCTAAATAGGCTAAACGTGTTGGATCTTTATTGGAATCGAAATCCTAAATTCAGACCCAAAATTTTTTGGATTTCGAGTATGATCCGATCCATTGACAGCTTTAATAGACTTCTGGTTTTAATACTTTAACAACACTCTCAGACCTCACCTTTTTGCATCGTCGTCCTCTACTGTTTAAAGCATTTCTCATTCTCAAGTCTCAACTCGGAAGCTCGACTCGATAAAGTTCAGAGATGTCTTCCACTCCGAAGAAACACCTTAAATCGAAGCATGGAAAGAGCCCTAACTCTAACTCTTCTTCTTCATTTGGATTCTTAAAGGAACCATCACTAGGTTTATTTCCTTCTAAGGATGAGCTACTGAGACTCTTTGGCGTCGTCACTATCGCGGTTACAATTGCCATAACCTACAATTACACAACGCGAATTCTCAATCACCAGCCTAAACCTTTATGTGATGGCGATATATCTGAAACAACACCAAAAATACCTTGAGGGTTCTAACGAGGGTTCCGTTGAGGGTTTCAAATATCATAAATTTAAGAAGAACTCGTCATAACGGTCGCCCAAGGGAGAAGACGCTGTCGGAGGGAAAGAGATCTATACTCGAGGGTTTTGTCGAGGTTCCAAACGAGAGAGGGTTTGTCGTTCTGTTGAGGTTCCAAATGTGAGATGGTTCTGTTGAAGTTCAAAACCAGAGTTCTGTTGTTCTGTCGAGGTTCAAAACCAGTGTTCTGTCGAGGTTCCAAACAAGAGAGGGTGGGGTTATGTTTATGCTTCGTGTGGTTAGGGTTAAAAAAACAAAATAAAAAGTGTTTACTTGGGGGCAATATTGGAACCGCGCAAAAAAATTTGATGGAAAAATGGCTCTCCGCAAAAACGAAATTAAAAAGTACCAATTTTGGTACTTCTCGAAAAAGTACTATTTTGACTCTTTTAAAAAATTACTCTTTCAAAGCATTGAATGTCCAAACGATGGAGTGAGTGCTTTTGACTCCCTGCCAAAACCAGAAATACTTAGAAAAGTCAATCCAAATAGGCCCTTAGTGTTTCACTCTATCAAGATGGTAACACATTTCTTCATCATTGCCATGCATAGGTGGGTGTGTGCATTGTGTACAATATGATGCACGAAATTAAGGTAAAAAGGACTTCAACCCCTATCATTTCGATTGAACCTTAGTCCAATCTACCGGGGATGGGAGAGGGTATGCATTACATCCTAAGGGATTTCTAAAAAAGAAAATAAAGTAATAAGAAGATGCAAGCTTTAAAATAAATAAAATACATCTTAACCCCATCTTGTCCCTTGGTAGTCTTGAACCTTGAGAGGTAGACTTGAGAGTTGAGTGAGATGGTTTAGGGTTGAGTGAGTTGAAATTAGGAGATGAGAGAATGAGTAGGGACTTTGGTAGAGTTTTAGGTTGAAAGATGGGGGCTTGAGAGCATCCATTATTCATAGAAAATAAGGTTATTTATAGAGTTTTTGGAGAACTTTTAGGGATAAAGTGGTCCAACCCTAAAAATAAAGAAAATGGACATGAGGTTTAGGTTATTTCTTTTTTGATTTTTCATTTGTATGAGGGTAAAGATGACATTTGTGAAGAAACCCTAAAAACATTCTTTAATCTTTGATTTTTTGTTAAATAGAGGTGAGAGAACAAAAAGTACTTTTGGGAGAGTGAATAAGGGAGTGATATGTGTAAAGGTTGAGTGGTAGGTAAAAAGTAGACCTTGGTTCATTTGTAAATAACATATAAAGCAAGGGTAGAAGTATATTTTGAAATGAGCCAATGGTAGAACAAAAGTAGTTTTGGGAGGGTGAGTAGGAGAATGACTTGTGTACAGGTGAAATGGTAGGTGAAAAGTAGGCCTTGGTTCATTTGTAAATAACACATAAAGCAAGGGTGGAAGTATAATTTTAAAATGGACTAATGGGAGAACTCCATGTATGTACTTGAAGATTCTCACCTTTTGAGGGTATGATTGGAAGTTCTCTCAACTTTATAAATTATTACCAAATACCAAAGTATCTTTTTGGTTTGACCACACCTTTTGAGAAGGGCATTCTTAAATTTTCACAAAAGGGGAGTTGACTCTCCAATTAGATAATGCATTGGGTATTAAGGTTGTCACCTTTTGGGAGGTGTGAGAGAACGGACTTAGAATGGGCTTAGTGTTGGGCTTAAAATGGACTTGATTTTGGGTTTAGGATATAAACTTGATTTTAGACTTGGGTTAGGTTGGAGAATGGATATGGATTTGGATTGGATTATGGAAGTGAGTAGAATTGAATTAGATTAGGGACAAGGTATGAGAATGCAAAAATAATATGAGATGATACATGTATGCATGTATGCATGTATGCATGAATAATGATGCCAAGTGGCAATGCGGGCCCATCAAAAATCTTGAGTTCTAAATCAAAATCAATTCGAAAAACTTTGAGTTTTCCTAACGGGTTCGTGCAAATTGGGGTGTCTATAGCTGCCCCTCTTTACAGGAGTTGCTTGCAAAGAACTGCAAAGAATAAATTAGACCCTTTATTTGCACGAATTTGAAATAATTTATTGCATGATGATTAAAAACATCGGATGGATTGAAGATATATATATATATTTTTGTAGAATGTGACTACCCAAGCACAGGGTCTGACAGGATTACCCTTTTTGAAACCCTTGACTTTGTGGCACGGAGCTCGTTTGAAATCTTGGATTGATTTTTGATGAGTTTTGGAAAATGATTGACGTTTTAAACCATGCAATGCAATTTTGAGATATTTTTTCTTTTTTCCTCATTGATTTTGAATTTCGAACTTAGTTTCCCTTCATGGAAGTTACGGGATCGTCTTGAAAGGGCTTAGCGTAGCGTGGCCGTTCTCGAAAAAGACTTTCTTTGAAAATGCATGACGACCTGATATTTGAGTATTCGGTGAGTCATCTTGTCTCGGATGCGGAGAGAATCATCATTGACCAGCCTTCTCAAATCAAAGCCTTAAAGGATAGATTTAGTGTCTACTATGCTCCTCAAGGGGATATATGAGTGGTTCCTTGCCCGTTGTTCCTTTTCGTACCCTGCTTTTGAGAAGATGATGTAGCACTATTTGAAATTAATGAAATAGATTTTTATGTAGTGGCCTCAGATATATCTACTGCTTTCGAAAACTCTTGATTTTAATAAAAGTCCTAGATTCTTCGTCATAGGCCAAAAATAGTAATTTTGATGATGTTTTTTTTTTATTTTTTTGTTTTTTATTTTTTTATTTTTTTTAGGTTTTAAAAGATCGCCTTTGTCGAATAATTTGTGACAGACAAGTGTTTGATGACTCTAAACGTCAACGATCATGGTACCTTTACCAAATGTTGAGGATACAAGTGTCAGCTAATCCTCAACATCTTCAGAGTCATCCCCGAGACTAAAGATTTTGACTGAGTTATCTTAGTTGCATCTGTTGGAACATTGAGGACTTTGAGATTTTTACCGTTTACAGTTTATACTCTTGTGGGCCAAGAGTTGTTGTTTTTTTTATGTTTTTTTTTTATTTTTTTATTTTTTTATTTTTGCCCCTGGCGCCAGTTACGATTTTCACCAGACCCGATTTCCACATTTTTGCGCATCGACGCCTTTTTCGACTTTTCATCGTGCCGGTGGTTTTGATCTTACCATAGACTGATTTTTTTACTCACAGTGCCCTTGTGGGTTTTCACCATGCCCTTTCAATCTATGCTTACTTTATAGATTTTCACTTTGAATACCTTCTCGGTTTCTCTGTGCCCCTTGTGGCATGGTGACTCAAGTTGAGCTGCTAGATCGAACACTCTACTCTTCTAGTGGTATTTTTTCTTGAGTTGCAGATATGGACTCTCCTCTCGAGTTCCTCCGACGATTTTCATGGTGCGGTGATTCAAGTTGAACTTCAAGATTAATGACTCTACACTTCGAGTCGCTCTTTCTTTTTCAAATATTTGACCTGACCTCCCCTCTCGGGTCTTCTAACGACTTTGGTGGCTTGAAATCCCAATTAAGTAGTAAAATCAACTATACCCTGATGATGTTTTTCATGACATGCTTCCACCGTGATCGAGTTACCTTGAGCAATTTCTTGATCTGAGAGAACTTTAAATAGGACGAAACGTAGGCTTAGGCTAGGGTTGTGAAAGGATGTAAGGAAGGCTGAGTCTGGATTTATTGAGGGGTAGATTGGACACGGGGTTTGTCTGTTTTTATTTCAAAAATATGATCTATGTTTCCTCCCATCGTCACACGAACTTGTTTAGGTAGGAGATTTGGGTCGAGCTTGATATCAGTCATTCGAGATTTTTGACTTTTTGAATTTTTTTTTTTTTGTACTTTTAGCCGGTCAGGAGTATACTTTGGTACTTTTGTTCTGACTTTTGATTGCTCTTTTTTTTTTCTTCGTTTATTTGATTTTCTTGATAGCGGTGACTTGCCCCGGTTCTGGCTTAAGAAATGAATGTGATGGCTCAAAAAGGGTTAACTAAGGGTAGATAGTTGTTCGGGTAGTAGAAAGATGGCCTCTCTTCATTTCAAATGATGACTTCATGCGTAATATTTTTTAACGGTGTCAGCATTGGTCGGTTGCGGAAAGACTTCCCCATCCATCTTTGTGAGAATCAATGCTCCTCCGAACAGTAGCTTTTGGACGACGAATGGCCCCTCGTAATTTGGGCGAAACTTTCCTCTCACATCTTCTTGTATGGGTAAAATCTTCTTCAGAACTAAGTCTCCGGGTACAAACTCTCAAGGTCGAACCTTCTTGTTATAAGTACGTGCTATTTTTCGTTGATACGTTTGACCGTGACAAATTGCCGAAAGACATTTCTCTTCTATTAACTTCAACTGATTAAATCAAGCTTGGACCCATTCTACCTCATGCAATTCAACTTCTTTTAAGATCCGAAGGGAGGAAATCTCGACCTCAACTGGCAAGACTGCTTCCATTTCGTATACCAATTAGTAGGGCGTTGCCCCAGTCGAGGTTCGGATTGACGTTCGATATGCGTGTAAAGCAAATGGTAACATCTCTTGCCAATCCTTATAAGTGACAGCAATTTTCTCGATGATCTTTTTGATATTTTTGTTAGCGGCTTCAACTGTTCCATTCATCTTTGGTCTATAAATGACTGAGTTGTGATGAGTGATCTAAAAATCCTTATACATCTCGGACATATCTTTGTTCTTGAGATTTTTGGCGTTATCAGTTATTATTCCGCTTGGAAGGCCGTATCAACATATGATGTTGTTCTTCACAAACTTCAAGACATTGCCCCTTGTAACATTGGCATAGGATGCTGCTTCTACTCATTTTGTAAAATAGTCGATGGCGACCAAAATGAAGCGATGCCCATTGGAAGCTTGAGGATTGATCTGTCCGATGACATCCATGCCCTAGAGTGAGAAGGACCAGGGAGAAGTCATATTGTGTAATTCTGAAGGTGGTGCATTGATTTTGTTAGCATAGATTTGGTACAAATGACACTTTCGAACATGTTGATACCCGTCACTCTCCATAGTCATCCAGTAGTAACCCATTCTCATAATCTTCTTTGCGAGCATATGTCCATTCATGTGAGGTCCACAGACTCCCCCATACACGGTCTCGATTAAGAGTTGAGCTTCTGTTTCTGTTACACACCTGAGGAGGACCTCGTGGTACGACTTTTTGTATAAGACTCCACTACTTAGGAAAAACTGTCTTGCCAATCTCTGAATAGTCTTTCGATCATTTACTGTGGAATCAGGTGGAAAAGTTCGATCTTCCAAAAATGCCTTGATGTCTGCGTACCATGATTTTTCCTCAGGTTCTTCGATCTCCATAGGTAAGTAATACGTTGGCTCATCTTGAATACGAATCTCAAGAAAGTCGACTATGGTATCTTCGGAGATGCTAATCATTGAGGTTAGCGTAGCCAATGCATCTGCAAACTGGTTCTTAGCCCTTGGCATATAAGTAAATGAGATTTGGGTGAAGTTTGAACTTAGATCTTCGATATACTCGTGATACGGAACCAGTCTCTGCTCTCGGATCTTCCATTCTCCCGTTGTCTGGTAGACTACCAGACTTGAGTCTTCAAATACATCTATTTCATCCACTTCGAGGTCGATCGCTCCTTTCAACCCCACAATGCATGCTTCGTACTCGGCTTCGTTATTCGAACATTGGAACCTCAGTCTGACTGTAATAGGGATATGAGTCCCGTCTGGCTTAACCAGAACTACCCCAATTCTATTTCCCTTTTGATTTATTGCTCCATCGATGTACATTTTCCAAGTAGATTCTTCATCGTCACTCTCAACTTTAGCAAATAAGATGGCTTCATCAGGAAAATTTATTTTTAGTGGCTCATAATCAGGTAAAGGGTGCTCCGTTAAGTGGTCAGTAATGGCTTGTCCTTTAATGGCTTTTTGAATAACATAGGTGATGTCGAACTCCGATAATAGTAGTTACCACTTTGCAGTGCATCCTGTGAGTACTGACTTCTCGAAGAGATACTTCAAGGGGTCCATCCGAGCGATAAGCATAGTCAAATAACTAAGCAAGTAGTGCGTAACCGTTGTGATGCCCAGACAAGAGCACAAGATGTCTTCTTAAGAGTCGAATAGTTCACCTCATAACTTGTGAAATTCTTGCTGAGGTAGTAAATGGCTCGCTCTTTCCGACCAGTTTCATCATGTTGCCCCAGTATACAACCCATGGAGTTTTCTTACGCGGAGAGATATATCAGTAGAGGTCGACCTGGTGCAGGTGGAACCAAGACTGGTGGATTAAGCAGGTATCTTTTAATCTTGTCGAAATTTTTTTGACTGTTTTCATTCCATTCTTTCGACTCATTCTTCTTCAGTAGTTTGAATACTGGCTCACAGATTGGAGTTAGTTGGGTGATGAACCGACTAATGGACTGAATTCTCCCTAGGAATCCCCTTATCTCTTTCTTTGATTTGGGTGGCTCCATATTTATGATGTACTTTATTTTAGCTGGATCAATTTCGATGCCTCTTCTACTAACAATGAACCCCAATAGCTTTCCTGACGTTGTCCCAAATACACACTTTGCCGGATTAAGTCTTAAATTGTACTTCCTTAATCGATCAAACAATTTTTTCAAGTTTACCAGATGATCCTCATCGAGATTGGATTTAGCTATCATGTCATCCACATATACTTTTTATCTCCTTGTGGATCATGTCATGAAATAAGGCAGTCATGGCTCGTTGGTAAGTTGCCCCAGCATTCTTTAGATCGAATGGCATAACCTTGTAGTGAAAGGTGCCCTAAGGTGTGATGAATGCAGTCTTCTCTTGGTCATCTTTTATCATTTTTATTTGATTATAACCTGAGAAGCCATCCATGAAAGAGAACATACCGTGCCCAGCTGTATTATCAACCAGAGTGTTAATGTGCGGTAATAGAAAGTCATCTTTAGGACTGACTCTTTTCAGATCATGGTAGTCCACACATATGCGTACTTTCTCATCTTTCTTAGGTACAAGAACGACATTAGCGAGCCACTCAGGGTAAGTGGATACTGCGAGAAACTCTGCTTGAAACTGTTTCATTACTTCATCCTTGACTTTAAGTGTCCACTTTGGTTTCAACCTTCGTAATTTCTGTTTGACTAGCTTGCTTCCTGATTTGATAAGTAACTTGTGGACGACTAAATCTGTGTCTAACCCAGGTATATCTTGATAGGACCATGCGATGACATCTTGGTACTGTTGTAAAAACTTTGTCATCTCTTCTTTCTGTTCAATCGTCAATAGGACTCCGATTTTGACGATTCGTGGGTCATCTTCGGTGCCTAGGTTCACTGAGTTTGTATCCTCTATATTTGGCTGAACACCCTTCTCATGACATTCCATGAGTTCTTTTATTTCTTTTAGAGGATATTCAACATCTTCCTCTGATTCTTCTTCAATCCCCATGAGATTAAAGTTGAGCTCGAGGTCAAAGTCGTATTCATCTCTTTCATACTCTATTATGTCACATGATTTATTCAACCGAGGAAATTCTTTGAAAACCTTTGATATTTTGAAGATTTCTGATTTTTTTGAATTTTTGAAGATATTTGATTTTTTTGAATTTTGTAGAGTTTTTGATTTTTTTGAATTTTGAAAGATTTTTTATTTTTTTGAATTTTGAAGGATTTTTTATTTTTTTGGATTTTGCGAACTATCCGTATGCCCGAAGCAAGATAAAGAAAAGTCATGCAAATTCATTAGCGACGAATGTGAGCCCCCAAAATAGTCTTGCTCCGAGGACAAGGGCTCATTATGGTCCTTGGGCAGACGAGATTTTGCTAATGGCATTTTTCTTTGGAGACCGTAGGGATTCTAGACCCCATGGCGGCCTCATAAGTTATTGGGTATTCCTCCCAATTCTTGAAAATTTGACTTTCTTCTACAGGGTAGATAGGTTGGGAGAATGGTTCCCTTGATGGTTCAAATATGACCATCACTTCTGGGTGATTGTCGTCAAATCCGGGTGCAAGCATTTGTAGGGTGAGCGGAATTACGACAAATCCCCAATCTATTTGAAAGGGGAACAATGATTTTCCTTCTTCGGATATTGCGACTTCCGCCTTGGCGGGCTCTCTTTTTTCTTTTTGACCCCATTCGGAATCCCTTTTGAACAGGATGTCTGTACCATCCATGAAGGACTGTGAGGACTCGACGAATGAGTCTTCTTGTAATTGAACGGGCTCGATACTTACAACACCTGATTCTCCTATGTGATTTGTTGACAATGGCTTTAACAGATCATCTGGGCTCTTCAAGGATAGTGGGAAACTAAAGTTGATGTGTGGTACTTTGCCCAAGTTCCACACGTTAAGCTCTTGATTTTATCTTCGTGCAAATCAAAGTTCCTTCTTTTTATCATTCATGTCAGAGATGTCTTTCTTCGTAGGTTTGAACCCAAGACCTAAGTAGGGAGTGTGCTTTTGGGCATTAATTAGAGTGGCCCTACCTCTTCCTTTAGGTCCTAACCCTTGTTTCGGATGATATCCCACCTTTTTCATCACTCTTTCGATCATCAAATTTATTTTTGACAACTCTGCCCTTGTCTTCTCTTTTCCTCTTGGGATATGATTGACAGATGTGAATTGAAAGGAATGGTACCCCTCATTTTTCCCGATCATTTCTATGTCAATATATGGTACATCCGGTGATAGATCGACTGGTATGAGATTTTCTGCGAGAACCAATATCACCCTCAATCCCATGATAAATTTGACTCGCTAGTGCAAGGAAGAAGAGACTGCCCCTGCAATATGGATCCAGGGTCTTCCTAGAAGGAGATTGAATGCTGAGGGTATGTCCAGAATTTCAAATGTCACTTCAAACGTACATGATCCAATGGTGACTAGAAGATCAAGTTCCCCTAACGACTCAATTTTCTTACTATTAAAAGCCCCTACGGTCCTTCTAGTTGGCTTGAGGTGAGACAAATCTGTGTTTAATTTGTGCAAAGTTTGTAGGGGACAAGCATTAAGAACCGAACCGTTGTCGATCAATACCCTTGCTACCATCATGCCTTTGCACATTACCATGATGTGCAATGGTTCAATGTGACCACGCCCTCCATTGATGAATTCGTCTTCCGTGAAGGTAATAGGATTGGGGGTTATAATCTGTCCAACTATCTTTTCCAATTCTTTCGGTGAGGTGGTCTCAGGCACATGTGCACCAATAAGAACCTCAAGTAGTGCTTCCCGATGTTGCTCTGAATTTAGTAGAAGGTCGAAGATGCTGATCTGAGCTGGCATCTTGTTCAACTACTCTACTATGTTATACTCACTTTTTCAAATGAGTTTGAGAAGGTCTGCTGCTTCTTTATCGATTACTCTACTCTTCTTCTTCTCAAACTCTTTTGACGGTATTTGTTCTTCTTCTACTAGCTTTCCTTTTCCCTTTTCTTTTCTTCTTTCTTCTTCCTCATTCTGCTTCTTCTGTTCCTTTTTCAATACTTTGCAGCACCTCCCTGATCTAGTCATATGACTAATGTCCGTGACCATAACCTCTTTCGACTTCTCAACTCCTGCGGATGTCACAATCATCGTCTCATAACTCCATGGGATGGTTTGATTTGAGCGATACGAAAATGGTTTAGAGGATATGATGGTCATGGGTTGAGGGTCCGATTTTAGATGAAGGATGAGAGGTGGTGGATTGGGTTTGACGGTTGATGTAGTGATGTTTGGGTTATGTGGGTTGGTACAAGATAGGATGAGGGGTGGTCGGGAGGAGAAGCTTGAAATTTGAGGGGTTGGTGCAGTGTAGGGTATGAAGAAGGGCCTGAAGTCGATATGGTGCAAGGTATAATGAGGGGTGGCCGAAAAGAAAAGCTTGAAGTTGGTAGTGTGTAGGGTACAATGAGAGGTAGTCGTGAAGGGTTTGAAGTCTGGGAGTTTGAGTGAATGGTGAAATTGGCCATTCTGATGGGGAGTTGAGAAGGTGATTGATTAGTTACATCTTGAGGTACAACATTGATGCTCGAGGATGTGGGTTCCTTTCTCAAGCTGACTCTAACCTTCGAGCCAACAGGTGCTATCAAAGCTAAAGGGTCGAAACTTGGTTCGTCTCTCTCTATTGCATTGATTGTAAACCCATCGCCTACCCCGTTGTGAGTTGGTAATGGGTTCTGGTTGATGTTTTGTTGAGGTGTTTGGGCCACCAGACCATCGAAAATAATCGTTTTCCTGTAGATCAGATTTTGAACTTGGTGTTTGAATTGCCAACATTGGTCGGTGGCATGCCCCGGTGCACCCATATGGAATTCACAGAATTGATTGGGATTGTACCCTGGCCCCTTGGTGCTTGGTGAGATATTCTCCCCTGAGTAGGGTTGGGAGTAGTTCTGATAGAGTCATAGGCAAACGAGTGAAGACTCATGGGATTCTATTGGGTCTGCATTGCTCTGTTTGATTATTTTGGGGAACTGTGGGTTCTGACCAAATACTGGATTTTGTCCGAACTAGAATGCCTGTGGGACTGGTGCAGCTTGAGGTGGGTTAACTGTGAAGGGGACCTGAGGTACTGGCGGCCTCTGATTTGGTATTGAGATGAAGAAAGGTCGAACAGGTTGTACATTGTTAACTTGTGCTTTTTCTTTCTTCTTGTTCAAGACTACTGGTTTCCGTTGAGTAGACCCCCCTGTTGGTGCCCCTAGACTGGACAAGTCGTAGATCAGACTTGACCGAAAATCGTCTTCAACTCGGTCCGCCACTTGGACCAATGACGAGAAGCTTGCAGTTGTATGATCCACTAGATGCGTATAGAATGAGTGGCCCAAAGTTGAGATGAATATGGTATTCATCTCTTGTTCAGTCATCGGTGGCTTCACTTTAGAAGTCGATTACCACCACCTTTGGGCATACTCTTTCACACTTTCCTTTAGCTTTCGAGTCATTTCTGTCCAATCTCATGTCCGTATTGAATATGTACTCTTCCGAGAAAATTGTAGTCAGGTTTTGCCCGCTCTTAATCCGCGAATGATCTAACTAAGAGAATCATGAGAGGGCCGTCCCTGTTAAACTCCTTTGAAAGAGCTGAACCAACAACCTGTCATCATCACCAACTTGGCACATAGAACCACAATAGAGCTTCAAATGGGACAGAGGGCACCTGATGCCATTATACTTCTAAAAATCGGGACACTTGAATTTTGGTGGTAGTGGTGCATTCGGGTATAGACAGAGATCTTTGAACCTCATTCCATTCGCGGAATCCTTTCTTTTCATTTTTCTAATCTCCTCTTCCGCTACCTCGAGTTTGTTGGCAAGTTTCTCTTCTATGGTGCTCCTTACTTCAGTTGCCTTACACTCATATTCTTGCTTTTGAACCACCTCATGTCATTGCGGATTGCAATGAATATGAATTGGCGGTCCTTGATTGGTTGGAGCCATGGGGACAAGGTATTCTGTGCTAGTAGTTGTTGTTGTAGAGGTTGTTCGGGTACAGCCTGATTCGAGCTGGTTGCTTGATGTTGTATAGCTTGAATGATGTTTGGATTTGCCATTAGTAGATCTAGAATCTTGTCGTGTTTTTCCAATACCTTCACCACTATATCTAGCTTCGAGGTGAGATCTGTTATTACTTCTGTCATTGTCTGTTGAGGTTGCTCTGAAGTGCTCATAATTGGTTGCGAGCGTAGAAAATATGGAAGATTGTCAGGTAGCAAGTACTTCTTTCTAGGTCGTTTGGCCACCTGTGGACAAGAGGTTAGGCGTTAATATATTATTTACATAATGAAGATGCATGATGATTTATTAGGTCACATTGGATTAATTGGTAAAGTTGCATTAATAAAACTCTGAATTTGGTTTAGGTTGGATTTTTTGTCAGCACGGAGCTGGGGTTAATCGGCACGGAGCCAGATATTGATCAGCACGGAGCTGGGGTTTGTCAACACGGAGTAGAAGGTTTATTGGCGCAGAGCCAAATGTTTGTCAACAAAAAGTTGGAGGTTCATCAGCACGGAGCCGGAGGTTTGTCAGTACGGAGCTGGAGGTTCATCGGCACGGAACCGAAGGTTTATCGACGAGGAGTCAGAGGTTCATCAGCACAGAGCCAGAGGTTTGTCAACACGGAGCTGGAGGTTTATCGGCGCGGAGTCAGAGGTTCATCAACACGGAACCGGAGGTTTGTCAGCATGGAATTGAAGGTTTATTGGCGCGGAGCAGGAGGTTTGTCAGCACGGAATCGGAGGTTTGTCAGTACGGAGCTGGAGGTTCATTAGCATGGAGCCGGAGGTTTGTCAATACGGAGCTAGAGGTTTATCGACGTGGAGTCAGAGGTTTATCAGCACAGAATCAGAGGTTTATCGGCGCGGAGCAGGAGGATTGTCAGCACGGAATTGGAGGTTTGTCAGCATGGAGTTGGAAGTTTATTGACACGGAGCCAGAGGTTCATCAGCATGGAGCAGGAGGTTTGTCAGTACGGAGCTAGAAGTTTATTGACGCGAAGCCAGGAGGTTTATCAGCATAGAGCCAGAGGTTTGTCAGTAGGGAGCTGGAGGTTTATCGACGCGGAGCCAGGAAAAATATTTTCTAAAGACGGATTACTGTAGAAAGATTGAGTCGAAAAAATCATTTTGTTAGTCCCTCAATTCAATTCTCTAAAATCAAGATCAGCCAGTCAAATCCCCTAGGAAAAGGTGGCGCACAATGGCATTCTTAAATCACCTTATTTCCTTAAATAGACATAGTCTATCCCCCTCGTATCAACAGGGTAAGATCGTTCTTAGGCACCGACTTTGATCAAGAATTGCAATTGGTGCTTTAAAAAAATTTTATTTTGTTTTTTTTTTTTTTTCAAATCTAATTTGTTAGAAAATGATTGGATTTATTTGAATTGATCCACCAATTGTTGATTTTGATGGTTCACACATAGATTATGGACATGGTTGAGATTGAAGGATAGATCTGGTTTGGGTTGGGTATGGGTTGTGGATCCGACTCGAAATGGATATGGGTCGTGAACCCATCTGAAAGTGGGTATAGGTCGTGGACCCATCTGGAAGTAGATATGGGTCGTGGACCCATTTGAAGCAGATATGGGTCGTGGACCCATTTGAAAGTAGGTATGGGTCGTGGACTCATTTGGAAATGGGTATAGATCATTGTCCCATTTGGAAATGGATATTAGTCGTAAACCCAGTTTGAAGTGAGTATGGGTCATGGACTCATTTGGAAATGGATATGGGTCATGAACTCATTTGAAGTGGATATGGGTTGTGGACATTTGGAAGTGAGTATGGGTCATGGACCCATTTGAAAGTAGATATGGGTCGTGACCCAGTTTGAAGTGGGCATGGGTCGTGGACCCATTTGGAAATGGATATGGGTCGTAAAGCTATTTGAAGCGGATATGGGTCGTGAAGCTATTTGAAGTGGATATGGGTCGTCGACCCATTTGAAAGTGGATATGGGTCGTAGACCCAGTTTGAAGTGGGTATGGGTCGTGGACCCATTTGAAAATGGATATGGGTTGTGAACGTATTTTGGTATTGATACAGGTCACGGACCCGATTCAGAGTGGTTATGGGTTGTGGACTCGATTTAAGTTAATCCTCGATGATGGATGATGGTAAGGTTGATAGTACGCCATATTGGGTCGGGATCAATTTTGATAGGTAGAGTGTAGGCGAGCTCCGTTTGGATCAAACACAAAGTAGCGAGTGGTAGGCTCTAAGTTTAATGATAGAAATAGTGTATTTAATCATTTTCAGGTCTTAAAATTCAAAATAAAAATAAAGTCCAAGAGAAAAGTTGTCAAAACTTTTGTATGGGACGAAATGAGTAAAATTTTTTTTTTTTGGTCCGTTTTTAATGAGCGGAACGAAGTGCTTTTGTACTGGTCCGCTCTTTAAAAACGGACCAGAACCTTAATTTTCGCCATTTTTTTTTGAGATTTTGAGGCATATAGCCTCTGTTTTTTGGCTTGGGGTACA
This sequence comes from Akebia trifoliata, assembly GCF_017979445.1. Taxonomy (NCBI): domain Eukaryota; kingdom Viridiplantae; phylum Streptophyta; class Magnoliopsida; order Ranunculales; family Lardizabalaceae; genus Akebia; species Akebia trifoliata. The sequence continues at coordinate 21,697,863 of NC_141381.1, forward strand.
AATTTTTTATTTTTTATTTTTTATGATGCAAAGCATAAAATATATATATATATATATATATATATATATATCCCTTTACCTAGGGGGACATGTAAGGAAACAAAGGAGAAAAAAAATAAAAAAGTCTAAAATCTATACAATTTTGCCTTCAAAGGCAAAAAAAAAAAAGAAGATTACATGATACCCAAGGGTTGATACATCTTGACATTTGTATCATATGCCTTTAATCGTATTTTGATGTATGCAGCTATAGGTGGTTTGAGGTTACTCAATCTTCAAACCTCCATGCACAATGAAATGTACATTTCTTAGGTTGGTGATTGAGGTAGATGTTCTCCTCCCCGCCTCCCCAAATGAACGATTTAGGGGACTTGAGAGTACCGGTTTCCGGGGTTAGATTTTAAAATAGGAGAAGGTGGTTTGTGCAATGAGCTGTGAATCGAATGTGCACAAGTGCATTACAAATGTGTATCAACCCTTACAACTTTGAACCATAACAAGATAATAAAATAAATATTACATGCATTCCCACAAAGAAGAGAAAATCATAAACACAACAAAGTGAATCAACCACCAAATATGTTAGTAACAAAATAAAACTAAGGAATAAAGTTGAATATTTTTTTTAAAGAAAAATAAAAGAAAAGAAAATGGCCAAGTCAAATCGGTTTAGACCCACTAGTCTCCCCAGTGGATTCGTCAAGTTGTAGACATGAAATGTTCGCCATGAACCTCAATATTACATTTTTTGGAGTCGTCACCATTCTTTTTTGAAAATGGGTGTGAATAGGCACGCAAATCATATTTTTTGAAAACCATTTTTTCCATGGCATTGTAGTGACTTTCATTTATTGGAAAGGGCAAGGTCTACCTAAGATCTAGCTAAGGAGGTCCGGTTAGAGGATGGAGAAGGTGTTAGGCACCCCATCCTCTCCACCAAAGGTGGTTACCTTGCTTGGTCATTTTATTTTGTAAAAATTTAAGATAATAGATAATAAAATCCATGAGAATGCATGCTAAGAGTGGTGTGTGCATTGGAGTGAAATGTCCCCTTTTCAAAGGGTTTTTGATTTCAAAGTGACATTAGGGGGCATTCTATGGAAGAGAATGACCCATGTAGTCACATTAAATTTATGAATACGAATGTAGGTTTGAGCTCTTAGAGAGACTCCATGATGGAATTCCCTTGAAGCCACAACCTTGATGCATGTATGCATGACTAGAAACTTAGTGTCTGACCCTGTCAAGATGGTGACACATTTATTCATCATTGTCATGCATAGGTGAGTGTGTGCATTATGTACAATATGATGAATGAAATTAAAGTAAAAAGGGCTTCAACCCCCATCCTTTCGATCAAACCTTAGTCCAATCTACCGGGGATGGGAGGGGGTATGCATTACATCTTAAGGGATTTCTAAAAAAAAATAAAGTAAAGGGTTAGACGAAGAAGATGCAAGCTTTAAAACAAATAAACTACATCTTAACCCCACCTTGTCCCTTGGTGGTCTTGAACCTTGAGAGGTAGACTTGAGAGTTGAGTGAGATGGTTTAGGGTTGAGTGAGTTGAAATTAGGAGATGAGAGAATGAGTAGGGATTTTGGTAGAGTTTTAGGTTGAGAGATGGGGGCTTGAGAGCATCCATTATTAATAGAAAATGAGGGTATTTATAGAGTTTTTGGAGAATTTTTAGGGATAAAGTGGTCCAACCCTAAAAATAAAGAAAATGGACATGAGTTTTAGGTTATTTCTTTTTTGATTTTTCATTTGTATGAGGGTAAAGATGACATTTGTGAAGAAACCCTAAAAACATTATTTGATCTTTGATTTTTTGGTAAATAGAGGTGAGAGAACAAAAAGTATTTTTGGGATGGTGAATAAGGGAGTGACATGTGTAAAGGTAAAGTGGTAGGTAAAAAGTAGACCTTGGTTCATTTGTAAATAACACATAAAGCAATGGTAGAAGTATATTTTTGAAATGGGCCAATGGTAGAACAAAAGTACTTTTGGGAGGGTGAGTAGGAAAATGACATGTGTAAAGGTGAAATGGTAGGTGAAAAATAGACCTTGATTCATTTGTAAATAACACATAAAGCAAGGGTGGAAGTATAATTTTGAAATGAACTAATAGGAGAACTCCATATATGTACTTGAAGATTCTCACCTTTTGAGGGTATGATTGGAAGTTCTCTCAACTTTATAAATTATTACCAAATACCAAAGTATCTTTTTGGTTTGACCACACCTTTTGAGAATGGCATTCTTGAGTTTTAACAAAAGGGGAGTTGACTCTCCAATTAGATAATGCATTGGGTATTGAGGGCTTATGGGAGATCAACATGTGTCACCTTTTGGGAGGTGTGGGAGAATGGACTTATAATGGGCTTGGTGTTGGGCTTAAAATGGACTTGGTTTTGAGTTTAGGATATGGACTTGGTTTTGGACTTGGGTGAGGTTGAAGAATGGATATGGATTTGGATTAAATTATGGAAGTGAGTAGAATTAGATTGGATTAGGGACAAGGTATGGGAATGCAAAAATAATATGAGATGATGCATGTATGCATGTATACATGAATAATGATGCCAAGTGACAATGCGAGCTAGTCGAAAATCTTGAGTTCTAAATCGGAATAAATTCGAGGAAATTTGAGTTTTCCTAACGGGTTTGTAAATTGGGGTGTCTACACTTTCTTAACCACTGCATAGCTGAATTGATGTCCTAAGAAATGGCCTATTAGCCTTCCTTCCTATTCTTCCTCCCCTTCTTAATCATTTCCTTCGAGCAAGCGTTATATTTATTGTTTCCTTCCAGAATATGTGGATGAAAAGCCAGCTTGCCTTGTCCCTTTATAGAGGCTTTGGTATTGGCCTCTACCAAAGTTGCCCAAGAGTGGGTATTAGTTACTGAGTCAATAGATTTTTCCCTTGCCTCCACATCTTTCTTGTATTGTTCTATGTTGGCCCTTTGGGTCCCCCTATCCACAATGTTCGTGGTGGCCTTTGTGTTGGAGCTTCCTTTTGTTGTATCTGTAGGTGCTCTTGTCTCCTACCTATTGGTATCCATTGTCCCTTTAGGCCCTTCCCTTGTCGCGTTCCTACTCTCATTCCCCCATTCTATCGTAGGTGAAAGCGCCCTCGATCCGCGGGGTGCGCGGATCCGCTTTTGACCCTTGAGGTTTGGGAGTCGCCACCTAGTTATTACGGTCTAGGAACCGATCAATGACTCTAAACGGATAAAACTAATCTAAAACCAAAAAAAAAAAAAAACTGAATTCGGGGATCATGTTACGGGATTGGAAGGTGTTAGGCACCAATCCCGCCCGGCCAAAGCCGGTCTCTACTAAATTCCCAAGTAAATTACATTGCTAAAACCTAGATAAAAATAGAAAATGATAAAAAAAATACCTTTCCGATGCAAGGACTTTATTCCCTCAGATCTGACAAAAAGAGCTCCTTGTATCGTGCTCCCTTGCTTCGTTCTGCTTCCGGATTTGACTTCGGATCTCCGAGGCAAGGTATCTCCTTGTTTTTGAATTTGAACTCTTCAAGTTCGTTGCAGATTTGGGGATGTTTTTAGAAGGCTTTTGGGTGTTTTCTAGACTAAAATTGAAGGAGGGATGTTAGCTAAGGAGTTGGGGCTCCAAAACTAGGGTTTATGGGGGGCTAGGGGAGCTTCTAGACCTACTTCTCTTAGGATTTATGATTTGATACGAAAATAGGGTGTGAGCACCTCTATTTATAGATGTTTTTAGGGGTTGATTTGGATAGAGTTAGTGTTTAATTAGAGATCTTTTAATTAGAGTTGTGTTTTAGTTAGACTTATTTTAGATAGAATTGTGTTTTAATTAAAATTGTTTTAGGTAGAATTGTGTTTTAATTAAAATTGTTTTAGGTAGAATTGTTTTTAAGTTAGAACTCTATTAGATAGAGTTATTATTTAATTAGATCTCTATTATGACTTTTAGTCTTATTTGATTGATTTTTAATGTTTTGACTTTAGTCTTAATTGATTGACTTTCAATATCTTGACTTTAGTCTTGCTTAATTGACTTTAATTTTAACTTCGGTCTCACTTGATTGACTTTAATACCTTGACTTCAGTCTTACTTGATTTACTCTAAATTTTTGGAGAAGGCCCCTCCATTATTTCTTTAATTCTTTGGACCCCCAAATGGAGGGGTCCTTAAAGAAATATCCCACGAACCCTCAACAATTTTGCCTGAGAGTCCGATTAATCGATTTTTAGGTTCAAAATTTTAAATTAATTTCATTAATGTTTCAATTTAATTATTTAATGTTTTATTTATTAATTTCGAAATTTTTTATCATGAAAATTGTGAAATTACCGTTTTGCCCCCAGAGAGAACTTTTCACGTTTTAGGTCAGTTTTTAATGTTCTAGGATGTTTTAGAATCAGTTTTTCGTAAGGAATTCAGTGAGAATGTTGGTTTGTGTCATTTATGAAAATTTTTATGTGAAATGGTCGTGAACTTTATGAGGGGCATTTTCGTAATTTTGTCGAATTCTATGAAAATTGACGAAATGATTTATTTGGTTTCGATTTGTTGTTTTATGTGTTTGAATGAGTTTTCCTAAGCGTAACGTAGGCTCTAGGATTGTTTTGAGGTTAGGGGTATTTTGGTAATTTGATAGTTTTTAGTGATTTTTATCGTGAAGCTTCTTTTTGGTTTGCAAGATGATGATTTCTATGTTTCTGGGGTCGTATTTACCTAGCGTAGCGTGGTTTTTAAGGTTTTGTTAGTTTGAGATACCTCATTCGGATTTCTGAAACACATCTGGTAACAAAATAAAGCAATGGAATACACATCCATCATTGGGAATCATTGCGATCGGGTTGACGAGTTGATTAATCAGGCGAGTGCAAAAATGGGGTGTCTACAGTAGGGATGAGATTATCTTGCGGTTCTACATCAGTATGAGTTGGCATGGTGGATTTATTATTTCCATCCAAGTCCTCAACATCAATTAAGAGTCTCTTTTCTTCTAGCATTTCATCAAATATCCTATGGGACATTTCTGTCATAGCATCAGGCCCCTCTCCAGTAAGGGTAAAGAAGTTCCTTCTTTCGACGAGGTCCATTGGGTTTCTGGGAGATTACATGCCCCCTCTCCCTCTGCTCCCATAAGTACCCTTGCTACCATATGCCCCATTCTTTCCTCCACTCCCCCTCAGTCGCAGGCTAATTCCTTCAAAACTTGTCCACCTTTGCCCATAATCCCCTGGTTCAACTTCCTCTTCGATTCCTAATAAACTTATGTCATAACCTTGTCCCACTACCTTCTCTAACTGATTCAGTTTGCTAAGGTCCCCCATCTTCATCAGTGTTTTAGTCTGCTAAGGCTCCCCATCTTCCCTTCGAGTTCCCAAGCTCTTTTATCTTATTTAACTCTTTTATTATTATGGAAATATACCAAACTCAAACCCAACCCATTTAATAATCATGTCAAAAACTTAAACCCAAATCCAACCCATTTATAAATAAGAATACTTGACCCAACCCATATATAACTTGTTTGATAAAATTCCAATTTTTATTGGAAAAAACTAATTACATTGCCACCACCAAAAATAAAATACTCTAACTAAAAATAAAGTCATACCACTATAAACTAAGTTAAATGGTAAAAATAACTTTCATTTGATTTTTTTTTCAAACTTCATATAATTTTTTCCTTTACAAATTAGATCATGTTTTTGGATTCAATAAGGTGACGTGATAAAAAAACTTTCCTTACAAAGTTAGCAAGGAAAGTATTTTTCATTATTATTAATATTGATGTTATTATTATTGGCTAAGTAAAGTGTATTTCATTATCGCATAGACATACTAGCCTTACTTAGTAAGGGTCATTTTGCCCACATGGATCACCATATTAAGAATCAAACACTGCATGCCTCTAGATGTAAATGAAAAATCAGATTAAAAAAATATAATATAAATAAATAACTTAGTAAGGAAAATATTTTTTTTCTCACCCAAACTAAAAGCTAAACCATTAATTATTTGAAAAATATCTTAAAATACCCTCTATATTTTATAGAATTAAAAAAAAAAATATGATTTATGAAAAAATTCTAAGAAAATCTTATAAAAAATGGGTAGCTTAAAAAATTCTTAAATAATTGTTTTATATATTTAAAACTACACATTAATGAAAAAACAACCAAACATGTCAAAATGGGTTAAGCGGATTGATGCCCCTAACCTGAACTCAACCCATGTAATAATCGTGCTAGACGGGTTGACACTATTATGATCCAAACCCAGTTAGACTTGACCCAAACCCACTAATTTCGTGTCGTGTTTATGGGTCATGTTAAAAGTGTCACTCCTAGATATATCACATTCAAGAATCAAATATGTTCTTTTCAACAACCAAGAATCAAGACTTTCCTATTTTTCATTGGAAAACTAATGAAAATGGTGTTTCAAGTTGACCCATTTTGAAGAAGTCAATGTTTGGTCTACTTGCAGATGGATCTCTGCAAACTATTTGACCGATTTAAGATATAAGTAGGGAAAATTCTCGAAAAAGGGGGAGGGGGGTCATTTTCCTTACAAATTTAGTAAGATTTTAAGCCTTACTAAAGATTATTTTACTCAAATGGATTACATATTAGCAAATTTCATTAAAAGACTTAGGTCCAACAATTTTTTTTTCAAAAACCAATGTCTTTGAGTTAGCTCCAAGGTTTTGAAAATAGGTGTCCACTGAATTTCTACCTAACTCCAAAATTTAAAATTAAACTTCAACAAAAAAACTTTTTTTTTCAAAGTTCTTAGAATTTTGTCCTTTACATCCTTGAAGTGCATGGGATCCTCTTTTGGATATCAGAAGGTGAGTCCAAGGACCCTTAGTAAGGGTGAAATGCTTCCTAACTTTGTAAGACTTGTCGGATTCAAAAAAATAGAAAAAATCACGAAATTACAATTTAAGTTTCCTCTTCATTTTAATTTTGAAAATGGTATATCATTTTAGAAATTAAATTTTGAGTTGTTCTAAATTGACTTCATTAGACATTGTGCTCAACACTACACTAACGTGGTCGTGTACATAAAACCATTGATTTTTCCTCCAGAGACAATGCAAAATATTAATGGTTATCTGCACATTGCCAGATCAATGCAGTGTTGGACAAGAAAATCCACTTTTGTTTCACAAGTTGCACATTTGATTCTATAGTCCACATGAAATCAAATATCTTTTGCGTATTTTTTGAGGGGGTCGGCCTTGCCATCCTTACCGCACTATTTTTTGGTTTTCTTATGGTGGTCTTTGTTGATCTTGAGGATCAAGGGGAGGTTCCGCCATATGCTCCAGAACCAGCACTACGTCACAAACTGTTAAAAACGACTAAATAATGCGGGAAAAACGACGGACTAAAGCCATCGTTTATATACAACGGTTTTCACCTATTGTTTAACCCTTAATGATGATTATAATAATCGTTTATTAACAACTAATTTAATCCGTCATTTAATTAGTAAAAGAATCACTATTGCCACACCAAAGTTTACTAATGTTACATCGTTTGGTGTGGTGTTAATAAAATGTGAGTACTACTATTGCCGCACCAACCTTTACCAAACCAAAATTTCGACCTCTTCTCTGTATCTTCTTTCTCAAAGACAACCTAGAAATCATTTTCGATTTCTTCTCTGTTCTTCTTCCTCTAAAAAAACCCTAGAGTTTTAAGAAATCTCATTTTTGATTTCTTCTCGATTTCTTTTCTCACGATTTTGAGTTTCGAACTTACGAAACCAGTCGAGGTTCGTGCGGTAGTTCTCTCTCTCTCTGAGCATAATGTTTTCTACATCCATTTGAGAATGATCTGTATCTATTTCTTTAATTTAAGCTAGGTTTTGCTTGAATAATGGAGATTTCTTCTTAACTTTTATTTCTTCGCAGATCTCAAAGTTCTGTTACGAATTCTGCGATTCCAGTATTGATTCGAAGGTTCGCTCATTAATTTGCATTTCTACTATTTGTTTAAGGTTTAAAATCTTGAAGCATTGTTTCAATTAGTAGAAAAACCAAAAGAGTCTTGGTTGAATCATTTCAAAACAATTTGAAACATCTTGAAAATTGGAATGTTTCAGTGTTTTGGGGTTAATGTTTCGTTCTGATCTTGGCCAAAACTTACTTCAATTAAGATTTTGGCTATCAACATTATGATTTTGAATTATACTCGCTATCTGTTCGTAACCAGATTCACCTTATCTGGTTGATATATGATTTAACTAAAGGACTATAATGCCATATTAGATATATCATATTTATACTCTTGATGTTCTGCAGGCATCTTGTAATGCACTTATATTTTAATTGGCCAAAATAATTAAACTAAGAACAACGTTACAGGATGAAAAATGTAAATTTTTGTTTTTTTGGTATATTTATTTATTTTGCTAGATTTCAATTTTCTATTCAATGAATATTGTCATTTTCTTTTCAGGTGAAAAATATTAAAAATGACAAACAATAGTGGCTAAATTTGGGGGAAAAAAAAGTGTCAAAAAACGACGGCTTTAAGCCGTCGTTTATATGTATTAATTAAATTTAAATTCGACTAACAAAATGATGGGTTTGGGCCGTCGTTTTATTTTGACAGACCATGACCGTCGTTTTTTACGACACTTTGTTAACACGTGCCAACCATCGTTCACTAAGAACGACATCGTTATTTACAATGGCTCTTGCGACGGCGGGGGCCGTCATTTTTCTTAAAAAACAACGGCTTTGGCCCGTCGTTTTTTGTAAAATATGACGTAGTGGCAGTACCCTCTTCCCTACTTCTACCAACTCCTACTCCCACTCGAGGTGAGGTTTCTGATGAGCTTATGCGGGCTGTGGAACCATGCCTTAGGCAGAACGCCCCTTCTAATTTGGGGATGGAACTTGCGGAACTAGGTCCATTGGGATCTTTCTCTTCCTCGGGCAACAATAACCCCTCTTTTATGGAACAAGCAACCGAAGATTCAGAAGCAAGGGGGTCGTGAAAATTTTGGAAGCCCAAATTCTTGTTTCATAGTTTCAAGTAGACCATCAAGAGGAAGAAGCCATTTTGTATGACAGAATCCGTCAATTCAAGGCCTCTTGTGGCCATAGGATTTTGGCTCAAAGTGAGCTTGGGGAATATCTGGGCATCATGAGACAATCCTTAAATGAAGCAGGAGAAATAGGGCGAGTAGCATATCAAAATGTCCAACAAAGTCAATTAATCATTTTTATTAATTTTTGTATTAAAATAGAAAAAGCTATTTAAAATTTCGAAAATTCTCTTTAGTGTTTATTAGTAATAGGGTTGTCAATGGGCTGAGCTTTGGCCCGATCCGGCCTAGCCTAACTTACCATGAATTGAGAATAAAATTAGTCCCATTTAAGTTTTGTACTTAGATTGTCACACTCATTACAAGAAAATTAACTTAAAAAAATGTAATAGTTCGCCACATACAATTTTTTTATAATAAACACAACATATATTGAGGGCCAAACACAGCCGTCGTTATATCCACAAGTTCTGTATTTTTTTATAAAAACATCACATATAGCAAAGGATTGTGACCGACTCTATAAACTGAAAGTTTTTGCACGTTATTTTGGCAGGAATTATTCGACATACAGGGACCTACAATAATTGTCGTTATAAGCTTGGTGCTCGTCACTATAAAAAAATTTCCACCAATATTTTTTCTGGTAAAATATTGCTATAGTGAAGGTATGACCATCGTTGTATGATACAGCGACGACCATGTTAGCCGTTGCTATAGGATACAACGATAGATTTATGCCCTATAATGACGACTGTGGCTGTCACTACAGCTCTTTTTTCTTATAGTGACTAGAGAATAGTTGGATTTGAAAGAAAAATGTCAAGATCCTTATATACTTGATGGAGAAAAAGTAGGTTAATTTTTGAAGCTTCATGTGATTAAATTTGGTCTGAAAAAGATGTGAAACCCACTGTTGGAATGTCAATCACCAGGGCAAATACTAGTCCAATCCTCATCATTAAATACATATAAAGTTGAAGAGTAAGAACATCGAATCCAAAGCCACTAAAGATGAATGAAGATTTTGGTAAAAAAAAATAGTGAGGAGGATAATAGGAAGACTGATACATACGTACTTATAGGCAATGATTCTCATCAAGGGCAATTTAAGTTTGGCATTTTTGAACAATCGAGTGATATTGCATTTTTCATCAACCAATTTGTCCAATAAATGCATGCTCCCACTATTGTCCTTTTAGTTTCTGTCAAATGAATACTACGACTTCTCAAAGGTATAACATTACACACGGTATTCAATTTCAGCAAAGTAATCTCATAAATAGTCCTACTATCTACTCTAATTATATATATGGGCCTCTAATCCACTAGATTTATTTTATGTTTTTTTGGAGAATTCTAATCCACTAGATTTTATTATCTGAAGTCCAAATACATTGGATCAAAACTTTTCAGTCTGCTTGATATCATAGTTTTATAACTGATTAAAAACCAATCAAATCGAGTTAACATGATACTTGTGAGTAGACTCAAGTATGTCAATATAATTTACTAAAATAATAAAAAGTCATGCTACACTGGCATCCTACACCACCATCAACAACCCCAACCATTGATTTTACTCAAATATATATAACTCGCATCTTGAGAAAAATTATCTATGATTTTGTGCCATCACCATGTCAGTGCAGTGTTGTAGTAAATAAGTTTAGTATTTTTCATAAAAAAAAATAGTTTTTAATACTAAAAAAAAAAAAATTGACATGCCCCTACTCACTTTGATTAAATTAGAGGTACCATCCCATGTCTTTTCAAAAAGGTAACATGAAAGATTTAAATGCCTTCATCTTCAACTTTTACTCAAAAACCCCCTTTAGATTTTTAGAAAGCTACATCCAATGATTTATTTGACAAAATTAATTATTTTACCAAGCTTTTCATTAAAAACTCAATCAGTGATTATAAAATTAATGTAAAACACAAAACAAAAGCTTTGTAAGAAAAATATGAATTCACCAACCAAAATCAAGCTTTTATTTATTTATTTTGTTTTGTACACCAATCCAGAACTATTTACCAAAAAAAAAAAAAAAGAAAGATGCACCAATATGGTTTTGCACTTTTGCTACGGCGAAAGAGCTCATCAGGCCCAACATGGGTTAGCCCAACATTTACTCTGTAACGTGTTTCCACTCTAAATGTTTTTAAGAAAAAGTAAAAGAAAATTTTCATCTTAATTCTTAGCCCTTGTCGTTCCTACCATATCACCTTGTTACTTCTTAGATCCTTATCTCAATGACACTATTTTGGATATGATGCTAACCACCTCGCAGATTGGAGGACGCTTTTCAGCCTGGTATTCCCTACAGCTGCATGACAATTTAAGAGCCTCGACCAACTTTTTCTCTCGAAAATGGGATGGATCTTGCAATTCAAGTATCTCGTCACGCGCGTTTGGAAGCTCTGTTTGCTTGTTAATTATGACAAAAACAATAATTTAATCTTCTTTTTTTATAAATTAAGGGAGGAAGGTAATAATAGTTCAAGAGCAAGATACATGTAAAATTTGAATATAATCAATTTTCAAGACAAAAAATAGGGCAAATTCACGGAAAGGTCGTAAAAAAAAAATTATTGAAATTCTCATTTCAGCACACAATTCCTTTTAATTTTGAAAATAGTAAATTATCATTTTCGAAATTAATGTATTTTATATTTAACTATGGGAAATCGTTAAAAGAAAAAAGAAAAAAAAACCCATCCCTTTGTAAAATAGTAACCTAAAATATTTCCTGATTTTAAGTGAAATATTTTAATTTGGAAAACAGTAATGTAGCGTTTTGAAATTAATATGACTAGGTTGCTTATTGGTGAAATGGGAATTCCATAAATTAATTAATATTTAAATAAATTATGAAATTAATTACCCTTAGAACAAGGTTTAGTTGAGGGGTTTGATCGTTGGCATTGTAACCTGTAATGAGTTCTAACAGGATCACCGCAAAACTGTAAATATCAGAGTTGGTAGTCATTTACCCGCTCATGAGGGTAATAAACGTCATCTTTCCTCATGGTTGCATTTTCTTCTTCATCATCTGGAAGAAGCTCTGCAAATCCAAATTGGGACAACTTTGGATGATACCTTTCATGCAATAATATGTTGGATGGTCTGATCAAGTCTTTGCAAATAATATTCGTCTTCCAGTCTATTGGTTTGTTGCCACGTGGAAAACCTATATATACAGATCATATATATATATATATATATATGGGTAGCGTTCAAGGGCAAACTTTTTAGCAAACTTTTTGGCAAAACATTTTTCAAAACATGGGTTAGAGGTTTTGGAATGGGCTGATTTTTGGTGAGGATGATCTCTACGGTGAGTAGATCATCCTCACCAAAAATCAGCCCATTCCAAAACTTCTAACCCATGTTTACCAGTTGAAAAATCGTGGACCGTCCATTTTTTGTAAACTGTTTTTGATGGGGTTAGAAGTGTTGGAATGGGCTGATTTTTGGTGATGATGATCTCCTCACCGTAGAGATCATCCTCACCAAAAATCAGCCTATTCCAAAACCTCTAACTCATGTTTTGAAAAATGTTTTGCCAAAAAGTTTGTTAAAAAGTTGGCCATTGAACGCCCCCTATATATATATATATATATATATATATATATATATATATATATATATATAGGGTCCCTATCCGTGGCAAACATTTTGGCAAACACTTTTTCAAAACATGGGTTAGAGGTCTTGGAATGGGCTGATTTTTGGTGAGGATGATCTCTACGTTGAGGAGATCATCCTCACCAAAAATCAGCTCATTCCAAAACTTCTAGCCCCATTTTACAAGTTGAAAAATCGTGAACCGTCCATTTTTTGTAAACCATTTTTTATGAGGTTAGAAGTTTTGGAATGGGCTGATTTTTGGTGATGATGATCTCCTCACCATAGAGATCATCCTCACCAAAAATCAGCCCATTCCAAGACCTCTAACCCATGTTTTGAAAAATGTGTTTGCCAAAATGTTTTGCCAAACTGTTGGCCATTGAACGCTACTCATATATATATATATATATATAGGGAGGCGTTCGGAGGCATCAGTTTCATCAGTCATTTTAACAAAAGTAACCCGGCCGTTGGATATTATTAAATCGGACGGTCGAGATTGTTTATTGCGTTTAAATTATAACTTATAGGTTTTTACAGCGCCATCCCTCATCTTTTGACTTATTAGTGTCACCTCCCTGAGTGAAAAACAGCAGAGAGAACTCGTCTGTTCTCTCTAAAAGTCTCGAACAACTCTCTCTCTCGTTCTCGCTCTAGCTTCGCTGAAACCCTCCTCTCTCTCGCTGCAACTCCTCGATGAAAACCATCTCTCTCTCTCTCTCTCTCCTCTCTCTCTCTCTCTCTCTGCTCTCTCTCTCTCGCTCGCGACGCTGAAACCCTCGAACCTCATCTGTTCTCTCTAAACCCTCGAAACCCAAAAAACACAGGACGATGCAGCCTCAAGAGGCGCTTCTGTTGGTCCTTGAAAGTAACCATTACCAAATGGGTTCGTAGTGGTTCCAGCCAAAAGGCTAGCCAAGTTAATAACCATGCCATCCAAACCCACATCGTTGTTGGGTGCAACCAATGGTGGACTTTGTGGTCCATAAATCGGTTGATGAAACGGCCAAGCGCATTGACCCAGACACTGAGTCTCTGAGTTACCAACCCAGCTGTAAGCAAACTTGTAATTCTTGTTCTTAACCTAGGAACTCGAAGAAGACGACCCATGGGTTCCACACCTGCTCGAGCAAAACCCTTCAACGATTACATCAGAAGAAGTTAAAACCACATTAATGGCATTCTTTTCCTCGCCTTTTGCTGCCAATCTCACGATTTGTTTACTTGTTAGAGATTTACCCATTGAGTAGTTCTCATCGAGGATTTGTTTCCCCATTATTGAGAGAAGAAGAGAATTGGATTTTTTGGAAGAGAGATGGTAGTATTTTTGGGTGGTTTCCCACCAAGTGGAGACAGATGAGTTGTTTTGGTTTTGGGGTTTGGAAGGGTAAAGAGAATTGAGGAAATCAGAGACGATAGCGCGTTGAGAGGGCTTGAATTTACCATACCAGATGAGATTGATAGACATTTTTCCAGAAAGAAGAGGACCGTTGTGGTATTTTAGGAGAAGAGGTTGTTCTGTTACCAACTTGGTGAGTCTCCTTCCTGCAAAGGAGAAATGAAATAAAGAGACCACTAAAAGGAGTTGTAGAAGCAGAGTTGAAACAGAGGAAGCCATGTTGAACAAGATCGAGAGCCTGAGAGAGAGAGAGAGAGAGAGGAGCGAACGAGCGAGCGAGAGAGATAGAGAGAGAGAGAGAGAATGTTTCAGAGAGAGAAAGAGAGAGGAGACGAGAACTCTCTCTGCTGTTGTAATTATGCCAGGGAGGTGGCACTAATAATCATAAAAACGAGGGATGGCGCTGTAAAAAACAATAATATATAACTTAAACGAAATCAACAATCTCGACCGTCCGATTCAACAATATCCAACGGTCGGGTTTCTTTTGTTAAAACGACTGTTAAAATAGAGGCATCCGAACGCCTCCCATATATATATATATATATATATATATATATATATATATATGGGTCCCGTTCAGCACCAAGCATTTGGCCAACATTTTAGCCAACCATTTTTGTCCTACATGGGTTAGAAGTTTTGGAATTGGCTGATTTTTTTGTGAGAATGATCTCTACTGTGAGGAGATCATTCTCACCAAAAATCAGCCCATTCCAAAACTTCTAGCCCCATGTTTACAAGTTGAAAAATCGTGGACCATCAATTTTTGTAAACCATTTTTTATGGGGTTAGAAGTTTTGGAATGAGCTGATTTTTGGTGATGATGATCTCCTCACCGTAGAGATCATCCTCACCAAAAATCAGCTCATTCCAAAACTTCTAACCCATGTTTTGAAAAATGTTTGCCCAAAATGTTTGCTGCTGAACATTTCCCATATATATAGGGAAATGTTCGGCACCCTACGCTTTACTCTACACTTTACCCTACATGTTTTGTCCTACATGGGTTAGAAGTTTTGGAATGGGCTGATTTTTGGTGAGAATGATCTCTACGGTTAGAAGATCATCCTCACCAAAAATCAGCCTATTCCGAAATTTCTAGCCCCATGTTTACAAGTTGAAAAATTGTAGACGGTCCATTTTTTGTAAACCATTTTTTATGGGGTTAGAAGTTTTAGAATGGGCTGATTTTTGGTGAGGATGATCTCCTTACCGCAGAGATTATCCTCACCAAAAAAATCAGCATATTCCAAAACTTCTATCCCATGTAGGACAAAACACGTAGGGTAAAGTGTAGGGTGCCGAACAGGACCCATATATATATATATATATGGATATTAAAAACAATTAGAGTGATATGTGAAATTGATCTTGGAGTGATCCCAAAGGCATGAACTCGTGGACTAGAAGGAAAAGAACTCCTTCCAAGCAAACACCAATTAGTTTGACAATATTAGGATGATCCAACAACATGAGTAAATGAAGCTCCATCCTAAAGTTTATGTCCACCTCTCGAACTTTAAACACTCTTGTGACGAACCACAACCTATTAATTAATTAATTTATTTATTTATTTATATAAGAAAGAAAGAAAAAAAAAATATTCATCAACATCAGTTAATCAAACATGATTAATTAATTAGTCAGAAATTAAGGATTAACTCAACTATTGTACCTGATTATTAAAGACTACTCTAAAAACCTCTTCGACCCTAATTTGAAGTTATTTGTGAAATCTGCAATCTCTTCGTAGGTGAACGTATGAGCAATGTAGTTCTCCTTGCCCAGAACTGACTCTGATTATGAATAAATCTAAAAATTAATTAGTTGCATTTCCTGAGATAAATTAGCTATGACTATTAAATTTCACCATTTCTCAAGAACCAAACGAATTAACAATAAGAGTTATTAAAAAAAAAACGGTAATCAATATCAAATTAAATCATTAAAATCTAATTAAAGAAAGAAAAGAATAGTTTAGTTTAAACTAAAGTACTTCGATCTCTCAAGAACAGGGCGAATTGTACAGAGTTAAGATCAATTAAAATGATGTCGAATCTTATTACAGAAAGTAAAGATAGAGATTCTTGATGAATTTGACAAATGTTCTTGTGAAATTTAGATTAATTTCTAGGGATCCGAAGAAAAACTGAAAGAATTCGTCAAATCAATTGATCAAGAATTAGATTACCATTGGCAGGTTCTGCTGGACTCAATTTCTCCTTCGTCATCCACTTTGATAGGAACTCTCTATTGCTTCTCTAGGAACACAAAAGAAGTCAGGAGAATAGTTCTTCTTGTTATTCAATTAAATTGTTGAATTGGCTATATATAGCATTGCAAAAATAACAGAATAGAGAAAAATCTACAGCCCACATTTTACATGCCTAGTGAATAGGAAACAAACAACTTCTCCCTAAGAATAGGGATTATTCAAATCACTAAGCAACTAATAGAAACAGATCCTAAAGACTCGATCCACACTAACAACTAATAGTTTCAACATCCTCCCTTAAACTGAATACCAATTTATTCAGTTTATACTTGGATCTGTGCAGACTCTCAATAAACCTCCCAGCTTCACAAACATCTCAAACTTCAATGGTTTGGTCATTATGTCTGCAACCTATTCTTGAGTGTGATAATGGACCAACTTTACAACTCCATCTTTTGTAAGCTCATGCATAAAATGAAACCTAACATCTATATACTTGCTTCGACCATGTAATACAGGATTCTTTTGTAGACACCCCATTTTTGCATCCGCCTGATTAATCAACTCGTCAACCCGATCGCAATGATTCCCAATGATGGATGTGTATTCCATTGCTTTATTTTGTTAACAGATGTGTTTCAGAAATCCGGATGAGGTATCTCGAACTGACAAAACCTTAGAAATCACGCTACGCTAGGAAAATACGACCCCAGAAACATAGAAATCATCATTTTGCAGATCAAGAAGAAGTTTCACGATAAAAATCACTAAAAATTGACCAAATTACCAAAATACCCCTAACCTCAAAACAACCCTAGAGCCTACGTTACGCTTAGGAAAACCCATTCAAACACATAAAATAACAAATCAAAACCAAATAAATCATTTCACCAATTTTAATAGAATTCAAAAATTACGAAAATGCCCCTCATAAAGTTCACGATCATTTCACACAAAAATTTCAGAAATAACACAAACCAATATTTCCATTGAATTCCTTACGAAAAATCGATTCTAAAACATCCTAGAACATTAAAAACCGACTTAAAACGTGAAAAGTCCTCTCCGGGGGCAAAACGATAATTTCACAATTTTCATAATTAAAAATTCCGAATTAATAAATAAAACATTAAATAATTAAAGTAAAACATTAATGAAATTAATTTGAAAATTGAAACCAAAGAAATCGATCAATCGGGCTCTCATGAAAAATTGTTGAGGGTTCGTGAGATATTTCTTTAAGGACCCCTTCATTTGGGGGTCCAAAGAATTAAAGAAATAATGGAGGAGAGGTCTCCAAAAATTAAAAGTAAATCAAGCAAGACTAAAGTCAATGTATTAAAGTCAATCAAGCAAGACTAAAGTCAAAATTAAAGTCAATTAAGCAAGACTAAAGTCAAGATATTAAAAATCAATCAATTAAGACTAAAGTCAAAATATTAAAAGTCAATCAAATAAGACCAAAATTCAAAATCATAATAGAGTTCTAATTAAAAAATAACTCTATCTAATAGAGTTCTAACTAAAAAATAATTCTACCTAAAATAATTCTAATTAAAACACAATTCTACCTAAAACAAGTCTAACTAAAACACAACTCTAATTAAAAGAACTCTAATTAAACACTAACTCTATCCAAATCAACCCCTAAAAACATCTATAAATAGAGGTGCTCACACCCTATTTTCGTATTAAGTCATAAACCCTAAGAGAAGTAGGTCTAAAAGCCCCCCTAGCCTCCCATAAACCCTAGTTTTGGAGTCCCAACTCCTTACCTAACATCCCTCCTTCAATTTTAGCCTAAAGAACACTCAAAATCCTTCCAAAAACATCCTAAAATCCGCAATAAACTTGAAGAGTTCAGATCCAAAAATAAGGAGATACCTCGCCTCGAAGATCTGAAATCAAATCCGGAGACAAAACGAAGCAAGGGAGTACGGTACAAGGAGCTATTTTTGTCAGATCTGAGGGAATAAAGTTTGCTATTGGAAAAGTATAAAAATAAAAAATTTATTTATTTTTATCTAAGTTTTTAGCAATGTAATTTACTTGGGAAGTTAGTAGAGACCGGCTTTGGCCGGGCAGGGTTGGTGCCTAACACCTTCCAATCTCGTAACATGATCCCCGAATTCAGCTTTGTTTGATTTTAGATTAGTTTTTTTTTATCCGTTTAGATTCATTGATCGGTTCCTAGACCTTAACAACTAGGTGACGACTCCCAAACCTCAAGGGTCAAAAGCGGATCCGCGCACCCCGCTGATCGAGGGCGCTTTCAGTGGCGACTCCACTGGGGACATTGAGGATCAGACTTGGAAAACCCCAAGTATGGGAGCATTGCCAAGGACCTAGTTTTTTTTTTAGTTTTTTTTATTTAATTCTTAGTTAGTTTCTTTTTATTATTTGTGTGTTGTTTTTATTTTTGTTAGTACATCATTAATTATCTGATTCTACTCGGAGCACTTTGATCTAACATGTTAATCTTTATGGTTCAATCAAGGGCCATTCGGAATGACCCTAAATAATGTGATATTTCAAGATGAATGATTCTATTAAGGATGGGATTATGATCAGTTATTGATGATTGGACAATAACTTTTATATGAGTAGATTTGTTTTTCTTTGAGCTTGATTTGTGGGTTAATGTTTTTTTTCTTCTTTTCTTTAAATTTTTTTTTTTTTGCAAGCCATGCTGTCCATTGACAGCAAAAGGAAAAGGAAAAAGAATGAAATAATAAAAAAAAGAGGGGCGTTTTGAAGGTTCTGTAACTTAGAGACTAATTTTCGTTTTTAATTAATGGGTAGTGTGCCCCGAGTGAAAACAGTTTTTTTATTAGACCTTTTTCGATTACTTCATCTCTCCCAAACAATTTTAGCGTCTCCAACAGAGACTTACAAAGTTCCAGCCGATTGCTTTACACCTTTAAATCTGACCATTTTTTTTACCTTGAATGGAGGGTTAAGAAATCAACTAAAATAGGAAAACCCTCTGATTTGGTTTGGGCCATTAGCGAAAATTAGAGGGTGAGTTTTTGAGTTTAAACTTTGCCGAGTTTCAATCGAAGAAGGGAGACCTTGTAATCAGATCAAAAACCGTGAGTTCCATCGATTTTTTGCGAGTTTTTGCAACGGTTTTAGGGCTGCAACAGAACGGTAATGGCAGATGAAAGTTAAGAGATCACTAAAAAAAAAAAATCGTTTTGGTTGGTTTCAGGTTTTTAGCAAAAAGCTAATTGGGTTTTGAATCTAAACCTTACGGTGTTTTGATTGAAGATGGGGAACCTTAAAAATCAATGGTAAAGATCGAATGAAAACCATGGATTCCATGGTATCTTATGCATCGGTTTTGAGCTTTAATAAACCATCAATGGCAGCGTTTTTTCTTTCTTTAATCTGGGTTTGAAATCACGGGAAATCGATGATCAGCGAGGAACTTTAATTTGACTAAACTGACCTCAAATTGATGGGTTTGAGGAGTTGGATCATTCTCTGGTTTTTTTTTGTAAAAAAAAATTGTATGAATATGGCTGAAAATCGATGGAGAAGATGATGTGAAAATTAAATAAAATTTTTATTTTTTTACTAAGGACACACCACTTTTATTGAAAACAATGATTAGTGTTATGGTTAATAGCACCCCCACTAAATTGCCCCTTGCTTTATTTCGTTGTTTTATTTATTTATTTTTTTTTATTATATTTTTTTTTACTGTTTTTGCTTGTTGTCCTTTTAATAATTAAAAAAAACAAATGTATGTTCTTTTAAGTTTGTTTATAAAAAAAATAAAAAAATCGATTTGTTTTTAAAAAAAAATGCCTCATTTTTTTTATTTTCCTTTTCTCTCTATCAATTTGTTTAAAAATCATCATAACTTTTCATCCCGACAATTGTTATGTCGTTCTTAATCCAATATCCTCAAAAATATTAATTTGATTAAGGTCACCCCAAAATGACCCTTGATTAGACTATAAAAATTACAAAAATGGCGCCTATTGCAATGATCGGATCTAGTCGATTATCATATGCCATATTCATTGATTAATTTGCCATGATTGATGTATGAAGGTAATGTGCATGTTTAAATTTTAAATGGGACCATATTATTAATTTATGTTAATTGCATATCTAACATGCCATAATCTTGTTTGAGATACATGCTTGATGTTGATCATAATGTTGATGTGATGGAATGTGATTGGATTGGTATTTAATATTCATGCCACATCAATGTTGTGGTCTGATAAGGCCCATGGGCCCATTTGTTTGAAAAAGGCCCCGGGACACCCCACCCTGTGTTGCACACACCAGATGCACGTCTAATGTTTTACCCACTTACACGTCCTATATAGCCAACGTGGCACTAGTGCGTGGCCCGATCTCTTCGGAGATGCGACGTCATTCATGAAAACCACAACTCCAGTCACGTACCTTAGGGTATATCAAACTGGGGGCATCAATACCGTCTGATCAGGTGATTCTGAGAAGTATATTGATGCACCCAGGCTGGAGCGACCTGAGCCTTTGACCTATTGTGAGCCACACAGTCACATGTCCCGATTGCCAACGTAGTACTAGTACGTGGTTGGTCCCCTCGTGAGATGCCAAACCATTTATGAAAGCTACAACTCTTGACTCGTACCCATAGGTATAAAAGATGATCTAAGTATATCAATTGCACTTCTTGGTCAAAACCGGTGCCTAAGCAAGATCTTGCCCCGTTGTACCCTACTGTACGAGGGGGATAGACTACGTCTATTCTAGACGAGAGGTATTTAAGTGGGCCCTTGCTCAGCATTGTACGCCACCTCTCAACTGGAGATCAAACTGGTTGTTTTTGGCTTCAGAGAAGTGAATTGAGGTTTTAGATTATCACCTATACGGTAGATCAAACCAAGTCACCACGTATCGAGAGGTATATAGGTGTGCTTGGGCAAGGATGGCCATATAAAAATGCATTGCACGTAGTAAGCTTAGAGTTTAGAAACCTTCCCAGTAGGTCACGACTCGAACTTATCGTGGGTGTTCCAGGGTTGTTTATTGAATGAATGCCTGTTGTTTGATAAATGTATGTGAGTGATGTGAATGGTGAGATCAGAGTGCATGATTGTCCTCAAGGATCAAAATTTTATTTTTGAAAATGAAAATGGGTGCACCAACCCAATAAAGAACCCATTCTTTTACAATAATGACCCAGTCCATCCCGATCCAACAATCATAGTGGGCCGAGCCATTTAAATTGAAAATGAAAATCAAATTTTCAAAAGAAGACAAATAATTTACAGAAAGAAAATATTTTCCAGAAAAGATTTTTTCCAAAAGAAATGTTCTCTAGAAGAAAAGTTTTCCGAGAAAAAATAATTTTCGAAAAATGTTTTCTATAAGAACAAGATTTTCTAAAAAAAAATATTGATATTTTACATGGACCTTGGAAGAGTACTAAAATACCCTTTTGTGTCAAACCAGGATGCTAGTCGCAGGCGATAACCCAATCTATCAGTTAGTCAAAACAACCGTCGTAGGGATGCACCCTGTAGAGAAGATCAATTTTGGGAGATTCATGTTGAGGAGTGCTCTTTACTTCCATGAGTTTGAGATAGACTGGAACCTCTTACATGTTTTGGCTAAGCGATGGAACCCCTATCTTCACATATTCCATATGGGTTATATGCATTTGTGCCCTACTCACGAGGATTATTGTGGCATCATGAGGATATCCACTTCAGGCCCTCTAGTCAGGCCCTCATTGAAGACCAGATATTCTGGTGAACTCGCCACAGGACTAAACATTTCTAAGGAAGAAGTCAAAGCCTTAGTCCATGACGGGAGATTGAACTTAGTACCTTTATTGGGCCCGTATTGCTCCCGCAGTCACCCTATCAATGTAAAACCCGAAGCCTAACGAGCCACTAGAGATTATCGATTGTGCCTAGGAATCCTTGCTCAATACATACTGACCTCCAATAGTGATGGCCAAACTATCCCGGAGTCCTTCATAGATATAACCTCTCAACTCTCAAGGAAAGCCAACCCAGTACCTCTCATCCTAGCCGAAACTTTCTCAAGTTTAGATGCAATAAAAAATGGTGAGCGGGAAAGCTTCAAAGGAAGCCCCTACTTACTTTATATGTGACTTTGTGATCGTCTCAAAATCGTAGAGGTTCCCTCAAGCCTCGAATATGGGCCAGACACTTTTCCAAGAGAAACCTGTTAGTGCGTCACAATTCAGTCAAAGCTTGGAGCAAATGGTTAGACTCTTGCCTCGCCTGTCATATCGATTTTAGGTGCCCTTGGTGGATGATTGATCCCCCTGTTCTAGGAACCAAAGGATCCTACTATGTCCGTCTGATTGGTTTAGAAGAAATATCTTTTTACCATCCTAATCTGATCCTAGAACAATACGATGTACCTACAGAGTTATCCTTACCTCAGCATAAAGCCTTCTTTTTGCCCGAGCCTTTGACTGAAAAGTTAGTACACCTCATTGAGAAAGCTTGGAACAAGCGCACCTTAAGGTATCCAGACGGACCAGCAGAATTTAGAGAGCCAGTTGTTAGAGCCAATAGGGTCAAGCCTGACAGTAATCCTGATGACCATCAAGACAAAGCCAAGCGTCCATGTAAAAATAGTTCAAATCAAATTTGTTGAAAGATGTTTTAATAAGAACATATTGTTTATCAATCATTTTCAATAAAACTATCTTTCTTTTTGAATAAATATCTCCTTTTAAAATATTCATTGTGTGAATGGATTAATTAATGGATTGGTGCACAGACCTCAATAAAATGATTCTTAAAATGTTATCAAGGGGGTAATACTGAAATTGACTAAATCTACCTTTGATGGGGTCATATAGGATTATCATTGCGTCCAAACTCAAGCGTCCACCTCCTAGTTGGAGTTGTAAGTCCAGTCGGTTAGAATGAACCACAGCACCAAGTCAACAAGTAGAGATGGCGTCAGAATCTAAGCTCACGGAGATCCGTAAGATCTTGACAGCTTTTGCCAATGATATCAGCAATATAAAAGGCAAAGTGAAAATGTTAGAACAGACCTCGGAATTGACGGGAATTCCCTTAGATGATCCAAAGGGGAAAAAGGTTGAAGAGAAACGTCCACGTGAAGTCTTCGAGCTCGACGGAGACGAAGAGTATGTTGATGAAAATCCGGCGTTATCTAATAGAATGTCTCAATTGGAGTCAGCGATGAAGAGTATAAAGGGTATTGATGAAATTGCAGCAGGCATTGAAGCTTTGAATCGCATCCCTAGAATCCATTTGCCAGAAAAGTTTGTGATGCCTGAAATGGACAGGTTCAGTGGGACAGGGTGTGCGAAAACACATCTTAAGGTATATGTTACCAACATGCGCACTATAGGGCTCAGTGACGAACAAATGACATTGTTGTTCCAAAGAACTTTATCAGGATCAGCACTACGTTGGTTAATGTCTCAAGATCCAGTTACTGTGGGTACATGAGAAAACATGTCAAAGGCCTTCTGGCATCAGTATAAGTACAGTACCGAGATTGAGACTTCAAGAAGGGATTTGGAAGCAACTAAACAGAAAAATGGAGAGACATTCACTGATTTCATTGGTCGCTGGAGGACCAAGGCTTCTCAAATGTGGAATAGACCTTCGAAGAAGGAACAAGTAGCAATTATCCTAAAGAACCTCTCTCAAGGATATGCTCAACACCTAGTGGTCCAATACCTCCCTACTTTTGAATCCTTGTTACAAGTCGGAAGCCAACTTGAGGATGCATTTGCCTCTAGGATCCTTTCTAACCCCTTAGATAATAAGTCTAAGAAACCATATGTTCCCAAACCCAACATCAACCATACTTACATCGCCAATACCTCAGTTACCCCAACTCAACCCCCAACCCAAACTATTAACCAGGTTCACCCAAGTTAACCTCGAACTCTCCATCAGTTCACCAATCCAGGGATGAGTCTCACTGTAGCGCTTCACAAATTGACGAAAAAAGAGCTTCTTACCCCTATCCAACCCCGACCTTTACCTAATCCCTTGCCAGCTGGACACAATGCTAACGTGTTCTGCGAGTTCCATCAAAATCCCGGCCATCACACGGATCGATGTATCACCTTGCGCCATGCCATTCAAAACCTTATTGACAACAAAAAGGTCACCATCCCTAGCCCACCAAATGTCACCACTAACCCACTACCTGCTTATCAACCTCTACCAACCCTGAACATGGTTTCTCACACCCCATTACCATTCGACCATGTTTCTCTCATCCATCCAATCCAAGTTAAACTGCCCAGTTACCCCCTTGCCGGGATAGCCTTCACTGATGAGGTTTTCACCACAAACTATGAATCATTTGATTTAACCTCGGATAATACCTATTGTTTATCCCCGCCTCGTTACGATAGTCCCGCGTTCACTAGTTACCTGTTGGCCCAAATGAATCTGAAAAATCCTGAACCTTTGACAGCCGAAGATCCATACTTGTTAATTGAGGAAGATGAGCATTTCCCCTTTTCCTATGATGAAGTTAGACATATGACTCGAGGGGGAAGAGTTTTTAAGCTACAAGAACTTTGTGTTGATAATCCTGCAGTCCTGGCAAGAAAGGAAGGAGAAGATCCCACTAAGGAAAGCATCGAAGAAGATAACTCCGTGATCAAACAGTTGAAAAAATCAGGGGCCAATATCTCAGTATGGGGTTTACTCATGGCTTCCACTGCTCATTGGGAGGCTGTTCTCAAAGCACTAAACGCAGTCCAAGTCTCCCTTGATAATTCTCCAAATCAGCTGGCCAGTATAGTGGGGGCAACTTACGTGGAGAATATCCTATCCTTCTCGGACTCAGATCTCCCAAAAGAAGGGGCAAGCCACACTAAGCTGTTACACATTACAGTCGACTGTAACAGAATGAGGGTACCTCTGGTTTTGATTGATAACGGGAGTGCACTGAACATTTGCCCGCTGAAAACAGCTATTTGTCTCGGATTTAAGGCTGAAGATCTCAAACCTACTAATCAAGGTGTTAGAGCCCATGATAACACCAAGAGGGATGTACTGGGAATTTTGCACCTTCGACTGTCCACAGGAATAGCTGAATTTCTTGTGGAATTTCAGGTTATTGACATCCAGTCTTCTTTCAATTTACTGTTAGGGAGACCATGGTTACACCAAATCAAAGCCATCCCTTCTACGCTACACCAGAAGGTCAAGTTTATCAAGGATGGGCTAGTGATTACTCTCCATTGAGATGCTGAAATTGTAGGGATTATGAATAATATTGAGGCTAAGGATGAGCCGTTGCTTGAGATTCAACCAGAATAACAGGGGATAGAACTTAGTGGGTTCGAATTTTAAAAGATATGCTCAGTCCAATGGGATCAAGCCATGAAAGAATATTTTCCAATGGAAAATACCTATAATTGCTACATGGCCAATATATTCAAGAAAATGAGATTCTTCCCTGGTATGGGCTTAGGTCGCAGGCAGCAAGGTATTAAAGAGGCACCAGTGATTAAAGAGGCCATCGACATATTCGGACTAGGATATAAGCCTACTAAGGAAAATTGGGCCCAATACTGGAAGACAAAACGAGATAAGGCCATTTCTAAAAGGCAAAGGCGTACCACAAATCTCATTAAAATGAAGCCTTATCGAAAGACCCTCAATGGTTATTTTGTGAAAGAAGGAGAAGACTTCCGCTACTATGGGTTCCCAGAGCCGTTCAATGATCACATCACAAGTACTCGTCTGCCGGGTTTGAAATCTTTTTTGGCATGGAATGGCCCGAAAAGGAAGCAAGCATAGAAGTTAAGGAGAAGAAAGTTGAAGACTGGCAGCTCAATCTGGACTCCCTCAACATAGATCAGCTATTCATTGAAGATCATGGTATCTTAGTGTTGTCAGTTGAGAAAGGAATCCCAAATCCTCAGTCTGTAATCAAACCCCCTGTTGGGTCTCTATCAAATTATCATGTAATCAGTCATGTGTTGCATGTCAAGGCTGGGTCTGTCGGTCCCATTAGTCCTGTTCAGTCTAACATGCCAGTTGAGTCATTTATTTTTGTTGAGTCAAGTAAGTTAGTTGTTTCTGCTGAGTCTGTTGCTTCTAAGGAGTCTATTTTTCCTACTGAGTCGAGTGAGTCTATCAAGTCTGCAATGAGTCCTGTTACCCCATCTCTTTTTAATGAAATGAAAGAAATTTTTGATTACCCCGAGCGCAATAATAATTCAACTAATAATCTGGCTTCGAAGGGAGAGTCTTCTGACGAAGAACCTCCCCTTGAAATAATCAAATTACTTAAACAAGAAGAGGAACGTCAGGCTCAACCTCTAATAGAGGAAGTAGAGGTTATCAACCTCGGAACAAAAGAAAGTCCACAAGAAATTCGGAGAGGGGTCACTTTATCTCCCGATGAACGCAAAGGGATAGTAGACTTGCTCAGAAAGTTCAAAGACGTGTTCGCGTGGTCTTACGAGGATATGTCGGGGGTAAGCACAGATATTGTCCAACATCGGATTCTGTTATATCCTGATGCTCGACCAATCAAACAAAAACTTCGACGTATGAAGCCGGAATGAACTTTGAAAATCAAAGAAGAAGTTACGAAGCAAATTAACGCTAGATTTTTGGAAGTAGTAGAATACCCTGTGTGGATTGCTAATGTCGTCCTAGTACCGAAAAATGATGGAAAAGTTAGAATGTGTGTGGATTTCAGAGACCTAAACAAAGCAAGCCCAAAGGATAGTTTCCCTTTACCACACATAGATGTTCTAGTAGACAGTATAGCAGGACACGCGTTGTTGTCCGTCATGAATGGATTTTCAGGGTACAATCAGATAAAAATGGACCCTCGAGATATGCAAAAAACTTCATTCATCACACAGTGGGGGACCTTCTGCTACAAGGTCATGCCTTTTATTTTGAAGAACGCTGGAGCTACCTATCAAAGAGCAGCCACGACTTTACTACATGACATGATACACAAAGAGGTCGAAGTCTATGTAGATGATATGATAGTCAAATCCAAAGAACGACTAGGGCATGTTATTGCGTTAGAAAAATTTCTCACAAGGATTCAAAAATACCAACTCCGCCTTAACCCACAGAAATGTGTATTTGGAGTAACTTCTGGAAAGTTATTGGGGTTTGTGGTCAGTCAGAGAGGGATCGAAGTAGACCCTGTAAAGATTAAAGCTATCCAAAAGATGCCGTTACCCGAGACTGAAAAACAGATTTGGGGTTTTCTGGGCAGAATCCAGTATGTTAGCAGGTTCATCGCTCAACTCACCAACGTCTGCGAACATATTTTCAAACTTTTCAAGAAGAATGAACCAACAGTTTGGAATGAGCAATGTCAAAAGGCTTTCGACCAAGTTAAGGAGTATCTTTTAAACCCGCCTATTTTGGTTCCACCCACACCGGGCGAACCACTTCTTCTTTATCTGTCAGTCACAGAAGAAGCTATGGGATGCATGCTTGCACAGTATGATAAAGATACTCGTAAAGAAAAGGCCATCTACTACATCAGCAAGAAGATGTTAGAGTATGAACGAAAATATTCGGCTCTCGAAAAAACTTGCTTAGCATTGGTATGGGCTACTCAGAGACTCCGGGATTATATGTTGTCTCATTCAATTATCCTATTATCTCGGATGGATCCTCTCAAGTATCTTTTTGAGAAATCGACGTTGATAGGGAGAACCGCGCAATGGTTGTTGTTGCTATCAGAGTTTGACATCACGCATGTTACGCAGAAATCCATCAAGGGGAGAGCTTTAGCAGAATACTTGGCAGATCACCTTGTAGTAGAAGGAATAAGGCCTGTCGATCAATTCCCAGATGAGAACATCTTGCACGTTAAAGAAGAACTGCAGAACCAAACATGGCGGTTATACTTTGATGGAGCCGCCAATCAAAATGGGTATGGAATAGGGGCAGTCTTGTTCTCTCCGGAATGATGCCACATTCCTATCGCTATTAAATTAGCATTTTTGAACACTAATAACACGGCTGAATATGAGGCGTGCATCACGAGGCTTGAAGCTGCTTTGAACCTAGGCATTACAGAAATTGAAATTTTTGGGGATTCAGCCTTTGTCGTACATCAGCCATTAGAAGAATGGAAGACTAGGGATGAAAAGTTGAAACCCTATCATGAGTATTTGTTAAACTTAGTCAGTAAGTTTAAAGTTATCCTGTTCCAACACTTGTCAAGGGAGGATAACAGATTTGCTGACTCCTTAGCAACTTTATCTTCAATGATCCATTTGCCCCCTGGCATGGAATTGAGACCGATCACTGTTGAAGTTAAAGACAAACCCGCATACTGTCATCAGATCAACATTGCTACTCAACTACCTGATGGAATGCCATGGTACACCGATATAAAGAAAGTGTTGAAAAAATAAGAATTCCTGGAAGAAGCATCGAGGAGGAACGACAGACCCTACCAAGATTAGCATCTCAATTTATCCTGTGCGCAGGAAGTTTATACAAAAGGTCTTATGATGGGATTCATTTTTCGTGTGTTGATGAAATCAAGCTGAACAAATAATGATTGAACTACATTCAGGAGAATGTGGCCCTCACATGAGTGGGAAAATGTTAGCTAAGAAGATTATGAGACAAGGATACAATTGGCCCACGATGGAAACGGATTGTCATCGCATGGTCAAAACCTGTCATAAGTGCCAAATACATGCGAACCTTATACATGTGCCACCATTTCAATTAGTGGGTCTGACTTCACCATGGCCATTCTCTGTCTGGGGAATTTACATTATTGGTCAAATATCGCCTAAGGCATCAAACGGGCACAAATACATTCTAGTTGCCATCGATTATTTTACCAAATGGGTCGAAGCTGCCTCTTATGCTGTCCTCACTGTGTCACGAGTTGCAAAGTTTATTCAAACGAACATCATAAGTCGATACGGGGTACCTTCGGAGCTGATCTCTGATAACGAGTCGCACTTCAAAGCTGAGGTTATCAAATTATGTTCAAAGTTCAAAATCTCACGTCATAAATCATCTCCTTACCGACCTCAGACTAACGGAGTAGTCGAAGAAGCTAATAAGAATATTAAAACTATTCTTAGAAAAATGTGTCAATCACATCGAGATTGGTCAGAAAAACTGCCATTTGCATTATGGGCATATCGAACCTCAATTCGATCCTCCACTGGAGCTACTCCCTACTCCTTAGTGTATGGAATGGAAGCAGTCTTGCCAGTTGAAATGGAGATTTCGTCTTTCAGGGTCTTGTTAGAAAGTCAGTTGTTAGAAGCAGATTGGGTTCGTCAACGGTATGAAGAGTTGAATTTGATCGAGGAAAAATGACTGAGAGCGGTGTATCACGTGCAAGCTTATCAAAGAAGAGTCGCCCGTGCGTTTGACAAGAAAATCAAAGCCCGTCACTTACAAGTCGGAGACTTAGTACTCAAAGATAATCGGGCACCTATTTTTGATCCCAGGGAAAAGTTCAAACCAAATTGGGGAGGTCCGTTCATCGTCAAAGAAATATTACCAGGAAAAGCTGTCAGACTTTAAGATCATGATGGAATCGAATTACCAGAACCAACCAACCTTGACCAAATCAAACGATACTACATTTAAGGAGGCCATCTTTTGCCGAATCAATTATCCTATTACCCAGTTCAACATATCCTTTCTCAACCCCTTTGCAGCCTTTTCAAAAAGAAAAATTATGCTTTTTTCTTTCTCAGCCCGATCACCTAACCTAGGGAAGGGAAGATTCGAACTACGTTTTGGTCTGATCCCAAAATTCTGGGGTACGTAGGCAACCTGAGAAGTTACTTCAGGCCCGACCACATCAAAATAAAAAAAATATATAGTTCCCACACAATAAAAAAAAATCAAAAAAAAATTCAAAAGAAATATCATCCAAAATGGGGAAGAAAATTTAAAGAAAAAGAAATAATTTAAAAGGAAAT
Organism: Akebia trifoliata; assembly: GCF_017979445.1. NCBI lineage: Eukaryota > Viridiplantae > Streptophyta > Magnoliopsida > Ranunculales > Lardizabalaceae > Akebia > Akebia trifoliata. Next base: position 21,728,132 of record NC_141381.1, read on the forward strand.
GCCACACAAGGGACATTTGGGTTTTTGAGCCTCAAAATTCCTTTCTTTTTGTACCCAGTCCTAAGCTTACCCATGAAACTCCTCCTAAGTACCGTGCGAGAAGTCAAGGGAGATCGCAAAGCATGATCAAACAGCAACTCCAAAAATTCAGAGGAGTAGGAAAAGATAAAAAATGATGAAGCCTGCTAAGTTGAAAACCCGAAAATGGCGACTTAGGCAAAAATTAAGGTAAGCTCGCAAGGTTGAAAATCTGAAAGGACAACTTTGGCAACAATCAGAGCAAAGAAAAAAAAGAGAAGAGCTCGCTAGATCGAAAACCTGAAAAAGCGATTTAGGCAAAAGCTAGAGCAAACTCACTAGATTGAAAACCTGAAAAGGCGATCTAGGCAAAAGTTAGAGCAACAAAGAAAAACAGAAGAAAATCCCAAGCTGAGAACGGTCCGAGCTGAAACATCAGAAGTCCGAACAATCAAGGCCAATACTTAGCTTAAACCAAGCATAGACTCAGAAGCCACAAGTATCTTGTTTACGATCGATCCGAAAATTTTTACTTCCCCAAGTGAACCAAGGGAAATAAGGGTGAATTTTATGATGAGACTTGAAAGGAAATAATTTTGTACTCTTAAGCCTGATTCAAAACCTTCAATAATATTAATCAAAATTAAAAGTTGAGTCTTTATTGCGCTTGTGGTAATCAATTATTTCAAGCCTTCATACAAGGGGTATTTTCTTTCTTTCTTTAATGTAACTTTTCCCCCTTATATTAGGGGTATTTTTTAAATCTTTGCATGATGTGTTCAATTATCTTCAATGTCACATACATTGTCAAATTAGGGGCATTTTGTTTTTGAGCAATGTTAATCCTAAGAGATAATGAGAACCCCAAATTTAATGTTACTCTCTTGATAATAGTTTTTCGAAAAAACTTTTGAGGTTCGAAAGAAATAGAAAACTTAGGTTTTAAATTCATAAAACTTTTTAGATAAAACCTTGAGGTTCAAACAAAAGCATTTTGGATCTCACATTTGACTGTGTCCAGTGATCAACTAATAATTTATTAGGAAATATGGCGTTCTTTCATTCCTAGTTTCTCTTCCAGATCCAATCATTCTTGGATTCGATTATTTCTCTTCCAAATTCATTATCTTCCAGATTTATTCGATTCATTGTAATCAGATTTATCCAAATTCATTCTTTATTTCCCAAAATTCCTTCATTCATTTGCCAGTTTTTCTCAGATGCCGCCAAGGGCTATCTTGGATTTTGCTCAGATGTCGCCAAGGGCTATCTTGGATTTTACTCAGTTACCGCCGAGGATTTTCTCGGAACTATGCTCAGATACCGTCGAGGGTTTTCTAGTAACTATGCTCAGATGCCGTCGAGGGTTTTCTCAGAATTATGCTCAGATGCCGCCGAGGGTTTTCTCGGAACTATGCTCAGTTACCGCCGAGGGTTTTCTCGGAACTATGCTCAGTTACCGCCAAGGGTTTTCTTAGAACTATGCTCAGATACCGCCAAGGGCTATCTTGGATTTTGCTCAGTTGCTGCCGAGGATTTTCTCGGAACTATGCTCAGATACCGCCGAGGGTTTTCTCGAAACTATGCTCCGATGCCGTCGAGGGTTTTCTCAGAATTATGCTCAAATGCCGCCGAGGGTTTTCTCGAAACTATGCTCAGATACCGTCGAGGATTTTCTCGGAACTATGCTCAGTTACCACCGAGGGTATTCTCAGAATTATGCTCAGTTATCGCCGAGGGTTTTCTAGGAATTTTGCTCAGTTTATGCTCAGTTTATATTCAAATTATGTTCAGTTTATACTCAAATTATGCTTAAATTATGCTCAGATTTTAAATAACACACTTGCACAGTTGTCACATTAGTCAAGGAGAATTTTCTAAAATTCAAGGATCTGACACCGTCAGTGAGAGTTTACGCTCAAGGACCTGACAACCTTTTGATTCGGGGAGAGTTTTACCCTTAAGAATCCGAACACCGTGACGAATTCATAAATCAGGCTGCAAAATGAACTGTCACTAGCTTTGACATTCAGATATCGTACTATCTACCAAAATAGATTTGCTATCTAGTTTACTTCAACCCTCTGTCAAAGAGGGGCATCTATAGACACCCCATTTTTGCATCCACCTGATTAATCAACTCGTCAACCCGATCGCAATGATTCCCAATGATGGATGTGTATTCCATTGCTTTATTTTGTTAACAGATGTGTTTCAGAAATTCGGATGAGGTATCTCGAACTGACAAAACCTTAGAAACCACGCTACGCTAAGAAAATACGACCCCAGAAACATAAAAATCATCATTTTATAGATCAAGAAGAAGCTTCACGATAAAAATCACTAAAAATTGACCAAATTACCAAATTACCAAACTACCCCTAATCTCAAAACAACCCTAGAGCCTACGTTACGCTTAGGACAACACATTCAAACACATAAAATAACAAATCGAAACCAAATAAATCGTTTCACCAATTTTAATAGAATTCAACAAAATTACGAAAATGCCCCTCATAAAGTTCACGACCATTTCACACAAAAATTTTCATAAATAACACAAACCAATATTTCCATTGAATTCCTTACGAAAAATCGATTCTAAAACATCCTAGAACATTAAAAACTGACTTAAAACGTGAAAAGTCCTCTCTGGGGGTAAAACGGTAATTTCACAATTTTCATAATTAAAAATTTCGAAATTAATAAATAAAACATTAAATAATTAAAGTAAAATATTAATTAAATTAATTTAAAAATTAAAACCAAAGAAATCGATCAATCGGGCTCTCATGGAAAATTGTTGAGGGTTCGTGAGATATTTCTTTAAGGACCCCTTCATTTGGGGGTCCAAAAAATTAAAGAAATAATAGAGGAGGGGTCTCCAAAAATTAAAAGTAAATCAAGCAAGACTAAAGTCAAGGTATTAAAGTCAATCAAGCAAGACTAAAGTCAAAATTAAAGTCAATTAAGTAAGACTAAAGTCAAGATATTAAAAGTCAATCAATTAAGACTAAAGTCAAAATATTAAAAGTCAATCAAATAAGACCAAAAGTCAAAATCATAATAGAGTTCTAATTAAAAAATAACTCTATCTAATAGAGTTCTAACTAAAAAATAATTCTACCTAAAATAGTTCTAATTAAAACACAATTCTACATAAAACAAGTCTAACTAAAACACAACTCTAATTAAAAGAACTCTAATTAAACACTAACTCTATCCAAATCAACCCCTAAAAACATCTATAAATAGAATTGCTCACACCCTATTTTCGTATCAAGTCATAAACCCTAAGAGAAGTAGGTCTAAAAGCCCCCCTAGCCTCCCATAAACCCTAGTTTTGTAGCCCCAACTCCTTACCTAACATCCCTCCTTCAATTTTAGCCTAAAGAACACCCAAAAGCCTTCCAAAAACATCCCAAAATCCGCAATAAACTTGAAGAGTTCAGATCCAAAAATAAGGAGATACCTTGTCTCGAAGATCCGAAATCAAATCCGGAGACAGAACGAAGCAAGGGAGTACAGTACAAGGAGCTATTTTTGTCAGATCTGAAGGAATAAAGTTTGCTATCGGAAAGGTATAAAAAATAATTTATTTATTTTTATCTAGGTTTTTAGCAATGTAATTTACTTGGGAAGTTAGTAGAGACCGGCTTTGGCCGGGCGGGGTTGGTGCCCAACAGCTTCCAATCCCGTAACATGATCCCCGAATTCAGCTTTTTTTGATTTTAAATTAGTTTTTTTTTATCCGTTTAGAGTCATTGATCGGTTCCTAGACCTTAACAATTAGGTGGCAACTCCCAAACCTCAAGGGTCAAAATTGGATCCGCGCACCCCGCGGATCGAGGGCGCTTTCATCTTTGAAAGCTCAATAGTTGAGTTGTTGTCACAAAAGACCATTGTACTATCATTTTGAACATTATTAAAACCCTTCAAAATCCTCCTTACCCAAACTACTTGACAAGCACATGAAGCTACTGCAACGAACTCAGCTTCAGTGGTAGATAAAGTGACTATTGGTTGTTTCTTTTATGACCAAGAAACAGCTCTTGAACTCAATAGAAAAACATAACCTCAAGTACTCCTTCTGTCATCTAAATCTCCAGTGTAGTTACTATTTGTATAGACAACCAGCTTTTTATCTCCTTTATTTCTTTAAAGTATCCCAAAATCAGAAGTCCCTTTTAAATATCTCAACACTCTCTTGGTTGACTGAAGATGAAGCTCTATGGGACGATCCATATATCTACTCAGAAGACTCACCACAAACATAATGTCGGGCCGAGTAGTAGTCAGATACGTTAGATTGCCAACTACTTGCTTGTAGCAACTACTATCCACCCTTACTCCATTCTCATCTCTCATAAGTCTGCAACCTAGAAAAATTGGATTATGGACTGAATTGCATTTATCCATATCAAACCTTTTCAACACCTCCTGTGTATACTTCCTTTGATAAATAAAAGTACCCTCTGGTCTTTGCATTACTTTTATACCAATGAAATATCTCATTTTTCCAAGGTCTGTCATGTCAAACTCATGCATCATAGAATTTTTAAATTCAACAATCATATGCTCATCATTGGTCATAAAAATCAAGTCATCAAGATAGAGACAGACAATTAGAATTTTACCTCCTTTTCCCGCTTTGATGAACAAAGTATGCTCATAAGGACACCTCTCGATATCTTCCTTAGCAAAATATGACTCTATCCAACTATACCAAGCTTGTAAAGTTTATTTTAGTCCGTATATAGCCTTTTTTTAATTTGTACACTTTCTTTTCATTACCTTTCTTCTCATAACCAGGAGGTTGCTCGACGAAAACATCTTCACTAACTTCACTATGAAGAAAGGCTAACTTGACATCTATTTGAAAAATCGTCCACCTTTTCTGAGCTATAAGAAAAATTATCAATCGAACTGTCTTCAATCGTGCTACAGGTGCAAAAACCTCAGTGTAGTTAACACCATGTTTTTTAGTGTAACCTTTTGCAACTAAACGGGTTTTGTACTTCTCCACCTCACCATTTTCATTGAGTTTCATCTTATAAGTCCATTTCACACCAACCTTCTTTGCCCCAATAGGCAAATTCGTCAATTCCCAAGTATCATTTTTCTCCATAGCTTCAATTTCCACATTCATCGTTGATTTCCACTTTGCATCTTGGAATAAAACTGGATCATTTGCTACAAACATGGCTAAATATGCCATGTCTTCTCCCTCAGATAAATCTTCTCTACTTACATAATCCCTCATCCAACTTGGTTGCCTTCTTGACTTTTGTTCAAGAGATTCAAGAAAAGGATCTTTACCTGAACTAGATGAGTTGCCTTCATTTGACCCATTTGAACCATCAATTTCAGTTTTCTCGGTGTGCTTATCAGTTTCAACTTCACCTCCATTTCTAACAGCTGCATCTAGTTCTTTGTTGCCCTAATTCAAGTCAATCAAAATACCTTCCTCATGACTTTTATCCCAATCCCAGCTGTTGTCTTCTTCAAACACCACATCTCTACTTATTATAATATTTTGAGACATGGGATCATACAACCTATATGCCTTTGACTCCTCACTTACTCCAAGTAAAATACATCTTACACTCTTGTCATCGAGCTTTGTCCTTTTGCAATCAGGAATACGAACATGAGATACACACCCAAACACCCTGAAGTGATCAACTGATGGTTTGAATCCGCTCCAAGCTTCTTCTGGAGTTTTGTTCTTTACTACAAGAGTTGGACTCCTGTTGAGAACATGAGCTATCCAATTCACAGCTTCAGACCAGAATGCTTTGGGAATCTTCTTTCCTGATAGCATACTTTGAACCATATTCATGATAGTTCGATTCTTCCTCTCCGTAACACCATTTTGTTAAGGGGTGTATGCAGCTGTCAGTTGTCTTCGAATACCATTCTCACTGCAAAAATTAGTGAATTCAAGTGACGTGAACTCACCCTCATGATCAATACGAAGACATTTTATACTCAAACCAGTCTCTTTTTCAACATAATTCTTATATTTCTTAAAGGTAATAAATGCTTTTAACTTCTCAACCAAGAAATAAACCCAAACTTTTTTACTATAGTTATCAATAAAACTAATCATGTACCTTTTATCATTGTTGAACAAAGGGCTGATTGGTCCACATATATCGGCATGCACCAGTTCAAGAATTTGATAAGCTCTCCAAGTGCCTTCCTTAGGAAATGGGTTTCTCCGTTGCTTCCCCACCAAGCAATCTTTACATACCTTCGATGAGGTTTCAAGACTAGGCAGTCCTTTCACCATTCCCTTTTGTTGAAGAATTTTCAGACCACTGAAGCTTAGATGACCATATCTGCAGTGCCAAAGTTGAGTTGGATCTTCCATGAAAGAATTGAAACAAGCTTCCTCCTTCAATTGTGTTTGAGCAAACATCTTGAACATTCAATTCGAGGACATTGTAATCTCCATAATTAGCCCTCTCTTAGGATGATAAATTTTGCATGTTCCTTGTTGTATGGGAATTGTAAGTCCCTTCTCAGCTAGCTGACCAATGCTTATCAAGCTATTCTTTAATCCTAGAACATAGAATACGTCAGTAATAATCTGTACAAAACCATTCACCAGCATTTGCACACTGCCTTTACCCATCACATCCATGTTTGAATTATCTCCCAATTTCACCTTTTCCTTGTAATTTCCTTCAAAATCTAAGAAAAATTCCCTCATGCCACACATGTTATTGATGTATCTAGAATCGAGGAACCACGGTTCTTCTTTATTGGCTTATTTATCATCCACGTATGCCATCAACAACATTTTTTCACCACTTTCCACATAACTTGCTTTTGCTTATGTCTCCTTCTTTGGACAGTCATACTGAAAATGTCCAAGCTTATGATAGTTATAGCATTCAACAATGGATTTGTCAAAGCTCCGTTTGCCTCTTCCTCTTCCTCGTCCTCGAATTCCACCATGACCTCGTCCTCTTTCTACTGAAGACTTTCCAAAAGTAACCTTTAATACTTGCTCTTCCACAACATGAGCTTTCATACGCTGCTCATGTATTAGAAGATTACTTTGTAATTCATCAATGGTAAAAGCATCTAAATCATTTGACTCCTCAATAAAACACATCACGTAATCGAACTTGGATGTCATGGATTTCAAAACCTTCTCGATGATTGCTACATCGTTCATCTTTCCCTTATTGGCTCTCAACTTTTTGACCACAGTAAGAGTACAAACAAAGTACTCGTTCACAGACTCTCCCACCTTCATGTTCAGCATCTCAAACTCCTTTTGGAGAGCTTGTCGTTGTGCTCGCTACACTCATGTTGTCCCCTGAAACTTCTGCTTCAAGGAATCCCAAATGTTTTTTGTTGTATCCTTGTTCAAAATGGTTTATAGGATCGATCGATCTATGGCTTGGAAGAGATAATTCTTTGCCTTCATATCCTTCAACCTTGCATCATCAATCGCCTTCTTTTATGCTTCAGTGAGTTGAACTCCTTCTATTGCTGCAGGAATCCCATCTTCCACTACACTCTAATATTCTTTCGATCGCATGAAATTCTCTATGAGCATACACCAGTGATCATAATGCCCATCGAATTTCGAGATCGCTGGTTGCACAAATCCACTCTTAGTTGCCATATTCTCGTTACTAAATACCTTAGAAGACTGCTGCTTCTTAATTTCAATCAAGCCCCTGTGATGATAAGAACTCTCTCTTGCTTCTATAGTGAACACAAAAGAAGTCATGAGAATAGTTCTTCTTGTTATTCAATTAAATTGCTGAACTAGATATATATAGCCTTACAAAAATAACATAACAAAGAAAAATCTGCAACCCACATTTTACATGCCTAGTGACTAGGAAACAAATAACTTCTTCCTAAGAATAGGGATTATTCAAACCACTAAGCAACTAACAAAAACAGAACCTAAAGACTCGATCAACACTAACAACTAATAGTTTCAATACACTTGACCAATCCAAAGAAGTTCAAAAAGTGACACATTTTCCTCAAAATCGATCGACAGAAGTCCAAAAAGAGACTTTTTTTGCACCAAATAAATCAAATTCTTGACTATCAAAACTCTCTCTCTCTCTCTCTCTCTCTCTCTCTCTCCCTCATTGAGAAATGGTTTAGAGACATGTAGGTGGTCATATTATTTGTATTTAGAGTTTCATTACGCACGTGCACTTATGATTTATAACACTTAACTCAATAATCAAGATTTTACACTTTTGGGGCTACAGATGAATGTGATGTTTGACACATTTCTAAAAAGTCAATGCTCTTTTCACTTCTGAATTCACCTACACTACAAACTAATCAGACCTTGATGATTTAAATGTGGAAATTGTTATAAATAATATATATAAAAAAAACAAAAGCAAAATAGAGAAAAGTCGTCAAATTACAGTTTCAACAAGCTATTCCTAAGGAGGGGATTCGAACTCCAGACTCTACTTCCAAATGTGTGGTCTTGGCCACCTCACCAAGATCACTTTTGTCTTCCTAAGGTGCATTTTTAGTGGTCACTCGAACCCATCTTTGGCTTCTTCTTATTTGTGCAAGATGAAAAAATTATGTAATTTTGAGATTATATATATATGGGAGCCGTTAGACGCTTCACTATTTATCAGACGGAATAACAAACGTATTGAAACCGTTGGATAATGGTCGAATGAACAACGTAGATTGAGAGTTGCAACGATCTGCATTTAAGTTATAAATTATCGAATATTTACAATGTCGTCCTTAAAATTTTGCCAATATAGTGCTACCTCCCTGCTAAAGAAAATAAGGCAAATAACATAACAAAGAGTTATATTCTCCTGGAAGCTAAAACTCGTTCTCTCTCTCATCCTCTCTCACTCTTGTTGAACCCTCCCTCCCTCTCTGTCTTTCGCTGCAAAAAGATCCCTAACGAAATCGTTGCAACTCATTCCCTTTGTCTCTAATTCCAGCAACTCCCACCCTCTCTTTCTCTCTCGTTGCAACAACCTCTCTCTCGCTGCAACTCCATCTCTCTCGCTCTCTCTCGCTGCAACACTCTCTCTCGCAGTAACTCTCTCTGTAGTTGATGAATTAACACAGGTACTCTCTCCGATCGACAATTTGATTTCTGATTTGATGAAGACAAAAAAATGGGATTTATTTAGGATTTTTGTATTCTTATTTGGTTTCCATTTTACTGATAATGAAACAATTTCACTATGTGTTACTAATAATCAAGCCATTGTAAATTGAAGAAATCCTGACGAACCCTAACTTGTCGTTGGAACATCGACTTTGTAAAATCCCGAGTTTTTAATTCGTATCTCGAGAAAAAATAAATAATGGAATTTTGAGAAAATCTTGAAAGTGGGACTTAGGGGTAAAACTTTAGGATGTTTCTTATCATTTTTAATGAAATCCAATCTCACCATTGGATTCAAAATGATCGAAAAATATATTTTATCCTATAAGCACGCTCAAATACAAATCCAAACATAAAAATTGTAAAATCCTCGATTATCGAGTCGGACCAGGCTAAAATAGTTACTTTTTGCTAGAGTAAGAATTTTTAAGATTTGATTATATCATTGGGTTCATAATAAAAAACTATTAAATATGGACTATTTATTTATCATTTTTGGGGCACAGAAAGTCGAATTATCGTAAAAACGAAAATGACGTCAATTTTAGGGGTCACCTCAAGCCAAAAATGAAATTTTTTGTTAGAGATAAAATTTATAGAAATTGATCATACCATTAGATCCAAAATGAAAAATTAGATAAAATAGAGTATTCATTTGTCAGTTTTGGAGTCCGGACGATCAAGTTATCATCAAATGAAACAATAAGCGAAATACCGATTTCGTCCCAAAATTTATATAATTAAAATTTTTAATTTTTTTTTATTCTTCGTCTTCTCCAACCTGTCCAAAATAGCCAACGAATTTTTTTTTTAAATTTGTTTTTTTTTTTTTTAACTTTAACCTCAAATTGACGACAAACGGCTGGCCGTAGTCGACCGACACAAAAGGGAGAAACGTCTACAGCTGTGTTCTCTATAAAACTCACCTAACCTCGTTCCATTTAACTTTCTTTTTCACCCCATATCGTAAAAAATCAGTCGTATTTATATACAGAAATTTCAAAACTTTGACCTCGAATTTCGTCCGTTTCGGGATCAAACCGTCCTCCGTCGCAGAAGGGAGAAAGAGCGACGGCGTCGAGATCTTCGAAACCACCGGGTCAGATCCAAAAATCAATCATTTCGAAGTTTGGTCCATCTTGATTTTCATGTCGTTCGCCTCAATTTCCGCGCATGCATTTCAATCATTTCACATAGAGATAGTTTGGAACTCTCAATTTCTATTAGTAATCGTAGACTGTGAAAATTGCATTTAAGATTTTATTAAAATTTTGTTGTGAGTTTCTAAAAATATAGAATTCAATTGATTATTTCAAATTCACGCTAGAACTTGCAAAATTGATATGTTTAATTGTATTTTATAACAAATTATACGTGGGTAGGATATTTCAATGGGTTATTTCCGTCAGTTGGGTCCTGTGCACCGTTCGGACCCCGTTTTGATCTAAGTTTTGTACTTTTTTCAATATTATTGATAAAAATGAATTTCATAATTGGAAAAAATAATTTAATATTCAATTAACTCATATTGAGTTGATGAATATCAAAAAGTGGATATTTATTTGAGAGATTGAAAACTGTAAAATTCGAAAAAAAAAAGGAAAAAAGGGTATGAAAACGGTAAAATGTCTGAATCACACCCGAGGGGTGATGTCTGTATTTTATATTGTTGTGTTGTGTGTAGATTGGTGAATGGGTATCCAGGGATAATATTACTGGTTGCATGTTTATTTACTTTCTGTTAGCGTGAGGCGATGTTTACTTTTTCGTTATGTTATTTATTTTAGGCCAGGTGGCCATAGCTGCATGGTAGGAACTTGATATCCATTCTCAACCTTGTATTGTTAATTTCTCTTTTATTTTTAAATAAAAAATATATATATATATATATATATATATATATATAATATATAAATATATGTAGCTATTTTGTGAGTTTTTAAGGAGTCTGTGAATGCCTAAAAGGATAGTGCGTCATATCATCCAAAGTGGTGTACTATCCTAGGATGTACGGTAGGGACCACCAAGCTCATACGTGGTATGGGACGCATATGAGAGTGGAGTCACAATAGGAATCCGGGTTCATTCCTCTCTATCTTTACCAGTGAACTTGTTATGTAAAGGTGGTCGTATACGAATGGTTTGTATATTTGAAAATCATATGCACTCATGATAGGCATAGATGAAGATGATTAGTCAGTGATCACTAACAATCTATAATAGTCGAATGTTCTGACACATTGAAAAGAGACCTATTGCTTACGGTCACGTCAAACGGCTAGCCTGAGCCGGATAAATGGTCAACCAAGTGTGGTAAGTACAGCGATCAGTCACAAAGTTAGGAACTAAAAGTCAGAGAAAAGTTATAACATCATGTCCCGACTAGGAGCGATCTAGTCGTGAATCCCAACTTTCTAATTCTAATACTCCACCATAGTGTATTATGTATATGTGGCCTTACTTTGATATATAAAATGAAATGCATGTTTAATATTTCTATTTGATCAATTAGATTTGTATATAAAGAAAATACTATAGTGAGTACTGTTGATTGATGTAATGTTAGTTTTAAAATGTTTAGTTGCTCATCCCTAGCTATATGTACCAGTTAATCCTAGTTTCTTCTGTAAAACTTTGTATTGTTAAAATGATTCAGTATGTTTATTCGTTCATGTTAAAAGAGGTTATTGGTAGAAAAAATTTTCTTCTTTACTGGGTAACCATTGTTACTTACCATTTCCTTCTCAATTTTTTTAGTTTCAGATCCGAAGCTTGACGAGGCAAGTGTAGAAAATGAGTGAGAATCATCTGGTAGGTCAGATAGACAGTCAGAGTCCGTCACTTGATGAGTATTGGGACTATAGCCCCTAGTAGTGTCGATTTGTCCAAAAGTATTATAGATTTTGTTCTGAGCGTTATGACTTTTGTTAGAGTGAAGAATATTTGTATAATCCTGTATATAAATTTCTTCTTCCGCACTCTAATCTATCGTACGTTATTAGATGTATATAGGCTTCTGCTAGTATTATATTTTGTGTGTATATATATATATATATATATATATATGCAGGATTGTATGTCGTTTATCAGGTGCAGGTTGAACGCCTTGGAATGCTAATATAAACAGAGGAGACCATGCCAAAATTTCGAGGTGCCACCTAGTACCTCGAGATCTGACATGGGGTTTTGTGTTAGTGTTTGGCGGGGCATCACAGACTTTGAACGAAGACAGGTGTTCATTTTTTTCAATGAACTACTAAATTTATAAAATCATTTATCTTTGAATTAGAAAGGGATTTCTTGCATTTTAATTGTGGAAACAATTTTTTTTATCGATATTGTGGAAACATTTTTTGCTTCCGATTTTAATATATTTCTGATTTTAAATATCACTAGATGTTCTTTAGAAAATTTTGGTTTCTAAACTATATAAAAGTTTTTTATGGCTACAGATAAATTATATATTTCTAATTTGTAGGGTTTTTTATTAGGGATTTTTTTTTTTTGATTTTTAGGGTTATGATTTTTTATAGTTACAGATAGTTTATATATTTCTAATTTGTAAGGTTTTTTATTTCGAAAATTTTGGTTTCTGATTTTTAGGGTTTAATACAAATAGTTATTTAGATATACATGTTTCTGATTTGAGGGCTTAATTAAGGATAAATCGAATAATATCTTACACGAGTTTCTACGAATAAAATAGAGAAAAAAAAAAACATTGGTCACTAATATATTTAATTGGCCTATCGGATGACTTATCCTATGGCTTGCCTGATGGCATGTCTAATGGCCAAGAGGATGGCCTATCCAATTGTTTTCAAGCATTTTTCATGATAGACTTTGAGAATAGCCATCTAAATTATCATTTTTTTTTTTTCATTGGTCACTAATATATTTAATTGGAATTAAATTAGATAGATACATTTTTTAAATCATGTTTTTAGTCCATCTAATTATCATATTATGTACTCTTGAAAGTACTTGTAAGTTACTTTGGAATCATTTATTATTCAAAACCTCTTTATCCTCTATAGGGGAGTTTGGAATCGTTTCTTAATCTAACTAACCCATGACACAAGAAAACCATAATATACTAAACAACTTACCCAATAAAAAAAGAAAAAAAAAAAGTAAACGATAAAGGTTTATGCTAAGTACCCTTCTTACAGGTATTTGTATATTTTTTACAAGTATTTAGACTATGGTTGAATGGATGATCTCCTCATGCTCACAAAATGGAAATATTCAGCTTTGTTATTTTTCTACCTTGCCATTTTAAGTCTTGTATTCTAACTTGGTGAGTATGTTTAGCAATACCTCTGTTTGATAAATTATGTATAGGGATTTCTACGTCGGCACATCATCGTTAGAAGAACTCGTAAGCA